>NC_134038.1:66512780-67712780 GCF_965140245.1 Athene noctua
GGGTAGAGCAGTTTTGCCAGAAGAGTTGTATGTGTACTTGCAGAGTAACGTGGCTGGGCTTGAGCAGGCACTTACTGCAGGAGGTGGATCAGTCTGGTGATGCTGACTCAGGAGAGGCTTGTTGGGAATCTTAACTAATGACCGTATTTATCATGTGACAAAACTTTATAAATTGAATAACTTCTCTAGTGAATGCTTTCTGCCCCTGGTTGGCTAAAAGGACAGTGGGAGAAGAGTGAAATGGCTGATTAATGCTAATCAACCAGCTGTTAGTGAAGTAAATGCTCAGTTTTTCAAATTATGCAGAAGAATTTTTAAGTGGGTTGAATCCAGTATTCAAACTTGAATGGGCATGTTTTGAGGCTAAGTGTTGGGTACAGTTGTACTGGAATACCTTATAGCAAAGGTAGGGTGTAAGATCTTTTCTCTTAATTACCTAAACAAGCTTAGGCTAGAATATGTTTTCGCAAGGCGGTGTCGTTTTTTGCAGGATTAAGTGTGTAACCTGGTGTTAGCTGGCATGCTTTTTTCCCTAGGAAGTTGACCACCTCTTCTGGATTGCTGGAATTGTGGACAAAGCGGATCCAAATGCGTACAGTAAACTAATGGTGATAATTCAGCATCTAATTCTCATTCTCCTGTTCCATAGAGTGGCTCTGTGAATTATTCTTTTTTGACTGAGTTGCATGACTTGTAAGTCAACTGAAGACTTGGTGCATCCTTCCTTCAGCAGCTGCTTGTTTCATGGGTTGCATCTTAGCAGTCACCACTCCTGAAGAGGAAAGGATGTTTTGGGAGAGTCTGATGTAAGTGGGAATATGAAGGAAGTCAGCAATGTGGTGCTGGTTATTCAAAGGAAAAGGAGATAAGAATCATTCCAGGCAGTAGTATGGCATATGGACATTTTATACATCTTGGCTTTTCCCAGACATAGTGTTTGCACCTCCTCCTGTGCTGTCCCCTCTGCCCATATCTGCTCTCCTCTTCCTGTCTGTTGAGAGTCATCATTTGATTCCTGTCTTTTAAATCACTTTCTTCAGGAGTTCAGTAATGTGCATGCACACGAGTGATTGATAAGCCTTTAGTTGCAGAACTGCTTTTGCTTCCACTGCTCTCAGGAGACTGCAGTGTGGTTTTGGGCCAGCCCTGTTCTTGTTCAGGCATTTCTTCACATGTCTGTCAGGTGTGCTTTCTTTCCTCTCCTTCCCTCCTGTTTTTCTTGATAGCTGCATGAGATCATCTTTTACCACCACCCCCACCACCCTTATCCTTCTTCCCAACACCTAACGTTACTCTGCCGACTTAGATGAGACCAAAGCAAAACATCTCTATGCGGGGAGCAAGAATTCTTTACTGAGCGCAGCGCAGCTGCTGGCACAACCTCCTGTCTGATCTGCCTGTAGTACTGTTTTTATGCTCTGCTGTAAAAATAGAGCAGTACAACTCCGTGACTTAACTACCTGAGACAAGAATCATGTAAATAGGCATGAAATGGCTTTAGGGTAGGATCAAAGCTTATTTTGCATAATGGGTTGCTGGGTTGGAGATACCATGACTTTTCCTGTTTTTAATCAATGCTCCAGTCTTTCAGGAGCATTGAAGTGAGATGGTGTACCTCCTGCCCACTTGTAAGTTATGCTTAGTCTTCATAGAGAAGTCACCTGGATGTGATGTGATGAGATAGATCTATCCCTGTAGGCTAAAAAGCTTACAAAGCACTGTTCCTTGAACACTTATGCAGACTTTGGGCCATGCGATCCACCTGTCTGCACGTTGCCAGGAGTAAATCTTCATTGATGGCACTGCTGCCTAGCTGATGCTGGGGATTGCTCAGACAAGACATCTCAGCACTTGTTTCTGCAAAGAGTAAAACATGGTAAGGTTGCAAGGGGTGTTTGGTGCCAAATTAAGAACAGTTGAGGTGGGCACCACCTTTGAAGGTTTCCAGACCAGCCAGAAGCAGCTGCATTGTGTTGCCCTGAGATACTTTGCTGAAAAGTGAGAAGAAAGGTATCTTGAGCAGAAAGCATTTTGGACCATCTTTGTTACCTCAAGCAACCCATCTTCATCAGCTGGGAAAGCTTGAAATAACTGCTGTGTGGAAATAATTGTCTCTGCTATTTAGGAAACTGATAACTTCGGAGGGGCAGAAGGGATTGTAAAGTCCAGTGAGCTTCATGACACTGTGGAGTTCCACCATATAATGGGAGTTAATGGGCCCAAAAGTAGAATTTCATGATTAATCCAAGTGCTGTATTTCAAACCTGGCTTAGTGAAAGGCCTGCAACTCCCCTGATGTATGCTGAGAGGCAAAGCAAGAAGAGGATCACTAAAGACTAGGCCCAGACCTTGAAGACTTAACCGAAAACAAAAGGCAAGTTTCAGTGTCTTAATAGAAAATAGATAAATCTCTGAAACTTAAATAATATTTTTTTTTTCTGCAACTTGATGGCACATCACACTGTGATGTTTAAACCATGAAGCTCATGAAGCAGATCCAGCTGCAGCTCTGCTGACTTCAGTGGAGTGGTGATGATCTATGATAACTGATGATGTGGCCCTGGAAATCTAGTCACAGCAGATGGGTGCCTTACAAACTAGAGTTCTTAATGTATCATTTGAAGATAAAAGCTAAAGTGCTTTTTTTTTTTCCCCAGGAGAGAAAAGAAAAGGTTTTGGTGTCAGGTTGGAATAGGGTTTTCTGCCTGAATACTGTCTTTAGTGGAAAGAGAGGAGGATACAAGTAAATGAGCAATTTAGTGTCTAGATGGTGTGAATTGCAGATTTTTTTTTTGTCTATTTCCTGGAACCTGCATTAAGGAATGCATATCTCAGACTGAAGTGAGATGACTGAGGAAACTTACTTAGGTCTGTTTACAGAGGTCTTTTCAGTTTTGAGAAATGATTTTGGTTCTTTCCCAAATAATGAATTTCAGCTTTCCTCAGTGCTGGCCACAGTGTTCTTTCTACCTCATGATCTGAAGCCTGACCCTGTTGTTTTCTTAACTTCTTCCCCTGTGGCCAGCCTTCTAGGACTATGCAGACCTTGACTCTTCTAAATACTCTTTAGTGCTGCTTTTTGGTAGTCAGTGCTGCTTGTCATGTAGTCAGTCATCAGCACAGCACTAACTGCCTCCCTTCCCCTTTTCTTCCCCTCCCTCCTCTTTTCCTGCTTTGATTCTATCTCTTTTTCCCCTTTGTATGTCTTTAAATATCTTTGTGACTGAGTGTCCATGACAGCATTTGGCGCTCTGTGTGTACACTGGACTCCTGCCTTGTATGCCTCTGCTGTGAAATCCAGATTCTTTGAGAGGATATCTGTAAGGTTGACAGTCTGAAGAACAAGCTGTTCTTGCTTCTGTTTTTCTGGAAGACTTTTCTTTTACTTAAGTAGCCACTGTTTTAGTGAGGTCAGCAGATGCTCAGATGCTTTCTGCTCCCTCCACAATAGCACTTAACACTGCTTTCATCTGCTGGCCCATCACCATGGCTCTTCTGGCCTGCATCAGTGACGCTGGCCAGAACATAAGCATTGCTTTAAGCTCCTGTCAGAACCTCTGAGTACAAACAACCCTGTCTTTTATCTGCTTTTACTACAGATCTTATTTGATGTCAGATGCAAACCTTTCTTTTCTTTAGCTGTCACTTCAAAATTTGACCAAAGTGGCATTGTCCCCTCTCCAAGGTTGCTCTGTCATACTGAAGTAACTTGCTGACAGTTCTCTGCAGATTGGACTGGCAGGGTCTCCCACATTTAGAGCAGAATCTGGGTTATAGCCCTGTATTTGGGTACTTGGGAGTTATATCTATGAGTGGTAAATCCACAGGCTGGCTTCCCTTTCATACCAGAAGGCTCTGAGCTGCCATACAGACAGCAGTCATCCTTTCCTGGCCAGTAACGGTAGAGGCAGTACATGTCATGAAGTCAGCAGTGTTACTTTAAAGGACTTTTTCTATGCAGATATATTCACACATAGTTTACCATTGCTCTGATGTTAGCCACATGGCCTAGCTTCAGGGAGTGATTTGCAGGGTTTTTCATTATCTTCACAGAGTGTGTGTGTACATGTACGTTTCTTTTCCCAGGAGGAGCTTGATGAGGGCAGTGGTTTTTCACTGTCCTTTTGATCTGGGGCCCCTTGAGGATTGGTAAAGAAATTCCAAAGATTTATTCTGAAGCCAGGATAGATGGACCACCAATTACTAGCTCACTATTACTAGGATTTTTGTCAATGATCCTTCAAGTGTTTCTCCTTGAGTCCCCCATCTCCAAAGCAAAAGTCATGACTTTATTTCCTGCCTGCTTTCCTCAGTAACTCCTTTAGAGGTGGTATCTGTATAGCCAGGTGATAACATCCATAAGATTACTGATTACTATAAAGGCATACAAAAGTAGTTGATACAGAGCTTTCATGCATATTTGATTTTATTTAACAGGCCTATCTTGATTTGTAAAGAATCCTTTCTGAAGCAAAGTCTGTAAAATCAGACTTGGAGCAGGCTAGACTCAGGCTTTTGGGCTAAGATGACATAGGAAATACTTGGATCTAGGCACCAATGTGTTTAGCCTGTGCTATAACTTCTTGGTCCTGAATCGGTACCCTTCTGCTATAAACTTGCACATAAACTGCATGAAATAATCCTGTGCTCCCAGAATATTTATGTGATGATTTTTTTTTTTGTTACCCCAGGAAATTCTTAGGAAGAGAGCGGGAGGACAGTGAAGTGGAGTCCTCTTAATTATGGTAGTAGTTTTGAGAGAGGGCTGGCTGAACTGACTTGGCTTGGAAACTTCTTGTTCAGCTGGGAGAACTGAAAAGAACACTAGTTAATGTATTTGATATCCCACAGTCAAGAAAAGGTTAAGGTGAAAATAATTTTGTTAAGATTGGTCTGTGGAACTGCTGGCAGTATTACTGCTCTTTCATTAACTTGATGAATCCTTAAACCTCTAGACTCCCACAGGGAGAGGCTAAAAGCCATAGTCAGTGACCTGCAGGAACTAGTAGTGACTTCCTCCCAATTGCGCAGAAGTTGTCGAGGAGGAAACGCTTTTATGTGGCCACAAATCCCATTATCCTAACTGGATAAAGATACAGCAGTGGGAATCCTTAGATCAAGCTAGGGTCATGCCATGGAATGGCCTGATTGAATTAGGCACAAAAACTAGATGGAAGAATGGACAAGAAGTCTGCTCAGATTCAAGCCTGGGTGCAGCAGGTGTGTAAAGTTTTCAGTCCGAGACCTGAACTTGCAGCGTGAGACATGGAGATGCGTGCTGGAATTGCTCATGGATAGAATCCATCCTTCCAGCAAAACTTTCGCTGGATGTGGTCCTCAGAACTTGCATATCTGGGTTTTAGCCTTTCTTCAGAACTTTACAGTATTGACACTTCTTTCATACTGCCTCTCAAGTGTGCTTTCTATATATGGCTTTTCTACCCTTGGTGGTGGAAACAGAGCAAAGCTTTCACACTGAAAGTGTGTGGCCAAAGTGAAAGGTAAAGCTGAGGTGGGCCTTCTCTTAAGTTGCCTCTTCACAAGCAGAATCATCAGTGAAGTTCAGTTGAGGCAAAGTTGTTTTTAAAATTAAATACAGATTGTCTTTTGGCTATGAGATGTGTCTTGTCTTCCAGACAGCAGTGGGCCAAAGCAAATGAAAAGGTGTGATTGAAAATTGTGAAATGCATGTTTATATGGATGTATGAACATGAAAAAATATGTACTTCGTATCTATATAAATGGAAAATATGGAAAAATTTTAAGGCTGTTTACAAACCAGTGCTTTCTTTGCAAGCATTCTCTCTTCCACAAGCTTGAACGATCTCTTTGTTGTGTTTAGAATTTGAAGACTCAGTGTGCCAAAATGTGGATGCAGTCCCTCCCCTGAAGATGTCTGTCGGGAGACTAGACAGAAAGCGTTGCTGCATGAGCAGAGTGAATCCGTCCAATAGCTGGCAAATTATTTGCTTCTCCAGGTGGTTCACCTATCAATGGCCCTGGTTTTTATTGGGGTGTGGGTGGGGTGTTTTTTTGTGTGTGTGTGTGTCCCCTTCTGTGTTGTGTGGAGCCAGCTGCTGAACTGCTGCTCCTATTAATACAATCAGCAGTAATCAAAAGGAGTTTGCTTATCAGCCTGGTTGCTTGTCAAGATGAAAGAGTGGAGGGTGGAGTTTAGTGAGCAAAGATCAGGTATGTCCGTGGGAAGCTGGCAGAGTAGGAGGGTTCAAACTGGGCCTGTTGGGTGGGTTTGGCAAAGGTGTGCTATCAGTGTGAATCAGCCATCTGTGAATAAGCAGAATTGAAATCTGCTCTGTGTGTATTACAGCTCTGTCATGAGTCAGTTACTATTCTGAGGGTCTCACTGCCCTTGCTTGTGAGAAGTGTGGTGACAGTGAGCAGGTGCATTCATCCCTCCCAGCACTGGGTAGGAATCTGGCTTTTATTTGGGGGTGGGAGTGCTCATGAGAATACCCACAGTATGTCTACTTCCTCTCTGCCCATTCTGAAGTGATTAATTGGCTGAGATAAAGCTGTGCTCAGCCCTGGCTGGAGCATGTGGAAGCCACTCATGCATACTGTGGGATGTTAGGTATGTTCTCCTTGCAGTGGCAGTCCCAGCTTTGCCAGTTTTAATTGACTCTTGCACTTGGAAACTGTAGTGATTCTTTTCCTACATTTGTACATGGTCAGGATTGAATTGCAAGTCCAAGGTACCTCTTAGTGAGCCAACATCCAGATAACAGTTCATGATTTAACTGGAAGGATAGGGGACCTGTAAGAGTAATATAGTGTGTCTAAAACATAAACATCACAAAATCAAGCCTGTCCTAAAATAAAATGGCAGCTCATAGATTTTGTAAGCTGAAGTCTCTGCATTACTGGCAGCTCAGTATCAGAGTCTGTATAGCAGTTTGATCCCTGACAGTGACATTTAGGCGTGCAATAGTGTGACACAGCATACACCTTTCTGCATGGATGTTCTCTGAGAGATCAGGACCATGTCCCTCCT
Organism: Athene noctua; assembly: GCF_965140245.1. NCBI lineage: Eukaryota > Metazoa > Chordata > Aves > Strigiformes > Strigidae > Athene > Athene noctua. The sequence continues at coordinate 66,519,793 of NC_134038.1, forward strand.
ATGGTATAACTTCCTACCCTAAACAAGCATTGAGCAGTGTTTTCCTGCATGTCCCATTCCTTTCACTGTAGTTGCTGCTCACCTGCTGCGGTGATTCTTCATCAGCAAACTTTAGGTTGGTCTTCTAGATAAACATATGTGTTAATGACATTGGTGTGGTATTTCAGGTATTACATTTTAATTGGAAGTCCCTTCCCAAGTAAGTTTTCACGTCTAACAGTAAACAGGAATTCCTCCATTTTCTGCACCCCACTGGCAGCATGACTTCCTCTGATGCAAACTGTTTGAAGGATGCAATCTGGTATATTTTTTACACTAGATGTGCTGACAGGTTATAATACAGTCTGTAAATTCTAGACCTAGAATCTCTTGTCTCTTGGCTGTGTTGCTGGCTGAGAGTGACCAGTGGATGGGACAGAGCAACAGCTTTCATGCTTCATTAGACATGTGAAGAGGGGAAAATAAAAATGTCAGAGATGGGAAGAAGCCTGATGCAGATTTTTTTTTTTTTTTAACGTGGCCATCCCTACTAAAGCAATTGAGACAAATTATCAGTATTGATCTTGTGTAAGTTCATAGAAATGGAAGAACTCTTCCCTCAGTCATTGTGCTCCACCGTGCAAGTTGTCTGAACTTCCTTGCCGTGCCTAGCTGCCTTACCTTGCCCCTCGACTGAAGCTTGATACAGAAGTTGAATTTGGAAGTGGTTTGTCTGGTGGTGGCTGCTGCTGAGCTAGTGAAAACTGGTAGTAGGCAGCAGAGCTGGTAAAGCCCCCTGTGAGAGGAATTGTGGTTCAGCGTTTCAGCCTGTTTCAGTGGCAATTTAGTCATCTAAAGAGAACTTGCTGTGCAAATGTTCTGCCTACAGCAAGTTCTCAAACTTTACAAGTTACTCCTTTTGTAAATGCTTTAGCAAGATGGTCACTTACATCTATTTATCTCCATTGTAACGTGAGTGATTTCTTGAAATGGGTATAATGCTAACACTATTGTAGAAAAGCAGGCTTTTTTTGTAGAGTCTGCAAATAATTGTGGTTGGTGATATGTGTGTGCTGACAGCTGTAGTATCTGCATGAGCAACTAATGCAATCTGCAATAACTGCAAATGCCACTTAGGGACACTTTCTGTGTGCTACCCCATACACTGATGCCTCAAAAATGGAGATTTTAAAGAAAATTTCAGAGAGCTGTTTCCTCATGAGAAGAAATGAACAGAGGTCTTGTAATGATGCCTTGTGTTTGCAAAGAAACAGTTTCTCTCTGCTTAGAAAATAAGGATGTTTAAAGCGTCCTACCAAGTGCGCAGCAGACTTAGTATTTTATTAAAAGATGAGACCTGCAAGGCTTTTATTTTGTGGTTTTGGGGTTGCAGTGTTAAAAACATACACCACCTTCATTTCTGCCTGTTAACTGTTGGCAGCTGGTAGGACATAGACTGTACACAGTGAATGAGATAAAACATGAGGATTGAAGCATCTTAGTCAAACTGTTATACTGTATTTTAATGCTTACTTAAGTCATCTATAAATTCTAGAGGAGAAGAGGGAAGAGTTTGTGCTCACGGTTACTTTCTTCCATTTGAGGCCTTAAGGAAAGCATCATAGAGACTTGCAATAATACACACAAATAAAACTGCTAGAAAGGATGTTTATATACTTTCTTGTCAGATAGTTTTAAAACTGTGTGGGAGAAGGTGACAAAGATATATCTCCTGCTTTCTGAATCAATGTAGTAGAAGGGGTTTACATCCTCATTTTTTGCAAATCACTTTGAAAACATGCAAATTGTTGCATGCGATCCTTGCTCATACAAGTATCCGTTTATAAAGCATTTGTGGTAATGAAGGCAGTTGGCATGCTCTGGAAAGAATAAATCCTGTGAGGATAATAGATCTGTTAGAAGTAGACAGAGGTGAACCAGCTTAAAGACCTTGCTCAATTAATACACTTTCTTTCAAGTGACTGCTTGGTGGTATTCTCACGGCTTCTTGGCCAGCATTTGGTCTGACATTCATCCAAACTCTAGTATGCCTTAAGCCTGGCTCTGTGCTGGTCCCCTCACTGCCTTGCTTCAAAGCTGAAGCTGGTGCATCTCCATTAGCCCTTCTTGAAAGTAAACTTCTAGCTCAGAATGCGAGTAAGCCACATGAAGAGTTTATTTGGAGTGAAGTAAGGAAGACTTCCTTAAGTGCACTGCCTTGCACCTTTAGCACTGCTCATCAAAGAGGTAGTAAAGGTATAAATTGCTAGAGGTTATGTAGTAAATGGATGTGTTGAGAGCCCTTAATTCCTCAGTTTATTCTTAGCTTTAGCTAGTGAATAGTTGTTGTATAGTATTAAGCATCTTATTTGACACATAAGTACTCCTCTTAATTATTCAGTGTCTCATTGATACCTCCCTCAAAACTTAATTCGACTAATACAGAATGGGTTTGGGTGGGGTTTTTTCCTTTGTGTGGTTTTTGGGTTTTTTTCTCTTTCTAACTAGCTGGCTCACACCTTGTAAATTCTCGACAATAGTCAGCTTTAGCTTCAGAAAGCTAAATCTTCCTCAGACTGTCAAAGTCACTCAGGCTGGCAGCTCTCCACCCTGTTCCTGTCTATGCTGAGCTGCTCTGGTTACTGTCCCCATGGGCACCCTGTGTCACCATGCCTGGCTCTCGTTTGTGAAGGCTTCCTTCTGCTGGTGGCTCTTCCCCATGTTCCTCCTGCTGCCCAAAGAGAGGGCAAGGTGGCAGTTGCTGTGGCCTCATACCAAATGCATCTCCAGTGTCCAAATCTCCCACTCTGCTAAAGACCTTGAAGAGATTGGTCAAGGGCAATACAGATATTCAAAAGAATTCACCATTTGGTGTGATCCTAATATCTAGTATTTTTCTTCAGTGATTGGAGATCTCTAATTTTCAGGCATATTAAGTTGTAAATTACTTCTGAATTGGAAGTTTTATGACTTGTGAATTGGAGATTTGCTGTTGGCAACACTTAACTAGAAGTACTAAGGCACAAACTTGTTTAAGCTGGTAAACATTGCTGCCTCACCAATTGGTGACATTATTTCCTTCTGGATATTCCCTGTTGGCTTGCAAATCACTGCCAAGGTATATAGAGTGACTCACTACTTGTAGCGCTTCCAAGATGGAAATTCTTAAGTCTAAACTTGAAGGTGACAATAGTAATATTTTTTTACTTACTTGTTAGGTTAGGGGTTGGGGTGAGCCCAAAGGTGACACATTCGTATTCAGTAACTTGCCAGCTATTAACTATCTTTTGTTTATGGAGTGGATTTTTGTGGGGCTGGCTCTCTGGGAATTTTGCTCAGATGGTCCTGTAGTTTTAGGGTGGTTTTTGTGTTGCGCTTCTGTAGAAAGCTCCCATTGTGAAGAAGCTCAGGCTGACTCTGCATAACGTGACGAGTCTCCTACGCTGCATCCTCCCACAGCCTGTCAAACCGACAGCACAGTGCTGGCTCTCTTCGTAGCAGTGGTGAGAGCGCTGGGAGCTATTGACTAACATGATTATAAAGCTAGGAATCTCCTCCTCGCTTCCTGTGGGCTGTGTAATACAAGAGCAAGACTTTTTAATTAACACAACAATCTGAAGCAAGTGAAAGAGCAGAGCTCAGCTAAAACAGTTTCCCCAGCTGTTTGGGCAAGCAGGTGATGTGAAATCTGGCATGTTAACTTTACATTGGCCTTTGACTGATCTGACATGAGGCATAAAACCAAACAGGAGAAATGTGTGTTGCAAATGAGATGCTCACTTCCATTGATTGGCTTTTTGGTATTTATGAAGCCTAGCTGGTCTTCAATGCTTGGCCACTCTTTCAGTATACTTCAGGTACTCTTAGGATCAGGATTTTTCAGATTTCCTTCTTTCTCAGACAAGCAGGTGATTCGTAGCCACAGCCTTCTGCTTTTTCCACATTTTCTCTCTTAAACTGTCAGTACCATATTTGTGTATTAAAAGGTGGAGACTAGGGGTTAGAGATGATTCCTTTCAACTAACTTATCATTTGACTTGCCGTGGCCAAAGCCCTGACTTGTGTAAAATGAACTGATACAGAGAAAGGCAAGATGAGCTGCCTTGTGTAAAGTTTAAGTGTGGTGATCTGGATGTTAAATTGCATCCACTCAGAAGGAAAAACTGGAGCTGAACAGATAAATGCAATCTGGGTGGGTAGAGTGAAAAGAAGCCTGGAAAATGTTTTTCCTACCCGTTTTTTATTTTTTTCCTCACTGCAGCTCCCTGGATTAATGTGGTGTTAAGTACTAAGCCAAGGGCAGGTGTCGTTAACTTTAAAACCTGTTTAACCTGTCTTTTTGATGCTCTATCTGTCCCTCAGCAGAGGGGAGGAAGAACTTGGATCTTTTCAGTTTCTGCAGGAGGTGCCCTGTGTTGGTGCTGTGCCACCAAGTGCTGTAATGAACGCAAAGGCTCTGCACTTGTGTTCTTGGCTGCCTTTAAACGTGTCTGTCAGACTTACGCACGAAGCAAACTTCTTTTTTAACTAAGAGTGATCTCTACTCTACAGCCACAAAACTTTGTGGAGTTGGTGCTTTAAATAAGCTCTTTCAATAGCTAGAGTGTTAATGAGTACATGTTAAAATACAGCACAACTTAGTGCTCAGTGTTTGTATCCCCTAAGAGCATTTTAGCAAGAAGACACACTGATCACATCAACCTGTGAGCCAGTGTTTGTGTTTTATGTAACTATTTGTTTTCACTTTTCATGTCCTTGAAACAGCTTTTTCTGAAGATAGAATGCATCATCAAATAAAAATTCTTGTCTTGGTCACCATTTGGCTCCTGTTGTGGGAATTTAGTACGGATTTAGTAATACTGCCTGATCTTATTATTAAAGATTTTGCCAATTCCTGATGCTGTCTAGCAATTTCAGAGAGCGAGATGGAAAAGGAACACTGTGCTTTTGTCTGAAGAAAGCAGAGGGGTTTTTTAGTTAATTCTTGTTTCATATTGGATGTGAACTGGCTGCTCACAGTAGTACCCCAGTAGGCACTAAAGGTGGAGGAAGGTCTCACAACTACGTATGAGAAGTGAGTGTTGAGCCCAGGTTACTGGTAGCAGTTCACTGTCTTTGTGCTGAGGCACAGCTTGTATTGAAGCTTGTCCGAGTCAGCTTAGCAAGTGCTTGCCTTTTGTGTTGGGAGGATGCTTCTGTTGAAAGCATTCTTGGAAATAAGTTATGCAGTGTAATGAAAATAAGTCCTGAAGTACTCCATCTGTTCTTTCCTGTCTTTAAACGGTGCAAATCCCTCCTTCTTCCTTTAAAACTGCTGGGCTTTATGTAACCTCTGATTTATTCTCCAGGTTTTTAGCTTAACCATTCTTATGGGACCTTAGTCCCTCCTGAACTGTAAATTTTTATATTTAGCACTTTGGGATCCACAGATGAAAAGTGCTTTATGTAATTAGCCCTCTTGTGTGGGATGCTTTTCTTTAAGGTGACTTTTCTGGAACTTACAATGGTAGTAAATCAGTCAGCGCACACTAAGGTGTTGCACAGCTGTGGTCAAGCCACAACTTAATTTTTCCAGGCATGGGAAAAGCCATGTCCCAGCATAGTCCACATGCTTTACTGGGAGCAGGGATCAGGCTGTGAATACTCTGTTCCTTTGGGTATATGTCTGCCCCTACCACCCAACAATGCAATTTAACAAGCAAATGTGGTGGTGACTCAGTGTTATCTCCTGTGTAACAGGAAAACTGAGATCATGAAGGGAATTCCCTGTGGCAGGAATACAGGGAGTGTGGCACCAGGAACCTCCACTCTCTAATAGCAAGAGATGGCTGTTAGCAGAGATGAAGGCTGAACTGGAGTAGTGTCTGCATCTAGCACCTCTGGAGCAGCCATGCCAGTCAAATCGTGAGCAGCAGTGCCACTGGAGACTTGCTGCTACTACTGGCAGAGCTATGCTTTCATTCAAAAAAACTTGCTTGAGTAGAAGCTGGAGGTCTGTACTGCAGTTTAACTTTGCTGGAGTAACTTGTGCTCCCCAGGAGGCATAGCAATGCTCACAGTTGCCAACTCTGGTGTTCATTAAGGAGACAAAATGTTTACATGAGCCCAGAATAAGGTTTAGTAAATAAAGAAAAAGTTTCTTACATTTGAGCCAGTAAATGTAAGCTTCACTTGCCATGTGTCATGTTTTGTTCTGGTATCATGGAATTTGATCTAATTCTTTCATTTCTGAATAATCACTTCCTGTCTGCCACTCCCTTGTTTGTATCATGTGCTCATAGGAAGAAACACTTTTTTAAAGGAAAAAGTACACCAGCCACTAGCTTACCACACTCACATAATGATGGGGTGTCTCAAAAATTGTTTGAAGAAAGAAGCCACATTTTTTTAAGTGGTGTAAACATTGGTGGTATATTTGGGGTTGGTTTTGTGCTTGCTTGTTTTTTCAGTCTTGCAGATCAGTGCTTGGTGTTCTAGGAAAAGAGAAGCTTCATGGTCCAGTTAGTGGTTATCTGAGGGCTGGACCCCTCAAGTACACAAGTTCTGCTAATGTCTGCAGCTTCTGGAGAGTCCCCTCAGGTGCAAAGTTTGCCCAGGCTGCAGCTTTAATTACTTTGTGTACACAATTGGGTGTGGAGCCCTAGCCAGTGACGGAGAAAGGAATACAGATATTATAAAAATAATGTTGGGAAAATCACTTAACCAATAACTCTACACAGTTGATCCTTCTGCCAGAATCACCAAGATGCTTTAAGCTGCTTTTAAGTAAAACACGCAGTTTTTACTGACAGGAGGGATGAGAGTTAAGTGCCTCTTGCTTTCTGGTGATGGCCAGCAAAGGATATTGCTAGTATAACAATAAAACCAACAAATTTATTTTGCTCTCAGCTGGAGAAGCCATGGTAGTTGTACATTAGGTAAGGCTTTGTTTCTGAAGAAGCAGGGTGGGGATATTGCTCTGATCCTCTTGCTTCATGCTGTTACGGCTGCTAAGGAAACCAGTTGGTAGCATGCTGGAGTAGCTCAGGTAAGTGTCACCATCTCAGCAGAAGTTTTGGGTACCCCATGGTCATGTGCCATACAAGGCTGGGGGGTGAAGACCGCAGGGATTATGATAAACTTCACATTGAGAACTTGTGAGATATGGTTTTAATCTTTAAATATCCAGTTTGCTGGGGGGGGGGAAAAAAAGTGTATTATGGAGCTTTTCTCTCCACCAAGATGACCACCATGTGCTTGGCTCTGTAGGGAGGATGTGCATGGAGCAAATCCCAGACAGACAGCCCTCAGACTTTTTTCAGCCCTTTCTTAGCCTGTGGGCAGGGTCTGGGGGTAGACCAATAGCAGGGTTCAGATGGGGGCAGCCATGCATTGGGGATGGGGTTGGCATTTTGTTCCCCAAGTGGAGAGTCTTCCCAGGAACTCTCTGTAGGGCAGATCAGCTCTGCAGTGCCTGCCACAGGGCAGGGCTTCCACAGGAGCAACTGAGCTCTTGAGAAAATGTTTGCTTATGCACTTGTGTTTAATTGGGAAAAATTTTATTTTGCACTCTGCAGGCAGCTTTTACTATTTTGCAACCTCTCTTCAGGAAAGAGGGCTTATACTGTCTTGCTTTGTTTATATCTAGAAGCAATGTTTTCCTTTTGTAAGGGTGAGCAGCCTTGTCCTCCAAAGGGGGAAGGGTGCCAGAGGGGCAGCTTGGGGAAATCAAGTGCTACAGATGCAATTTGAGTTGTACTAGTTAGTTTGGGCTCTTGCTTTTCCTCAACATCAGAAAACAGACCATTAAATAAATTTATATGAAACATGGTTGTAACTCTTCCATTTTGTACCAGCAGCGCTCTGAGGTTGTTCCTCCCTTGCCTCCGGCCACCTGAGGGGGCCTCGTTTTTCTTTCACTCCTGGTGCTCCTTTTCCATCCCACCATTCCCACATCCAAAGCACAGCGTTGCACTGGCCATACTCCCGTGGTGGAGAGGACAACTGTCTCTGACTCGCTTCTGCCAGGGCTCAGTGCCACTCCTTCTCCTGCCTGCAGGCTTGCTCCTGCCCGCCCTGGCCTGCTCCAGCCTGGGGAGCACAGGACTGGAAAACATGTCTGCGCTGGGGCAGTGCTGCCCGTTCCTGTCCCACCAGGATGCAGGAGATAAACCGGGTGGGATTCCCACAGCTCCCTAGTCCCACCAGCCAGGGGGTCATCCTGGTGCATCCGGGAGGCTGCAGGTGAGGCGAGAGCCTGCCAGCACCATAAGGCCGGGGACATCTGGTGGGGCAGGGGCTGTGTGGGGTGGCTGAGAGGAGAGGGTGCAGCTGTGCAGAGCCCTGTGCAGGGCTGGCCCGGGAGGGGTGTTTATCTTGTGACTAATATGACTCCAGTCAGCAAAGCTTGGGAGTCTCCCAAAGGTCGCGACTTGAAAGACAAGTGTTGTAATTAATTTCTTATGCCACACTTGTTTGGAAACCTTTTTAATTCTGTGATAAGAGGCAGAATCTGGACTTTGTTTACAATCTGCCGGCTTGGAATCAGGAACCAGAAAAGTGCTTTGTAAAGCACTGTAAATGTTTTTCTCTCCCTCCCCCCCATTGCAGGATGTATGCGGTATTATCACACCACAACAGTGAAGCTATAAAAACATGATTGCATTTTTTTTAAAAAAGAGAGAAAATACATCCTGGAAGAATTTTAACTGTGTAAAACCACATCTTTCTCTGAGAAGATGTAGTAGCAACTTTTTAGAACAATCCAGGGTAAAGAGTGTGGAAGAGGCCACCATTTATTTATTTGAGCCTTAAATCTTCAGTAAATATGAACTTCTCCATGGTTTAGGGTTTGGGGTGTTTTTTTAGTTATTTTTTCTGGGAATTTAGAAGTATAAGCAAAAAGGTTCTTCCTAGCTTGCCTGTCTGAACTAGCTTGGGATGAATAAGGTGTTACTCAGCTAAAGAATGCATGAGAGAGAACTACTTCAGACGAATAGTCTTTCTTGGTAGTACCCTTGTATCTCAAAGATTTAATGTTTGCAACAATTGAATTGTCCCCATTTCCACCTTTTGAATAAGCTACTAGTGCTCCCAGCTCTGGGATGTCTTTTCCTTCCAAATAGAAAAACTACTTGCATGCTACAGAAATGTGATTAGCAGTATCCTGAGCGTAGGGTAATAGATGATTCTCGATCACTACCAGTTTTGCTTTTAGCTGGGGAGGGAGGATCACTCTGGACTGGAGAGGACCCATCAGAGGAGACAAAGGTACATGGCAGAAAGCAGCAGGAGGGAGTGTGAGATACCAGGTTAGATTCAGTTTCCCTTGGGTGAGCTACAAGCTGCATTAGCTGGGTAATATAGGTCCTGCCTTCCCAGTGTGGCTCACTTCTGGCTGTTGAGCAAAGGCCTGAAATGGCCTTTGATGCTGACGAAGTTAGTTCTGAAAGGAGGAAAATCCTTTAATATTGGGGTCTATAGGATGACAGTTCTGATCAGGTTCAGTACTGCAGCTCTTCAAAACCTTTTCCTTTGACCTGCGACTGTGTAATACTCTAGTACAAATACACCACCTTTATTTTGTACTGCTTAATGTTGTGCTGCCTTTCCAAGCTTCGTTTGCAGCTTCTTCTGAGACTACAAGACAAAAACCTTTTGTTTCTTGTCAGATGTATAGAATTTTTATTCTGAATATGATCCTAAAATGATTGGTTTTTCATTACTTGTGTTGTTTTTCCAAATATTGCAGCTGTGAAAACTAGAATGCTTTTCTCCCGAATTTGCTCTCTCAACTGTTTACCTTTCTTACCTTTCACACCTCAGACTTGTGCAAAAAGTAACACTTTTTCTACTAGCAGTTGGGAAACAGTTATATTCAATACTCACAGAATACATGATAAAATCCACTGCTTTTTTGTGTCATTAATGAGATTTTTGTTGTATCTGCAGTGTGTATTAAGAGTTATTACAGTTTGGTCTCATTTTGTTTTGTTTCATTTCGCTTTGCGTATAGACATTTTCTTTTGGATAGAAGAGATTCCCTTTGTGCCTTTATGGGGGGGAGATGGTGCTCACCTCAATTGCCTGATCTGAGTGAATAGAAGAGTGTGTTTGCAGGTCAGAAATGGAGTGGATGAAATAAAATAATGAAAAGGTTATAATGATGACTTGCTGAAGAGATTGCATGTAATTACAGGTTGGAGAGTGGTGGTTTGGGGTTTTTGGGGATGATCCATCCCCCCCCCCCCCCCGCAAAAAAAAAGCGCGCATCTTTGAATATTATTGATAGCCCTCTCATTTTGATACTATCAGCTGAGTGAATACATTTTTTGATGGTTGCTGGGAGTTGCGTGCATGGTGATAGGCTTCATTTGTCAGGCTCTGGCCAGCAGGAGAGCTACTTACAGGTGATGCTATTTAGTCTCTGCGTGCATGACTGACCCAATGCTGCTGTTGGGTGTCCACTCAGCACTGACTGTCCTGGGAAGGGATCTCACCAGCAAAGCCTCCATAGCAGCACCTGTGACCTTGGGATGAACATAATAATGACTGATGGTTAAGGTGTGCAACAGAAATATGACTTCCCACTGACTCTCTGCAGGAAAAGGAAATATTAGCTAATATTCAAAAAACAAACAAAAACAACAACAAAAAAAAACAAACAAAACAAACAAACAAAAAAAAACAGACCGAAAGAACAACAAAGTCAAAGCTCAAAACCCACAGTTTTCTAATGCGGTGTTAACGTAACCTTGGTATAATGTGGTTTGTGGAAGGAAACAAGGGGAGAAGTGCTGTTTCTGTCATATTTTAGAGTAGGAGAGAAGTCACATATGAAATGTAGAGGAAAAAGACCCTGACAGTCCTAGTAAATACAGTCCTAATAAACACCATCCACAACTTCACTTGTAAAATTTGGAGTCCTAGAGCCGGCTTTTGGGCTACTCTGGGGAGCTGGATTTGGGTATTTGAGGGCAAGGATAGCTCGGGGGGGGTACAGGCCTGGGTGCTTGCTTACATTTGGTAGCACCCTTCTCCTCCAGAGGCCTCACTTGTTCCATGGGGCAAACTTGCAGGTTGAGCAGCAGCTTCTGCTCTTTTGGAGCAGTGCAGCGAGTCAAAAATAAAGGGCCTTTGCTGAGAAGGGAAGAGGTTCAGCAAGGGAACAGTGGCCTCTGATGACAAGCAGTGAGAATTGCAGGAGGCCACACCAGCAGCGCAGGCTAATTCTAAGGGGTTGTCTCCATCCTCAAAGCGAACAGGCTAAAAATGTTTCTTTTGCATGTCTGACACCATAAAGAGAGCCTGAGCCTAATGATATTACAGTTTCGCTTGCTGTAACACGCTAAACCAAGGAACAAAATAATGTTCATTTTCTTGAAAGTTGGTAGGTTATTTTAAGCTTATAAGTGTTGGGAGTAGAGGGATAATTTGTGTTCCTCAGATTTCATTTCTAGCCTACTAACAAACACTTCCTAAGTAAAAAGGCAAATTTATCTTTTTAACATTGAATCACTACAGAAGGAAGGTTGCCTTTTGCAGAGCTGCAGTGTACTAGATTTAGTAGGGCTTGACTAGAGTAGGACGGTGTTCTCAAATTGTCTTTCCAGTGCAGTTATTTGGTAAAATTTATTTTCAAAAATATGTCATTGAGTTTACAGTCTACAAACAAATGTTTGGAAAACTTTGTTTTAGACACTAAAGAATTGAGATTAAGGATAATCAAGGATCATGTTCTCGTTAATTTGAATTTGTCCTTTTTGATGTTGTTTGTGCTTCAGAAGCCCTGTTGAATGTCATAGATAAACTATAACATTTAGGTAGTCTTTTAAACTTTGATGAGATTGTGTCTAGTTCCTTGTGATACAGTGATATGAAGGGGGAGAGTGAGTGTGTGTGTGTGTGTCCTGGGCACGTGTGGGGATGCATTACTTCACCTTTGATGGAGTAGCAGCTACAACTACTTTACCTAGTTTGTGTTTTTCAGATTGTTTCACCCAGAGTTTGCTGGCAGCAGCGATAGCTGGATTTTTTTTTTAATATTCCTGTAACACACATAATGCAACGTTAGCATTCAGATAACCTTATTTTTTCCCCCCATTAAATACTCCTTGATGAGTGATACTGGCACTGGACCTCCCCCCAAGCCATAGTTTACTTCGTATCTGTTTCCTCTTAAATCCCTTTGCATGTGGTTAGCCTTACAGGTCACAAATGAGAGACTGCCAGCCTATTTGTTGTCTGATTGCTTTCACAAATGCTTCTGGTTTTGATCTTTCTGAGACAATAGGCACTGAATGTAACTTGTGTCAGACATATAGTGTTTTGTAGCTGGGACACAGAAAGGTAGAAGGGTTAAACATGACACGTTCCCTTGAAACTGTTTTATGACTGCTGCTAATTTGAATGCTCAGTAATAGAGATCTGTTGGATGGAGGGGTTACCCTTCACTATTAATGACTCATTGGCCTCCTTCCCAAGCTGCCTGAAGTGCTGCTCTCCCTAGTGGAAGTAATTTTGTCTTTGAAGTACTTTCCAGAGCTGTCAACTAATGTTCCACAGTTCCCAGAGGAAATAATAAGCCATGAGTGCATGTACACTGAAAGCGTAGAGTCTGAAATGAACTGTTCCTATAGGAGCCTGGCAGTCTGCTTCTCTGTGGAATTCAGCTTGTTTATACAATCTTATCTGGCTAAGCTTTGGTATTTCATCTGGCAGGCAGTTCCTATGAAAAGCAGCTGTCCAAGCAGTGGGAGTGGTGCTCCTGGTGTTTTTTTCAGAAGGTCTATAATTTCTTGTTTCATGTAAATTAAAGAAATACAATACTCTTTTGGCTACAAACAGATGCTCTAAGCAATTTTTTTCCCCTTATAAGTAGCCCTTTAAGTCATACATACATAACAGCTAAGCATATTTAATGATAGGATTCATGATGCCCACCAGGAAGGTATAATATATTCTGTAAAGTCACAGGCTGACTCAGAGTTGTTAGAGTACTTCAAAGATATTACTATCTGTAACTTTCCAGATATGTCTTTAAAAAAAGTTGCTTTAAAAAATATTTTTAAAATATTCTTAGTAAAATAACCATGCTTGGAAGTGAAAGTCTCCTTTAATGGGTTTTACTGTTGCTGGACAAGCGGAGGTAGTTTCACCAGTTTTAAAATAAAATAAATAAAATAAAAATCCAACAAAACCACCAGTGTAAAGTGAGCACAGGTATCTCTCTTGAGTGAAGAGATCTGTAGCATATATCTTCTCTAACAGAGAAGTCCTCATGGGTAAAAAGGTGGTGACAACTATTAAAAAAAAAAAAAAAAAGCACATTAACAAAAAGGATTCAGCCAAAATACTTAAGGTTTTCTGTAATTCATTGCCAGATAACAAAATGTTTCTGAAAACATACCAAGAACTGAAGCTTTTGGGGAAGAGTTGCAATAATATTCAGTGCCTACAGAAGAGTTTGAGGTATTCTTTGTGTAGCTTTGGGTTGTGGTTTCAAGTAACAGAGAACTGGAAAGCTGAGGAGTTCTTCTCCAATGGTGGTAAATGTTCTTCACCTCTTTTTACAGGAACAGTATTTTCACTAGGAAGCAAATTATGGGCACAAGTAAAATTCAGGTCCAGGTCTTTCAAAGTTCAGTGGTTATCCAGGATTATCTGTCCAGGTCATAGTACATCTTTGTCTGAAGGCATTACATTGTGCATGTGAAAATGCTCTATGTAATCTGCCCCATTCTAAGAAATGGGGTCATGTTCAGCAACTAAGAGACTAATTCTTCCTCTGTCACCTGCATGTAACATTTCACTCTGGCCTCATTCAAGACCTAGGAAAACATGACACCCTGTAAAATACGAGGCTTTAAGCACAGTTCAGATGTGTCACTTGATGGCACTTCTACCAGTATGCATGCAGATTTCTGTAGACTTTTTGCTCTGCAAAAGGAGAATTTGATATTGCAACAAATGAAACATGAAAAACGAATGCGCTCTGGTTCCATATGGTGTATACTGGTCTTTGTTGAGACCTGGCATCAGGCACAGTGCTGTTTCATTAGCTGAAGTGGCATTCCTGCTTGAAATCCTAAATGGTGAGAAACTCAAAACGTAACAGGAAGTTGCTGACCTTCATTAAAAGTGTGTCACTGTAAATTATGCAATGATAGTTTTCAGTCTGACACATGCCACCTGAACAGTTAGTACTGGAAATAGGTAATATACCACTGTGTGACCACCCTATAGTTGATATAAGTGAATGATGTTGGCTGACTTCTCCCAATTCCTTCAGGAGGAAGGAAATTTTTTTCATTGTGCTAGGGATTGATGACTTTCTGTGGCCACAGCAACAGCTGATGTTAAATTTCAGTAGAGATACTTCGCTTTATTCTTGCAGCAAGATTAGTGGCTCTAAATAGCATCAGGGTGTAGCTGTTTTGTTCCAGATTTGGGTTTTTAAAATTATTTTAGTTATTTTTTTATTTTAAGGTGATGTCCCAAGTGAGTGTAACTGCTAGTGAGCTGGTGATCTTGAATACAAGTAATGTAGCAATCCCTCTATTGTCAAGGAGCATGTATTCTATCCTGGAGCTTTTTCTAGCAAATAGTTATTTGGTATTTTTTCTTAAAAGCTCTCCAAATTAACTCTCATTTCTCCAACCTATACTAGGTTTTAACAGTTTTTGCCTGTTAAAATTGGGACTTCATCTTTTTCATATGTAATGCTGTTGAGGATCAGAGTTGGAAAATAATGCCTGACACTTTTTTTAAAAAACAAAAGTTCCCAATAATCAGCAGGACATGGGCTTCATTTTTTAACATGCTCCAGCCCTGAAATACTAAATTCAAGAATGGGCAGTGGTCTGACACTGAAAGTCACCTATATCACTTGTAATCCCTGCTTCTGCCTGGTTCATGTTTGGAGGAGAAAAGATAGCATTTTTGTGGTAAGCTGGGCCCTTTGTTTTTAAAGGAGGTGGTTGTTCTGAAGCTGCTCAGAGGTTAGGAATGCTGGCAATCATCTGGGGAGACAGATTAGTGGTCTGAGCACAGGTGAGGAGGTCACAGGAACAAAATAACCACTTCTTTTGTGCCATTGCCCCAGTGGTGGTTCAGCCAAAGGAAGCTGCTTCAGAAATGACGTATGTGTGTCAGGAGGACCGTTGTACTTCTCCTGTGATGTTACTACTTGGTCATCACAAACTTGCATGTTGTGAGATTTAACTCTCTGGATGGTTGTTAATTTAAGGGGGAGAAAGCAGTGTTGTCAACAGATCTTCCCAGGTGCATTATTTGCTAAAGCTTTTGCAAGTCTGCCTTAAGGAATTCAGTATTAATATACTAACATAGAGAGGGAAAGAACAGTTAGCTGGGTGCTTTCAGGGAATCGATGGATAACTAGGACATGTATTTTATTTTACCTGCAATACAATAAGCCCCACTTGCCAACATAATTTTCTGAGTCTTTAAGGGATACAGCTTCTGTTTTGAGTTTGGTTTGCCAGTACTGCAAGAGACAGTCTTAAATGCATAAACCCACATGTAACTTTAATTGCCATCTTAAACTGACATTTTGGGCTAAAGGTTGTCTTGGGCTTTAAGGTACAGCACTACAGCTGTTTTGAAGTGAGGAAGAATTTCAATTCTAAATCTGAATCTGCAAGTCGTTTTCATAGGACTGTCACAGAAATTTATTAGTGAATTGTGAGGGTGAGCAGGGTGTAGTGTTTAAGACTGTGGTGATGAAAGACATCTCCTGTGGACCCATACTGTCCAAGGAAAAAATATTGGTTGCCAGCCTTCAAAATCATCCATCAAAACTTGAAGTCTAGGTGAATGTAGATGGTGATCCTGCTGATGAAAGAAAAGGAGTAATACCTGGCTTAGGCTGCTGCAGGTAACTTGTGCATTCAGAAGAGCAGACACTGCACTGACTCTCCTCATCAGGTGGACTTGAGAAGGAGCCATCTATACACAGTCACTGTCTTGGCTGTAAATATGCTTCCAGGAACCAGTTAGGAGCTTTTTGTGTTTGGGTGACTATAAGGGCTTTCAGTCCTGTGCCTCACCAGCCTAACTAACACAGTAGGGCCTGTGCAATTGGTACGAGCTCTGAATGGACTGGAAGGAGAGAGAAGAGGCAAGTGTGAAGTTAAACAGACTTGTCCAAGCAGTCAACAGCTTGATGTCCACATGGAGAGCGCTGACAAGTGGCATTCCTCAGGGGTTGGTATTGGGACCAGTGCTGTTTTACATCTCTGCTGGCAACTGGGGAATTGAGTGCACCCTCAACATGCTCAGCCAGTTTGCCAATGACACCAAGCTGTGTGGTACGGTTGACACACTGGAGGGAAGGGATGGCATCCAGAGGGACCTGGACAGGCTTGAGAGGTGGGCCTGTGCAAACCTCATGAAGTTCAACAAGGCCAAGTGCAAGGTCCTGCGCATGGGTTGGGGCAATCTCAAGCACAAATACAGGCTGGGCGATGAGTGGATGGAGAGCAGCCCTGCGGAGAAGACTTGGGGCTATTAGCGGATGGAAAACTGACTATGAGCCAGCAATGTGCACTTGGAGCCCAGAAAGCCAATTGTATCCTGGGCTGCATCAAGAGAAGTGTGGCCAGTAGGTTGAGGGAGGTGATTCTCCCCCTCTACTCCACTCTCGGGAGACTCCACCTGCAGTACTGTGTCCAGCTCTGGGGCCCCCAGCATAAAAAAGACACTGACCTGCTTGAGCGGGTCCTGAGGAGGCCATGAAGATGATCAAGGGGCTGGAGCACCTTTCTTTATGAGGACAAGCTGAGAGAGTTGGGGTTGTTCAGCTTAAAAAAGAGAAGGCTCTGGGGACACCTTATAGCAGTCTTCCAGTACTTAAAGGGGCCTACAGGGAAGGTGGGGAGGGACTCTTTATCCAGGAGTGTAGTGATAGGATGAGGGGTAACAGTTTTAAATTGAAAGAGGATGGAATTAGATTAGATATAAGGAAGAAATTACCTCCTGTGAGGCACTGGAACAGGTTGCCCAGAGACGTTGTGGCTGCCCCTTCCCTGGCAGTGTTCAAGGCCAGGTTGGACGGGACTTTGAGCAACCTGGTCTAGTAGAAGGTGTCCTTGCCCGTGGCAGGAGAGTTGGAACTAGATGGTCTTTAAGGTACCTTCCAACCCAAACCAGTCTATGATTCTTTATTTCACAGGAGCTTTTTCTTCATTATGACCTTCTAGATGCCTTGTGATGTCCTCAGTATTAGTATAGCCCATGTAAATAAGTTATAGGAGAATGCAGAAATAGTCTTTCTGAAGTGTTTAAATTATTTTTTTCCCAGCCCAAAGAACTGTGTAGGATTACAAAATAATTCAGGCTAGAAGCAACCTCTGGAGGCCAGCTAATCCAACACCCTACTCCAAGCAGGCTCAATTAGATCAGGTTGCTGCTTAGCACTTTTTTTTTTTTTAGTGTCCTTTGAGTTGTGTAACTTAATGTCACTTAATTAAGTCTGTCAATAATGGGCCTTGAAAGCTGACTTGAAAATGAGACGTTGCAAGAAACAAAAATGTGTTAGTAAAAACGAGCTTATAATTACTTTTTTTTTAAACTTTTATCAGGTAGAAGTATTCCTTTCTCAAACATTACTATGCAAGGTTAATTTGTTGGTGAGAATTTTCTTAGCAGTAGTTCTATAATTGTGCTTTTGTGTTTTACTGCTCATCTTCAACAGCAGAATAAACTGAAAGTCTGATAGTTTATCTGAAAAGTGTTAGCATGCTTAAACTCTGGGTGAAATAATTTTCCAGCTAGTGCATGCTTCATGTGTAAAATATGCACAGTATTTTTATTAAGAAATGCAGTGGTGCATTTTGTATGCTAACATCTTCATGACTAAGTATTCCTTATGCAAAGAACAACATGATGATCTTATATGGAATAGCTTGTCACATTACTTGGCTGATTTAAAGTTGATCACTTTGCACGCGCCCTTTAGATATTGCTACAGAGACTGAATTATTTAAACAATTCCTTAAAGAGTAGACTCTGGAAAGGATGTTTTCCTGGGGATCTTCCTCTCAAGGGCAGGAGTGTGTCTGTCAGTCTGTCTCTGTTCTGTGATCTGTAGCATATGAACTAGGCAGCAGAGCATTTTCTTTCTACCAGGCTGCTTTCTTACACAGAACTTTTTTGGTACTTGGCACTTAAATTCAGCTGAAATGAAGTAAATATTCCAAAGAGAAAAGTGCTGTACCAAGACATATTAACCTAAAACCCATACTGAAAAAGGCTAGGCTAAAAACACACATATCCAACTACTCTCTCACATCCTGCTTTCACGTTCATACCTAAGGTCTGCTATCAGTTAAGGCTGTGTATTGGATATTAAAATACTCCCTGATTCAGACTTTTGGGTTAGGAATGTGTATACACTCCTTGCCCACTTGAGATGTATGTGTAAAATTACAATGCAACTCTGAAAATACAGTCTCACATCAGGCCTGCAGCTGTAAGTAATTGCATTCTGCACAGCTAACAACAGGAGTTGAGAATCAGAAGTCTTTTTCCCTCAAAATGTGGAAGAAATACGGGTAGTCATTGAAAACAACTCATTATGAATGATGTGCTAACAGACATAAAATTGAACAAAAGTTAGAGTAAATGGAAGAATTCATTTGATTTTTTTCCGCATTAGGGGTATGGCTTTACTGAACCAGATTTAAGAGGAAAATGCCCTGTAGATTGAATTATTCTCTGTTTGATTGATACATTGGTGCTGTTTCTCTTTCAGATGAGGTGGACTACAGTAATTTTGGGACCAACACGCTATCGAGGAAGAAGAAGGCTCTGGTGACACTCCGCAATGACAACCTCCGCCGGCGTCCTCACATTAACATTAGCATGCCTCATGATTTTAGACCAGTGTCTTCCATAATCGATGTGGACATTCTTCCTGAAACACACAGGAGAGTGAGGCTGTACCGACATGGGTGTGAGAAACCCCTAGGATTTTATATTCGCGATGGCACCAGTGTAAGGGTTACTCCGCATGGATTAGAAAAAGTACCCGGTATCTTCATCTCTCGTATGGTTCCTGGAGGCTTAGCAGAGAGCACAGGCTTGCTGGCTGTGAATGATGAAGTCCTGGAAGTTAATGGCATTGAAGTAGCAGGAAAGACTCTCGACCAAGTCACAGACATGATGATTGCCAACAGCCATAATCTTATTATTACGGTCAAGCCAGCAAACCAGAGGAACAATATTATTCGAAGCAGTAGGATGTCTGGTAGCTCTGGCCAGTCTACAGACAGCACTGCGAGTCACCATAGCTTGCCTACATCCCACGTGCTGCAGAACTTCCACCCCGATGAAATGGAGAGTGACGAAGAGGCTGACATTGTCATTGAGGGTGGTCTGGAGCCACAGCACATTCCTAAACTGCACAGCCTTACTTCCAGTAGCCTCTCTCGAATCAATGGCAGCAGCCTTAGCCACAGACTTCAAAGGGACCTGGTGCTCAACAACAACTCTGGCCGAGAAAGCAATGGCAACATCCACAAATTACTCAGTTCCTTAAAAACTGATCCCCGACACAGTCTGGTTATCCCCAGAGGAGGAATCGAGGAGGATGGAACAGTCATTACACTTTAGTAGCAATTCCCGTAACTCTCCTTCCAGTCTAAAGTGCCAATTGGGACAATTGACTCTTGCAACATGTTATGCACAGAGAGATGATATTCTAATAGACCTCACGGGTGCAGAGAATTGTTGCTTTCTAGGAAACATGGCATCTGGAGTTAGACATAAAAACTGTCATGCACTACAAAATTTGCCAGGAGAAAGCCAGAGTGTAAAACCTGGTTTATGTCCCAGCCCTAAAGTGAGAACACCAAATTGGTTTAGTTGGTATAAATCTAAGCGGTCTTACAGGCTACCGATGGCAGTGCTGCATACTTGGGTTTGAATGCATGGGTGGATGTATTTATACATGCATGTATATGAATTAGATTTTAATAGTAACAGACATGTCTATTTGAAGTGAAATCTGGTTTTCTTCTAATACCAGTTTAAAGAGAGTGCTTCTTAATAGCCGATAATAATAACCGATCTTCTACGGTTACACACAGACCTTCCACTAACTTGTTTACACTGCATTTGCAACCTTATGTCTAATCCAGATAAGCTCTGTAAAAGTAGCGGTTTCCTACTCTGGTGGTAACAACATTAGGGAGATGCTGCAAATACATTTTCCAAATGACACTATAGATAGAGAGATATATATATATTTTTAAGAGCGTAAGGAGGCAATGTTGGAGGATGTTGCCATTATTGCTGTGAGCTCATCACCACCTGCTGGTCAGAGGCAGGCCTGCCTGCGGCGCAGGGAGAGAAAAACATGACAATAAGGGCTTAAAACTAGGTTCAGCACGATTATGTGTAAATTTATTCTTTTTCAGTATTTATTAGATAATACCTCTTTTTCCCATCATCTCTGTTTTTTCAGTATCACAGTTCATGTGAATTTTAGGGATACCAGAGGGAAGGCAGCAGTGGAAGAGTGTGCTAGGACTGTCCCTTTCACCTCAGAGCTGACAGAAATCCTTGATGTACCTTTGGGGCAACCTAAATCCACAAGGTCTTTCCTTACAAAAGATCGGCTGATTGCTATACAGAGGAGGGATGCTGCCTGCCTGTCGAACCTAACTTAGAATAGTTCTGCTATTTTTGGACTCTTCTAGTGATAAAGCTTAATGTCTGCACAGGATTTCTAGAAACTTAAAATACACAGGATGTTTACGATAGTCAGACATCTTTACTGGATGCTGACTAGTGGGTAACCAGTGACTGTTGAGTCTGTCTTCTTCTGAAAATGCCATAAATTTATGAAAGTGGTCTAATCTAAAATATTTTGTTATATCCCAATCAGTGTAAGGAACAAAATATAAATGTTTTACAATGTATTTTTCTACTTTTAGCTTGTGTCATTTTCTTTTTGTTTTTAACTTTGTAGTACATTAAAGCTTTTTTATATGGTGGAGTAGACATTTCTTAAAAACTGTATGGATATGAAAATTCAGAAGTCTTGGTTTGAAAAAGTTACATTCCATTTTGGAATCTGTAATGGCTGGACAAAGGATGTGCGGACTAATTCATTGTTGCTAATTTAGAATACCTGTGGAACAACAAGTCTTCTGCTTATTGTTAAATATGTTCGGGACATTGAATTTAGCTTATTTCTTTTAGATTTGCTTTAAAAGTTTATTTTAAAATTCTTTCACTTACTCTAATTAAACCTCTTCTAGGTATCACAGCAGTTATAGAGCTGTACTTAATTTTTTTCCAGCACAGTAAGAATAGAACATTGGTCCTCTTTGTCTTAAAACTGTGTTTGTACTTTACCAAAGGTTTTCCTTTTCTTTTTTTAAATCTGATTTATTGGTGCAGTGAAAAAAAAAAATAGCTGGATGTGCTTCAGTCAGACCATCTTATCAGGAGAATTTTGTGACACCTTAAATAAGACTACTTTTATGAGTAAGTGGATTTGTCTGGCTGAAGTTACGCATTTTACCTTATTTAAGTGATGAAAATGTGACCTGTCTGCAATAAAATGTGCACTGTCTTACTTCTATGCTATATCCTTTCCACTACACTCAAGCACATCCTTCTGTGAAAGTTAACTCCCTTCCCTGTGGAAACAAGATACTTGGTTTTGATGACTCTTCAAATATGTAGCCATTCTAGGACTGCTTTTCTCTACCAGCACAGATTCCTCTGTTTGTTGGTGGTGATACCAAGTTTCTTTACATATTGTTTTTTTTCCTGGTACTGCTTTTACTAAATAGTACTGTTACACTGATTCCCGTGGGAACCAAGTAGTTTGCTGTGCTCCTCATAGCATAGCTTCCTTCAAACCTCATGGCTTTGAAGACTTGCAGTAGTTCTGGCTCCCCAGAAAAAGCCCACGATGCCTTTAGCTGGGTGCCACGCTGCGCACCTTTACCTGGAGGCTGCTCAGTGTGACTGCCCAAAGCAACCGTGCTAACAAAACGTCCGCACTCCCCAACTAATTCAACCCAAGCGGTAGAAAACAGAAGTTGCATTTCACACAGCGGTGCGCAAGTATTGTGCCAAAGACAAATTGCAAGCAGAGAGTAGTGAAGTATTGATGTATCATACTATCACTTTAAAGTTATCTGACAAAGGCTTGCAGCAATTTTGTGCACATTTGCATCAACTACGAGGGGAAAAAAAAAGCTCCTATTTCTTCATGGACTTGTCTTAGACTAGTCTTTTAAGATGAACTTTCCCAATTCCTACTGTTACCAGCAGAAACCTCTGTGTGGAAACATGACTGAGCCGTTCAGGTTTTAGGATTCGAGGCTCCTTCGGGTCTGAGATTGTTAAACTGTTGCACGGGGCTTTAAACGTGGGCGGCTGAGGGAACACGAGCAAATGAACCCTCTTAGGACGAAAAATCCCCCGTAAACGTCGTTGTGGGAGGAGCCGCGTTCCTGCCCGTGACTCCCCTTGCGCCGGGTCGGGCCGGGCGGCGTCAGCCCACGCTCCCGCCCCGCGGCCGGTGGAGGGCAGCGGCTGCTGCCGGGCCTGCGGAGCCTGAGGCTCGAGCACGCAGACGCGGGGCGGCGCCTCCGTGCCCAGACGCCGGCCGTACGCGTGCGGCTCCCGGTCCCGCTGCCGCGGCGCGGGGCCGGGCCGCTCCCCGCCCGGGGCCTGTCGCCAGTACGCCTGCGCCGGCCCCGCCCCGCTCACGTGCGCCCGGGGACGGGTGGCGGTAACATGGCGGCCGCCGAGGGGCCCGGCGAGGGTTTCGGAGCCGACCTGCCGGGCGCCTGCCCCGGCGCGGACAGCGGGCACGTCTCCCACAGCCACAGCAGCGCCTCCGGCCTCGGGGAGCCGGAAGACGAGGACGCCTCGGAGGCGTCGCTCAGCGCCACCGCTGCCGCCTATTCCGCGTACCTGCTCGCCGACCGCAGCCTCTTCAGCCAGCAGGTGAGGGGGTGGGCGGGAGCGGCCGGGGGCCCCGCGCCGACACCGCCGCCGGCCCCGCCGAGTTCCCCGCCGAGAGGCAGCAGCCGCCGCCGCCGGCCCTTCCCTGCTAGCGGCCCGGCCACGCAGCCCGCTGTCCGGTGCAGGGAGCGAGGCCGCCCCGGGACCGGGGTGTCGCTTGAGAGCAGCTCTGTGAAGCGGGGCAGGACAAGGCGTACCGGTGTGTCGAGTCTCTTGGGCTTAACGTAGCCAAAAGAGGGGGAAGCGGTGGGATTTCTGCTCAGCTGGTTTTAGTCTGGCTGATGTCTTGCTCGGAGGTTTTGTTTGGGAAAATCGGGGTGTGTTGGCGTTTTCAAGTACCTTTAAAGGATTTTTGTTTTGCAGATAGAAAGCTTAGACAAGAGTCTAGAAGATTTGCTGACCAGAGTGGATGAATTTGTGGGAATGTTGGACATGGTGTGTATTAACTTGCGCATGGTTGTGGTTGTCAAGTCAGAATACAGTTTAATGTGTGCTTGTGTTTTTAAATAAGACAGAAATAGGAAGCAGCCTTTGATCTAGGCAGGTTTCAGTATTTGATAATTAGAGAACTTATGAATGAAAACTACCAGACTTTCATGTCAGAGCAAATTTGCCCATATAGCTGTATAACTGCATATTTATATAATCGTATTTGTATATTTGTCCATGTATGTACATGGAATCCCATTTTGAGTGGCGTAGTGACAGATGTTTAAAAGAACAGAAAAAGATATTCTGCTTCTCCTTTAAAATACGCAGAGACATTCTCTGTGCTTTTTGTAATCAAAGCGTCTAATCAGAGCTGCTAAACCTTCAAAGCTAGATTTGTCTTTAGGGGACCCTTTCCTACCCTTTCATCAGAAAAGCAGCATTGTTTTCACATTCGCAGGGGGGCAGATGGGGGAATGGAAGGGAAAGTTCCTATAAGCTGACAGTGGCGTACAGGCTGTCTTTTAAAGGATAGCACATATGATTCTTCTGCACTATTCTAAGAGGCACTTTTTTTTTTTATATATATACACCAATAAAACAAGATTTTATGGCCAGACTTTAAGTTGAGGAAATGTACAGGTAGTAAAATTTAAGTCAGAATTTTAGTTTAATATATTTACTTCTTCAGCATGTCTTGGGAAAGGTTCCATCTCTTTAATTCTGGTAAGGCTGTAGTAGTTTATTTGCAATATAATTATAAAAGTAAATGTTTGCCTATGCAAAATAAATTTTATTCAAAGGCACTTACTAAACTATACAAAGAAGATACTTTGTCTGTTTTAATCTAGTATTTTTATACTAGTATGAATCTGATATTTTTAAACTATGAATTTTAATCTGTTAATTGGAGCACAGTAATAGCTTCCAGGATGAAATATACTAAACGTTTTGTTTTATTCATCAATTTTTTTCTATTACTTCTTTGAATCATCTTCAGATTCGAAGTGATTCCTCTCAAGTTGTCAATGAAAGCATACCTCAGATTTACACAAAAGCTACAGAAATGAGACAGATATACAGGAAGATTGACAAACTAGAGGTATGTATTTGATATCTTATAGATGTATTCTGTTTTCTTAATGGGGGGAAGAATCAACGATATGCTATAATTGTGTGTGTGTATGCATGCATGCACATGGAGTGGACTCATCTGGTTTGTTCTCCATGTCCAATCTGGGTTCAATACTTCAAGGGTAATAAATTTATTAATTTTTTGAGACTGTGGGCATTCTAAAATAAAATGCTTTTTTTTAAAAAAAAAAAAATTACTACTTGGAGCAAGGCAGGCTTTTTTTTTTTTTTTTTTTTTTTTCCCATAAAGCTCTAGTACCACTTTCTTCTTTGTTTTGTTTTTGAGGGTTTTTTTGGTTGGGAGGGGCTGCTTTTTGGGGGGGCGGGCGGGGTTATAGTATTTTTCAAAGTTACTGTCTTGGGATCTCTTCGGAGACAAGTAGAACGAGAGGTCTGTTGATCCCTGGTGAAGCTTCAAAACTGTGATTCAGATCCTTGGTCCCACTTTTAGTAGAAAGGCAGATAGAAGCCTAGATTCTAACTTGTCTAAACTAGTTATTTGAAAGACAAATGGGAAAAGGAAGACTTGATTGTTTTATTAGATTTAACCTGGTTTTGCAGGCTTTTAAGTATCTCAAGTAATTTTTAGCAATAAAATGGACTCGTAGGTGGAAGGGAAATAGTGTGGAGTTTTTGACTCCTCATTTAAATAATGGAACTTTTACCACTGTGGTGCAATACATAATCTTAATTTGTTAGTGAAAAAGTTGGATTTCTTTTGGTTTTTTCGCACTAGGCTTTTGTGAAGATGATTGGAAGTAGCGTAGCTGGACTGGAAGAACGGGTCATAAAGGCAGAAACAGACCTTGGAGCTTTTCCAAGCACATTTAAGAAAATCTTACACACAATCAGCATGCCATCCTTCCTTAATGTAAGTAAACTTTTGTTACCATGTGACTAATTGAGTTGCTCTGCTTACCAGAGCAGATGATTAAAATAATAGTAAGATTGTTACACGTATCTGAATTTAACTCTAAAACTTGTGTATACTTTATTAGGATTTTTGCAAAGTTCTCACACTTAATTAAAGGAACCCCCCCAGACTTAAAAATCACAAATTCTTACAAGGATTTGTGTAACTGTCCAAAATAAGGCTGAATACATGGAGAAGAGAACGTGAAGGACACAAACAAGTGTGTAATGCACAAGACTTTGTATTAAAGCACCCTTGATCACTGATACTATGAAAGCAAGAGCCTGTACAGACAGCATGGTTAAAGGATCATACTACATTGGCAATATCACTGCAGAAATGGTACTGAAAAGGGAAATAAAAGCTACTCTGCACAATATTTTTAAAATAAAGATTTTATTTATACTAAATCCACACAGTTCAGCAACGATGTAAGCACCTTGTTAAACTGGTTTTCTGGTGTCTTTCCTTATTACTACATGTGGACTGTTTCTCTGCAGAAGACTTGAAGTGCTCTCTCTGGTATGTTTCAAAGAGATGCCTTACCTAACCTTAAACTGGCACTAGGCCCTAGTTTTAAAAGAACCTTCTGGTTTAAAAGAAAAAAGTAATCTTCTGAACACCTGATACTTCTTGGCATCACCTGCCAGCACACCATTTATAAGTACTCCTCCTCATGTACAGCTCCCAGATTCTTTCTTTATCTTTTCCTATATTCACCCTGTAGTAACTCAGGTTTCTGTGTCATAACACTGGTGAGAATGCTGAAATAAAGTAGGTTTGCTGAGTGGGAGAGGAAGATCGTTGTTGCTGTTTGAGGTATTTGTGTTCCTACATATTGCGAGCATGTGTGGCAGCAGAGAAAAATAGATGTAAACAGAATATGTATTGTGTTGATAAGACGCAGTTCAGGAAACCTGTTCTTTGCTGCTGTTTTGTGTGCAGTCTTTAAGTTAGTTAATTTTTCCTTCCTTCATTTTCTTTGGTGTTTTAGTGTAACGTAATTTTTGTCTTTAAAAATAACCCACAAAGATGCTATTTATGGCCAATTACAAAAACCAGACAACTGCAGCAGTTTCCTTGAATATTCAACAGTATTTTCCATTTTGTTACTAAAAACTGTCATCAATCACAGAATTATACTCTTCAACTGAAGTTTGGAAGTTCTAAGAAAGTGCATGGGAACACTTTGTCAGATTACCAGATTTTTCTCAATGAGGTGGAAGGTCTTTGAAAGTGTTAGCAAACCGAACCTGACGTGTCCAGTGGTTTTTTGGTTTGAGTATGATTAGCAATAAAATCAACACTCAGAACTTACTGGTATTACTTGATTAACTAAAAGGCAGGTCACTGTTCTGCGGTGGTACCGAGTATCACATAGTGAAATACCTATTTTCACTAGTAAATACAAGCATGTCTGAATGAAAATGCCTGAAGAGATTTTTCCTCATGCCTAACATTTAACTAGCTCGCTC
This sequence comes from Athene noctua, assembly GCF_965140245.1. NCBI lineage: Eukaryota > Metazoa > Chordata > Aves > Strigiformes > Strigidae > Athene > Athene noctua. The sequence goes on from NC_134038.1 coordinate 66,546,712, forward strand.
ACTATGTCAGTGCTTTGGAAAAGAAGGCTATACTAATGTCATGGTTTTCACTGTAGCTGTAGTTTATGTTTTCCTGCTACAGTTTTCATTTAGTCAAGTCTGGTCACTCTTCCCATTTAAATGTATCTGTTTCTTTACACAAAGGATATATTTTGTATTTTTCAAGCTGTGTATTTGTAATCTCACTTTCAGATTTTGCCCCAAGTTCTTCCCTTGTGAATACCAGGCAGTGTAAAGTACAGTACTGTAAGACTTCTAATATCACTAAGGATGTAGACTCTCTCAAAAGGTAAAAATGTCTGCTAAGCAGCTGCACAAATAACTAATCATAAATGTGTACTTAGGCAACTGTGGCTATTGTGCCTGCCTATGAATTTCCTCACTGGATTGAAATTATCCCCTTACACGTAGTAAATATAGTGCTGCTTAAATCAGTGTCATGAGTTGCAGAATTCCTGTGACCTTAGTTTCCCTTGCTTGCAAGGTGTTTTTTCATAGGGCAGTACAAGATAGGTAATAATTTTTAAAAACGGAGCTTTGATTTCAAAGGTGGTTTTTTTTACGTTTGGCAAAATTTCAATCTAGAGAACATTGATAGTATCCACTCTTCATAGATCTGATTTTTGTTTATATTTTTTTATTTCATTACAACTTGAATGGCAAAACAAACATTTCAGATAAATTAATCTTACTGTAAAGTTAAGGACAAATATAATTTAGATGTCATAAATCAGCAATTCTGTATACAATAGAATATGTATTTATTTTATATGAGTAAAAATATACAGCTCAACTGAATATTGAAAAAATTACACTTAGCTGTTTTGTTGGTATGCTTAATTGTATCCTCACTTTGGTACAGTGTTCCAAACTCCCAAGCATCCTGGTATTTGGTATGCTTATAGCTTTATTATTGGTGAAGACTCTAATTTCCTCATCCCAGACAGGCAAAAAAGTGCCTGAAAAACTGCAGACAGACTGACTGAGAGCTCCGCAAAATAGTTCATCCAAATCTTTTCATGAGTCCAAAGAATTTTTAATGAATGAAGTCTTGTTTTCTAGACTTCTATTTAAGACCATATATTGAAAACGCACGCTGGGTCTGTGTTGCAGTGCAACGTTATTTACATGCTGTAATGGCTGACATGATAGTCAGTAGTAGTCGTTGCTGTTGTCTGTTTAAATGAGTCATTTGGCATAGCAAAACAATGTACAATTAATATTTAAAGGAAAAATGTACACTTTTCCCGAAAAATGGTGTAACAGCTCTTTTTCAGTCTACTACTGTATAATTTTTAACTATATGTCATAGTACTTATATTCTTAACATATACTTGATGAAGAAGCTCAGCAGGAGCAGCAGCCTTCTTGGAAGAAACATTTGCTAGGTGTGTTTCCATATGAAGACTTTTTTAACTAAATAAATGAGAACAGAGGCTAGGGTTAACTCAAAGGCCAGAGGAGGAAAGGTAAAGATATTTGACTTTGGAAGGACGAAGGTTACAATGACTATACCATCAGCTGGAAAAGATCACCCATTTGGCTCCTGCAAAGCTGGCATTATCATACATTTTCCAGGAGTGAATCTGTTAAGGTGATAGAATGGCTAACGTCAAAGGCTGCTTTTCTTCACTAAGAATATGCCAGACCCATCAGAGCTACAATTAAAAGTTTTCCTCAAGAGATATGCCTTTAAAACTTTCCTTGTTTTCCATTTTAGCTCTGTAGGCTTTGTTTTAAAACCTGCTTATTTAAGAAAGCGAAAAATAAATTTATCTAATTTGCAGAAATCATCTTCCTCACGACAACAGACCCTCTATGAACCTCCAGTCCTCTTCAAGACTGAAGACTATTTTCCATGTCTTAATGAAGCACCTTACTGATGATTTTTGCTTCAAGATTGATATGAATCAGCCAGAGTAGAGACAGCCAAGTGAACAAAAGAAATGCTGACCTCAAAATAGCTGCATTTCTGAGCATTATTAATGGCATATTGCCATTCTGATTCTCATTGTCTTCCTTGAGGCAGTATTTTCAGGTAATCTATCTTTGTGTACATTGTTTCAGAAGTCTTCCTAAAGCACAGTATAAATTTTCAGATTATATTTGGGAAGGAATTTAGGAATACTTATGCAAAAGATTTTTTTTTTTAAACAGGGAAATAATAGGAAACATACTTTTATATATAAATCTTTTAACACGTAAATATCTGTGCTGCTGCAAGTGTAAATAACTATACCACAAGGATGTCTTTTTTTTTGTTTGTGGGTTTTTTGTTTGGTTGTTTTTTTTTTTTTGTTCCTAATGTACTGATTGAGGTGAAAGAAAAAACTATGCACAAAAACATCTACTCCAAGCTTTGGAACCTGTTCCCTGCAGTTTGTACAGAGAAATGCACCACTTCGGGAAGTACAAGTTGCAAGGGGAAGACCTGGAAGATTGGCAAGGAGTCAAGGACGTGGCTTGATGCACATGATCTAGTCCCAGTTCACAAAGCAAACATCCTGCCCTCACTAATGGTCATTAGGTCACAGTGACCTGAGCTTCTAATTATTGCAGCATTACATTGTTTGATGTGTAACCAGGTGGGCATGAGATAGATAGATATAGAGAGATATATATATATATAACTTGCTGTAAAAAAAAAAAAAAAAAAAAAGTATCTAAGCTGAGGCAGGGATCTCCCTGGACTGAGCCTCGATCGGGCACCTGACCAGACTCTCTGCTTTTCCCTCACAACCCTCCGTACAGTTACTGGGGCTCTCTGTGCCGATTGCAGTGTGAGTATATTATCAATAAACTAATAGATATCTAACCCCTGTTGTAGTCTTGCATTTCACCTGACAGCATCAAACTGCACCATTGTTTCTGAGAACCTTTTTGCATGCGGCCTCATATAATATCTAGTAGGTGTTAATCCTCTGAACAACACTTTTAACATTGCTGTTTTACTGCCAATATAACTCACTTCAGATATCCAAAATTCAAATTTCAGAGGAATAAAGAATGCATTAAGGAAACAACAGCATGTCTGCTGATTTTGTGTTGCAAGCACCGAAAAAGGTATGCAGTTGCAGAGCAAGGATCATATATTAATATATAAAGCTTTGAAAACCATATGGGCTTGTCTACCAATAGCATCAGGGACCAGGTTCTAAACAGTACCTGAAGCAACATTTAGTAAAAACTAAAATATTGTGAAATCAAAATTAGTAGGCTTCAAAAGCAGTTCTAATGTAAAACTTACCTGAAGTTTAGTATTGTCTAGAAAAATAACTACATGTGAACATGCAGAAAGGAACAGACATTTGACTTTGAAGAAGAGCTTCCCCCCTGCCTCCCATATACCTTTTAAAAAAAATATTTTACCATTTAGATGTTCCACTGCAGCAACAGTTGCATTTTCAAAAGGTGTGGTACCTTTCTGTTTACACATAAATAATCCTTGAAGGTTTATCACTCCTCAGTGAAATCTAATGAAATGACATACCTGTAACTTAGTGTAGCAATGTAAGGCTACGAATGCTCTTAAACACACTAACGCTGACACTACAAAAAATTTTAAAGTGACTTTAGAATGGCTTTCTAATGAATCAACTGCTCAAATAATAACTGTGCCCTCCGCTGAATGGAGCTAAAATGCAGTTCTTTTTAAACAGATGATGTAATTTAAAATATTAAAATAATAACAGCCTCAGCAAGCTTATACAGCTGAGTATTTGTCATGCAATGTTGTTCATTTTAATAAGAGAAAAAATTCACATATTCTGAAATGGGCATTTATGTTAAATAGTTGTATGGAAAATACAAGTTTTATCTTCAGAGCACACCACAAACAGAAAATCATGCAATTCCTATAACTGGTATAGTTCTACGTTGGAAATGCTCTAAAATATTTTTATTACTGAAAATAATGGACAGTACATGGAAGATTTGTAAAGGAAATGCTATAAAAGTACATACAATAAATAGATTGTGGCTTTTTTAATATACATGATATAGAATAGCAAGGTCACAGTTCATCTGTGAACTACAGTCTAGAAGAGTTATACAGAATTAAGGTTGACAAGATCCACACATGCACTCTTGAATTTGTACTATCTTGGTTGACTCCTTGTCAGTCTCACCCAGCAGGAATAGCATAAAAAAAATCCCAAGTGCTCATGTTCAGTAAAGACTCAGATAATATTCCCTTATTCTGTCTGCTGTTGCCTTGTAGTTGTGTAAAAGCTCTAACAACTATATTATGAATTAGGCTTAATGTTTACTATTTTTGTCACCTGCAAATAAATCTCAAAATCCACTGATACAAATATTCATACACTTGGAAAGCTGTGCTTGTATCTTTCTCTGTACAGTGTTTATCTTTCCCCTCTTGATTGGGTTCCAAGATACAAAGCCAGCAACAATAATGCTACGTTACCTGTTTTTAACATGAAGAGCTCTTCAGATGGAACTGATGTAAAGCAAGACATTAGTGAGCCAGGCTGCTGAAGTTTCGTTATCAATTGTATGAAATGAGCTACTGTTTAGTATCAGCAGAAGAGTTGACACACAAATCTTACTCTTCTTCTGTGACGTGAAGCAAAATAGTGCTACAAGTTTTTATATTCTTTTAGTTAGGTACGTTTTAGGCAAATGTCTAATTGAAACTAATGCTACAGCTTACTAAAAAATACCTGTTTACTGTAAGATGTATGTATATATATAACAAAATCTCCATTCACAAAGTATGCAGGATGGACTGAATGTTAGAGGTCCACATTTTTCATCGGTCCTGGGCAAAAATCAGCATCATTTGTCTTACCTAAATGTTTAGGTATATGATAAACTATGCCTGAAGTAGGCACATAAAGATTGATATATGTATTTAATTATTTTTGGATCTACATATTTTGTTGCACTCTTCAGCAACGCTACTGCAGGTTCTCTAAAGCCTAAAGAAATTATAGAAGGATGCACATTACTGACATGAAAAACAGATTTGATGATTTATCTGACCAAATAATGAATTGTTTAAAGATATAAAGATGCACTGGATTACATTGATGTTATCAAAGCCCATAGCAGTTCATTACTTCTGCTGACAATAACCTTCAAGGTTAACTAGTTTTACCTGCAATGCTAAGAAATCAGTAGCAAGCTTAATTTGGATTCTGTCCTGCACAGGAACTGTTTCCAAATACCAAGATCTTGAGCTGTAGAGAATGATCCTGAGTGAAACACCTTCCCAAATGAGAAAGAAGAGCAGGGTAGCTTGCATCTACATCTATGAAGAGAACTTTACAATTGAAAATGGTAAATATTTTAAGGTTCCCTTACAAGAAAAAAATAAGAGAGAGAGGTTTTAAAGTGATAACATTTTTAAACTCCCTCAGTTTTTGTAGAAAAAAATTCTAGTCTTGGACCAGCTAACAAGAAAATCCCCTATGCCCAGACAGATGCCATGCCTTGAAAAGCCAAAATCCCTGTCAGATTTAGCTATGGTCAAAGAGAACCATAATGAGGGTGAGTCATCTTTCTAGCTACTGCAGCTAAATTCCATCAGGAATGAGGAGTCTTCAGCTGTTGGGATTCACAGCCTTGTAGGAGCTAGGTTACTGTGGCAGGCTGTGCTGCAACAGCAGAGGAGAGGCTGTGTCCACTCGGTTGCTTTTGTTGATACTACTTTAAGCCGATGGGTGGTAGTACTGCCTAAAGGTGGTAGTACAGAATGCCAGCTCCAGCTGATCTCAGAGATTTAGGAAATTTTCTTTACCTTCTTGAGGTTATCTACTCTCAAATGCTGGTCATTTTTATGATTTTGCAAAACAGTGTAAGTAGTATCCAAATTATGTATGATGATCAGTGTCTTAAAAGTGTTAAGTAACAAACGAAGAAAAAAGGGAAGCAGAAAGTACTGCTCCTGGGCAGTACTGAACAACACTGGTGAGACAGAATGCAGTCACCTGTAGATACATAGTTTGAAAAAGAAAAATTGAAATAACACCTTCAAAATTATATCAGACAAAAGGCTAAGATAGAAAACCCAAAATATCCTTTCTAAAATCCACATGAAAGACTCAAAACATCATTTAGTTTTGTCAACTTTAATATTGGCTGTACATTATTTGATGGACTATGAGTTTAAGCAATAGTAAAAAAGACATTAAAATTTCATAAGTAATATGTTTTCAGTCAAGTGTGCTACCTATACAGGATCTTAAATAGTCTTAAAGTATCTTGAAAATACAGGTATATAAATGAGCTGACAGCTAAGAAAACAAACTTAATGTTAGCAAGGATTCTGTTAGAAAGGATCCTATTAGAGGGTTTTGAGTGAAAACACAAACAGAATTCAGGGGGGGCGGAAAAAAGCACTTGCTGAGCATCAATGGAGAAATATTAAGTTTTCAATTTGATTTATCATCTCTCACTGCTCAAACTGTAGGTTTCTTGAGAATAGCTTGATGCCTACATTATTTTAAAATAAATTAATTGCCATCTGTTTCTTATAGGTGACACTCAGAATTTTCTTTACGAGCAAGTAGTCTAGAAAGCAACCTTTAAAAAAAAAAAAAAAAAAAAAAAGCAATAGCTGAAATTCCTGCAATCCTAGGACTTTAAAACTGAGAGCTGGCACTAAGTCTGACAGGAGCATCTGAAATCTTTCTCAGAATATCAGTCAACCTAAAAGGTTTGTAGAGAACTGCAAACTGGAAGAAAAGCTGGTTCAGCTTGATTCATATAAAAAAGGCAAAAAGGAACAGTAAGAGTCTCATGCAAGAATGGAGGAGGTGGAAAATAGCATAGCCAGGAGATAAGCCAGGCGAAATGCTAAGGTGTAAACTTGTGGTGACAGAGCTTTGAGCAGCATGAACAGCTGAGGGCAAGATCCCTGAACTGGGAGGTAGGAATGAAGATCCACAGCAGACCTGACATACACATGTGATTTTGTTATTTGTTCACAGTTGAGCTTTTTTAATTTTTGGCCCCAGCACGCACTACTCCCAAGTACGCAGTTTTAGGAAGGGCTTTAACTACTAGAAGAACTGTGAAAGGACAGTCTGGACCAGGTCACCATTACTGCCTCTTTCACGAAAGCAGTAGGACTTGCAGGTAGAGTTAGCCAGACCATTAGACTGCTCTGGCTAAAAAACAGTCCTGCCGAGCCGAACAGTTCAGACCCAGCACTGATGTCCAGGCCCACGGGTGAAGGGTGACACACTGCTACCCCCAGCTGTCCCCTCAAGGAGGCAAGCAAAGCTGCATGCCATCGGGACTCACTTTCCATGCGGGTGTCACCAGGGAGATGTGCAGCCTGGGAGATGCCTACTGTGGAATTAGCATCTGTTTTTGTTTTTCTCTGGCTCCTTTGATTAGCCCTTTCCTCCACAGGAGTGGCTTTTCAATTTAAGTAGAAGCATAGAGGGAAAGAAGAACAAAAAGTAAGGCATTGGGAATAGCTTTCTTACTGTCATTGCAGAGATGTCTCTGTGTCCTGCTTAGATGTCTACTTCCAGCAATGTTTTATCAACTCTAGTACAGTGGTTCAACCACTCGTGACAAGCAGTGCCCTCATTCTTGGTGTCAGTGGTCGCTGGGTTTTTTTTGGAAGTGTGCTTGTTGCATCTAAAATCCAGTGTACTGGAGGACTGTTAAGGGAAAAAATACTAATTGAGGGGGAAAGTACTAAACAGTATAATTGAACAAAATTCGTATTTTCTTTCTGGATTTATTAGCTTGACTTCTTCTGGATTTGTGTTTCTGTAGCCAAAGGAAGGAAAACACAAAGCAGTCATGCTAGAGAAATCTTGCCTAATAAATCAACTAAGATGTTAGCTAACATGGTAGATGAGCAGTGCCATTGCAAAGTCATTGCATGTACCAGTGAGGTAAAGTCAAGACTCTGCCAAATGACTTGGATGAAATTATGAGAAGGACACAGAATCAACAACAGAGAGAGATCAACAAAAGCAGTGCTAGGTGGTGTTCCAGTGCCCACCTCAGCATTCTGGCACTCATCAGTTTGCACCATGGAGCTGTCTCTGGGTGTGAAATGGATTCTTTTTGGATTGAATATAGCCAGAGACTTGCTCCAGGAGTTTATCTGACATGCTACAGCTGCTGTTGGGTATTCATTCCATCTGCTGGCCTTGAGCTAGTCTTAGGTCAAGATAAAACTCAATGAAACATTTAGCTTGAACATTAGGTTTCTCCTTACAAATCTGCTTCTGCTCTGCTGAACTACTTGCTAAACCAGCACTGTGCAGGGGTACAAAGACTGAACCAAAGCTGTGTGATGAATGCAGATGTGATGGTGCTGGGGTCTGTATTTGAGGACTTAAATGGGTCACTAATATGGGCATGAAATTCATGCAGGGGAATTGTGAAGAGAAGAGCCTGAGGTAAAGGTCAGGTAGGAGAGCTGCTGGAGAGGAGATGATGGAGGGGTGACATGAAGGAACAGACACAGACCTAACTGACCTCAGACATAATAAGGAAGTGTACAGGAGATGGAAGCATGGGCAGGTAACCCAGCAGGACAATAGAGCCTCTGTTTGATCTTACAGGGGGTAGGGTTAGGAAAACCAAGGCCAATCTGGACTTGAATCTGGTGAAGAACGTGAAGGGCTTCTTCAAGTTCAAAAACATCACAAGAAAGACCAGGGAAAATGTGGCTCACTGATGAATGCGGTGGGGGCCTGGTGATGCAGGACACAGAAAAGGCTGATGTACTCGATACCTTCTGTGCCTCAGTCTTTACTGGCACATCTTTACTGGGCTTGCCAATACAAGAAAGATACAGACATACTGGAGTGAGTCCAGCACAGGGCCACAAAGACAATTAAGGGACTGAGGAGAGGCTGAGGGAGCTGGAACTGTTCAGCCCGGAGGTGAGAAGGCTCAGGGGGATCTCATCAGCATGTATAAATACCTGAAGGGAGGGAGTCAAGAAGAGGGAGACAGACACTTCTCAGCAGTGCCTGCTGATAGGACAAGAGGTGATGTGCACAAAACTCAGAACTCCTTGCCAAAGCACCTTCTCTGTTGCATCCCACATCCATTTTTTTGAACCTTGTTCCCACAAGCTTCTTTTAATATCCTCTAATTCTGATACTGGAGAACACAATCAACAGTCATTAGCCATCTGTGTTGCTCATCATCTTGTAGCAATGTCTGTAATTTCCCTTTCCATGATCTCTTCCCTTGGCTGAAGAATCATGGAATCATAGAATGGTTTGGGTTGTAAGGGACCTTAAAGATCATCTAGTTCCAACTCCCCTGCCATGGGCAGGGATACTTTCCTCTAGATCAGGTTGCTCAAAGCCTTGTTGTTTTCTGTATGAAACTTCTGTGCCCTTGTTGCCTTTCTCTGATCTTTTTCCACTTCTGCTCTATCCTTTTTGAGATCCGGAAACCAGGGCTACCCATGTGATTCTAGGCACAAGCAAATCAGAGGTTTAAACATTACCACAATCTGCCTTTGTTTCTTCTCTAGTTATTCCCAATATCGGATGTGCTTTCTTGTTGTCTTGTGAGCATTTAAACTGATGTTTTCAGGACCTATCATAATTGTGTGATCTCATTCATGAGTAACTGCTCAAATTTACTTTCTGACTCACGAAGTGGTGCATATACAAGGATATTTTAATGTAATGGCTAAATATGTGGCGTTAAGCAGGAGGTGCTTCCAGTTAGTAGGATGAGGTTTTGCTAAAACAAAGGTTACTGCGTATGTGGATCTGATATAAAAAGTAGTAGAGTGTGGGGCTATGCACAAGTAAGGCAAAGCTACAGATGCTGCAGAGTCACTCTGTTTCTGTATGGGTATACTGCTACTGGAGGTCAGCAGCTGGCCTAATCATCTGACTCCTTTGTGTGTTTGTGCTCACCTGGGCTGTCACTGGACTTTTCTTATCATAGCTACAGAGCAGTGGTCCTGGAAAAACGGTGTTTAACCTCAGCCTGAGGTCTGTGCTGAAGCAGAGAGCCCATGAACTGTCCTAACACCATATGCTAGGTACTGTTCAGCCCACTACAGCTTCGGAGGAGAGAGGTTAACACTTTATAGCACTGACAGAAGCTCTCTTTCTTTTGAATGCCCTCGAATCTGTTTTTGTGCCACAGGTCCTTCCAGGGTACCCTCTCCTCCCCCTCTTTACCTTAACTCCTCTGTACCCTGAGGCTGAGCTGGCCTCTGCCTTTTATGGAGCCATAGGGGCTCCATGTCTTTCGCCATGGCAGGGAGCAAGGGAACCACTCTGAGCATCTGCAGAGGTGGGAAGTGATGCTTCTTATGGAGGTTTCTGCCTGGAGCTCGTGAAGAGCAACCATGCTGAGGGTTTTCCTCTGGTGCTTTTCTGAAGCTAGAAGCCCAGTAGTTTGGCCCCTGCTGAGGAACATCATGAGGCTGAAGCAGGCATTTCACTGCCCTGCTCTGGTGAGATCTGTGTACTTGTGCTCTCAGACATTTAGATGGTCAAGGACTGAGCTTGAAGAATGTGATCTGAGGAGGCTGATGGGCTTCTCCAGAGAAAGACAGTGCCTGTGCCACACTCTCCTTTGGCACAGCATTCCCACATTCTGTCCCCCAAACCTTTGCTTTGAGTCCAGCCCTTAAGACTGGTGGTGTTGGTGATTAATCACACGCTACTTTTATCTTGCAGTGTGTAGGAAGAAGTTAAAGTCAACGACTACCCTGCAGTGACAGTCTCCTGTTTTATGTGTGAGGGTTTTGTGGATGTGGCCAGCTGGTAACAGCACAGTGCTGAAAAGAGAGGAATAGCCTTACTTCTGTACTCTTTTCAGCTGAGTTCTTTTCATTTTCTTCAGCATCTGAGAGTTATGGTCAAGCTAGAAAGCAGAGATGAATATCTCCTCTTGCAAGAAAAATTAACAACTCCAACTGTTAAAGTTGAATTTTTTGTGACCTGCTTCACAGCCTGGATTACTTTACAGGTGAAATGGCAATACCAGTTTGGGTCCCACAAGCAAAGCCTGGCAAAACTGGAACAGGAGGAATATTCTCGATTATTCTACCATCATTTTTGCCTCGTTTTCCTTTTACCTCAATATGCAGTTTTCTAGTTGATTGCTGGTCTAGTGCATAATTTTATTGTTCAGTCATGGTTCTTGTCACCATATATAACGTTATTCATATGTGATGTATTTATATTCAGGGAAATACTGTTGGTCCTTAGGGTCACTTGTTAAGAGTCTCTGGGGAGATCAGATTTGTTACATTTAGTATTGTTCACAAACTTTTTGTATGCATGGTTTGACTTGTGGAGAAACTGCTTAGCGTGTTTAAAAGGAGTCTGGGAGGCATACAGGCCTTCTTGCAGGACTTACGTATGACAAGGTTGTCATATGTCTGTCCCAGTCAGTGTGGACACCTAATTGCACCTGATTCATGCCGACTGATGGAATGAATGAATGATTCAAGACATTAATGATGACAGGCATTAGCATCAACTGGACCCATCAGAGCACGCATATGTGAAAAGGTTCATCTCAGGCTGCCTTAAATGTGTCTGAACATGCCTGCCAGCAGTTGGAGATCTGCATAGGCAGCAACTGGCCAGCTGTTACTTCATCACTTGCACTGCTGCTGGAACAGAAATCTGCAGGCTGAAATGCATGATGCTACTGGGGCCCTCGCAACGGACACAAAGCTGGTGCAGAGTCCCACTTAGGTGGGTTCTCTTGCCAGGTGGAGATGGGTACTTCGCTGTGTGGAGGCAAACCTCTGGGAGGACAACAGGTTACATGGGGTCGGCCCGTGGTTTCTTGCTCTGTCAAAAAGACATCTGTTTAGTCCTGAGTCTTTACAGATTTAGCCGTATATGGCTGGCTGGTGGAAGGTACTGGAGGATTATAGGAGGCTGTTAGCATGTGGCTGTGAGGACTAAGCTGTGTGAGACAACAGGCAGCAGCACAGTCCCGGCTGGGCTTGGAAATTCACACTGCCAGTTCCACCACACTCGTCTTGAAGGGTCCACGTGCCCTGAGGCAACCTGTGGGGCACCACAGGCGTACCAGTGGCTACCCAGGGCTGATCACACTGCGAACTGCAGGTTGCACAGGACAGATTGGAGGACAGCAAAGAGAAACTGCTGGTGGGAAGAGGTGCAGGAAGCTTCCAGAAGAGATAGGAAAGCAAAGCAGGGGGAGGAAGTGGGTTTACATATGGTGGTACCAGAGGAGGTTATGAGACTGCAAGCGTTAGGGTCAGTCACATCAAGGTAAAGAGAAGTAGTTGATGCAAATGGGTGAAATGGATTTCCTTTGTTGGGAGAAAAGGAAAGGTAGGGTAGAGTCTTTTTGTCATCTGAATGCCACATATTCAATTTGACTCCAAAATTTTAGCCACACATTTTCAGGATGCAGGTGAAATAGCTCTACTGCAGATGAATTATCTCTGACTCCCTGATTGTAATGATTCAAGCACTTCCTTTCAAATTGCATTTTTCCTTCTTGTGTGCTTTATAACCTATTTTGAGAAAGAATATTTATTACACCAGTCTTTACTAGTTAAGTGTTACTTTTTCAAGCCAGCTGTTTTTGTTGTTTTCCTTTTAGCAGAAAGATGGAACAATTAAAATTGAGTCAATCCACATCGTACTTTTTTTGCATCTTTTCCAGAAGTGTTTAGGTGTTGCTATAGGAGGCAGAATGGTGGACTCAGGTCTGATTGTGTCAGAGCATTTCTTTTTCTGTAAAATAGTTTCCAGTGCCCACTATTAGATAATACCAGTGTCATCCTAGTATTTTGTCTGTGTAAATGTGATAGTTAAACCACATTTATTTATTAAATTAAACCAAAGTGCAGTATTTAAACAAGAATGCATTTGGAGATGCTCTGATACTTCATAATGCAAATGAGAAATCCTTCTTGTTTCCGCTCAGATTCCAGTATGTTTGATACTACCTCAAACTGGTAAAAGGATATTAACAATTTACAGTTTGCAAATTTTCCTAGCAGGGGCTTTTATTTAATCACTTGCATTATTTTCAAAGACCTGATTACATTCTTAATTATTAGTGTACATACTTCCTCCAAATTTCCATCTGATAAGATCAGCAATATTTGTTAGTGTGGAAGTTTCAGCAACTAATGTTAAAATGCTAAAAAAGCCCAGCTCCCTTCTTCCTCTTTGTTACTGTGTATCTCAGCTGATATTGCTTTCCAGTCTCTGATGAGTCATTGCATTTACTTTGTACTGATACTTTTCATATTTCATGCCTGAGCAGTGATTTTGATTTCCTTGTTTTCTGATCAGGAAAAACACCATTTTTTTCCTGTTAGGTAACACTGGATTTCTGCCAGATCAAAGAAACCTTCTTTTCAAAGTTATGATTGTGGAGGATGCTGTGGAAATTGCATGCAGGTGTCTCTGGTCACTTTTGAAGATCTTGATGCTGTTTTCTTAGTAGCAGTCCAGATCCCAAGGGGATATTGCTTTATAATGCAGATGAATATTCTAAAGATCTAAAACATCAGCAGTATAAATTATAACAATCAACTGTGAGGATATACATGAACATTTCATATACCAGAAACTCCCAACTATGCAAATTTAAATTCCCTTCTACTTCTTATCACGGCCATAGGGTGGCACAGGGTATTGCTGAGCACTGATGTATGTCCTAGCAGTAGTACAACCCAGTATTTCAAGTTCAGCAGAGCATTTTTAGAGGCTAGGATTTACAGACTGACTCATGGTTTGTTCACCCCAGCAAGCAAATAAAACAGCGGCTTTCACTTCCAGATAAAGGGCTCTGATAGTACCAGCTCCAGCTCTCCACCCTGCTCCCCAACCAACTACTGCCACTCACAGCAGAGGAAGTGGGAAGAGATTTCCTTCTGCACCTTCTCTGACCTCTTCCTCCTGCTCTGCTGCCCGCCTTGCTACCAGTGAAGGGAAGTGTCAGGCAGCTGTGGAGATGAGTGTGATCTCACACCCTGAGGTTTCCTCCTCTGGGTGGTGATCAGTTGCCCTCATACCTCTTCTTAGTGATCCCATCAGCAATTTGACAGTGACACCCCCTCGACCTGTGTTTCAGCCTTGACAGTGAAGCAACCTTAGGAGCAGCAGTGTGTTGGTGAAGGGAGGTTGTCTTTCCCTACCTGCTGCTGTGACTTGTTTAAAAAGGAAAAAAAAAAACCCAAATCCTTAATCTTTTTATTTCTGAGTTTTGTTTTCTCGTCATGGAGCTCAGCCTCCAGAGGTAGATAAAAGATAATTAAAACCTGCTGAGCCAGCAGACTTGGCACAAAACCAAGTAGAACCTTGAAATTTTGAAAGGCGTGGTAAAAAATTGGGAAGAATTAACTTCAGATGATCTTTTGTGATGATGAAAAGAAGGGACTAGGGAGCATGAAACTATTGTTTGGAGAGATGCAGTCCTGAAGTAAGAAGTATCGTGTTTGCTGTAGTTGGACTAGTTAATATTTGACAGTTTAGCTTGAGGTATTTCATTGTAGTGTGAAGATAACAGCGGCACAGTGTGCTTGCACAGTTAAAATGAGGCATACACACATCCAACTCTTTTTACAGAAATACAACATCAGCACAGTGGCTGTTTAACCTGCAAAACTTTATGCTGCATTTTACTAATACTTTATACAGATTGTGTCATGACAGTGCAGAAAGCGATTTATTTTAGACATAAAACATACTTCAAATTGTCTTATTAGCCTGTTTCAACGTTACTTACAGTAACTGGGTAAAACTTTAACAAGTATTTAGCTGTACGAATTAACCTCATGGATTATGCCCACTGTGGCAGCAGAATTATTGGTCAGCAGAATTTGTTTTCGCAGCCTCTTATCAGAAGACAGCCGTGATTACTAAGCTAAATTGGTATGTGAAACCATATGGTGTTTTGGAGCTGCTTGGTAACTGTGGTGGATAAATAGCTCCTGACCCTAAACAGGGTCTTTTTAAGAAAAAAAAAGCGGTGTTCCCTATGCCTTATAAGGCATGGGCAGGCTTACTCCAGGCTGAAGGGGCGGTAACGGGTTCATGTTGCTGAGTTTTCTTCAGCTGCGGTCGCAGGCGACTGAAGAAGTTGCGCTGAAATTGCAAACGCTTCGTTCCCTGGCACTTTGCAGCGAAACTCAGTCAAGAGAGGAGGCAGCAGGCGAAATTAAAAAAAAAAAAACAAACAAAAAACCCAAACCACCACTTGATCATGGGAAAATCAGGTGAGCAAATGCCTTCGTGCAGTTGGCTGTGTATTCTCACAATGTCCGTGCCTAGTTTTGTGCTTGGAAAGCATTGCTAAAGCTTAGTGGCTTTCCTCGGAGAAAGCTGCTTTCATTTGTGCATGGTACAGCCTGGGAGGAGCTTCCTCTCTTGGCACAGGGTTAGATTAAAAAACCCAAGAAAAACGACCCGCTTTTCCCAACCTGCACAATGCTGAGGTAGTTGTATTTTATATACAGTTTACGTTTTGTAACAATAGTTTTGCTTTACTGTATGAAATAGTTATAAGCCCTATAGCTTTAAAATTATCTTGTGTCTAGCTGTCTGACAAAACTGACCTGCCTTGCAGATAGGTAGCAGGATGCTTTGAGCGGGGGAAGGTTTTTATCACCCTTCCTGTCAGGAGGATTTAAATTTAAGATTTAGATACCGTTTAACTGAGGAGAGCCTTGCTCGGCTCCTAAGTCTCTTGCCAGCTGTGCAGATCTTTGTGAAGCCTCTTCCTGCTGCTGGCTGCATTGTTGGTCCTTTCCCTGCTGCTGCCAGCTGTCTGTGGGTCCTACTCTGACAGTCTCAGCTGGGAGAGACCCCTCTTGAAGCTGCCAAGGAGCTGGAGCCCTTAAGAAGAGAGAGCTTGTACCCAGGGCTTTCTGCATCTTTGTCCTCTTAGAGTCGTGAGCAAAAATCTCTGCCGATTTTCTGAAACAGCTATGAAACTGGATGGTTTATTTTTGTTCTTGTGGTTAGGACGTTATTTCTGTGACAAATCAGTCTGGCAGCATATTGTCTGTCCTGTGCATAAACAGCACGTATGGGATGTGCTCAGCAAAACCTAGTACTTTATTGACTCAGAACCATAGGCTCTTCCAGAGAAAATTGAGGAAAATCTTGGTGCGGGTAACACGTTAATGGGCCTCAGCCTGGGTGTGTTGAGGTTTTTTCCTTTTTCATTTTTTAAAGGTCAGCATCCTAGATGAGATCAGAGCTGTCTGCAAATGTGACTGTAAAGGGCTTATTGGTATGGCACCCAGTCCAGGCAAAGCACCATATAGCTGCCAGTGGTTGTTTTTGGCCTTTTGTCCTGGAAGCTGCATATGTTTTCGAGTGGATTGGGATTTAGTAAATAACCTTATAACAATTTAAATAACTGTAGTTGCCAAGAAGTATCAAGTTCAGCACTTCCTTGCTAATAGCATAAAAAGTACAAATACCAGGTAAGTCTAGTGGCTGTGTATTACATTAGCAAAGCACGTTGGGCAAAAGCAGTAGAGATGTTCTACTGTGCACCTCCCAATCCCCGAATGATTAAAATCCCCTTTAAGATATGCAAACTGCTAATACAGTCATAAGGTGATTACTGCCTTAGTTATTTCCTGCATGTTTATTACTGTACATCAGTTGATCGTTCCACACTTAGGAGCAACAACAGACCAGAAACTCCTTTTGCCAAGGTTTGGGTGATGGTTGCATCTCTAAGTAGTTATACAAATAGAGATTGAGATCTAAGTACATGTTAAAAATGTTTTGTTGCTTGTGTCACGCTTTTCAAATCAATGGTAAACTGGGTCCAGGTTACTGTCTTTGAGCTGCATGTGGTATTTTTAGACGAATCATAAAACTGAGATCCTGTCCTGAGAATTGGTTTATTGACTAAATCCCATCTGCCTTTTCCAGTGCATTGAAGTTTTCAAATTCCTGTCTGAGATCACTTAGTATGGTTTGCCTTTCAATGGGCGAGAGTAGCTATTTGTGTTACAGAGCACCACTTCCTCTGTGTTTTGTGTAAAATACCTCGGGTTCTTGCTGCAGTAGTCCTGAGGACATGATGCGGACATGTTTATACTAGGATATGTGGAAATGTAACAGGTT
Source organism: Athene noctua (assembly GCF_965140245.1). Classification (NCBI taxonomy): domain Eukaryota; kingdom Metazoa; phylum Chordata; class Aves; order Strigiformes; family Strigidae; genus Athene; species Athene noctua. The sequence continues at coordinate 66,563,775 of NC_134038.1, forward strand.
GGGATCTGTCTGACCTTGAAACAGAAGCTCCTCCAGCATCAGAAAGTTTAAGGCAGAGACAAATTTGAGGATGCTCTAATTCATGTAAAAGTGGGGCCACTGGTTTAGAATAAATGTCTTCAGAGCAGTTTCTTTAACTTTTTATCTTCAGTAAATCTTATCTTGAGGTCTAAGTATCCTCAGGCAAAGAAATCCTCCTGTTGAAAATCTCAGTTCTTTGATTAAAAACTCTCTAGTAATGTGTTGTTACCAGCTGTTGGATTATATTTGAAGGAATGTTCATTGCTAGTATCAGAGCTAAAGACTTTACATTGGTTTTGTTTCACGGAGTAGAGCTGAGTGTTGGAAGGTACCTCTGACTCAGCTTTCTTCCTTGGAAGCTGCAGGCTGCTAAAACCAAATTCATATTGAAACTCCCTCATCAGCTTTACAAAAATGCCTCCCGTGGCCATAGCTCCTGCAAATACTTAAGCCAAACACAGGGATCCCCTCTGCCCTCCCCCTGCTCTTGTCATTTCGGACAGCGTGTGGATTAATAAGCAGTGCAGATCCCAGAAAGCCCGAACCGAAAAGACTGGGGTAAGTATTTTCTGCAGGAAATGAGGCGACGGTGAGTTGGCTGCTCTTTGTTGCCCTGTTGCTAAGACTGCCGTGTCGGCTGGGCGCTGACCCCCGTGCAGCTGTGCGGGGTTGCGGCGGGGGTCCTGCGGGCAGCCCTCGCCCCAGAGGGGATATCCATGCGAGCAGCTGCGGGCGATGCTCGGGGAAGCAGCTGCCTGCCAGCTCCACTCCTCCGCTCTGGAGCGCGGGGATTTCTGCTGCGCGGCGGGAGTCTCCAAAAAGGCTGGGAGGGCGGCAGAAAGGCTGCTGAAAGGCTCATTTCTTCCGCTTCCCCTCTGGCCCGGCCTGGTGGGAGAAAGGAGCTCGGCTCCCTCGCTCGCTCTCCGAAAACCAGGCAGTGGTGATGGCAGGGGAATCGCCCTGTTTCTTCTAGCTAGCGGGTGCAAATGCTAGACAGAGACTAGGATGGGCTCAGTAAATATTTGCTATCTTTTTACAGTGTTTGTTTTTCTTGCTTTTTTTTTTTTCCCCCTCTACAAATGTGGGTGGGACTCCAAAGAAAGGGCTGGGAGTTACCCACTGTACTGTTTGTTGAGTCAGTACAAAAAATAAGGGCCGAGAAAGGGTTTTGACGAAAGAAGAGATGGGAACCAAACTCGGTACAGTTTTCCGTGCTGGTTTTAATCTCCCCTAGAAGCATGTGCTGGCTTTTAACTTAAGATGCACCTTCGGAGCACAGTAAAAAGAACAGTCATGTTTTCTGCAGAGTGAGATACATCTTCAGCTGAAGTGCAAATTTGTACTATAGCATCTCAGTAGGAGACAGCTGTAGCAGGTTGTAACAAAAGTACAAGCATACTAGAGACGTGACCTGTTTGCTTTCTGAGAAATGCGATACTCATAAGTTGCCAAAATGACAAGGAATTTCATGCTGAGTGGTTTTACAGGAATGGTGGGGAAAGAGGAAATGAATTAGTCTAAACTGCTAGCAACCAAGCATTTGTGTTTGGTAACAGCAGGGCATTTGCAGAACTTGTCATCAGTTGAAGTTATTAGCTGTTTCTTTTTACACCAGAACTGCACTGGAAGGTGTGATGGGAAAAGGGCCTTTCAAACATCAAGTTAATTCAATTAAAACACCCACAATTCTCCAGTTTCTGTGTCTAGAACACGCTCATTACTTGATTCAAGTTCAATAAATGGCAAATAGAGAAAAATCTGCCAGGAAGGCATCAGGCTTTGGCAAACAGTATTCTGGGCTCAATTTTTACATGTCTGTTGAGCCATCAGGGTTTTGGTGGAGGTGAGGAGGAGAATGCAGCTCCTGTCGACTGTTAGATTAGTAGCTTTAGCTCCTCATGCTCAAGTCAGATAAATACCAAAATGGGTGTGAAGGGCTTACAAAGAATAGGATGTAATGCTCTGTAGTAACCAATATACCTACCAAGGTTTCTGATGCTGTAGAGTTGCACATCAGAAAACATCAGCTCTTCTTTCTGAATCCTCCAAGAAATGTTTCTCAAAATAATTTAAGCATGAAGAAAGCTTTTATTACTGCAAACATTACAACCTTTTGTTTTCTATCAGTACAGTTGATCATGTCTGTCTTTCCTGGATTTGAATTTGCCTCAGTTGCTGCTCTGTGTGCAGGAACAAAAAGTATGAGAAAATGAGTCTCTTGATTCTTTGTTTATTACATATCTCAGCAGGCCAGAAGGCTATTTCACATCACTATTTTGGTAGAGGCAGTGCTGTTTTCTGAAAGATTAGCCTGAACATACCTATGTCACGTTTTTACAGGCAGATGTAAGCAAGTTCTGCCTAGTCTTTGAAAGTTTGAACAGCAGCTCTGCCAGAGGTGGGCTGGGTTGCAGAGGGGGTTGAAGTGAGGCCAGGCAGGTGGCCAAACCACTCTGGTTCAGAACTGGCTCCTGCGCAAGAGGAGATAGTAGTAGTCTGGGGTGTTGTGGAGGAAGGCACTATGGGCCTGTTTAAGGCCATCACAGACATTATTTAATATTATTTAAAATTGACTGAACTGAGTTACCAGAGCAAATCCTGGCTTTGACCAGAAATCGTGTGGGCTTTGCCTGGTCTCAGCTTTAAGCATGATTATTGTAGAGCTGCACGAGATGGTAAGTTAACTGTCCTTCTGAAGCTTTGCCATGCCACCGTTGTAGGTGTGGTGTTTGGGAGCCATTTTCTAACAGATTGTGAGGGCTGTCCCCACTGAAAGAAAGCTGAAATGGGGTTGCATGTGTTGCGGAAGCCTTCGTGCCCTGTTGTAAATGTAAATACAGGGGCAGGGGGACTGTTTTCCATGAGACAGCTCTGATGATAGTTTGTGATAGGCAGATGTTAAGAAATTTTCGAATATGTGCTTAATCATACCTTATGTGTTTGTCACACTTGTGCCAATGGCCCCACAGAATTTACATGGTGGACACTTAAGTGACCCTCCAAGTGGTTTGGGATGAACTGCAGTAGGCTATAACCTGTTACTGAATTTTCCCTATGAAGACCCATTACTAAGAGACCTCTCGGCTCAGACTCACAGAAGGGTTGAGATGGGAAGGGACTTCTGGATGTCACCTGGTCCAATTCCCCTGCTCAAGCAGAGTCACCTAGAGCTGGTTGCCCAGGACCATGTCCAGATGGCTTCTGAATATCTCCAAGGATGGAGACTCCACAACTTCTCTGGGCAACCCCTGCCAGTGCTCTGTTGCCTTAACAATGAAAAAGTGTTTCCTGGTGTTCAGACTTTGATAGCTTCTATAGCTTCCACGGCTCAACTGTATGAGGATTTATGACTGTGAGGAGTATATTCCCCTGAACTGCCCCCATGGCAGGTCATAGGAGGAGATGTCCATGACATGGTGTTGTAGGTATGGCACTAGCTTTCTGGAGAGATGCAAAGGGCTTCCCTTTGGAACTGCAGTCTCTGGGTGTAGGCATGTGTGTACATTCCTTGCACATACTGCAGTCTTTTTTTTTTTTTTTCCTTTGGCTCCCAAGCACTGGGCCAGTGTGTAAGCAACAGGAGCTGCAGAAAGAACATTGAAATCAAGAGGTTTAAAGATTTGGGGCTTTAGGTGGAATTTTACCTTCCGGGGGTGGTGTGGGGACTATATGACTATTTGGTCCTTTAAACATAGTGTAGTCAGACTAGATATAAGGAAGATTATGATTAGGGTGGTGAAACACTGGAACAGGTTGCCCAGAGAGGTTGTATATGCCCCATCACTGGGAACATTCAAGGTCAGGTTGTATGGGGCTCTGAGCAACCTAGTTGAAGATGCAGGGTGGTTGGAGTGTTGGAGCAGATGACCTTCAAAGGTCCCTTCCAACCCATGCCATTTTATTCTTCTATGATTCTGTGAAATAATCACCATGTTTTTCAGGATTTTGAGTTATGAGAACTGGGGTTTAGCCTGTTGAGCAGGGGGTGAGAATGAGATGCTGTAATTGATAGTAAATATGGGTAAAGAAAGCTTCCTGTGTCTCCTTGCCTTGTCTGGGCTACTGGATAGATGAGTTTACACATCAGTGATCAGAAGAAACGTGCATGGCCGTATTTCCATGCCTCGGGGAGGTGCATAAATAAACATACTTGGAGCATTGCTCCAGCTAGCTTGGACGTCCTTGGCAGAAAAGCAAGGTGGGAGGGTATTGGAGCTAATGAGATGAAAAGTAGTTCAGGTATGGCTACCCCAAGCAATGGTAGAACATAAATCATAGAGCTATAAAATGGCAGAGCATATCCCAGGAGACATGGGATAGTTCTACCCTTCTTTAGTTCATCTTTGCAGAATTCTTCACTTAGCAAAGACTTTGGCTGGCACCAGACAGCTAACAGTGCTAGGTAAAATGACCTTGGCATTGGCTGCTAACAAGGTTCCCTCTATTGCTGTTCATCCACAGAGCCCAAGAATATGCAGCATCCAAAATATGAATAAGTCACCAGCAAAAATTACTCCAGTTAGACATGCAAATGATTTACAAAGGGCTTAGAAGAGTTGTTACTTGCTGAAAGGTATAGTATCATGCTGCTGTCATGATGCAAACATTGATTTAAGGTGGAATCACAACCTAATGGCTGAAGCTCAGATTTAGTAGTAGGGAAGCTCTGATTCTGGTGTTACTTATTAGTGAGTACAACTGCACCTTATTTTCTTCATAAATTACTGTAATTAGAAAATCTAAGCAGTTATGATGTTGGAAAGGGAGGAAGAGATTGAGAAGATTGCTTCACTTTCTTCTCCTGCATAGCATGGTCAGTTCTAGCACACACAGATCACTTGTGACTTTGCATTTTGAAATGTATGTCCGCTAGGAATTATGTGTCAATTAGGCTTAAGAGTACAAGGCCTTACTAATGAGACGATCTCCTTAGCCTTTTTTTAAAGGGCTAGCATCTTACACATTAACTGCCTACAAGGGTTGTCTGTGTGGATCTGTGGCATGCTTACAATATTTAGTTGTCCTCCATGGCAGCATAGCAATAAAAATTATATTTTTGATTGTCTTTCATGCAAACCAACCACTGGCTTGTCTAGCTATGATGAGTAGTCATTTCCAGCCTTATGCAAGATGACCACTCCATGGTAGTGACTGCTTGTTGGCAGGCTTGTTGGTCTGATTGTTTGGAGGAGAGAGGGGCTGCAAGCGGAGGACTTATCCCCCCACCCTTGGTAGCAATAAAAGTGACAACTTGGTTCTGTCAGTGCTCAAAACTGCTGATTAGTGTTGCTTTTTTTTTTTAATGCTTATATCACAGAAGGCTCTGCTGCCTCTCAGAGCTCTGCAGTCTCCAGTTTACCAGGTGTTCCTTTTTAATCAGGGCAGTCAATTGCCTAGCAGTTTATAAAAGGCCTTAAGTGAGGAAGTAATCAACACTGTCTATTATAGCAAGAATAGGATTTGCAATCAAATAGTGACATGACTAATGTCATTGAAACATTATTTCACCAGTGGCTTCATATTCTCAGGCAATATGCCTCAAATTGGGTATGGGGGAAAACAGCATGTTATGTCATATGGCAAGGTTATTAAGTTGCTGGTTTGCTGTAGAGGAAACCCAAATAATAAAATGAGTGTGGACTTTGTCCATCAGATTCAATTAACTCAGACATCTTACTGTTGTCCTGAAGCTCATCCCTGTGATAAGCAGGTGTGTAAGAAAAGTTCAGGCAAAACTGAATGCTGAAAGACATCAGAGAATCTCCTTCCTGAAAAGGGATCTCCTGAGCTGAAGGGAAGGGTATTTTGAGCAGCCTGATAAACACAAGAATGTTGCAGGAAACTACTTGCACTCAAACTCCTGTGTAACTATACCCCTCAATTCCTTTACTTCCCATAAGCAATACTTTCTCTTGTAACTCTTAGTAGGGTCATAGGATAAATTGGAAGGGAAATGATGTACCAACACTTTTTAGCTCCCATGAAATGCCTATTGTATGGGATGGACATGTTGCCCTTTCATTGAATTCTTGGTTCAGAGGTGTAAAAGAAGATGAAGAAACCCCACCCAGGATATAATGCTTTCTGAACATAGTATCATTTTATCTTTCCTTCCCTCCAGGATGTATGTATGATTTAATTTCTTTATGTTTCCAAGCAATCAGCCAGTTTTGTTAGAGAACAGGGGAGTTTAGCACTGAAGGAGGTCAATTTTTATGGCTGGAAGTAATTTATGAATTGAAGTGTCAGATCATGCTCCCAAATGACATATTTAGGAATACCATTAATGGCCAGTCTTTGAAGACATTACTGTCCCACACAGGGAGCAGGAAAGTGCAGTCAAATGCACAGAGAAAGAAACATGGAATATTCTCTCCCTGTGGCATTGCAGAGGCCAGCCAGTATAAGACCATCCTGGAGTGTTTGTGACTTCAAAGTGCTGAGTCAAAATGCAGTAGAGGCATAGCTGTCCTCTTAATATTTCTCGTATCAGTTAAATATCCATCACTTCTCCATTGAAGGAACATTATTCTCGGAGTGTGAAAGATTCGGCTAGGGATAGTTTCCGGGGAGTTACATTTCAAGTGAGAATATAGATTATTAATGATAAATACGTCGGGTCTCTTAGAAAGGTCAAGATGAAAATGTGATCGTTAGAAGCGGGGATATCTTTTACTCAAGAATTTTGTTTGTTTCCAGTCTGTTAATATGCTTTGAGAAGTTTGTTGAAATAGAGGTATCTTCAGTTATGTGGGACAGTAACAAAGCATTTCTTGATATAATAACTTTACAGTTCCCTGAAGCCTCCAACGATTTTTTTCACAAACTTCTCTGGTCACCCTGTTCCAGTGTTTCACCACCCTCATAGTAAAAAATTTCTTCCTTATATGTAGTCTGAATCTACCTTCTTTTAGTTCTAAACCATTACCCCTTGTCTTATCGCTACAGGACCTACTAAAAAGTCTGTCTTCATCTTTCTTATAAGCTGCCTTTAAGTATTGAAAGGCTGCAATAAGGTCTCCCCAGAGCCTTCTCTTCTCCAGGGTGAACAACCGCAATTTTCTCTTGTTGATTGTATTACGTTAATTATCTGAAGGCTAAGTAGAAAACCATAGTATATACAGAAAGTACGATATTACCAATGAATATTAATTTGTAAACAATAGGACAGAGACCACTGAGAGACAATGATACTTCTAGAAATTGATACCGTGCTCTTTCTTGAATCACTGGAGTGGATACGTAGCCATAAAAAAAAAAAGCTTTTTTAGCTAGTCAAGTGTACACCTGGTATAGTGTTGTGTGTCCTGAGTGCTGACATAAGGGTTACCCATAGCATTTCTGTTGTGTAAATATTGGGTAGAGAAGATTTATGTTTTGTGAAATATTTTGCCATTACTCTTTCCCCACATCATCCTGCAGCTCTGCAAGACCACTGGACTAGGTCCAGTTGACAGCTGCAGCGGTGATGCTGAGCAGCTAGTATTGTGGAAGACATGTTCAGATACCCCGCTTCTGTTTTGATGTCCAGACTAAGGGAAGAACAGAGCAGGAGAAGACAGTGTTCAGAGAAGAGGCAGGAAGGATTCAGGAGTGAAGAGCTCTTCACCTGAGAAAGACTGAGTAGATTGGCACTGTTTAGAGACCATGAGAGAATGGAGAAATGGAATACTCAGAAAAAGAAATCTGATGGGAAAAGGCAGCCTTGATGCCTCTGCTTACTTTTCTGTGGTAACACAAAGTTGATCAATGAAACTGAAAGTCCCAAACCATAACAACTGTAAGGTGTGCTCTGTACCACATCGTAGCCTGGGATTTCATTGTCATGTGCTGTCATGACCTTACCCAATGTTCCAGAATCCAAAATAGAGATAAATAATTGAATAATGAGAAGCAAGCAACTATATCTAATAGCTGGTTTTACTTATTAAGCTGTGTAATGATTCATGACCAAACCTAACTTCCTGGCAGTAGGAAATAATTTTTCTAGCAGTTTAAGCAGCCTACATGAAGGGGAAAAAAGTACGTCTCCAAAGCTGTTTGGGAAGCTGTTGCCATTTGGGTGGGAGCCTGAAAACTCCTGTTAACTCTCACTTTTAATATCTGGCTTCTCAGTGTATGGAACATTGGTAAAATGGAAAAACTTAACATGCCTTTCAAAACAAATCTGAAATACATCTGGCAGTTGGGCGTCCCTCTCCACACATCAGCATGTATGGGAGAAGCCGTGCAGAGGCAGGCAGTTAGCACATGAGCTTGAGTCACAGTAGATAAGTGTTTCTTTAGCAGCCACCTTTGAGGGAAGGGGAGGATTGAGATGCTCTAGGGACAGCATAGCAGTGCCTACAATGGCTAGAAGAAACTCAGTTTTGTCCATGCCTTGTTGGTCTCTAAGTCAAAATGTTAGTACAGAGCTGGATTACACAAGGTTTCTGTTAATAGATGGACTGACAGTTGACAAAACCTGTATTTCAGTTGACTTTTTTTTTTATGAGAATTTCAATTTGTTATTGTCATTGGGAGCAAATAATTTTTATAGAAACTTTCAAACTTGTAGATCAGATTGTTTATCTATAATTTAATGCTGAGTGGATGAGATATTAAGTCTAGGTGATAACAGCCAGAAGCTTGAAGATGATCTTGTGCAGAAAAATGCAGCCTGGAGTATGTGATACAACTTCCAAAGCTGTGTATTTCAACTCTTTGATCTGCAGGCTGTCTGAAAATTTCCCTGATGGAAGCATAGAGCACCCTGCATCAATGAAATTAAGCACACTGGCTGCAGGCTTGCTTTTCTGAGTAACCTATGATAGATGCCATAGAAATAGGCCATGACCCTGTATGGTGCAGCATATGAGAGGTTTAGGACTCTGGCCTGATGGAATCAGTGAGCTGGGAGGAATCATAATAAGTGATGAGACAGGCTTGTCAGCAAAAGGGTGTGTGGGTGCTTAAACACCAGAGTGGAGGTTCCTGTTTTGTTTGATGATATGCAACTTGTGACATACAAAATTGAAGGAAAACCTAAGAGGTGGTGGGTGGATCTCATCTCACTCAACAGGGTTCCTATTGCTGTTTCATGCCAACAATTTTATACCAAAAAATCTAGCCTGAAAGCATATTAGATATATGTCCACAATGACAATTTGGTCTAGAAAAGGTCAACCCAACTTCAGACTGTCTTCAAAAGGTTTAAGTTACTGCATGAAACAGTAATGGCTTTCTGTGTGCATTGGATATTGCAGTTATCTTCGGCTGCTGTATTATCCCAAAGCTGTTGGGGAAACTGGAGAGGACTGTGAGAAGAGCTTAAAGCATGAGCATGGATTGAATAATCGCCTTAGGAAAAAAGTTACAAGAGCAGTTTGTGCAAGTTGACAGCTCTGCTGGAAGATAATACATCATTACAAACAGCAGAATAGCGTACATACTAATAAAGGAGAGTGATTGATTATAGTTGTTAGGATTGAGTAGTGAGAGGAAGTTAAGGAAGCTTAATAACAGAAAACATTTTCTAGTCATGAGGTCTATTTGGGCTTCAAAAGTGTCTTACAAAGAAAATGATAATCATGCTAATTAGGATATTCTGAAATAAAGCTTATGTATCATTAATAAATGTAGAAACCTGTGTCATGGTAGAAGTGGAGTAAACACTCAAAGATGTCTTGGTCTGTTCAGAAGCTTCAGCAACGTAGGGTAAGTGAAAACTTCTGTTTTGAAGATGCTATCCCTACCTCTAACTTCCCTGTTTCAGGTTCCAAACTTCTTTTAAAGCAGAAAATTTCACAGGGTGGCCAGTGTCAGGGAAGACTTTTTGTCTCTGAATCTTGGGAAAAAAATCAGCAACGTCATAAAAGGAGGTAACTTGAAATTGTCATCAAGGTGAATTGCATTGTAACTTGTTGCTTGTCACTGCCTTGTGCTGCTGAAAATTCCAAGTTTGTCAAGGTGCAAACAGATTTTTTTTTTTTAAACTTTGCAGTAACTTTGGAATTCAGATATTTCCCAAATGCACTCTAGCACAGGAGGCAACAAAAAATCATCCCCATCAGTCACTTCTTTCCTTATCACTTGCTGTTTGTGAACAATTATTTGTCTTGAGCCAAATAAAGGTGCATTTTGAGTTCTCTATGTATTTATACTGTATAATGGATAAAAAGTGGTGCATGTTTCAAAGTATTTGCATAGTTCTACACATTTTAGTGTCTCTGTTTTCTTTAGGTGACGTCTTGACTAACATGGAAAATTCTTGCATGCTGTGACAATAATTTGGATTTTTAGTGCATCCCCTTAAAGGACCTATTTGTTGCTTACTCCGAGACTTCTTTGCAACGTGTTGCAGTGTGCTGAAATCTTAAACTGAAAGTCAGTCAAACTAACCCTAAATCACCTTGCTGTTGAGGAAAGGAATAAAGTTCACATTTTTCTTTGACCTTAGTGAGTCTGTACCATCCCAATGGGAGTGTCTCTTAAGAGTTAGTTCCTGGATGGAAAGCATTAATTGTTCATTTCATCCTGCTCCCAGGTAATGAGGGTGGTATTTTTCTGTCTTCACTAATGTCTGTATTTGACAGACCTTTTCAATTTTTTTGATGTGATTTCAGCTTCCAAACAATTTGCTGAAGAAGTCTTGAAAGCACACAATGACTACAGGAAGAAACACGGAGTCCCCCCATTAAAACTCTGCAAGAAGTTAAACAGAGGAGCCCAACAGTGAGTTCAGTCCTTTCTTTTCTCTCATGAGATTTGTGACACTTTTTTCCATAAGGTTTGACTGTGCATACTGCAAAAATATTTGCCTTTTGATGTTCTGATATTTAATTAAGACTTACTGGGTGGAAAGTGAGGGACTCAACTCTTCTTCCCGTCTCCCTCCCCAACTCTTGTCATCCCTTCTTTCCCCATCACGTAGTACCAGCTGGTCACATGGATGCTTCTGTGGTCACAACTGTGTAAATCTTCCTTGCACCCTTTTCCAGATGTGGACTGCATCTGTCTACACCGGTATGTCTCCTCTGCAGAGGGTAGTTGCCTAAAACATGCTTCATCACCACCTCCGTCAGATGATGGATTGCCATTTGATGGAGAATATCCACTGCAGCTGAAATAGTGAGAAAGTAACTTTTTCATGGTAGGAAGTGATGACTGGTCTAAGATCAATGCAATCAGAAGGAAGCGATTTCAGATCACACTGTCTATCTCCCTGCCCCAGAAGTAAAATCAGTATATGTTGTTCTCTAGCCTGTCAGGAGGGACACATGTTACCTCTTCTTCAGTGCTGAAGACTGCACAACTTCTTGGCAGTCTAACATACAGTGGATCCATCTTCCTGCTGTCTGACTTAAGTCTTCCTTAGAGAAATTTGGGTCCAATACTGCTTGTCCTCTTTGCTGTAGATAACAACCAGATTATTTCCTTTCCCTTTACAGCAACCTTTTTCAAAGTAGATTTGAAAATCTTTGATTTTTTCAGGCTAATCTTCACAGTACAAAGGAGATACCTGAAAGAGTAAATGCTGATTAAACTATTCAGAAAATAAATGTCTTTCCATAATAGCTAAGTAGTGGTCAGTTTGATCCCTGCAGACATGAGATCTCATCTCCCATTAGGCTTTATACCATAACTGTGCAGACTTTTTTGTGCTGACTGGCTGGAAACCAGAGAGGCTGTAGCCTTTCCAGAACCTGATTTACTGTCCCAGGATGGTGTTGTGCTGTCACACAGATGCACCAGCTCATGCACTTTTAGACCAGAGATCTCTGCCAGGCATTGTGCTGTACAATGCACCATGTATGTGGTGTGTGGACATGCACTCTAGTAGCAAGCAAAACCTGATTCTGTCTTGACTTTTTCACTTTTTTTTTTTTTTCTTGAGACACCGTGATAACTGGATACAATATTTCTAAGAGACGGAATGCCCGTGACACATGCACATACCTTTGTAATCTGCTGGGGGTTTCTTTCTGTTCTTCAAAGGGTTGTTTTGTTTCTGTTTTACATGATGCCTCACAATGAGGAAGAAATTTAATTGACTTGTCAATAACACTTGTGTCTCCAAAATGCCACAGTTGGTTTGAACAAGTCAACTTGTATGAATAGTTCAGATTATTCTGTCAAATATGCAGTGCTCCACATTTATCTCTAAGTGTGCTATTCCCCTTGCTGGGTATTTTTAGATCCTTCTGGAATTCCTCCCAGCCCTCTCTGGTCTCAGCTGACTTTCCCCACTGTGATGAATAACAATAAGAAAGCTTTGTTTGGTTGTGGTCTGTAACTTGTAAGAATTAAGACACATGTTCAGAGAATGGTGAAACTGGTTGATAGCAAGAACCAGAACTGGTTTGATCTGAATAAGACATGAAATATAAAAATCTCATATTTGTCAAGACAGATTTTGCATAATCTTAAATTCAAAGAACTTCACCTTTTCTTTAGTTATATCTGATATCTTTGTTGGTATATATTTAATGTATCCCTGGGTACTTTTCTGTACTTTTCTATCTGTGTTGAAAATGGTCTGTTTCCTAATACTTTCAGTTCCAATAATTGTGACAGGTTAGATGAACTGACTATTGGTTTCCTGCTTTAGCATGAGATGATTCAGCCTCAGCAGGTGTCTGTTTATCTCTGACTGTAATGAAGCATAGGGTGATGATCTCAGATGCAAATCTCATGCTTTCAACTGCCTGAGCTAGAGTGAATTAATCACCCTTTGTCTCAGATCCTTGGCAATTTTGAGTGCAATGTGTACTTTGTTCCAGTCTTGCCTCTTCCTTGGGATGTGGAAATCTGTGAAGAGAAAAATTACAGGACTGTAGTGATACAAGGCATGAAAGAGCATCTAGAGATCCTCTAGTCAGGATCTAGCAGACTGACAACTAACAAGTTTTCATTATTTCTAAATTAATGGAGGTAGTTAAATACTTTTTTTTTTGGTTTTTTTTGGTTTGGTGGAAGGATTAGGACAGAAGGAAATGGGAACAGAATGACTGAAGTACTAGCTTGGGCCAAAATGTTCAGCTGGACAAATTTCCTGTCTATGGCAGATGCCAGTAATTCATGATTAGGGAAGGAGTAGCAGGACAAAACAAATGTGGTGATCCTTCCCCCATTATCTTCTCCCGGAAATTACAGATTTCTCTTGGAAATTATGATTTTCCTAAGCAGTAGGTTGCATCCTCATCTTTTTGTTGCTGTTATTAAATAAGCCCTGAAGATTCCTCCCCACATACACACACTGTAAATTTGTCTAGCTCTTTTCCAAACCCACATGTGCTTTGATGTCTGCGTCACCCTGTGATGATGACTTCTGCTGCACAGTGCAGAAAAAGTGCTTTGTCTTACTTGACTCTTAAATCTACGTCCTGATGATTCTTTCTGTTGCCTTCTATTTCTTGTGCCATGAGAAAAATGGCCTTTCCAGTTTCACTGTTTCTGGACTGAAGTCTTTCCAATGTTGAATAAAGAGTATAATTGTTTTACACATGATGTTCTTCTTAACCCTGTTGTCCTAAGACAATAAAATACATCCCATGCTCTCACACATGTCAACTTCTATAGAAAGTGCTGCATATCCCTATATTGGTGTACACAGTTGTTGCCTCAGATTCTTCATGTGGTTGTCTTCTCTTCCATACTGTCACCCAGCACATTGCTCTTGTTTTGCATTTGACCTTTTTTAATTCGTAAATTGTAGGGGTTTTTTACACTTGCTTTGACTGAATCCCCACTGTGGTCTGTTGTCTTTTTTCCATTTCGCTGAGAACATTTATATTACTCCTGTGAGGGGGGGCTAGAAATGTCAGGATGTAACACCTGTAGCAACTGCTGCAGGTACTTCCCTTTCTACCAGCAGCTGCAGCTAAGGGTGGCTGATGGATTTCCAGGTGCTGGGCAGAACATAGTGGGGGGAGATCTGCCCTCTGATATCTTCTAGGCTCTTCTCATCAGTGACATAGATGCTCATGAAAGACAGGAAAAATAGCCTCTAGGCCTTCCTTCTGCCCAACTCCTAGATTTCTGTAAGCTTAAAGCATCTCTGGCTTCAGGGCTTTGCAGCTGAGTAACTTGACTTAAACTGTCATCTTCCAGGAAAATTCGTTGCTTGCATTGCCTTCTCTTCCTCCTGCTCCCCCTCCTCTCTGCTAGCTGTGGCTGTGGTCTGTGACTCAATGTGTGGATTCCTTTGCTAGGTATGCAGAAGAATTGGCTACCACGAGGGTCCTCAAACACAGCTCCGAGTCTGCTAATGGAAGATATGGAGAAAACCTAGCATGGGCATCCTATGACCAACCAGGTAAACTTTCTTCTCTTGGGGTGTCACACACACTGGATAAATGGCTTGTCTCATGTACTTCAGGCTTAAAGCATCTGGTTGCATGAGTACTGGCATTTCCTCTGCTTCAGAAATGTATCCAGCCCAGCCCAGGCTCCCTGGGGACAGGATGGTGGTTTGCAGTCACCTACATTTACTGAGAGCAAGAAGCATGTGTAGTCACAGAGGGTGTAAGGGACTGTGATAGTGGTGCTGTGTCCCTTTGGAGGCAGGTAGGCTGCTCTGTATGTCCCCGCTGTGGAGTTGTCTTGAGTGCTACTTGTATGTCCATGGGAGGAGAGAAGGAAACCGTCAGTGCCCTGTACTTCACCCTTATTCTTAGCTTGTCCCAGCCAAAGAGAGGGCTGACCACAGGCCAGCTGTGGTGAGAAAAGTGGAAAAATGGCCAATGCATGCTACACAGCAGTTCCTGTTTGTGGGAGTAAAAACTGAGGGGGTGGGGGGGGGGGGTGCAGACACCAAAGTTACAGAGACTTAAAAGTGTTAGACACCTGGTCTCTTCTGCTCTGTCAGCTAACAGGCTTTGAGCCTTTTTCCATGCCTTCATTTTTGATCACAAAATACTCCATATATTTTTCTGATCATAAATATAACACATAACGTTATTTTGTTTGAATGCCTGAGGAGATGAATTTTGGCCAGGCTGACAGCCTCCGGTGAGCCCCCAGTCACAGTGATGTTCAGCATGTTCTTCCCTCCTGCCTCCTCCAGCAGGCAGGGCTCATGCCTGAGCCTGCTGAGACAGCAGGTGGGATGTATTAAAAGTGACCACTTGCTTTCTTTATTCCCATCTACTCCTGGAATTTCCAGCACAGCCTCAGGGAGACAGAAGCTCATTTCTGCAGGCTGGAGGCCGTGTTTGAAGGACCAGGAAATTTTGGTATGTGAGTTTTAGACCCAGGGCCACTGCTCACTTCCTCTGCAAGTGCCAACTCTAGTCTCCAATAGGTACTTTTTCATGTTGAAAAAGAAACCCGGGGTGGAAAAATACAATTTGATCTACGCATATTTGGCATTCTGTCCATTGCAAGAGTCTGAGGCAAGGGTTCAGAGCAGCATGGGAAAACACAGATGTACGGCAAAGTTTGCATAGTGTCTGTGACTCACTGACTGAGCTTACTTCTTCCTTCTTGTTTGAGTTAATGGCCTGTGCTCCTTCCCCCGAGGTTAGTCACAGAATTCCCATTTAAAGAGCTGGAAACAAAACACATGAATCCTTCCATAAATTGTATAATGCTTGTCTTTTTCTGGATCCCATTTGTTCAGTGCACTGTTTCCATACATAACTTGCCAGTTTTGAGCAATATTGTTGCTATTATTTTTATCTACAGGATTGAATGTCTTGCTGAGAAAATTAAGCTACATCCTCCTTTGTTCTGTAAAACACTTCTACATTTCCAAGGTAGCAGGATCATTCAAAGTACCAGAATGAGAAAGCTAGTTCTTCAAAGAAGGTTATTCTCTCGTCTGGGCTTAGTCTTCATCTCTGTGGAACTGGTTCATTCTTCCTCTTTTTTTTTCATATAGTTTCCTTCAGGTAGTTAATTTGTACCCTGCTCAATGAGGCTGAAATTTGTATTAAGGCATCCATTCAAGGGCTTAACAAAGGCAGGCAGTGTCTTCTAGTTTCTTTCCTAGATAAAGCAAAACTCAATAAACCCCAACATACTCTGTATTCTCTCTAAAAAAAGTGATGCTATTGTTTATTTTGGCTCTTACTGAATTCTGTAATAACATCAGGAGATGCATTTCTTGTCTGAGAAGATTTAAGCTTTCAACTATAAAAGCCTTCTAGTTTGACTCCTCTCCTGGTACAAGAATACCTTGAATTGTATTCAGGATTTTAGAGTCACATAGCCTAAAGCTGTCTCTGGAAATATGTTTATCCCTGTAATCCAAGAAATAGTTGACAGCTGTTTCCTCCCTCCAGTCCTGCAGGAACTGCTCTGTGGCAGACTTCTCTTTGTCTGTGTTCAAATAAGTGAGCTGTCATCTGCCACTAATGCGAGAGACTGCAGCCTGCCTTGGCAGCTGTAGTGTGTCAGGCTTCTCAGGATGCCTCATCTCATTTCTCATGTGTAGGGAGGCTGAAGGCAAGCACTGGATGACTAAATTCTGGTTGGGATGGCTGGTGTGGTCATGAAGAACATGCTGTGTTGCCTGTGAAAACACTGCAGCTTATGAACTCTAGAGAGTTCGTAAAAGAAATTCACTGTATGTTATCACCCAAATCTGTTAAGGGAAGAGCCTGGGTCTGCCTACAGACTGGGGCTAGTGGGCAGGGCATTGCAGACACCCTCTGCCCCAGCCTTGGAGGATCATGCTCTGCCTGAGAGCCTGCCTTGATGCATCTGTTGCTGTCTAACACCAGACTTATCCTGTACTGTTAAATAAAATAAAGCAAAATAAAATAAGAACTTGCATGATGAATGATGGAAGTAGAGGATTACTTCCTGAAACCATTAGTATGACTTAAATCTAGGTAGATTTCTGAGGCAAATTTAAATCTACTTTACCTTCTTTCCTCTCAGACTGGTGTAAGGAAAGTTGTGATAACAAAAGCTAGAAAAAATGCTTGAGGAAACTTCTGAGGTTTGGGGTACCTCATCGTTAAGTAGATCACTGTGGTGCTGCCCATTCTTGCACAGAAATGTCCTGTGTGATTTTTTTATTAGAATGTTTCTGGCAACTTTCTCAGTGGGATTACTCGAAGATTTAAGGATTCTTTGGTATGAGGAGAAGCAGTAAGGCTGGGCCCAGAGAAACTAAATGTTAGGGGGAGCCAAATACAGTCGTAGGGCTGCCACAGCCTTGTGTTCCCAGTCTTGAGGCTGAGCATGTATTCCCAGGCTTACACATACATACGGCAGGTACATGTGTATACATGCAGGCAACAACACAATCAGCACAAACAGGTGCAGTCAACATTAAAAGGAACAGCATCAATGGCCTCATCCTGTTCCCTTTTTGGCTGATTGCAGTGATGTATGTTACTGGAATGTATGTAAATAATATAGACATATAAAAGAATATATTTCCCAGTAATGGATTTTAACAAATAGATATGATTTATATTTTTATAGCATTAAATTTTATATATATGTGTATATACCAGTAATGGAAATAAAATTCTAGTGTGGATCCTTGCAGCATCTAAGCTCAGACACTCAGTCTGCGGAGCAGCTGCCCCTGGATCCCGGTCTCCACAGTTGCTTGCACAGGGGGGTACCAACCACTGAGGCTGTGGTTTCACTCCAGGTGCCAGGACAGTGCATCTTGCACACGCACACCCGCAGCTCTCTGATCATCACCCAGGACCTGCATTGTCCCTGCAGTGGCCATACACTTCTGTAGCAATTCCTCTCAGACCACCTCACCTGCTTGCCATCTAGTCCAGCCGGCGCTTCACTAGTGCTCACACCCACGCTGGTGCTCCAGTTGCTGGCGCTGCAGACACCCATTCCCTGCAACCCTTGGTCTGATACCAGTTACTGGCACTCACATACACCCCCTCCTGCCATCCACACAGAATAGAGCTCCTCACCCAGGATAATAAGTAGAAATGAAATTTAATGAAACACTAGTACAACGGATGAGGTGCAGGGCATGGCCAGGCAAGAGTACTGACACATGCTTACATGCGGTGGTCCCTTATTATCTCTATCCTTCAGACACGTATCAGCAGAAGAACTTTACAACAGGACTGTTAGTCCTATATATGAACCGACCTCATATGGTCAATCTTTTCAGTCAGTGTAGCCATCTTACTAGCTTATAGCTTGGGTAAATAAAGTTCTGGACCTAGTCTTGGGCAGAACTATAGTTGGACACTTATTCAAAAATTGTTACACCAAGTTTTTATGTGATGTAGATGTGTCCAGAGAGTCATGGAACTGATGAAACTTGCTAAAGCGTGATTCAGCCTGCTCTGAAATGAACATCTAGCAAGTCTAACCAAACAGGTCATCAGTCAGCTATAGCTAGGAGAAGGGTGGAGTCAAATTGTGTTTCCATAGAGAAGGTGTTGAAACTGTGAATGTGGTTTACAGCAATGCAAACAGGAAGGGTACTTCTAAAAAACCAGCAGTATACTAATCGGTTCTGCAAGTGAAGCCACAGAAGAGAAGCTGCAACACTGACTGTAGGAGAGACCTTCATGCTTTTTGATAGAAGTAAACTTCTACCATTTCTGCTATAATCAGGAATGAGTGGTGGGAGTGAGATTTCTTTTCTATGTTCGTTCCTTCTGATTGAAATGCATTTTGAACAGCAACCAACCCCGTTTTGGGGGGAGTGGTAGCTATTTTCAACAAAACATTGAGATGCAAGGGAAGCAGATGCTAAATATGACTGCAGCATTCATTCCGTAATAATTTGAAATGGAAATACTGTGGTCAGTTCTGTGAACCAGCAAGTCTGAGGATGCAAGTTGCTGCTAAAACAGGTAAACTCAGTGCTCTGCTGACCCCTCTGCTGCTCTCTCTCTGGAAACTCGGGGGTCACTGGGCTCAAAGCAGAGTTTCTCCTTAGTCCCCTGTGTATCGGCTGTCACTTTCAACACTGTTTAGCTTCTGTCCCAGCACCACATTATTTCCTGCTCCTCAGGGAGCAAAGAATCAGAAGAAAAGTATGTCAGAGGAAAGAGAGCGCATTTAATCACTAGGTACCTACCTGTCTTTTCATATGGTAATAACTTCCACGTAGGACCCCCCCTCACCTCCTGTGGCGTATGACAGGTACAATTCATTCCCTTCACTTCCAGGATGCTTCTTTAACATGATTTCAAGACAGAGTCGGTCAAAATTTGCCTAGTCATTTGGTCACCTTCTTTTTTGCCGGGAACAAGTTAGTCCTTCTCATAGCCTGATGCAATGACTCTTTTAATTCAAGGAGGATGACAGCAATGTCATATAATGATAATCTGATCCTGCACATGAAAAATGGAGCATAGCTATGAGCTTCTAGGCTTTCACTGCCTGGCTGCAGTAAGTTGCAAGCTTTCATTTGCAAAGGCTGGCAATTAACATGTCATAGATTTTGCTACCCAACTGTGATTGTTGTCTTTCATGTACGGGATTGAGGTATTCTTACCTGATGCCATTGCCATCTCCCTTGAATTAAAGTTACCATATTTTCACATGATGGTATTCTTAAATTAAAAAGAAAGGGGAAAAAAAAGAACATATGAATAGCTATTGTTTTTATCAAAACTTCCTTGTGTCCTGCAATATTTCCATTATGGAGGTTTTAAGTTCTTTTCACATGGAGCCTAGGTACACTTCTTAGAGCTACAGTGAGCAGGGTGGGAATGACTTTCTCTTGAACCACTCTTTATGCTATATCACAGTGATATGTTAACAGAGGGAATTGAGTGCTGGTAGCAGTGGGAATGCAGTCCTATATCTGTAAAAATGCTACTTACATAATATCACTTACCACTTGTATACATAAAATACAGGTGCTGCATAAGGCCTGACATGTCTGCAGTCACATTCTGTACTTCTGTTCCACCCATCTTACCACTGACATGTCTATATCCTTCATAGCTTTGAAGTCTAAGGTGGGACAGGATGATCTGCTTGGTTTTGTTTGGTTTGTTTTTTACTGTGTGCTTTTTCTTTTGCCCTGGTATTGCATAAAGATTGCTCTTTGCACTTTCTTCAGTCCTCATTTTAGCTTTAGTGTGAGTAATAAATGAACACATACTTATTTGTGTTACAGACTTCAGCTGTAAAACAGGTTTACAGGGTCTGTTGTTTGGCACAGAGAGAGCAGGGAGAGAAAGAACCTATTGTTGTTCCTGAAACATTTACTTTGGGAAGCAAGAGAGGTTTTGGTACTTTAGAATGTAGAAAATGCAAATTGACTCTGCTAAGAGAGTGCTATTCCTAACAAGCAGTATGGCATAAGTAAGTTCATAGTACTTTTGGTTCACAAATCGCTCAAGAGATGTCATTTCATTCAATATTTTCTTTTCAATGACAGCTCTGACTTGCCAGGCTAAACCCACCATCCTTTTAACAGACTGTGCTCATAAGAATCTGAAGTTTAAAGAAGTTAATGCAGTGTCTGACTTCTAGAACAGTGCAAGTTTAAGACTTTGTGCTGCAAAATAGCAAAACATGAGTCATTGCTGTTCTGCAGCCAACAGTCCACCAGGGACCAGAGTTCTTCATGACGGCAGGCTTAACAGTATTGGCAGCTTGCTATGAAATCAACCGGCCTTGTGTTATACATCCTGGAATGCTAAGCAGAAATTTCATTATTGATGTAGCTCCGGGAAAAACCTGCCCCCTTTCCCCCCGCAATGCTTGACACAAGAATTTCCTAACAACCAGTAATGGAAAAAAAGACATTTTAATTTTGAGTGCATAGAATCTGCAAGTTCTGGTCTGAGCTTCTGCCCTCGGTGCTGCCTGTTCCATGGGACCCACTGCAGATTAGCAGAATATGCTCCTTTCTATCAGGTTTCTTAACTGTTCAACATAAAAACCAGGGAAGGATTATTTCTTCAGCAGACATCAACCTTAGAGAACCATAGACATGTAGTGTTACATTGCTGGCCATAGTCGTAGCCCTTACACTGCTGTGGTCAGTGAAAGCATTTGATGAGATGAGACAGTGCTGGACACAAGGACTTCCACACAGCAGCAGCTCCTAGGCATGTATGTTTGAGGTGTCTGTAGTACCCTGAGTTAGAGTGCCTCAAAGTGGACACTCACAATGGCTCAAGTGCTAAGTAAGAACCACTAAAAAAGAAATGCACTCAGAAATTTAAGTCAGAAGTGTCGCTTTTCCTTGGTTTGCTTGGAGCTGTAAGGGGATGTTTTCATATGCCGGCATCCACAGGTGGGAAGCTTCCCTGTAGAAAGGTCCTGTGCCCTTTTGCTCAGAAAATCTGGCAAGGCTCACTTAAGTCCTTTCAAACACATTCCAAGAGGGAGGATGTGGTGAAAGCTGTATGTAGAAGGCTAATGACAGAAGCACTCATCCAAGAGGAGCCTTCCAGGCTGAAAGTTACAGAAGGTTCTGGGCAGAAAAAAGTGTAAACTCGATATGTTAAATTGCCACATGCTTTATTTGAGGACATTTCTTTAAGTTGTGTATTTCTGCCGCATCTTGATCCAAATGCTGTGCGACACAGAACTCTCTTGTCTGAAGATTCTGGTAACTTCTACCTTGTAAAGTTTTAACAGAAGACAAGAACTGGTGGATGGTCCTGTTTTCTAATCTGCTGGTGATAGTATAGTGCTCTTCATCAGCTCTCTCCTACCTGATGAGCACCTTGGTGCAGAGATCTTCCCTGAATGGGAATGAACTCTACCTAGTCCTACAGCTGTTTCATGAGTTGCCTGGCCTGGCTGTGCTGGCCGTGTGGTCCCTGGTAGTCCAGTGGAGAAACTGGTGGACTGTGTTTGTGTCGAGCAGTACTCAAGTCGCTGATGGCATGAGACGCTTAACAAAAAGAATCGGACTAATCTGTAATTTAGTAAATTAGGAAGAGTGGCTGGAAAGCTTCCCGGTAGAAAAGGACCTGGGGGTCTTTATTGACAGCCGGATGAACGTGAGCCAGCAGTGTGCCCAGGTGGCCAAGAAGGCCAATGGCATCCTGGCTTGTGTCAGCAATAGCGTGGCCAGCGGGACTAGGGAAGTGATGGTCCCCCTGCACTCAGCACTGGAGAGGCCATACCTCAAATACTGGGTTCAGTTTTGGGCCCCTCACTACAAGAAAGACACTGAGGTGTTGGAACATGACCAAAGAAAGGCAGTGAAGCTGGTGAAGTAGAGAACAAGTCTTACAAGGAGCGGCTGAGGGAACTGGGATTGTTTGGTCTGGAGAAAAGGAGGCTGAAGGGAGACCTTACTGCTCTATACAATTAGCTGAAATGAGGTTGTAGCCAGGTGGGTGTCAGTCTCTTCTCCCAAGTAATAAGGGATACGACAAGAGGAAACAGCCTCAAGTTGTGCCAGGGGAGGTTTGGGTTGGATATTAGGAAAAACTTCTTCAGTTAAAGGGTTGTCAAGCACTGAAACAGGCTGCCCAGGGCAGTGGTTCAGTCACCACCCCTAGGTATATTTAAAACACAGGTAGATGTGGCACTTAGGGACATGGTTTAGTGGTGGACTTGGCAGTGCTGGGTTTATGGTTGGACTTCATGATCTTAAAGGTCTTTTTCAACCTAAACGGTTATGTGATTCTATGATAACTGAGTAGCAACAGCTATTGCAAAACAATAAAGATTTGGTAAGGTACGTGTACTAGCATGTTACCTACATGTCAAAAATTCTTTTCAGTAAAAAGACTGTTTCTCCATGTTTATAGAAGTTCTTGCCAGCTATTAACAGAAGATCTTGCTGGCCAGGCTGTGAACAAGCTACACTTCTGTGTTTATGTCATGATTCCACAGCAGATTTCTTTTGTCTTTCAGGAAAGGATGTGGCTGACAGATGGTACAGTGAAATAAAAAATTACAGCTTTCAAAACCCAGGGTTTTCTTCTGGGACAGGTAAGTTCAGATGGAGCACTGTTTCTTCAAAAGTGCATCTTTTATTTTAAGAATTTGGCTAGCCAAATTGTTAGGTATTTTTCAGAAATCTTCCTTTCTTTCTTAGAAAAAAAAAAATGAGAGGGGAAAAAAATTTAGAATTTCTTCAAAGTTTTATGTTAGAAACTCACAAAAGGGTAAAAGGAAACTGAGAAATGAGGAAGTAAGCAAAATTTGCAGGGTTTTTTAATACTGTATTTGTCCCCCAACTCCAAAGTTTTTGAAAGGCAACTTATTTTTAAGGCAAATTAATTTGTAGAAAATACTAAATTGGAATCATGTAAGTGTCTTACTAAATGTACTATGCTGTTGCTTACACTGACGTGATTTCTACCAAATTATATCACTGCAATCACAGAGATCACTTCAGATGTAATTTGGATATCAGGACAGGCCGTTGACTGCCTATTGACAATCAGGTATTGAATGAACAAAAGAACATTGTTCTTTGAATAACGCTCAAGCAAGGGATATGCTTGAGCTTGTTTCAGATGAAGAAAATCATGTTTTTCTCCTATGGGATTTGTCAATGCATAGAGGGAACAACTGATGGAGCAGCACAATGCAGGGGTGGCTATTACAGCTAGGCAGAAGAAGCCACAAAACCAGTATTATTTTGAACAGTTGCGCATGCAGACAATGGGGGAGTATGAGATGGTTGAAGTAAATGAGTAATAGTCACTGTCAGAGCTGCTATTCACACTGCAGGGGGTAAAGACTGGGATGTCTTTGTCAAATTTTATATCAGATACTCATAAAATTACTTCTTTTATGGTTCTCCTACTAAGTATTCTTATTTGGATATGGAAATGGTAATAGTAGCATTGAACCAGATCAGATCAGGCTTTTTCAAGACAAAATGCTAGATGTAGGGGTTTTATTCATGTTCTTAGCTTGTTCTCCTGCTAGAGAAAGAAACATTTTCATATTGTTCTTTCTTTTCACGCCCCTCACGTGTTAAAGGGAATGTTACAGATTTAGTATCTAAAATGTGTGCGTATGTTTCTCTCCATTTCTTCAGGTCACTTCACAGCAATGGTTTGGAAGAACACAAAAAAGATGGGAGTTGGAAAAGCATCTGCTAGTGATGGCTCAACATTTGTGGTGGCTAGATATGATCCAGCTGGAAATGTAGTAAATCCAGGCTATTATGAAGAAAATGTCCTTCCTCCAAGAAAATAACTTTTTTTTTTTCTAAAGTTAGTCTTATTGCTTAATGACAAGTGAACCTGGATTTGGACTTAACAGTGTTTGAAATGAAGTACGATTCAATGAAATTTCCTGGTTGATACTGCTGTTCACTTCTCATTACAGAGGAAGCAATTACATGTTGCTTGAGTTGATCTGCACATGAGGTCCCTGTTGTTTCTGAGGGGGCTTCGGTTTATTTGAGGATGAGGTATATACAGTATTTCTGAAGGGTAACATTTATAAGGTGGTTTTTTTTTTTTTTAATAGTTTGCATGAACTCTGTGTCAGCATGTGAGTAAGCACATGTTGGATGTCTTTTTTTAAACAGGCAAATTTATAGCTTACTGTAAACTGAAGATACCAGCTTGTAATTATATCACGTACTCCCGGTTTTCCAGTATTTTTTAATAACTGTAACTCCTTTGCTCTATCTATACCTCCTGCTACTGTGGGGCCTTCTCTCTGCAGATGGAACATATGCAAAACTTCCCGTATGAAAGGTACACATATAAAATGTAGCGGCGTTCAGATTTACGTGTTTTCATTAAGAGAATCTCACAGAACACTAAAACATAGTTGTCAAGATTGTATCCGTCAAGCAAGCCATAACTGATGCATGACCTGAGAGCTACTAAAATTGTTTAAATCCCAGAGTTACGTTTTAGGTGCTAATGTTTAAAATCTATTTGAGATGAGTGTATTTCAAATTCAAACCCCATCTTACAGTTTGCAGTATGTACATTGTCTTATAATCAAATCGCTTCCTTCTGTTACAGGAAAGTAAGATACTACTTTTTCTGTTAGATGTTTTACACACAAAAAATGTATTTGATGGAACACATTGGATTTTATTTCTCAATAACTTATTTTTATTTTCTCAGGAATACCTTCTGCAGGTATCATGCTATACAGACAATAACATTCCCAAATCATATCTTGTCTCCTTTAATAATGTCACAGTGGGAGATACACACATGATTATAATTCAGAGATGTTTACTCTTTGTTCATATCATTCAGTAATAGTAAAAATATTTCACATGCTGGAGTGATGCCTTGAAAAAAATCAGATTGAATTTCCTTAAAAGCGAGCAAGTAAAATTTCTGAGGACACTTTTTTCTCTTATGAAATGTGGATTTGGGCTATTTTGGCCAGGTTCATATACTGTGCTTCAGTTTGGGGTTTTCTTTTCTTTGTAAATGTTTCTTTTGATGTCTGCTGAGATTCTCTATGCCAGAATTTGGTTCATGGAGAGTGCCATTACAGAAATACTTCCTTTTGTTTACACAGTTGTAATAAACTGCACTGTTATGGCTTGATTATATGTCACTGTGATGCTGAATGTTACAATCTTTTTGCTGTAACCAAGAAGTTAACACATATAATGAACGTCTGAAAATTAAATATTTTTTGAATATGAATTACTCAAGCCTTCGCTGTTACCTGAGTCTTTGTTGAAGAATTTTCCAATTTTATTTCCAGGACATTAACATATGCCTCTATTACTTTTTCAACATGGAGCAAATAAAAGCAGCAAGTATTCTAGTCCGGAAAAGAAAGAGGAGACCTTCTAAGAAATGATAAATCATACAGAAGATTGTACATTTATACAAAGACTGAGCTAACACTTGAAGCCGAAGCTGAAGAGGTGTACCTCTTTCTTTCTTGGAGTCCTGATTTGTTCTCCTTTCATTTCTGCTGCTCCCTCTCTTGGTTGACGTGTTCTCAGTAAAAAATACTCACTCAACTCCCACTCAGACCCGTGTGTTTCAATAACTGCAATCTTGGGGCCTTCCTCTCTTCAACCCTCAGCTGACGAATGTTGCAGCTCCAGACAGGCTAATGTTTTATGTGTAGCACGTTACCATCCCTGAGAATGAAAACAGGACTTTCTAAAAAAAAATAGGCTTGCTGCAACTGATGTAAAGGTAAAAGCTGGTGTTAAATAAATTAATGGTATTAAAATACTCTGTTTTTTCCTAATTACATCACTGCTATTGGTCCTCTAATTCCTTGAATGGTTAGTGTAAAACTGTGTAAATCCTTGTTGAGTGAGTCAAGTCAGAATTTTTCTCTGCTGCCACCTAGGTTTTATTGTAATGTCAGAGAGAACTGGGAAGGTAGGTAAAGAAAGGACAAAACAAACTAAAGTCTGTAGTTACCTTTATTTAAAGTTATAGTGGAAGTGAACTTCCAGAGCTTTTTAGACAGAGCATTTTGAGACGGCATCAGAGGTAATCAGACATGGAAGAAGCACAAAGACACTCCAGTAGACTCAATGCATGATTCATGCACTCCACAGAGAGTCCGTGCAAGTATGATTTTAACAGCAAAAAAAAAAAAAAAGTCAGTTTAATTCTTCATGACCCAAGATCTTGATGTTGATGCCTTCTGCAAATGAACTCTGACTGCGCAGTAAATGGTGGTGTACGTAGGAGTCCAAATGCAAAGGGAAGGGTAACAGTGCTGATGTGACTCACTCAAAAGCCATATGATTTTGGGGAAGTGTATGCTGAAACCTGACTTACCAGCCATCTGTTTTAAAAGACTCTGTGTGGGTGCATTGCTCCACTCTCCACCACATCTTGGAGAGTTGTGGAGATTGGGAGGTGGCAAAGAAAGGTTATTTCCTCTCATGCTAGAGCAGAACAAGGTGTTTAAGAGCTTCTTCAGCCAGGGCTGTGCAGGTAGAAGTCACGTTTGCCCTGGGAAGAAAGAAAAGGCTGTTATGACAGTTCTGATACAAGAGAAAAATACCTATCTTTAGAGGCTTGCAGATGGCTTCTACGGTCCTTCTGTACAGCAGCAGGAGGAATTCTAGCTGGTCCAAGGCTTCGTTTCCAGTCTTCTGGGTTAAATAATAACAAAGCACTTTAGGGGAGAACTGGGACTGGTCTTAAAAAAGTGCTAAAAAGGGGAGCCTGCATTACACATTTTAATTTGCCCACTTCCCTCCTTTATATTCCCAAAAGGACAAAACTTAGGCAATTCCTCCTCCAAAAAGTGGAAGATGACATTGAGAAGTGGTAGAAGTACTGTTAGAAGACCACAGATCAGACAGAAAGCCACATCACGTGAACAAAAATATGGACAAAAATTTGCAAGCACTTGGTGGAAATCTTTGGAAATGCTTTGCTTTTTTGGGAGCTTAGCCACTCTACCTGTCTCCAGGTCTAATTTTTCAGGTGGATTTGCCTCCAACAAAGTGCTTGACTTGACTGGGTAGACTGCAGAGTAGTCATGTTAGGCTGCTGGACTGCTGGCCTGAAGACTTTTGCAGTGTCACATGTGCTCTAAGAATGTTTTTAGCTTTTGTGGCTATCTGACTTTGCTAGCCTTTTTTTCCCTCTGCCTAATTCAGTATTTAAAGACCCTTTTCCATGTGGCTGGTGTTAACACTAATGTGAGCTGTCTTTTCAGCATCCTTTTTCTCAAGTTCCTACAATGTCCAAGCAGCCATTTGCAAAATAGTCAGGTATGTCTTCAGCTGAGGTAACAGCTGAAAAACCAAAGTGCTCACTGCATTTAGTTTGCCCCTGTGGTGATGGTTGCTTTGACCTATATTAGAAAGCCCAGAACACGGTAATGTGAACAAAACCATAAACCGTCCCGATCTGTTGATTACAAACACTGATGCTGCTGGTCTTGTGGTCATGGTACATGCCAGTGTATCTTCTCTCCCCCAGAGGCTTTGTGAGGGAAGGGCTACGTGTAAGATGGCAACTGGAGGCTGTTTGGCCCCAAGCAGTGTGGACAAGGGGCTTGAGATGACACAAAGCAAGCCAGAGAGCCAAAGCCACCTCCCTTCTTTCTTGAACCGAGCACCAGAAATCTCAGAAAACTGCATTTCTAGGGACAACACGGGAAAACGCCAGAGGTGGGCTACTTCAGTTATTACATGGTAGGAAAGTGAAATTTGAAAATGACATCATCATTTCTGTCTCCTTTAGACAACCTAAAGACCAGAAAACCTGTCTTGCGTATCCAGCTTTACAATGAGCTGTTGCATCCTTGTACTGTCCTTCCCAGACTATACCATAAGGAGGTGGTGGGACTGAGTTTTAATGTATTTCAGCTCTCTCTTTGCCTCTCTGGGGGACATCACAGTTAATTTCTGCTCCCTAAAGCTCTGCACACCGGACTGTGGGATTTCACTTCTCATGGCAGGAACACAAAAGAGGAGTTGCACTAAGCCTGGGCTTTCCCATGTGATCAGCCTGAAGCAAGTCACAATCCAGAGAATAATCTGCTTCTTCAAACTGTTAAAGCCCTTTGTGAAAGGTATTAAATGCTGAAAGCCAAGGATGGCCACAATCTCCAGCAGTGCCTGGGTTCTGCCTCCTCTTTCCTGTCTATGGGGCCATGCGCTAACAGTGGGTGCCCCTGACACCCTCCTGGGATGAGCGCCATCCCTGTGCTCCCACATGCCCCAAACAGCAGTCTGGGGGCTGAGTGACCCCCTCTCTCCTCTACTCCTCACCACACACTCCATAGTTCCTCTGTTCCCTCAGTGACAGCAGGGCCTTCTAGCTGAGTTTACTCTTGCACGACCTAGCAGCCACTATAAATCTGCCTTGCAAGGTTCCTCTTTCGAGCTGTTTTTCTTGAGCAGTGCTCTTAGGGGCCAACTACCATATCCCCTAATCAGAATTTTTATGTTCTCTGCTTTTGCTCAAACATTAATTCCTCTGTCCTGAGTTGTCTGTCACAGCTAGACTAGGACACTGAGCAAGACAGAATTGCAAGAATCTTGTCACTGATGCAATGAAATGCAGTTTGCTTTTGGTTATGCCAGGTGAACTGGAAAGAAGTAATACAGGAAAAGCAGAGATGGATTACATGGACAATATGCAGACTAGGATCTGAGCAACCTAGGAAAAGCTGTAAAGGCGTCTGCAGAGAGTAAGAGCACATTAAAGCACAGCCAGGATGCAGAGCCTGCTAATCTGCAATGCCTGGGGGTGGCCTGCCTGGGCAAAGCTGTGCTGACAGGTCTTCAAAATTCAGTCAGGGTTCACACCACGAAATGCCAGGAACTTTCAGAACAACTTCTCCCCTATCCATCAACTCCGGGGTGCTCTATGATGTGTCAGGAGGAAAAGTCTAGCTGGTTGTCCATTTTTTTGGAGACAATCATGAAGGCCCCTTTGCCCTCAGCTGTGTCTGTAGGGCTGCAGACTCCCCAGGCTGCCTCACCCGCTGGTGTCCCGTGGGCAGGGCAGCTGGGGGAGAGCTGGAGCACTTGGGAAACAGTCTCTGATCTCACGCCCTTTGCTCCTGCTGCAAGGCCCTGCAAGGCCCGTAAAGCCCAGGCACAGGCTATTGTGGGCTCACAGCAATAAATGCCGAGGCATTAGGTATCCTCTCCCTTCCTTAAGGCAAGCACAGCTGTAAAATATGGTTAATGTGGTGTGGGCTGGAAAAGAAGCCACAGACAGCAATGATTGCTTTGCTGCCATGCATGTGGGGTCTCTGACAGATTTCTTTCCTCCACTTCTGCTTCACCCTGGACGTTTCACCAGGGCCACAATTTGTCTTTTGTTGCTGACTGGTTACCAAAACCTTTTGAAGGGATGGCTGCTTCCATTTTTCGCCCCTCAGTTTGTCACGAATACCCACCCTGGGCCGGCCGCCTGCTTCAGGCGGTGCGATTTTGCCCTCCCCGAGGGTGACCTCGAAACCCCAGGGGGGAGCCGGCTGTCCCCGCCAGGCCGCGGCCCAGTCCGGCCCGGCAAAGCCCAGCCTGGCCCGGCCCGGCCGGGCGGCGGGCGGCGGCGGCAGCGGGCGGGCGGGCGGGCGGCAGGTGGCAGCGTCGCTCCGCGGTTCCCGCCCGCTGCCGGCAGCGGAGCCGGCACCGACCTGCTCGGCCCCGCGGCCTCCCCTCCGGATCCCCCAGCCTCCGCGGTGCCCTGCCACCTCTGCCACCGCAGGTGTGGCTCCAATCGTAACGCTCTAAATTAATTAAGCGTAATGTTCTTAATCCCACGGCTCGATTATTGAATAGATTAAAAATAATGACAGCATCCAGTGGAATAAACACAGGCTGAGGTTGTTTTGGTTCGTTTTTCTGCATGGATTTGACTGAAAGTGTAGTTTGAAAGGGATTTAGCTGAGCCCATACAAACAGAGTGAGGTAAAGTGATGGGAACACTGAGTGGATTTCTGTCCTGTCCTGTCCTTTTTCCGTGAGCCCAGAGTCTGCACCTACAGCTGCCTCAAACATGGCAGCTTCCGGGCTGCTGCTCTACCCATACCTGCATCCAAAGTTTACATTAAAAATTGACTCCAGAAAAGGAAGGGCCAACAAGACAATTTATGATGTGAAAAGCTTGCATTTATTTATTCAAGCGTCCTGGCTGATACACTTCTCAATGTTGTTTTGTAGCACTGACTCACTAGTTAAATATCCTCACCGGCCTCGGGCACAGAGAGAAGGTACCTGTAAGTGTACTGACCGGTGTCTGTGAATGCGTAGGGAGTGGAAGAAGACAGAAGAGATCTGTGGTCACAGTTCCGGCGGGGTTGAGGCTGGAAGGCTGCTTAAGGGCGGCTGGCTGGTGTGCAGTCAGGATCTGTAGCCCTTGCTCCCATCTGCAAGGAAGCAATGTCCTGCCTAGCTACACAGGGGGTGTAGAGGCCTTCCCCTCTCCTCCTGCCTCCACTTTTCTTCATTCCCCCACATTTACTTAGGCTTTCTACAAAACAGAGAAGAAATCCCCTGCAATAGCAAATGGAGTATTGCCAAGAAGGGGTTTGTGTGCCTTATGACTGTGGCAAATCACTGCATACAGCTGTCTATCACATACGTTTCTTCCACAAAACCAATAGCTTACAGTGCCTTGCATTCTCCGTGTCTATGTTATGCACTGGCTGAGGCTCCTCTTGGAAGGTTCAGTGCAAAAGCTGTGCCAGTGTAAGAAGCATGGGGGGGATTTCTCTCTGTCCTTCCATCACAGGTACATTAACAAATGCCTCACTCCAGGCAAAGTTACATTGTGGAAAATGTGTTTTTACTGAACTCTGCCAATGTTACAGCATTTACGCTAGAAAATATAGAGAAAGCTTTACATGAATTGTTTCTCCAACAAGCAGGCAATTCCCTCCTATATTTGATAATTAGTGATATATTGTGTCCCTTTTGGCTGCTTGCCCACTTCCCTTGGCAAGTACAGAGCTTCCATATAAAGCTCAAAGAGCCTTATTCAATTATTTTGGTTTGTCCTCTCTGTCCCTTTCTTGGTTGGGAATTGCTAGTGAACACAGTGCCTTCAGGCTGTAATTTCCTGTTGCATATTTTCTGAAACCATGTGAGGGATTGTTCTTGATGAGCTTTCCAGGAGCCTGCTACAATTGAACTTGTCTCATTATCAGCCAAATATAGCCTTCAGCTTCTTGTCATCCTTTTTCTCTTGCAGTTCAGGATTGTTTTATTTTCCCCTCCTGGGATTTGAATGCTAATTCGGGTCATGGAGTCTCTGAAGGTAGGTGGCACAAGTTCATCTGGGCTAGCACAGTAAGAGGGCAGGAAGAGAGGTCTCTGAGCACTACAGACAGTTCATCAAGGCTTTATATGGTGCTTTATCCTAGACCAGGGCCTACCAAGTGATGATCTAGGAGGCAGTGATGACTGTTCATGAGAGTGTAACACCCTTATGAGACTCTTCAGTAAACAGATGATCTGGTCAATAGAAGTAATTGAGAAATTCCTAGAGTTGAAGGTGGTCTTCTTAGGACCAAAAAGAGCATTCAGCAATGTAGAGCTGATTTTGGCAGACCTGTGTACCAATATGCCCTGCCTACCCCACAGACAGCTGAAAGGTGCCTTATTTTGGAATGTGATCATAATTTCTGGAGTCTGCTTTGTACCTGGATAAGCAGTGTTAGCTGCTGTGTATGCAGATGTGTTTCTATGAGCTTTTTTCTCAGCTCAGCTGCTTTTTCTCCCACCCTCCTGGGTGCAATACTTCAGGTGTTTGTGTGGCCGTGCTCTAGCCTGTAGAAGCCTCACTGGGAAGAGGCAGGCTGAAGGTGATGCTTTCCTTCTTTTCTGAGGACTAGGTTTGAAAAAGGTGATTTATGTCCAAGTGTGTGGAGCTGGGTGGCTATCCAAAGGCTGCTGATAAGATCCTTGCCCTGGTTCTATGCAGTGTACATAGTTTGGAGTGGTCTATAGAGCTTTGAAATCCCTTCTTCTGACTTCTGAGAGATCCCCTCCCTGGAACTGCAGTAGGCACTGTAGCACAGTCAGGGTCTGCAGTCACGCCAGGAAAGAAGAGGTATTGTCATGAATTCCCACAAGCACCGTGGTCTCCTGGATGGTCTGAGGGAGGCTGTGGTATTCAGAGCTTTGAAAGATCAGAGGCAGCTTGAAAGCTCATAATTCTTTTCTTCAGCCCCTGGACTGCAAGCTTTGTGCTGTCGCAAGGCACGGCTTAATAGTGCTGTGCTTCTATGAGCTAAAACAGGGTCTGCTCGCCAGCATGTTTTCTTTCATGCAGCATCTCTGTCCTTCTCCTCTTTCAAAGAGTAGGATTAATGAGCAGAACTAAGTATTTTTGTTTATGTATAAAATCTTCCATTCATTTATCAAGGATGTGTCTAAAATCTTTAGAAAAAGAAGAAAAAAAAAGTATTTATTGTCTCTGTCTTGTAAACTTCTATAAAATTGGACATGAGAAAAACTCAGTAATTGTTTCCTCCTCACTGTAACTTGCATTTCAGTATGCCACTGTACTCAGTGAAATGTATTATAAAATTAGTAATTTTTTCTCTATGCCCATCACAATAGCTGAAGAGTTAAAATTGCTAATGATCTTTCCAGCAGCCTAGCTATTTTTCAGCTGCTCATTGAGGCCATTAATCAACATACCCAAGACTGCTTGAGCAACATTTACTTGCAATTAACCTATGGTTATGGGAATATTTTTTCCCTATTATGTTTCTATTCTACTCAGCACATCAAATAAAAGATACATCCTAACTCTGCTTTTGCTAATTGTAAAGACTAGAAAACAAAAGTTCTCAGACCTACATAGACCAGCTTGATAGGAGAAAAGAGGGCATCCAATATGCTGGAAATATGTTACATTAAATCTTTCCCATACTGCTGAGCATTAGCTGAGCTCTTCCTTTCCACCTGCTCTTCCTAACATCATATAGATGATAGAACAGACATCTGAGGGGTGTTGCAGTTAGTAATACGTATTTTCAAAGACTTATTGAAAGTGTCCCTTGGGAAGAAAATAAAATGTGTATGTGTTCTCCTGACCTTTACACTGTCCCACTTTTTCTCTATTCTTATTCCTCAAGCACTAAAGAGGTGACACAACTAGCAAGATGCGGGACCAAAATATTTCTGTTACTTCTGTGGTGTCAGCAAAGTTACATTTGGGGCAATCTTCACCTCTAATATTTTCTACTGTCTACAAAGTTTATTTGACTGCTAAATATTACTGTGTGGTTTAACAGAGTTTCTTTATGTCACAGAAGAAAGAAAATGGGAAAGTTTGTGAGAAATTGAAGAAAGAGTTTGCCTCCAAAATTATTGCAGGGGACTCTTCTGGTTTGTAGGACTTGGCAAGATGGCAAATTAAAAATGTCCAAAAGAACGACCATACACCATAAGCAGAGCTGGTGCAGTATCCTAGGTGCAGTAGCCTACCTGTGTTGATAGGACCGGTGTCTCCCATCCTAGCATCCACTGGCCGTTCTGTATGGAGATGCTCTAGAAGCCTTAATGTTGCCCAAAGCTAGAGGAATACTAAGTCCTGTAACTGGGATCAGAAACAGCTTAGATACAGCAGCACACGCACCAATGGCCAGTTTGCACCAGCATGCCCACTGCTATTAGCCTTAGTGAAAAGGCAGAGGCTGGAGGAATGAAGGGAGATTTGTCTACATAGAAAGGACATGAAAAGGAGCTGTTTTAATGTGTACATCCTTCTGCTGGCTACTTCTGTATTTCAGGAGTGCAAGAGGAAATAGTGCAGTCCTCTAGTACAGCCAGTAGTAGTTCTGGATCTTAGAAGCAGAGAAAGGGCTTGTGAAAGAAATTGATTACCTGCCATGTTTTAGAGCCTGTTTGCATCACTAGTATCTACTTTCTTTGATACTGAAGATAGGAAGATAATAATGAATTTATTTCTAAACTATCAACAGCAAAATTGTTTTATTTTCTTGTGAACCCAAGGTTTCATGTTTGCTGTCCATTTTCCTTCACCCCAGACCCCCAGGGAATGTATTTATCCTCCATTTCATGTTAAACCAAAATTCGGCATTGCCAGTTTTTACAGCATTTGTCATTCAGCCATGCAATTCAATAGGCAGGACTGTAGGAGAAGCCTAAATATAGCAATCATCTTGGCCCTCATTTATGTCAGAGACAATGCCAGTTTCTAGCCCACGTCGTTGTGGGGGAAGGACACTTCAACATGTGACACAAAAGCAAACAAAAAAAGATGTCTCCAAACAGACTTAGCATAACTCTCTTGCTTTCTTTTGGAGTATGACTCATGATTTTTAAGTGATTAGTAGAGCCTCAACTTCATTAAACCCCCACTCAAAATAGTCCTGTTACCTCTAATAAGAGAGGAAGATGTCACTTTATTGAGCGTGGTGGCCCTTCTCATCCACACTTGAGTGAAAAAGCAGGCAAAAAGTGGGCAGGCCCCGTGCATTGAAAAGAGGCAGTTTAGTTCCCCTGTTACATTTGCTGAGCTCATTTAATATCTCTAATTCTGGCAAGTGTGATCTTCACAAGCATTTGTAACCTGGTTGGAGATTTCGGGCTGAGGGGCAGACCTTTCCGAGAGAGCGGTACAAGCTGAGTTACAGAAACAGAAGCTGACACCAGGTCTGAGTGTAATGCAACCTAATTATAATTAAGAATGGCTGGAAACGTGCTTGGTTATATTCCGCAGGCAATGAAAGGCTATTTTCCTAAAAATGCTATCTTGATGATTTGCCCCATTTATATTCTTGTCTTTTCATTTATTAGTTACCTAAACCTTATAAAGCAGAGCTTTCTCCATCCTCATGAGGCGGGTATGTATACAAATGGCAGGTACTGATGAAATGTTTACTGAAAAGATTAGCTTGTCAATGAGGCAAAGGATGGATATTGATCCCCCTTCTATGTTTGTCAACCTGTAACCTGTTTAAGAAATGGCCTACAGCAATGAAATCCAATCAAGCACTCTCTGCAGCTCCGGTTTTCTTGTAATATAGGGAGGGGATTCAATCACAATAAAGGAAATGAACCACTTATCATATAAATGAGGATAAGGCAATTAACAGGTTAGAGGTTCCAAGTGAGGAGGGTTCTGACTGCAATACAGGATTAAAAAACGGATATTCTGTACACCTGAGCTTTTCTATGGTCTTTCTATGTGGAGAGGTTGTTATGTGGCAAAACATGTTGCAACGCAGAATTAACAGGGTTAACAGAACCAAGCGCAGTATGTGCCTCCCCTAACTAAACCCCTGCTTGATAACTTTATAATGAAAGTATTTTCAAAGAGCTGGCTAAAATAGTTTTCTAAGTAATTAATGCCACTTGTCAGTCCCTAGGGCCACCTGAAAAACAATTCTTTAGTTTTATGAGAGATGTGAGAGATTGTAGAATTTTTATTTGATTCAACATCAGAAGAAAATGGAGCCTCTCTAATATGGTCCTCCTACCTTCATGTCTCCCCAGTAATAGAAGTCTCAGGTCCAAGTTGTGTTTAAGACAAGTGCTGCAACTGCTAGGTTGTAGATACAGTCTTCAATTGCTTGTCTTGAAAGAGTTTTTATTTGCATGAATGAGTAAGAGGCCAGCTTGACTTACAGATAGGCTGTCATAGAACCTCTCTTCTCTCAAGCAGAGCGGATACCCGTGTACAACATCCAGTCTGTAAGTTCAGCTCCCTGTCCTGAAACAGAGAAAATGGCAGCTGGTATTGAAGTATTTGCCATCTGAGACGAGTGATCAATTCATTTGCTTTCTTTGGTATGGTTTTCCTTCTCCAGAAATACAGTTCTGGACCCCATTGAGAAAATAATGAACTCAAGCAATTTTTCCATTAAAGGTTTAGGTCTTGGTACTTGTGATGGGTTGACCTTGGCTGGCTGCCAGATGCCCACCAAGCTGCTCCCCCTCCCCAGCTGGACAGGGGGAGCAAAGAGGTCAAGGTAAGGGCAGGGAGACCACTCACCAATTACTGTCTCTGGCAAAACAGACTTGACCTGAGGAAATTAATTTAATTTGTTGCCAATTAATAATAGAGAAGGATAGTGAGAAGTAAAACCAAAACTACCTTATCCCCACTCCCCACCCTTCTTCCTGGGTTCAATTTCACTCCCATCTCCTCTAATTCCTCTCCCTGAGCAGTACAGGGAAATGGAGAATGAGGCTACGGTGTCAGCCTGTAACATTTCATTTCTGTCACTTCTTCCTCCTTACACTCTTCCCCTGCTCCAGCATGGGTTCTTCCCATGGGTCACAGTCCTGCAGGCACAGACTATTCCAGTGTGGGTCCCCCTCAGGGTCACAAGTCCTGCCAGGAGCCTGCCTCTGTGTGAGCTCCTCTCCATGGGCTGCAGCTTTCTTCAGGGCATGTCCACCTGCTCTGGTGTGGGGTCCTCCACATGCTGCATGTGGATTCTGCTCCACCGTTAACAGCCTGCCTCACCAGGGGCTGCACCAGGGGAATCTCTGCTCTGGCACCTGGAGCACCTCCTCCCGCTCCTTCTTCTCTCCCCTCAGGTCTTAGAGGGTGGTTTCTCACACATATTCTCACTCCCTTCTCACAGCTGCTGCCCAGTGTTTTTTATGTTTTCTTTAATAAGTTATTGCAGAGGCACCACCCACATCACTGATGAGCTCAGTTTTACCCAGCATAATCCCATTCTGGAGCCAGCTGGAACTGGTTCTGTCTGACATGGAGGCAGCTCCTGGTGTTTTCTCATAGAAGTCACCCTAAGAACCCTGCCACCAGAACCTTGCCACATAAATCCAATACAATACTTCAATGTTTTCCAGCTAAAAAAGTGTGTCACTGCAAGCATCTGATCAGTGCTTAATCTAGAGAAGGGAGTTTTCTTTTTTATCTTGCATCTCTGGTGAATATTTTTTTTCCTTTCCTAAATATTATTCTTCCTAATGGATGCCTTTATTGCTTCAAAGGTACATTGAAATAGACTTCATCAGATAAGTAGCCTTCAGAGTGGAGACCAGTGGAAGATTATGAATGACAGTCAGTAAAAAGTGAGAATTCAGTGAACTCATTGACTTGTGGTAGGCAAGGAGATACACAACCCTCAATCCCCACTCCAGGTGTGAGCTAGACCACCAGTGAACGTGGCAGCCAGTCCTGTCTGATGCCTGTCTCATGTACATGACACAAATCTCTACATTTAACCCAACATTCTGTACTCATGACCTGAACTCCCCTTTTGGGAGGGCATGTGCTCAGCTGAGCACCCAAGAACCAAAGGAGCATGGAGGTTCTCCCTCCCCTCAGCTGACAGTGCAGAGAGACCACAGCTGATCTAAAAGTCTTTCTGAAAATGAGGCTTGCATTGACCTGCCTGTGTGACTCCTGTCCGGGGAGCA
Organism: Athene noctua; assembly: GCF_965140245.1. NCBI lineage: Eukaryota > Metazoa > Chordata > Aves > Strigiformes > Strigidae > Athene > Athene noctua. The sequence goes on from NC_134038.1 coordinate 66,601,462, forward strand.
GAACAAGCTCGTGTGGTAGTCTACCAGCAATGGAGGGTTCATTTAAATTTTTTAGCTATTTACCTTGCTCAGGTAAGTTGTGTTTTAAAACTTAGGCACTATTGTAAGTGTACAGGTACATTTAAAACAATAAGTCTAAAGTTTTTCCACTCTGGTAAAAAAGTCACTGCTTTTTGAACCCCACGATAATTAAATTTATGCAATCTGTATTATAGGGTTATCAGCATACCTCTTAGCTGCATCCACCCTTCCAGTGTTGGCTACTGCCACGTTTACCCCCTTCCAGGTCCAACCTCAACAATCTCTTTCCAATGGAGTCAAGAGTCCTGGAACCTTGTCTCTTCTTTCAATGCTATTAAAAGCAAAATAATAATTTAATTATTAAAATGAGTAAAATAAATGATTGAAGCTATTTCTCATGAGCTTGAAACCTTAGTGTTTTGTCTCAGACTGACTCAGACAACAGGAATGGGATTTGAATTAACAGTAAACTTGAAAAGTTTGGAATAAAGAAGAAGGCTAAATCTTTCATATACCATAATGTTAATTTTTTCATAAATAATAAATTTAATGTGAAATAAAATGCTGAAACATAGCTGTGACATGGTGGTTCATCTTCCAGGAACTCTAAATGCTATAATGAGGCACAAAAATTAGTATAGTCATTGAAATAGTCAGGACAGAGTTGAAACCTTGAAGGGCGTTACAGCATTATCTTGCTATGTAAGTACCAGCAAGGATCTGGTCCAGTGCTCCCAGTTGGAGGTGCCTGTCACTTATTTGTAGGAAAGAGGAGAATCCTATGCCTGGTTCCTTCTCTTCTCCCGATATACCCTGTCACCCAGAGACTTACTGTCTGCTTTGTTAATGATTAAGAACTAACTACAGAAGGGCACGTATCAAGTATGGACATATTATATTGTGTCAGAATTGAGGAGGAAGCCTCAGGCTTGTGTCCCCTGTGCCTCTCTCCAGTATTAATCTTCTCAGTACATGAAATATTTTTCACCAATACATAACCTCACTCATTACTTCCTGCCATTAAGTGCAGCAAATACTCAGACACTCTTCTGGAACATTTCCAAATGAAATCTCAGAGTCATTACATTAACCTTTTCCATTATAGAGCAGAAGGAAATTAGCTATTGGCACACACAGAAATACACAGAAAGTGGTACGGTATTCTGCATAATTGCATTTTTATACTTTTTGACAATGCAAAGAGTTAAACAAAAATGTTAAAAATCCTGCATGCTTCATTAAAAACTCTCAATTTCTCTATTTTCAGCAAAATAAGCCATCAGTGTTAGATTCTATAATTGACACCATTGCTTAGGGAACAAACCTATGAATCTTATTAGAGACAAATTCATTACTTTAAGTCCACCCTTAGGATGCAGAGCTCATAAAAGAAACCTCTGGAGGGTTCAGCTTAGGGGATGAGATGATTTCAGGCTGCAAATCTACAGATTTGCTGTAATTAACCTGAACTAATTATTGTCAGGCGATGGGTCAGACATCCTGGATAAAAGCCCCTGACTGGTTTTGTGGTCTACTGGGTTTTCAGTAAGAGAGCTGCTTGTTAAACAAAGAAAAAGTACTGAAAGCACATCCCTGTATGTTCTTAAAGTAAAATAAATCTTTCCACTGGGAGAGAATAGCAGAGTCTATTTAAAATACACAGTCAATAGGCACAGCTGAAATATATTAATGTTTAATGCTTTTGCTAGCTAGCTCACGGCAGGTAACCATCAGTAGCAATGGTCAAAAACAACTGCTGAGTGGGCTAAGATGGTCTCTATATGAAAGGAATGACTGCTTGCCTACTTTTGCAAATATCGCTGAGAAGGAATCCATTTAAACACCTCTTCATGCACTGCAGATACACTGTTACGGTCCTGCAGTGGATGCTGTCCTGTCACCATTCTTCTACTGCTTACAAGGGATAAGACAAATGTCCCTACAGAAGTTCCTATGGCTCACATAGGGAAGAAGGAGTAAGCTTGCCTGTATGAGGTATGCTGATAACCCTATAATACAGATTGCATAAATTTAATTATCATGGGGTTCAAAAAGCAGTGACTTTTTTACCAGAGTGGAAGAACTGTTCAGCCTTATTGTTTTAAACACAGATTTTTATACGTGTTTAATTTTCCAAATTCTATTGAAACCACTGGCAATGACATGCATGAAAATGTTTAGAGATACCTCCCTCCTTTGAAATTTTCAAGACTTGGTTAGGCAAAACTCACGTAATCTAGTGTGTGCAATAGTCCCAGTTTGAGTGAGAGATGACCTCCAGAGGTCCCTTCTGGTCAGCATTTCTATGACCCAGTGCTGTTAAGAAGTGGTTACAAGAACTATGTGCTCAGGTGCTGTCCTTACCCTCTCAGCTCATGATGCTTATAGCTGCTCCTTGCTTAGGAGGTTTTTTCCCTTCTGTCCAGAGGTTTGCTGCCATTGCTGTTTCCATTGTAAACATGCATCCTACCTTCCCTTCCATCTCTACTCTTCTTTATTCTGCTGGTGTTTCTTTGAAGGTGGTCACATGTTTTTACTGCATGTTTCACAGATACTGGGCAATTTGTTTTCCAGTTCCTCTGTGTGCTTCTGATGCTGTGGGACCGAGTTTCTTACAGAGGCCTCCGAACAGGGGAAGCCCATGTATGAGTGCAGCATATCAGTAGGGCTGATTTTGGCAGGGATCATCTACGGACCACGTAACACACCAGTGGGGAAGCAGAGGGTCGAGAAGTGGGGATAGATAGCGGCTCTTGTCATGTGAGTTGACTTAAAATGTGCATTTTGAGCCTCTGTAACTATCTAGGAGGGAAAAAAAGGGTCTGTATCAGTGCCATCTAAGCAATCCCATGTTCCTTCCTCTGCTGTCTGCCCTGTCTGCCATGGACAGCTTCTTCAGGTTCCTCATGCACTGTTGCTCCCAGATAAAGTTTTCTGCCTCGGAGGGGTACTATGGGTGTAAAGTAGGCTCACATCTACTAATCTAATGGGGTTCATTGACCTACAGAGATCTTGACTCCAGCCCTTTTCCCTTTTTTTCTATCTTCTATGTATTACATTGATTTGGTTTGTTATTGGTTTTCACTTTCTGAGTCACTATCTTTTTTTCCATCATTAACTGTTTTCCTACTGGTATAAAGAGATACCCTGACAAGCAAAGGATTAAAAATTACTGGTAAAAATAGCTGGAAAGATGATCAGTTGAGCTGAGTGAAGGTATGGAAGGGATTGATACTGAGCATGATACTACTTTTGAGTGTTAACACTACATGAGATCCTCTGTGGATCTGAGTTTTCTAGGTAGATGGAACCTTGTAATCAAAATTCAGTTGTTGTTCGTTACCTGAAAGGTGGATTTTCAAATGCACAAGTAACAGCATTTAAATCCTACTAACATTATGTGGGAGGTAGTCCTTGAAGTACATCAGATTCTCAAGATTTGTGTATTGTGAGGACATCCCGCAAACTGAGATTATTAAAACATCCCCCCGCAAAAAATCATGAAGATGTATAGAGGTTTTTTTCTGCTAGCCTACTTTTTTTAACTGAAATGTTTTCATTTTGCTACCAAATATACAACGGTCTCCTAGATTTCACTCACTCAAACCTTCATACAAGCGGCAAGATGTGTGTGTCCATAGGTGTGCATAGAAGTCCCTCTGTGTAACCTGGGGGATGAGGGGCTCTGGCTGCAGAGTCCTCACTGCACTCCTGGAGCTGGCAGGGACTGGTTGTCATGAAGTGGTTTCTTGGATGGGTCTGTTTGAGCTTCTAAGGTTCGATATTTAGTATAAGATAATCTTTTGCTTCTGAATATTTCTTCTTTAACCCTCAGACCCTGTAAATACTAAGCACAGTTTACCGTGCATTGTTGCCATGCCCAATTTGGGCATCCCTGTAGTAATGTTGCATCTTCCTGTTAGGAGAGTAGGAGAAGCAATGCCAGGTACAAAGTGCCTTTTTGCCATCCTCCCATCCGGGTCCTCTGCTGACATAGCTGTACTTTAGCCTTACTGAATCACAGGCATTTTGATCTTGATGTAAACAACATCACCTTCAATGTTTAGGACCTTGCCTGCTGTTGATTGTGCCCTTGTTTACAAATAAAAGCTGGTCTTGTGGCTTTTGCACTGCTTTGTTCTTGGATCCTTTTCCACTTGCACTTCAGTCACGATACCTTAATGCTCCTGTTACAGACTCCTACAGCTGGAGGAAAGTCTCCACAACCCTCACTTCACTGCCCCGATTAGCTGTGACTGGTGTTTCAGGTGTGACTTGGTCAGGCAATCATATGTGACAGCAGAACCGAATTATCCCTTCATCCCAGATGAAATGGCAACATGGGATGGAGGAGACCAACTCCTTTCACATGGATACAATTAATTAGCCAGATGAGGAGAAAAGAAATTAGAGATTTAGATGACAGTATGGCAGAAGCTGCTACTCCCTTTGTCCTTCTGTCCTGCAGCTAACATGGCATTCATGCCTGGGCTACAACAGACTCTCCTAAAGAGACTCTGCAGTATCACCACCAGTCCTGGAGTGTAGTAGAAGTGAGAGCAGATAATTTTTGCAGTTCTGCTATACGCGAGAAAAGCAATTATTCTTGTGCATTTGGATCACTATAGGACCTTTGAGAACTGGTCTCTTCCCGATCAGCATCATCTTAGGGTAGGAGCATTGTAAGCTTGCTCTGTGACAGTTTATGACAGGAATTACAAGTAAAAACCAGTTGCCAGTGAATGGAAAACCCTAACTGCAGCAGGAAAAAGCTGCAGTTATCATGCATCACCACTGTATGCCACTACAGACTAATTACTCTAGTGTATCCCAGAGATGAGGCACTGGTACAGCAGATGCCCACGAAACGCTTAGTTAATATTAAATTGTAATCCTATTACCTTTAGATGTTCTCAGTGCTATTAATCTCACAGTTTCCAAGTCAGCAGTTTAAAAACAGTTTATCTGAAAGTTGTAATGCTATTAACCTCTTTGTGTGTATACCATTTTTAAGCACAGGAGTCAAAATAATAATAAATTCATATTTTCAGTATCTTTCTTCTTAAGAATATTCCACATGTAATTTTAAATTCATCAGAAAAGCGCCATCCATGGAATATATTATTTTCATAATCTATTTATGTTAAAGATAAAATAAACATGAATAATCAGAAATGAATTATCTCATCTGCTTTCTTTTGTAGTTTTCTATTGGACTGGTACAAAATTACTGTCAGATTTATATACTTGCATCAAAATATAAATAAAATGCATTACAGAAGAATTATTGGGTTTATATCTTGAAACAGATTTCTAGAGTTAATTTACATCCTAATAAATTTTTTGTTGGAAACACACTAGTGGTATTGCAAAAAATCTTTGCAACACAAACTACCAGGCCCAAGTAAAAACTAAATTCATGATGACAGAACATGAGGAACTTCTTAAGCATTCGTACACAAATGCTTAAATAGGTTTGTAAGTGCTTAAGTAAGCATTTACATGCTTTTTGAATCATAAGTTGGATCAGGTCTCTATGTCTATTGATTTCAGGGATGAAATCTACAAGAATATTTTCCTTTCTGGTCTATTTTCTGATCTTTCTCATTAATTTTTTCTGTATCTGGTTACTAACAGATATAAGCAACTGCTCATTTCTGTCTCTTTATACTTCTGTTCTGCTTTCTTCAGTTTTTATTCTGTCTGCAGTTTAAACTATTATTTGCTCTAGAAAAATCCTTGTAAGATGGGTGGGAGAGGAAGGATGTCCAGGGCAAGGGCTCCCAATGAGTAATTATAGAAATTATGACTTTGGCAAAATCGTCTATTCCTAGACATTTTAACCTCTCTTACAGAAATTGTAGGAAATATCTCCTCCATCTCAAGTGCAAAAGACAAGTAATCTGGAATTGTAGTCTCACCAAGAGCCGGGGTGTTTAAATTCAAAACTTTACAACAAATTACTCTTGTACAGGCTGCAACACCACCTACCCCAGGGGAATTACAGACCCTCTTGGATCACATCCTTTCCATTCCCCAGTCAATGAGGAGGATGGGTTGTGCAAACCATGGGGCGTGTTTCCTTTTGTTGCCTGCGCCTGCTCATCCTAAGAAGTGGTAACAACGAAATAAAAAGAGAGCAATCCACAGCTCTCTGTCCTTTTCCTCTGCAAAGGAGCTGTGTGACATTAAATCACTTTTTTTACAAAATAGATTAATATAGAAAGTTGTATTAAAGAGGTGAAATGGCTGGAAAAAAATACAGTAAGAAAATTAAATCTCCCTTGAAAGGGTTTTCCTAAAAAGGCTGAGAGCTGCACTTTGTCACTAAAGTAACATCTATGAATTGTTTCAGTGCTGGAGATCTTTTCAACTGATATTAAAACAGCTACTGATAGAGCTTGATGATGCTGCTTCTGCAGTAATGCAATACCAGTTGCATGGAAATGGTACAAATGGATGTATTTTTTTTTCTAAGAACGCTGCCTTGTCCTCTGGGGTTTCTCTAGGCAGTATGACCCATGCAAACTCGATCCATTCTAAATATTTACATCTAGATATGACTTCAATCATCTACTGAGTTATGTCTGTCTAATAATTAGTAACTACTTGTAAGTTTGACATTGTATTTTTCACTTCTGTAACAATTCCTAGTTTTGATTGTAGTGTGATAGTTGAGGGGTTATTCCAATCCCATAAGTGAATGAATCCTTTCTACAAGAGTTACCTTCTTAAAATAATTATTGGAAAAATGAAAGTGCAATTGTTAGTCCAATAATGGCTCTAGTGGAAGGAAACATAAATTAAGTCATAGTGGATCTCTGAAACATTAGATTAGGCAAATTAGACATTTTACTTTTCTTTAAAGACCTAAAGGCCTTTTCTTTAAAGACCTACAGTAGGACTAAAACAGTGCAGTGCTGGTGTGAGAGGGAAATAACTATCAGTTGTGAAATATCTTTGGATTGTTTAGTAACATTACCATTCACAGCCACGGAATACATTATATTTTATTGTAAACTTCATTCCTTAGAGAAGTATAAATCTTGTAAGTGTGTCAATACTTGGCAAAATAAGTAGTCTCTGGAGGCAAAAAAATGTTTAAGACCATCTATCAAGTATAAGAAGTTGATAGCAATTACAATCAGAGCTGTTTATGTATAAACATAAATTGCAGAGGTAGCTTAAAACTGGCCAGTAAAAATCTTGGCTGGGTGGATAATCCAATTGCAAAAGACTGCAAAAAGCAACATCTGAATTTTAAGAACTGTTTTTGTAGCATACACTTTTTTCCTTAGGGACAATATTTTCTATGAAATTTTATTACATTAAGGGAAATCTATTTATTTATTTATTTATTTTCACATTCAGGCATTCTTTAAAAAGCTCCAGCCAAACAACCTCCCCCAAAACCCCCCAAAACCACCAAAGAATGGTTAAAAGCAAGATAGCTTAGATAAAATATTACTTGCATTAGATAAGCACTAAACCAGATTATATTTCCATGCTCACTTTTCCCCCAGAGTGAAACAAAGGATGGGGAACTATTTTAAGTTGATTACTGTAATCATTAATGATAAATAATTTTATAAGGGAATGTACTTACAATCTTTTGTATTATTGTGTGTTTAAATGGAATTATTGTGTCTCTTTACTATGTGAGGCCCTAAAGAAATGGACTGTTTCAGCCTGCACAATTTTATTGTTTTTCAGTACAGTTACAACAGAAAGCCCAGAGAAAGAGTGTTGGGGTGTCTTTCTCTCCATAAGAAGAAAGGGGCTAACCTGCTTAACCCAGCTACTGGGTACCTAGTTGCTGGTTTGAAAGGAATATGTTGGTCCTGTTCCAGGTAGGCTCTCAGATCTTCTGAGATGTGGACATCTGTCTTGACCTCCCCTTGGACTGTGTCCAGCAGAATAGGTTGGCCACTGTCTGTCCTGCATGGTGTTCATTGCAAGTACAAATAAGCAGTCTATCAAGAAGAAGATGTGCATGTTTCCTATTTTTGGTCTAGTGGACAGTCTAGGATTGTTGTGTTTGAGTCAGTCCTTGAGGAGATGCAAGGAGCACAGCTAGAGGGGTGGTTAATATGGTGGTGGAGAGAATGTTTTGGGCTGTAGGTGGACCCTGCCTCTTCTACCAAGGGTTCCATGACTTTTAAGGATCTGTTACTAGGCACCCTGCAGCACCACATCATGTAGTAAGTAGAGTTAGAGAGGCTACTTCCTTCCTTAAATATGGGGAGGTGTGAAGAGGACACCAGCTTCAAATGTGGCAGTCCTGAAGAAGCTTGAAATGGAGAGGTGCTCTGCCCACAGTGAGTTTTGCTGCAACAGGCAAGAAGGAGTGGCCTTCCAGCCAGGGTCATAGACATGGGAAACCTTGCTCACAGCAGAAACCGTGTCAGGCTGCTGGGTGGAAGGGAGACTCTGTGGCCGCAGATCTCTGAAAGGAATAATTCAAAAGCATGCTTGAAAGTGGAATAAAGCTACAAAAAGTAAGATTGAATGCTGTTAAACAGAGCATAATGTACAATGTTTATTTGAAATTAATGATGCTTGTATGCCTTCAAACTGCATTTTAATATTTAAATCGCTGTAAATGTAAATTATTAAAATAAAATGTCTGTGAATTATCACCCCCAATCTTCCAACTTACAGTGCTAGAAAATGAGAGGGAAAGAATGCCTAGGTCACTAAGTAAAGGAAAGACTCTCCCCTTCTCGTGTTGAATTTCTTCCACTGCAAGAGAACTTATTTTCCCTCCTGTTCAGCTGTGGGAAAGATATCTCAGGGAAGGAAATCCTAGAATGGGATCCAAATGAGGAGCTGCTATATAACTGAAAGGTTTTGGTGTTCCAGACACCAATATCCACCACTGAGGGGACTGAGTGAATCCACCCACACAAGTGGATTAATTCTGGCATTAGACAGGGAAGAAACACACCTCTCAGGATCTTCGTCTCATCTTCCTTACCTCCAGAGGAAGATCAGTCCAGCAAATATTTCCATGTCTCCTCCAGAATGGTAAAGGGAAAAGAGCTTTGTTAAGTTTCCCCAGATTTCTAGAGGAAAAGAGAGACTGGGCTTCCTCCCAGAGTCACTGTGCTCCTGCCGTGTGCATGTGATCGTAACACAAGTGAGATGGTGAGACACCATTTCACTGCAGATAGCTGATATACCTTGGATCTCTCCCCTCCTTTGTTGGAGGACTCCTTGAGCAAGGGAGTAGTCTTCAATCTCTGGTTTCCAAGGGCAGGGCTACTGGTGGGTCCCTTGGTAACACAAGAGGTAAAGGGAAGCCCTAGGAAATAACAAAAGTGTTGTGGTATTTTTAAACTTGGACTTTGTCTTACAGTCTCTCCACCAAGAATTTGTGAGAATATTACAAAATAAAACATGAACAAATCAATAGAGGAAACAGTATCTGAACCACAATGGAGGCATTTATTGTCTCCTTGTGCATTAAATTACCCAATTAATGTTTCGTGTTGCCTTAGTCTGTTCTAATAAGGCTTGACTGTCGCTTATCAGCCCCTAATCTTCTAAACGATGAGCAAGAACTGCAGCTGGATTTACAAGAGCCTTTGGGGCACAATACCATGCTCCCAGCGTGCGAAAGATCCATCCTTGGAATTATGCTTATTAGGAGTTCTCATTCATTACCATTTACTTCACACAGATACCCACCAATAAGATCAGCTTGGCTTTATTATTTATTAAGTACTATTAAAATAAATACACTGGACAACCAATCTCTGCGTATAATGCATTCCTCAAAAAATAAGCTTTTTCTTGCATAAAAACATCATTTCAGATACCGATACTCCTTTGATTCAACTGAGTTTGCCTGCTTTGTGGGTTTATTTTTCCTGAAAGGGTGATCTATAGTTTAAAATGTTTTGGGGTAAGAAAAGTGTTTCCAGAGTAACTGATGGTAATTTTTATGGGCTGTGTGCATAAGTTAACTAATTAGAATAACAATGTTGGGCAAGAGTTGTGGGTAATGAGTAATTAACAGGGATAAATGATTTTTAATAGAAAATGGTAGTGTCTTCAGAATGATAAATACTTTCCTGTTGTATGATAAAAAATAAATAAATCTGTTTTACTAGAAGAGTCTTCTCATGAACTGTGAGGCCAGTGGGGGGGAGGAATAGATTCATTTAGATAAAATGCTATTAAATTGCCTGTATACTGTCCTGTCAGACAACTATCGACCCCATCCCATGGGAGAAATTGATTTCTGTGCAGAGAGCTCTGTGCTTTCCGCAGTGTATTGCTTCAGTGCTATTGCTCTGGTAATCACATTGCTGCCTCCTTTCCTTTCTTTCTCTCTCTCTCTATTTGTTGTGGAAAGATTGATTGAGAGACGTGAGGGATTTAGATTGCCATATTTGTTGTTATTTGACCTTTTCAATTATATTCTGTTAAAAATGTAAATACTTCATTTGTAGTAATGTACATATGAATTTGCTTAAGTGGTCTGTGAGTAAGGCTTTCAAGAGGAAGCATTTACCTTTGTTCTCCTGTAGATCCAACAGAGCTGACTCCGTTGACTGAATTCAGATGCAGCTAAGGATGCTCCCTGCTTCATTGAAGCTATCTAGTCTAGTTCTCAACACCACAAGATCTAAAGATGTGAAAAATAATCCGAAGTAGTAATGCCAGAATCACATAAGTGTTGAAAAGTGAAATGATATGTGATTAAGGATCCTTGCTTTGCTTTGGATTGGTTTTCATTCTTTTAGACATAAATACCTTTTGTCAGTTCTGACTAATGATAGTAAATTTTAACAAGACAAAACCACTTGAGGTCAAGAATTGCCAACATTAAAGTTGAAACGCAGTTTTAAATTTTCTCCCTCTGCAAGTAAATAAGAAGCAAGGTCTTTAATTTTCATGAAATTATCAGACATTTTTTTTCTTGGATAATACAGCTTCAGTTTACAAAACTGTTGGTCTGATGAGTTCTGTATGTGTTTGACTTTTTCTACTATTTCTTATCATTCTGACATTAGTTTCGTTGTTATGACTCACTTCAGCATCATCAGTGCTAAAGCAGGTGTTTGAATGTTTGCTTGGGGGAATCTAGATCCTTTCTGTTCCCTGAGAGCATACCTTGGCATTTGCACATGGGAGGAGTCTCTGACTGGGAAAAAGACAGGATAGACCTTCCTGCTGTACCTCAGGCCAGAGCTAAGGGCATAGAAGAGAAGAAAGATCTGCTGATAGACCGCAGCTATATTTCAGTAGTCATAGGCTGCTGCATTAGGCATTGGGAGGAAAGTGTAGGATGGCGTAGAGTCATGTACAAGCCCAGACTTAAAGACAACTGAGTTTGTTTTTGCACACATGCATCAAGGCTATGCCAAATATGTGGAGTTTCAATGTTTTTATTTTTATTATTGTCAGTGGACAAAGCTGCAAAAGCAGAATCACTGGTGATCTGTAAAAATCAATAAAGACAGGATGCAGCTTCTCCTTTGCCTTTTACTTGCCCGCATCCTTTAACCTGTAGTAAATAGACATAAAATGCTATTCAGTCAAAATCACACTGCCTTACACCAGCCTTATGCTCCCCTCCTCCTGTGTAAAGAGATGGCAGAATTGTGATGAAGCTGCTATGAGCGAGGAACGTTAAGTGCCTTAGAAAAATCTTGCTGTGCTCCTGGGCATGTAGCCAGCTTTCTCTACCTATACACCAGTAGCTGTTTAACAAAGCTGCTGTAGCCCTTTTTAGAGGTGACATGAGGTCATGGGACAGAGCCCAAGCCAGCAAAGTGCTTCAACGCAGCTCTCGCAGGTGGTGAGCCAAGGTGGGAGAGGAAAGTAACAGCCCCCTGCTGATGTCCTGCAGCAGTTGTGAGGCTGCTGCCATAAAAGGGATCAAAGACAACTATGGAGCAGGTTTGAAAATGAGAGGGAAAAGGGATTGCTTAATTGGAGGCTGTTTTGGTAGGTTCAGTGGGAAAGGCAGGCCTGTTATAAGAAGGGACGACCACAACAGAAGAACCAGACAGAAACTTCATCAGATTAAAACGAGCAGCCTCCCCCTCTTCTCTTCCCAAGTTGGTGACACCAGTTTCTAAAGTCCTATTGTTTGTGTCCAGCCAAACCTTTTGCCTTGTGCTTAATGGTGACTGGGCAAGGATGAAAATCATTGCTGCAGAGAGGTGACTGAGATCTGGAGAGATGCTAGAGGAGAATAGAGACAGGCTGGAAGAAAGGCTGAAAATTACATCTTAAATACCATTTCAGAGAGCATGCCCCACATTTCTCAGTCAGATTCACAGACTGTGGAGTCTGGTTGTTGTCTCTGAGTCCTGAATACTTTAATGTTTTACTCCATAACAGCTTAAATTTATTTTTATTTTTTTTAATTTCACCTGAGCATGATGTTCTTCATTCCTTGTCTTTGTTACATACAACAACAATATTACAATTAGATATTTATGGCAGTGGAAAGAATTTAGTATTAGATAGCCAGCATGTAGACAATGATCAGGGAAGCTTTCACATGCATGCAAATGTGTAAACTACCACCCAAGTCAAGTTAAAGGTATCTGACCTTAGGAAAATAAACCCAACAGGTATGATTATGTTGCTGCGTTTTCTTTGCAGCAAACAAAACAGTTCAGGATCCTTAACTATGAAAGCTAACATATAAATATAAGTTACTATTATTGTGCAAAGAAATCTCTAAATCTGTAATTATACAGAAAGTATGGGGAGAGAGAAAACATCCATTCCCGTTGATGTGACAGTGTGTGATTTGCAAATAGCAAGTCTGTTCTCAGCAGCAGCACTGGGAGGCACTGAGCTCTGCAAAGGATATTTCTTGTTCCATCTTCACCACTTTAAGGCTTAGGTGCCAGTTCAGGAAAGCATATTTTTTGGTGAATCTCTAAAGTGTAAAACTTTAAAATACATCACTATTAAATATGTACTTATTGTGGTAAGTGCTACTTTGTGACAAAAGAAATTTTATTTCAGCATATGGAAGGAAATCTCAACTGTGAGAGTGGTAAAACTCTTGAACAGGTTGCCTAGAGAAGCTGTGACATCTGCATCCTTTAAGATTTTAAAAATTTGACTGGACAAAGCCCTGAGCAAACAAGTCTAATATTGTTAACCCTACTTTGAGCAGAAAGTTGAACTAGAGAACTGCCCCCTTTCACCTCACACCAAGGTCTCTCTGAAATTAAATATTTGTATGATTTTTTGACTTCAAGTACTAGTTACATTTAAGCATTTGCCCAAGCTAGAAGAGCAGTTCCATCCCATGAAATGAAGACTGATTTTCAATTGCATTTTAATCCTTTGCATAGCACGTCAAATGAAGATATCTTCCTTTCCCTTTTCATTAGCCTCTCCTCCATGCTTAGCACTCCACCTCTCATCAAATATGTCAATTTAACTTTGCTGCAACTGAAGGCAAACACTGACTTCTCATGTCCATTCAGGAAGGTGCCTGTGTAGGAGGGAGAAGACTGTATCTGAGAGCATGAGGTGCATGGGTACAAACACATCTCCCAGCCATGAAGAGATGCAGCTGAGATGGGAATGCTCAAGCTGGCTGATAGAAGCTGTTGGAGAAAATCACTGACTGCAGCACCACAAACCCAGCAACTCTTGACTTCTGGTCTGAAGTTTTGAGATTCTTTCCCTCTGGATTGGGGTGGGGAAGGGGAAGGAGAAACTGTACTGTGTGGTTTTGTTAGAAATACAGAGGGACGGAGGTGGTCGGGGGAGGACAGATGAGGACCCAGGAAGACAGGAGGAAGATGGAGCTGTGTGGGAGTGAGTACGTAGGAATTTGTATAGGGAACAGACAATGTTACATGTATTTGGGGAAATGTCATCATATGAGTACATATGAAGGAAAGAAGTCAGATGTGTGGGGAATAGCAAGAGGCCCCAATAGTGAGACTTACACCAGAAAAGATGGCTCTCTTCCTTATCTGTTCTCAGGTATCATAAAAACTTTACAGGAGTAGTTTTGGTCCAGTTGTGACAAAACTGACACCTCTCAATAAACAAACAGGGTCTTGAAATTAAATTAGTGTGAAAGGTACCTTAAATATATTAGACACATACAAATACGTCTCTGAGGTATGATATTCCTTGGGACCTGTGCTCATTTCCTTATGTGTATTTTTAATTAAGTACAATTAAATCTGATAGCCCATTAGAAGTGCATCCAAAGCAAACTGCTGGATGCCTCTTATCAAGTGTTTCTATGCTTCCCTCTCACAACAGGCTGACTTTTGCACTGTGATCACTTTTTGTAAAATAAACAAAGCAAGCTACCTGAATTCGGAGAGTCTAGTGTTGTTACACCCAGGATTTTTGTAAAAAGCCCTTGCAGTCCGAAGTGCCTTAGCTTCCATTTATCAGCTTGTGTTTGTATGTGCCTCCACCCTGTCCCCACTAATTTAATGCAAGAGTCCAGCATTTTAATTGAAACTTTATTCATGCATGTGTAAAAGGCTTTGCCTTTCATGTCAGTGATGGGGAGAGCAAAGAAAGGGAGAAGCTGAAATAATGACTCTGTTGTTAAAGGATGAACTGCTTGCAGAGCTTGGTTCTGGACTGATGCTTTTCTGCTATTCAGTGTCTTCCTCCTTTGCCACCCATTGCTAAGGACAAATAAAAAACAAAACAAACAAAACAACTTGAAGCAAAGTTGCAGTACAGAGAAACATACAGAATATCTGAGCATTGGCTACAAAGGTTCCCAGATCAGAAACCAAAGGTGTGTGTTACACTTTGAAAGACACTTTTTGAAATTAAGAACTTCAGTCCTGTCTTAATTTCTCTTCTAAATCCCAGAGGATCCCACTACCATAATTATCATCCTTACTGATGCATTCAGGTATAGATTAGGCTTCCTCATACCTTGGTTTGATTTATCTAGGTGGGGGCTGCATTAACTTATCAGGGTGACGAGGAAAACCTGTGTTGTTTTCTGCTTTGAGATGGCAAGTGCAGGTAGATCCCTTTGTTTTTGACCCAATGAATTTCCTTTAAAAGAGAGAAATCTAAGCTCTTCTAAAAGGCCACAAGAAGTGGACTAATGCTTCCTGACTGTCAGTCTGATAACTCCATTCTCATGTTTCACAGTTTCCTCCCACTTAATGTGTTTTGTATGTTCAAATGTGAATCTCTTGAATTTGTGTTTGAAAAAAAATAATGGATTTCCACCGTGGTGCTGATGAAAGCATAAGCTAAACTTCCATTAGCCTTTTTTGCTGTGACTAGTGTTTCAGCTTTCTGTCTCTGCTATCCACCCATATCTTTGCAACTTTGTGGCATAGTTATTTCCACTAATTCCTTAGTTTCAGCTTCTCACCAAGTATAAAGCAACAATCAGGAGAAATGTTGCTTTAAGTACAGTGCAGCCACTTCTCTTATTTACATCTCTTCATCCAGTAAATATACATTTGAGCTGAAATACTGCTGACTTCTCAGAAGATATCTGTTAAAATTGTTTTTTGTCAGAATGACTCTCACTTACAGATGGACTGGACAGTGGAAGTTGTACCACCCCTGGGAGTTTCACCTCCATGAGATCTGGCCTCCTGAGACATCATCTGGGAGGCCTGGGATCCACTGGAGATCCCGCTGCTGGTAAAACCTGATGAATGGGTTGAGCCTCTGGCACCTAGAACAATTGCAAAGGAGATGTTATTGGCTAGGCGGAACCTTGTGGGATAATTATAACCTACTCTGTTTTAAAAAAATTCAAGGCTACCAAATGTATCAAAAGACCAGGATACTGCTGATTACTTGACTTGTTTCATTAGTATACTGCTTTTTAGCTGCCACCTTGGGGAAAGGACATTTGAAGTGTTTCATGGATGTTCTTTCACAGACTGCTTTTGATAATTTTTTACCTCCAGAACAGTTTCAGTTTTCTGCTGAAATTGCAATTTTCTGAGGAGCTGCCTGAGGACTGTGGAACAAACTCCTGCAGGAGATAAAGATATTTGCACACCTCACCCTTACTGTTCCAGGTGACAGATATGTTCCTTTCACTTCACTTTCCATAGCATAAACCTATCCATAATAAATACCTGTAAAATTCAAACACCGCAAGCTGTGATAGCCAGTGACCAATTTATATGTATATCTCCATCTCAGTATAAATAAGCCCCAAGCAAAGTATTCTATTGCAAAATCTTCTCCTGGGAGAGAAGTAAAACATTAGTGATGACAAATGTTAGCAATAATGCTTAAAGCATTCCTGGAGGGTGCTCAAATAGTTTGGTGATGAGCTTGTTATAACATCTTCTGTAAAGTGATATTGAACAATACTCATGCCCTGCTGCAGAGTAAGTTGCTTCTTCGAGCATGTTTGTTCTGGGGGGAGGAAGGGTTACAGCCTGAATGAAAAGGTTAAGAAGATGTCTTTAAAGAGTGAGAGATTTCACTGAGCACCTGCGGAAATGAAATCAGGCCCTTTTAGCTCTCAATCAGGCAAAGAATGTGTGGCAAGCTCTCCTGCTGCAGGGAGCCAAAACTCACACCTGTCTTGGCAATGTTACAGAGCTAGCATTTTTCACATGGATAAAAGCTCTTTTGGAGTATCTCCTGTAGGCATGGTTAAGATTTCCTTGAGTCATTCAGATTTCTCTTCACCAAATTAGTGGTTTTCATCAAAGTCCACAGCTGATACAGATATTACAAAAGTAAAACTAGGTATTGTTAAATGTTTACTATGCTTCTCTCTCTTCTAAAGATTGTCAGCACATGGAGTGATATAAGTCTTCAGTCTTTTAGTTTAGAAACTGCAAGTTCATGCTCTCTATAGGGCATCACCACTGAAGAGTTTGCCACTGGTTACGGGTGTGCTGAGTACTGCTGTACCACCCTTATCTGTAACAGAAGGCAAGATTGTGCAGCTCACTCTAGTGTATGGTTAGATTATGTAACTGGCATCTCTTGTATACCAAGATTTCTGCTGCTAATGCAGTGTGTTGCCTGAGAGCATCTCTTCCTGCTCTTTACTCCCTCGGTCCTCCTCCTCTCCTGACTCTCTCTCATATTCTGTTCCTCTGCTGCTACCATCCCTTAAGCTCTTTGCTATTGAATATTCAATAAACACTGTATTCAGTAACCTAAACTCACTGATCAGATCATACAGAGTAAAAATTAAAAAATGCCTCACAGGAGTCACATGCAGTATCTCTCTAAATGACCCTTAGGTCACTTATTCCCTCACTGTCTAGAGAGCCTCATGCTATGAATAATATTGGCAGCAATGTAAATAGTATCTTAAAAAAATAACTTACCTCGTCTTAATCAAGTTTATCACATTTTTTACTGTTAAAAGATACTGCAAATCTGGACCCTAGCCAGCTCACCTGGCCAACCACCCATTTTATGGCTGGAAGAGTCAGGTTTAGCTCCATCCTTCAGTAGATTTCTAGCTGCTTACTACAAAAGAAGTAGACCAGAGGTTGACCACTATGTTGAGATCCCCCTCCTATAACCAGCCTGCGGATTAGCATGCTCCTTACATGTGGGAGATGTGGGTCCAAGACCCCTAAGGCAGAAAGGGTTTTTTGAAGCCTTTATCCAAAGTCAGAGATCTAACTACTGTGCTGCTGGGTAAAGCAGGATTACATGGGGCACTCTCTTCTGTGGAGTTATGCCTTCTTAGAGGTTGCCTGCGGAATCCGGTCACACAGACAGAACTGGTAGGGAGAATACCTTGTGCATGAATCCCACGGGATCTGGGGTTAAACAAGTGCCAAACTGCTTAGAGTCATCAGGTCAGAGATTGCTCTGTGCATGCAACAGAAAAGCAAGCACCTGCAGTGTTAGCTCATGTGAAAGCCAGCTATGCCTAATTTTAGTACTTAGATACGTGCTGTCAAGGATGTGTATATATTCCCTTAGTGAATTCAGCTCTTGAACTGCAGCTAATTTCCCTCTGCTATAGCGTTTGCATAAGGTTTTATGGGTTGTTCCTGTATAGATGTCTGTGAGTAAAGAGCAAGGGAAATCTGATAATTTATATGAAATGTAGGTACACAGATCGTGTTCTTGCATAAGTATATCTTTGCTTATTGCTACCACGACTTTCCATATTATTGATGATTCCTAGCAGAATGGAGATAGCACAAACTTCAGATAAACACTGTCCTGGAATCTCATGAATACCACATATGTATGTGTACCTTCATGCATATGTACATACACAGAAAACACCCTTAATAGCATCCCACTCATAACATGAAGTTAAATATAGGAATCTTTTGTCTTCAGTGCAATACAGGAATGTAGGAGAGAAGAAATTACTTGGCAAGCTTATTTTCAAGGAAAAAAAATTGTTTGTCCCTATGCGTTAAGCCACAAAACCACACAAACACAACATTGTGCATACCCATTTCTTGGAGAGTAGCAGTAGGGCCTCCTGAATGCACGCCTCCCCCAGATGCTCTTGCTTCCTGGGACATCATCGATGAAGCAAGTGATCCTCTGCTGATCCCAGAGGGAGTGAAACCAGCATTGTGGACATTTTGGTCAGACATCTTGCTTTCTGATGGTATGGAATCCACTGAAGCATTATGAGGCTCAGCCAGTCTTTTTATACACTGTCTAGATCACAGCAAAGAAATGAAACTGCTACCACAATCAGTTCTCCTCACCCAGGAAAAGAAACAAACTTTTATGAACTTGTCTTTTTATTGCTGTTATCAGGGTAAAGTTTAAGCAAACCGACTAATTTGTTCTTATGATAATAAAACAAATTAGTATTATATGAATCACTGATTGGCAACTGAATGGCTGAGAACTTTCCTTAGTCATTCTTTTACACTGCTATCTATCATACTGAATTGCACCTGTAGAAGATAGCCCCTCATTTTAAGAATTATTACAACTCTGAGTAAAGACAATAGACAAAAAGGCAGCAATAGGGTGGTCATGCAGAAACTGAAACTTGAGTTTGTTGTAGCACTCAGACTTCAGCTGTGGTACAGCTATCCCCCCCCACAATGGGTTAAAAAGAGCGGGAAATCGGAACTTAATTAACAACGGATGGTTAAAATTAATTTCTTTATGGAAGGAACTGTTAGGGGACCTTGTGTCATACAAGCAGATAGACACAGATGTTTTGTTCTTCTTCATGCAAATCCTGCTGAAGCAGAGCCTCCATCTTTAATGAACAGGTCTTTGCAGATGGCACACACGCCTTTATTATGGTTTTTCTTAACCAGTAGTTTAAATAAGACTGTTTAAAAATAAGTGGGTCTCCTCCCATACATAAAGAAGAATATCTGATTATGCCACACTACTACAGGGATGGCTCTCAAGTGGAAATATACAGCATAAAAATAAAGAATTTTAATGGTTATATAATATCTATAGCTTGTACATGGTGGGTTATAGAACAAAGGATACAAAGTTTATTCCTCTCTTCTTATATGTGCTGTTTATCTGACCAGTGGGATATCTGGCCCATTTACACCTGAGCAGCACTGCTCTTTTAACTCTCTTCTTTCATTCAAATTTTCTTTAATTCATATATGTTAGTTTAATTCGAATGTTTGTTATTTCTATTTGGCTTGCACTAGGGCTTCTGTAATTATGATACATCTTTATCCCCATAATTTCTCAGGTCTCTCATTTATCTTTTTGAATTACTTAATTTTGTAAAATATCTAAAGTTACAGCTTAACTGCAAGTAAAATTCCATGTAAGAATAGGATAATTAATGGTATAGGCCCTCTTTAAAGTGACAACAAAACCAAAAGTGCAACTTTCTTTGTACATATTACTACAGATCCTTCCTTCAAAACTGCTAAAATCTTTTGGTGCTTTGTTAATATAATTTATTTAATATTCCAAACAGCCCTTCAGGAAATGATGATCGAGTACGGCAAAGCCATGGGAAATGAAGGCTTCACAAAGTTGCAGAGACTATATGCGATGACCTTTTATTCAATCCTAAAACACAATTCATAATGGATACACACAAAGTTGTTTAACTAAAAATAGTTAAAGTTAGATAAAATAAAAGTTTTATTGTAAGCAACGTGCCTCAAGGCAATTCATGATTGGCAGAGACATCAGTGAATAAGCAGGAAAAGGGGAAATTAATGGTAGTCTCATAAAAACAAGGCAAAGAAACTCCATGTAATAAGGAGAGGAAAACTACCGAAGGGATTCAAGGGAAGCCTCTGTTTACAAGTGTGACGTGGACATGGCAAAGAGGTGGCTCTAAAAACTGTTATCTGGTTACAGTGAGTTGGATGAGGAACCTGTGAGTAGGCACAGATGACATGGTGCTCAAAACAGGTGAGCTCTGCCTACTTCATGCTATTGTTACTGTAATGGCATGGCAAATGGAAGTTATGGAGAAGTTCTGACCTGGAAGGAGTTTGCTTTTACTTGTTTTCAGCTTATTACGAAAGCTTGGGATGATCTTTTGTATGAAAATGAGTAAACCCAAGGACAATCTCTTGTACCTGTGTCAGGGCTGAATCTGCTATGAGGTCCTAGCAGCCCCTGCCAGACTCCGCTGGGCCTCCCTGCCTGAGTGATGCTGTAGATGCACCTGTCTGCAACCGTACCTCATGTGATCCACCTTGAGCTTCAGCCTGTCTTCATGGCTTGACCTTGGACCTGCCTGGTTATCAAGGATAGACTTGCCCATCAATCACTGGACTGTGACTGACGCTGGCTACCATCACCTGACCTGAACCTGATTTGCTGACTCATGTTTCTGGCTTGACCTCAGACTTGCCTCATCACCACAAACTTGCCTGGTGATTTGGACTATTGGCTCAACCTCCCTATCATCTCTGGGTCTGCTGTGCTCACCTTGCTTGGGGTGGTGGCGCAGGGCCTCGCTGCACCCTGGCAACATGTGACATGACTAACATCACAGCCTCCTGTTTAAAAAGACCCAGTGTCACTGCTGAAGTGGGACTGGGAACAAGATCTTAGTCCCTGAGCTCATATCTTCCAGAAGTCCTCTCTCTCCACCGATTCATCCAGAAAGAAGTGCTTCTCCTCTGACCTGCTGGCTTTGTGTGAAGAATTTTCCTAAATGGTCCCCTACGTTTTTTTGCTTGTTTTACTAGTATTTCTGTTTAGAAAGTGCAGTTTTGAAGATGTTAGACAAGTGTAGTTGATGTCCAGCTGAGTTTGCAGGGAGCCTGGCACAGAAGCACTGAGGCAGTTGTACGTCTTTGTGGAATACCAAAAATTCGAACAGTGCTAACTTAAGAGCCAAACTGATGCAACTTCTCATTAAAGTATGAAGGAAAGAGAAAATAACTAATTTGTATCACCAAGCCTGACATTACAACAGTAAATTGTACCTGGGAGAGCACCTCAGTCATTTCCATGCTCCAGAAGCTGAGGAGATGGGTAGTGTGAGCTGACCCAAAAAGCATCCAGTGGTACTTCCAAGTCTCAGAGAACATAGAGTCAAAGCCATGAATACCAAGAATACCACTGCCTTTATTTTCAGTGTCACTACAAATTTAGTAGACTTAGGTGCTGAAGCATGTCACTAACATAGTTTGATGTTTAACTCTCTGAGTTCCAGGTTCAAATGAAATCCTTAAGTGTCAGAAATTCTGTGCTGTCTAGATTGTGTGCTCTTTGAAAGGAAGTGGAAAACCAGAGGCTTGATCAGCAGTACTCTGAAAATTTGAGCCGTGGGCATCCTTCCCTTCTTCAGTTAAAAAAGAAAAGGAAAAGAAAAGAAAAGAAAAGAAAAGAAAAGAAAAGAAAAGAAAAGAAAAGAAAAGAAAAGAAAAGAAAAGAAAAGAAAAGAAAAGAAAAGAAAAGAAAAGAAAAGAAAAGAAAAGAAAAGAGAAAAGTGCTATGCTGAACACACCAAACAAACCAACACAACCAGATGTGCATGCAACTGTTCTGTATTTTACTCAGGAATAACCTTACTCACTTGTGTCTGTGGATATAAACTACTGTGTCTCTTCAGTATGTTTTCCTTGAAGTACTCACTAATGTGCCACTTAGAGATATTTTCCTCATAGTGAAGCTGGGCAGCTGATCACAGACATTAATCTCTGCGTAGCCAGCTTTTGGTAGTCACCTTTTTCATTCCAATAACATGTTCATTGAAGTCACTTTTTCATAAACATTTTCCCATAAACCTCTGTTTCAAAAGAGATTATTCAAACAGCTTTTAAACAATTACTCTTTTGAAGGGACTAATTGAAGGAAATAAACCTGTAGAGAATCTGACTGAACCAAAGATCTTCAGCATCCAAGATTATCTATCTGTCACCCTATGACCTATTTCCTTCACACTACTTTTTAATTTTTGTAGCAATTATAGTGTATATGGATAATACCTATTAGCATATTTATGGTCATTGCTTCATATTTATTGTCTGCACAACTCATTAATCTTCATCTAGTGTGTGAGGCTGACAGCTCAATCTATTTTGCAATCTCTGGGCAGCAGCCATATCCAAAAAGCTTTTGTTTCCCTGTAAATAAACTGTGTTCAGGACCAGAGGACAATGGTACATCATGCAGTGATTGACACAAGCCATGGCTGCTAATCAAAAGTAGATTTTATTACCAGCTGAGTCAAGTGCATTATGGGGCCATTGTTCTAGTGCTGTCAGGGCAAGAGCATACGTAGTCAGTCACCTTCTCAAGATGGGTTGATTGTTCTCCAAGATTAGACAGAGTTGCCTTATTATCCATCCCAGACAACAAGGCATCTCACCCAAACAGACGCCTTTACAGAAACTGCCTGTACATTGAATAGATTTGAATTGCTAATGCATAATCTGTCCAGCACAGATGTGCAATGAATATTTGGATGTTGTTTTGCATGTCAGTTGAGAAGGCTGAATGATGAGGTGATGATCGTTCAGTGATGGGTACTGGACATTTGCCAACAATTGAGTTTGAGCACTTTCGCTGACAGTAATCAGATCAGCTTCCAAAACGTCTTTTCTCAATTCACTGACAATTTATGTTAGAAGATAATGCAACTCTCTCACAGTTAACACAGTTGGCAGCAATTTGAATTTTTTTCATATAATTAAATTTTTCATTTCACCCAAGAAGAAACACATACAAGCCGCATATAACTGAGATACATATTCCAAGACACTTCTAAAGTAACTCCACTTGAATAAGAGGCCATATAGGTAAGTCAAAAACATTGAAACTCTGCGTAATACAGGTGACATTAGTTTTATTAGTTATGAAACTACAGTTGCTGTGAAAAATTGTTATCAAGCTGTATTAGGTAAGCTCTCCAAAAAAACCAATTAATGTAATAAGCATTTAACATGTGACCGCAGTCATGCTTAGAGTAGGTCAGCAAACACAATGTTTTGATTTAAAACAGTCTCTGTCAAGACTGACATAAAATAGGAACAGAAATGAACCCACCAGACTGATATTATGACATCAAGGGACTGATATGAGCTCACACAGTGACATCACAGTATTTATGTGAATGTGACAAAGGTCTTTATGTAGTCATAGGTTCATACAAAAATTTAGGTTGGAGGGAAGCTCTAGAGATCATCCAGTCCAGTCAAGGATATACCCTGTTATTTGTTCAGAGACACTCTTGGTTGAATTCTAAGTATCATCAAGGATGGAGATTCCACATCCTCTCTGGGCAACTTGCTCTGGTATTTGATCCACCCTATGGTGATTTTTTCCCCCCTGTATATCTAGTCAGAATTCTGCAACTTATATCTGTTGTCTCTTGTCCTTTCTCTGGGCACCTATGAGGTGATTCTCCATCTTGTTTATATCCCTCATTATTTCAGATCTAAGAAACACAGTACCTTTAGGACATAAATAGCTAAAGGGCTACTGATAGCTTAGAAAATCAGGGGCTAATGGGGACAATTCTGATACCTGAAAAATTGTACCTTATAGCTTTATTTAGGTATGTGTCTAGTGTATCTCTAATCATATAGCAAAATTCTTTCCCTCAGAAATGCTTCTCAACAGCTTTTAGAGCTCTTTTAAGAATATTTATTAATGCAGGCTTCTTATCTGTCTTTCTAAAGTAAAGATGAGTACTCATGATTGTGTGGTAGAGTCAAGAATCACTTTCTTTAACTTGCCAGTCTTCCTACTGGTGTAATTTGCTATAGCTAGGAAAAGAGCGGAAAGTGATGACCCAGAAGTTTTCCAAGGAAGTCTTCATCATTTCATTGGGCTTCCTGCTGATTCTTTCATTTCCCATCCTGAGCTATCACATGCCTTTGAGACACTGAAATGGAAGCCTGGGCATCATTCTCAAGGCTGTTAGTTTCTGCTGTAAGGAGAGTGGTACTTGAATAGCCAGGTCTTAATGTTCTTAGTGAAGTCATTTTTATTCCAAAGCCATTTAACACAAGCCATTATTCCTGCAATGAAGCATCCTTTCCTTAGGGCTAAAGGTCTTATTTTCCAAAGCAAGGGAAGTTACTTCAGCTGGCAAATAAACATCAGCAGCTTGGTCTTTTTTTTTTTGAGCCTGAAAATAGAGGTAAAGATAAAGACGAATTGTTCCCTTATATAATATTCTGTTAAAGAAGCATATAGATCTGTTGAGTAGAAGTTCCATTGTATCTTGAGCTTTCAGACTTCCTGTGTATAGTTATATTAACAAACCTCAGGAATACAGACTATTCTAGACTGTAGGAAGGAAAAAAATACTAATCTGTCCATGCAGTCTTCAAAATGTGTAGATATGAGGGAAAACTGTAAGTCTTTCTGGAACGTAGGAAGCAGATTCATCAAGGCAATAGATCAAGTATATAAGTCACTAATTGGTTGCCCCTCTCCCTTAAGAGACTATAAGATGCATTTTTTCCTTGAAGAAATGTGAAAACAAAAATAAAATATAAAGAAATTGAATTAATGGTCAAAACGCTATTTTTAACAACTGTGAGCTCCCACTGCTATTCAAATGTAATTACAATTGGTGTCTTAATAAGACCATTAAAAAATATACCATCTACAAACATTAAGTAAGCATATATAAACATAATTAAGTAAACATATATAAGCATAGGAACCTTCTATAGTTCATGGGCACCACATCGATAAGCCCACGGCACAGTGTGCTCCAGGTTAAGTGCTGAGCAGTTCAGAATGGCTCAAGTCCCTCCGGGCACCTACTCCCTCAACCAGGAAACCTGATTCAGCAGATGCTCCTAGGACAGGCCTGGTGGGTCCAGTTCCATGTGGAAGGAGCTGGCAGAAAAGAAGGCTGTGATGTCTACCATCTATAGTCTGAAACCGAGAACATGAGTTCAGCGGTGGTGTCTGTTATTGGGGTTGTCAGCTCTCTTCCTCATCTCCCATACTGCAGCTTCTGCATCCAAGAAGTACACTCTAATCATGTGTGTCTGGGTCAGCATTGCAGGGTCTCTGGGACTGAAACAATGTCCTTTTCTCAGAAATGAAAGGGCAAGTCTTGTCAGAAGATGAAAGTTGAGCACAGAGAGTTTAAAACATATGGACTTCTCCTTGCCTGTAAGTTGAAGGTAATATTATTTTCCTATTCCCAGGAGAGCTCTGAGGCCACATATATTATGCTACTCAAGCATTATGGTAATTAGTATAAACATTTAATGTACATAAAGAGGTTTCAAATGCTAATACAAGTGAGTATCTATGAAAGCATAAGTGCTGGAAGTGTTTTTATGGGTGCTTTGAAAAGCAATTAATGACAAAGTGGCCAATCTGTTACATGGGCAAGGGGTCTGAAGACCAGATGGCCTGATTTACTTCTCAGCTCCAGCTGCAAGAAGAGTGGGTAGGTTTCAGGCCGTGCTTACAAAGGACTGAGAGGTTTCCTTGGAAAAGCAGTAAGAGTGGCTAGTTCTTTTAGACTCTTCTAGGCTCTAACAGCCTGTTTCGATGAGGAGAAACCTCTTATTTTATGTGTCTTGGTAAGTTTTAGCATTGAAGGATGTTTGGATTTGGCATTAGTCTCTTCTGTTTTGAGAAGGTTACATGTTTATATGACTTACACTGTTATTCTGGAGATTGAGTGCCATCTGATAGAAGCTGGTGAGTCTGCTTACTGTCATTGTTACAAATAAATGTAATACAGCATCTGAGATATTGTAAACGGTAGACAGTTATAGCAGCATGAGTAAAGTGAGAAAAGCACACAGTGAAAGACCTCCCTGGAAAGATCATGAAGCATGTCCTCTTGGCATCCATATCCAAGCACGTGAAGGATGAGAGAGCAATCAGCAATACTCAACACGGATTTGCCAAGGGCATATTGTCCATGGCCAACCTGACTGCCCTCTGTGTCAAAATGCCTGGTATCCCAAGTGCTGTGGAAGCTTTTGTAACAGGAAGAAAATAACATTTCTCAAAAAAAGCTGTTTGTAAAGAAGTTTGCAACTGTAAGCAAAAGAAACAACTTTCTCATCTCTACAGTATTTAGGGAAACATGTTTTCCTATGAAGGCTGGAAATGGATAGATGCCTTGAAGCAACAGTGCCTTCAGTCATTAGGTAACTTTTCTCATAACAGAGTTGCCTGTAAGTTTCTAAACATCACCCATTTATGACAGCATAATGCAAGCCTTAAGAAAAAGTTCATCAAGCAGATCTGAATCCTTGTGGCTAGTTCCTAAATGGTGAAGAAAGTGCTTCCCTATTTATAATGCTAAAGCTGATGGGCAAAACACAGTGGAAGACTTAAATTAAATGTCAAATCATGAGGTACTAACAATAAATAATGGAGAGATTTCTGTTGCCTTTGGTGGCTGCAGATAAGCCACTGGATAAACTATTTACTGCAGGTAGGTTGAGCAGTCCTAGATGGATCATTTTGTCCTAGATGGATCATCTATGTGTTTTGTTACTTGGATGAGTGAGCAGACTGGTGAGCCTGTGCTGCCCATATCTCAGGGCCTTTATGGTCCCAGGCCCTGTCTGTAATGAAAAGTATCTGGGAACATACCAAAGCTTCAAAGGCAAACCTCTCTCATCTCTCCTTATGCAATATAGACCTGTCTAATGTACTCCCCTACTTGCCTGCATCATGTGTAAGCGGTAGTGGGGGCAGCATGCCCTGCAGATGGATGCACACTTTGCAGGATGTATAGTAGGAAGGGATGCTGATCCATGATACAGCAGGGCATTAGCAGACAGAGATGGGATATGAGATGACTTAGAGACAGTGATGTGATTCATTCACAGTGCCCATGATTTCTTCGTGCGGGAACTGCTGTTCTGTCCCTTGGGAGACACTGACACTTTCAATATTTGACTACTATTCTGCATCATGGCACTGAGGCTGTCTGACCCCCTGGGATGTGTAGCCACGGTCACAGGGTGTTCAGGGGTCTGAATGAGGCCCTGAACTCCTGCCTGGCAGAATGTAAGACTTATCTTCAGCTTGTTGACTGCAAGGACAAGATAAATGCCAACAAGTCTTACCACAGCCTTACATGTGCCATTTGTTGTGCCCTCTGTAGTTTCTGCAAAGCCTTGGGGAAACTCTTTCATGAGATATGAACATAACATGACTATAATTTTCCAGGGTACTACATGTGCAGATGGCATCAGTGTGTGAAAAAGTGTTAATCTGGGGTTTATAGAGCTATGGATTCCTTTATCAGGTCTCTCAAATGCTCTCCCTCCTTTGTCACCACACCTTATTAATTCAGAACTCATTTACTTCAGCCTTATACTATTTCCTCTTTCTCCCACCACTTCTCTCCAAAAGTCCCCAGACATGTGTGAAGCTGTCATAAGCTGGAGAACTTTTTTATTTTTCCCCTCAGTCAGGCCTGCTCCATAGGAACCAGGAGTAGAAGCACCACTCAGCCATGGAGTCATATTCCCATTTGTTCTCTGTCTGCAAGGAAGTCTTCATTATTTCATTGGGCTTCCTGCTGATTCTTTCATTTCCCATCCTGAGCTATCACATGCCTTTGAGACACTGAAATGGAAGCCTGGGCATCATTCTCAAGGCTGTTAGTTTCTGCTGTAAGGAGAGTGGTACTTGAATAGCCAGGTCTTAATGTTCTTAGTGAAGTCATTTTTATTCCAAAGCCATTTAACACAAGCCATTATTCCTGCAATGAAGGATCCTTTCCTTAGGGCTAAAGGTCTTATTTTCCAAAGCAAGGGAAGTTACTTCAGCTGGCAAATAAACATCAGCAGCTTGGTCTTTTTTTTTTTGAGCCTGAAAATGGAAGTAAAGATAAAGCAGAGCTGCTGTGGGTACAACTCACCCATACGTTACAGTCCCAAGGGGTCATACATCTGGAAGGAAGCAAGTGAGAGAGTTCCAAGAGGAAATCCATGCAGGAGCAAAGGGAGGTTCATTAGCAAAAGAGTTCCTGAACTTCCTGTCCAGTTCGTCTTTTGTGCATGTCTCCTGAGCCTGCTCTGACAGAGCAAATGGACAGGCTCACTCCATCTCATTTCATTGTTCTGAGACGCTCCACTCTTCAGTAAGTCTTATAATTCATATTGGAGGCTGTCCTGAGGAAGGCTGTGCCTGGTTTGGAGTAGCTGTCAGAGCATGGTTAGACAGAGGGAGAAACCTTTCTTGGAAAACAGCAACTGAGCAGAAGGCAACTTTCACCTTTACATGAGGAGCAGGGCATGAACAGAGGAAAAGGCATAATGTGGACGCTTGTGTAACGCTTGTTACTTCCCAAGAAGTAATAACTGCAGGTCATGATGGTTCTGCTTTCTGAGACTGTCTCCCCTACTCCCTCAGCCACAGTAATTTTGCAGACCTAGTGCCTGTCAGAGCACCTGGTCTGAGGTAGGGGTAAGAGCTGTCAGGAGACACCACTCATGGCTGCAGTTACAGGCACAGAGGGGGGCTACAAGGAAGCCACCCTTTGGTTTGGTTTGTCTCTATGTGGCAGCATCAGGTAGACACTGTTCTGGAAAAAAATAGGCTGTAGGACCTGATTAATTGCAAGAGGTCACAATATCCCCTAGTGTATGCTTATTACATGACTGCAAGGGGGAAGAAGCTGCTGGAAATTTCCCCCATTTCCACAGTGATACCTAAATCTGTCTGGTTTTTTACCAGTATCTGTCCTTTGAGCCCAGGTACACACTTGTTGGTCTGTTCCATTAAGACACTGGTGTGTGATGAAAGCATTGGAAAAAGGGAAGGAGAGACGTTCTGGCCTGTGAAGAAAATCATTCCTTGGTCTCCTGGTCAACACAAGGGGTTGATTCTTGGGCTCAAGAATCGGCACAGAAACCCCAGTCCCGATGGCAGAGCATCCAGTAACTCTTTATTCCCCACAGTAGAGTGATATTTAGAAAGGTGCCCTGATGGGAAAGCCATGAAAAGTTCAGTTTAAATATCAGCAGCTATTCTAAGTGAAAGTGTGAATTGGACATGCTTACAGAGTGCAGTGAAGCTGCTGAGAGGAGTTAGTGCCATGGGAAAAAGCAGGATAAATGTGTAATATTTGCTGGCTCTTTGGTACAGAGGAATAGGACTTGAAATCTTATTTGTTCAGTGAGATTTTGACACTTGTCAGTTCCTGCCATGGTTATGTCACAACTCATGTGAAAGTGAGTTTCATCAGCTTAAATGAGATGTTGTCTGAAAGTCTATGGATAACTTTCTGGCTGTAGGCCCACCTCCATCCATTTCTCCTCCTCCTTCCCCCTGTAGGGGTTGGAATAGTCTTTGCAATTAGCTAAGGGAGTCTGTTACTGGGGGAATGCAAACAACATTGCAAAAGGGAAAAACTAGCTTTATCCTTCCCATCCCTGTCCACCAAGACCAGCACGAAGTACACTCTAACAGGCAATATGAATATTCTGGGGATGTGAGAGTTTCAAATATGAATTTAGTTACTTTGCTCAGCTTGTAAAGGCCTGTAATGAGCGTGGTGTAGCCTGTCATTTTGCAAGCGCCTTAGGAATCTATTGCTTGGCCTTTTGTGCATTAATTCTTAACAGCCCATTTCTAGGGCTTGGAATCACTATGGTGGAGGGAACATGTAGAGTCCTATGAAAAGGAAACACTTGCCTTAAAACCCACTGTGGGTGTCTATCAGACTCAGATCCTGCCTGAGTTTTGTCTGTTTAATGCTCTTAAAGTTTAACTTACTGAAACTACAGCCATCGTTATTTGTTCTAATCAGCTTTCTATTGCCATTGTAAATGACTTCGCTCTTTGCCTGGGTGAGAGAATGTGATATAAAAGGGTTCTAAAGAAGGTAGGTGAAAACTAGATGAATCCTGCAGGCAAGAGAGAGGAGACTTGAATTAAGTTGCGTAAGAAGTTATCTTCCTGCCTGTTTATCATCTGGTTATCAACCAGAGGAGTTTCCATCCAAGCAGCTGCAGTATTGCAGTGACTGTGTACTGGTATCTGAGCACCAGGGACCTTTTTTTCCCATTCCTACAATGGTCATTGGAAGAAGCCTCACAGATCCCAGTGTGCTGTAGATTTAATCTTTCTTTCACTCTTCTATATGGCTTTCACATGCTCCTAAGAGAACAGCATCTCAGTGCCATACACAATTACATGAAGCATTAATCACAGTATCCAGCAACTTCTACTCATTTCTTCGTGCACATGGTGACCATGCAGGTGTCATGTCCTGCTCAGACGAGGGAGACAAGTGACTCAGATTCGCAAATCCCCAGTGGAGCGGATAACAAATCTCCAAGTCCGAGCATTTATTAACTACCCACAATATACTAACTGGACACACAATAATTGACTAAGTATATAGCAAGTAGTGGCGAGCAATATAATATGCCTTGCATTTCTTAATGGGAAAGGGAAAAGAGGGAGATAGAGGAAATGGGAAAATACAGATCACCGGTCTGGGTTCCTGCGCAGATCCCACCAGCAAGGGTTTCAGGAGGCAGCCGTCTTTTTCGCTTTCATCTGTCTTCTTTGCTTCACTGCACTCTCCAGGGTTCCCCCCACCTTTCTTCCCCCCCTTGATTTATACCCACTTTCCTTGGGTCCGTCCCCTAGGTCGACCCACATAGCTACGTATCCCATGTACGGGGAGGGGTAAAGTGTTTCATGGGATGATGTAATTAGCATGATCTTGTTAGCCTTTGTT
Source organism: Athene noctua (assembly GCF_965140245.1). Taxonomy (NCBI): domain Eukaryota; kingdom Metazoa; phylum Chordata; class Aves; order Strigiformes; family Strigidae; genus Athene; species Athene noctua. The sequence goes on from NC_134038.1 coordinate 66,632,537, forward strand.
AGCGTATTGAGGGATGTTAACTTTAATAAGCATTTTGTGGATAATGAAGCAAAATTCATTCACCGGACAGATGCCCCCTGAAATTTGTCCAGGTGCACCAGAGCAGAGACATCCTGTCTCCACAGGACTCTCTCCTCCAGCTGCATCTTGTGTGATTCAGGCAGCCTTATCAGCTTCGACCTCCACAGAATGCACCCTGTGACTCATAGTTTTGACTTGGGAGTGTTTGAGGCATTTCTTCGATCAGCCTCAGCTTTTGCTTTCTCAGGCTGTTTTTCTTAGTTTCTTGCAGGCCTGGTTTCTTGTCTCTCACAGCAGGCCATTCTAGGATGAATCTGTCTGAGAACAGTTTCCCAAGTATTTTGTAATAAGGTGCCTCTTGTGTCGTAATAATAAAGAGATAAAGAAATGGAGGAAATGAAACCTGATAAAAGCAAACAGTAAGTGCATTGCATTGGGGGAGAAAGAAAGCAAAAGAGAACAGGTACAAGGTATTGATGGCAATATAACCTCTGCTTATCACAGCAAGACTCTGGACTTGGCATGTGGCTGCTCACAGAACAAAACAGCTTGGTTTCAGTGGGTTTCTTCCTCTCTTCTGAACCACTCTTCAGCAAGCACAGAGCACTTACAATGCTGCTCGCATACAAAAATGATTCCATGGTTGGCAACCCAATCAGGTTCTAGACAAAGATATGATGGATATTACAGCTGAGTTCATAAGAAAATCCTCTATTAAATATATTCTTAACTCAGAATATGTATATCTACTTGGAATTTAGGTGAAGATGCTGTGCCTTCCTCCAGTTCATTGAAGTAAATCAAATATATGTATACACATATGTATAAATTCTGATTCCTATTACTGTGAAGAAAATGATGTGTAATTTCTTATATATCTATACTTATTGCTGTTACTCCAAGTTAGTTCTTTAGGAAATGACTGTGGTTAGGGCCTATTTTATGTCTGATTAAGAAAAATGCCTTTTAGGAGACTGGTTCAAGGAGGAAGACACCTACTCTGGAGAAAAGCACATTTCTTGTTGAAAATCCTGACTTTGTTATGATTGTTTGTGGAAGTCTTGGTTTCTCCTGAGTCTCAGTTTGAAGAAGTGTTTTATTTCAGTCCTTTGAATATCTTTCTAATCCTTTTTGTTAACCATTTATTTAAATACTTTTTGTGATTGCTTTGTGTTCAGTGGATCTGCTTCTTCAAAATAGATGTTTCTTCTTTGAAATTTGTACCTCTTCTGTGTACAGTGGTCTCAGGATTCACTTTCTCTTGATCTTTTAAGGATTGGCAGAACAGTGAGTCATTTCTTGGTAGCTGTGAGATCTGGAGCATACAAAGCAATCTCAGTTGCTCAACTACAGAATTTTGCTTTAAGTTACTTTTGGGATCAATATTCATGCTTGAAACTAAATAAAAATCAAGGAATCTTCTACAAATGTAGGTACTCATTGCAGAGAATATTTTAAATTTAATTCTAATGAATATCTGCTTCAGCCTCTAGAAATGTAGTCTCACTAATAACCCCATAACCCCCAAGATCTAGGAACTGACTTTGCTTTAAGAATATATAGGCAGAAAGTAAACTTATGTGAACACTTTTATCACTATGGGGGGCAGCCTGGACTGGGCCCCTCTCACTTAATAGGTCAGACCTCCACAGTGGGTTTGTATTTTGAGTGGGCACACAGCAAGTACAAAGTATTTTGAGACTTGAGCATGCCAGATTATTTACAAAATACACCAGGAATGCAAGTTGAGGAATTTTACCCTGTCACCTATAACTTTCATATAGCTTTAGTGATCAAAAGTTCATAGATGATTTGCAATACTATTCACTTCATTCACAGTAAATCACAGATGAGTAGCTTACTTCTTGTCTTGAATTAATGATGAACTGTTAGAAGAATACGATGCAGAAAATTAGATGCTGCTGGAATAGGTGACAAAGCGTCCTCTCCTTTAAGTATTATGAAAGGAAACACTAGCACTGGATGAATTAAACATCCCCTCTCAGCAGAATTCTCTCTGTGTATTACTGTTCATGATGATGCTGACTTTTCCTGGAACAGGAACAGTTTCATGTCCTTTAAGCACTGTGTGTGCTCTTCAGGTGCCTTCTTGATCCATTTTTCCACAGTTTGGAATACTTAGCGATAGAGGGGTTCTGCCTAAGAACATAAGAGGTCTGAATACAGATCAGAGGTCAGATTGGATTTATATTCTGTTTTCAGCAGTGCCTGAAAGCAGATGCTTATGCCTAGTATTATTTGTGTGTTACCTAATACAGTTTCCAGCTCCTAATCACCAGTTATTGATGGACTTTCTAAGCAATGTCTGTATTTGGACCATCACTTCTTAAATCGACCTATTTGCCTAACCCATTTTTAAATTTATTTTTGGTGTTTAGTGTTATTTTAGCACTAAGAAAAAGAGTTCCCACATTGTAACTGTGCTGTGAAGAAAAAGACTTTACTTTTTTGTTTTTACCCTGCAGTAAGCCTGTAGGACCTGCAGTCTAGTGCTGATGTTAAACCAGTGGCATTGTGCAGAGGAGAAAGCAGCATAACCAAGAGAACCAGAAAAAATATTTTGTATTTTCCTATTAATGTTTTTTTTTTTCTGCTAGGTATCTACACAAGCACAAGTTCAACACAGAAATGTGACACTGGGTTTGCTACATCAAAAGGTAAGGAACAGATTGAAACCTGGGAAGCAGTAGCAAATAATTTCCATTCATACAGTGACATCAGAGTCACATACAGTGACCCTCCAGAGGCTTTCTTCACATTTTGTTCCCATCCTTCAAGCAGGAATAAATATTCCTGTTAGTATCACTTTCAGATCACAATTTCAGACCACTGGCACTTCTCACAGTGTCGAATATAGCCCGCATAGATAAACAGAATTAACTGATTGCTCAGTAGCTGTGGACAGTGCACATGGAAGAGGCTGTTTAGTTGGTTTATTTTTTTTAATTCACTAGACAGCTTCTCCCAAGCAAGTCAGACCCCAGGCTGTACTGCTGTTTGGGATTATTCTTTCCCAAGTGTGGGGGACATTTATCTTTGCTATCTTCAGTTCTTATCGGCTCAGTCTTCCAGACTGTCCAGACTTCTGTGTATAATGGTTCTACCTTCTGGCATATCTCTTTCTCCTCCCAGCCTGGTGTCACATGCAAACTTGGTGATGGTGCTTTCAATACCATCATCCAGATTGTTCACAAAGATGTCGAATAGTATTGGACTCTATGGTGACTTCTGAGGTACTCCACTCATACACGCTGGCCAGAGGTCAAAGCAGGGTCAGCTATGAGATCAGACCAGGCTGCTCAGGACTTTACTGAGTTGGGTCATGAAAACCTCCAAAGATGGAGGCTGTACTACCTGTCTGGACAGCTGGTTTCATGGCTTGTCTGTTCTCATGGTGACCAGAAGTTTTTCCTTACAACGTTGGAATCTTCCTTGATTTGATATATGCCCTTTGTCTCTTATCATCCTACTAGGCATCAGGGTGAAGAGCCTTGCTTCTTTACAGTAACCCCTTACAAGAACTGGAAGGCTGCTATTAACAAGCCTGCTTCCCTCAGCCTCTCCTCACAGGGCACATGCTACTCTCTCTCTGACCAGGTTCTTTTACAAATTCCATGCACAAAGGATTTACTAACAAGCCTACTGGGTTTTTTTAAGTTATCTTATGTTACATGGGATTTTGATCTATCAGAGTGATACGCTGATGTACTTAAATCACAATACAGGTACAAATCATACTTAGGAGCATATCACAACGGTAATATGCAGTTCAGTCATGATACAAATGTGATTTCCATTACTAAACTCTATGATATATTCTCCATCACAATGCTGGGTGTTCCCAGCCTCCAGGAAGGAATATGTGGGTTGAAAGCCACTCAAGCCAATAGCTCTCTTCAGATTTCTTCCTGTTTCTTGTTTGTATTTTATACTGTACATTGGGCTGAGTCATGCTGGTATATTTGCACTATTTTCATTAACTCGTGGACCAACAGCTACACAGCCAGTTCATTCACCCAGCTGATACAGCCATTTGCCTAGAGCAAAATGTACCTTCTGGTTCCCTTTCTGCTGAGGCATGTTCACAGCTGTGCAACAGCTACGATCAGTAAATCACACATCCTGCCATCTCCAGGCCTGCCCTGCACACCTTGCCTGGATACTGTGGGGTGTCCACCCCATTATTACACACTGCTCCTGGCTCATTGCCCCTTAGTGACCAAATGGCCCTTGCTGCTCCCTGGCAGTCGAACTCTATCCTGCCTGGATCTGGACAGGTGGTGAGTGGTAATAGAAAGGATTGACTGGAGGGAAACTGAGATAGCTGGGGATTGAGGTGGTCCTGGATTTCTTCCTGGACTATTTGAGTGCTGTCTCCTTTATTAGCATCAAAGATGGTTTCATTCTCCCTTCTCAGTGATGAGCCCCAACTAGAACATCAGGCATCTTCATTCAGCTACTGCATTACCTGTGCTGCTCCTATAGGAGCGCTGCTTGGACCTCTCAGGGGTCAAATGCCCTGCTAGACTTCAAGCACCAGGTCCCTGTGAGCAGCCCTTTACCATGTTAGCCTTCTTGGGTTTCATGTTACTAAGAAAAGGTTTTTTAAAAGGGGGATGAAGGAGGCAAATGGTTTGTCCCATGTGCCAGGTGCTTGCTAGAAGAGGGGTGCCAATGAGAGATACATTCCTGCTAGGTTTTATGCTTCCATAGCTCTCTGTCCTCTTGTCCTGTGTTCCTAGAGGCAATGATGGTCAGGATCTGTTCCTGCAATCAATCATTACAAGGTTTGTTTGTTGCGACACATAACACCTTGTTCAGCTGTAGGTTTGTTTACAGGGCTAATCCTAGGCCAGGATCAAGATTAAAAAAGAGAAAATCAGACAAGCTGTGATGCTGCTGTGATTTGTTTTACACACTTGTAAATACTTAGAGACACAACAAAGAATTATACTTCTTTTTTTTTTTTTTTTTAACTTTTGCCTGGGAATAACTGAAGAGAGATTCTCAATTTTCTGTCTTTTACAAATCTTGCTACACAGTGTAGGAGTTCTGTGTAAAATTTTGAGGGGAAAAGTTTATTAAATTAAAATATGGTATGTGCCTGCAGTTGTCATGTAGGTTGTTTGAAAGCTAATTTCCCAGTGATTGATTATCTTATGTAAGGTTTTTAAAACCCTTTCTCTATGTAAAACAACTCCAAACGATTTCTATTTTCATTTTCTCAATCGTTACATTTTTCTTCTCTTTCAGTGCACAGGAACTGGGGTCATAAAAACAGCATAATATTAATAGATTTGTCTCAGAGTTCATGAGGTCAAACTTGTTGGTCTTCCCATATGACTAACAGTGCAAAAATCTGGAATCAGCTCAGTTAGTCTTGGGCATAAAATAAGCAGCACTGAAGAACTGCACACCCATAAATCAATAGAGACTAAGCTCTGATTTATTTCTTTTTGGGTCACATGTTCTACTTTCACCATAAAAGCAGATAAAGGTAACTATAATTAAAATGTCTATTTCCTTCTCTACTATTTGTGTTAACATTCATGCTGTTGAATATACCCCTTTCATAATACTATATTTTTTCAGTATTCTACATTTATTGTTTCATTGAACATAGCCCTGTGATATTAACTGTATAATAAATTACAATTCAAAATAAAATATCAGCCATTTTATCCATGAGAGAGAATAATAAAGCCATAATAAAAAAGAATAAAGTTTAGCAATATGATAATGTAGCATGAGGTTTTTATAGACTCCATGTAAATGTTAAAATCTATAAATTTTTTATATTGTGTAAAATTGTAAAAAATAGTAATGAAGGGGGTGGGGAGAGGAAAAAACCCGGCATTAGCAGGCTGGTTTAGTCCTGAAATTGCTGGTTTTCTGTCTTCTTTTTATAAACAGAAAAAGCGTATAAAAATTATGCGCATGAAAAGAATTGTTTGTGGTTTATTTTATTTACTATAGGCATTAAAGGTAAACTGAAGAAGGAAAACAGTGTGTTTCCACTTTCCAGCCCACAGTATTGGTAAGTGAAGAAACTCTAAAGCCTAACCACCTCTCTTTGATTTCCTTTGTTCACACCTAGTATCCCTGTATGTACTCCACCCTTATTTTTCCAACTAAACTTTTAACAACGTCTTTATTTGGCTTCTTTTTATATATTTGGTTGTAACTGAAGGTAGAAGCATGTGCAAATATGGGAAGGAGATGATAGGACATGAATTCCTCCTTGCAACTATTTTCTTCCTGTTGCATCATTCTTCACACCACACTGGTGGTATATGAATTTTCTTCTAGGCTAATGATAATTTATTTAATTGTACTAAATGATAATTTATTTAATTGTACTAGTCCAATACTTAGTATTTCTTCTGGTAGCAGATTGCACAAGGCATTTGCAAATTGATTTAAATCAAACTCTCCTAAATAAATTTTTATTTAAATAAAGGAGAAAAAAGGAAAGTTATACACACAAAGAGTATGGCTTTCGTAAACAGGTACAAATAATCATTGCTTTAAAAACCTGCCAGTTTGGAAACAACACTGGTCAGCCTTGGGTTTTGTACTCTGTTGGTCTAGAGACATTACACCAAAATGTACTTGATATTCCCTAGAACGTTTTGATTTGTAAATGTGGTGGTTTAGGCCCTGCTGGGACCGGAGACCACGTTGCCGTTGTCCCTCCCCCACCCTCAGACTGAGTAGGGCACAAACCCTGGTGTTGAAATAAGGAGAAATTTAATACAACAGTGTAATAAACAATCTGAACAACAACAATAGCAATAATAACAACAATAAACAGTAATAACAGTAAACAAGACTAAAGATACACAGAGAAATACCGCAGTGAACACATCCAGCCCACTGCGCTGCTTCCCAGGACCAAAGCCACAAAGGAAAGGTTCTCGTGCTGCCATGCCAGACCTGACATCAGCATGGTATGAATAACCCGGCTGGAGATCCCTTCCCCCTGCTGGGGAGAAACTTAACCCTATCCTAGATGAACCAGGACAGTAAAATATGGGGGCACTTATTGTCCTCTCATGATGAAGCTGCTTCTATTTAATGGACAGGTGGCTCATCACTGACAAGGACATCATGCATTCTACTTGCATAGTCAAGGTTCTTGTTGGATTTCCAAAAAGGAGGAGAGGAAGTAGAGAGGAAACAAAGCTACACCAGAATAAAATAAGGACTGACTGAGTGCTTGCACTTCTGAAACAAAAAGTTTCTTTCTTCTGTAAACCTAAAGCTTTGTTTTCATGTGTGGATTTTTAAAACAGCAGTAGTGAAAGGACAGTATGGGACTAGATGAAGAGATGTGCAAAAGAACATATCAATATGAGTCACCGCATAATCTGAAAACATTTAACGACAACCACAGCTTTAATTTCAAACATTACACCTCTGAGACACTATATAGTATTAGAACATAATTAGCTTTCTGAGACACTGTGAGGTATTAGAACATAGCTTTCCTCACGTGCAGCAGTAGCACTCAACAGTTTAAGACAGAAGATAATACTGGACACAGCAAAAAATGCTGAGGCAATTTATAGAGATATAAAGCTTCAATATTAAAGCTCCAATCCACACAGGGTTACTGAGGATTACTGAACCTAAACCACAAAGAGCCAAAGAGAAGTTGATTTGTGCCTGCCCTGTCAAGAGGTAACCTAGGGCAGATTAATTAAACAAGAAAAAAACCCCATCATCTTCATATCTCCTGCCTTATCCCATGCCAAAGAGTTGGGTTCTGGGGAGGCAGCATAGAGTACCCCTCCAGCAGGAGCAAGTGAGAAGGGATAGCAAAAAGGGGAGGCCTTTGCAACTATACTGAAGTCATGAATGGTGTGGAGAAGATGGATAGGGTTTAGTCATTCGCTGCCTCTTCTAAAGGAAAAATTAAGACGCTTAAAATGAAGCAAGCAGGAGGTAGATTCAAAACAGTCTGAAGAAGGTGGTCTTCATGCAATGGGGAGTTAAACTGTGGAGGTTCTTGTAGTTGGGTGTTATGAATGTAAACGTTTCCATGAATTTCAAAGGGAAAATGGAAAAAGTGACTGAGGAAAAATCCATCTGAATAACACGAAGAAACTATGACTGACTCAAGAAGCCCCTCAGCTGTCAGGGAGCCGCAAGAGTGAGCATGCTTCACATGGGCACATAAGTCAGGAGCTGAGGGTTATCCTCACACACAGGGCAGAGACCTCACCAGACAGGGCACAACCCCACTGTACGCAAGCAACTTGGTGTCAGTGCCTCTAAACAGTCCAGCAATCATTAAACCAAGAGGCCTTACCGGCCCTGACCAGCCCCACCTGGGGCCTCCACCCCACAGCCCCTGCTCATGGGTGCAGGGGCTCCATTTACACTCAGGCCAGGGCCTTCAGTTTCTGCTTGAGCTGTGCTGTAGATGTACATCTTTCTGGTCCTGTCCTTGAGATATTTGGCTTTCCTGGTTTGAACCTGAACCTGACATGTTACCTTGTTTCTGCCTGATGATCACTGAACTGTTGTTGATAGGACCTTTTTTAGACACCACCCCTTCTCTAGTTGCCCATCTCAAGAGCTGTGGGTCTGCACCTTCTTAGTGAGATCATTGCCCAGCCTTCATTGTGGTCATCCCTGGCTCCTGGCTTGTTCTCTGTTGTGGAAGAGTCTTGGTTTTGCTGCTCCCTGGCAGTTAGCTCAGGCCTTCTCAGGCCCTGAGCTGAGTACCATGGAGACTGGCCCTCAGACTGAGGCAGGCTTGCCCTCACAGCCTCCTTGCAGCTATGTATGTGTCATACTGCCGCCCTGCAGTTTCTGTTTCAACCCCAAGCCCTGCAGGGAGCTGTGATCAGTATGCAGAGGCAGATCCACAGGATTTTCTAACCTCCTCTGCACCCAGAGTGACAACCCCGGCCCACCAACTCCTTTAGTACCTTTTGGGAACATCTAGGTTTTGTTATGCTCCAAATCAGTAGCCATCGAGGAGCATCTCAAGGACAATCTGGTACATGGGTTGATCTGTCCTCACACCCAGTGACCTCCACTCCCAGTGCTCCATTATTTTTTATCAAAAAAGGTATGGGGGTTTTTGGCCCTTCACATGAGCCTGCCAGCTTAAGGCAGCGTCAACCTACCTGGGATCCACATGTCAGCAGTTGGGGTCCACCAGGTATCCCACCCTGTGCTGTTGAAAAGAGCAAATCTGTGGGGTTTGACATGGAATCATCACTGCTGCAGGTGACTCAGGATTTTCTCAGCATAGTCTGTGTGCCTGTTGAACACTGGAGAACCTGAAGATACCAAGAATATCGCTACATAGTTAATAAGCAGGCTGTGCAGAGCATCATTTATCAATGATGATGGAAGGTGGTCAGAGCATACAGGAGACCAAATGGTATCACAAGATCCTCATAGTGTCTGTATCTGGTTCAGAAAGCAGTTTTCTGGTCATTTCCTTCTAGCATGCAGGAAGTGCAGAGTTTCTTAGAATTCGCCAACTTATTTTGATGATCCCTAACAGGGTTTTCCAGTATCATGGCTCCTATAACAGCACCTACTTGGAAGGGGCCTCACTTTCTAGGGGCATAAGAAGCATGTGCAGCTTATAAGGAACTGAAACAGGCATTCACCACAGCCTGCCTCAGTCCTGCCCAGGCCTTGACTGGCATTTCATTGTGGAAGCATATGCCTCCAGGCCATTGGGGCCATACTCTCCCAGAATCTGGCCCAAAGCAGGAGCCGTGACCCTGTGTCTTTTTCTTTAGGCAGCTCACTCCCACCGAAGAGGAATTATGACATCTGGGACAAGCAGCACCTGGAAATCAAAGCTGCCTCTGAGGAGTGGTAGCACATTCTTGAAGTAGCAGAAGAACCAACAATGGTGCTAACCTACCACCAGAACCTGGAATGCAACCGAGGGATGAGATGCTTCTCTCCCCACCTTGTCTGCCAGACCTCCCTCCCTTGTTAGCTGTCCATTCATCACCAGCGTTGTTTTCCAACCCAAAGGTCTGCCAGCCACACCAGCTGCCTCACATGTACTTGCACCAAATGACTGTCAGGGCAGGTGGTTTGTTGGTGCAGTAGTTGCCAGTTCTAGACCAGTAAAGGAATTCCCTTTTCTCCATCTGTGTCCTCATTCTTGGGATAAGGAATGAGGTGGGTGGTGCCTATGTCCACAGGCTCCTCTTCTGGGGATAGTATGGAAGGTGGAGCAAAACATGGTGGAGCTCCTCCAGAGGTCTGCATATCTTCTTCCTGGCAGAGTGAGGTACTTCTCCAGCGATAAGACAGTCTGACAGGATTCTCCAGGCTCTGGAGTAGGCAAGTCCTCAACACCTCATCCTGAGAGCCACAGACAGCCCTAGACTTCTGAGGGTCATGCTCTTCACACCCAGTTTCCAGTCAACTCCACGAACTGGGCTGTGTAGTCAGTGGCCAACTACTTCCCCTGTTGGAGCTCCAAGATGACACCCTTTGCCACTGCACAGTTGTGGTTCCCCAAAATTCTCCAAATAAGTCATCAGGTTTTGGAGTACAGGGTCACTGTCTTCCATGTGGTCACAATCCACTCTCAGATTGCCCTGAGAGTTGGGAGATTATTACTGCTGAGCATCTAATGTCCCTTGAGATACACAGCCCCTGGACAGACTGTAAAGATTAGCCACATCTAACAAACCACTGCCCAGTCCCCACTGAATGGTTCTGGAAGATCACAGAACCATAGAATGGTTTGGGTTGGAAGGGACCTTTAAAGATCATCAAGTGCAACCCTCATGCCATAGGCAGGGACATCTTCAACTAGATCAGGTTGCTCAAGACGGGGAGGAAGAGATCTTGAAGCAGTCTGAAGTGCTGTGCTATGCCTGTACATGGTGACAACAGCTTCCTGCAGGAATTTGAGGTTAACCTGCAGCTCATGGGGAGCTTGAAGGGAAGGATCCACAATAGTCAGCTCAGGGCTTCAGATGGCCCATGCTACTTGTGAGTAAGCAGCAAGATTGTGGCTGCTTTGCGAAGGATGACAGTCAAAAGCTGAAGGAGATCACATCACAGGACAGCAATCTCACCACCTGGGGTACAGTACCCAAGCAGGGCAGCCTGGTGACAGTAAGATTCGGTTGACAGTCCCAGTGATCACTGAGTAAACGTGAGATGGCAGGTCAAGTCCAAGTGAAATTCATGAAATCGAGCCAACAGGAGCTGCAGGGCACAGGGCTGTGCACATGCTGGCCAGCAACACAGCTCAGGAAAGGGCTGGAGACCAAGGTTTGAGCATAACGGGGGCTACCCCTGCCGCTATGCTGGCAAGGGTGCACTGGTGTGTACCTTAGGCTCCAGGTTAACTCCAGTGCGATCTGGAGAGCAGGACATAACATAAACTAAGCAACCACAGGAAATGGCTCCAACCCTCTTGCACCTTCTCACTGGAGCTTAAAACTCTGATGAAATACATCTTGAAGGCATTAACATCAATGAACATAGATTACTTTCACACTCTCTCTCCAGGCCCTTTAGTCACTCGTCGCTACACCCATCCTGGAAAAGCTACACAAAGGTTTAGGAAAAATTTTTAAAATGTGGGGAAGAAGCACAAATGCAAGAGATAGATTCAGGCTTGCCAGTTCTTGTGACATGAACAGAAATGTTGGAAACAGGACCTGTGAGACCACCTGCTCCCAATCCATGAACAAGCATTGTAGCATCCCCACTTCCTGATTAAAGACAAGGACAGACTTTGATCGTGGAATTTTGTTTGTTTTTCTTCAAATAAGCTTTATACGGACACCCAGGGTTGCAGTCCTAAGCAACAGAAAGACTGATCTCTCTGTTGTGAAGTACTAAATGTGAAAATGCCTGAGTGTATCTTAAATACAAATTGCAGAATTCAGACTACAGAATTGTATTTTATAGATAAAACTTGTTTTCAAAGAATGAGGAAACTGTATAGTTACTCAATACATTTTCAGACTTAAAATTCAACTGTAGGGATTGTGTAAGTTAGTTACTGGAAAACAAACAGAACAACCACTAATAAAGATGTGCTAAAGAGAGGTAGATTAAAAAAAAAATAAATCAGGATATTCCTTGCCCAAACCGAGGTATTACACTTGAAAAAAATGTCAAATAAGCGTCACATGTACAGTCACTGCATTAGGAGAAAAGTATCCCCCTGCTAAAGTATTCAGGAAAGTTCTACTGAGAAGTTACCACTGAAAGAGGCTAAATAAAATGCCTTTATTGCCTGTTCCAGATTAGCTGTCATTTAGAATGAAATATTAAATAAAGGGGATATCATTTAAGTCTCTACAACCCAGAAACTCTCAAAGTAAAATTACATCCTTAAGAACTACATAGACATAGAATTTCAGCACTAACATTTCTGCCTGAGGTAGTCTTATGTCCTCGCTCTTATTCCAGTTTCAGCTTCCACACACCTGCAAGCTTGTTTATGACAGCCAGTGTGACTACATGATGCAATTTAGGAAGAGAAGTACAGTAAAAGGTCAATCATTTTAAAACCATACCATTCATATCCCTATCAGTGTTGGGTTTTTTAAACATGCAATTGGTTGGACTGTACAACTCTGTCCATATTTCACCTGAGACAACTCTTTTACTTAAAATAACCAATGAACATTTTAAATGCATAAAGCTACACTTGTCTCATCTGTACAAATACACATTTTGTAAATTGAATCAGCTGTACCATACAGTATTAAAGCGTGCGATAATTTCCTAATAAGTTCCTGCCATTTAATTATGCATTTTTCCAAGGCACAGTACACAAAAGAATTCCTACAATGGTAGATCAGGCCATTGCATGAAAATTTTCACCTTCTAATGAGACAGTGGAACATGTTGTGCTTGTTCTTTGTACCGAGCAACATAAGGCAGCACAAGAAAAATAACAAGTAAATTCAGATGTCTCAGGTTCTTCATCATAGTCACAATGAATACTGGTCCACTATACAAATGAGAGATACAAAGCTGTAAAATATAAGATGGGAATATAATTTTATTGTGTTAATCTGCATATGTATTGGTACAGCTGTTCTGTGAATGCTTCTGAGGAAAATTTTTCCATAACTCTGGCTCTCCCAGCTGCTCCCATTGTGTCCTTTAAGAGAGGATCTTTCACAATTTTTTCCATGGCCTCAGAGAATTGTGTTGGCAGAGGATCACACAAAAATCCTGTAACATTATGCAAGATTGATTCTAAAGGGCCGCCTGAATTAACCGCTATAACGGGACATCTCATATACATTGCCTCCAAAGGAACAATGCCGAAATGTTCATTGCTTGGTGTATAAAGCACACATACAGAGTTATTAAGAAGAGACATTTTCTGTTCATCTGAGAATGATCTCAGAAAAGTGACATGGTCGTTAACACTAAGCTTGACAGCAAGTCTCCTCAGCTCTTCATAGTGCTCCACGTTTTCCAGAACCCGTTTATCATAACCACCTGCCATAACCAGGTGAACTTCATTCCACTCATGAGAATCCAGTCTTCCTCGAAGCTCACACAAAGCTTCGAGAGCCAATGCTAGATTTTTTTTTCTCTCATACCTATTAATGGAAAGAAACAAGAACTTTTTCTTTTTCGGTACCAGGTCAGCTATGTCTGCAGGAACTACTGTTTCAAAGCTATGGATGTTGAGCGATGGGTAGAGGACGTCTGGGTTTATGTGAGATAAGGACTTAAACGTGTCCTTGAACACACTGGCAGTGAACCTGCTGTTCACAACAATACAGTCTGCCATGCCAGTCGTGTACTCTTCCAGCCAGTCGAGCGGCAATCTGTAGATGCGCTTTAGGAAAGATTCTCTCGTGGTCAGAAGCTGATCAGGAAAGTGACAGTAAAACAAAACCTTCTTACGGGTTCTGGCCAGTCTAAGTATAGGAATGCAAGCAGACACCTAGAGCAACCAGGAAACAGGACAAGAGAAAACGTTCGTTCGTTATTTGCGCTAGTGCCGCTGGCGCATATATGCGATTTCAGAGCCATGCCCCGAAAGCCAGTCCTTTCAACGGACTCGCAAGAACTCCAAGTGCGTTCTCCGCCTCCCCTCCCCAAGCACATCGAGCTGCGCTCCCTCGCCCAGGACTCTTGCCGTGGCTCTAGATGTCCTCCCCCACCTCGGCCTGTGAGGCCGCCCAGACCCCCCCTCTCGCTCGAGGCCTGGGCCTTCCCCACGCACCTCCTCCCGCCAAGGCCCGCCACCGGAGAGCCCAGGCGGCAGCGGCTGCCTCTCCCCAAGCTGCCCCGGAGCCCCCCCGCACTCCCGCCTCCCCTCGGGCCTCTCCCCGCCGCAGCAGCGGGGCCGCAAGCGGCGGCGGCGGCGCCCCCACCCATCCAAGCCCACCTCATCCCGCGCCCGCACCTGGTCGCAGACGAAGGCGTCGGCCCGCTCGCCGCTGAGCAGCAGGATGTAGAGCGCCACGAAGGCCATGCGCAGGGCGGCACACAGGGCGTGCCCGCGGCCGCACAGGCTGCGCGGCAGCCACCCGCCGGCCCGCCGCACCGGCAGCCCCCGCGCCTCCGCGAAGCAGCGCTCCGCGTCGTAGTGCGCCGTCCAGATCTGCACCCGGCAGCCCCGCGCCTGCAGCGCCAGCGCCGCGTCCACCACCAGCCGCTCCGCCCCGCCCAGGCCCAGGTCCGGGTGCAGGAACAGCACGGACGGGCCCTCCCCGGCCGCCGCCGCCATACCTGCCGCGGGGGGGAAGCAGGGGCCCGCCCGGCCGCTGGCCACGTACCGGGCAGCTGCGCGCATGCGAAAGCCCAGCGGCCTCCGCAGGACACGTCAGGCTTTCCCCCGGGCCTTCCCTCCCGCCCCGCCCACCGGGCGCCACGGCGCTGCCCGGCGCCACTTCCCGCGCGTTGCCCGCACGGTCGCTCCGGCCCGGCCGTCGATGAGGGGGCGGGCGTGACCGTGGAGTCGCGCGGGGTGACCTCGCTCGACAAGCGGCGGGTGAGGGAGGAGGGTGAGGGAAAAGGGCCCGGTGCTGCTCAGGCACCATCCCGGGCAGCCGCGGGGCCCCGGGAGGCGCGGCGCGGGGGCGGGGCCTGCTGCGGGCAGGGACGTGGCCAGAGCGGCCGTAGAGGAGCGTCTGTGAGGCTGTGCCGACCCCTGCGCTGTCGCCATGGTGAGGCCTTGCCCGGGGCAGGGGGTGGCTGAGGCGTCCCCTATCCCCTGGCGGTGCCCGCCGCCTCTCACCCCTTCCCGGTTCTCTCCTCTCTCCGCAGCCCGGGCCCAACCCCAGCGCCACGAGCGTCGGCTCCTCCGGCCGCTCCCCCAGCAAGGCCGTGGCTCCCCGCGCGGCGGGCTCCACTGTCCGCCAGAGGTAGGTGCCCGCGGCGTCTTAGTAGTGGGGGCAAGCCTCCCTCCCCACCTCGTCCTTTGTGCTTGTGGCTGGGAAGCCCCAGCGTGGGGCAGAGGAACGGTGCAAAGGTTCCAAGCTGTGTGTGTGCTTCCCTGGGGCGTGCGAGCAGGGCTCCTGTGGGGCTAACTCACCGCTCCTCGGTGCGCCTGGCCGTGGCCCCGGGCGGTGCTGTGCCGGCCCCCGTGCCCTCTGCTCGCCTGGCTGTACAGGCTGCTGCGTGGGTCTGGCTTCTGCAGAGTCTCTTGGGGTGCTTGGTGCTAGGAGCTGGCAGACAGCTAACGTGCTTTGCTTTTTGTTTCATTCTGTTATCCACTAAAGGAAGAATGCCAGCTGTGGGACAAGAAGTGCAGGCCGTGCCACTTCCACAGGTACTGGTGGGATGTGGCGATTCTACACTGAGGACTCTCCAGGGCTCAAAGTGTAAGTTGGATATCTGCGTGGTGGCAGGCGTTGGAGGCTGTATATTTCACCTGCTTGTGTAATTCTTCAGTCTTTGAATTGACAGATCAGTGTTCTGGTCTGCATGGGAAAACATGCTGAATTGATGGCTGCTTAGATAGATTTGGGGCAAAAGATTTTATTACTCTGTAAATATGGAATTGTAGTTTTTAAAGTTATGATGGCTTTAAAAGGGTAGGTACAAGTTACATTTTTTTACCTGCCTAGAGTGGTCTTTGAAGACTGCAAACAAGCCCACTGAAGGCGTCTCTGTGTATGTTCTTGCTCTTTTTTGTTTTTTTTATTGATAAATCTGTTGTGATCCTGTGCTCCCCCCCCCCCCCCCCCTTGAAAACATAACTGATATGCCAAATGCTTGCCGAATCTGGAGTGGTTTTAGTAAAGAGCTGAAGACAAATCATTTCAGCTCAGTTTGCAAAGCGAATAGTGTTCCAATGCTTTGTAGATCTCTGTTTTTACAAGGTAAATATTCCAAGATTGTGGTCAAGCATTTGTGGTAGTGCCCCTTAAACTGTAAAGAGACTCTTAAGTTTTTACTTTTTGGCTGGTTTGAATCATTTGGATCAGGTTCCCAAACAAGCTTTGCAGGCTGATACTTGGGTAACAAAGGTGGAAGGTGTATTTCAGCTGATGGGTGTATGCTAAGCCATACCCTGAGTAGGAGCTTGTGCTTCTTCTAGAGTTATACCTCATGACCTCCTGTACTTACTGGGTTGAAGAGTCTCAAGACACTCAGGGATATTCCTAGTGCTTCTTTTTTTTTTTCCTAGAATCCATTAATATTTTATTCTGGAGCCATTTAAAAGGTCTGCTGCTGGCTGCACAGACAGAACATCTGGGGAAGGGCTGGCGATAGTCTAGTTAGTGATTGTTCCATGAGTAATCTGTGCTCTGATGTTGTCTTATGTTTTCATTTTCATATGTGCTCGATATTTTAAAAAACAAAAACTTCAAGGCTTCAAAGGTGGTGTTCTGCTACTGCAGGTCTTGCTTTCTCCGTTCTGAATACAGAGAGGAGACAAGGCAAAGAAAAAGACAGTGAGCAACAGTAGTGTTCTAGAGCAAATCTGTACATACAGGCAAAGCAACTATTTTCTGTGTTGTTTGGTCTACTAAAGCTCAATTAAAAAAAAAGAAGAAAACAGAAAATACAGACGTGTTCTACCATTAGGTAGATTTTTTTTGTTGTTGTCAATAGATTCGTGATGCAAGCTGTCAAAGCAGCTTTACCAATTTCAGTAAGTTTCCTTTTGAATCTTCTGGTTTCACTTTTGATGTTGAATGGCCACTCAGTTGTTCAAATCTTCAATACGAGCAGGTCAGTAGATGGATTTTTCCCTTCTATTTATATTGCAACACAGTGGTTCCCAATCTTCAGGTTTTGGAACACTAGGAGTAGGTTTTATTGCAAGCTACCACAGGTAGCTGTATGGTCAGGCTTTTAATGTAAGATACAAATCTGCAAAAGTGAGTTGATTTTACAAATCACCTGCACACTAGAGGTAACGTTTTCTGAACTGTGGCTTGGGAGCAACTTTTTCTTACAGCTTTCTATGTGTTTTTAATACGTATGTTTTTTTCCATAGCAACCAGTTGTCTATCCTATTCAGTAGGCTTAAAAATGAAAATGAGTTATAGAGGGGTTGAAGTTGCCTCAGTAAAGTGCTTCAGAAGAAGTTGTTTTTAAAAATGGTTGTGATTGCCACTGCATAAAGCAGTGTGAAAGCTTAGCCTTTTGTGTATGCTCATGTTGTTTAAAATATGAGCTCTTAAAATTATTTTGAAAAAATACATAAAAGTAACCTGAGAACTGATTATTTCATACTAGCTATGCTATGATCAGGAGGATTCCTCTCTCCATCAAAAGTTTTATATTTTACATTGTACATAATTATACCTCTGATGCTTCAGATATTTATTATTTCTGATGTTGGGTACAGATACTAAATATGTTGAATAAGCAGTTTTGGTTTGCCTCAGGAAAGTACATTTATCTGTAGTACGGAATGCTACAAAACACATATGTCTTTAAAAAACATTATTAGAAAAAGTGAGCTGTGGGGGATTTGGCTGAGAGTGAGATATGATATCTTTCTCTTTAAAACTCAGATTGAGCATCTCATACTTAGAAAATAAGACTAAAGCTGAACTTGTTGCTCTTTCTGTGGCACTTGGTACCTGGTTCCTGTATTTTGTCTTGAGCTTTCTTGCTTAAAGATCAATAGGTGATGTTTCCTGTGGAGCCATGACAGAGTATCAAATTGGGCTAGTGGTGTAATATGCAGCCTTATGAAAGACATTCTGAACACGCACAGTACCAAACCTTTAGAGGTGCCTGAATCGGTTTATTTATCTATTTATTTAACTTGTGTGGTGGGCTGAGAAGATTCAGGTGTATGGAGGAGAATTGCAGGGTTCCAGCAGGTTGTCTTAGGGACTGGAGGAAACAAGACACACATGTCAGTACTGGAAAGCTGATTATTCTGAAGGGGGATCAATACCATCTGCATGTTTAAAAAAACCCACCAAACGCACAAAAAGTCCCCCCTGTTTAATTCCATGTTGCTCTGTTCTGGTTCGTGGTGCTCCTCTATTGCTGTATCCCTTCAGTAAAGAGTAGCTGATGTATTACTACTGCTGAAGGCTCAAACAAATTACATAGTATTTCAGGTACAGTGTAAGGATTTTGTGCACCCGATGTTACAATTTATATTATGTAGGACAAAAACTTCAAATATATATATAAAACACTGGGGATTGAGAAGTACATTATGTTGCTTAGTGAAAAATCCCTCTTGTTAGGGGTTGCTTATGTAGTCACTGTGTGTGGACTTTTTTTTATTTTGCACATTTTGTCATTGGTTTACTTGCTAAATACTTTATGTTTGTGTTCAGAGTTCTCCATACCCAAATAAGTCTAAGTATCATAGATAATAAAAACTGAAAATTATGTAAATATGTTAGTAAATTGTTTCATTCAGTCCATTTTCAGCTTTTTTTTTTTTTTTTTTTTACATTCAGGTAACATTTAACTGCTTATAAACAGTAACCTGGAGGGTGATCTAGGCTGGATAACACAATTCATGGTGTTTCTCCCAATGGCAGTTTGAAAATCAGAAATGAGGTTGTATTAAGTGAGTGGTATGAAGCAGCGTTGAGTGTGTGTAATTGTATAACAGTGCACATAATTGTTGTGTCTCAGAACAGCGTGAAGCAGCTGATTTAGTCCCTCGACATGTACCCTAAGATTAAACTGTTTTTTTAAGAACATCACTATTCAATTCTAAACAATGTATAAAAGTGGGAAGGAAAAAAGTTAAAATTTGTTTAATTTATATAATGATTTAACAGTGGAATTAACTTTGACATTCTGTATGTCTTTCTCAAGAAAACAGAAGTCTTTCAGCCACTGCTGCCATTGTTTTCAAATGAAATCAAACCTCTGAAAGAGCTAATGCAAATTTTATGCCAAAATTTTACTAGCCGCTAGAGGACTCTGTTGGTTTTTTGTATCTGACTACATCTCTGCTCAGGTGGCTATCTGAGTAGTAAATACAGATGATAGTTTTCTGGAGACTGTTTTCACAACAATGAATAATAATGAGCCATTAATTCATTTATATAAGTGGGATTTTTGTTATTATGTTGTGCTCAATAGTTACATAATGTTTAGGGTGTGTAAAACTGTGTCTTTAAAAACATAGGGGCAGGAGTGGTTTTTGATAGAGATGGCTATCTCATTTCTGTGTACTCTCAGGTATTTCTATAGGAATGGAATAAGAGTTTTCTCATACAATTGCTTATGAACTGATGAGTTCACTTGGCTGATAATGACTGGCCTGTGGACAAAGCAGACTCTTTTTTTATGTTAATGCATTTTTTTTCTTTATTTTTAGTGGGCCTGTTCCAGTTTTGGTCATGAGTCTTCTTTTTATTGCTTCTGTGTTTATGCTGCACATCTGGGGTAAATACACTCGTTCATAGACTCAGCTGCCAACTTAAAGCATACATCTTGGACCAAAAATATGGTGGATCCTGGTTGTTCTTGGAGAGAGACTGGGGAAGCTTCTATCACCTGTTGAAGTCCTGTCAACTTTGGCTCTAATACCGAATTAATTTCTCAGTTTGCTATTTGGGCAGGTTTAAAGTCTGTCATGGGTCATTTTATATTTGTATCTGTACACTTAGAATACAGGTATTGCAATAAAAGTTGTATATGGAAATAGAAACAGTCTTAACTGTATTTTTTCTTCTATTCCAACATACCACAATTAAAACATACCTGTAGTTTTCATATATAACCATATTTCTGCGTAAATGCTATTTGACAGTTCAAACCAAATTCTTCTATACTGTACATTGCCATATAATTTTATGCCAGAACTTTTTTGTGTGTGTGTGAATGGGAGAGGCAAAATCCAGTGCACAAACACATTTGTTGAAACAAAACTGAGGTACACTGGCTGAGCTGGTCGTGTCTGTCTGTTAACTCTAGAGAAATAGCTGGATTTATTTCATTTATTTCCTAAATGCAAATTAAACTTTGCTCACTGCTCATTATATGTAAAAGTATGTAAGTATGCTTGTTTTTCAAACTGCACTTGAGGAACAACCTAACTGATTTTGAAAAGAATCATTGCATGGTTATCAAAAGAGGTGTTTCTTCTGCAGGTCCAGACTTTTTCAAGGAGGCTTAGGGAGGAAAATGAAATGGGAAGACTGGGAAAGCAATGGCTTCATTTTAAATAACAGGACGTGCAAACGGGCGGAGGTACGGCTAAGTGGCTCTTCAGATAATCATGCCAGTTTCCTTCAGTGTGTTCTTTATTTTCCTTTTCAACAGACAGAGAGCTCTTCCTTCTCTTTTTAAAGGTGCATACATATTGGTGCATTAGCGTTTCAGTTGTTTCTCACTGCTGATGTGGTCTTGAGATACAGATAATCAAATCAGTCTTTTTCATACAGTTGGATAGAATTATTTTAGCCTGTTGTTCATGTTATGATTCCTGTTTGGATACCAGCTTGTAGTGAGAAAACAATATTCTTGGTTATTCAGCCTTGATATAAGTGACTGCTGCTATGTAGAAGCAGCCTCTTCTTATGTATCCCCTTCCTTTAAAGCAATTCTTGAAGTAGCATTACTTTGTGAAAAGAAGAAACTATTCAGAACAAAAACAAGAATGAGGAATGTGATCTCAGGGCTTTAAGATAATTGCGTTGAGCTGTGCTTATGCCATAATACCTGGTGTAAATGTAGAGGAAAAGATAGAAGACTTGGAGCAGAAACTGAAAATTGCCTTTCAAAATGTAATGGTAGGAAGGTTTTGTTTTCAGAGGCTTGAAAGTTGAGGAACAGGGAATTGTGGTGACTCAAAGGCAGTGGGGTAGTAGAATGCACTAAATCGTTGGAAACTGAGCCAAGTAAATCACGCATCAAATGGAAAAGGATCCACAAATAACTTACCGCTATGCATATGGAAGGGAAGTAAAAATACAAAGGAAAATAGAACAAGTAGGGAGATTAGCTCACCACTTCAAAAGTTAGAGATAAGGATCTCTTATTTAAATGCTTTGCCTAGCAAGTAAATAAAATATGTAGAGTTGGTGACTTCATTTAAGGCAAGAAAGAAATTCCTAAGAAAAGACCAAATGCAAGTCAGTTCTGCTGACCATGTGGACAGACTGTGAGGCTGACTTAATTTGTGGTACTCAAAGGGAAAGCAATAATGTGCTCTAAAATAATGTAAAGGAGAGGAATAATGGATAACAGTTATAGTTAAATAGGTAACTTCTTTACTCTTGATGATCCAGTTTTCTAACACAGCAGGAAACAATTTTATTTGAAACACTTCCGGTCCCTAAAAGCTGTTCTGCCTCATCAAATAAGTCCATTTAAAGCCTTCAGTATTTTTGGTTGTCTGTTATCTTGCTGCTTCTAAAGATGAAAATCGGCTATGAACTGAGAAAAAGGGGCAAGGGGAAGGCTTACTGCTATACAGCCTACATTTAATTCAACTGAGTATGAAAACGTTGACTATTTTGACAGTGCTGTCCTTGATTAAATATTTTGTTTTCTAGAATGGCCTGTATCATAGATTTTTGCATATGCTGTCAAAGAGTCTAATGTCTCTAGTTTTGCACAAATTACTTCTCACCCCTTCTTGGCTTTATATTTTGGAAGTGTGAGCTTTCGTATGGCTTAAAATTCTTGAAAGAATTTTCTGCTTTAATTCACGAAAGAAGTGAGACTTTAGTTGGATGCAGCTAGCTGAAGCATCCATAGCTTTGTTTGATGTTCCTTGTACGTGATAAAAAGATATTTCTGTATCGTATGCTTTCAGCTTATGATCATTTTAATGATTAGCATGAAAGTATTAGAAATTCATGCTCATATTTTTGGCATTTAATGTACATAAACTGTAGTGGATTCTTTGCAATCAATGTTTATGAAAATTTCAGCTCCACAGAAGTACAGGTAAATGCGGGTTGCAAAGACTTGCTGGAAGTTTGGCTAATAATGAATGTGAAATTCTTTTTGCCTTGGGTGAATAAATTGTGGCCATGCTGATAAACAGTAGCTAATCTGTAATACAGAAAAGTAGTCTTTCGGTAATAGGTGGAAAATTAAAAAGGGTGGTCATTTGCAAAGCTTCACATCAGACAGTTAGGAATTAGTAAGACTTTGGATTTTTATGCCTACTTGTATGTGACTGAAATACAAGCTTGGCTGACCTGACTGTGAGAAATTGAAAATATAGTTTACTTAAGTGCTACAGAAGGCTCTAGGTTCACAAAGGTCTTTAGTTGGTGTCCTTAACAACAAAGATTCAGGAAATCTGGAAGAACTTACATTTCCGTAGAAGATCTAATAAAGTACTAGAATCTTTTATTCTTGACTTAAGATATTTGCAACCTAAGGCTCCACTATTGCTCAAGTGAACAAGGGGTTTTATAAGGAGATGATCCTGTTGTACACGAGTACATCTGTGTCCCTTAAGCTTTCCCTCCTTCCTGCAGCAATAGATTTGAGTATGTGAGCTAACTTCAGTGTGATTTAGCAGAGGAGTAGAAGCTGCAAGGCACTTTTCTTGAGGGCTGGGTGGAGCAGGTAGATGGTGGAAGAGGGAGACTGTTGAAGTTCTCTCTGAGCAAAAGACTCCCACTTTCAGCTTGTTACCTAGAGAGAACAGGGTGAGAGCTAGACTTCTTAAATGTCTTTATGATAGGAAAAACTTTAGTTTTTGTGCTTGCACCTTTTTGCACACTAAAGTCAATCACCCACAAGCTATGGATCTGTAGGTATGTGGGCTTCATTAGTTCTCATGTTTCAAAACTACCTTTTGCTGTCTGTGTAGAAGCCAGCTCTACTACACAAAAACAATACATTTTTTTTTTTTCCCCTCTAGGCTTCACTATTTACTGGTATCTAGTTGGTAACATCCAGGCCAGCCTTTCTTATAGTGTGCATATAGCATGTGAACTCCTCCCATCTTTTAGCATCATGTCACAATAAATACCATGCCTCTGATAATCACTCACAATGTTTCTTACTCTTGAAGGGACCAAGGGGAAGGGCGTAATTCATCACTGTCCCATACATACACAGCTCTTTTGCAACAGAAGGATTTTTTTTTTCTTTTGTCACATCAAACTCTGAATTTACCCTCCAAAAAGAAACTGTCAGCTCTTTCCAATGCATCATCTATCTCCAGCTGTTTCTTCAGCTCTCTGAGCCTATCAGACATAACATAAACTACTAGTGTAAGCTCTCCAGTACTGTTCACAATAAGTTATAATGCTTTTACTACAGGCATATAGATATCTCTGTAAAGATGCATGCATGCACATGTGTATGGTTGCTTTATCAGTTTAAAAAGGCAAATGGATGTGTCTCTGAAAATGTAAGAGGGTGCACCCTTATTAGACTGCATTGTGACAGCAGCGCAAAGAAACAAGCGGAACAGCTTGTGTTCTCTTCCTCAGCTGTGTTAGCTAGAGATGAGTGAATGCTATACTGAGATCATGTGGTGAGGGCTAAATTATTTTATAAATATATTAATGGAATCTGTGAGGGGCTTGGTAGAAATTTCTTCTTTTTAGTCTGGAAAAAGCGATGCCTCTTGTTTTTCAAAGGCTAATTTGTTAGATACTTCCAGTTTTGATAATAAGGCTTCATTGGCCTCCTCATATTAGCTGTCTATATATAAAGTGTGTTTCAGAAGGCTATGTTTTGTCGACTTGGCATTGTTATTAATGTATTGAGTATTAATGATTCTTAACTTGGGATGTGAGCTGTAAGAGGAAAGGATGGACTCTGCCTTTTTTTATTGAGGGGAAAATTGTATAGCATTTGTGATTTCTGCTTCCATTTCAGAAGTTGGTGAAAAGAAAGGCAGGCAAAGTAAGAACAGATGTGAAGTTACTTAGTACACCTCATCCCTGACATGTATTGTGACCTTCTCTTCTTCCTTCTATATTCTATTTGTCTCTTTTTTTCTCTGGAGGCTGCTGAATTGTGTCACGTAGTAGGAAAATGCTCTGATGCAGAGATGTGGCAGGTAGTAACAATAGTGAACAGAACCAGACCCATTTTACTTATGACAAAATCCAGGTTCAAATGTTTATCATCACAGATTGGAGACCTTTATCTCACATTTGGTTGCAGGTTGCAAATAATTATCCTTGTTTCTTATTTTGAAGGATTTTTCACACAGCTGCCTTCCAGAAAAGTGTGTGTGATTTTTTTGACCAACCAGAAATAGAAGAATTCTTTGAAGTCACGCTATCATTTCATAAAACAAAACTAAGCAAAACATTCCATGCACTGCCCCCTCCAAAGAACTGTTTGTCTTAACAAAGTGAAATTCTGGCTAGTTTAGTGTGGTGGTTTTTTTTTTTTTTTTAGTTCAAGGATTTATCAGTGAGTAAATACACTGACCTGTTTTCCTCCTCTGATACTATAGAGAGACATCAAATATATTTACAAATGCTGCAGAGGTAAGACTAGCTCAGTGAAATGCTTTCAAAATAAATTCAGAACTAAATTTACAGTCAGTATGCTCCAGTTTCAGAGGGGCTGCAATTAATTATCAAGCCATTCTGTGAGACCACCTTCCTAGTTTATTAGATACTGTTCTTGACTGTTTTTCTGGTAAGGTAATATGAAAAGAACCTAAAGCAATGTTGCCTTACATTCCCAAGATTGGCTGATAAGTAATGTTACTCCTTTCTTACATAAAAGTACCATGCAGTTAGAGTATGGCATATGTTGTAATCAGTGGAGGAGAGCATATGTGTTCCTCACCTCAGGAAGACATCTGTGAAGGAAAAAGTGTAACAGCTTGATACAAACTGCTGAGAAGTTTGCAAAAGACCAAACTATTGTAATTGTGTGTGAATCTGAACCTGATGCAGTTGTGGGGCTTGGTAGACCTAGCTTTCTAATTTTGTTCCATTGTTGTTTTCGTGCCCCTTGCTGCAAAGCTTTTTTATCACCTTGTATGGCGTTTGGACATGATTTAAAAAACAACCAAGCAAAAACTTTACAGAAAGTTGAAAACTCATGCATAGAGGAACTCACAGTGGTGGATAACAGAATTAGAGCCTTTCTCTCCTCTGTTCCAGGTGGTATTAAATAATACTAATCCCCCTGCTCTCTGCATCCAAAATTACCTAATGATAGAATTGCCTCCACTGAATGAATGAAGGGTTTGTAGAGTGAGATTATCTCCCTGTTTCTAAACAGAGAAAGAAAATCACACCACCTGTGGGAAGAAAAATTTTTGCTAGTTCTACTTCCAAGAATATTTTTGCACCTCCAAGCTGAAATTACTTCTGACCACTTTCTGTCCCATGAAAAACTCAAGAACAGAAGAGCATCAGATAAGATGGTCTTGGCTTCAACCGTTGCATGAAAACTGATCACTTTGAGGGGAAAATTTTTCATTAAAATGACTTCGTGCAGCAAACCTTGTATCTCAGTTGCTTAGGCTGTTGTGGCTATGACAGTGCAGCTTTTCTGAAAAAGCATCTATGTTCTGAAGAAAGCACCAGGTGTCCAAGCACGGTAGTTCACCTGGAGCTGTTACTTCCTGATATTTAAGGAATGCCACTACTTCCTCCAGTGATAGCCCTTTCTCCCCGCTTTTTCCTGGTGTTTCTTGAGGATGGGTAACTTCATGAACTTTTCTCTGCATAAATGACACAAATCTTGTCTCTCTAAGATGAAATTTAACTTTAGTCAACTTTAGATTTTCCACAATGTAGACACAGTATTCCCAATGAGTGTCAGATAAAGGAGTATCTTCGGGATTAGTTCCCTTGACATGCTCTTTGTGCATCTTGTTATATGCTTAGATTTCATTGCTGCAAGGGCATGCTACTGCTCTGTGTTCCATTTGTCTCCTGGGACACCCAGGTCCTTTTCTGCAGAATTGCTCTCCGGTGAGTCAGGCCATGTCTTGTTGCATGGTGTTGCTCCATCCAAGATGCAGAACTTAACATTTGTCCTTCCTGAACTTCAAGAGGTTTTTTGTTAGCCCAGTATTCCGTACTGCTAAGGTCCCTCAGATTGCAGTGCTATTCTCCAGCCTACCTACCACTTTCTGAAATCTGGTGTCCTCACAAACTTGCTGAAGGTGCAGATAGCGAGACCAATTGCCTTCCTGCCAGGAGCATGGAAATGAGTCTGCATCACTGCAGGTTTCTCTAAGCTCCTGTCCCTGGTTTTGACCATCCTCACAAAAAAAAAGGTATGTCTGGGCTTGTGCGCAAGGCTGGCATTGAGATAGAGCATTTCATATAAGAGCAGGCTCTAGCCCCATGCTCTACTTTGCATGGAGGATGCGGGTGAAAACTCAGACGTGCTTGAGAGTGCCTTCCCAGAATTCACTAGGCACTGTTCCCAGGCCTTCTGCTTGTTCATTTCTCACTCACCACCTGTGCATTCAGATCTATCTGCTGGCTCATAAACTGATTTATATAAAGTTCTTACTTCTCATTAGCCTACACCATTTCTGTTATGTATAGGTTTCACACAGACCATCCTAGAAGATGCCTACAACATGGGTTAGGTGGCCAGAGCAACACATAAAAGTTAATTTCTGGTATGATTTCAGGAAAAAAGTGTACTTTTCTGAATTACCTCTCAGCATTCCTAGTGATCCCAGTAGAAGGAAGGAAACTTCTAAATATATACTCACCCTTTATTCTCTCTTCCTTTGAACTAATTCTCTGAAAGGAAAAGGGGCTTTAGGAATACAAGTATACTCATTCTGCCAGACACTTCTTTGCCAATAAAAAAGGGTTCAGTCTCTAGGACTGAATTAGAGTCTAGGAATTAAAGTCACTACAAGCTGATATCTGTGTGTCCAACTGTTCTGTTTGGTGTTTGGCTCATTTTTTTCACGACACAGATTTTTAGATAACTTTATCAGTGGCCCTGTCTCCCATCCCTTTTGCCTGCTCTCTGGTTTAAGAGCCTCTGGCAGCCTCTGGCAGGTTTGTTGGGAGGAACATCCTGGTTCTTTCTCTTGGGTACATTTGTCCATCAGGAGTCTCAGGGCTGGGTGCTTTTCTCCCCATTCTCAAGTAGATAGGATACTGAAAGCTTTGGGGAAGAACCCTATTTGTGTAATCCCAGGTAATTGCCAGTTCTGACCAGCCAGGTCACATGTAGTGGCTGAAGTATGGATGTTTTCCAGAGAGTTTGCTTCACTTGTCTGGATGTTTACACCTGGTCATCTTTGCCAGGTAGACATCAATGCCTGGAGGGAGAAAATAACACCGATGCCACAACTTTCCGTACTCTTGCAGGCAGTGCAATATAAAAGCATTTTATAAACTGATCAAACTCCATAATTTAAGGTACATGAACTTCCCACGTCTTGTCTAAGAAGTTACACTGGGATAAGTACAGCAGTTAGCTATCCCCTTATGTAAAAACCTCTTAGCAGTGAGGTTCTAGGCATAGTCATGCCAGGCATAGTAAAATTTGTAGCTGATTCACAGGCTATGTAAATATGCCTGTACTTTAGGAAGAAGATATTGATGTGAGGAAGTGTATTGCCTTGCCCCTACAATGCATGAGCATTGTAATGAAAAGACAGTGTATTAAAAAGCCATCTAATCACCATGTTTAGTAGAAAACTACTGTGAGACAGATGTATTAATGCTCCAGAACCTGTTTCTCCACCATGTAGTATATATGACAGTGGCTTTCAGATTATGCTAAAGTTGGGAGTAATGCTACTATTATCATTCATGGATCAGATGACAAGGAACCTTGTCATAAAAATGCATACATTTCCAAAACAACATCCTATCTTACCATATGTGGCTTTGTGAAGTACCCAGCTGTGAAAAAGCTGCAAAGGCAGTTTAAAGTGGTAGAGTGATGGCACTGCAGGTTTTGGCACTCCAGGTGTAACTCAATTGTTTTATTGTAAATGGACAAATGTATGGAGTGAAAGCAATACTTTTACTTACAACGTTTCATTTTTTCACTGTGCGTTTAACACGATCAGATCCCAGACTTGAAAGCATTACTCTAAAGCCTAATTAGCATGCTCATGCTAAATATTTCCAGACAGAAGAGCTTTCATGCAGTGCTTCCCTTCTTACTTTTCACTTCTCACCCTCGTTTGATGGTGTTGGGTAAAACCCTTGTAGCAGGGTCTCCCTGAAGACTGTTAAGGTGCATCAGAAGACAACAGTCTCTCGTTCAGAACCAGAAACAAATTTAAAATAAAAGCTGACTTACATTTTGTCTCGAAATAAGATAGTTAAGAAAACATAATAGTCTGAGATATTATTAATGTTTGAGAACTGCTAATACTTACTAGCTATTAGTAACAAGCAATACCACCATCATTTCTTTATTCTCCCGGTTTGCTGCCTTCAAGTTTTGGCCAGACTAATCCCTCAACTTCTTTTCTGCTTTAAACAATCATACAGCTTCTGTTCACTCCATTGATATCCTGACTAGTTGCAATTTCTGCTTTGTAGGAGACATAGATCATTCATATGTAACTCAAATTCATATGTGGGATATAGTTCATTGAAGAACTGACTCGGTCTTGGTGTTGGTTTTGGCTTGTCTTGCACAGGCACTGTCTCCTTTTGCTGGTTGAGAAGGGCAATAATCAGAGGTCCTGTTCTTTGTTGTGTGTGTGGGATAAAGCCATTTACATGTGAACAAAGCCAGTGTTTTGCCCCCACTTTCATTTCTGCAGTGCATCAGTGCCACTCCCAGCTTCTTTGTGTATGTGCCCACCTGTGTTCATTGCCAGAAAGCACGGCTTTGGTTTCTGCTGAGGGAATCTAGCATACAGTTTCAGATGAAAACATTGGGTAGGTCCCACCCTCTCACACCTGCTTCTGAAACTGATCTCAAGGCATTAGGGGATGTTTTCTTTTATCATGTTCCTGGAGAAAGGATAATGTTTATCTCAAGTCAGACTTGCTGAATTGGGGTGAACTTTGTATATATGTTTCCTGTGAGATACATGCTGTCCTTGCATGAAATCAGTGTGGAAATTGAGGAATTTAATCCTCTGCTCACAGCAATTCAGTGACACAGGTCAGGCTAGAATTCAGGATTTCCGGAGTCCTTGAGTTACGAATATTTCTCTACCTAATGCTGTGCACTTGACATAAAAGTATAACGTCCATCTAGTATAAGTTAGCCCATGCATAAGCTGTCAATACTGGGAAATAAAGGAGAGTAGTGGCACAATGCATCAGTTTGCAGTAGAGATTGGCTGTGTCCAGTTTTAAGCTCCCTCAGTATGGGAAAGAAAGCAAATCCAGCAGAGGTGGTCAGGGGCTGGAGCACTTGCTCTCTAAGGGGATGCAGAGGAAACTGGATCTGTGCAGCCTGAAGACGGAAAGGCTTAATAGCAACCTGCCTATACATACACAGAGGTCATGAAGAAGTTGAAGGCAGGCTTTTCACAGCAGTCCGTGTCAAGAGGATGGGCAAAAATAAGTTGAAATGAGAGAGACTGGATATAAGGAGAAACCTTTTCACCATGAGAACAGTCTAGAATTGGAGCAGAGCAATTGTGCAGTCTCCTCCCTTGGATGTTTTCAAGACACAATGGTTAAAGCCCTGGAAAGCCTGGTCTCATCTCATAGGTGACCCACCTTTGAGTTGTAGGTAACAGGGAGTTGTGCTAGATGACCTTTCAATGTCTCTTCCAACCTGAATTATCCTATGACCATGTGATTCTTGTTGGAGCCTTTCTGACACTGACTTGAATGTCTGCATCCTCTGAAACTTGGGATATTTCTGCTGGGCAGCAGTTGAGGTAAAGATCTGAGGGTGAGCAGAACCTCAATAAAAGCCTACCTCAGATTATCAGCGGTCTTGGAGAGTTGTGGAAAGAAGATTCTTAGTTTTATCTGTAATTTTATTCAATCTTTGGAGCTTGAATTTTTCATTTACTGAACTGAGTAGAGATAGTTCCATGATATTAACTAAGAATACAGTATGCACTCCAAATAAATAAAGCACTCTGTGGGAATCATCAAAACTGTACATGCTACTCCATCTGGTGGGGAAATAAATAACAACTGCCAGTGTTTAAAAGGTGGAGACATTCTTCTAATGACAAAGGCAGGATTTTTCCAATCTGGTTTGTATCTGTAAGCAAGTGTCCTCACTTTTGCAATACTTACACTACACAGAACAGACAGAAAATCTTAACTAGTTTGGGGAATTTTGTTTTTTGAAAAGTTCTGTAGGTATAATTATTATTTTTGTCCTGTTTCCTTTATTTCAAGATGAGTAGCCCATATCATTGTGGTTGATGG
Source organism: Athene noctua (assembly GCF_965140245.1). Lineage (NCBI taxonomy): Eukaryota > Metazoa > Chordata > Aves > Strigiformes > Strigidae > Athene > Athene noctua. Next base: position 66,663,244 of record NC_134038.1, read on the forward strand.
GTTGCAAACAAAAGACACAGTCCTGGAAAATCTGGCCTCCTCTTTTCTACACGTTGGAGACTCAAAACATGAGAATGTTTGCTAAATATCCAGAACAGATCCCAGAAGTCAGTCTCTGTGGTCCAGGATTGCATTCTGTCTGTGTTTGTAGAGGGCTTAGCCCATCGGTCCCCGATTAATGCCTCTCTGCACCACATTATCAGTTGAAAGTTTCTTCACCAAATTCTGGAATGACTGCATAGGGGTACATGAGAATGACACTGTTGATGATGCCTGGAAATAACATGAAGCATGTTAGGATGGAATTAAAATCTCATATGTTTTTGGAAGATAATAAAGGTCATGTTGCCCCTTCTATGAACTATGAGATTCTACATCTGATAGTAATTTCTCTCTTGAAGAAAGAGAACCTCACAAGAAAAACACATGAAAGAGTAAAGGCTAAACTAAGTTATATGCATTTCATGGGTGTCTTTTTATTATCATTACATAATCAGCAACAGCCGTTTTTTTCAAAGTAACACACACAATTGAAATGGAGAGAGAGGTCGGAGACAGTGACCTCAGTCTAAGTCTGCATTTGTGTGTGGATGTGCAGGCAGAGTCTGAGGATTATGTTGACTGTCCTAGAGACTCACATACGCTGTTTATTCCTATATTTTGAGCTAGAGAGGGAGCAGTGAACACCTTTCGGGAATATGATCACTTCATTTTGGTGAGAAGTAAGCTTTCATTTGGACCAAAGAGGGTGTTACAGTGCTCTTCACAGCCACGGAATCTTCAGTTTTGCTCTTCTTTTGCAATGAATAAAAATGCCTGTTTTTTTCCTGTACGATAGCAAATTTGTAATTCAGACATTTGTTGTTGAGCCTGACTTATGAGTAATGAAATCTAGTACCTTCTAATCTAGTCTGAATTGAATATCTGATCTCAAAGAGAAAGACTTTGCATCACAGTCCCCACCACTTGCCTGAGATCTACTTCTGATCTGAAGACAAATTCTTGAGACATTTTTTGAAACTCAGAATCTGACTAGAGACCTTTCTGCTGTAGATGTTCAGATCTCTGTCATAAGGCCAGTGTTCAGGGGAAAGTTGTAACCTTATAGCCCAGTAGATATTGTATTGCCAAGAGGCCATAGGCTTTGAAGTTAACAACGGAGGCCTCTGGACCTGTCGCGCTTTGTATGGACTTGACTCGGCCTGCCTGCAGATTTGTTTTAGCTTGTTTACCTGTAATAGTGATTGTCTAATGATCAGGTAACTATTACTTTGTTTTAGCTTTTGATCAGCTTTGTACAACTGTGTGGTGTAATGCCTATACTTATATACTTTTTGTAACTAGAAGATATTAATTATAAGTACTTATTCTCTGTAGTACAAGCTGAGTATGGCAGATCCTAGAATAAAACACCTTGAGAGTACAGAGACAGAGGCCCCGGGGCTATGAACAGCTCACAGAGGTCACTTACTAGTGATTGAAGGAGGGCAACCTTTAGAGTTAGGTGAAACCAGTTAGGTATAACAGAGAGAACAAATACTAAGTATTCAACATATGTAATAAAACACCATATGTAGTAAGTACATGTGTAACATAGAGTTGGAAATTAATGAAGAAAGACCAAGGTGCGGAGCTATCTTAGAAAACATGTAAAAAGGACTCCAAGGAGATCCTGAGTTGAGAAGGAGGAAACCATTAACATCATACTGGCAGAAGACTTGAATGCTATAGCTCACTCTTCCCCTCCCCCTGTACTGAAGCTATCAGTTAAGACCCAGAGGGGCAGTGGAAAGGAAAGCTCACCACCAAAAAAAATAGGTAGATGTTAAAATGTTTGTGTATATACAGTTTTAACTGAATATAATTTGAACTGTGAAGTGAATGAAACTAATGAAACCATCATCTGTCTGATGGTTTTCATTAAACTGTTTAGACTTAAGCTAAACTCACAGTAAGTTCATGACTTTGCATATATAGTGTGTTCCTTTTGCCCTTAGCATTTCAAGTGTATCAGACTGATGGGAATTCAAGCACTCTATAATGTAACCTGAATGCAATGATTTGGTAGCAAAGATTAGGAAAACAGTCATGAACAGTGTGTATCCCTGACCGGTACAGCAAAAGTATCTTAGGATGACCTGACATGAAGAGGTACATACCCACCTTTTGTCATGCTGAGCTGGAGCGGATGAATCTGTTTCCAGAGATTTGTTTCAGAAGAGAGTAAAGGGGAAAGTTCTGTTCAAGGAAGGTCTGTGATTATGTCATGAGTTGCTCTCATCCTAGAGAGGCAAGATATATGACTTTTTTGAGTCTTTAGGAAAAGACAGCTTGCATGCTGCTTAAGATGATACTACTGGGTTTGGCCTTCATGCACTTGACCCAAATATAGTGAATATATGGTTTATTTTATGAGATATTTTTGGGGGATGATTCATCGTCCTCGTATACCACAATCTGTCATCTTTCAAGGAAACTTTTAAATGCTTCTGGGGTCAGTGTAGTTAGATCATGTGAGATCTTGTGCTGTTGAGACTTCTTGGGAAGCAGAAGGAAAACCACCACGTTTAGAGCAAGCTTACTTTGTCAAGCAGCGGGTACAGTGATTTGGGTGGAATAGTCATTACATTTCAGAAGTTGTAATGAGAGAGCTTTGCTTGGGAGCAGGTCTGTGAAGGGGAAGGGTCTATAATGATATTTAAAGGAGAGCATCAAAGACAGGAAATGAAGCTGCTACTGTGTCGTTTTGAGAGACTGGAGAACAAACCACACTAATATTAAAAGGAAATATTGTAAGCCATAGGCTGTGAGGCCAAAATGCAATCCCTACAATTCGGATTGCTCTTCATATGTGTGAAGGACAGATTTAGACCCACGAGGGAAAGAAAAGCTGTGAAGAAGAGGAGGAGGGCTAACAGCTTACTTCTTGGCTGTTAACATTGAATAATTAAACACTAACAGCCAAAAGGAAAGCTGTTGTTTTCCTAGTCCAAATACCCAGCCAGGAATAAAACATTAAGCAGCTATACAAATGATGTCTTTCATTTTCTTTTCATAAAACAAACCACTAAGTTAAACAACATATACTTGGGATACATGGAATATAAGTGCATTTCATATAGCCAGAAGTGTAACTTCTGGAATTTGTGCTCTGCGTGTGACAGGTAAACTGAACATTACTTAGTGTACTGAGTTTTTTGCCTTAAAAGTCGTTGTGCATCTGTGGAAATTAAGGATAATATCTAGAATACTAAAGTGTTAAATCTTGGCTGCCTTATGGTAAAGAACCCCCTAAAGGTTTGTGTGTCCAAGATATTGACTGGGATTTTTTTATGTTATTTGGTCCAAAATTTTTATTATTTACTAGCCCTGTTCTGCTTCTGGAAAGCAAGTCATTAGTCTGTGCTTTTACTAGTGGAGGGTCTTAAGGTATTGTGGCATAGCCTCTGGCCCTTGCTCCTTTTGTAGTCTTTTCACTAAGGCTGAACTTTGGAGAAGTTCTCAACCTGCAGCTTAAGTGTACAGAGAGGAGAATAAAACAAGTTGTTTCACTGGCAGTTTCTATTGTGTGTAAAGCAAGGATTGTAAAAATCAGAGTGAAACAGAGACACCACATTCATGATTTCAGACTACAATCCATACCCATTCACATGTTTTATACTGTAAGAAAACTCAGAGGAGAAGGGGAAAAAAAAAAAAAAACTAAGGGAAAAAAAAGACATATGAAATGGAGAGATGGCACTTAGAATCCAGTATGTCTGACAGAAGAAATACCCCCCAGAGCCAGAAAATTGTCATCAGGTAGCAACGATATCAGTCTAGAGCTCCTTCCAGCTTTGGATCACGAGGCCCATCAGCAGAGCTTCCTGTACACAGCACCCCTTCACAGTCACTCATCAATCAAACAACTCTGAAAATAAAGACCACATGTCATAAAATTTGTGGAATTCTTCCCTTCCTGTTTATGCAAGAACTGCCAGATCACTTATGTTGCTGTACCAGCTTTCGGTCCTCAGAGAGGTGGATGATTTTCTTTTTCTAGTGTCAGAATAGATAAGTCCTTTTGCTTCTGGTGTGAAGCATAAATGTTGTTATTATAGATAATTTCACACTGCACAGGTCACCAGGGACCATTGTAGGAATGCAAAGGTAATGACTTTGAAAGGCTATTTATTCACCTCTATAAAGCTCCTCTGCCAGCTTGAATGGGGAGGGATAAAAGGGTGGATCCAAAATACCATGTTTGTCTATGCAGAAGCCTTCATATTTGTTTGTATTAGTTGGATTCAAGCGCTGGAACTGGCAAGTTGCTCTGAAGAGGGCAGTGTGTGATTGTGTGAAGGCCATAGGAGCAAAGTATAGAGGCACATATGAATAGATGAAGTCAGGACTCGAAGGCTGTATCTGCATTGCAAAATAAAGTGGGCTAGGGACTGCTCTGTGATCCTGGGTCCAACAGGCATGGCTGAGGTCACATTTGTACAGCTTGACTCTCAACCCATCCTCCCCATCAGAGAGGCTGAGTGCATCCAGCGTAGCTGCTGACCTCTGTTAGCTCTTGAAGCATTACAGAGATCAGCAATGTTATCTGGCCTGGGCCAAAGCTGTGCTAGAAACTGTGCTAATGCTTTCATGATAAGACTGATTGCTTGCCAGCACTCAGGCCTGTGCCCACACCCTGTTCAGTTTACTTGGATAGGTGCAGTCAGAGGTTCCCATGCCCATGTCATGCTGGAATACCAGGTATGGGACAAAACAGTCCTACTTCAATGAATTGCCACTTGTATGTAGGTCACTCCTACTCACCCTACATCTTCAGAGGTGCCATAAGAAGTAGAGATCTCTCCTTGTAGTAACTGGCACTCCTTTCTCTAATAAATCTGCAAAGATAAGGAAAAGGTTGAAATTTATATTAAAAACATTCGAAAAATAGCAGTAGTTCTGCTGGCAGTTTTCCCAGCACACCATATGTCGACCTTTTCTGGTCAATGTAAAAACCACAATCAACTGTGACGGGATTAGTGGTTCACCTCAGATGTAGCACCCCACGCTTTGCTTTCTCACTGATGCCACCCTTTCCAAGTGACTTCAGGGTCCCTTCGTGTGACCTTTTGCTCGAGGCAGTTTCCAATGTGTGTTCCCAGAGAAGCCATCAGGGGTTCACAAAGCATAGCCTGCAGGTTTCCCAAAGCCAGGATTTCATTCGTTCCTATGCATGCCTAGGACTGGGCCCTCTTTCTCCAGGGTTGCTTTTCCAAACTTAAAATGTTCTTTGCAAAGCTTTTTTTGTGGACTTCCAGGTTTCTTTCTTTGATTATAGAGGAATATCCACTTCCTCTTCCATACCTGTCTGTGTTTTCATTCTCTTTTACCCACAAGACAAATTTCTGAGGGTTCTCTATCCTCCTGGCCCATGAGGACAACCTGATGCCTGTTCTTTACTGGTCTTTGCTCTGTATGCTAAAGACGAAGGCTTTGTATATTTTTGAAGTTCTCCCATAGCATTAATTCTTTATATCCGATATGAATTATTGGCAGATTAACAGCAATCTGGAAAAGCAGATGGTGCTTTCCAGACCTCCCTCCTCCTTCCCTGTCATGGTTGAAAGGAAACTAACATTAATGCAGCCCTAACCTTCAGTGAGAGCACAGGCCTACTCAGTCTGTCAAGCTGCCAGATCTTTACGTACAGCTTTATCACACGTACGTATTTCCTATTTCTCCTGGATATAGAAAGAAACCTCCAATATATATCAGAATTTTATACTGTGCCAAAATTTTATCTATAGTTACAGATGCAAATATAAACCCACCATATAACTACATCCATGCATAATCATATAAATATATATTGGTGTCTCTGGATTTGTACTCCTAAATATATGGATGTGTGTTCACAGAAATACATATGTATGTATGTGCATACATGATGCATCAGGTATTTATGTCTACTTCCTAAATCCATTGGACATCAATATGGACATGTTTCTCTGTGCAAACTCTGAAATTTAGGTCCGATGATTGAAAGTCATTAGCATGGCTTGGAATGGCAAATGTGCACCAACTACTGATTAATCCCAGGTATCCCCCCTGGCTAGAAACAGATCCTTGTATCACTTTCTCTGCACAGTTGCACTATGTCCTGCCTTTATTCTTGCATCATGTTTGGCAGCTTTTAGTCTTTCTCTGTTGGAAAACTTTCTTCAAAGATTTCCTGCCCAGAAAATTCATGCTAATTGTACGTGTGCTTTTCCCCTGTACTGGCAATATTATTTGTCAGCAGTTGTACTCGTAATAACTGATAAGAACTAGTTTGGATATCCACCAATACACCTCAACCTCTTTCTTCAAGCTCCTTCCAGGAAAACATTCATTTTTTTTAACAGTCTTTTTGTTTCATAGGAAATAAGATTAGTATGAAATTCATTAAAACCAGTAGAAACTTGTAGCATGTAATATGTGCACATGTATATACACATGGACACACAGAGGTTTCAGTCTGAGACATAAAACCTCTTTTTGGCAGATGCTTTCGCTTTGTCTTCAGTCATCTATTTTTGACTGTCTTTCTTCCCAGCGTACAGTTAATAAAGTCAGTCATCAGAGGCAGTGAAATTGTTTCTTCTTTATCCTTTTGTACACTAACAGCCTGTGCTGTTACTTATTGTGTTACCTGTAAGAAGGGTTTTGATAGAAACCTTTGCAAGACAGAAAGGATCCCACAGCACTGGGGGTTAATGAAGCCCATGGTGCACTCTTAAATTCTGCACTTTTGCACCACTTATAATATTTATTTTTTCAGGTTTTTTGAAGGATGTTGTTTAGTCGCTTGGTCACAGCTCCCCTCCATCAAATGGCACGAAGCCACCTTGCCAATGAATCAATCAATGAGTACAGCATCTTTGGTGGCAAGCACTTCAGGGAGAGAACGTTGGGACGTGATGGAGTTTTGTGAGGGTTTGTTGTGTTTTACTTAGGTCTCATTTCTCTGTTTGTTTCATTTATGACATTTTGGATGTTTGGAAAGTAACAAGTGTTCTCCAGGCAAATCTTGAAAAATACCTGTGTTTTCCCCCATCCATGCCCAAATGCCATCTCGCTTAAGATCAAGAGATCAATGTAAAGTTTAGCAAGAGAATTTTGAGCCCCATGATGGAAAGCAAAATTTATTTATTACTACTGGCTTCTGCTGTTATTTCAGACTGTTTCATGCTCATCATATAAACATCCCCTTGCATTTACTCAGCTATATACTTATACTCCAAAAGGAGTAGCATATGGTGTGAAAACCAGATGCCCCTGCCCACATAAAAGCTCTATACATTTGTTTGAATGTAGTCAGGAAACAGTCACGATCTTCTTCCCACTCTCAGAGGAGTCAGCTGAATGCAGCCAAGCCCCTGTTTAGCTCTCAGTGACTGCTGATGTTGCCTAGGCTCTCCTGGGGGGGAATGGGATGGATCGTCTCGTCTCATGGGAACGTTTCAGCATGTTCCTCTGAACTTCCCATGCTTCGTGTGTTAATTTTCTCTACTGAGAGTCGTCTTCTTCCCCTCAAAGGCTGTCTGGGTTCCTCCTCAGGAACTTTCTATATTACTTCATTCCTCTCCAGCATCTGGCTCTGTATCATTCTTTTAATCTGTGGAGCAGTTAACATCATCAGGGACCTCCTTCCCAGTTGCACCCTATTACACACTTCTAGGCCAGGTTTGCATCCTGTCTAAAAACTGCCTTTAATTCCTCTTAGTTTTAAATCAGTACTCCAAATGAGAACCTGTAAGCCTGTAATAAGCCACAACTTTCACTTCTGTTGTATCTTCACTTCTGACCATTCTTTGTTTGGAGGTCAATATTTTTATGTCAGGCATTAAGTTTTTATAGACTCCCTTCAGCTGCCTGAAGGCATGTGCAAATGTAACAGAATACGATTCTCTGAACACCAACACAGGTCCCTTCCATGTGGCATAAAATCTTCGGCATGCTTTGCAGTGAGATGATGTTTTTTTTTCCTGTGTGAAGCAGAGGTCTGGTTCCATGCTCTGCCAGTGACCTGCCATGTGGGGGCAGAACAGCTCCACCTAGGAACAAGAAATGAGTTCTCCTAAGAGAACCGGTGGCTCTGCAGCTCATCTTTCCACGGGAGCAGATATTCCACTGAGGAAACCTACAGGATAAACTGCGTTCCCTAGAAGCCCCATAGGTTCAGGAGAGTCTCATCAGTCTTGTCCTGTCCCTCTCCACACTTGGCAATAGCTGATTTGGCTGCTTTTACTACAGCCCGAAGACATAGGAAGCCCACAGTCATGAGAAATCTTATACTTTCTGCTGTGACTGAGTTGTCAAACAAGCCAGATTCAGCTCTGAATATTTATTGAAGATCAGAACAAGCCAACAGTACACATGACTATCGTGTGCTGGAAGCATTAGTGTATAGGCTGGGTCAAGTGTGACACCAGTGAGAATTGCATACACAGAGGAACTGTATGGCATGCAGAAGGGGTCTCCAGTGTATGGACCTCTGCATCTCCCATGTACACTCCAGTTGTAAAATGTGCAGAGGCATGGCTTTCTGGTAGGATTTACATTATTTTAATATTCTACTTTTTTCAAGAATTCTGGGCACGGACAGTAAATCTTTAAAGGCATTGGGGTATTTTTAGTCATGCTATTCTGAAAGTCTTCCCTGCAGAAATTGCAAATACTATTTTAAAAAGTCTCTACAGCTCTAAGTCATATGAGTCACTAAAAAGGGTTTTTATCTTCCTTTTTAGATTTAAAAAGAGTTTCTTTCTTCAGTAGGTTCTTACTTTGCTCTCCCAGAAAAATGGATGGGTCCGTTCTTTCAGTCAGGCTAGAAGGTGTTGTTTGAAGGCCCTTTGATATGTTTTTCTCATGTACATCAGATGATGCAGGTAATGAATGGACAGCACTGTGCCTGATGTTTGACTTCAAAATACCATTCAATACTGGCCTTGGACTGTCATTTCTGTCCTGTTGGCAAAGCCGCTCTTACTTCATGCCACTTGATTCTTTTTTGTTGCATGGGACATGCCATTAAAGGCCAGAATTCAAGCAAAGAATATTTATATTTCTGATCTTTTATAAAAATGAACATATAAACAAAAAAACTTGTAGGAGGGTGGAGGAGAGGACCCCTGCTCTCCCCTTTGCTTCCCTTCTGAACGAAGTAACAGTATATTTCTGGTAATACCTTAATTTCAATCCTTTGATTCCTGGTTGGAAAAACATCCAACTGAAATTGGTGAAAACTGATAAATTTTTTTTTCCAAAACCTGCAAGAAATAGTGCAAAGCCTTTAAAAAAATCTGAGTTAAATCCAATTCCTTAAATCCCTGATGGAAGAAATCTTATTACCTTCAACACTATTATATACAAGACAAAGCCTGTAAGGGTTTGCTAAGTTATTGAAAAAGGCAAATTAATGACAGCGCTTGAAATTACCTGTAATTATCAGTGACACCGGGTCAGCATCATTGCAATGACAGTCTCACAGAGTGGTGACTCTGACTGGTTCAGAATTTATACAAAACTGCAAAACAAAACATGACCTCCACAATCAGTATTAAGGTATCTCTGGAGCATTTAAGCATCCGAATTCACAATCTACTGCGTTGCTGCTTTCATCTTTTGAAGAGCAGTTAAATTCTGAAGCCAAGAGTCCCAAGCGTTTTCCTGATCAAAATCACCTCTCCTTTCCCATTCATATTTACTCAGGCCTCTCCCTTCACTGTCACCATCACACAATGTCTCTGCAGCAGCTATAACAACTGCTTATACGGAAAAGTAATAATAGGAAGGCGTTTAATGAATTTTAAGCTGACTTTAATGTAATTTAGCAGCTGGAAACAAGGAGAAGAGCCAGCACAGTGTGACCTGCCAGCTCTCTATGGATTGTCAATGGTCAATGTAGCACATATTTCAGCACTGCTCTCCAGGGTGTGCTGGCGATATTTCTTTTCTCCAGCTACGTTCCTGATCTCAATTAAATCGGAGTCTGAAGTACTCTTTCTGATATAGTTAATACTTTCCAATAAATGCTCTTGGCTTTGTTTCTCCCCAGACACTGTCCTTCCTCACATTGCTTTGCTCAGTGAGTGAAGCAGACATCACCCAAAAAGCAAAGATGTTCTTTTTAGAGAGACTAGAACCGAAGTTTTGTCTTAAGAAACCAGGGAAGAAAAAATAGGCCTTTGGTTATATAGCAATAATCCCACCATTCCTGGAGAACCTCTCAAAACCTTTCTTTTGTTCCTTCACTGTTACTATTTCTATATTAGGTCTGCAATGTTGTTGGTTTTTTTATTCTTTCTATAACTATAAAGGAATTTCCAACATAAAGCCACTCATCAAACTATACAGCTGAAGTTTTTAGTTTGCATACCTTGAAGTTTATTTTCCACTAAGTATATGAACCAAATTGTTAACACATTGACCCAATGCCTTTGAGTCATTATAAAGTTTTTTATGACAGCCTACAATTAGTATTATATAGTTTCTTTTGAAGGAGGCTTGCAACAGGTGTCTTAGCTTTCTGCTTCTTACTTCCGTCCCCTCCAGTTCAACGAAAAATACACAGTTTAACAACCATTTATTAAGATCACTCTTGTTTCCAGTTCAAATGTGTCTGTGCTAGAACATGGGAGGAAACTACAGTTATATAATAAGCTGGGCAACGGACTGCATTTGCCTTCATTTTTGCAAAACTTCATTTAGATACAAATTCATTTTTTCAGTTTTTAGCTGGTTTGACTTAAAAAAAAAAAAAAACAACAAACCAAAAACTGAAAGAAAAGCCAACCACAAAACCCTTCTATCACACTATTGTGATGAGCTCCACAAGCAGCTCTTTGTGGTGGTCCCACTACTGAGATCCAAAACAGCACAGAGTTGTGCTGGTGGTATCTGGAGCCATTCAGCTGCTTCAGGCTTTGCAGAAACCATCCCAGAGAAGATGGTGGCCTCGTGACAGTTTCCTTTGCTTGCTGTGGAAGGGTTATGTAGATCACTTCAGATTCATTTGGATGGATACTAGTATAATCCTTTGTCAGTCTTTGACATTCTCATTTTGCCTATTTGGGTTGATGACCAACCACGATAACCTGTGGCTGCTGAACCACAAGAACCAGTATGTCCATGGCTGCGCACAGCAGATAGCTGTAGTTCTGGGGACCTGACTGTTGATGACTATCATATCTCCAAAGGTGTTCAAGCAATTGCAGATTGTATTAGATGAACATTTCAGGTAGGGTGAGAACGCCTGTACCTCCTGGCCTTTGCAGATTTGTGTGTTGTATACACAAGTGCCAGCAGCTGTTCTGATCACAGCTGTGCGGTGGGGCTACTCACAGCCATATGGAAAAGGTTGCTCAGGGCTTCTTAGCACTGTAAGCCAAACTCAGTGCTGCTACCTCCAAAGTGAGGTGCTGAGGTAGGAGCCATGCTGTGGGAGAGGAGAAGGGAGGAAAAGGAGCTTGCTCAGAGAAAGAGAGGAGAGCATGAGGAGTGCAGCTTGTTGCTGCTGTTAAATGGTGCGAGAGTGAAGACCTAGGTTGAAACTTCTGCCTCCATCCCCTCATTTGTGTCAGCAGCTGCATTGGCATGGCTCTCTGCAGCTTCAGCATATTCAGAGCAGACATCAGGCCTGTGGTCATTTATCAACCTGCGGCCCAAGATGGCTGCAACCTCTGTGCAACCTCTGTGCAACCTCTGTGCTTAGGACTGGCCCTGCTGTGCATGAAGGTGGAAGGCAGTCCCAGTCTCCGAAGGCAAGATATGTACAGGCCATTTAGCACTGATCTCTCACTTCTGTCCCTTTACTGCACTTTCCTGGATAATTTTACAAGCAGATAAGCAACATTTAAGTTGGGACCACTGCTGAATATCCCTCCCCAGTTAGACATTCCTGTCACTTCTCTGCAGTGTCTCTGGCACCCCTACACAGTAAGCAGATCAGACAACTGACCACATAACAGAAGGGAACCCTTTTGGATCACCAGTAAAGCAGGGGAACGTGAGAGCTAATTCTAGGGAGAAGACTGAGGTGTTCAGCTGGGGTGAGCCCCAGGTGGAACTGTGGCGCAGAACAGCAGGCTCAGATCAGCAAGATTATTTGGTTTACTAACTTCTGTTCAGGCAGCTCTTTTTGGGGTCTGAACCTAGCTTTGCTTTGTAGTTTATGGGCACAACATGGATTATTTCTGGTAGAGAATTTCTTGTTTCTGAATTAGACCACTGTCATCATAGAACAAATGCATTTGTAGTTATTGTCACTGAAAAGAAAAGGGTTATTTGTGATGAAGAGCAATGGCATGACACTTCTCTGAAAAAAAACCCCAAACCAACAAAAAAACCCAAACCCCGAACCATAACATTTCCATTCCCTTTGCCCTTTTCAAATTGACCCTGTCTCCCCTGACATTTCCCTTAAGCATCAGCTTTAGAGATTATTCCAGTTTTTTTAAAAAAAAACGTCCAGGCATGTTGACAAATTCAGTGATCAGTATAATTAGTACCTATAGCTGGAAAACAGCTTGATGCATACAAAAATCCTTGTGATTCTGATAAATATATATGCTCGTACAAGTTCCCTGAGACATTGAAAACCCCACATGCAAATTTTGAAAACAATTGATTTCAAAGTTTCTAAACACATATATACTCTTACATTATTACCACAGTTTTGAAATATTCAGTTCATAGATGGGTTCTTTTCTTAACTATATACTAAATTGTGAGCATCATGTTCTAAAATTACTTCTTATTAATATGAAATATGAAAAAAGAGTATGTTTGTGTAAGCCTGGGTGTTCCTGAGGAATGGTGTCTGTAATTGTCAGGGCTAGAAAGAAGAGCCTAAAATCATCGCTCAGAGCCCAGAGCTGAGATGTGAAACACATCACTAAGTGCTGGGGGATTCATAGTCACTTGCAGACCGCAATGTGAGTGGGCAGGCTTGTGAGCCTTTTTGAAGGGAGGCATGATGCTTTGATGTGCCCAGTAATTACATTATGAGTTCTGTTTGTTGTAAGAGAGTGCCTCATGGCATGGAAAAAAAGACTGGCAGATACCTCTAGTCGTTTGCTCTGCTTCGGTAAGAGATTGTCCAAGTGAACATTTCTCCATTCAATCACATTTTCCACTGGAAATTCCTCTTTCCTTTGCATATCTTTTAACATACAAGACTCTCTGTGCGCTCATTTGAATAGGTTGCCACACAGGTACATCAGATGAAACCACAGGCTGTAGCCCCAAAAGGAGCGGAAATACTATTTTTAAAGATCTTATCTCTCTCTGAGTGTCAGGCTGGCACTGTCTGTTGCTTTCCTGCTTTTACATGTACTTGCCAAAAAGAAGTTCTACTCTTTAAGGACTTAAAAAACCCAACTAAATAAATAAAAATTGCTCTTAAGGCCTGAAAATGCTTCAAACCAAAATGTGCCATGGTTGTGTTGCACCTTCAGAAAATCCAAGGTTGTTTCATGAAATCCTGCATGTCAGGAGACTGGAGCAATGTTTAAACCCTGAGGTGTGTCATAGGGCTAATTACTGTATCTGTCTCTGCATAACGGTGCTAGCTCTGTGTGAGTAATTGGGGCAGGAGCTGGTGTCTAAAATCCCCTTTCAGACCCCCATTTAGCAGCATCACACAGGTGAGGTATCAGTGACAGCGTGGGAAACATGACTCACATTGGTAATGATCGTTGAGATTAGACTAGAGAACAAATCTTCTAGCTAGAGTTCTGGATGGCGATAGCAGGATCTATATGGCATTTGGCTCTGTCATTTGCCAGCTCAGTAAATCACCTTTTGGGGCCTCTGGTTCCTCACCTGTAAAATGCTGGACAGGAACCACTGGGACAGCACTGTTCATCTTGGCAAGAGCAATGAAGAAGAGCTCTGCACAGGAGCCACCTACTACCAGAATTGTGTCCTTGATTATTCCTCACAATGAAGACTACAAAGAAAAACTGAGGTGAAAAGATGCTTCTTTTAGGCAACATAGGGAGGAAAGAGCTTAAGAGACAGACAGATGAGAGTCAACCGTGGATGTGACAGTGAATTAATTCACCAGGTCTGCTTTAATGTTACTCCTTGAAGAACCACATTTTTATAGACATTTTACAGTGGGGATACCAGTTGCAACTTGACATAAAATCTGAACTGTGCCATATTTGCATTAAAAGTGAATTAAAATCTCAGTATTGTTTTACCGCTTATTGAGTCTGAGAAATGTCCTTCATAAATATAATGACCCAGGATATGGTGGTTCAGCTAGATGGGGATGATTCCTTCCTCACCACCTGAATCCAGCATAGCAGCCAGCTGGACAAGCAGACATGACTGCCGACATAAGCAGGCACCAGCGTATGTGAGTGGAATGGCTGGAGAACACACGTTCAGTCAGGAGTCACATACACCAACCTGTAATTCAGGCACTTTGTCGTGACAGGTTATTTCAGGGCATGGCGGGTCATTACTGGCTTAATAGGAGCTTCCTCTGAAGCTGACAAATGCCCTCCCCTGTCCCGGGCTTGGGTGCTGTTGGGAAGGAAAAAGACTTGAAGGTGAAGGTGAGCATGGGAGGATGGGTTCAAGAAGAACCATCACTTTGTGAATGCTGCAGGCCTTCCCGAGGACATGCCTACAGTCTATGACCTCTTAAATCTTGAAAAGCACACCTTGCAAATGGCACAGGGTGGGGCGGAGTCAGTATGCAGCATCTGCTTTCACCCTCTGGAGACCACACAGTTCTTAATTCCTTTGAATATTCTTTAGGGGGCATCGATTGCTATTCATCAATAACTACTAGGGTATTCTGTTGGAAGATTAACACAGAAACTTCAGTGTCTTTATCCTGTTTTGTCCTCTTAGGTCTCATAGAAAGGATTGTAGAATGTAATTAGTGTAAGTAAAGGATACTTTTAAATTCCTTTTTGTCTTCACTACAACAGTGGTATAATTATTGCACATAATTTTACAACGAATTTTTGAGTAAAAGTAATATAATTACAGTGTATTCACTCTTCTTGATCACCTACATGTCTATCTCCCATTCATTTGAATGGATTCAAAATTAACTGTCTTTCCTGTTCCTAATAATGATAAATGACCATAACTAGATCATAGAGTTTTGCTTACATTTGTAAGTGATGCTAAAATGTTTTGAGTGTTTTAAGGTGTGTTCATCTTTTTTGAGTTTGATGAATTGCAAGTTATGAGTACTGGAAACCTGTTACTCCTCTTTTCCTGCACTCCAGCCCAAACATTCACCCCAGTTATATGTTTTAAAAAATGATTGTTACACTAATGCCAGTGAAGATAGGAAGTCCACTGTGTGAAATACAAATACAGAAGGAAAGATCACCCATAAAGAGCTGAAATACTAGTTAATGGGACAATACTAAGAGGTGATCTAAAAAAGATGGAGAAAAAAGTGAAAACAGAGCAGTAATATTTTGTATATCACTGTTTTACACAGAATGCATGATATGAAGACTTCTGGTGGAAGATCTTCTGATACATACATAACCTATGTGTTAGATCCTGACTGGAGTGTGAGTACAGGCTATTTAGGGAACATAATGGGGTTGCTGTGCTCTCTGTAAAGGTGCTCCTTGATTTTGAAGAGCTTGAGTAGAAATCCAAGGATGTGTCTGTCAAGAGTCAAGGTCTAAAGGCAGAATGACACTGAAGATGCTGTGGTGGAGTCTGACCAAAACCCACTGGACAATATGTACAAGCTGAGACTTTCTACAGACAGTTACAGAAGTCTCCTGACTGCAAGCCTTTGTCTTCATGGGAGATTTCAGATACGCAGATAGGTACTGCTGGGCTTGCACCATGTGAGCAGCCCAAGAAGTCCCTAGACTGTACTACTGACACTTTATAATGCAAATGGTAGAGGAGCTGTACTTGACCTGAAGCTTGCAAAGAGGGAAGAACTGGCAGCAAGTACAGCAGAAATGGCAGCTTGGGCTACAGCGACCATGCAGATGATTGAGTTCAGGAGGAAGGCTGGGAAGAGAAGCAGCAGAATTAGGACCCTGGACTTGATAGAGCAGAGTTTGGCTTAGCTAGGGGATTTTTATGCGAAAGTCCTATGGAAGGTGCCAGAGGGGAAGGGGACACAGGAGGGCTGGCTGATTTAAAAAAAAAAATGGTCAGAACCAAGCGAAAAACCCAAAAGCTTATTGAGAGGAGAGGAGCAATCTGCCTCATTGTACAGGGTGGGCTTTCAGCAGAAGGCTCTCCTGACTAAGCATGGAGTTTCATGGTGAGCCACTAATGCAACCAAATAGCATGCAGGAATTGAAAAGATGAATGTACAACAAAGGAAGAGTATAAAGATATTGTTTCAGCACTTTTTGACAAAAATGACTAAGGTCAGGGCCCAGCTGGAGCTAAGATGGGGAGAGGGCATTAACGGTAACAAGAAGGGATTCTTCAGGAACACTAATTACAAAAGAAGTTCAGAGAGCATGTAGGCCCGCTGATGAATGGGGGAGAACAACATAGTGGCAAACATTACAAAACAGGGTCCCCAGTGTCTTTTTTTGTGTCAGACAAAGCCTACTCCCAGCTTTATACATACCAGCCCTATTTGTTATGGAGGATAGCCTACAGGGAAGGAACACTGAGTTAGAGACAATGACAGCTGAATGTATTCAGATTCATAGGGCTTTATGAGATTCATCTGACTGCACTGAAAGAGTTACCTGCTGTCTATCATCTGTGAAAATTCAGGGTGATTTGCAGAGGTCCATGAAGACTGGAAAAAGGCTAAAGGCTAAAAGGCCTGTCTTTCATGAAGACAAAAAGGAGAATATAGGGAACAATATGACAGTTTTTGTCACCTCAGTCACTGAAAAAGAACATCTTCTTGAAATTCATTTTCAAACATAGCAAAGACAAGAAGGCAGTGGCCTGTATAAGGAGGCAGATGGCACCGTTAGCAAATTTGCAGACTGTGTTAAGTGGGGGGGAGTGATTGACACACAGAATGGCAGAGCTTTAGTCCAGAGGAATCTTCAGAAAGTTGAGGATTGGGACAACAGAAATTTCATGAGATTAAGCAAGAAGAAATGCAAGTTTCTGCATTCAGGGCAGAATAACTCCAGCATTGGTACAAAGTGGTAACTGGCTAAGCAGCAGCCTGTCTGGAAAGGACCCCAGGGTTGTAGTGGACTAGTTGAACCATTTGTGGTTGAGCCAAAAGTAATTGTAAGGTAAACCACATGCTGGGCTAGAAGCAGCATACCCAGCAGATCAAGCGAAGTTGTTCTCATCCACCTTTACTTGGCACTGGTGAGGCCATACCTGGAATCATGAATCTTGTACTGGCCCTCCTTCCTCCCTCCCCCAGTTCAAAGGAGGCTGTAAAGAAGCTGGAGGGAGTCCAGCAGAGAACTGCCAGGATAGTGAAGGACCAAGAGCACAAGCAGAGGTTGAGGGATTAGTGTGGTGAAGAGGAGGCTGTAGGGTGATCTTAGCAACAGTCTACAGCAGCTGGAGGGGGAATAGCAAAGACAGCGGAGCTAAACTATCATTTAGTAGCAGACAATATGACAAGGAACAACAGCCAAGAACTCCAGTTGGGAGGTTCAGGTTGGGCAGCTGAGAAGACCCATGAAAAGGGTAGTGCAGCCCTGGAACATGTTACTGAGAGAGACTGTGCAATCTCCACCATAGGAAATTCTCAAGAGTTGGCGAGACAAACCACAGCTGATGGGAGCTAGTGTGGGTAATACCCATGATATCAAGCAGAAGGATGGACTAAATTATCTCCACAGGACTCTTTCAAGCAAGCTTTCTATGATTCTATGATAAACATAATCTGTAAGTAATAGGAGATGCCTGTGTGATTGCACAGATGCAAAGCCAAGTATTATCAAGATGTAGTGGGCTTCTGGATCAGAGCAAGAGCAAAAATCTCTAGAAGTGTTGATGATGTTGCATTTGTCTTTTACATGTGTCCTGACAAAGGAATGGTCATGTTTTTCTGCCTCTAGGAAATGTTTCCTGAAACACTGCTCTTCCTGTTCCTGATAGCCTCTGAGCAAAGATTTCTTTCTGTTTCCCAGTATTAGTCTATGTTTCTTGTCTGTCTACAGGTTCTTCTCATACTTCTTCAAGGAGTTTGAAGTCACTTCTGCTGAACTTTGTCACTCACTTGTGAAATCATTTGGTACCTGAGTCATGACTCCTGAAACTTTCTCTTGATTTTTGCCCTTGAGTGTCTTTATTGGGTTTGGTTGGGTATTGTTGGTGTTACTGGTGTTAATAACCTTTATCCTAGATCATACAACTGCACTGAGCATAACTTTTATCAAAGTTTAATTTGTCATCTTTTCATTTACTCTGCTTCAGTTTTCTCCATATTCATATCCTCCATACACAGTTCCCATCCTTCCACAAAAACAAAAGAAAGGAAATCCAAGATTGATTTTTTAGGGGCAAAAACCCAACTTGCTTCAGCCAGTATGTTGCTCCTCTGAGCTCTCAGAGGAGAGCAGGGTGTAGTGAAGACACAGGCTTGTACATTTTTGAGGGTTGGAAGAGAGGGGGAGCATGGAAGTAGGTGCAGAATAGCCATCCAACTCACTGAGATTTTATAAATATTCCTTTCACATTTCATCATAAACCTGAGACAGTTCAATGTAGTTGTGAGTGCCTGTTCTGCTGAAACTAGGCTGTGGTCTCCCTAGTCTCCAGACAGTGCTTTTTGCAAGGGAGTGCGTGTGGGACTTTCTCAGGCTTTCCAGTTGCGTCTGTTCTGTCTTGTATTAATAGTCACTGAACCACAGAAAGACTGACTTGACTTCCTTCGTATTCTTGTTGTGAATCAGGCAGAGCTGGGACTAGTGTCTGGTTCTCTCACATGCCACATGAATTTCCCTCACAAGCACGTTACTAGCTATCCTGGCATTCCTTTCTTCCTACTTTTGACCAAAAGTTGTGTCTCTCCTTGTTGTTACTGCCTTATTTTTGCCCAAAGTTTGTATTTGACTAATTAATATTTTTGGACAATAACAAAAATATGCAGCAGATAATTGCCCATCAACCTCTGAAGATAACAAAGAAACTACAGTGTAGGGCATCCCCTTCAAGAGACCTAAAGTTTTGTGACTTCAGCTTGTAATTTCACAATTAATTCTTGAAGTACACTGACTTCTCAAATGTCTTTTAGTTTGATGGACTTTACCTTTAATTAGGTCTTTGTAAGTGCATTTTCTGCAGCTACATAGTTAGGAATCCTAGCAGCTTCATTGTGCTGATTATTTGGGTACAGATGGAACAAAGACTATAGGAGACCCCAGACAGCTGCTGAGTGACAGGATTCAATAGGCTGAAACAAGGAAAGAAATGGAGACTCTGTGTGCACATACATGAGAGAGGAAGAATGTTGATGCAATGGTGAAATGAAAATGAAAGACTGGAAGAGTTCTTTTTTGCTTGCCTGTCTTTCCACCTGTCCCCCTTTCCCCAGTGTGCCTCTGTTAATAAACAACACTCTTTCTTTGAGTTCAACATCCAAAAGTTGTATACAGATTTCTGGGACTGATTTGGACCTTTGCTGGGATTATGAATATTATTATCTAAATTTTTCTGTTTTATTTGGTGGTTTCCGTTCCTTTGTGTCATTGTTACATAATCTTCCTTGGTTTTAATTTTCTTATGTGCTATTTCATATTTGAATGCCTGCTCCTCTGTTAGGCACCATCTGATTCTGTCTTCTCTTTTACTTATTTCTTCAACTCCACTTCCTTTTCATTGGCTATTAGCTGGATTATTGCTCTTGTGAATTAGTTTCTGTTAATGATTTGAGATTTTACTACTGCATTCAGCTTTTTCATCTGCACATTTTGATTTTACTTTGATACTACTTCTCCACTTTCCGTTACTGTCCCTAAACAGCATGATCCTGTAGTGATTTCTGTGATTCAGCTACAGAACAAATATTGCTGTCAGTGAAACTGAAAGCAACCGTGGCAGCGTATTCAGAGGAAAAAGAGTTGGCCCTTAGTTTCTGCATGTATGTCTTGTAGTAGTCTAAGTGGTGGAAGGAGAAGATGCTGTTACACAGCAGCTACATGGTAACATCTTCCTTCACTGTGTGAAACTGAGCCCAGGTATGACAGTAAATTCTTACCTACTCAAACAGTCTCTCATTGCCTCCAGAAGAAAGCAGCTGGACAGAGTTTTAATTGTGTTTGGCTGCTCCTTTGAGGTTGCACGCGGACCGTCAGTGGACTTTGCGCACTACAGATTGGAAATCTCTGGTTTAGAGGAGCTGGCAGAAGAGTGCTGTAAATTTGGAACTGAAGTTGCATAAGGAGCTATTCTTGGTTCAGCATTGCTCAATACCTTTATCAACAATTTGGAAGAAAATGTATAATCGTCACATAGATTCAGATGATACAAATTGTGATCCAGTAGCTGGATGCCAGCATTTAAGTGTGCTGAGTTCAGTCTGTTTTGTTCAGAAGAAGGGGATTTTTCAAACCATTTCTCATTCCACTCTTTTAAGTGCAAATGGTGAAATACATAGTTTGGCATTTCCCCCTCCACCAATACTGTTTTCCTGGAGATGACTCTACTTCCATACAGTGCTATTTTATGAAGGAAAGGGTTGAGTTCATTTTGTGAGATCTAACAGATTGTAAGTAACAGAGGTTCACTCTCCACAGGTGCCAGTGGGCACTGATATGCACCCAAGACAGGTGAGGTTGTGGACACTCCCTACCCTTCCATATTTTGAGAAGGCTAGCAGTGCTTGTGATTTATCATCACACACACCCAAATTCTCATGGAGTCAGTGCTGCAGCCATACACAACAGAGCAGAAGGGCAGAATGCTGTTCACACTCTCTGCTTTCCCTTACATACTGTAACACACACAGCCGAGTGTGTTTTCAGTTCATTTTTTCCTAGCAATCAATACTGCCTAGTTGTGGTAACAGCTCACCTATGGCAAATGTGATTATGGCTGATTCCACATAGGTAAATTAATATTAAATGCCAAGGTATGGATGGAAAAATGTAAAAGCAATGAAGTCTCGATCCAGCGGTATAAATATAGGCCACAAAACATTTATTTATCTTGTGCATCAAGCAGCTTAGTGCATTTTCTAAGATTTGATCTTTCAGAAGGTTCATCTGTGTTTACTGTCAGGTTTTGTTTGCACAAGCAGAGATTGCTGGTGGCATGGTAGTGTTATCCTACCAGGAAATATTCGGATGAGGTCTGCATAAGATTCTGGCATTTCCTCACATAGACGTAGATCTAGGGAATTCTCTAGTTTGGTGGGCAGTTTCAGCTAGAAGGAGATTTTTAAGGGAGTTTGTGTCTTCTTTGGCAAACACAGAAGACAATGTGTTGCTCTGAAGGAAGAGTATGATCTAAACAACTATATGGGAATTTAAAGCCATATGAGGACAGAAGAGATAAATGTAATAAAGGGGCCTTCCCCTTCCCCTTCCTCTTCCCCTTCCCCTTCCCCTCATTGTAATCAGGCAGGCATTCCCTAGTAAGATGGGGAAAACATTTCTGCACTTGTATTGCTACTCCCATCCATTTGCCTGCTTGCAACATCCAATCTGACATTCAGTTACACCCATAGAAAGGAAAAGTTCAATACCTCTATCTCAGTGTGACTATGTCTTTGATAGTGTCTGCCTTTATCACTAAAAAAAAAGTAAATAAGTTATTAAGGTGATAATGTGCATCTACACTGAGCACAAGTTTGAGCTTTGCTCAAGGTTAGTTAAAAAAGATGGGTTACCTCCAACCTAATCACCATCTCTTTCCAACTGGAAAGATGCCCAACAAATCTTTACTTTTAAAAGTTCAGTCTCTCTTTTGTTTTATTTTTGCACTTCTCAGTTTAATAAGTCTCTGATATAAACCCAGGTTCCACTAAAGTATTAAGGCTGTTTTTGTCAAGAAAATCAAACAATAAAGCAAGATCCAGCCTTAGAGAAGCCAATGGATTTGAGTGAGCTTTATATCTTTCCTGAATAATCACCACACACCTGAATGTATATTTTAAGATAAAATATCACATCATTAAATCATAATTCTCAGATGTACTTCAGAATCAGTCTAGTGTATATATGCTGAAGCTGGCCTTGAATCTCTAACTTCTTTTCAAGGTGATGAGTGCGATATGAAAATATTAATATATTTGTATGAATAATGCTGGCAATTATTACAAGCCCACCTTTTGTTGAACTGCACAGTCACTTTGTGAATCAAATGTAAAATTTGGGTTTAGTCAGGAGATTTTGCCAAATATTGTATTCATTGTAACTGCTTGCCATCTTCTAGTGTTTAGAAACTATAAAACTCAGGAGACACACACACCACATTAGTCAGGACCACTTACCGAATCCACTCTCACTGCACAGTCTGAGCAACCAGCTCTTTTTTTTGACTACCTGAAATTACACCAAACTTTTCTCTTCAGCAGATGGTGTGGTAGTCATGACACTGAGGAAACACTAAGAAACCAATTAGCCATGAGAGAAAAGCAGATAAAAATGTTTTCTTTCCATAACATTTTCCATGCTTTCCTGACTCTTATTTCTGTGCATCCATACACACACACGCATGCATGTGTGCACTGCTCCCTGTGTCCAGTGCTCTGCCACCAAGCTTGCTCCAAGACAAGCATCTGGCATTTGCGGCGTCCTGCAGATGGGTTGTGAGTGACACACACACGGTGCAGCTGTCTGTATCTGGCACTCAGGTGATTATTTGTTTGCTGATCAACCACCAGCTCCATTAGTTGAGTTGGAGGTTAGGAGAGGGTGATTAAATATACAGAAAGAGAGGCTGTTATGTAGTTGTGGGTGAAATGCTGGGTGGTAATTACAAGAGATGTTAGGATTGTTATTGTAACTGAGGCTGTAGCAAAAATTAAATCTATCTATTCAAACTGCTTGTCACTGAATATCCAATGGCAGTTTCCCAAAACAGAACAGAAAAACAAACCTGCTCTGTTCTGCAGCAAGTATAAAGAGATATCTCTATGTTTGCATTAAAAAGCTGTGGTCACCTGCAAAAATGATCAGATTTCAAACTAAATCAAATACGCAGTTTCTCACAACTGCTTGCAAAGGACGTCAAGAGTTATGTGTGAAAAGAGAAGAAGTGAAATCTAATAGCTTTGTGCTGCTCAGTTCAATTAGTTTAGCTAGCTGACCAAAATTGCAGGTGTTAATTCTGCAGGTGCCAGTTGGGTCTAATCAGTCTGCAGGTTTTATCTGATGCTTAGTGTAGCTCAGCTGGCCAAATGACAGGCTTAAATACCTGGCAGAGAGGGATGGTCACCTGCTAGGATGTGATTTGTTGCTTTATTTTATGCAACTTGTAATAAAACATAACTCCATATAATTTTTAATTTATTGTGGTTTTATATGAGCATTTAACCTATACAGAATGAGGAGAAAATCCTCAAATGATTTTTAAATGTCAGCATTTTATCATTAAAATACACAGGGTGCCATCCTGAGGTCACTGGTTTTGACCTCTGCAGGAATGGAATACTGTCATTAATTTTGAGTAAAATGTTCCTGTGCTATGGCTGGAGTGTGTAGCATAGCAGGATGGGCTGAGAGAACTGGGGGTATTTGGCCCAGAGGAGAAAAGGATAAGGGGAGATCCAATTGCTGTCCTCAGCTGTCTAAAGGGGGTTACAGAAAAGACAGAGCAAGAGTCCTCTCAAAGTTGCTCAGTGAAGGGGCAGGAGGCCATGCTCACAAGATGGAGCAAGGAAGTTCTGAGTGAAAAAGAAAATTCTTCACCAGGAGACTTAGTCAAACACTGGAACAGGTCTCTCTGAAACATTGCAGAGTCTGTCCGTGGAGACAATGAAAGCTTGCAAGGCAACTTGGTCTGCCTTGAAGGTAGCCCTGCCTTGAGTAGGTGGAAATGGAGACCTCCAGAGACCCCTTCCTGCCAAAATCTTCCTGATGTTCTGCATTGCTGTTCTAGGTTGCACCTGGCCTTGCTGTCCCCTCTGATCTTTCAGGAGAAGGAACTCGTCCTCATCTTGAGAACCTGACAGAAATCAGCAGAAAAGACTTGCTTTGAAAAACAAGCTTTTAAGAAGTAATTGTGGCTTTGTTAATTCACTGTTTTTATTTGAAAGCTGGCGACGAGTATGGTTTTGCTTTCTAGTGGTTAGCCAGCTGACTTGTGTGCCATCACTTGTAAGGACCACACAGGATGAACTCCGCACTGAGTTATGCTCGAGGCACCTCATAGGCATTATCATATCTGGGTATGCAACAGGGGCTGTGTACAAATACCTGGTTCAGAAACACTATTTGGTTTAAGTTAATTAATTCCAGAATTTTTGCTAAGTAAAAAGTACTTGTCCTTTGGGTGCTTGTAAAACAGGAAGGCATCTCAGAAGTAGGGAGAGCCTGTGAAAGCAGAGGTTAGCTGTCCCCTCCATTTCCTTACGAAGTCCTGCCTTCAGGTGGAAAATGCAGTGCCACTGAGGTGGAGGTCACTGGGACCCAGAGGAGGTTTTGCTGGCCACAAAGGAGGCAAGACTTGAGGGGCAGAAGGGTAGTTGTAGATGCATGTCTTGGGGAGCTCTGTGAGATTGTTGCTGGAGTTAATCCTGGCAGGACTGTCGAGTGGGGTGGCATTAGATACAGTCTTAAAGGTGTTTTGTCTCCTCCATAGATAATTTTATCACCCATGTCAGGGCCAGGTGAAATTTTTATGCTGGTTCCCCCAGCTTATAGGTCATTTTAATGTACCCTGACTTTTGCAAGGGAATGCATGAAGTACAGGCACTGCTGGACTCACACACAGCCTGCCTAGTGCTGGAGCCGTGGTGTCTGGGCCAATATTATACACAGGTTTCCTACAAACTTGCCTGTCACAACACTGCAAATAAGCCAAATCCCAGTTCCTCTGGGGTACTTTCAAAATCAGTATGTTAGGTATACATAGGGGGATTGCAGGACTTTTAAAATTACGACAGAAAATGGGCTGCACGGTTGTGTATTCATTTTGCAGGCCTTGGCCAGACCTTGCTCTCTGCTTTCCTCTACTTTTCTCACAAAGAGGAAGACAAACCATCTCCTGTGGTCACAGGCCATGACTCTCAGCTCAAATTGCCCTGTCCAAGGACACTTGCTTGGGCTGCTGTCTTGGAGTCAGAAACTGCTGTATTTCACTGGCTCCAAATGCATGCCCTTCAACAAGAGGGAAGATAGTCCTGGGAGGTGCCTCTGGACCCCTGGAAGAAGTTGAGGGATTGTGTTTCTTCAGTTGGGAACTTTTTTTTGCTAGAACCTGGTATTGGGTGATTACTGTATTTAGTGCAGGCATATTTTACGGGACGCCTTTGCAAACCTGCCTTGAATCATCTGAAAAGCCATCAGTATGTGAGGGCCCAGGAGCTCATGTGTTCAAAACACCTGCTCTATCAGACCTCTTATTTTTGTTCAAGCCTGCATGCTCCTTTCAGAAAGAGCATTTTGGCCCTCAGTTGGTAGCAAATAGATGAAGGCTTGAGTTCCCCCTGCCCCAGACCCAGCATGCCTGCATGTGATCAGCTAGTTCTGCTGTTGGGTGATCTTAGATGGTGTTCAGTAAGGCAGGACCCCTTTCTGGTGCTTCATGGTGAGGTTATAGTGTGACCGTGGTGCATTTGCCTTGAGGATGACAGGACTGAAGGACCTCCATGATGGTCCTCTTCCCTCCCGGAGGGCTTCGGAGATGGATGTCAGGCCAGAGAGCACAGAGCTGGTCTCCACCTGAAGAGGGATTTGTGGTGCCTGAAGGCCTTTGGCGTGGACACAGGTAGGTTCCTCCAATTTGGGGCACCCTGAGTCAGATGGGCTGAGGAGTGATCTAGCAAGGCCCTGTAGATGTGGCCAACACTGTCCTTTCAGGGTTATGTCCACAGCTCTGGAACCCTCTTTCCCTATGTAATCCTGCATGTTTCCGAAACTTGCAGAGGTTTAAAGAGGGTTAGCCCTCTGCACAGGGCTGACCTGGCTGGGAGGCAGGTAGATTTAGGAGGGGGACTAACGGAGCTCCAGCTCTTTGACTTAGCTGCTGTGCAGCCACACAGGTTTACACAGCACCTGCAGTCAGCTGAGGAGCTTGCAAACTGCACCGGCTCCTCCCGGAGCACAGAGAGATGCTTTCCCTGCACACACTTTCGTTTAATGAGCAGTAACTTCCCCCTGTAGACAAGTCCTTGGGCTGCGGCAAGCGGCCATCCACTATTCTGTGTTTGTAGGGTGCCTGGCAGGGCCTCGCTTTAGGTTGGTACTTAGGTGGTATTGTAGTAAATTATAAAAGATCCTCTCTTTGATGCCTTGTGGGAGAAGGCACTGGGCCTGATTTCCCCCTGCCTTGTTCCTTGTGTTGTGATTCGCACAAGTCGCTAGAAACTGCTACCATGCTGATTTGGTAACCACTTTGCCACAGGTATAAATTACAACCCTGGGTGCACAGCAGTGGGGGAATGAGGCCAACCATCTCTAAAGGTCAAAGGAGCATTCATCACACTGCCAAGTCTACTGTGACTTCATTGTGACTTCACATCAATCAAAGTGCTGTTGTTGTTAAAGAATTTCAAATCGATACAAAATAAATAATAATAATAAAAAAGAGCCACACTTTCCTTTTCTTCTCCTTTGTTCTGCACAGAAATGTCTTGTCCTCTGGTCTTCCCAGACAATATTCCTGAGTGTACAGGTTACAGGTATAAGTGTACTTAGCCAGCAGCAGAGTACAAAGGGATGGGATCATTCTCAGCTAGCCTAAAATAGAAGGGAGCAGCGGTTAGAAACAATCACTCTTAACTGTGACTTCCTCAAACAGCATGGCTCTGATGTCAGATACTGGGAAAGAGGAAGCAACGGTTAGCATGCATGATGGTTTAACCAAAGGTGCAATTTGTTCCAGCTTTCTGATGAAAGGCTCTCCCTTGTAAAAAGGAAATATGAGTGGAGCAAGCAACTAATGTTAGAGATCCCCAGCTGTACAGAAGTAAATGAGGAGCAGATTCGGTCACCCTCAGCTGCCCAGCACTGACTGCGAGAGCGCATGCTTGCTCTCAGTTCTCTCCTCATATGCCTCTGCTTTGATCTGGAGAGTGCCTGCCCCCACCCCCCAAAAAACAGAAACTCCTACTTGATAAGGTTAAATTACAGTTCCTAAAAAAAAAAAACCAACCCAAACTGAAATAATGTAAAAACAAAGATTATGCTATATTTGACAACTGTATCAGGATTTTTGTCTACTGCTTCTGTTTGGATTAAAGCATTAAGTTTTCTTTGTTCGATTTGTTACTAAGTTTGAGCAGCTTACAGTGGATGATTTCTGGGTATGCTGCATTTATCTGAGAAAGCTGAACATGAATCAGTGTCACATTAAAATATTCCTTTAAAATTAAGGTAGTGGTTAACTGAGAATGTACTTAGGAAATTATGAATTCTCTGTTTGATGCTGCATATCCAACAACATGCACATCCCTGGTGTTTTGTTGTGTTTCATTTTGTTGTTAATTAGCCATGATCTAACTTTGAAGTTGCCCTGCTTGAGCAGAAGGTTGGACTAGGTGACTCCCAGAGGTCTTTGCCAAGCTGAAGTGTCTCTGTGGTCACTCTGTGTGACGATGGCTGGCAGAGGAAAGCAGCAGGCAGGAGGATCTGTGGTGAACCTCACTGGCACTGCTCTTGTGACCCACTCTCAGCTGACCCGGGCATGTGGTCCCCACTCAGTAATATGAAGGAAAGTGAGAAACTTGAAGCTTCCTCTCCATCAGACCTACAGAACCGCATTTCTAGAAAAGCGCAGGAAAAGGTAATTTTCCTGCAGCATTTATAAACCATGTGATTGAATTTACATGTTTCATGGATGAGTTATTTTGGAAGTCCAATGGAAAGGAGAACTTTCTGTATCAAAACATAAATTCTACCAACTTTTCACAAGTCTCTGTATGATCACATTGATCTCATCCCTACTACATTCTATAAAAGTAAATTTGCTGGGCCTTCATGACCTGCCAAACAACTGCAGCCATTCTGCCATACCCAAACTGGAGGCAACAAAACAAGACTTCAGTTTCTAGTGGTCTTTTTTAACACACATGCATGGAATCGGCTCAAATTCCCTTCTCTGCATCAATCTGAGTGTCTAAATTGTGCTCAGTGGACAACCAGGTGACAGTGACATTGACCTGTTCAAATGCTGTGAATGATGCAAAAAAGCATTTAAAAAAAATCAGTAGGAGATGGTAAAGGGAAGAAAATTCTGTCAGTGGTTTGGGAAGCATCTCTGTTTTCCTCCTTCCTTCTTCTCATCCAAGGAACCTTGGCAGTAGTCATGTCCTCTTACAGGTATGAAAGTTGTGCTGGCCACAGGACTGTCTGGTGGACAGGCTGATGTGTTGTCCATTGAGAGGGAGTGTCTTGATTTTGGGCACGCCTGGAGCATGCACTGCTACTGCGTGGGGGCTCTGCCCTGGAACTGGAACCTCACATTTGCTGTGAGTGGCTCTTCATTCCCATAAACAGCAACACCAGCCTTGTTCACCACTGGTCGTGACTTCTAGTGGGTTAACGGGTCATCCCCATCCACTGCATGCTGCCCATTGCTTACCGCCTCCTTGTGCTCTAGCATCTCCTACAGCAGCCCAAGCAGCTTTTGAGAAAAAGAATGGTGACAGCAGCAAGACTGAATGAACTCCCTACCTTGACAAGTGTCATATAAACTATAATTTTGTAAAGCCAGAAGCCCAGAACATGCATCAGTTACCTTGTAATGCCAATGAAAGGAACATTTCTGTCAGTAGTTTACGAGTGGGGAGATGAGATGCCTTTGCAGGATCTCTAAAGCCCCTGTGCCGTAAGAGGGGGCTTCCCTCTCCCTAGACAGGCAGAACGAGGAGTCCAAAACTGGAAAGTGAGCAGTTGTGAGGGGTAGTAATTGAGGAGGAAGGCCCACAGCAGAACGGCTTCTTTATCTTCATTTTTATGAACACCTCTTTAAATTCAAAATCTATTCAGCACTTGGTACAAAAGACAAAGCAAAATTTTTTGTGTGTCTAAAGTATTTCTGATGTGTCTCTCAGCATAGCATTTAGTCACCTGTTGCTCCTTTATAATCATTTTAAGTGGGGCTGCAAGCTCTATTGCCAGTGAGAGTTACAGGCAAAAGTCCGTGTTTTTTTGATTAAAATTAAATTGAGACATTTTTATTTAAACTGGAACATCATTTAATCAACATAAAGGCAACTCATCCCCAAGTTTGGAAGCTACTGTACCATCAGGTTTGCAGTTTGCAGTAATGGCTTCTCCATTCTCCTGTGAGTGATATAAAAAAATACCTGGATTTTTCTACTGATGTGAGGCCCCAGTTTCATAACTGAAAGACAGTGCATTGTGCTATCGTGTGATGTTATAATTATCAAAATACGATGCATAAGGTCAAGAGAAATGTGCTGAGTGTACCGGGACATTTGGAGTCCGTAGGCACACGGTCTTAAGGCTGAAGGACATTAAGGCTTTTGGCATCACACAGAACCAGTATTATGTTCATGCTGTGGTAGGGATTTCTTTTTCCATAGACCTCCTGATTGTAAAAGGGGATTCCAAAACTCACATGCAAGCAGCAAATGTCTCCAAGTACACTGTGGCACCCAGCCAGGAACAGAAACCCCTGTTACTGTCTGCTGCCGTGTTACACTGATTGGAAATCGGATAGCCATCCGAGCACGGTGTATCATGGCACTCGGGAGTCATGTGAGAGAGACATCAGGAAACAGTAGATGACAGTCACATCACTGCCAGTCAGAAAGGGATCAGTGCTTAAAAGGAAGCCCTGGATGCTTTCAGCATGACTGAACCCACTGCTAATCTGCATATGTCTGGTTTAGAAGTCACACCATCATAAAGATGCTGTGAGCCAGGCAGTACCCATATGTCATTCGTGTGGTGACAGTTCCTAAATATCCCGTCCCCCACAGCTCTATTCCTAAGCATAAACAACAAATAAGAGGCAAAAGGCAGAGCACACAGGCTGTAAAGCATCCCAGTCCTGATCCCAGTATTTCTGCGTTGCTAGGATTGTTAGATTTTTATACTCTGGGTGTATTTGCACATCCTCTTCATCATTTGAAAAAGAAGATTGTTGCATTTGCCAATAGTGTCTCATTTTAGTCCTAAACCAACATTATTATGTGGGTTGACTGAATATATCACTCTTAATCAGATGCAGAACGGCATACCTTCCCTTCCTGACAGTGTTATGGACCACATACCATTTGATTTAGTCTGGTGACAGGGTTGTAAATGTGGAGCTTCACATCAGGCTCCCCGCCAGGGTGGTGCCTGCTATTCCAGCCTGAATGTAAATACTGCTGGAGATGGGGGCTTGGTTCTGAGTAACCAGAAGATGAATATCAGTGCCGGTGTGTGTTTGCCTCTGGTTGTGAATGCAAGCATGAGCTTGAAGCAGAAAGGCAGACAATTTTGGACAGATTCATATGGATCATTTTGGCCATATGGCTAAAATGAATCAAAGCTCAAATTTGATGAACCCAGATCTGTGCAGAAGTGGTGAGCAATATACATGATACATATTTTTTTTCAGTGTGTTGACTTCAAGGGAAGACCTGTGTGATGTGACTTTCCAAAATACTTCTTACATGGTAGTGATAAGTGCAATGATGAACTGTGATTTCTACAGCAGACTGAAATTCAGAAACACAAAAAGGCTTTCATTTATTTTCATATAACAATTAAAGTAAATGAAAGTTTCCCAATGAAGACAGCCATACCATGAATCTGTGAACAGTTACTTCTCAAACCAGAACTGACTTTACTGAAAGTTTCACTTCTTGCAGGTCTTTGTTTATCTGCTATGGCAGAGGTAAAAATCTTTGCTCAAGAGGTTGTTGATGAAGTCTCCTGCATTGCATGTGGAATGACAGGCAAAATGGCGAGCAGATCACAGCCCACAGTTTGGTTAGTGCTCCCAGCTGAGAGGCCTCTGGAGCATTGCTTCAGGTTGCAGGCTACCTGGCAGTCCTTGCCAGAAATGCTCCAGGGAGGAGGAGGGGAGAAGTTGTGGTTATGCAGAACCTTTCTTTTTTCTCTTTTTTTCTTTCAGAAACAAAGTATATGAAGCAGCTGTTCCAATTGCAGGTGCTCTCCACGCTTCAGGCTTCAGTAAAATAGCGCTAGCCTGGTTTCTGCTGGATCTGAATCTGGGATACAAAGTGTAGGGAGCCAAAACTAAAGCTGAGTCAGTATGTCTTATCTGGAGCAACCCAGCTATTCTGAGCACTTTCATGTACTAGGCTTAACCAGTTTTGTGAGTTTTGGTAGGTTTTTTTTTTTATTGTGTGCCTAGACAGACCTCATCTGTAAGTAAGGCCAAATGCCCCCAAATTCTTAGTTATTAAAAGATCTTTGCAGCAAGGTTTCCAAACATGATTGAAGAAGTTAGGCACTCAACTCCTACTGATTTCATGAACGCAGTAGGAGTCAGCCAATTGGCCTGTTTAGTCATATTCGAAAATCTCACAAGATACCTATCTATGTCTTTCAGCAGCTTTGAAAACCTCTCGCCTAGTGCTTTCTAGAGTATGTTGTCATTAATATTGAAAGGTCAGTCAGGGTTGCAGTATTATTTGGACAGGACTCATGTGTGTGGAGGAGACACATGCACATCACAGAGGAAACCTGAGTCCTGCACTGGAATGCATATCTAAGCCTGTACTGGACTTTGCTCTGCATGGATAGAGGCACTTCTTGATGGAGATGGAAATGTAGACTGAGAGTAATATCATTTAAATATAGGCATAAATCCTGGATCAGGACCCAGATATTTCACGCTGAACTAACTGATTTGACTGTGTACTCTTTTTCTTTTTTTTAATAAGAGTATAATTCATGGCACTCAATGCAAAGTTTACTCTAAATAATTCAACAGTTGTGGGCCCTGTAGGTATTATTGCATGATAACTAGCTTTCCTGGATTAATGTTGCTTATTCTACTTTTGAATAAAGCTAAAAAATTAATTGTTACAAGCTCAGAGTTTACCTTGTTTGATCTCACATACCTTCCTTTCTGTAGAGTTGGAACTACAGTGACTTTTGAGGGTTGGGTACAGTGCTTGTCCAAACTCATGAAGGTGAATAAAAAATAATGTATGTATTTACCTCAAGGACATACTAACCGGAGGCAAGCAAAGTCACCATGGTGTTGATACAGATGCTTCTAGTTGAAATTACATTCCTGGGCTTAGGCATTTATATTTACTATATGGGCTGTTAACCATGTATTACATAATGTTTTGCCCAGAAAAAGGACTTACATGAGCTGGCTTGCTCATTTTGTGGCTTCCATGACATGGGATGGCTTGAAGGAAACTATCTTTAGTAGCCACCAATGAAATTCTTCCTTTCAACCTGTCTATCCCACAACAGCCATCTTAGCCCTTCTCACTCTCCATGTTCTCCACTTGATTCTTGAGAATTGTTTTCTCCTCCTTCAGTCTTCCACCATAAACTTCCTATGTCAGAGTAGGAAGGGGGAGACAAGGGGCATACACATAAGAAGGAGAAGTAATGTAAGGGAAAAGGAAGGCCTGCAAAGCCTGGAAGCAGAGTGGTATCCAGGAAGAAGGAGACCCCCTGGACAGCAGGTAAGGTCAATGAAGGAGTTGGCAACGTGTAGTTACTAGCACAGCGGGTCAGCAGTATCAATTTTGCTGGTCAAGATCTGTGCAAAGCCTTGGGCCAGACAAACTCAGACAGCTCAGATTTTCATCTCCTCTTGACTTATGCATAAGGTCTGTCTCAGTGGTACACTCCCTACCAAACCTGATCATGAGTATACAGCAAAAATCAAGATATGCAAATCTTCCTGTATGGGCATCTCTCACCCTTATCTGCCCTTATCATTTCTGTTCAGCACCCGCAAGTGCATAGTGCTATCAGCTCATCAGAGCATTTTTTGATGAAGAGTATTTGTGATGATGAGGTGGCTGGTTGTGTAGCAGGGATGGTAGAATGCTTTGGCGATTTTTGTCTGGTAATGATTGCTGCACCAGGAAGCTTCGGTATTGGCTTTGTCTTGTTAGAGGACAGAGGGTGCCTGCGATCAGGTTTGTGGTGAGCACGTGCGTGTCTGTCCTTACTGGTCAGAGCTAACCAAGCCAGGCAGAGAGGTGGAAATTTCAGAGTTCAGTTTCTGCACACTTTGTGACCACAGGTAGCTGTGTAGAGGGATGAAAGCTCCCTCCCTGAGGCCAATCAAGGCAAAGTCCATGCTTTGGACATGGCCCGCTGCTGAAGAGCTGTGGAGAGACACTCTCCTGGAGGCCTCAGTGGTGGAAAGAGGAGGCAGCCGCCCCAGGAGGCTCCATCACCCCGGCTCTGTGCCCACCGGGATGACCTGGCGTGTGTGGGGGTCGGTGGGGTTGTGGAGGGGAGCAGAGCGACTGTGCGGGTGGGGCCTGAGGGGCGGGGTGTGGAGCTGTTTTACCGCTATTTTATGGTGGCAGCAGGCCAGGAGCGATGTTCCGGGGGTGCCAGTGAGCCGCCCTGCTGCTCTGCCCCCCCCACATTCCCCTGCCCGCCTTTGTGCCTCGCTGCATGCTCCAGAAGAGGTACAGTTTCTGCTTTCTCACTTTCTCTATATACCTTTTTTTTTTTTTTTTTTGTCTCAGTGTTTGCCAACAC
Source organism: Athene noctua (assembly GCF_965140245.1). Classification (NCBI taxonomy): domain Eukaryota; kingdom Metazoa; phylum Chordata; class Aves; order Strigiformes; family Strigidae; genus Athene; species Athene noctua. Next base: position 66,696,993 of record NC_134038.1, read on the forward strand.
CTCCCCCCTTTAATATTTTTTTAATATACCCTGGAGGCTCTCACTTCTCTTTCCTTCTTCCCCAGGGACATGAACAGCAGCAGTGACTCCTCTAGAGTTAGCCGGGAGGGTGAGGCAGAGAAGAGTGAGTTTGGAACAGTTTTCTTTTCTTAATAGAGTCATGCGAATGGCTCCCTTTTTTTTTAACATACTTTCCAGAGATGACCCATATAACAGAGCCACCTTCACACACCTTCTGTGTGGATAAAAAATCAGGTTTTTTTCATGAGCCCCCCCAGAAGGGCAGAACTGAAAAAAGGGAGGAGACGGTCATTGGATTAGGGTGTCCTAATGTCAACACCAGGAAAACAGTAATGAGAGAGAAGGCAAAGGGGCAAAAGCATACAAGGAATGAAAAGAAAAATGCTGGATGAGCTCTAGTTTTGAGATAATGGAGGAAAGGTTATTTGCTAGAGGAATGTGGAACCTGGAGGTTAAGGGGCAGCAGATGTTAAGTAAACAAACACATTTGATCTTATAGTCTTCTGGCTTTTCTACCATCCACTGAAGAACTAATTAATGAAAAATCTGGCAGCTTGGATCTCATTGTCCAGAGAACAGACCACAGGAAAATGTGTAAAATTTTGGCAGTGTTTTAGTCATAAGGTCAGTTCAGGCAAATGAATACAGCAGCCCATTTAGTTACTCTGTCCTAGGAATTTACATTAAAATTATCTGCATTTTAAACAATCAGCAAAACTGAGACTATGCATTGAGAAGGTCAGAAATTAGCTCACAATTTGATGGGTTTTTTAACCTTATACCAAAATAGCATTGTAGCTATCTAACAAAAATCTGGTTTTGCTTGTATTTTTGAAGCACACCAGTAATATGACAAGAAAGAAGAAATAAATGGGGGATATGTAAACAGGAGAACACTGACATACATATTCCATTAGTGGAGACAATGATATGCAAATTGTCAGCAAGTAAGAAGAAAGGCAGCATAGAGATCTCATATTTAAATCTAGGAAGAAGGACACATCATTAGACCAGTTTTTGTTATAAGTGCTTTCTCGTAGTTTTAAACAGCAATGTCCTTTTTATAAAGTATCCTGTAGATTTTGCCTGGGGGAAGAGTCCTTCTTACAAACGTCATGATGCAGGTAAGAGCTGCTGATGTAAAAAACCCCCAACTTTGTGGTGTACCAAAACATGAGGTTACTAAATAAAGGAAAAGTGATATCTGAGGGAGTAACAGGATACCATTGCACTGACCTCATTGTTAATCTTGATATTTATTTGATTAAACATATCCTTTGTAACAGTAGAAAAGAAGCAATGGCAGAATTGGCTTTTGCCTCCACCAGCTTGTTGCAGAATCTAGGAACTTCGACAATGAAATTACAGGGGAGTTAGGTGTGGAGTATATGAGGCCTCAATCCCAGATCTAGGTAAACTGAGGCATAACCATATCCTCAGGAAGGAGGACAAGGCAGTATTTCCAAGCATATAATTACTATAGAATGTACAATGGGAATTGCAATACATTACCTTTGCCCCAGACAGTAATGCAATTACCAGTCTAGGTTAGAAGTCTAAACCATATCTTCTCTCTACCTGACCTTGGCTGAATTTTACAGCAGATATAGAACAGAAAGGGATGTTAAGGAAGTATAAATATAGGGTTAACTATGTTCGTGTTAGAAAATGTAGCATTCAAACAGAAATTCCTAGAGGCATCTTTTTATAGAAAGGAAGACACAGGGATGGATATTCCATGTGTTAGCATCTAAGAACAAGAAATACATATTCACCCTTTTTGATAACATACTGTGAAGACATCACTGACAGGCAAGAGAAGGGGGCATGGGCAACTAGCAGGGAGTTCTCAAACATGACTGGAGTCAACATTCCCAAATAATTTAAACATTAAAGTGACAAACCCAAAGTCAGACTCCCTCTCTCTGGTGTGAGGCAAGCAATATCGCTGTGTTTCTGATCATTTGTGTCCAGCTTTCTGATCAAGCAGCCCACAACAATGATCTGATGCTCTCAGTGTCACTAAAATGGAATCCCAGATATTAATCCCTCATGTGCATAGGGTCACATGTTGTTTTTGGGACACCATGGGTAAGGTAAGGAAGGACAAGCCTGAACAGACTGCACAGCTGAAATACAACCCTTTTTGATCATATCCATCACGTGTTTTTTCCAGGGGGAAAGGCATGATCAGCAGGGATGCTAAGCTTTTTAACCTTGAATGACATCCTGTGATAAACCCAGGCATACAGGAAAAGAAAGAGGCAATGTCTTCCACCCACTAGAAGTCTTATATTTCCACAGTGCTGAGGCTGTGATAATTACGACGCATCCAGCTGGTGCTATTATTCAGCCATTCCTGCAGGAGAGGGTCAGTCATAAGCAGCATAAGGGTTGCTACAAAACTTCACGGTGGCAAAAAGTTAATTAACAAAAAGCAGTTAACTATTCCTATGAATGGCAGGAACAACTTCCACAGCCATGTGATCATATTTGCATTCAGTGCAGTGCTTAAGATGCCTTGCTCATGGGCCAGAAGCCCACTGTGCAAAGTGCTGCATGAAATGGGTGAATGGAAAAAGGAGAGAACAAACTTATAGTGGCAGTTGTCAGCCTGCTTTTGGAGGAACAGTTGTTGCGGTTGAGCCAGTGCCAGTATAAAACTTGCAGTGGGAAAAAGGGGGGAAAGAATCACAGCATCAAGAGAGCATCAGCAAAACTATTAGTAGGGGGAAAGGACAAAAGGTTGAGCACAGAAGCTGATGGACGAAGATACATGAATGCCAGGTGAGGGGTTGTATCCAGGAGCAATGAAAAATGCTGAAAGAGACTTGGTCATGATAGGAGGGGAAATTTAACAATGGAGGGAACAAAGAGAGAGAACATGGCTTGCTGAGTGGCCTTTTAGTTGAGAGGGAAATTTGAGGCATGGCTGCAGACAGCATGAAGACACAAGTGCAAATAAACCAACCAACACCTATAGGATCAGGTTGTCATCAGCACACAAGCATCTGCATCGGAGGATGAGTGAGAGTGGAAAGAGGATGAGGAACTCTCCAAAATTTCTCAGGAGACACAATCTGAGGAGAGTCATGGCTGAGAGCAATGTGGGAGTAGAGAAAGGGCTTGGATACAGGGTTATTCAAAAGAGCGGAAAGGAGGAAGAAAAGAAGAAAGAGAAAGGGAAGAGAGTGTGAGAAAAGAAGAGGCATGTTTGTGAAAAGGTGGTCTCCGTGACAATGACAGCAGAAAAAATGCACGTTTCTGTCAGGCCTGGGAGATGATGGAGAAAATAGATTGGCTGTCTGCAGTAGATTTAGAAATGCTATGGACATGCAACAGACTTCCAGGAACAGGAGGGAAAACCTGAGTAGAGAAGCATTCAGATTGGGCATGTTGCCATCAGAGTTATAGCAGGAGAAGCTATTGAGGGCAGCAGAGAGGAGTGTGGAGATGGACAGGCAGCCAGGTTGGGTCAAGTGTCATCAGAGGTGCGACAGAGGAAGGACAAGGGTCTGTGTTTGTGTTACCGAGTGAGGTGAGAGGTGGGAAAAGCAGCAGACAGAAGTGTGAGTGGGACAGAAACCAAAAAAAAAAGGGCTTAAGCAGAGCAAGTAGGCAAGAACTGTATGTGGGAAGAGATCTTGGGGAGTAACAAAAAAGCTAGAAAGCTGAGTAAGTTTCATCTGGGGGGAAAGGGGAGCACTGTGAAAGTTATTGTGGTACCTTCTTACGTAACCTTTCTTTGTAAGGAGAACGGAAGGGGTAGTTGAGATTTCTTATCAGGGGTACATGAGAATTAAGCCTGAGGTAATAATTTTATCTTAAATGCATGTTTTGTTACATCCATCTTTGTGTATCAAAATTGCACATAGTGACCTTTCCTGCAGTCTTCCCTCCAGCACCTCATTTTGCCAGCTTTTTGAGAAAAGGAACTTGTCTTAGACCGTTCCTCAGTGCTTTCCTGGGCTTCTGGGCTTTGGTAGGATAGCTGTCTGCAGTTATTTTTAGGTGATGTATAGATTTGCATTTCTTCAGCTGGAATTTCCTTGTTGTTTTCAACCTTACTAGGTTGTCAATCTCAGATCTTCCCCAAATGCTTGAAACTGTTCTTAAAACATGCTCTAAAGACTTTTCATCGATCCCACCGTTCATCCAGCTTCTTCCCTTTCCGCCTGTAGACCAGCTGTATTGGCTAGGATGTCATTATAGGAATCATCACACCAAATTTCTGTTAACACTCATAAAAATGCATGTTCTGTCAATGACTAAAAGTGTTCATTTTCCTTGCCTTTGTGTTCAGACAGCTTCCTACATTCATACTTTCCTTTTTCTTCTAAATCTTTTGCCTCAGACAGAGTTCATTTTCTGTCTTGCTTTTTATGTTAGAAATACACACCACGTCATTTGAGTTAAACAAAAAAGTGCCCTATTCCTCTTCCCCTACACTGTTTGAATAGAGGCCTGTGTAAGAAGCCCTGCCAGCTTTGAAATGGGAAGGCTGGTAATTTTTTTGCTTACATGGAGATCATTTTAATCCAAACAGACTCTCATTACGAAAGATATAAAGGACATTCCATTGCTTCTTGAGTCCAAAACACTCTCAAACTGACACATTTACCACTTGGTCTCAGTTTGCACAGCACAAAGCACATAAGAGTGCTTTGTCTGCAGTGTTATAATGCTGTTCTTTCAGAAAGCTGATAATTCTCTAGCCTGAGCTTTGGCATGATCTCACTAACAAAGCTCAGCACATGGGCGATAGGGTACATATCTGAGGGATGCCTTATGTCAGAGGCCTTAGTTTGTGATAGCACTAAGTGACCCTTGTCCTTTCTATATGCCTTCAGCCAATGTGAGACAACGTGAGCTACAATCACAAGCATCCTTTACACGCCAAGACTTCAAGCCCAGGTTACTATCATCAGCAACTACTTGAAGAGTCTTTACAAGCTAATTGGGCTGTGAACACTACTTTCGAATCTGTAGGAACTTATTTATGGCCCTGAGAAATTCAACCTAGCTTTAATGAAAGGCCAAAACCAAGGAGGGAATCTGCTCGAGACACCATTGGTCTAATCACTGACTATCTCTTCATGTTAACTGTAGTCTCTAGAAATAGGATGATTTGGACTGGGCAGCAACTGCCAGTCTTCCTGAAGAGAAGAAATAACTTTGTCTATCTGAGGATACTTGATCGTTTTCTGCCTGCCAGTCATATATGTGAGAAGGTGAGCCTGCAGCTATCTGCACAGGCTGCTCCAGCTCCTTGCAGCCCTTATTAGCACATAAACTATGGCATATGTGCTATACTTGCTAGGTACTTTAGCTTTGGACTGCATAAAGCTTTTGAACATTACCAAGTGGGAATGTGTTTGTGAATAGAATGAAAGGGTTTGGCTGGAGAGCAGCTGAAAAGCCATCTCCCCCATGAGATGTGTAAAATGCCTACCTGTCATGTAGTTGGGACAGCAAATATTCATGGAAGATCTGTAACAATGCTCATTCCAAATCCTGTGAAAATGTGGCTGCAAGAGGTTTTAACTGACCTTACCTAAGAAGAAGTCTGAGCCTAGCTTGAGAGGGGCAGTTTTACACCTTCACTTTAAGCATTCTGAACTCTTTCACTGTGTGGCATGGATTTCAGCCGGTTCCTAGCCTACTCCATTAAGTGAGATGACAATCAGGCTTTCAAACTTAAAATGAAATATTTTTCATTTCAACCACTCCCTATGGGTAGAGAGAGTAGATGGATATGGTTCAAAATGTGGATTGAAATGGAAAAGAGACCAACTTTTAGCACACAGGACACCCTGAAATACTGCCTCTCAGAGAATAAGTTAGATTGGCAGAATGGAGACTAGAAAACAAAACTGTGTTGAGAAAAGAAAACAACCCTGTGGTTCTCCAAAAGGGGCAGTCCCTCCTGATAAAGAGACTCTGGAGGCTGCTGTCTCCCCTATCTGCACCACATGTAGGATGCACTCCTACTTCCTGTCTGAACAGGACAGTGTGAAAAAGCCACCGTGACATTTGACATTTCTTTTAGTTTCCCTTTTTATAGCTAGACAGTGTGATTCACTGGGGTTCTTCTTGAAAGTGGAGAGGTGTGAAAAGAAAATTCACTTATAGGGCTCACATATCGAAAGGTGACATTCCTACCCTTATGACTGTCTCCAGAAGGGCTGAGAGCAGCTCCCATTCATAGCAATGTGTACCTCACTTTCTGCTCCATCATAGATACAAGACAATTCCCTTATGGCTGCGGTTCTTCTGCCTCCTTGACCCTTGCTGTACAGGAGTCTAATCTAGGCCAGACACATAGGAAAATATTAGTGCCTTGGCTTTTGTTCAGGTGCATTTGTTTTACAGTGCTCTGGAGCAGCTCAACACATGCCCTCTCTCTTCAAAGCTCTATAAGTGGCAGATGCAACACTGTGGAAGATGGTGAACAAAACAGCAGGCTTAAGTAAAAGAAGCTTACAAAGGCATTCTACTAACTAAGGCTTTTTGGAGCTACACAGAGTCCTTTGATGCACATGAAGTATTTAATTTATCTATTGTCTCAAAGATCGACTTAAGACTGTGCTGGGAGGCACAGACCCCAAGTACTCATGATAGGCATGTAGCTAGAGGGAATTTCAGAAATTAGAACAGGTCATTAAAACACCTAGTCGCAAGTGATTCCCATAAGCAACATGCATATCCATCACATAATGCTTCATTGAAGTCCTTTAAATGCAAGTCAGGAAGGAATGAACTATTCACTGCTCAGTGCGCTGGGGTGACCAGAACCTGTAATGGCATGTCCTGTGTGTGAACCTTTCTGTGGTGAAGTTGGGCCCCATGTCTTCACTACTTCTGTGTTTTGCTTGAGCATAGTGAGAGACCTGCCTAGCCAGTGCCAGACACAGCTGCTCTTAGTTCCCAGCCACATCCCTTGCAGGAGAACTTGTTTATCTTCTGGGGGGTGGGGGCATTGATATTCCAGTGGGTCAGTATGCTAGCAAAGGGCTTGTTTCTATACATACATACATACATGCAAAAACATTTACACAAACACATGCACACAGACACATCTGCAAATGTACACGCACACATTCACATTCATACGTGCCTACAGCATATCTAGCGAGACATATATATATATGTATATAGATAGATAAAACTGTGTCTGTGTAGCTTTGCCAGTGATTTTCCCTTTGTAGACAAGCTGTGTGTGTGTGCATGGAGCTCCTGAAAAGTTTCATTAGCAAAGAACATGTAGCTGATGAGCTCACAGAATTGTAGAATAATTCAGGTTGGATGTGACCTCTGGTGGACACAAGTCCAACCCCTTGCTTAAAACCAGGCAGGCCTCTAAGCAAGATGAGGTTGCTCAGATCCTTGTCCATCTGGGTTTTCAAAATATTGAAGGATGGAGATTCCACAACTTCACTGGGCAGCATGTTCCACCATGCTTCTCCAGGTCCAGGTCTTTTTTCTGTGTGTTTGTGTGTTTGTGTGTGTGTGCGCACAGAGAACGGGGATGGCAGGAGGAGGAGGGAGTGCCCACAGAGGTGTGTGTATGTTCTTCTTCATAAACAAAGTGGCGTTCACAAAAGAACAATCCCAAATTCTGTCTCCTCTTTGTCAGGTGAAAAAACCCACTCTGCCACTGGCAGTCAGGGCAATTGCTGGACAGCTTTTAAAATAAACTCCATGTTAAGCAGAATTGCATGTTGTGATCAGTGAGATATTTTTAGAGAGAATATGCTTTTAGTTTGGAATTAGTCTTGCAGTTATGCAAGGATTCACTGCTTTTAAATAACTGGAAAAATGAGTGCCTTGAATTTCTTTCACATTGAGATCTATTGTCAGTTTATTAAATTCAGATTTATTGCTGACTTTCCTAGCCAAAAATATCTGTTAGCACACTATAACAGGGCATAAATTTGAGTTCACTGAATCAGAGACATTATTAAAGAAAAAAAATTACTTAATGACCTGTCTGATCTAATAAATCCTGCCATTCACATAAAACAAGATGACAAGCATTTATGTCCACTAGATGTGTAAAACCAAGGCAGTCATGGTGGTTAGGATTTTAAATGGTTTCTTTAATCATCTGGTCTTCACCTTAGACTTGTAGGTAAAAATAAGGTAAGGATAGAAATGGCTACGTAAGGTGCTATTACGATGATAGAGACATTTTCTTATGTATCATTAAAATCAAAGAAGCCAGATGGCTTGAGACTTGTGAGGTTGTCTGTGGGCCACCATGCTTCATGACTGGCAGAATCCTTTTGAGAAAAGACCTGCTTTTAAACTGCAGGCTTACAGTGTGAAAGAAGGCTGATCATAGTCCCTGTTCAAGAAATCCCGTTTAACAGTCTGACATGAACTTACTGACCACCAGCTCCAAGTGCTAGCATATCTGTAAAGTGACTTTTCTTATTTACCATGGATAATGTCTGACTGAAGACGCCTGTTTCTAGCCTGCCCACCACTTGCCTTGCAGCTGCTCCCTCTAGCTACTGCAGTGGCCTTCATCTGTGAAATAGAAACCACCTTAATGACAGACTCTTCAAAGCCTGACTGAAATTTGCCCTATGCTGTCCTCTGACGACCTTCAGCGAGCTAGCAAAGAGCACAGGGTTTTCAGCTCCCTCATATCCTTGGTGAGCTGCCACTTGCAATGAGCACACAAGTTCACATGCACTTTTCTGTAATGAAGTAGAAATAAGAGAATGCTTTTTCATCTGTCATATACTTTTGCATTTACTGAGCACCTACCATTCATTGTCTGAAAATCAAATAACTAACTTTGTAGTTTTACCATTAGGCTTCATTATACAAACATATAATTCCAATTCCTTAACATATATGTTTGTGTATATACACATATTCTCATTATATTGTGTATAAGCAAAAAGTAACTCTGAAGACCAGTTTCTGTTTAGTTACAAAGCTTACATATGCCTAGAAAATTTCATACATCTGTGGGCCATGCCTAAACTTTATTTAGAGTCAGGCATGTTTTTGTTCAGGCTCAGCCACCAGTCTTGTAACAGATGCAACAGAAAGCTAAGTTCGTCTCTTCTGTTCTCCTGGAACAGCATTGCCCCAGGGCCATCCTTGGAGGCATCAGTAGAGACCCAAGTTTCTTTGTTTGATTCAAAGCACATCAGCGTAAATTCATTGATTGAAATGTACTTTGGTTCCATTCATTCCCACTCATGTAGTGGTCCCTCATGGCAAGGTCTTGTAACTGTGGCTCCAGCATCACCATTTTTGCTGTCACATCTGGGTTGAATTCTCCCAGGAGCATAAACACTCCAGGATGGGTTTCCTAGCACAACTTCAAAGTGGGCACTCCCATGACAGCATTTCAAAGTGCTTTTCTTTTTTTTTCCAAATTCTGAAGCGTGTGTGTGTGTGTGTGTGTGTGTGTGTAGGACTGATGTGCCTGGGATAAAGGGTAATGGTAAATCAAAGAGGGGATCTGCTCAGAGGGAAAACAAGAAGGAGAGGAAGGGGAACAGCTTTGTGAAGAGTTGCAGCAGATAATAGCTCATGAAGACCGTGAAGAAAGGGGAAGCAAGTGGATGACTTAGGTTTAGGGAGGCAGTGCAAAAACATCCTGCATTCTTCAAGAATACAGGCTTTATGTCTGGATGTTTCCTTGCAATGGCTTCATTGCTTCTAAGGCAGGGTATCCCCCATTTACCCTCTTTACTTCCCTCCGCAGAATCCTGTAGGACACTTGGGAGCAGAGGAATTTTCCACCCACAAGAAAAAAGCCCAGATGGCCTGGCAATGTTGAACTCCCTTGCCTCAGGGGCTTCATTGCAATGTCTTTTCTGGTGATAATATGTCAAAATGCAAATATAGTTGGATTTCAGGCCCCCATGTGGAGCTTTTGCCTAGGAAATGTAGCTGATGTTCACATCATACTTTCATGTATTTATTTTTGTTGGTAAGTTTGAACATATTTTCCTCAGCCTGCGGTTCTCTTCCTGCTGGTTGTACACATGTAGTGAATAATTCATTCCTGAGAATATAATTTCACTTCCTTAGTCCTGATGTTTTTCTGCTGCAAATCCAGATGTGTTGCTCCATTAGTTAAGTTCTTCTAATGTTAGCATTAATAATAATAGGATTTACCACTGATGGCAGGTGCATTTGCATGTTTCAGCACGAGGTTCTACCAGTGGACATCTGTGTGCCTTGAAAGCATGCCGCACAGACAGTGATGTGATTTTAGGGTTATACCAGCTCTGCCTATTGGAAACTGTGCAATAGGAGACTTTGGGGAAAGAGACAAGTTAGTCCTCTGTGCCTTTCTTGTTTATGGTTAAGATATGGCCAGCTATAGAACTGATAGAAAACTTGTTCAGGTCAGTGTTGTCTGTCCAGTTTGCTTCAGCATGTCTTCCCATGTTTGAATGAGATGAAGCATATCTGAATCTGAGTCCGTGATACATATCAGGACAGGGTAAACAAACACGTTTTAGGATGAACTGCTGTGTATTTTCAGTTGGTGGAAGTGAATATGAGCATCTAACTTTAAAAAAGTGTCGCCCAGCATCTAGTACATTTAGGTCTCTCCAGCCCTTTGCTGAATCATCTGTAAATCCTTCACAGCCTCTTGCCGCTGGACACAGGTTCCATCAAGCAGGGTACCAGCCAGAGATGGCTTCTAGGTTCACCATGTCAGAGCAGCAAATGGAGAAGTTAACAAAAGAAGAGATCTTCCCTGCAGGGAGTCTGTCAGGTGGCTCTAGAAAGGAAAAGGATGCTGCCCCTGAGGACCAGAATGTCTGAGAATATTACCCCTCCTGCAGTCTTGTCTGGCTGGGCTTAGGGCCAAATTAGAGAACGTGCATCTGAGGGGACCCCCTCTTCCTTCGGTGATCTTGAAGGCAGCTCTCCTACACAGCTCTGGCCCTTTTGACCCAGTCACTGCTTGGTTTTCCCCAGTTATAAAAAAGAACGCCTTCAGAAATCCGAAACAGATGCCCCCAGAAGGCACATTAAATTTCTCTGTTCATTCTCGAAGTTAACTGTGCAACAGGGTTTCCGGGTCAGACCTACATTTAGTAATGTATAGATGTATACTAAAAATATATTGGTAAAACTTGATTTTTTGTGAATGTAAGGTTGCTGTTTCAGAGGGAGAAGGCATATGGGATATAAGGAACATACTGTGCATGAAACATGAGTAAATAAAGCTGTCACCAAGAGTTTAAAGTCTAACCACTAGGCTGATCCATACTCATGGGGTGATCTTGAACTTTTAATGAAAATGAATGCTCTAGTCCAGAATGATCTAGTCCTCTAATTAACAAAAACCAGGAAATAAAAGGAGAAACGTAACGTGTTTCAACAAGAGTACACAAAAGCTTTGTGGGTAGCAGTCTGCTCTGGCCCTCGGAGAAGGGGACTGATTGATGCAAAATACAATGAACATATAGTTGTAAAAGTACTGGCAAAAGAAGGTGATACTGTCTCAGTTTCTCATCTGCATCCCCTACACTCATCCTCACTCTTTCTGTGTCTCTGTGTGAATTGAGGTGAATCTGAAGAAAAGTGCTAGAAAAAAAGACTATCACAGGAAAGATACATGACATACTCAAAGCATCATCAGGTTTTACAAGCCTATATCAATATTCCAGCCACTTGGGCTGTCTAAAGAGTCTTACTTGCTTTAAAAAAGAACCTCTATTAAGACATCTGGGTTCTCAGATGGTCCATGCAAAATATTCATCAGAGTAGGGCTTTGCCTTTTGAGTCTGGCTTATACACTATGCTTATGACATACTTGAAGACACCCTGTACATCACATAATTCATTTGATGTGACTCCATTTAGACTGTCTCACACCCAGAGACACGCAGCTGATCAGGTGCTGAATATGCATTATACCAAGAGGAATTGCAGACATGTCATACATCTAGACAGCCTCCAAAGAATAAGTGATGAAAATTACACTCAAGGTCAGATGGGGGAGCAGTTGGATCATGGGCAGCAATTAGAACATCAAGAGAGGAAACAAAACATTCTTGTTGCAGGTCCCCACATCTCCTGTGTGGTTGCAGTTGATCTGTGAAATTCAGGTCACTTGCCAGGTTTGTGTTGCTACATTAAACAGCATTACAGTAGAAACAACATTGTACTGCACAAGGCTTCAGATGAAGTCGTTGCAATACAAAATGAATGTGAGAGCCAAGAACGAAGAGAAGGGACACGTAACCTTTTGAAATAAATATACGCTCTTCATTTCTAAATTAAAAGCAAAACCAACCGGGAGGAGAGTTTAAATTTACCTTTTCCCCTTTTCAGGGAGAAATTCTAACACTTGGTTTGGTGGGGCCCAACCCTGGGCCAGCAACAATCTCAATTAAGCTGAGAAGTATATGCTGAGCCAGAGTGTATCCAATGGCAATCAAGCAGTAGTAAAGGAATTTAAAAAAAGAACCCAAACAACTTCCAAAAAGAAAAGAGGAGCCAGCTGTGTCCACTGAGCATGGCATTAAGGGAGAAAGGCTGTGAAATTCGGAGATTCAAATGATGGTGTACCAGTGTGTGCAGGGCTGGGTTTCGAGGGGACCTGACAGCGGGATGCTGCCCTCACAGCAGGGAGGAAGAACAGGAGTGCAGGCTCTGTCCGCTCAGCACAGTTGAGCGGGATCACAAATAATAGATTATAGACATGTGCCTGTTTGATGTGGGTGTGAAATTCTAAATTAGCTAACAAAATGGTGCTTTGTATTAATAACATGCATGCAATTTTGTCCATAATTTCCCTGAGAGAATGGCAAAGTTAAATAATTAAGCATGCCTCAAAACAGGATTATTATAGGGATTAAGAGGAAAAAAATATAGCTGCTAAAATTAAAAAAGGAATGTAGAAACAATGCCTCCAAACCATGGCCGTTGTACATAGCATTTTACATGTTTTTACAAAGTAGAAACAGCTGAAAATGAGTATCTGGATGCATCTATTAACCTCACTCTTTAGTGAGAAGACTGATCTCTAAAAGACTGCACAAAGATCAATTGATGCTGTTAATCACTTTTAGAGTGTCTGTCTCTAGGAAGTTTAGAGTATCTTCTCCTAGGGCGGAGGATAGGCTTTCACCTGTTTTTCTTAGAGACACACCAGGTCAGAGTCAATTTTTTTGCATAGATTTGAGTAGATCTGCTGATCATTTTTTGTTTCCTCAGAGTAATTGTGCATATTCGCTGTGTGTTAATTTAATCCCCCTGATCTATACCATGTACTTGACTATTCACTTCATGTTTCTCCAACGTATCTTTGTGTTCTATTATCACATACATCTTTTGGTTTTTAACTGACTTCCCCCCCCCCCCCCCCCCCCCCCCCCATTTCAGTGAATCTGAAGAAAGAAGGTTTTAAAATTACCCAAATACATGGGCAGAAACCAAACAAGGTAAATCCAAGATGCATTAAAGATAGCTTTAATCACAGTTACAGAACAGGTAGATTTGAAAACCACGATGCTTAATGTTATTCAGTCGTTGTGCATACTTCCCTGTTCTGACCACTTCATCTTTAATTCTTAGCTGTGTTTACAATGACAGATAAATATTCCTTGTTGTCTTGTACTTCCTGCAGAGTGGATCATCCACTCAGTACATGTAATTCACATCTAGTGTTGCAAAGAACAATTTTCATTTGTGGTACATTCCTCTAAAGGGAAAATATTCTTAAAGGGGAGCAAAAGGGAAGACAGTAGATTTAGTGAAGGCATGTACCAATTAACCTGTAGAAGTCCCTCTCGCTCACATTGAGAAATCACACCAGAGATGCTCACAGTTGCTTTAGCAGCTGCATGCACAAATTCATCAGCAGTGCCTGGAATTCTGTCCCCGCTGAAGTCACTGAAAGTTTTGCCATTGATTTCAATGGAGCCAAGACCCCATGCTATGTTTCCAGGGGCTTTTCTTTCCTTCCGGATGTGAGTCCCTAGCTTTTACATTTGCAAAAACAGTTTTATCCAGAGAGCAGAGTGGTAATAATGTCAGCTCTAACTTTTAGACAATTAAAGTTTCCAAAAGGAGAATGTCTTTGATTCAAAACAATGCTAATTCTGAACATATTCATATGAACATAAATATTGGTAGTATTTGGCATAAAGACCAATACTTATTTTTTCCAAACTGACCCAGATGGCCCAAAACTCAGGAAGAAGAAAGGACCTGCCTGATACATTACTGTCTCATTAGTGGTGCCCGTGCCCAATTCTGTTTTGAGCGTGTTCACCATCTACTGAGACCTGCACTGTGTAGTGGGAGCTCACATGTGTAACAACTGCATGCTGTGTACAAGAGCTCTAGTGGGGGACAGTTTCACTCTGAGTTGATGTCTCAGACATCAAAACAAAGCATTGTCTTTTATTTACCTTGTGACAAAGCTACTCTAACCTGGCAACAGTGATTAGGACAGTGCAGTCTCATATGTAGGTGCATATACCTACAGTATATACCTGGAAAAGTTTGCCCCTAAAGGAGAATGTTTGGTTTCCAAATCAGAAGAGTGTAAGGGAAGAAACCATTCAGCTGTGACCATCTAAAACTGAAGTTTGGTCTATATTAGTGATCTTGGCTTCGTCTTTAATTAATCCAGAGAAACAGTAGACAATTCATCCCATCTGCAGCTAACAGCTGAGAAGAATCAACCCCTGGAAGTACTCATCTTTCACTATGGACTCCAGTAAATGAGTATTTGACTTCAAGATCTGAGTGGGCCACATAATTTCTGTTACTTCATACATGTTTAAAGTACGTTGCAAGGTTGTTTCAGATAGCTCTTTTAATATTCTTTGACAGGTCAGAACACATCCTCTTTAATTATTGATTGGATAAGCAAGCAAAGTTTTCCAAAAGATAGCATCTTTAGAAAAAAAATATTTTCCCTTTTGTTGTGTACCATTGCAGGCCAATATCACAGGCCCAGATGTGCCATCTTCTAGATCACCTAGCTTGGTCACAATAATTAAGTCAATGTCATACATTATGACTAAATTTTTCCATCATAATATGATCGAGTTAAAAGCCCTGAATGATTAATATAACTATCCCAATTCCTAAAGACTTAGTCTTTGGTATCAGATACATTCACCTTAGAAAACCTTTATTAATAAAATTGGTTGAAATGGCAGGAACAGGTCACTGCCTCATGTGTAAAACAAATTAGCTCTATGGAGTTTGATCAATGTGCAAGAGTATATGAAAGTTACTTTTCCTTTCCAATAATCTGTTACAATATATTTAGGCATTATTATTAGATTCTAATTTTTAAATTACTAAAACTATTATTCCTAATTTCCAGTATTTTCCACAAGTGTTATTTTCTGGTCAGTGCCTGCATTTCTGCTTCCAGCCTACATGACCATAGTGTGGTTTCTCCCTCTAACAAATTGTACAATTTCTGGAAAAATCACCCTTCTGATCAATCCTGTTTGCAATATGGACATACTTGAAGGTTTCAGTATTCCACAGAAAAACTGAAATTGAGCAGCCACTTGTCACAGATAAGTTCAAAAGGAAGAGCTACTACATACCCCAGAAGAGAGACATGCAGAAAGTGATGGCCCTTGATGCTGATTAATTAAAACCGAGTCTCCAAAATCTCTAAAGTAATTCAATCTCCTACTTCTGGATGGATGGTAGCAGCACCTTCTTAGTTGTGTGTGACTTAGTGAGTCACACACTGAGCATGATGCCATAAACCAGATCAAAAAGTGTAATTGTAACAAGATCTCAAACCTGACCTGTCAATCAAGCGAAGAATTGTTGTTTCATTTTATCTTTTTTGGCAGGAAACACCTGTTTCATTAGTGTGTGACCACGTTCAGCCTTTCTGTGACCAAGTTCTTGTTCAAGGTAGAACCAGTAATGTCTAGTTATTGCTGCAGTAGTTTCTTGCTGCACAGTTCCAGTTGTTTGCCACAGAGAGATGTGAGGGTGGGGTTCCGCTTGCAGATTTAGACTTCAAAATTTAATGTATCTTTACAGCTATTCAGCTGACCATATGTAGAAACTGATTTTTAGGTGTGTTTGAATAGCCTTTAAGTTTCCAGTGACTGCAGTAGCATCTTGGACACCTGGCTCACATGTAGAAACCTAACTTTACGTGTCTTAATGTGGATCTGAATGTCTGCTTGGATACTGGATTGGGATTTGTACAAAGACAAATTGCCTGTGCTATTTGCTTCTTTAGTTCAAAGACTACTGCATGCAATACCTCAAAGGACTAGTTCTCAGCCACCTCAGAGTAATTTTGAGCAATTGCTGGTGCTGACTTTACATCTAGCTTCCATCTTTCCGTGTGGATATGGAAACAATCTTTTGTTTTCCACAAATGCTTGTGATAACAGAAGACTCAGCACCCGGGTTCCTAATGCTTGAAGGAACCCAGCCAATTTTTCAGCTCTATTTTAGCTATTTATTTATTTTCCAGATCCCTTAAGTTCACTTTGTAGTTGTGGGTGGTCAGGAATTTTCCCATGAGAGACTGGAATGGAGTTTTCCCTCTGTGCCTGGGCTGAGCTGTGCTGTAGGTACAACCATGATGTTCCCCTAAGACCTAGAGACTTCAAGATCAAGAGGGACCATTATCCCTGTTCTCTTTCACCAGCGTGTGTCTTTGGACAGAGCCTGGAGTAGCCGTTACTTGATAAAAGGAAGTGGAGATGTAGGCAGGTTCTTTTCTAAAAGACCCAGGGGGAAATTGCTATTGCTGCAGATGCTGCTCCTGGTTCCTTACAAACCAAGCTTGTAAGCACGCATATTAGAGTATACCTGTGCTGATATTTGGTCTATGCTTTTTACTGTCAACAGAGACCTTAAACCATCATTTGTTTTTGTGACAGCTTTGCTGTCAGATTAAGTCTTTCAGTGGTGCAAGAAATTAAATCCCAGCACTTTCTTTCCTTCACAGCTCTGCTCTGCAAGTTGGATTTTGCAGTAACTCTGGGTAACTGCATCTGTGGAGCAGAAGTCTTTCAAAGGCTTTACTTTTTGGGGTCATGTTCTGTGTAACCTTCTTATCCGTCACAAGTCTTGGCAGAAATGCATATTTTGAATCCCAGTCCAGCATTCCATGGACATGGATAGCCCAGAAGAGCAGTTCCCAAAGTTACGACGCTAATACGACTTCTGTCAGTACTCAGAGTTTCTTGTGAGGCAGCTGGTGTTGATCTCATCAGCATTTTAATTAAAGGCACTGGTCAGTATGGAACAACTTTGGACCACCAGCCAGTCTTCTAGAGCATGGCTTAATATCAGTGGGTTAGAGCAATATGCCATGTACAATTTCAGTAGTGGTAGAAGTGGATTGAGAAAATTTTTTTTAAAAATAGAATAGTGTCACGGAAGAATTTTCAAACCCTGAAGCACCTTGGTGGTGTAAAAGTCAATAATGGAACTAGAAATGCTGGTTTCATGTGAAACAGAACCAGAAAACGTATTTCAAAACTTGCTGAAGGGAACAGTTCAACAATAATGGGGAAATGTGGGCGGATGGAAAAGGATTCCCATGTCTCTTTTGTATATTTCTCTATCAAAATGACAAAGGACCAATTGTCTTCAAGGAATAGTAGCTGCAAGCTTGGAATGCTTTAAAAAATGATCAGTAATACTGGGATTGGTATATATGTAAAATGTGGTGTTTGTGTTTTAGTTCCTGTCTGTTTCCTTATGGTCAAAGTAGCATTCGACTTTAAATACTTTTTCACTTTGTTTCATTGCTGTGTCAAACCTGAGATAAGTAAAATATTCTTATAGGCTGGGTTCTACAATGTGAACATCAGTCCTGCACTTGCAAGGGTCCTTATTCATCTAATTGTAGTCCCTAATGGAATTTTACTAGATGATCTGAATGAATCAAGTTGTAAACTACAGTATTGAAGAAGATAACAATTTTGGTTCATTTCTGAAATTTGTACCACCATTTAAAATTGCATAACAGCACACCATTCTGCAGCTTTTATTTACCTTTTCCAGATCCTAGTATAGCCAATTCCTCTTAAAGGTGCATGAATCAACCTTGTGTGTTTTACAAAATATATCCTTACTTTACAAGGTAATTTTCATTGCAGTGCCTGCCTGCAGTGAAAAATGCATACTGTCATGGAATCCCAGGAACATCCTCCCCAAAGAATGGTCACTGAAAAAATAGCACTTGATCAGGTTAAGTGGTTAATCCAGTTTTAACCAAATCACAAGTACTGTGTGCCTGCCATGGTGTTCCTCTGCCTCCTGCACTGGAAGGGACTGGCCAGGTGGCTGGTCAGTACACTTGTCTGACTGTGGGAGCCAGGTATGGGAGAAGCTGGATGGTGTGGGATGGATACTGCAGAGACAAGAGGAACTAAGAGCTGGCTGCTGGAGGGACTGGAGGTGCAAGCCCGCTGTTGGAGAGACCAAGGAGTGTGAGAGTCAGGCACTGGAGAGATCATAGGTCTGGACCTGCTGCCAGAGAGACCTGTTTCCTTATGTGTGTGTGCCTATGCATGAGGTACCAGGGCAGCAGGGGGATCCAGGGGCCAGTGATTGGATATCCTGAGTGTCCAAGGCCGCTTGCTGAGGGATCTGTAGTGGCTGTATATGTGTGTGTATAGGTATCTGTCAGAAAGGCAGTCTGAGTACCAGCAGTTGCAGTGGGGCTGTGGGTGTCAGGTACCAGCAGCTGGGGAGACCAGGGATCTAGGTGCCAGCTACTGGAAAGACTGAATATCTAAGGGGGGATCTATGTATTCTATGTATCTCTATATATGCATATGTTTTCTTCTAATGGACTTTCATCTTGATCACCGAGAGAGGGAAAAAGGATCAGGCTACTCATTATGTTTTTATTTGTGTGGGCGTTTCCTGTGTACACTGATCTGTGTGGCCAGTGGTGTATATATATGCACATTGAGACTGTTTCCACAGTTTCCTGGAGAAACCAGCTGCACATGGCTTGGATGGATGTACTCTTCACCGGGTGAAAAACTGGATGGATGGCCAGACGCAGAGAGTTGTGGTGACTGGAGTTAAATCCAGTTGATGGCCGGTCATGAGTGATGTTCCCCAGGGCTCAGTACTGTGCCCAGTTCTGTTTAATGTCTTTATCAATGATCTGGATGAGGGGATCAAGTGGACCCTCAGTAAGTTTGCAGACAACACCAAGTTGGGTGGGAGCATTGATCTGCTTGAGGGTAGGAAGGCTCTACAGAGGGATCTGGATAGGCTGGATCAATGGGCTGAGGCCAATAGTATCAAATTGTCCTGGTTTTGGCTGGGATAGAGTTAACTTTCTTCCTGGTAGCTGGTACAGTGATGTATTCTGGATTTAATATGAGAATATTCATTTAATATGAATTAATGAGAATTTAATGAGAATTTAGTTGTTGCTAAGTAATGCTTGTCCTAAAACAAGGATTTTTCATTTTTCCATATTTTGCCAGTGAGGAGGTACACAAGAAGCTGGGAGGGAGCATGGCCAGGACAGCTGACCTGAGCTAGCCAAAGGGATATTCCATATCAGCAGGATGAGCAGGATGTCATGCTCAGTATATAAACTGGGGGTGTTGGCCAGGAGGTGCCAGTCACTGCTCAGGGACTAGCTGGGCATTAGTCAGTGAGTGGTGAACAATTGCATTGTGCATCACTTGTTTTTCTTGGGTTTTAGTTCCCTCTCTCTTATCTTCCTTTTTGTTACAATTGTTGTTGTTCCTGTTATTATTATTATATTCTATTTCAATTATTATACTGTTCTTATCTCAACCCACAAGTTTTACTTTTTTTCAGATTACCTCCCCATCCCATCAGAGGGGGAGGAGTGAGTGAGCAGCTGTGTGGTGCTTAGTTGCCAACTGGGGTTAAATCACGCCAGAAATTCAAGAAGGTTAAATGCTGGGTCCTGCACTTCAGTCACACCAAGCCCATGCAGTGCTGCAGGCCTGGGGAGGAGTGGCTGGAAAGCTGCCTGGGAGAGAAAGACCCAGGAGTGGTGGTCGACAGCCGGCTGAACAGGAGCCAGCAGTGTGCCCAGGTGGCCAAGAAGGCCAAGAGCATCCTGGCTTATATCAGAAATAGTGTGGCCAGCAGGGACAGGAAAGTGATCCTCCCCCTGCACTCAGCACTGGTGAGGCCACTCCTCGATTACTGTGTTCACTTTTGGGCCCCTCACTACAAGAAAGGCATTGAGATGCTGGAGCATGTCCAGAGAAAGACAATCAAGCTGGTGAAGGGTCTAGAGCACAATTACTATGAGGAGCAGCTGAGGGAACTGGGAGGTGTTTAGTTTGGACAACAGGAGGCTGAGGGGAGACCTCATTGCCATCTACAGCTACCTGAAAGGAGGTTGTAGCCAGGTGGGTGTCAGTCTCTTCTCCCAAGTAACAAGCGATAAGACAAGAGAAAACAGCTTGGAGTTGCGCCAGGGGAGATTTAGATTGAATATTAGGAAAAATTTCTGCAGTGAAGACGTTGTCAAGCACTGGAACAGGCTGCCTAGGGAAGTGGTTGAGCCACCATCCCTGGAGGTATTTAAAAGACGTGTAGATGTGGCACTTAGGGACATGGTTTAGTGGTGGACTTGGCAGTGTGGGGTTTATGGTTGCACTTGATCTTAAAGGTCTTTTCCAACCTAAATGATTCTATGACTGTGTGTATGTGTCTGCACATGCCTCTTGGGAATATATACGCAGCTTCACTACTGTCTAGACCTGGAGACATGGAGCTGCAGCAGCCTCACCTCTCTTGGGCTACTATATGTCGGGCAAACCCTAACACAAATTTTGTCCTGTTCTTCATGCTGTCAAGTGAGTTTGCCCAGTCTTTTTCTTGTGCACGGCATCCCTGCTTGCTTGCTGTAGAAGTTTTGCAGAAAAGAGTCAGACATGGAGTTTCAGCTCTGAATTATTTCCAGAAGAGGAGAGAGAAATGTTCTGGGAGCCTCACAGCCATGGGCTTTGATTAACCTATCTTCTTATGACAAGGCAAGTGGATTATAAACCCATGCTGAAGTGAAACAAAAGCTTAACTTTAAACAATACCTGTCCTGGATTGAAAGCACTGTGAAGTTAGGGTTAAAGACTCTCTGTGGGCAATCACAGAGAGCTAACTGCCATGTTCAGGTGACAGTCAGGATCTACTTTTCAGTGAAGACATTTTTGATTTTTTTTTTTTTGGTCCTAAAAGCTCCTCAAAATCCATAAAGCTCTGTCATTTCAAGTATATTGATCCAGTGCTGACATGTGTTGTTTATAGAGATTGGAGCAGGCACTGATGCTAGCGAAGACAGATCCATATTACTGCCTCACTCTTGCCCTGTGTGTAACATGTCAGCTGACATGTATTATGGTCATGTTGCAAAAACTCACTCTTTTTCCTAGTTCCAGCACTCCTTTGCTGAACAAGACAGTAATATCTTTCCAGGGACCCTATTCCTTGTGATTATACAAGGCTCCAGTGGGCACAAACAAATACAAGTGTTGTTACCTTCAGTCTTTTTCACAGTTCTTTTCTTATGATGCTTTGGAGTTTTTTCAGAGCTGCTTTACTAGTGCCAGTCAAAAGGAAGACATGGAGATGATAGTAGGTGATAAGACCCTTATGCAGGTAGTCCAGGATCTTCGAACCAGGGCTTGATTTTAAATGCTATGGCAAAGCATACAGTGTCTCCAGTATGGATGACTCTGCCAACCAGAAAACATCTTTTTTCTTGAAAGTCACTAATGACTGGCTTACACTGTGACGTGTAACAGGTGGCTATACCAGATTTGGAGAGATGTAGATGCATTACATCTATTTAATATTTAATCTAAGTTGGGTTAACACATGCACTAATTTATGAATGGAAATCAGACAAGGATTTTGGAAAACAGCCTGTTTTTACCCACATAATAGCTAGCCAAATGGCCAACAATAGAGTTTTCAGAGATCTTTTTCAGAGAAATAAAATGCCTTCAGTGGAACTAAACTTGCTGAAGTATTTCTTATTGGTAGTTACACATCTTTTTGCATTCCACATGCAAGAACGAGAGCAGACCAAAAGAAACCTGTCTCGCTCAGGTCATTCTAGCTGTCTTTTCACAACAAAGAGCCTATGCTCAGTTTCCAAATAATGAACAGTTTCCTTCTCTCCTTGCTTTGCATGGAAACAATTCCTCCTTCCCCCCCAAAAAACAATCAAAAAACCTCCACCCCCAAAGAGAAAGCCAGTACCAAATGATCAATAAAATACGCACAAAAATGTGTGACTTATTACATTTTATGCTTCATCCTGAAACGATTATAAAAGTTCTTACAACATTTCGGCAGTCATTTCTAAAAAGCTGCTCTGTATTGGAGAGGGAGCATATGCACCATGTGATATGACATCTGCCACAGTAAGTAAGCTTTTAATTGAATATTTGAGGAAATAAACATGTAAAACCCATGTAACTTGATGTCAAATAAGTTATTGTTGCCTCAAGGCTTTCTTGATTTTTTCCATTTTTATTTTTGGCAGGAAAGTTTGAAATATTGTACATATTGGAGACAGGAGCACTTCACATACAATCGTCCATCAGGACAGAAAACATAACGTCGTATTATTGCTGCTACAGCAGCCCCCCGAAAATCTTGGCAGTTATCAAAGTGGCATTTGGGATCTGAGATTAACAATGTCTCTGCTCACATCTAAATATATATATTGAGCGCAGAGAGGAAGAAGGGGAATTGACACACATTCAGTGGAGTGCTGTACCAGTACTAACTACAAACATCTTTCTTACATTACCTCTGTGTTTCTTTTTATTCCTGTAACCTTTCACAACAAGCAGTGTGGTGTTTTCTCTCCCCCTCTTCTCTTGCAAATACACACATACCAGCACAGGAAGCTTGTGCAGCTCTGAAAGGAACAGCGTTGATCCACCCCTCCTTAACCTCACCATCTTTCATTGCCCTTCATCTTTGTGTTCCCCTGTGCTGCACACTGGCTTCAGGTGAAGCATGTGAACAGACCCAAAGATTAGCTTCTCTTCAGGGAACATATCCCTCCTGAAAGACCCTCCTAGCTCACTTTTCAACTTTTCCACTCATCTACAATGGTTAGTTGCTTTTTATGTCCTCAGTGAGACATCTGCCAATGCAATATATTTCAGTTCTCTGGTAGGATAATAGATGTATTTTTTTCCCACCCATTCAACATCTGGTGGTGCTGCAGATCTCACATTCTTGTTTGAGTAGCCCATGCTGGTGGAACCTATGGTTCTCCCCAGGGAGTGTGTTCCACACTGGGAGTTCACTCTACAGGTTCAAGCTTTCTCTTTGACCCTTCTCCAGTTGACTGACAATGATGTCAAAAGTGATAGCCTGTGCAGCTTCTTACAGGGTGATTCCCTGCATCATCACCACATTTATATTCACATAGCAAATCTGCACAAGCCCATTTGAATTAGTTTAGTGGGTGAGATTTTCTGAGAGCCAGGTATCAGATGCTTTACTAAAAAATCCCCCAGTCCTTGATATTTTATAATAAGCCTAATTCTCACATCATATGTGCTGATCTTATTCTTTCGTAATTCACTTGGGCCAGGCCCTCCTCTCACTTAAGAGTACTATAAACTTTGATTTCCACAATCTCAGCTGCAAAAGGGAAATCCTGAACTAAGGGAGTTCCTCTTCCCATTATCATGCCTTTCTGCCATAGAATTCCCTCACCCATATTTGGCATGGATTTATCTTCTACAGGCCCATAACACTTATTGGCCACAAACCCATCATCTCCTAGTTGTTTAAAGAGTCTTTTCTAATAGTTACTCTATTTTTCAACTGAGCTGTGAAGCAAGAGAGCACTACCAGGCACAGATGGAAATTCAGACCATGATGTCTCAGTAATACCAAAAGAAACACAGACTCACTGCAGACAAGGTATGTCAGTCTGTGAAGGGAAGGTGCAGCCACTGGTTCTCCAGAGCAAGGTCTTGGTCCTGCAGCAGCATCTCAGCATACTCACAACGTGCAGGATGCTACACGAGTTCTGGGGCTGTAGAGAACATAGGGGATCTGTCACAGCTTCAAGAAGGCTTAAGAAGGTGACTGACTTCAGTTTGAAAATGAGGAGTCTATGCATTATGGTTCCCTATATAGTATTTAATTGGTTATGAAATTCCATCTGTTTTGCTTCACTTCATATTTTCAACTCGGCTGCTAAAGCTTATAGCAGGCACATGTGCCTGTTCTGGAAAAGCAGTCAGGAGGTCTAGAGGATTTGGTAACTGGGTAGGTGGAGCATGGGATGATTGGGATGGCGGATTTTTTTTTTTTAGGAAAAGACCATTAATAGGATGCTAAAAGGTATTATACTGAGACAGACACCTGAGGTTAGAGATTTAGACAGGAATACTGATACTGGGACAAATGAATGGCAGCCTATGCACTCATCAGGCCCACTCTTTCATGTCTTTGTCTAATTTAGGCAGCATCTCTGTGACTGAAACCAGTTGTAGATTGGGTTTTTTTGTTTCTTCACAGCAAGACGAGCTCAGAAATTGACTTTTCCTAAATTAGAGCATGTGATTGAGAAGCAGAGCTGTACTGTGAAGCATGGTATTTGACTGTCACCTACACCATACTGCACCCTTGGGACAGGAGACCTGTTCACAGGATGCTGTGCTCTCCTTCAAACGATTTATGGACTTCCCTTATCAAGACTCTCTGTAACAACAGTAAGCCACTGCCTGTAGAAGAGAACAGGTACATCCACAAATAAGGGCCATTTATACATTCTATTTTGTTGGTGATTGGGGAAGAGGTGGACTTAGCTTCACTAGATGCTTGAGAAAATACACACCTAAAAGGCTTGGTTTCCTGATTAAGGGGAATGCAATATTTTAGCCCAGATGTGCACTTGGTTGTAAGTGACCTCTGTAGTAATGGAAGCTAGTCTGGGGTAGTGTCCTACTGCTAGAACCACCAGAGAGCCTGGAAAGATCAGGAAAAGAAGGAAGGAAGGAAGGAAGGAAGGAAGGAAGGAAGGAAGGAAGGAAGGAAGGAAGGAAGGAAGGAAGGAAGGAAGGAAGGAAGGAAGGAAGGAAGGAAGGAAGGAAGGAAGGAAGGAAGGAAGGAAAGGGAGGAAGGAAGGAAGGAAGGAAGGAAGGAAGGAAGGAAGGAAGGAAGGAAGGAAGGAAGGAAGGAAGGAAGGAAGGAAGGAAGGAAGCTCACTTATTTCACTTGTGCTTCTGTTGAGCTGGGAACTCAGAACTAATGTGTAGGTGGAAGCAATAGGAGGAAGAAGACAATGAACTCAGCCTTCCTGTGGTTCATCTGGGGTCTTACGTGAAATGAGACAACACTGACAGAAATGTGCTTAGAGATGTGTGCCTTTAGCTGTCTGATATAGGTCTACAATACAGATATCTCATGACCAGAGGCACCAGAAGGTGAGCAAAACAAAAATCGTGTCACAACCCTTAAGGTCATTCCTGACCTGAGTTATTAGAGAAGAGAGCAACTTTTCTGATAGCAGAAGCCTGAAAATGAATGATAACAATCTATACTGGAAATCATAGTGAGACTTTAAATAGTAGTCTACTCAAGGCACAAAGAATTCTAAGTGAAGAACAGAAAAAGCAATTTTTTCTTGGACTTTATGATTAGCAAAGCACAGAATGTGAATGATTTTGATTTTATGGCATGTTTGTGTTGCCTTGTTTCTGGAAGACTAGTGTTGAAGAAGGCTATGTTGAATCTTTAAGGACCATCTTATCTACTGTATCAGTCAGGGACTTGGCAAACATTTCAAATGTGAAAAAATAAGTCTCAAATGTGTTGATGCATTGTTTAGTCAAGTGTATGTTTTACCGGGTTTATTTGACCCTCACATGTGTTTATTAATGGCTACAAAGCAAGTAGTTCTGCAGGACACAGCTGGCACTGTCTGAGTGTATTGTCTGCTGCAAAAAAGAGAGATGTTAAAAGCATTAGTTTGTCATTAAGGAAAACACTGATATTAATTTATTCAGAAGCAAATACAGATGACATAGTAGAAACTGCTAATATCCTAACCACAAAATAAATAAAATTGACATCTACAGTATGGATAAAATTAAATAGTCTCTCTTAAACACATACACACACACACACACACTTTCTTATATGATGCAAGTGTTAATATGTGGTTGAATATCCTTATTTGCCCACTTTAGCATGGTGTAGAAGGTTACAGAAGCCTCTGTGTAGCATAACCAAACAATAGCCTTACCCCTCTTTATTTTCAGGGGCAGTATGAAAAAAAAAATCTCCTTGTCTGACCCAGTTATAGTTACTTGTCTTTCCAAAAATATTTTCCATATGGAGATCTCCAAGTCTGAGTACCATCTGTGAGGACTTCTTGGGTTTCTTTTACAGAGAAGTCTCTGGAGGAAGCCCAAGTGCAAGACTGGGCTAGGCTAACAAGATTTTTTCAGTGAGAAACAAGGACACTTGTGTGTGGTGGGTCCTACTTCCCAGTCATTCCGTTTTGGGTAATTCCTTAGTCAGGACTGTATGGCTCACTGGAAATGCTGTGCTGCAGATGGACCTTGTATGTAGCGATGCAGTTTCTCTGGGGTCTCCAGGATGGATGTTATAAAACAGCAGTCAGGCTTTGAAGTGGGTGTCCCATTCACGCTGGTATAACTCAGTCCTGTTGATCATCCGACTGTATTTTCTTGTATATGTTTCTACTTTCTGAGTTGCAAAGCTACACAGGTGGAAACACCTGAATTTAATTTGAGGGGGATAGTTTACTGAAGACTTCTGAGAAACAAAAACTGAACATTAGATTTATGTTTTGGAAAGAGACAGGGAACTGTCTGCATCCCCAAAGATATGTGATGTGGTGTGTTATACTACCTGATGGTGGATTGGCTCATGTGGGATCACTAGTATCATCAGGACACAGTGGAAGTCCATGGCTATATTTTGTGGCATTTGAAAAGCCAAAAGCAAGCGAAGGAGGGAACTATAGTGAGCTTTTAGGAGAACTATTCAACAGAGATCTGGACATCCTTAGTGTGACCTCCTGGGATTATGTCAACTTGATTTGTTTCAAAGGCCTGTCAGCTTTTTGAGACAGTAGTACCTCAGCTGAATGCTGCAGAGATCTGACAGTACAAGCATGGCCACTGTCCTCCCCACAGAAGTTAAAGGAAGCCACCACCACCTGGCTATGTGTCATATCCATATGGGAAGTTTAACAGTGAACAAATCAAGAAAATGTCAAAGGTGGAAGGGGAAGCAGCTACATTCAGCTTTCCAGCTGTGTTTCTTGGGAGTAGGAGATTGCAAACTAGAAGGAAGACAGTAAATCTTGTTTGTTCAGATGTGGGCTAGAAAGCATCCTTCTGTAAGGTGAGCAGCAAGTGTGCTGTTTAAAGATGCACTGAGGCTTTCTCTTAGCAAAAAGCACAGGTATTAGTGCCTGCCTTTTCACTAGCTTTGGAGAACACAGTTTTTGTCCTAGTACTAAAGGGACTGCCCAGTTTGTGAGAAAGTCAAACTCAGAAATGGAGGATGTCACTAGTATAGCCTTTGCAAAAGGATTTTACTGCCCTGGATTCTCTGGGTCCCAAGAAGTGTTTCTGACTTGGACCCCTACAGCAGGAGTTAAGGGTCCCTGGAGAGGAGCAGAAAATTTCTGGCTAGCCAAGCAGCTACCTGGCAACTTCTAGTCACCCTGCTGGGCATGATTTAGGACTCACCTAAATAGGCAAATAAACCACATTGAGCTAACAAATCCTGGTGCAGACACTTTGTTGTTGTTGCAGCGTGGCTGTACCTTTTCTGCTCTGTCACTCTGTCTGTGGTGGAAGGCTAGGAGATAGAGGAATCCTGAAACCTGCCCTTCTTATGCAAACTGCCCCAGCCTCTAAGTGCCCTCTCAGCATCCTTGCACTACCTAAGTGGGTGAATTGGTCTCTTCCAATGCTGACCCTGAAACATGACAGCTCTGCACCTCTCCCACTGCAGAGTAGTCTCTTACAAGGCACATTCACAGCTGCAATAAATAATAATGAATTTGGATGGACAGAAGTGTCACACTGGTGTCAAGCAGAATGAAAGGGACCCCAGAAATTTGCTGTTTTTTTCTAAATAACATTGTGTATGCTGTTTTGCATGAATTAAAGCACACTGAGGCCACAGAAGAGTAATGATTACACTTAATGAGAGGCAATTGAAAGGTATGAAGTAGTTCTTCCAAACAAGTTCTAATCGAAGCTGGAACCATACAGACACTGCGCTCAACAAGCTTTCCTATGAATAATGCACCTAATTACCATCTGCTTTTTTCATAACATGGATAAAAATGTGATCACATATAAAATTCTCACTGTGTTTCCTAGGATACAAGGTGATCCTCATTTCAAACTAGCTTAAAAATGGCAAATGAGCAAACTTAATTTTAATAAAAACAAGGAAACTCACACATGTGAAATATAATCTGCACACTTCTGGTTTCATGAAGAAGGGTCTTTGTTTGCTTTTCATACAAAACCTAGTGAAGAACTTGATAGTATAGCGCAACAAAGCACTTCACACTTGTGGTTTAGACAGTCCACATGGAGGATGGCAGCATTTCTCCTAAGGGACCGTGTTAGAACAGTGTGAGAAATTTTCCATATTAAACAACGAAACAGTAAACTCTACCAAAAGCTGATTTTTCAACAATCTGAGTCAAAAGATGAGCACAAATGACTCTCATGATACAGCTTTTTTTAATTACCACCATAGCTAGCTAGCTTTTTATGTAGTGACACTAGTAAGTGTGCTGCTTAGTGAAAACAGAGAAAGCTAAAATTATACTTGTTTTACTTGCATCAGCCTCACAGCAAAGGGCCTGTATCACAGAAGGCTTTTAAAATAGCATGATGTCTGCAAGACACTCTAAACGTTATTCCATGTCAGAAGTCTGCCTTGTGCAGAACTAAGAAGGTCAGCAGGGATTTTATAATCTGAGATCCCAATCCTTCCAACATTTGCTGTCAAGTATAGCAGGTACTATCCACCAAAATATTTCCATTATTTCAGTTATGTTCCTCTCAGATTAATTGAATGGGATGATGGAGAAATGAAGACAGTGCCTGCCCATCTCCTCATGTTCACCAGCATAACCATGGTGTTTTGTGACACAAGAAATTTATGAGAGGGAGTATGGTTTCTCAATGTTCATGGGCTGTATGCAGCACTAAATGTTAAGAAACATCTCAAGACCTATGTCTTCTCAATACCATATCTGCTTACACCACAGACAGTGAAGATGTCCGGTGTGATGCATGGGAGTGACTTCAGAAAATTTGATCACTCCATTTCACTTCTTTCCATCAAACAACACTAAAAGCAGTTGGCTGGCTACTGTTATGCCCTTTTGACTTCAAACAGATCCTAATATTACATTAACCTCAGTTTACCATACAAGAGATAGCTGGATTAATCTGCTCTCTCCTGCTTCTTAATTAACAGGAAGTTCAACCAAGCCATTCCCACACTGAAGACAGAGAGAGGCAGCTCTGGCCTTATGGACTTCCACTGCTGCCTTGGGGCCAAGTGGAGCAGTGAGGAAGAAAGGATAAAGCTGTAACTGAAGGGAAGCTCAGCCCTTCTGCTTTGCAGATCTTAGGAAATTCTCCAAAAGTCAGAGCTCCTGCTCAGAGACCAACTGTTTCTGAGGCTTCCCATGTGATAACTGTTCCCATTCTTTCAATTCTCTCCATTCCCCAAGGTGGAGAGGGAAGGAGGAAATGACAACAATGCAGTTGGGCTGATGTGATTACATATTCTGCTGAAGGAGTTTGGGTATACTGAAGGCAAAAGGCTCAGTAACGACTGTGACTGTGTGTATCTCTTGGGGAGGTGCTGCAGATAATGATGAGTCTGGTAGTCTTCCAGCTCTCCTCCTCCCACATTCTTCTGCCCTGAGGAGCCTGTCCTTTATCCGTCATTCTGGAAGAGGGCTGAAGGTAGGGCTAATCACAATGGTGAGTGTTGGCCCTGGCTTCCCTGGACATCAGGGTCCTCTTTGCTCCCCTCTGACCCTCCCTACATAAAACTCCATGAGGCAGACACAAGATTCATGTGCACACTTCTGTCCTCTTTACAACCTCTTCTTTGCCAAGGACTGTGTATTTGTTTTAGTTAAAGAAGCTTGTGACTGAAAACAGCTGCAGACTGAGTGGAAAAATAGCACCTAAAAATAGCCTCAGCCTGAGAGCACAATGTGCATTGATTTTACTATGAAGAGTACAAGAGCAGGGAGATGGTGACTAGGCTGGTATGTTCTAATACGTCTCACCCTGCCATATTTAGAGTGCATGTAGTAAGCCAGGCAGCCAAGTCAGTCCATGTAGGTATTTGACTGCTTTGGAAGGGTTCCCAGCAGAGCCACTCCAACTACAACAAATTAGTGTGGTATTTTTATAAGCTGACAGTGAGGAAATCACCCCACAATATTACCATGTTCTGCAGAGAACAGAGAATACCTAACTGCTGAATAAGGAAGACAAATTTCTTGCTGATTGTTTCCACTCAAAACATTTTTCTAGAATAAATTATCAAGTAGATAATATAATTTCATTCTGTCTGCTATATGCTGGGATAGGTCCTGAAGAAGAATCCAGTTCTAAATGCAGAGCACAGGCCCAGATGCATTAGTTTCTCTTACAGTTTTCCCAACTTCAACAAGCCAAGCCCATGCAACAGCTCAATAGAAACACCTGTTCAGATTCACTACCACAGACAACAGGGATGCTAACATCTCCATCAGAGACATAATTTTTATGTTAATATGACTATGACTACCCACTTAAGAGGTTGGTGGGAGGATCATATGCTACCCTCTTAAGAGATGGCAGCTATAAAATAAGGACCATTGTCAATGAAGACCCATCCCAGGATGAACCTGCCCACTGCCTGGCCACCACTAGGCCTTAGGCCATGGAAGCAGAAGGCGAGTGGTGAAGAACCCTGTTTTTTTCAAGGCTAACCCAAGTAATGAAAGAAGGCACAGTTTTAAAGATGGAAGGGATGTCGGTTCCTGCACCTGTTGTTGACAAGGGCTATAGTTCTCCCTTCATCCTCTTTTCTCTGTAGGTTTTGAAATATTACTAGCTCATTAACTGAGCAGTGCAAATTCCACTCTGAGAGGCGGAAGAGTGCCCTGTCAGGAGTTTTCAAATTGTTTCTATGCCAACTACATGTCTAATATCACCCTAACTCCTAATGGAGGGGACTGCTGTCTGAAAAGTGAGTCAAGAAGATACTTAGACCTAGAGGATGGGCCTGGGTGAAGAAATTAAGTTCTGAAAAGCTCCATATTGTTAAACACATCTAAAATCATTGTGTTTGTTACATATTTTATCTGCAAATTTCAGACAAATAGAGATTCAGTCAGTTGCAAGATAAACTCCAGTACCTTGTAGGTGTTTGTGCTATGATCAGATCTTTTTTTGTCCTTTTAAGCAACTATCTTAAAACTAACTAAACTGCCCCTCACAGTGCATACACAGAAATTTTTTCTCTTTGGAAGATACAGTTCGCTCGGTCTTAATGAAAACAGGAAGCTGAGAGAAGCTCAGCACTTCATCTGCGATTGACAGACTGTCCCTCACCAAAGGGATATTCAGAATAGTCTTTTTGGAGAGGCACCCCAAACTCCTTTCTGCAGTGGGCAGGAGAGATATCTGCCTGACTTTACAAACATCCAAGCTCATTTCTGACTTGCTCACAAGGAGACCAGAACAGTTTTCCTGGTGTGCTGCCTTCAGGGGAACCCTGAAGGTAGCATTTCTACTCTTCTCCTGGGAAGTCAGTACAGCAGGGTGAGGTGAATTAATGCCACTGTTGGTCTTGTTCAAGTGCAGCAGAGGCAGATGCTGATCTTTTCTGAAGGCAGATATATGCTGGTTTCAGCCTGGTGTTGCCTGAACATGCACCCATCGCTTGACCTTAATTTCACTGCAATTTTTTGAGGGAGGGTGGACATCTGAGACTCACACTCAGGAGATGCTGGATTTTGAATTTTGTGTTGCTCAGACTTTTTGCAGATACTCAAAATAGCCTTGTACACCAATGTAGAAAACAAGGTCTCCCTTCCTTGCCGCATTATTAGCATCCTCACAACTTAACAAAATAAATGTGAAAGAAAATGTTAACCAAAACATGATCCATTTACCTGGAAAGACACAGATGTGTGTTTTCCTGTAAATGTTCAAGGGCTGTCCCCTTTACTGGCACTTGTATTTTCATTTTTTCTAAGCAAAAAATGCTTGTGTGTGACATGACCCAGGGATCTGAAACAGTGACTTGACCTCGTTGACTGATTATAGAGTGAAGGAAATTAATTTCTATTTAGAATATCTGTAATTAATCCATATAGTAAGAAATGAATTAGTGTTGGAAAAGTAAAAATAATTAATAATTGAGAAATAAGTGCAATCTGGTCATAGATTTCCCAGGAGAAGGAAGATAAAGTGTTTGATGTAAATTATTTGCTCAGCTTTACAATTTTGATAAAACATGTTTTTACTAAGAGCAAAACCAAGTGAAACAGAAATGACTGCATGGTTAATGAGTCAGACATAAATGATACTTACTTATTGGAATAGCTGATTGTGAAAGATACACCAAAAATGGCAAAATGTGTGCACGCAGCAGATAAAATGAAACCATGTGACAACATTTGTACTGTAGGAGAGATAGCTTTAAGCAAAATTGCTAAAGGTAAGTTAAAACTTGCACAATACTATAGATAATACAAGTCCTAAGGCTAAAACAAGACAAATGTAAGAGTATTATATGTAGCCAGAAAGTTTTTCTGTGTATGATTTGCATATATGAACATCCCCAGAATTTCCTACAAGGCTTGAAGATTACTTAAATTTATAAACTATTGCTACAAACTGTTTTCTATGAAAATGTCATGAAGCCATTGGGTTCCTGTGGTCCTTGATAATGAAAGTAAGCGGTGCTTTGGGTTTTTATGAAAGGACCAAGTCCCTGTAAAAAGGTTAATGAAGCTAAGAAAAACTTTGACCATGATCTGAGTCTGTGGTGAAACCCAAAGGCATGTGAGTTTCACAGAATGCTAGACTTTATTTGTTAAGAACATTAGATGAGCATCCCCAGGGAGGTAGATTTAAAACTAAGTGTTAGGGAAAAAAAGAACAAGGTACAAAGTAGAGACTCGTGAAGCAAAGGAGAAATGGTTGTCCAGGCAAGGAGGTGGAAAGAAACAGAGATAAAAGGAGAACTGCCAGCAGCATTAGAGGCAAGTTGGAAAAACTTCATCAGTGCCATCTGAATTCAGTGCCTAAGCAAATGAACAGAAACTTCAAACTATTGAAGTCCTGATTTTTTTAGCCAATAATGACATTTTAATATGGGAATAAATATATTCCTGTGCATTTATCTGTAATATAATATGAAGCGTTTTTCCTGCACTGCACTAGACACCACACTAAACTGAATATTGAGTAACAAAGTTATTCAAATGTATATACAGCATGAAATCCCATGTTCTGAACTGTACTTTGTCAGTCCTCTAAAGATTGAGCCTCTGGCAGTATTAATTAGGCATCTAAATTTGTATTCTGCCATTGGATTGGTCTGCATACAATGTCTTGAAAATGTCTTTTAGGGGCTTAATAGTCCTGATGCAAAAAGACAAAAAAAGATGAAGAAATCTTCCTAAAACAAATCCTACAATCCCAGTACATGAATACTTTTTTTTTTTTTTTTTTTTTTTTTTTTTTATTTGTCACAGGACACAAGTTCGCCCCTTGGGAAACTT
The DNA here is from genome assembly GCF_965140245.1 of Athene noctua. NCBI lineage: Eukaryota > Metazoa > Chordata > Aves > Strigiformes > Strigidae > Athene > Athene noctua. Next base: position 66,730,819 of record NC_134038.1, read on the forward strand.
ATCTTGTGTAGGACTATGGGGAGTAGATCAAAGTCCTATACATATCTAGACACATTGTTCCAAATTCATGGTTTCCTATCATCTCGTTTGTCCCGCTCCATAGAACAAGCCCTGGGATGGGCAGCTGTCCAGAGGGTGCTCCCTGCCATGAATACAAAAGGACAGTCTCTAAAAATGCAAAAGGTGATGGCACTGGGATGCTGAAGGAAAGCTCTTCTTTGATAGCACCTACAAAAGCCAATTTTCTCCAATTCATTCCACAAACTAGTGACTCCAGAAGAAGATTTGCCTTGTGGGCAGTTACTCACCAAAGCACCCTGAAAACTGGCTGTTCCCCACGATACTTCCAGGCACACCTGCTCATGGATGCTGGGTCATGCCCTGAACTCGGGCTATGGACTGTGTCAGGGCTGTGAGACACGACCCCTTGGCTAAGGTCCCTGGCACTTCACTCTATCTGGTGTGCCAGTGGAAAAAACATCAACTTCAGCATCGGATGGAGGGTCCTGTGAACCGAACACCGACTTTGTCAACCAGTCTTGATTAATTAGGAGATGGTGAATTTCTGGTGAAGTACTATGTCAGTGCTTATTGCTCTGACTTAACCAAGACTCAAATTTCCTAGTTTCAGATAAAAAACCCTGCAAAAATATATTTTTTAAAATTTAGATTTAGCTTAATCTCCCAGCAGTCTGTCTCCTCAAATAACTGAATGTACTATGTCTAATACATGCCTACAAAAATTGTCATGAAGATAAAGAAAATAAGTGTTTTCTCCCGTAGTTTCTCTACACATTACTTTTAGGTAAATGCTTCCGTATGCTTTGTATCAGATATAACTAAATATATTGTATATGTATTTATGTCTAAGTTTAGTGCATCCAATTCTTTATTATTCCTCAGTTCCATTTTCATTGACCATTTATTGAGCTGATTCCTACAGCATTCTTTCAGATTCGATATCTATTTTCTGACTCTCTTGCTGTTTTAAATCATAATAAATCTCTAGGTTACCTTTGTGTTTTTTGTTGGTTTGTTTTTTTTTTTTTTAATTTGCACTTTCTATAATTTCTCCTCTTTGAATAGCCTTTCCTGTAAGTTTCAGGATTTTAATTTTGTGTCAGAGTTTGTGCAAAAATTTTAGGAAATTTTTAATCAGCTTCTTCAATTTGCATTAATCAGTCTATTATGACAGTACAACGCCTTCCCTAAGAATGACAGATTGAGTCTTAGGGGGATCCCTAACAAAACCCCTTTCTTCCTTCCCTGTAACCATGTAGTAGCCCTGGATTGGTTTTATCTAGGCAAACAAAACATGCTGCTGAGTCTTAACGAGTGCACACATACTTCTTCAGAATTGCTTATGCTTTAGGTGCAACACAGGTCACTGAAATTCCCCATTGTCGCAATGCGGAACCAGAAATATGTTGAAGCAAATTTCAAGGGCAGAAAGCTCTTTGATTTGAAGGAATTAATTCCATTTCAACCCTGCTAATTTCAAGTCTTCTCAGAATATATCATCTTTTCTTTTTCTTTGATTCTATTTGTCATATTGAAATCTCAGCTGGCCAACAACTTCTCTGTTATGTTGAGCAACATAACATTGATACTACATCTTTGTTTCTTCATGTATGCAAAGAAATAGGGAATTAAATGTTATTTTTATAAATATCATGTTCCTCAGGTGACCTGCCTGATATTTTCTTGCCTTAATTTGCAGAGTTAAATACAAAGAACTTGTAAGAGGAAAAAAAAAACCCCACACCTGAAAATTAAACAAGGGGATTCTCTAGCTATAACAACCAGGTGAGATTTTGAGAGTTGGCTTAACCTAATTCAAAAACATATTATCCTGACAAAGAGCCTTCCCACATTTCTCTGATCCTGACTGTGTGTTCCTGTCCTTTCCTTTAGGTTAGCCCAGCTGATCACAGAGGTGGACGGTGAGTTAGATTAGCTTTTCACTAAGAGGAGCTGTCACAAGTAGCCTAGAATACATGCTTAACTTTTGGCTGACTAGGTAAGGTTAAATGGATTTCTGTCCCAATTAGTTGTCCTGTGCTTTTCTGAACTGTTAAATAACAGCCATATACAAAAAGTGTTGGCATTTCCAGGATGGGTGAAAGGATTAAAATTTGTAAAGTCATCTAGATTCCAGATTTGTTTGGAATTAAATGTACTGTAACAATAAAGTTATTGTTAGTTTTCCACTGAGCACTCCCATTTTGCTTCATAGCCTAATAACCACCAGAAAAGACATTTGAAAACTTATTGTATTATTATTTATGATACATACAAAACAAATAGAGAAGAAATGCCACAATAATAATTTAAACATACTCAGTTTTAGCACAGAAAGCAAGATCAAACTAATTAAATCCGTATTATCACTTTCTGTACAAACCACACACTGTTCTAATGTGCTGTAAATTCAAATTCCATTAAAGGCAGACCTGATTGTGCATACATATGTATGTATGCATGAGAGGGGGGGATGGAGAGAGAAGAGATGTAAAGAGTCCTTCCATCTTCTGGAACTTGTTGTGGCACCCCTGTTAGCTCCAAGAAGCATTGGGGCAGGGACTTTCATGCCTTTGTGCAGTGTCCAAGTATAAAAACAGGAGAGTAGTAGCACTGCTGTTGTTTCATAAAAGCAGTCTGGTGAGATGGGGTAAGTGTAAGGTAGTGATTTGGCACAGAGCATTCTTCTATGTTCTGCTCTGAATCTCGGAGAGACGTATTGGCTCAGCTGATCAGATTCCTTTAATATAATAATACAGCTTCCAGGTCTACACGTGCTGCTCCTTCTCTGCTCCATAGCCAATGATGGTCATGGCTTGAGGCCACAGTCTAATACTGTGTCTCCAGGAAGAGTGTTATTTTTAATGTCAATCCAATGTTGTTTTAAAAGAGAGACAAAGAATTAATGCATTTCCTGGGGTCCCCAGCTTTCCTGGATACTTTCCAAGCTGTTTCAGAAGTCAGTATTTGCTAAAAACTGTCAGTAAGGTTATGACAATGCTGCAGCATCTCAGATGCAGCAGCTATGGAGCTAGTTGACAGAAATATGCTGAAATATGCCAGCTTGCTGAATTTGAAACATTGCCTTCAAAGGACATCCACTAATATTTGCCATGATGATAGCCAGGTATCGGTCTTGACCATTTCCTTGTGAGTTTGCCCAACTGTTTGGGTTATTGAAAGCTGCTGTGCCCACAGAAATGGACCAGATCTGCCAGACAGATCTGACTTGCCTTCGGTTGGATGACTGGGCGACTGGGTCTGAAAAAGTACAAGGGGTGGAGGGATGGCTAAAAAAGAGCTAAGGGAATACCCTAAAATATTGTTTCCAAGTATTTGGTCAGAACAGTTTTGCTGGCTTATTGCTCCTGTCACAGTTATTTTCCTTGAATGTTCTTTCAGGACGGTCACTGGCAAAAGTTACTGAAACCTGTACATTTTAAACCAGGCAAAAAGTGAATTTCTCGTAGACAGCTCTGATTCCAAGAGATATTTGCATCCAGTCAGGAAATAGGAGGAATAACGTGTAACTTATTAGACTAATAAATTGGATAACAATGAGTTACTTGCATAACCAAAGTTATCCATCCTCATATCATGCTGCAGGTATTCTAAAATGGGCAATTTTTCAAAAAACATCCAAAGATGTCATCCCTAGATAATTTGGAAACAAAGTTAACACTGAAATGTATTGAATTATGTATTTGCTATAAGCAGCTTTCTCATTTATAGATATATTTCCTTTCTCCAAACTACAATAATAGTGGCAATGCAGAAAAACACTCATTTACATTAGCTGTATACTTGATATATTTCTGCAGTCCAGGGCAGATGACTGTTCAAGGCTGAAAATTCAGTTCTTCATTATTAAAAAATACCAGTCCTTGCTACAGGAGTTAATGATTCAGTGAGAATTATAATTATAGTCAAAGCATAATAGGCATTTTGCGCCCCTTATAATCGCTGCCAAGAAACTATTTATTCAGCTAAAGAATTAAATCTTTGTTTGTAAGCTCTTTCTTGTTCACAATAGAAATAAAAGTGTGTGACTTGGCTCATGAGCAGATACCAGTCTGGCTATTTTACTAAGAGTGAAAAATAGGCCTTCATACAGAAGGACTTGTAATACTTAAAACAATTATTTATGCATATGTGCCTCTATGAAATCCAGTGTTTAGCTCCAGTGGAGCTACTGATTGCTGTTTTCCTTAATTGCAGGTGGAAAACTGTGATATGCTATATGTTGGATATTGCATGCATCTCTGGCACAAGCAACTGAAAAACCCACAAAACAAAAACTTAAAAGCACTCCAGACAGATATGATCAAAATTACTATGGAAATGTTTCAATATGAACTGAGAGATAAAAGTTTATAATCACTCAGAAAAAAATGAACAAGAGAGGAAATAGTGGAAGCCAAGAAAATAATAAATGATACAGATGAACTGGGCCTTTTTGCTTGCCCCTTCAACTCTGTAAGAACAGTAAGGTTCCCTGAAACTACCTGATGATCTTTCTCAAGGAGATAAAGAGGAGTGAAAATGACATACTGGTGCTTCTACATCTCCCAAGACATTTCACAAGCTGTAATCAACTTACGTCATCAGAAAATACTCTGACTTGGTATGAAGAGTCCACTGCTGATAAATTCGGCATGCCAAGTCTTTTAAGAATTCTGGGCAGTTTTGTGTAGGTCTATTGGCTGAAAAAAGCAAATCCTTCAAAAGGACATCACAAAGTAAGTTCTTTTCAACCCAAATCATTATTAAGACATTCAGTTTGTTGTCAGTTGGTATCATGGAAACCATATCTCTGTGAAGGGAAAAGACATCGATGAAGATAACAACAACATACAAGGTGACCATACCAAGGGCCTTGGTAAGGGAGAGGACACTTTAGTGGTTGCTCCTTTTCACAATATTTACTAGTAGCTATACTTTTCTAATTAAGTGAGATATTCTGGTTTAACTCAGATGGCTGTACATTTAGACCAATCCAGTCCTCAAATTCATTCTTCATATTGAGGTAAGAGGCCAGGGCATAAAAGATACCTCATATGACCAAATCTTTCTCTGATAATTTTAATTGATCAGGAATGTAGGCATAAATGTAACTCAGTTTGGGTCTATCTATACAGTTATGCTTAACTGGGAAAAATTTTATATTAGGGATCCAAAGTTACAGAGCTTTGGCCAACTGCTAAAAGAAAACAGTAATTTGCTGAGAAGCCTATACCTTTTCTAAATCAAGTGCCTTCACTTGTGTCTTACATAATATATCTTTGTATGGAGGTAACTTACTTTAAGATAACTTATTTTAAAATATCCATGCCAAGTGTTTGCATGAGTGAATGGGAATGTGCATTGTATATCCAGGCAAGAACAAAATGTTATAAGAAAGGCTGATTTTAAGTTATTTCTTATCCCAGTAAAATGAGGGATACTATAAGTCTGCTTTTTATTTCAAGATGTCCTGCTGTTTGGGTCAGATCCTATGTCATGTCAGTAAGAATTTTGCCTTTAACTTTGGGAAGATCAAAATTGGGGCAGCCACAGTAGTTTTAATAAATGTAAATCTCATTAGAAATACCCTATTTTGTAACAAGTGCCAAGCTGTGCAAAGCTCCAGGCTACACTACCTTACAGCATTGACTGAAATGGCAGAAGAGGTTACCATCCCCACTAATGATTTTTTTTATTACTCTTTGCAAAGTGTGTTACCAAAACCTTAGTAAGAAGCAAATTAATCCTTTAATTGAAATACACTAGTAAGGCTTAAATCATATTTAAAGAATTATTTTCTGGTCAGCACTGTTACTTCCTAAATCACTCTAGGCAATGCCAGATCTTTTTTCTCTTATTCTTATCAATCATTGTGTTTTGAGAAAAGAGCTACTAACACTTTTGGAGGGTGTCTACTTACCTGTTACAGACAATGCCATAGACATCAGAAATGAAATCTTCCCCACACTATCAACTCTGGTTATCAACCCACTAAGTGAGTATATGGCAACAAAAGAGAAGTGTGCAGGGATTCTTAGGTGCTAAGGACTATCCCAGCGGTCTTTAACTTTGCCTTCCCTTGGGCTGTTACTGAGAAACTAAGCTGCCAAGAGCCATTACATGATTTACTTTTCCTGCTGACCTCAAGAGATGTGTATCTATAAAAGCGAATGCTAGGATCGTAAGCACAGTAAGCTGGCTCGAGGATAGAAAACTGTGAGCTATGAGCTGGAGACTACTGGCTCGTTCAGTTTTGTAAGATGTTGTGGGGTCAAAACGATCACCGGTATAAATGGCTTTCCAGACTGATGGTGCCCATTCCTGAACAAGTGGATAGCTGGTGGGAAGGTCATTGTGTGCAGACTTTTTCTTGTAGAAAAAATGGTGAGTACTGAGCCAGAGGAACATGGCTTTCTACCAGCCTTCCAATAGAGGTGTCCTGGGAAATTCAAGTATGCCCAGTTCTGTTAGAAAGAATGGGTGGCCAGCTGAGAGATAGATTTTTATCAGGGAGATATAATAAAGAGGGGTTTTATAGTCAAATGTGAAAGTTAATACGAAACCTTCATTTTTAATAAAAAGCCAAGTGAATCAACACAGGTTAGTCAAGAATGAGCCTCATTTTTCCCCCAAATGTGAAATTAATTTGTATTGGAGTTTTTTTAATATTTTAATTTAATTTATTTTCTTTTTCTGAATTTCTGCATTTTCTGGTAATAGAAACAAAGATGGATGCAAAGTTCCTAAATTATTTACAGTCTGGTGAAAATAAACCAGTATCTATTTTCATTTACCTTCTCCTGTGAAAATATTCTGAGTCAACCAAGTCTGTGAAATCTCTAATCTGTTTTCTAAAGAAAATAACTTTAATTCAGCTGACTCGCTTCAAGCTAGCACTCATGCATGCAGGAGTAGGAAATGCTCTAGTATGTTACAAAAATATACTAAACATATGACTAAAAGACACAATCCCTACTTAGGTAATTGGTTCAGCCATGACAGGTTCTCAAATTCTTTCCACACAATTATTACATACAATAGAGTACTTCTCTTGTCCAGACTTGAACAATAATCAGATACATCTCATCAGTGAAATCACAGGCAGCCCCTAGAACCATAAGACAGTACCAGAAGCAGACTAAATCCATGGGAAAATATTTTCTCCTCTTTCAGTTCCGTTAAAAAAGATATATATCTAAAATAGATAATATGTCTCCAGAAAGGATGGACCTGATTCAAACATCAAATCAAAAACCTGTCTGTTTTGGGGAAGCTTTGGATATTATATTTGCGTTCAGTTGTTCCTTTTTTCTGCCATGGCCCAAGATGGTATTCTTGACCTAAGGACTGCTACTGCCACACAGAGACAGGTCCAGAGAAGACCAGAACAGGATCCACTCCTCAAGTCTGGGCTGAGCCCACAACACCACTTTTGTGGAGGGTGACTAGAGCCTAATGTCAGAAGACTTGTACCCACCATTTCAGCTACTGTGACATGCCAAGAAAGTGACACAGGATGGTGTAATTAAAGCCTGATTCTGCTCAAGTGTAGAGCAGGTTTCCATGAGCACAACCCATGCTCAGCTGACCACAGAAGAATAATGGCAGTGAAGGGAACACCTGGATGGCCTACAGCTTCCATCCTGGTTCCTGGGTGTGCTTTGCCTCAAAGAGCCATGCTAGGGTGAGATCTGTTGTTCCTTAGCCAGATCAGGGTTTGGGAATGGCTGACATCCTGGAGGGCAATTCCTGGGGACCTCTCCTGTGCATACACCCATATGAGCACTCGTGTCACAATGTTGAGAAGGAAAAAGACAGCAGTGAAGTAAGGCAATTAGCTGTCATTCAGACAAAGAATCATTTCAGAAGCAAATTAGCACTGCATGAAAGGGCAGTAAAACTCTAGCTGTAGCACCTACACAGCATCTACTAAAAAAAAGTGCAGGCAGTAACATCTGTTTTTCAGGAAAGTTTTGTTTTTCAGGTGATTTCCAAGATTGTTATCAGCCCTGTTTGAAAAATAAGACTCCAAAATCTACAATAATAATTCTTTAGGTAAAAGAATCATGCTCTCTGATTTTGATACTGCTACTCTAAGTGGGCTTCGTTTGTTTCTACCTGCTAACAGTGCCAGAGAATGAAACAGAAGAGAACTTTGGTTTGTAAATGTAGAAATCTGAAACGGGAGTTAAAGTATGATGAATTCCAAAATCTGGAGAAGGAGATACTTACTGAGATGAATAAAAGAGATATTTCAGCAAAAGCCAATACTAGGAGTCATTAGCCCAATCAAATTATGCAATAGTTTTCGCTACATGGGATCAGCAAAAGACTAAACTTAATTCCATCTCAGCAGAGGCAGCCAATCTAATCTTGACAAATTCTATACATGATGACATCATGAGTCATAAATACTGAGGAAAAGAGGAACAAGAGACAATGAAATGGTCATGAGGATTAAACAGATCATGAAAAATAACAGAGTAATTTTAAGTGAAAGTACAAGGCTGCCCAATCATCCTTTAGTATTATCTACTAGCGCATTTCTGTATATCTCGCCCTGTGGAGTGAACACTAAGAAAGTGGAAGCAAACAGACAAGATTATGGACTTTCATTTAGCAGGGACATTTTAGTGAATATGAGCATGTACTTTGTTCTGAACAAAAGATCCCTGTGCTTGAGATGAATATGTGCTTAGGAGATGGGAAACCTAAATTGCCCTTCATGGAATTCCTGTATCATCTTGCGGAGATGATGTAGAAAGGGAGAAGACCAGGGGTTAAGTCCTCTAAGCCAGGATATCTCAGGGAGGTTAGCAAGGAGGCAGAGGCATCTGTAGAGAGTATTGAGACTTCGGTGAGCATCACCATTCCTCTCAATGCCCTCCCAAGCACACTGGCTCTGCCTGTTATCCATTGCCCATAGATTCTCCAAGGCCAACAGAGAAAGCCAGGTTGTTCACAAGACAGACAGAGGATCCCAGACATGAATGCACAGTCATTTACACTTTAAGTCTACCTTCATTCTGCTCTGAGGAATGACTTGTTTTCACTCTTCATCCCTCTGTTCATCCCTGAATCCTCACGGCCCTGGAAGGACAAACTGCCCCTTCCACATAGACATAGGGAGAATTTAGCAGAGAAGAAACCAAGAGGCTGCCAGAGCCAGGTAAACACTTAGTTAATTCCCATATTTCCCAGACAAATATATGAGCTCCACAGAATATTCAGAGCATACAGTGTTTTGACCAGTGTCCCTGTACCATCATTATGGTGTTTATTTCTGCTCATTCTGAATCTGAATGCAAAATGTTCATAAATAAAGGCACATATAGAGTGTTTTGACATAACTGTGCTTTACTAAATGAAAATTGCACTGATAATTCTTATGACTGTTTAATACATAGAACATTGTAGAGAATCTGGAGGGTCCAGGATACTTTGTGGGTAATTGTTTTGTATGTTATGACATGTTTTTATAAATGGGTTATAGCTTGTCCTTTCCAGAAATTCTAATTTGTAAATGAAAATATGCAAACTATATATGATCAACTTTTCGTACTTTCACAACTTGTGCAGAGAAGTAACTTAGCCTCTAAACATGACAAGTTTATTTGTTCATTTATTTATTTTTAAATTCTAATTAGAGAAAGGAAAAGGGTGTCAAGAGTCTTTAGTGATTCACATTTTAACAGCCACATTATAATTTATTAATTCCCAACTTATAAAATTTTCACAACCTCTTTCCACAGGAGTCCAAGAGCGACTCAAATTTATTTATTGTTTCTACGTAGGGTGTCATTAAATATTTGTTATCTCCTAAAGTTTGTTGGGAAACGGGATTATTTTCCACATCAAATCACACCAATGCTAATGGGAAAAGCATTAGATGTTGACCCAGCAAATTAAACCATAAAATATGAAGCTCATTGTTATTATTACATAGAGAAACATTTTCCGTGCCTCTTATTAAAACCGTCTTAATCAAACTCATTGTATTTTAGTCATGTTTTAAAATAATTAAGCCAGAATATAAAACACGTGAATATATAAAGGGAACAAGTTCCACTTGAATATGTTAAATTTAACTTTTTTAAAGAATTTTCCAATTGGTCTCCTTTGACATTTAAATTGATCACCTACTACAAAAAAAAAAAACAAAACAAAAAAACAAAACAAAACAAAAAAACCCCCAAAAAACCCACAGAGATGTTTGTGCTTTTCTTAAAGCTTCCCAAGATACTGCTTCTATTATATTTTCCGACAAAACCAGAAAAGCAATTCTGCATATATGAAGCTCATCTAAAGAATATTTCTGCAAATTCTCATTTCCAACTTTTCATATTTGCTTATCATTGTTTCCGTAAGAAGGTTGAAAGTATCTTATGATGGGATTCAATATCCTGTCCCTCCGGTGGTTACTCTTACCTGGAGAATTACTGAGGAAACTCTCCTCCTCTGATTCATTTATGAATGTGTACTCCACAGTTTGCCACAGTGGACACTGCCCTAATTTACAGAATTCTCACTGGGACCAGGTCATTTTTAATATACTAAAACTGGAAGCAGGATTCCTGTCTGCAAAGTTCACTTGCTAGGTCGACTTCCTGTGTTCTTCCTTTATCAACAGTGGAGATAGACTCAATATAGAAACTGGAGTTTAGTGGACAATTAGCATAGATATTTACCTTAGGATGACAGGCATCGTGCCCTGGGTTCTGCTGATTAGCTCTGAGCTGGTTTTAAAGAGAGTCTGAGGTCTGGCTCCAATTGTTTCTCTTTGCAGATGTCACAGGTCACCTGTGAAATCAGAACACATGTTTCATGTCGCTACTGTTTTGTGTATTTGGTGAGTAATGAGGGGTTGAGGACTTTATCTCCTCTGCCTTTCTGATAAAAAAGTAATAATTAATGACAACTGAAATGTTTTGCACCAAATAAGGCTCTTAGTAATTTTGTCTTAGAAACCACAGAGCAAATGAGTACAGCAGATCCAGCTGGTTACTCATCCTACTTCCGTTGGAAACACAGAGCTTTCCCCATATACCAATTCCTGATCAAAGGATGTAAATGATTGGCCCTTTATGTTAACTCGCATTTAAAGAATGCAAAGCCAAGAGATTGTTTTCTGCACCTTATGGTGCACCTCTGCATGTGAGGAATTGGACCACAGACTGAGGAACATCACCACACTTCCTGATACTCAGCACACACTGCAGCTGGCAAATTCACTAAGCCAAGGTGCATATGGCCTCTTTTCACTAGAGTAATAACGCACACTTGGCAATGAACACTGCCTTCACCATTTTGGACACGGCACAGGTCAGCACTACACTGCTCTCCATGGTGTTGAGATGTCTCTTCATTTGGTCGTTCATTCACAGTTCTACAGGTTCACAGACATCTCAGTTCCTAATCAGGGCATGAACCATTTGCACTCTAACACTGCTGAACATTTATTTGTTGCATTGAAGTGGCACTCCCATTCCTTTCTTACCAAATGCTTCACAGACTTGCTAAATTTTCCTAAATTAGTATCTATTCTTAAAAATGTAACATAGCTGTGCATTAACACTGCTGCTTAAAACTGATGGTTTTGAAAGCCAGACCCTTAACTGTGACAAGGCGGAGAATTTGTTATGAATTTTTTAATAGGCTCCAAATTGAGCTTGCAGTTCAAGGCTTGGTTCAGCAGTTCCTGATCAGGAGCCCTGTGTGGAGCCATGGGAGTCCTGCCTTTCTGCCTTTCTGATGCTTGAACTCCCTGCCCAGTTTCCAAGGAAAGGCAGCACTCACCTTTTTTTTTTTTTTTTTTTTTTTGAGCTTTTTTAAGTCAGCAAGAACTAGTAAGTTCTTCTGTAAATTTCTGTTAAGTAATTGACTTTGTTACATTCAGAAACTCTACACAAAGGCTCTATGCACCCACATGTATGTATTTTCCACTAACAAGTGTCTAACTCTTGACGAATTAGGTGGAAATGGAATGTTAATCTTTGCAGTGGAAATACCGATACAAGAAAAGACAGAAGAATCAGCACTGAACCTAGGCTAAGGAATCAACCCACAAGGTCTCAGAAGCAGGTGTTAGGGAATAGGTAGAGGAAACAAAGAGGGGCATTTGCCCGGACTCTGTCCATACTCTATAAAAATTCAAGTGAAAGATCCAATGTCTGGATCCTTGCACAGCAGGCTGGTGGGCATCCAAGAGGGAAAGCTAGGCCAGATTCTGTTACATGGGCATATTTTCACACTGTATTCATAACTGGTAGCTTTATAATCCTCTGACCTTGGTGGTAAAAGCTCCAGGAAAACCCTCTGGAATTGAGCCAATTTGCTGTATTCACAGGAGTAACTTCTGTCCTGAACACTTACAGCTGAGGCACTGCATGATTCTCCAAACAGAGGAACAAAGTATATCCTACTCTTATCTGAAGATCTGAGGTATATTTAAAAATTGCATGCTGATTTTGAGAAAATGCGTCCAGAGAGGATGTGTAATCTCTGTCTTGGGAGGTTTTTAGAACTTGAATGGATGAAGCCCTGAGCAACGTGCTGTAACTCTGAAGCTAGTCTTGGTCTGAGCAGAAGGTTGGACTAGAAACCTCCAAAGGTTCCTTCTAAATTTTTCTATGATTTTATGACCCTATAGCTCTCTTATTTTGGGGACTAAGGTTCTTTGTTGTACTAGACATTTTCCGTTAAAGCTGTTTCAACTCATAAACTTTCATGGAGTGAGATATGCTACATGTCCCACATTGCTGAGACCAGAAGTCCTAGTCTTGGTGCATGCATAGAAGAACTACCTATCAGCATTTAACTAGGACATTGAAAAGTCCATGAATACCTGCTTTGCAAATAGCACTGCCCATAGTGGCGGCAACAATTTGACAAGCTATCACAGTGCAACACCCAGATAGCCTTGATCTTAAGAAATGTTTCCCAGAAAGGAACCTTTTACCAAGAAGTGGTTGGAGCTGTTGTGGTGTCGGTGACTAGGCAGGCCTGCCAAGGCATGCTTCACTTGGTGACACAGACTCCATGTGGGTCATATGTCCCGCTGGCTCGTGCCACTGCACTGGCCATGATCCCTCCTTCTGTCTGTCACTCGACAGCCCTTGGGCAGCCAGCACAGAGTGTACAGGAGGGACACGCAGAGGTTTTAAAAAAAATCTTTCGTAAAAATAACTCGGGAGACTCCTCACACCAAAGCTGGAAATAGCAGAGAAAACACCTCCCATGCTGGTTCAGAGGGGCCCGCGCAGCAGGGAGGAACCGCTCCTTGCTAAAGCTCCCAGTTGTCAGTTTGCATTTCGACTACGTTACTGCAGACTCCCTGAAGCTGTAACTGTTCTCTCAGAGGCACTGTACGTTTACTAGCGATATAACAAGGTGATCCAATCAGCCATTTAATGCTCACAGTGAACAGCATAGGAAACAAACATCACCATGTGCTTAATACCAGAGATAAGCTGTTGAGGTGGAAAGAAACGGTTAGATGTTGTGTCACAGCCAGACAAAAAGAAAAGCCTGATGGATAAGTCCTAGGAAGGAGGAAAGGGCAGGATGAAAGCATGGGGAAAGATTAATATGTAAGGAGATGCAGAGTCCTCAACAATTTGTATTAGTGCATTTATGGAGAAACAGCAGTATCTGCTGAAATTCAGAACCTGCTTTAAACAGGACACAGGTGTCATCTTTGAATGTGCTGTATACAGGCTTTCCAGCTCAACCTCGTGGTGCCCAGGAGAAACACTATAATTTTTTTATATCTGACATGAGAGGAGATGGGGCTGGGGGGTGGGGGGGAGGAATGTTGAGGAATCAGGGCGGGAGGTGTAAAAAAATTTGTGTGTGGTGTACAAGGAATAAGCATGTGGTTAAGAGTTGTTTTTTTTTTTTCTTTTTAACCCCATAACAGATTAAGGAGAATATTAATGGTTAAGGATTTTACCAGAGGAACTAAAGAATTAATTCCTAAGCCCGATTTTTTTTCCTGTAGTTTCAGAAAATGTATCAAAGTGCCAGGGTATCTGATTATTCAGCCCCTGCTTTGGCATCGTACAATACTAACAAGTGCCACACAACATGTATTGAAGATTCAGAGAGAAAAAGCTGTTGGGGTTTGATAGTGGTTTGGATCTCAGAGAAATCTAAAAATACCAAATACATCCAGCACATGTGCAGTGCTTTAGCAAGCCGAACATCTGGGAGTATTCTCAAATGCTCCCCTTTTGTCTTTCTTGTTATGCTACCAGAGAGCAGCAAAGTGCAAATGAAAACTTAGAAGAGTTTTTTAGGGCTTCTAAGTTCAGATACAAAGACATTAAAAACAGTAACGGAGAACATTAATACATGCCAGTTTACAACCCCCATTTATCCTAGTCTCAGAGGACATTTCTCTGTGCTATGCTGCATCTCTCTCTAGTTTTCTGCATGAACTATTATGCTCACTGTGGAAGTATATGCACAATTAGCATGTGTATATTGACATTTCCCTTATGGTGTGATTTAACTGAGACTTGTGGAATGCTTTGCAAACTCAAAATGAGCTTCATATAATGAGATAGAAATAGTAATCCTGTCACCCACCATTCAAAGACATCACTTTTGTTGACACAGTACTTGCTTTTGATACAGTGATGTCAATGCAAGAAGCTTCCCTGTAACTCAAAAGCAGCAAAATAAAGATCCAGGTCCAAAATAAATAAAGCAGTTTTGCTATTCTATAGAAGTTCTGCTATAGACTTCAGTGAGATGAGGATTTCACTCAGTCATTTTATTTTTGCTCATTTATATTACATAATCTTATTTAATAAGACTATTTAAGGGAGTAACTACAACTGTACGTCTCTGGGTCTCATGCATGCTTAACAGCTAGGGGTCAAAGAGTATAACATCTTCACAATGCTATTTTCAAGTCTTAGACAAATAGGACAGTTATGGAATCTTCTGGATCAAACACAAACTTTCCCAGACATAAACATATTAAAAGCTTTTATCTGTTAGAAAGGAATAGAATTTTGCCAGGACTGTACAGCAACAACAGACAAAGGGTGTGAAATGGCAGCAGCCAAGGCCTGGGGGTCTGGAGGTCATCCAAAATAAAGGGGGCAAAACCCTTTTGTTTTGTTATTTTTTTTAATGCATCTTTCAAACTGTTCAGCCATATGACTGACATTTTTTAAAAAAAATGTCAATATAGGCTCTATGGTAAACAATGTAATTTAAAAAAGAAAATCAGGGATGCTTTTGGCTAATTGAGTAGATCTTTTCTTTGGACTGTGGTTTTCTGCACATTCTCAGGTGGGCAGTCAGCACTATCTCCTGGAAAATAAACACTTATAGAAATAATACTCAGAAGATACAGATCAGCACAACACCCCCAAGTTCACACTGCGTTGGGCTGTAAGCTCCACAGAGCTATGGAGAAGGCCAGCCAAAGAACAGCTGAATAGTCTCTGCTGTATACTTGTTTCAACAAAGAGATTACTTCAAATTTCAGAGACATGAAGACAAGGTAAGAGCATGAAAGACGATACTGTTTATCAATGGCTTTGGCTTCTATATGGCCAAAAGGTATTGTAAGAAATGCTGTCACCTTGTAAGTTGAATACAAACCATATTGGACAAAACCATATCAGTGAATACTGATCATATGAACTGACTTGACAAGACCTTTGCGAACTTACAGATAAATCCCTGAGTTACAGAGAAATCATTTACTAAAGGTGTAATTTAAAAGATCTATTAATTCCACACCAACATCTTCCAAATGCTTACAGACTAAATATCAAAAACTGTCATTCTGTGATCACTATGCCCAGGACTTTCCAACCGTTACATGACCCACAAGTCCTTCTCTCTTCACAAACAACAGGGTGCCTTCCCTAGTTGTCTCCCTCACCAGCTGTGTCAGTAAGTTATCTTCCACACACTCCAGAAACCTCCTGGACTCCTTCCTCTCCGCTGTATTGTAATTCCAGTAGACATATGGTGAGTTGAAGTCCCTCACAAGAAAATGGGCTAGTGATTGTGAGACTTCTCCCAGCTGCTTATAGAATATTTTGTCTGCCACTTCATCCTGGTTGGGTGATCTATAACAGACTCCCACCATGATATCTGCTTTGTTGTCCTTCCCCCTGATTCTTACCCATAAACACTCAACCTTATTATCATCAGTAAGCTCTAGACGATTAAAACGCTTCCTAAGATACAGGGCTACCTGGCTGCTTCTCTTCCCTTGTCTATCCTGTCTGAAGAGTTTGTAGCCATCCTTTGCAGCACTCCAGTGGTGGTAGTCATCCCACCATGTTTCCATGATGGTAACTATATCACAGTTTTCCTGCTGCACAATGGCTTCCAGCTCCTCCTGTTTGTTGCCCATGCTGTGAGCATTGGTGTCGATGCACTTCAGTTGGGCTATTGATCCCGCCACCTTTTTGGGGGGAGAAGCCTTAATTCCTACATAACCATTCTCAGGCATTTCTCTGGTTTCGAACACACCAATAACACTTGTGTCTTTGCTGCCATGTTGATCTCCATCCCTTACCTCCACTGAGATAGCAAACTGAAGGTCGTCCCCAGCATACAATCCCACAAAGACTGGCGTGCCACCTCCTGGCTTATCTCTAGCAAGTCTGATTTTGTCCCTTTCCCCTTCAAATCAAATGTGTTGATTAGAACATGGTAAGTCACAAAGACAATATTTCTTGAAGCTCAGATATTTTATAATATCAGTTAAGGATCTTGCAAAGGCTGAGCTAAGGAGGCAGGTGCCCTGTGCAGCTGTGTAGGATAGTACACCCAGCCCCACAGCATGGGAAACTGCTGGTTGAACACATTACCTGTCTCGGTGGAGCTTCTCTGAAGACCTGTATTGATCTTTATATCTATTTTAATAATCTAAATCTAGCTGGGATGGACTTTCCACTGATATTTGCAACTGATTAAGTTAAGAATTTTAATTAGGTAGTCACCAAAGAGTAAAGGCTTAGAAAATAACTAATTGTTTCTGTATATTCATCCTTAACATGGTGCCCATGAGCAGCATTTACAGCAGTCATTGTGGGCCACAGCCATCAGCAGCTATCAAACTCATACTCTCTGAATCAAAACCACTGAATTCCTCCCACCACCAAAAATGAGGAGGCTCTGCAAAGCTCTTAGGACCAGCCACAAAGCATATATGGGGTATTGCATCCTCACACACAAAATGATGGCCAGGGAGTTACAGTTTTGTTTTCTCAGTCCCCTTTCCCTAAAATCAAAATAGAAATAAACAAAGAACCTTTTCATTTCTTACCCCTCTGCTCCCAGTAAAGACACCAAAGTGGGATCAATGTAAAACTAAGCAATAAAAGAAATGGAGTATTTTTGGGGGATCAGGTGTTTTACATCTAGATCATCTTTAGAAACTCAGTAGGGAGAGTTACAGGCAGGCCGCAAAACCTGAAGAATGGCCAGATCACAGGATTTGTAATTAGAGTGAGTACATGGTGCTTCCTCGCTGGGTAAAAAAAAAAAGAAAGATGAGCAGCTGTCTCAGTAATATTAGAGTCAGTGAGGACTCCCAATGAAATCAGATACTCGTCTGCAGAGAAAGTGAGTACCGTACATCCATCAGGTGGGCATGTGTCACAGCTTGTTGAAGAGAAATGGCTTCTAGAAAGTTAAGCTTCCTCTGAAACCTCAGCACATCTATTAATAAGGGAGAATGAAAAGAAGGCTAGGAAATAAACTAGAAATACAAGCAGTAGTCACCTGAGGCTGCACATGATTAACTTCACTAAAGCACATTACATGCCTCTACAAGGAGAAAAATTCAAAGAAATACTTTATTGCATTAGATAATGGTAAAAATAAACCAGTGTGGCTTACATACCCGTGTGTAACAATTTCAAGACTCAAACAATTTTTTGGGACTTGATTCTGGTTTTACACCAGTTCTATATTGGTATAACTGCATTTATATTGGGATAAGTTTCAATGGAGTAATTGCACACATCCATCAATTTAGACAAAGATGCTCCCAAGCTTTTGTCTAAGCTCTAAAAAAATACTAGGGCTTGTCTGAAGAACTGTGTCCACATTTTATCCTGCAACGTGCAAATATTATTTTACTGTTCCAATGCAATGTCTTCGAGACAGTCAGTAAAGGAGACTGGGAGCCAGAATAATAAGCAACACAGTTTTCAATAGACGCTGACCTGGGAGGTCTCAGAGATGGGAAATTAACACAACTAGGTCTTTTGTCTCTCCGCTCTGCTGCTAGCACTATGCCTCATGTCTATTCTGCACAGCAGAACAGCATCGCTCTCACTGCAGGACCCCATCTGCCAGATGTAACTGGTCACTGCCGTATCAGTAGCTATCCCTTGGAGACAGTACGGACAACATGTACCTTCCTCTGGCACATCCTGGTTGGGACCTGCTGTTATCACTGCTTGGTGAGCACTACAACAGTGAGAGGCACAAACCTCCCTTCTTGCCTCATATGCTTTTTCTCTTTATGTTTACTGAAGTCTCATCACCGTTTCGAGCTATGACTTGGAGGTCTCCTTTGCTGTCACCTAAGTGGGTCCCATAATGTGCTGACAATAGCATCCACCTTGTGGAGTCACAGAGCAGGCATGAGGGGCAGATGTGTTAAGAGGTACTCGGGATCAATGTGCTGGTTTCCTCTGAAGCCAAGCAAAGGGGCCAGCGGTGAGCAGCAAAGATGGAAACATCAACCCTCTTCTTTTTTTAAGAGAGAACTTTTATTGTGTCTGTGTTTCCATGATGTTTCTAAACAATGTTATGACCTGAAAGTGAAACAGAATTAAGTTGAATCTAATTTAAAGTGCTTTAAAAACAGGTAATTGGCAAAGCAGACTAACAAAATTACATGCCTGCAGGATGAAGTGCTTTTATTTCTCCTCAGCGGAGAAACAGACTTCCATGCAGTACCGTGCCTCTTTCTTCCTCTTGCAGGCAGGAGAACAAGAGAAGTAATAGCATCAGGCAAATATTATTCTTCCTTTGCCTTGGAACAGGCACTGCTTCCCAGGCAAGTGAAATTGGTACCATTCTGCGACAGTCAGATAGCAATTAATCTGCACTCCCTCCACAGCTAGATCCAATGGGGCTTCCATCTGTCCACCCTAAAATGCACGGCAGGCTGGGATCTGCGGGGAGATAAGCCGTTCTTGCTGCTCCTTCTCGTGCAGACAGCATTGCTGTGAAGCCTCGTGCAGCAGAGAGGCTGAACGGGCCATTGTAGCCCAGCCCTGCCCTTCTCTGTCCTGGGAAAGGACGACTTTGTCATCAGGACTATGCCAAAGGGCTTGGCACACTCTCCCTTTTGGTTGCATAATGCAACTGTTTAGAAACTGGTGCAGGGACATAAGCTGGGCCCGAAGGCAGAAAACTGCCCAGAGCTGTGACTGGCACAGACAACACATGTCCTGTGTACAACATTTTCTACCTAAGACACAGATGACAACAGGCTAAAACACCAGTACACAAATATACAAAAAAACCTCACTGACAATGTATATCCTTCCTGAGGATGTCCAAGATCCGAAATTGAAGATTTATGACCTAATAAACTACTGTACCTCCAGAAAAGAGAGTCAGCATGGCACTTTCAGGTCCAAGGACAGGTGAATCTCCCTGCAGGTTAGCCATGGGAAATCTCAGCATTTCACCAAAGCCAGCAGCCTGGGCCTCTTCTGCAGCTGCCAAGGACCCAGCAGCAGTGCTGTGGGGTGGCCCATCTTAAGTGGACCAATTCTCCCAGGGTTGGGTGAGTCACCCTTCTAGATGTGACCTTCTCTCACTTGCCATTGACTGGTTCAGATTCTGGTTCAGACCAGATATCTGATTGTCCATGGCTCAGACTAGGGGACATGGATCATTCCCCTTCTACTGCTTGAATCCAAGCTTCTGCAGTGAACTTTCTTTTCTTTCACTGCTAGTTTTTGACCAGATCAGCATTTTTGGTCTTAATTTGATAAGCTCACATGGCTTGGTAGCAGAATTTTTACAGGGCTGGTTTTCAGTATTTCTTATAAATGGTATGAATTATTTGGTGTGAATTTACACTGCATGTCACAAATTTTAGGCTTACGTGTTTTCAGCAGAGCAAACATTCTCAATTGCCCAGGAAGACAGATGTCTTCTCACTCACAGGTCCACCCATGTAGTCCACCCAGCCCCAGCAGCAGGCATAGAGTGCCCTCTGTTACAACACCCTAAAGAAGCAGAATTTTTCTGTTAACACAATACAACTTCATTTCTAGTGATCTCGTAATGCTGTGCTCTAATTGAATTTTAATTTCTTTTATAGTATTCAATCCTGCAAACTGCTAAACTCCACACTTAAAGAAGCTGCAAGATGAGCTTATAAAGTTTTCTACATTTGCCTGTTTTGTTTATAAAAAGAGTGTATAATGACATATGTTCTTTGAACCAACTTTTAGCAATTAAAGTTCGCTAGTAAAAGTTTGTTGGTTTCATAACACAGACAGAAATGTGTAACTGGGCTATACAAGCAAACTTAAACTCATACTTCAGTCTGATCGCTTGTGTTCCTCGCTTCATCTGCAATACATTGCAGAATATTTTACAAAAAGTACTTTACACTGATGAAGCTACAAAAGAATGCTATTAATATTTAATTAATAACTAGAAGACTCATTACAGAGTCCTGAATTTTGTAAATTAATCTGTATAAAATGTCATAAAGACACCACATGGGCAAGTTTGCCCGTCTATGTTGAAAGGCTTGCTTACAGGAATGATTTTTGAGGATAAAACGACTTACTGCAGTGCTGGCTTTATCAGCATGGTACTCCTGCAAAATAAAATGGCCTTCAAGAATGCTGAATTTTAACCTACAAGACAAAGCCAGGCTGAGAAAACAGTGTCAAGAGAAAAGTTTGTAAAGAAAATCCAATTTAAAGAAAAGGCATTCAGTGAGACATTGCAGTTTCCCTTCCTGGGAAGGGAAACACCTACATACATCAACCACGTGAGGATTTGTTCCTTTGTCCAATAAAAAAAGGCATATTACAAAAGCACACTGCATAATCAGCTGAAGGAAATGCACTAGTTTGTTTTGTGCTTGATGAATAATTAACATGCAGTTAATTAAGAGGAAAAATGTATGCTAATGAATTCAATGGTGAAGTTTTTAGCTACTCCTATATACGTTTAGCAACTAAATGTGTGCAAAATAACTTATTTTGCAGGAAAAGAATACTAGTTGAAAACATCAGCTGTGCTTAAATATAATGCCCATTATATGTTATCATTCCGTGACTTGAGAGAACTTGTAGTTGCAGAAAGTGTACTACAAAAACTCTGTATCCTCCTGCACCAAATTACATAAAAGAGAGCAGAATCAAATTGAAATTCAATTAAAAATGAGATAAAGCAGAAGCATAGGCCTCGCTTATATATGGGACTTCCTCCAGCTTCATCCTTTGCATTGTCAAAACTCAAACAGACGGAGCAGAAGGAGTGCATTCAGTTCTGAAACTGAAGCCAGAACAACAAGCAGAAGATCCAGGCAATCTGCTGTGTTCCTCACAAGGAGAATTTACAAATAGTGGGAATGTTTTTAATTGTCCGTCTCTCACAAAAAGAAAGGAAAATAGCTTAATGGCAACACAAACTTTTAAAGTCAGACAAATCTAGGAGCATTGTGTTAATACTCCGTGTGGAAACAAGAGGTGTAAAAATTCAAGCACCAAAAACTAATGTACTGTAAAATCAGGAGGGAAAAAAAAAAAAAAAAAAACCACGGAAAATCAAACTGAGAGAAAACCGGGGCGGATCTACTTCTGTAAGTAACCATAGATCCATTGAGCAATATGGTACAAAATGTTTTCTTAGGAGCTACTAAAGCTGAGTGCATCAGCCCTTCTTGTCCACCCTTATTCTCTACCCCCTCCAAGGTAGACCCTACCATACGTTTACTCGTGGTCTGTGAAAGTATTGTCCACATGATATGTGTTGTTTATAGACATATGAATTGCAACCTGTATGCATGCTTTTAGTTCACGTATTTCAACAGGCAACTGTGAACTTCAGTGTCTTTCTAAATAGGTGGGCTAGGGCTCAAATCTTTCTAAAATAAAATGGATAACTAAAATGTAATTCATTAATCTATGGTGCCTACAAAATGTCCTCTCTCCCCTTACTGGCAATCAGTGCAATTTCCCTTCTTACGAAGTGTAACCCAATTATCCCAATGCAACATTATCTGCAGGGATAGGATAGGTTTCTACCATTTGCAAATATGTTGCGTTTTGCAGCTATGTTCAGAGCAATCCTCCATGTAGTAAGCAGGCTCCAAGGCATCCCACAGCATCAGAAACGGTAGGTACTGACTAAATTTTGGTATGAATGTGGCACTTACGAAGGAATGGGGAAACAAACTTTTCCCCAAACCCTGTTCTGGACATTTATTTTGTCACAGCTGTGTTCACGTACAATCCATGTGATTCACGTATATGCTGTGGCATGGGGCAAAGCATATGCAGCTACTACACACGCGACCTTCTGTGCCTAAGCAAACGCATTTTGAAGAGGGAGCAACTATAAAACCTATATATTTAAATGTGAATATTATAATATCATCTTCATAATTATCATTCCCCTTGCTAGTTTCCAAGATGCTCTGGGAGGATCAAAACACAGCTGCTTCCCTACTGAGAATTTTCACACTTATACCAGCCCCAGGTTTGTTTCCGTCCTGGCCAACAGACGGCACAGAGCTGCTGGTCCCTGGGCATGGCAGAGCTACGACTGTTGACTGTTACTTTCGAAAGAAGGCTAAAAACTGACAGGCTGTTTGAATACAACTAAGGAGGAAAAAGGAAAAGGACTTTGCTCAATCCAAATGATGGTCTTGCAAATCTTGACTGTTTTCCTTTAAGCTGACTCCAACTAGAATTTTTTTTCCTCATTTCTACAAGAACATCAGCATTTGAAACACCAGTGTGGGCTTAAGGAGAAAATGGATTTTCACCATATGAACTGTATGCATAATTTCCAGATAGGAAATGGCATGTTACTTTATTCACATACATTCACATTCATTTATTCACATGAAAAATAGTTCATATTCTCAGCTATGATTGACATAAGGTACGAAGAGGATTTCTTCTGTAAAAAAAGCAAACAAATTACGAGGAGTAGGAAGCAATAAGGTTGTTTATTAACACTCTTCTATCTTCACCCTCCTGCCCACCCCATCACCCATGAAATGGCATTCCAAATCCTTGACACAAAATGATAATATATAATATCGACCATACGTTCTCTGCCATTCCCATCTGAACCTCCAGCACTGCAAATGTAGTCATCTTCTTTCCACAGCGGGAAATAGCAAACATTCATACTTGTGCATTACCTTTATTTGGCACTCAAACCCCTGTGAAGTAGAAATTTTGCCATTTAACGCAATCCCAGCCTCACAAAATACAGCCTTTCAAAGGATAAAGAAAAAGCCTACAGTGTCTGAACAGATTCAAGACACTTTACTAGCATTCTTGCAAGGCTCCTGTTTGATTTGCATGATTATTCAGGTGATGAAGGTTAACTACCCTGAGCAATGGGAGGAAATCAAACTATGATCTTACATGCACAAATATGCATAGACTGAGGTTTTTAAATTCATTTCCTAGAAGATTATTGGCAGTGCCTATAGTAACGCCTATTTTGTTAATTTTAGCTTTTATTACAACCATCTCCAGGAAACAGCAACATTCCCAGAGAGGTTCCTTGAGCAGAAAAGAAACGACATTCATGGAATACATTTCTTGTTGCAAACTATTTACCTGAGGCAAAAATGTTTATCAACCTTTCTAATTTGGTGTATAGTACAAGCTCCTGTAACATGGTGAGCTCAATAATTAAGTGGTTGCACTGTCTGATGTTTAAAAAGCCCCATTATACAGGCAGTGCTGAATGTAAGGGTAGTTTTCAGCCATTTGCATCAAGGGACAACATCATGCTCATCTGACTTGTGCAAGTTCTGGCACTGAATGAAACAAGACAGATTTTTTTTCCCATGGTTTGTGTCAGATACCAGGAAAAAAAAAAAAGTATAATGAAAAATTTAGTCAAAGTAAAATTTAGTTACAAAGATCTCAAAGTTTGTAAAGAACTGCAGGTAACTTCAAAAATTACTGGATAGCTGTGCTACACTCAGAAGGTGTAAATTCCCTATCACAGCAAGGCATGGGGAGGAGGAGCAATATCTGATTCTCCAAGGTTCAGTAAATGTGGAGCAATTGTAATTAATCTTAAGTGACTCATGACGCAGTATTACTGTAGCACAGGATAGATGACAGAGAGGCATTCCCAAGAGACAGAAGTGAGTAATCTGGTGCCTCGTGGAAAGTGCTCGGAGACATAAGAGAGAAGTCTGACTTAGCAAATGTCATGGTGCATCTAGAATGACTAGAGGTGAGCCAACGTCCTGCTGGTGACACCGAGGACAGGATTCCCTCCTGCTTGATTACTAATGATAGCCACGAAGCACTTTCACTGATCAACCAGTTAGGGAAAATTCCTTCCCCTTCTGGCATGTCCCCTTCCTCTTTGTTTTATAGATTTTAAAATAAACATGTCAAAGGAGCAATGTTTCCAGCGCTTACAAGAAAGCTTGCAAGGGTCTGTGCCAGCTGGGTCAGTTCTGTATAGTTGCTTACAGCAAAGAGGACTTATGTGGTATGTCCTCAAGGATGAAGCTTTGCAAGGGATGCAGAGAACAAAGACGAGGTGGAGGGAGTGGGCAGAGTCAGGGAAGCCCCTGGACTCTCAGGCTGCGTGGCACAGGCAGTCTGCATACAGATGGCCCAAAGGGAAGGCCATCAAGGAGCTCTCTGTGAGGGACGTCGGTGCAGACGGTGCAGGCTGCACAGCTCAGCACTATGTGGAAGCAGCCTGAGGTTGAAATGGCAGTTAGAGGGTATTGTCCTGCACTGTGAGAAACTGGGATTAGATTCTGGCAGGGATTTGGTGATTCATTTCCCCAGAAGATTTTTGTTTAATATGAACAGAAGTTTTTTTAGAGGTAAATGTGTGATGCTTGGTAGAACTTAATTAATTAAAGTTGGCCAGAAGCCAGACCATCTTGGTCTGTGATTGTTTCTGCTTTTGTTAGCTGAGGAACATTGGACTGGTTCAATACTTCCACTGAGAGCACTGGCACACACACCAGGTGCTCAGGGAGGTGCTGTTTGCAAGAGAGCTCTTCCCCATGAGTTCAAAATGGATAATGGAAAGATTGAGTAGCATGGGGAACCACTGAGCTGCTGAGCATATCTCCTTTAAAAAAAAAAGAATCTATTATTTGCAGTCCTCATAGGCATGCTAGCTGTTTAACCACGTGGATGAGAGACACCTGATCCTGCCTTTGAACAGTTTTGAAAGTATGATATGATATGATATGATATGATAGCAAGGTATGCAGGTTTAGGGAAGAAGGGCAGGGAGAAATCAACAAGATGCTCTGTCACTCATGATAAATATATATGTATGTAGTTGTGTATATATATATGTATGTGTATGAGCTATACATAATTTATCCAGAGAGATACGTTATTTAGCTGTTTAACTTTCACTTTCTTTCCCAGAAACTATTTGTTTCTAAGTGTGGTTTTCCACTGTTTTCTGGTTGCAGGGCCATGTTACATGTGAAGAAGTGTCTTTTCTAGCTCAGAGAGCAACGTTTCTGCTTCTGAAGTCAGTGTCCTTAAATTCAGGGCCTGCTCGCTTGAACTCTCACCCAGAAGTTTTAGGTTACTGTTGTCGCCTCTCATGTGCTCGTGGCAGCTGTCACAGTCCACCACAAAAGTACCTGTATTCCAGCAACATCAGAAACGATTTCAGTCAAATCATCAAAACCAATTAAAACAAATAACTAAGCATACAGAAGAATGCACTCAGCCTAAGATGCTCTAGTAGACCAAAGCATCTGTGCACCCAGCTGTTTGGTGTACGAAGCAGATGTGACAAGATCTTTGGATCTGGTGTTGTTTATGTATCGGGAGATTTGGGCTGGATGGATTCACGGGCTATAACAAATGTCCTCATTTATCCTTGCTTGTTCCTATGCTATAGCCTATTCCAGGGGACAGACACATAGCATCCAGAGAACCCCATATATCAGGGACATGGAAATCTAGTATATTTGCTGACAAGTCTCTATAAAAGACAGCTCAGAGAATAAAAGCTTTTTGTGAAGCTTCTAATTCTTGAAAATGAATTTTCTAAGTGTTATTGAGAGCATGTTCAGTAATGTGGAGTATAACAAAATTATTCTTGGAGTCCTTACACAATTCTTATTCAACAAAATTCCCACAAGCTTATATGCTAATGTGTTCTGACTCATGGGATTTTTTAGTGTGGATCTCCTAATATTTGGGATTTCAATTCAAGTGCTGCTTTTGGAATCAAATGCTTTGTTAGAATCTCATTCTGCCCTCAACCTCTTACCCCCAGGGTTTCTATCTCTTCTGGTTGCAGAGAAAAGCCTGAAAACATAACCCATATTAAGTCTCAAACACCAGACGGCAAACAGAAATACACAACATTTATTTATTTTTTTTAATCTCCTGATTTTTAACACTTAGAGTTGGCAATATTGCAACTGGAATTTGGTTTGAATGAAGACTGAGGGCTGAATGCCAACTTGCTCGCTCTCTCTCTCTGAAGAAAAGCAATGCCTGGAAATGCCTGGAAACGAAGGGCCTGATTCACAACTGCCTTACCCTGCCTGTAAGCCTAGATCCAAATATTCATGCATATTCCAAACTAGGTCCAAATCCAAATAGTACAAATAGTCTCTTTCTTCAGAACATGCTAACCTCAAGCCTAAAACGTTTTCATTTTTGTCATATGTGAAATCTGGATCTATTTTAAATAAAGCCATCTATACTGAAAAAACATCTCTAAAAACTTTAAAACAGAGTAAGCAGAATAATCTGAGGATGTCTTTTTAAAAATAATGATTTTCCCCTGTTGTGTCTCCTGCAAGTGTTGCCACGAGTAATATAGTGCAGCAACAACTGAAAAAGCACTGCTTATTCTCTCTGAGTAAAATGGTTTCTGAATTCACATGTCTGGACTGCAATGCTTCCTCAAAGCCACCAAACACTGGAATTCAATAGAAGAAGAAAAGCCGGTTCTACCACTTTCAAAAGTTCCAGGAATTTTAGTGAATGTAGGTGTATCTACCAAAAATTTCCAGTCTGTTGGTGTGTCTACCAATAATTTCATCTCCTCTTTTTTGGATCAAAAGAGGTTAATTTACTGATTTCTTTTTATTTAATAAGACATTATTTTTGGGGAAAAAAGCCCCTCATCTCCCACACACCACGCTAAATCCTCTGTGTATCCAGATATACTAGAGCACCAAGGGTGAAATGTGTGTGTGCATATACTTGTACTGCTAGCAACGTTCCTTACACTGCTCAAACAGCACAGGCTTACAACTTACAAAAGGTGGTTAGCATTTGTCTGCATTCAGTCTATGTCTCAGTTTTGGGGCTCTGGGCCTCAGTGTGCTCTGGTCAGCCATAATGAACATTTTGAACAGTACCAACAATTGTAGAAATCATTTCATATTAAGAGTTAACATGAAACTGTTTTTACAACAAAAGATGTTGACAAGGTGACAAGTTTGATCGGTCACATGAAACTGGTGCTACAGGTTTTGAGTATCGTCTTCTGACAACTCATGCATTAAGCCACAATATACACATACATGGTTTTAGTGCATTCAAGAATCAATGAGAAAAGCAGTACAACAACTACTCAGAAGGCTCAAGTTTGATTGCGGTGATCCATATGCATTTTCCTGGTGCTCCTCTCCATAATGAGTAACATAACAATGTCTGGGATTGCTCATCATGGCTCAGAAAGGCTCTTCTTCGTAGCAACAGGCGAATAATTCCAATTTGTCCTGATTAGGTGCATTTCCCAATGCAATCCCTTCCACCACTCCTGCAGCACGCTCTGGCACACAAGCAGTGCATGAGGAGGGACAGAAACTGGCCACTGCTGTTCTCAGAACTGTCTCACTCATTGATTTTCACTGGCAAGCACAAGGTTTCTGCAGCAGAAGCGTATTACCTCAGCTGCTACCGTCTTGTGTCACTGAAATACTTTCCATCAAAGGGAAACCTCTGCAAAGCAGCAGAGCACAAGGGCTGGCTGTCAGCTTAAACTTTTGTAATACTTAACCCTTTTCCTCCCCTCCACAGTAGCTCTTCAAATTAAAAAGTTTGTCTTTGCCTTTGGTAAATCTCCTCCTGCCACAGCCTAGTGCAAATATTTGATACTGTAGGAAATCAGATATACTGGCAGCAGGCTGCATAGGCTCTCTTATGAGTCTGTTTTATCTTTTAGTAACCTGCCTGCCATTTGTGGCCACAGAGTAAGTCTAGTACTACTATAAATTACAAAGTTTGTGTTTGCTGCGGTTTGCTGGAGAGAAAATTGTATCAGACGGAGCAGTGAGAGGATGTTACTGAAACTGCCTGAACCCTACGGACTCCATGACGGCCACCCTTCCCCTTGTGGAGAACCGACAGGAAAAGAACCATTCATGCATACATAAACATATCTTTGCATACACTACAAAAACTTGCCTGGACACTGCAGTAAAAACTTTGGACAAAGTACCTTTGTAGGAAATAGCTGAAAATTATGCCAGTGCAGCTGAAGCACAGTTATTGCTACTTGTAACTTGTGACAGCAAACAAAAAATGGCTCTGGTAATGAGCCATAATTCTGATATATTCATTCCTTATCAATATAAGGTAACTGGCAGATTTACCTTCAAAATATAGATGAGCTCACCTCTGCTCCTGATATGTATGGCTATTGACTCGTGAGCCATGTGCATATCACATGCTTGTGGCATGACAAAGGGAGAACGGGTTCTGCCTCCAAAAAGATGTTTAGATTTCTTTCTTGTACAATTTTAGCTGTCATGTGGCAGTGGATATCAGAGACATTACACACAGGACAGAATGTTTGCAGTTACATTCCTATCAAAGCACTAGAAATTATAACAAAAAGATGAAATTGTGATTCCTCAGCCTGATAAGTAACATCAGTAGTTAGCCTTGCTACTGTGCCCCACCATCATGAACCATGCCCAGAGCAAGAGAGTCACACAGATACTACACACTGTGCTGGCCTGGGGTCACCCTTAGATCCTGAATGTATTTTATTCTCTAATGGTAAATCTAAGGCCTGGCAGGAACCAAGGGGGACTGGAAAATATAGTGGTTTTGCAGTTTATAATCAAAGGTACACAGTTATGGGTTTGTTTGTTGGTTTTTTTTTTTCAGACATGCTTCCCTTTCCTCAGCTTTTAGTTTCAGCTTGTATTTTCTAAACCATCAAAAAAAATGCATCAGCTAGTGGTAGAAACATGATTTCCCATGGTAAGAATACCACATAGGGTAATATTACCAGGATGACACGTTTTTAAATAAAAGCGTCTAAAGAGAGGTATGTAGATTCATTCATGTTTAGTCACCTAACTAAATGGATTAACCTATAGAGCATTAAGCATGTACAGTTCTCACTGACCCAACACCTGTCCATGACTTAGTGGAGATTTCGCTGCCCGGCTGTGGAAGCACATATGTGAAAACAGCAGTGTTGATTTTAAAACCCAGACCTAGCTTTGCAGACAACCAGAAGTGGGTTTTTTTAAGAAAATGAAAACATTCACTGTAGTGGGGAAAGAAACAGCACTGGAAAAATTAGTAACAGGAAAATGTAAAAGATTTGATTCTGTTGTGATCAGCATACAGAAATCTTGACTTGTGTGAAGCTTATTCAGTCTCATGTTGAAATCAAGTCTGAAAAGGGAATTAGCGTTAAGAGTAGGAAGTACAGAGAAAGATTTTAAAAAAACACTGTAAGCTTTCCAAAACATTTCAAACTTAAACAAAATCCGCTTCTAGGAGGTTCCATTTCAGCTTTCTCCCTTAACTTAGCTTCCTGCTAAAACTTTCCGGTTAAGCATGCTGACGGCAAAGCATTAAATGATTGCTCCCTAACTTCACTCCTTTCTAGGAATTCATTCTTTGGTGCAAATAAAGATGTTGCTATGCGTGCAGAGAATAACCTATTCCCTACAAAAGCATGTGGTTATCTCAAAATCCTGGGCATATGACGATGGTAGTATCAAAGTATCAGGCGTCCTGAGTCAGCATGCTGAATGAAGTGTTTCTAACCTCTGCAAAGGGCAATTCCCTTAGGTCAAGTTGAGTTCACTGGAGCAATGCAGGAAAGCCCATATAGAAAACTATGCATGGGCCCCAACTTACAGACTTAATTTATGGCTGCAGCACATTATTTTCCAGCAGTTTCAGGGGACTCCTACACTGAAAATCCAAATTAATTATCTGAAAATAACATCTGTTGCATTCAAGTTTCAAAGCATGCACCTATTAACAAGAAGGATCAGAAAAGCACTGATTATTTACACATCATCTATTTTAACTACCTGGTAGCAGTACTGGAATCATAATTTCTTGATCCCTTCATCCCTCATCACACAACAAGAACTCATGGCTTCTCCAGGAGACACCAGAATAATTAACATACCTTTGAAACATCTTCACCTTTAACAAATGCAGTGGGACTAAGAACACAGCTTTGCGACTAGACCACGAGACAAAAGATGCCAGCCATTAAAAAGCAGGTTTGCCAATCTACCGCTGAGTTGCTTTTTCTTTGCTTATCTGTGTATCTGCTGTTGTACAAAAGAGCTTTCAAGAACTGGCCTGAAGAAGCATTCTCATTCTTTCTTCCCATAAAAAAGCAGACCTGGCACAGGCACAGTAAATAAAAATAACAAGCATATGATGCCCAAGATGCATGTGAACATTAAGTGACGTTGGCAGCCCCCGCAAATAGAACTCTGGTTAAAAATAGCCTTTGTCTAAATGTGGAAAGTGAGTAAATATAGTAGCAGTTTCAGCTTACTATAGAGGCTTACAGGCTCCAAGTAACAGAGCTTATTATAGAGCATGTGCGTCAGCGAAGGGGAGAAAAGGGAGAAAAGAAAGACGACGCATTCTGCAATTAGTATCTACAATAAGACATAAATTAACTTTTCCCCTCATTATTTTTCTTGTTTAAAAAAATGGACAAAGGAAGGATCACTTGTGAATTGTTACAGTGCTAACGAGAAAAAGAGCTGGGACTGAGGAGAAAGTTGAAGCTAGCACCAAAGAGCAACACAGGGAGCTTTTTTGCACAAAGGCTGGTTGCACAGAAAATGAGATGTAAAAAGAGACGACAGGACAGATTTTGATCTCAGTCTTTGAGACTCTGAAACAAATAAGGAGTACAGTAACCTGGCTGGAGGGAGCTCTCCTGGATTTGCATGCACTCATCTGACTGAACGTAAACCAGTGAGCCAACTTTTGAGGTAACTGAAAAGAAAGTGACATCTATGCTTTCCCCTGACTCCATTCACTCCCTACTTTCAAGGAAATCTCACGAGTTTCCGGTGATTGCAGGACTTGCTTCACTGAATCAGTATATCTGCTTTACCTCATGTTTCACCTCATAAACAATTTGCAATGTAGTTGAGGCTGTGAAAGCCCACAAACAAAACTTGTAGGCTATCTTATACCTGCTGCAGAACGGAGGTAATACATTAAGTAACATCCTCAGGACGTTTTCTCCAAGTGTGATGCTACAGGCAGGGGATCCTTCAATATTTTTAACATTCCTTTTTAACTGAATTGACAAAAAGGAGAGAAACAGTCCCTGTTTTGTGTCTCTGATCTTCTCAAATCAGAGGTGAGGGTGGGAAAGATACTTCTTATTTCCTTCAATGGTCAATACAATTAAAGCAAAACTCCCCAAGCCTTCCCTCATTCACACAGAAAATGACAATTTTCATGGGGTTCAGCGTGCTTCTGCTTCTGTACAGGGTTTTTTCCTCTTCTTACTTTGTGCCGAGAAGAATGGGGTGACAGTGCATAACAGAAAAATAAATGTTTGGGAGTGTTACATGAGATGCAGCATGATATAAAAGTTGTGGCCAGCTAAGAGTTGTCAGCAAAGTTGCCTTATTCAAATGGCATGGTAAATAAATGCTATAAATTCCTAAGTAGGGCCTAAATTAGCTTTTGGCATTGTGCATCACTGTAACAAGTTAATTTTGCAGCTCCAAGGAAGAGCCTTATATGGTTCACTTAAGTAATCATGCTAAATGAATGTTTAAGTAAGAACCATTTGCCAAATGCAAAGCAAGAACCATATATAACCTCTTACACAACTACCTAACATAGCAATGCTGGCTGTTTTCCAAAATTCTGGTTTATGTAAAAATTATATCTGCTAACTCCAACCAACACCTGAGCCAAAAAAAGAGCTACCTGGAAAGTACTAGCATGACTGTTTAGGACTAATAATTATAAATTAGCATTTGTCCTTGTCTGTCTTCCTCACAGCCATGCAAAAAGAGGCCTGCCTTTTTTTTTTTTTTTCCTTTTTTTTTGTTTCTCCCCCCTTTTCATTTCCAGTATGACAATAGTTTTGGCAATCTCCTTTCCTTTTATTGTTTTGCTAAAAAAGAAGAAATGAAAAAGGAAGGAAAAGAGAGAACTGATATGCTGAAAGTTTCATTAGTTATCTCAAGAAATTCAACCTCCTTCTAGTCTAGTGCATCATTGTTCTAGTATTTGTGCTGTTTCTCTGGTATTCTTGTCTTACAGCCATCAGGGGCCGCACAAAATGTATTCAGGAAAGGCAATTACAACATAAGCTGTGTAAGCTTAATACTGATTGCTTCTCCCTCCCTCCCCCCTTGCATCCTCCACCACCTATAAATATGGCAAGTTAAACTATTAGGGATAACTGAAAAAGTTCAGACAGACATGCCTATGTCTATTAGTCATCATTCATACATTGTACCAAAATAACCCACAATAGATGCCGTCTTGTTTCTTGCTAGAGAGTGCTGTTGAGTTCTTGCATTCACAATAAATCTGTTTGGAAGACTGCCCTTAAAGAGTTGCCATGGTGATTATTTTGGTATCACAAAGTGGAAGAAGCTAAAGTACTTACTAGCCGTATCCAAAATCTTGTCTTTTGGGGGAGAAAAAAAAGAAATCAGCAGATGGCATTTGTCAGAAATTCAACATTCTGATTATTACCAGAGTTGTGTTTTTGGAGGAATTCTGGGGTTTGAGGTTTTTGGGCCAGAAAAGGGAGAATGAATGGTGTGAGGGGAAGGGATTGGAAAAAAAGTCAGTATATCTGAAATCCCTTTAGCTTGGCTATTACAACAGTTTAGGAATAGTTTTTAAAACAGTAGGTGTTAAGTAATGAAAATCTTTGAAAGAGCCTCCTTCCAGACTATTTACTAAATACTTAACATACTGTAACATGAACAGGGGGAAATTGTTATCTCCTTGTAAAAACATTCCAGACTTCCAAATGGATAATTATAGCTCCCTTTTACACCTTTCTTATGATGGAATCACAACGGGAATGTTAGAAGTGTCCCAAAGAAATCCAGATATCGGTCTTTCTACTCTGTACTGTACAAGTACAGGAATGTGACTGTTCAGACTAGGCTGTATATTTGGTGTGACCGGTAACCCAAAAGGTGAATTTAGGCTGATTTAGTAAAAGTAGTGCATCTTTTCATTCCAGTACAAAAGAAAAAAACGCATCAGTTTAACTGCTCAAATGACTATTTGCTGAATTCTCCAATCAATCTAATGTCTGTGTATGGATTTTACAGAGATTTAAATTTTAAACTATGACATCAAATTGGGACATGTATGTGTGCTACTGTGCACTAAGGCATGATGTTAGGTATCTGTAGGGCATTAAGGAGCAGTAGCTGGTCACACCAGCACAGTACAGTACCATACAGATACTAGCTTGTGTTCTAGAAGCAGCATAACTACATTAGGAATGGGCTATGTGGCTCAGGCAGAGTGCCATGCTGACAGGGCTATAATACTTCTCAGATTTGGAGTTAACTCAGGTATTGCTGCAGGAGGCTGCCTTGCATGATTTAGGGGCGTTGCAATGTGTCATACAGCTTTCTCCATTCACAAGCCTCTCCTTTTGCTCCTTTTAGCTGTCAGTTTTCCTCTTAGGCAATAGCAGCTTCCACTTCTTCACATACAAAGAATCCAGAGTTTTGGTGAAAAACAGCTTTGTTTACTTTAAACTTTATTTACTTAAAACTATAAAATTGGCCCCTTTCTGGTGAAAGGTGCCAGATGAGCAGCTCCAGGAACTGAAACTCTTTATTCACTCCAGAGCTCATTTGCAGCCCATTGGAGTCAACGACAAGCCTCTAATTGACCAGTTTTCTGGCTCCTGGGTCAGGCCTTCACAAGACCAGCACAGCTGTGCAAACTCCCTTACACTCCCTCCCCAACGCACCTCTGCGAAGAGCTCAGGTCCGAGCACCGGGGAGCTGGTTCAGCCTGAAATCCTCCTCAGAAACTGCAGCTGCTGAACGGCAACAGGTCTTCACCTAGCTGGTGATTAGCGTTTCTCCTTCCAAAGGGGCAG
The DNA here is from genome assembly GCF_965140245.1 of Athene noctua. Taxonomy (NCBI): domain Eukaryota; kingdom Metazoa; phylum Chordata; class Aves; order Strigiformes; family Strigidae; genus Athene; species Athene noctua. The sequence goes on from NC_134038.1 coordinate 66,765,418, forward strand.
TGTTCAGGGATAATGGAGTTTTTGCTACCTCTGACACCTTTGGTGTGTGTTCTCCACCTCTGCTTGTGTCAGGCGCAGGAGTGGTGGTACGATGCCAGCAAGGCGAATGAAAGAGTCCACAGCACCTCATCTCACCTTGAGATGCGCCGTGTTCAACTGCTGCCCAGGACAGCTGCTCACTGCTCTCCTTTGGGATTATTCTTGTTTCCCAAACTGTTTTCCACCTCTGTACTTAGGATTTTTTTATTTTTTTTTCATTTTTACTGCCAAAACTGGAACCTGACGCGTGTGGGGAAAAGCAAAAGGCAGAAAAAAGAACATCAGTATGACAAATCCTCACCCCTCCCTCCAATCAAGGCACTTTGGGAGGGGAGGGAGTGATTTGTTGAAAAATTTCCAAGAAATCTTTCACAGGACATGCTTTATTAAGAAAGAAAGAAACACAAAAACAAAACACCAGCAAACAAACCCCTCAAAACCATAAACAGAACCAACATTGTTAGCTTTAGTTTCCATTTATGTACGGCTGCCAAGATTTCAGAAATTACTTCTAGTCATTTCTGACCAAGTAAATTTGGCTTCAGGTTAGTGACTGGTTATTGGACCTTTCTGCACCATAAGCCTCTGAACTATCCAGGCCCTGTTAGCATCTGCAGAGCTGAAGAGTGATCTAAGAGTCCTCAACAAAACTGGTGACAACTCTTCACAGGCAAAGGCTAGAAAAAGTGAAGAACTATGATCAGAAAGGGCAGAGATCAATTGTTATGCAATAGCAAACTTAAAAGGACAGGTAGGGATGGCATTATAAGAATGAATCTGAAAATAATTCAAATAAATTGCACAGTTAATAGGAGGCTCAATATAGTAGGCAAAGATATAGTCTTGAGAGGAACATTGAAATTATTTTACTCAGTTTCTTCTCTTAATCAGCAGAGAAATCGCAAAGAGGTAGCGTTTACTGGTGATTTATTTCTATTGTTCAAAACTTTTGTTCAGCACCACATCATCTGTAAGGACAATAGTTAAGCACTGTGTACATGATTGAAGTTTCCAGCTATAATATGAATGCTGTGTTTAGTTTAGTTTCACCAAAACTCTCAAAATATTTACTGACACGTAAACTATACCTCTCTGCCTCATGTTATTACCACCAAGATTTCCCCGAGGAAAACATTTGTTTAATAATTGACTTATAGCAGGTGTTAGAATGAATAATAGAATGTTATCCAGGGCAATTTTTAGATGAAAAGTCTGAAACAATGCACAGGAAGTTCCAGCAAGTAGTATATGCAGAGCTCAAAAAGTAACAGATGATGGGGAGAGTCAGCTCCACAGTAGAATAAGCACACTCCATGGGCATCTTCACTGAAGGTAGGGTGTCAGTGTAAGTAACGTGAAGCCGTGGTTCAAAGTTATCTGAAATCATAGGAAATACTCCGTCGACTTGGCTGAAAGGACATGACAAAGTCTAGCTCTAGAGGTCTCACACATTACCCTTCATTTGGGATGAGATACCATTGAACAAGCTTTGACAAGAGGCTGGAGAGGATGGAGGCCTGGGGAGCAACCTGCTGAGCGAAAGGCTAGGCTAGACAGCAACAGTGTTTGCTGTTTGACTTCTTTTTCTTTATTGTATTTATAAGTTGGATGGACTAATGGAAGTGAGCCTAGGTCTGTTGATTCTCTCCTAGCGGCTTCTCCTCTCAGAAAGCCGGTTCTTACAATTCTGTTTGTTCACATACTGCTAAATTATCAGTGTGTTCATTTTTATCTCTGTCAGTTTTATTTCCTTATTTCTTGATGTAATGAGTTGTCTAATCACTGCGACATCAATTCCTTAAGGAACTTCAAATAATTACATCTGTGTATTTCAATGACATCCTGAAGAGTTTGGGGGAGGTTTGCTTCAGGCTCAATAGCATCAGGTGCCTCCTGATACATACACTTTCTGCCAAGATCTCCATTCTTCCCTACTTGCTGAAACATCTAGAAACAAATGTGTGTCAGTCCTAATTAAAACAATCACCCAGGTACTGGATCTGACTCAGGGACTGTCATTGTAATTTTAAGAGCTGCTTTCTTTGCATAGTTATACAAAGCATCTCATTTTATTTGTAATCTTCATGTTTCAATGAAACCATGTTTCAGTTTTTCCTTCCCTTCATTTTCAGAAAGGGTGAAATTATACAGTTGCTCTTGCTGTTGTTATGTATACTCAAAGGAGCAATAGAAATAGCAATGATCCAGAAAAGTTTGCTTTACTTTGTTACAGGATTGGTATAGTCTGTGATGTATTTTCATTTTCTTAATGTTAAAGCAGAACTGCAGTCCTGTTTGCCTTTCACTGAACCAAGGAAGGGACAGGGGGAGCTGTGTAGAATCAGCAGTGGAACTGGGGCACCACACTGGTCTCTGAGTAAGATCAGTTCTTAAAAGGCAGTGTATTTCACTACCGGTGTCAGCTGAGACACCTGGAACACAGGATACTGTCCCTGTATCCTGTACTATCACTCTGCATTAGTAGACAATCACCACAGTAACACAGTAGACATGCAGGCTCCCATCCCCCAAAACAAGCAGTCACGAACCATCTGAAAAACACATCAGGATTCACCCTTCTTAGCTTCACACATCCATACCTATGCTAGTCACCTAAATTTTAAAGAAAAAGAGGCATTTCTAGGGTGGATTAATCTCAACCTAATGCAGCTATGTAAAATAATCCAAGTAAATTATATCACAGAAACCCTCTTTTCCAAGGCCAAGTTGGACGGGGCCTTGAGCAACCTGATCTAGTGAAAGATGTTCCTGCCCATGGCAGAGGGTTTGGAATGAGATGATCTTTAAGGTCCCTCCCAACCCAAACCATTCTATGGTTCTGTGATTCCCAGACAACAAAGTCAAGAATAAAAGCTTATGTGCTGCAAGGTCCCTCTTACGTTTGTTAAGGGTATTTGGGAAAAAGCTTGTGTTCTTGGTAGAGAGACTCTTGAAAGAGGTAGAGAGATGGTGGGGTAGCCTGTATGTTAGGGAGTGTTTTGACTGTCTAGAGTTTACTGATGGTGACAATAGGGTTGAGTGTTTATGAGTAAGAATCAGGGGGAAGGACAACAAAGCAGATATCATGGTGGGAGTCTGTTATAACCCAACCAGGATGAAGTGGCAGACAAAATATTCTATAAGCAGCTGGGAGAAGTCTCATGATCACTAGCTCTTGTTCTTGTGCAGATGTCTACTGGAAATACAATACATCAGAGAGGAAAGAGTCCAGGAGGTTTCTGGAGTGTGTGGAAGATAACTTCCTGACACAGCTGGTGAGGGAGACAACTAGGGAAGGTGTCCCACTGGACCTGTTCTTTGTGAAGAGAGAAGAACTTTTGGGTGACGTGATGGCTGGAGGCAGTCTTGGGCATAGCAATCACAAAATGATAGAGTTTTTGGTTCTTGGAGAAGTAAGGAGGGGTGTCAGCAGAACTGCTACCTTCTGGAGGGCAGACTTCAGCCTGTTTAGCAGCCTGGTTGATGGACTCCCTTGGGAGGCCATCCTGAAGGGCAAAGAAGGAAGACTAGACGTTCTCCAAGAAGGAATTCTTAAAGGAGCAGGAGCAGAAGCAGGAGCAGGAGCAGGAGCAGGAGCAGGAGCAGGAGCAGGAGCAGGAGCAGGCAGGCTGTCCATATGTGCCAAAAGATGAGCTGGTGGGGAAGAAGACAAACCTGGCTGAACAGAGAGCTTTGTTTGGAACTCAGGAAAAAAAGGAGAGTTTATGACCTTTGGAAGAAGGGGCAGGCCACTCAGGAGGACTTCAAGGATGTCATGAGGTTATGCAAGGAGAAAATTAGAAGGACTAAAGCCCAGCTAGAACTTAATCTGGCTATTGCCATAAAAGACAGTAATTTATTTTTTTTTTCTATAAATACAATAGCGATAAAAAGAGGGCTAAGGAGAATCTCCATCCTCTGTTGGATGCAGGGGCAAACATAGTGGCAAAGGATGAGGAAGAGGCTGAGGTACTTAATGCCTCAGTCTTTAAAGGTAAGGCTGGTTGTTCTCTGGGTACCCAGCCCCCTGAGCTGGAAGACAGGGACAGGGAGCAGAATGAAGCTACCTAATCCAAGGGGAAATTATTAGCAACCTACTACACCACTTAGACACACACAGGTCTATGGGGACAGATGGGATCCTCCCAAGGGGACTGAGGGAACTGACATAAGTGCTCATCAAGCCACTTTCAATAATTTATCAGCAGTCCTGGCTAACTGGGGAGGTCCCAGTTGACTGGAGGTTAACAAATGTGACACCCATCTACAAGAAGAGACAGAAGAAGGATCTGAGAACTACAGGCCTGTCAGTCTGACCTCACTGCTGGGGAAGATTATGGAGCAGACCATCTTGAGTGCCATCACGTGGCACATAAAAGACAACCAGGTGATCAGGCCCAGTCAGCATGGGTTTATGAAAGGCAGGTCCTTCTTGACTAACCTGATCTCCATCTATGACAACGTGACCCACTTACCAGAGGAGGGAAAGGCTGTGGATGTTGTCTGCCTAGACTTTAGTAAAGCCTTTCACACCATTTCCCACAGCATTCTCCTGGAGAAAATGGCTGTTTGTGGCTTGGATGGATGTACTTTTCACTGGGTAAAAAACTGGCTGGACGGCCAAGCCCAAAAAGTGGTGGTGAGATAAGTCCAGTTTGTGGCCAGCCACAAGTGGTGTTCCCCCAGGGTTTAGTACTGGAGCTAGTTGTTTTTAATATCTTTATTAATGACCTGGATGAGGGGATTGAATGCACCCTCAGTAAGTTTGCAGGTGAAAGTTGGATGGGGGTGTTGATCTGCTTGAGGACAGGAAGGCTCTACAGAAGGATCTGGACAGTCTGGAGCGATGGGCCAAGGCCAATTTTATCTGATGCAGCAAGGTTAAATGCCAGGTCCTACACTTGGATCACACCAAGCCCATGCAATGCTGCAAACTTGGGGAGGAGTGGCTGGAAAGCTGCCTGGGAGAGAAGGACCCAGGAGTGGTAGTCGACAGCCAGCTGAACATGAGCCAGCAGTGTGCCCAGGTGGCCAAGAAGGCCAATAGTATCCTGGCTTGTATCAGAAATAGTGTGGACAGCAGGACAAGGAAAGTCATTGCCTCCTTGTACTTGGCACTGGTGAGGCTGCAGCTCGATTACTGTGTTCACTTTTGGGCCCCTCACTACAAGAAAGATATTGAAGTGCTGGAGTGTGTCCAGAGGAGGGCAACAAAACTGGTGAGGGGTCTACAGCACAAGTCCTGTGAAGAGCAGCTGAGGGAACTGGGGTTATTTAGCCTGGAGAAAAGGAGGCTGAGGGGAGACCTTATACCTCTCCACAGCTACCTGAGAGGAGGTTGTAGCAAGGTGGGTGTCATCTCTTCTCCCAAGTAACAGCAATAGGACAAGAGGAAATGGCCTCAAGTGCACAAGGGGAGGTTTAGGTTGGATATTAGGAAAAATTTCTTCAGTGAAAGGGTTGTGAATCATTGGAACAGGCTGCCCAGGGAAGTGGTTGAGTCATACTCCCTGGGGGTATTTAAAAGACATGTAGATGTAGCACTTAGGGACATGGTTTAGTGGTGGAATTGGCAGTGTTAGCTTTATGGTTGGACTCGATGATCCTAAAGATCTTTTCCAACCTAAATTATTCTATGATTCTATGGCACTTAGAGGAAGAAAGAAGGGAAGAAGTTCAGGGGTATAAATGTACCGAACGGCACAGTCAGAAGACTACACTTACTATAACCTTGGGCCTTTCTTACTAGAACATTGTACATGGATGTGGGCGGAGGCTTTTTTAAACATTAATGCTCCCTGGCATATGTTCTAAATAAATGAGCAGAATGAAGGAGCATGGAAAAAATATTTTGTACTGGGATTATTAATCTCTATGGTATTCAGCCACTTCTTAGCAACAAACATTCCCCTGAGGAATTCTTTCAATCAGAACTCACTTCTTGGTCTCTGAGTACTTTTGGGCATATTTGAATTACACATGGTGCATGAAATATATTTTGGGGCATAACCACAGGGCAGCTTGGAAAGACCTTGGGGGTGGTTTTGTACACTGTGAGCAGATAAATTGCATTTAAAATCATCCAACTGGAATTCCAGTGTTCTTGAGGAAGTTGCTGCTTGAGATCAACATGAAATGTCTCCCAGCTGAACACTGTTATGTACCAGTAAACAGCACCGTACCCCCAGTAGCAAGGTCCAATTGAAACACAGTTCTGTGTGTCCCATGCAAAGGTGTTATTGAGTGCATGGTATCTGTTTTTAATCACATTAAAATCCATGATTAAAATGTTAGGGAGCAGTTTAATGATTGGAAGATTAGGTGATTTCATTCATACTTCGGAGACAGTAATGAACATTTTTTTACATGGGAAGCAATAGTTGTGGTTTTTTTCTTTAAAGTATGTCAACAGCTTGAGACGATTACTTCATCCTGCAGAGGGCTGTACAAAAGGCTGCACTGAAGATAAGGATGGATTTTGTAATTAGATTTTAACTACGCATTTGAATAGTAAGCTGGAAGTTACATATTTGGTCACTCAAATAGCCATTTATCAGAAAACTAACACGACTCTGTGGCTATTCAGCACATTATGGGGTAATCCTGCATAGAAAGTTCACAGTGGATGGTGTAGGGAATGAGTCCTAGAAAGGTGCTCAAGCCTCATGCTTCTTTTCTGGCTTTTGAGAACAAAACCTGTGCAAACAATGGAGACTGGGGTTGCTTGCCATCATCTCTGCTTCTGTTCCATTTCTCTGGAAGGGACCTTGAAGTTGTAATAATTTTATTAGCAATGTAATATAGGTATTACCTGTAATACAGGTACCTGTAATACCTATATTATATGTCGGCATAAGGAAAAAGTGACCTCTGAAAGGTCAAATGTAGCCAAGTGGAAGTACTGCTGTAAGCTTAACCGTCCGTGGTTAGGGGGATGGATGAGGAAGATTACAGGAGAATTCAGCAGATGAATGGGTGGCTCCAAGACTGGTGTTACCATCAGGGCTTTGGATTCTTTAATCATGGGTTGGTATACAGGGCACTTGATCTTTTGACATTAGACGGGATGCACCTGTCCCGGAGAGGGAAGGGGATCTTGGGGCAGGAGTTACCTGGGCTCATTGACAGAGCTTTAAACTAGATTTGAAGGGGGAAGGGGGCAAAACATTGGCCCATCTGAAGTGCATGTATACCGATGCACACAGCATGGGTAATAAACAGGAGGAGCTTGTAGCTGTGATGAAACAGGAAAATTATGATGTTGTTGCTATTACAGAAACATGGTGGGATGGCTCCCATGACTGGAGTGTGCCAACTGATGGGTACAAGCTCTGCAGGAGGGACAGACAGGGAAGGAGAGGTGGTGGGGTGGCTCTGTATGTTAAGGACTGTTATGATTGCTTCGAGCACAGGTGTAGCGAAGACAGGGTGGAGTGTCTTTGCATTAGAATCAGGGGGAAGGCCAACAGGGCAGATGTTTTAGTAGGAGTCTACTATAGGCCACCCAACCAGGACAGAGAGATGGATGAGATATTTTATAGGTCCTTAGGTGAAATCTCACAATCGCTTGCCCTTGTTCTTGTGGGAGACTTTAACTTCCCAGACATCTGCTGGAAATACAACACGGCAGAACGAGACCAGTCCCGGAGATTCCTAGAATGTGTGGGAGACAACTTCCTGACGCAGCTGGTGAGTAAACTGACCAGGGAAGGTGCCCTGCTGGATCTCCTCTTTGTGAACAGAGAAGGGCTGGTGGACGACGTGGAGGTTGGAGGCCGACTAGGGCACAGCCATCATGAAATAATAGAGTTCTCTGTTCTTAGAGAGGTCAGGAGAGAGCTAAGCAGGACTGACATCCTGGACTTCAGAAGGGCTGACTTTGTCTTGTTTAGGCACCTGCTTGAAAGGATCCCCTGGGAGACTCTCCTGAAGGGTACAGGGGCCCAGGAAGGCTGGGAGCTCTTTAAGAAGGAAGTGTTAATGGCTCAGGAGCAGGCGGTCCCCAGGTGCTCTAAGAGAAGCCGGCGCCAGAGAAGACCACCCTGGCTGAACAAGGAGCTTTGGCTGCAACTCAGGGAGAAAAGGAGAGTTTACAGCCTTTGGAAGAGATGATGTGATTACAGAGAGGCTGTGAGGCCATGCAGGGTGGAAATCAGAAGGGCTAAAGCCCAACTGGAAATTAATTTGGCCTTTGCAATCAAGGATAACAAGAAAAGTTTCTATAAGTATGTCAGTAGCAAAAGAAAGTCCAGGGAGACTCTCCATCCCCTGCTAGATGCAGGAGGAAATTTGGTAACAAGTGATGAGGAGAAGGCTGAGGTGCTTAATGCCTTCTTTGCCTCAGGCTTTAATAGCAAGGTTAGTTGTATTGATGAAATCCAGCCTCCACAGCCAGAATACAGAGACTGGGAGAACGACCCCCCTGCAATCCAGGAAACAGTCAGTGACCTACTGCATCACATACACAAGTCTATGGGACCAGATGGGATACACCCAAGAATGCTGAAGGAGCTGGCTGGGTGCTCGCCAGGCCACTTTCTATCATTTACGAACAGTCCTGGATGACTGGGGAGGTCCTGACTGATTGGAAATTGGGCAATGTGACACCCATCTATAAGAAGGGTTGGAAAGATGATCCAGGAAATTACAGGCCTGTCAGTTTGGCTTTGGTGCCCGGGAAGCTGATGGAGCAGCTCATCCTAAACACCATCATGCATGAATATGAGCCAGCAGTGTGTCCAGATGGCCAAGAAGGCCAATGGCATCCTGGCCTGTGTCAGCAATAGCGTGACCAGCAGGGACAGGGAAGGGATCTTACCCCTCTACTTGGCGCTGGTGAGGCCGCACCTTGATTCCTGTGTTCAGTTTTGGGCCCCTCACTACAAAAAGGACATAGAGTTACTTGAACTTGTCCAGAGAAGGGCTACAAAGCTGGTCAAGGGTCTCGAACACATGTCCTATGAGGAGCAGCTGAGGGAACTGAGATTGTTTAGTCTGGAGAAGAGGAGGCTGAGGGGAGAGAGCTCATCGCCCTCTACAGCTACCTGAAAGGAGGTTGCAGAGAGCTGGGGATGGAGAGCTGGGGATGAGCCTCTTTAGCCCAGTAGAAAGCGACAGGACAAGAGGGAATGGCCTCAAGTTGGGCCAGGGAAAGTTCAGACTAGATATTAGGAAGCATTTCTTTCCAGAACGTGTTGTTAGGCGTTGGAATGTGCTGCCCAGGGAGGTGGTGGAGTCCCCATCCCTGGAGGTGTTTAAGAGTAGGTTCAACTTAGCACTTAAGGATACGCTGTAGGTGGCAACTGTGCTAGGTGAATGGTTGGACTAGATGATCTCCAGGGTCCTTTCCAACCTAGATGATTCTGTGTGTCCTTTTGCTGCTGCCAGGCTTGGTTCCTGCACTGAGATTTCCACCACCAGATCAAAGAAACCAAGCATGAATATTTTTCCCCTTAGAGCAACATCATGCCAAAGCTTTGACATGCAGTGAGAATGGTGCGAGTGTGTATTCAGAAGCTTATAATGGTCACAATCCATAGAGATTGTAAATGGGCCCCTGATCTCACCTAACTTGGGGATATTTTTACATTGCAGACACATATATCTAGGTTCTCTTTTTAGCTAGTGGAAAGAAATAGGCATTGCTATTACACCATTTCTTTGGAATGAAATTAATTATGAGCTAAAATGCTGGGAGAGCCCAAAGGCAATCTCACTGTTGTCATCTAAGGCCAGGTGGGATTGGCTGGAGCCAGAGACCCAACATGTGGCCCCAGTCTTATCTCTTTGACCCAAAATGATCCTGCCTAACTTCAGGCAGTTAATCAAAGCACCTGAGTTCAGAATCTACCATCCCAGATACAGCAGACATAAAGGCATACAGAAGCCTCCCATCATGAAAAATATGGTGCTGTTACTGCTGCTACACCTTCTGCTGTGTGCTCCTTCACCGAGTCCAAAGCCACTGAGCCAAGCTGCATCTGCTGTTGCAAGCTGCCCATCTCTCTGCACCTCTCACAGGTACCTTTGTGTACTGGATGTCTCACCGATCATCCCACTCATCTAGCGTGAGATAAAGGCAGCATAGCACTCCATCTCAGCGCACAACTTAAGAGAAGAAGACCACATTTCCTGGATAATTGCTATTGTTTTATCTATTTGGTAACTAATTTTCATTGTGCATGCCAAGTTTCAGAGGCCAGTTAAACATTTGGCACCACTAAACAATTAGCAGATTTAAATTTATGCAGCAGTAGTCTTCTGGCAATCACATTGACTTACAGGAGAACAGTTCTTTGTAGTTTGTTGATATTACATATATTTCAGACATTTCCTAAAATAAATACTGATCAATTGCTAGAAAGATCATTATCAAGACTAGTCAGTCATTGCCTCTCAGAATCTACTTCCTGCACCTGCAAAGTCTCCATTAGTCTGCTAGCTGGACTAACACCTATTTTACTTCACTGTGCCTGTTCTGGAATTAAATAAATAATTAACAGGGAGAAATGTCAAATAAGGCCTTTGAAGACATTAATTTTTGTAGTATATTTTTCATACTGTGAGGAGATAAGGATTATTGTTCAGTTGTTCTTTCAGTATCAGCTTACATTTTGGTCTCCTCTGAGAGTAACAGAGCAATCCATTTTGATTTTGATGTCAGCTGGGCCAATAGAAGATTTTCTATAGCTGAGGTATTTAAAAAATGCAGAAGTTAATATGTTAAATTCTGCCTGTTATTCAGTTTACAACTGTTAGAGTTGATAGGTTAAAAATCCCAATCCCTTTGTGGAAAACTCTGACCAAATAAAACACAGAAAGAAGGAAAGAATGAAATGCAGTTTGGTAAATATCCTTCTCTGGTTCTCTTGCAATTAGCTACCTGGAATCTAATTTAAAAATGTAAATACAGTAAAATGTAACTTTGATCATCATTATCAGACAGGTTTGTGCCGCATAGCCTGCCAAAGACCATTTTAAAGACAAAGTCTCTAGCACTTTTCTAACAGGTCTAATCCTTCATATTAGGGAAGGTGGAGGCGACCTGTTATTTTGATGAGGAGCGTTGTTTATCAGAAGCAGCTCACAATGGAAGAGAAGGCAGGCTTTCTTGCTTTTGCTGCATTTTTCTTCATTTGCTTTGTTTTCCTTAAAATTAAACTCCAGTAAACTTAATTTTGAAATGAAACAAAACATTTCTCTAAAGAAAAATCTAAGTATAATTCAAAAGCTTTGAACTGAACTGTCATTTCTTTTTGAAAGAAAACAATGTAATGAATTTTACACAGATGTTTCAATTAACTTGAACGGATATTTCTTAAAGGAAAAACATCCCCTCCACATTCTTCTTTAGAACTACTCTGTTAGAAACATGCTTTGCTTTCACTAAAAGGTGTTCGCAGTTCTTGTCACAGACAGGGATCTCTGCCCCGATCCTTGCTGTCGTCTGTGGCAAGAGGCTATGTAGTTGAGCCTTCTCCACTCCTAAGTATAAGGTAATTGTTGAGGGTGGCTGCCGGATTGCATCCTTTTCTTTTTCATACTTTTGTGCAAAACCTGGGCACAAAATATCCTTTTCCCCACTTGCACCCCTTGTGTAAGCAGTGGACAGGGAGGGACTGTTTCCAAGCCCACTGGGGTTGAATATTTTTTTCTCATAGTGCACGAATTGGAGGGTGATCGGGGAGGGAAAATCTCCAGGGAAGTTAGCAAGTGGTAGGCTTAAAGACAGCAGAAGAAATCGCTTTTTCACACATCAGACAATCATTATGGAATGCATTGCCATCGGATATTGGGGAGGCAGGAAGAGTAAAAATAATTCAAAGGGAGATTAAAACAAGTTCACTGGCAGCCTATACAGCTATCATATGCTAAAGTGTAGAGACAATATCTGGCTCAAGAAGCCTCCACATTCCTGGTTTCCCAGCAAACCACTGGAAAGTATCTCTGTAATTGCCTTGTTCTGCTTCTCTTTCTCTAAACATCTGCTGCAGGCCACTGTCAGAAAATGTGTGTTGGGCTGGCTGGACTTTCAATCTGACCCACTGTAGCCGTTCTTATGACATACACTAAGGGGACGAGACTATCTCATCCTGCACACCAGTCACTGAAGCTGACAAGATGCAGAAAGGAGTGCAAACTGCGCCCTAATTAATAGTGAAGCAAGAGCAGCTCTGGAGGCACTGTGCCTCCCTAAGACATGACAACTCCCAGAACTGGCACAGGAGTGATAGGGGCTCTACACTATCCCTAGAGCATAGCTTGTTGCTTGATGCCATAGTTTAGTACTAAGTATGCAAGTGCATTTTCAACATAGCTGGTGGCAGAAATTGCACTTCTAAGATGTCTGGTGGATTTATATGCTTAAAGGATTATGAATTATTGCAAACCAGTACCATTTACAACGTTTTGCTTTATATCCTACAGATCCAATTACTTGAGGGCATATTTGATTGTATATGTAGTTAGAATAGGGGTTTGCTCTGGTTATTTTACATTTTCATTACAGTAAGTTAATACAGAGGCAGACCTCAATCTAACAGACTCATGCTAAACTTCAGCAGTATTACTTAACTGAGTAAAACTAAGTATATGAGTAGGTAGAGAATTAAGCACAAACCTCAACAAGCAGGCATCTCTAAGGATAGAACCACACCACAAATAAACAAATCTGGAAGGATATAAACCACACCTAATCCTGCTTGAATGGCAACAATTGTTTGTGACTGAGCCACTGCACACAACCAGATTTGAACAAACAATTTCTGGGGTAGGAAGCAGAATCTATTGTATATAATACTGTCCAAGTAAATATGAAAAGACTGCCAGCTTTGCTTGAATAATCCACCAGCTCTCACTGGGAGTTCAAAAGCAGTGAAATGCATTTGCACAAAGCTGTTCATCCTGGTACTAACCTAGCAGGTATACATAGCACGTATCTGGCCATAAAGGTAAAGAGAGGAATGAACACAAAATGTGAGCCAGGCCACAGAGAGAATAGAGATCTGGCAGAATGCACAGACCTGTCTATTCCACCTGCATTCCAGAGAGACCGAAACCTCAAATCTTATCTCAGGGATCAATTGTTCGGTATCAGTACCAACCCTGTGTGAAACTTTGTATCACGAAATCCCAGTCAGGAGGCACTTGTACTCTGCTCTAGTTTTCTTATTAGAACTTGTGCAGGGCATACCTGCACAGAGGGAGTGAGCAGGACACACTTCAGTATGTCCACCATGGGTTGAGAACAAATGCAGTGGACAGGCATAGCTCACAGGATTGAACAACTGTGGTAATTTTCACTGAGAAAAACCCATCCCAAAACCACAAAGAAGGAGAAAGAATCCTTTCAGCCTCCCAGTAGGACCTACAGGGTTCATTAAGGACCAAGTTTTTCCAAGCTATTATCTACTACCTTTTGGAAAAGCTGTTACATGGTACAACTGGGATAATTCTCACACAACTAGCACAAGGGGAAACTTTCTCTAATTGTGAGCAAGCAGAGCCATAAAGAGGCATTTTGGTACCTTTCTATTTGTATTCCCAGTTAAGACCATTAATGTTTCATCCAGCTACTCAAACGAGTTGTACCTCTTTCCTGGTCTGCAGAAGCCTCTGCCCAGCAGGTTCTGGTTTTAATTACATCAATTTGACAGCTATTCAGAGTACCTGTACTTCTTCACCAGCTATTCATACAACTCTGTAAACTGCAGCATAAATAAGTAATGGGTGGTTATAGAAAAGACAGACTCTTTTTGGAGATGCATAGGGCAAAAGGCAATGGACACCAGTTGCAACAAGGGAAATTCCAGCTAGATCTAAGGAAAAAATCAGGATGAGAGGGGACCAAACACTGGATCAGATAGCCCACAGAAGATGCAGAACCTCGATCCTTGGAGATATTCAGATACCCACTGGACAAGACCCTAAAAAATCTGATGTAACTGTGGAGACAGTCCTGCTGAAGTTGGGTGTTGGACTAGAGACCTCCAGAGGTTCCCTTTTCCCTAAATGATTCTATAATGCTAGTAAACCTCTATCAAGCAAATACACCTTTGTAACTAATTACTAAAGGAGACATTTTGTTATTAAAGTAAAAAAAAAAGGAAATTGAACAAGTTGATGCCCTTTAAAGATTACAGAAAAGGCCATACAATTAGAGTGAATACCATGGCTAATGAGGAGGAGGCATCATATTAACACACAGTTGCAATTACAAAGCATAGTAGTATTTTTCTGAGAGCCTGGAGTAAGGCTGTGCTTGTAGTTACTTAGGCACACAGGTATAATATAAGTGTGCATGACTGTGCATGGAAACTGCACTCTATATGCAGCAAGTGGTTCCTTTTGCAAAAGTAGCCATTCCTTTGTATATGTTCCCACTCCAATCCTAATATCTATTTGTTGAAGCTATAGACTGTAGCTTCATGCTTTCCATCACTGATTTATCCGAAAGTCTGGCCAGTAGGTAGACAAAGGTAGGTAAACACAGTCTGTCCAGATTCATGCTTTAAGAATGTAAAAATAGACAAATTAGTAAAGCACAAAACCGTAAGTTCAACTGCCATTTGTTTTATTTTTTTATGAAATTCAACTTAATTATCCCCAGTGCAAGAACGATTTTGACAAACTTCAGCAAGTTCAGTGAAGGGTCACCAAGACAGGTCGGGGGGACTCCCCAGACTACAGATAAAGAAGATGGGAAGAGCTTAAGCAGTGGAAATGCTCTTCCAGTGGAATCCTCCTCCAGTTTCACATTGTTGAGTGCCCCCACACTGACAGACTCTTAGTCAAAGCCTGAGTACCTTTCATAACTGCAGGAGTTCCCTCAGTCACGTTCATATTTCCTTCACTGGTTATGTTTCAGATGGAGCTTGGTGTTAGGCTCCGTGTCCATTGTATCTGATCTAAACTGGTTTAAATCACCTCAACAGACTACAATAACTAGCTTTCCCCTTCATGACCCCTGGGTGCTTTTACCACAGTTTCTACCTTTGATCCCTCCTCCTCTACCTGATACATCATCTCTATCTTTTAACTAAAAGGATTCAGCACAGTCACTGGTTCAAAACATTCCAGCCCAGGGAAGGAGTGGGCAAGGTTGCAGCCTCTATGCACAGTGTCTGCTCCCCAAAGCAAAAACAATAATATAGAAGGGAAGAAAGGAGAGATTTTTCATTACTTAAAGAGGAATTTCTAGTCTGCTGGGAACAGTCCCTGTTGATTAGATATAAAATTTAGATACTGAAAGACACTACTGTAAAACTCCAGGAGCTCTCAAGATACAGAGAGAGTGCCACAAAAAGCAAGAACAAAAATCAAGGGATTGTGCACAACTTACTTGCTAAATCTACAGCAAACTGGGAACACTGCCAGACCAAACTGCTCCAATGAAGAGAGGCATTTGCCACAACAAACATTCCACTCCACATCCTGGATCACACAGTTTCAAAAAGACATATTTGAACAGCAAATAAAATGCAATGACAATATCAAATTTAACATCAGAGAGGAATCTTTTAGAACCTGCCAGTCCTTTGAGTGGAAGGGAAAAAATCAGACAAGCTAAGGCTCCACTTTTTGCTTTCCACTGTTTATGATGAAATGACTTATTCAGAGGACAGATACTGTGAATATGTGAGCTGTGCTATGACCAGCTGGCCTATTTTGGATTTCAGCCGCAATACACAGATGGAAAGTATGTTTCTAGATTGCATGATTTCTTTTTAAAATCTGCTTTTTTTTTTTTTTTTTTTTTTAAGAAGCAATTACTGAGGTTAAGGAGAAAGTGTTGTGGTTCCTTTGAAGCTTAAAGGGAGTCCAAAGAACATTCAAACTCCATTTTCTGAATGTTTTTCTAAAGACCTGCACATCTTTTATAATCCTACTGCTAAAATCTCAACACAGGTGACAGAAACTGTATGTTGTTTCACAGCTTGCCCTGTGCAAAAAGCATGAAAAAAGTCAAAAGATTTCACAGAGAAATATGAAAGCTACCATGTGTATTTGCTGTCCCTGTCAACATGAGCTACATTTGGTATGGGCAGGAGTCTTTCATTATCAACACCTCGAGAAATATGAGGAACTGGAGAAAATAGAAAGTAGGACCATTCAAGGTGCCTTGCAGCGCTGCTAGAGTCAAGTTGTCAAAAACAATCTTCCTGTGCAAGATCAATTTGCATACAAACTGCACAGGCTGAATCAGTCCTCTCTTACTTGGAATGCTGCGTGGCAACATTTCTGGATTAACTTCCATTAATCATTCCTGGATCCCAGCACTTTTCTTTCTTTTAAACCCACACAAAAAAACCTCACAAACTCACTCAGGCTGATGTCTTGTTTCAGATTACAATTGCTATGCCAATGCTCTATTTAAGACTGGTGTATTTTACTTTGGTGTTTATAGTGACATAATAATATTTTACTTTGGTGTTTATAGTGACATAATATGAAGTAGGTTTAGTCCATCCAAAATGTAGTTCTCACACACAACTAAACCAGGATGCTTTATGAGATAATGGGAAAAGGAATGGTTCCAGGTGTACCCATACACCCATCTGATCTCTAATCTTCCTCCTTGGGGAGACAGAAAATGAGGAAGCTTCCTAAAACCAGGAAGCACAAAGCTGTAGTCTTTCCTACCAGCCCTCCACAAATCCCCAGTGACAATTGTCCCATAAAAATCTGCATGGGAAGAAATTGAAACTCAAGATTTGATGTTTTCCCTACTTAGGGAAGTAGAAGAGCCAGCTCAGGCCTCAGCAAATGAAGAGTAGACCTGGCTGTAGAACAGATAGATGTTTACTTCTGGAACTGACCCCCACTTGCATTCAATCCAGCCTTTGTTGCTCTGGTCAGGTAAGTCTTGTTAAAGAAAGATTTTACTCCAAAATCTGAAGGTGTACTAAGTGCAGTCGCTTGCTGGTGAAACAAGCACATAAATAACATGATTTTATTTTACAGGGAAAAAAAGCTCAACAACTCCCTGTCTTCTCCTGTTCTCCCCCTTCCCACACACACAGCACTCTAAAGCCACAGGATTTTTATGCACCCATAAACAAATCAGTGGTTTAGCTCTCTTCTTGTACTGACAGGAAATGGTCTTCTGTGACCTGGAAAACTCAGCAAGTTTCTGAACAGATACATCCACATTTCTGGGTTTTTTCAGTTGTTCTTTAAAAGAAGCCTACAAATGTATTTCTGTCAAAGACCTTGGTCCTCCCATAAAGAAAAAAACACATTGTAGAAATTATATTTTTGGGATCTGCAAAATCATCTCTTGATAGCTTCAGATAGTTTTCTTTACAGATTGTCTGTCACACAGTGAAGAAACCTTGTGTAAGTAGACCTGTGCTGCAGTGTTTTGCCATGCACCATGATCACGTATTTTCAGTGATCTACTATTGATCAAGGATAGCAACTGACCTAAAGAAAACAAAAAATGAGTTCCATATGATAGAAAACATATTGTTTATATGATCCATAAAAATGCGTTGCAATATTCCAACAGTGGCAGCTGCCACTTTGGACAGACAGGCTCTCTAAAGAGGGGAAGACAGAGTATAGCCATAACCACAAAAAAGAAATACATTTGATCAAGTCATGTACTAAGGAGTACCTTTACTATTCAATCAGATTCAACTCTTTTAAGATAATATGACAGAATTTTTGCCTCATGATGATTCAAATAGGCAGTGTTCCAGATATCTCCACTGAGAATATAATTTTAAAACTAGGCAAACAAACAAAAAGAAAAGCCTCTTCAATAGTTTTAGTTTTTTAGAATTTGCCAAGGCTGCTTACTGTTAGGCTACTCTCCCTGCAGCTCTATTTTTTTGGACAGGGAGTCCAAGCCCCCTGGTTTCTTCAAGCCTTCTGCCTTGTAAGCATTGTGTCCATAGAATGGGCAACAATACGCAATTATCTGAAACGTCAGAACTAAACAAAACAATTCACATTTCGAGTATCAGGTGTCAACTTCTCATAGCAAACCATTTGCAACTAACTTATAGCAGAAAAGTCAGAGAAATATTATCTTTTAAAACTTACAATGACGGGAATTTTCTTTAATTCATTCAGTTTTGTATGGGGGCTTCACATAATTTCAGATGAGCTAAGAGAGCCGTACTATGAAGAGGAACAGTTTCTCAAGCGTATCTCCTCCATCAGATTCTTTTCCCCACACCATCTTATAGACATATCTGTTGTTTTTTCTGCTTAAATTTATTTTTAAACTTCTCAGCAGAACATTTAGAAGTATTAGAGGTCTAATATGATAATGCCTTTACTAAGGTTACCAGTAACTTTAATAGTTTGAGGAGTGTCAAAATAGGCTGAGATGGGCTATATTTTTCCTTAAGCATCTTAGGCAATATTGCTTTTAAGATCTGAGTCAACAATAAGCAACATAGCCCATTAATGGGCAGGGACCTATTTCTGAGTCCTCTTTAACTAGGTACATAGAGGAGCACTTCAATGTGTAAGAAAGATGAATAGTTTTACAATACCTGTATCAGTAGGTATTCATGGTATTTCCCATCACAGGATTCAAGCACTGAAAGAAGGATTTACGTCAGCATGTAACATTCAGCACAGGTCTACGTTCTCCTATTGTCTTGTATATGAAGCTAAATAAGAAACAGAGTGAATTAGAAAGAAAAATAGGCACCAAGAATTTAAGTCAAGAGTGCAAGATATACATTTAATTCCGATGACTGAATGACTTGTGTTTGTTATCATCTCTGTATAAGCTGCTTGGGAGCTGTGGCAAGTCACTGGGAAAGCCTTCAGTATCAACTTCACCAATCCTCCCTCCACTGAAAATATGTCTAATAGTCCTGCTGTCACCATATTGTAAATTAATCGTGAACTGATGTGAACAGAGTTGCACAAGTTTTTTCCTGTAAAATAAATTTTAAAATAGTTTAAAATATTCACTTTTCTGGTAGTTCTTTAATTTCTGATGATTCAACATGACATAAAGCTGACAACCAGCATTTGCACAATGTCTTAGCACCCAGTAAACTGAAAAGAATCCCACTTTGTTCTGCATACAATGCAGAAAACAAGATACATGCCAGACCATGCTCCTACAGTTTCCCTTTTTGATCCTCGCACCCCCGTCTGTCCAGTCTCAGGCAGATGTGTTCTCACAGGGCCAGTCCCACCACAAAAGCTCCTCTTTCCTTGCAGTGGTGCCTTGCCTTTAGAGCTGCCTGTCCTGCGGCGCTGGGAGAGCCGATGCGGTCGCGTTCAGCCTGTCGGAAGGTGGCACCATGGCGATGCGATTGACAGCAATGTCCCCAGGCGACTGTGCTCCTCTTGCTCGAGATTGATGCCAAAGTAAAACCTGAGTTATATGTTATTTTTCCAGTAGGATCATAAAACACTAATCCTGTGGTGGTTGGGTAAATGGTAAGAATAACTACATCTCTCATAACAAAACAAAAGGAAGGAAAATATGATGTCACTACCCTCCAGTACTGGGTGGCCAAGATGGGTGACATTGTACTTCACCTTGCTGAGAACAAAAGTTGTAGAGTCATATTCTAGATAGGAAAAAAGCAGACAGAAAGTAGAAACCAGGTCGGGTTAGTAACAACAGCCATTAAAAAATAGTTTAAGTACATACAGACAAAATTAGAAATGCTTGTGTGAGATACCTAATGTGGGATATGAGTCATGTCTTGTTATACTTTCTGTAACTATATCAGTGCTAAGCAGATAATCAGAAAAGTTTGAGTCTGGTTGTTGAAGAACAATTAATTGTATGAGCAAATGAGACTGAGAACATCAGTATGTTTAATTTTTTTTTCTTCACTCTTTACAGTTGCAAGCCAATGACTGACAGATCAGAGACAAAGACTAAAACAGGTTTCTAGAGCAGGTTACAGAATATATTTGGTTGTTTTCAGATCAGCTATGCCAAAAAGATGCACTGTGGAATACTCTGGATCAGACATTTGTCACAAAGAGATTTGCTGTTCTTTTTGAGAACCCACAGAAGAAAGGGAGTTGCTAGAAGATCTGAAAAAGACAAACTCCTGGTTTAATTTGTGAAGGGAGAAGGAGGGGTGGGGGGGTGGGGGGGTGGATGAGAAATCACAGACTTATATTTACTTCTGTTTTAAGAACAAAAATCTAATTAAAAAAATAAGGAAATGCAGTATCTTAGTGGTTAGTATCAATTTAGTAGGTAGAATGACAAGATATTCTAAGAAGGATCTGCAGTAACATCTCTTGGACCTCTTAAGTATGCAGTAGTTTTATTAAAGACTTGGAAGATGGACTGGAGAGCCTGCAAACTTAATAAGCACACAACACAAAGCTGGGAATGACTACAAGAATGGAGAAATACAGGCTTAGAATACAAATGATCTTGACAAAATGGAGGAATGCCTAGAAAAAAGACTGGGTGCAGTTCAGTCAGAACAACTGCAAATATTTATACTTGGGTAGGAAAGAGAAAGTGCACAAAAATGGAGGGAAAATAACTGGCTAAGCAGCAGTTTGGCAGAAGTGGATCTAGGTAGTATAGGAAATCACAAGTTGAATTATGTGTCAACAGTGTAATGCCGTCATGAAAATGGCAAATCATAAAAAGATAACTATGAGGAAAAATAAAAAGAATTTAATATTTTGAGAGATGGTGCATATTAGACAATGGTAGAAAATGGATAGCAATGGGGGTCTTTCAACTGAGAATGTGTAAATATATTTTATTCTGAAAAAAAAAAAACAACCAAGGGAAAATAAGAAAGGAAATGGACCAACATAGGATAAATGTATGATATCAATTGTTTTCTTAAGGGAATTAAACCAATTGCAATTTCACTCTTATGCTGTATATCAGAGGTTAACATCTGAGTAAAGATAGTTAAATTGACTTTTTATTATTGAATTATAATCACTTGAGCAATTATAAAAACAGGTGTTGCTGATTGAAATCAATTATTCCTTCACCTGATCACTATACAGCTGATAAGAACTCAAGATTGCTACACAAGTACTCTCTCACTTGTACTGAAGCCTTCTTGAAAGGCATTTATTAAGCCAAGATGCTCTGGAAAGAAACTCCACTGAAGGACAAGGACAAAGATTAAAATCTTCTAAGAAAGAGTGTGCAGGCTGTGGTGTCTGCAGATCTTGATTTGATCATTAAGTAGCCTTGATACTTAGTTGACTGTTGAAAAGAAGTGTTTTCAACATGTCTACAGGAATTTTCTCAGGCTTCTAGACCCATCGTTTAATCTTAAATCTTTCAGTCTATGAAGTTTGCAAGAGTTCGACGTAATAGTATGTTTAATGGCTCAGCTAAACAGAAGTTAAAGTAGTAGATAGTGTGTATTTGGTTTAGCCTGAGCAATAAGATGACTGGAAAAACACCAGGGGGTTCAAAGGCAGCAGAAATATTTTCCATAAGCAGCTGGAAAATAAGCTTGCCTGCAAACTCAGTGGGTATAGCTGCTGTTCTAAATGGCATACCAGCACTTTGTATGAAGTGGCAGGCATTATCTGAAATACTTTAATGGGATCAATGTAATTCTATATTGGTGATAATATGGAAAATGTCTACTCTGAAATGGTTTATCTGCCATGTAATGGATGCTCATTCTGATTTTCCCTTCGCCAGAACCTTCCCTCAACTTTTTTCTAAACGGGTAAATTAAGTGGGACTTCTTTCCTTAATAAGTTGGTTACACATTAGGGTTCATTAGTGCCCATTAAAGTTTTAACATGGATTCTTAATCATTCTTTCTCATTGATCATCCATCCAATACAAAGTTTCATATATTTGTGACACCATCATAAATGATGCTATACATCATGTTTGGCATCACTCAGTCAGCAAGCTGTGTATTCTGAGTACACTTACTTTTACATGCTTCTGTGAAAGTCCTGTTTCTTTATTAATGTGGAAATCCAGTGCTTTTATTTGCACAAACATGCATGGAAGTCAGCAGTTTGATTACTATTGTTGTGAAGCTGAGATAAATATGGCATTCTGAAGTACTTAGATTCTTCAGCCTCTACAATGTAAGTCTAGTTTTCACTCTGGCAAAATCTTGCATATTTAATGATCTACTTCTTCATATTTGATCCAATTATTTTGTAGATGGAGCAGCAATTACTTCAAATGCAAGCTGTCCCAGCTTTAACAAGTACAGAATTTATAATAAGCTATCTACAAGTTCTTACAGAAAGTCAAATGCAGAATTATAACATTGGTGCTTTTACTGCACTGCTACATTCTGCCTTTGCTCACTTTTGTTTGAGTAGTATGACCTAAACCTTTGCTCCAACTAAAGCTGTCATGGAGACAGGGCTAAGTTAGAACTTAACAAGCAGTCTTAATATGGTCTATCTGTCCAGCTGCTTTGCCTTTTGAGCAAGGCAACACTGACAGAAAACTTTCCCAACAGGTTACTGTAAATTCCTCTCTCAGCTGATGATCCATCTTGTGTGAAAAAGATTAAGGCTTTCAAAACAAGCCAAAATATTCACTGCCAGAAGTAAAAGAATAAAATAGCTTTTAAAGAAAAGTACATCCTCTGTTGGGAAGAATTGCTTTTGGAGCCATGTTTTATGAAAAGACCTTCCTAGTGGGTTTCTGAGCTTCATCTAACCCCACCTGTGCAGATAGGTTCCCAGGAAGACGTAGACAGCTGAACACGGGTTACAGCAGCCTCCTAGAGAATATTTTCCAAGTCCTCAAATCATCAGTGGAATCATTAGTGATAAGTAGTACTAGATTTATAAAGAATAAACCTCCTAGAAGCAAAACTGGCTGTTCTTATGCTAAGAAACAGAAAACCTGCAGGGAGCAATGTAGTAAAAATTGACTGGTATCAGAAAACAAGTGGTGCTGTTTCATGAGAACTTTTATCAAAAACTGCAACTGCAGCACTGTCATGCAGAATGAAAACTTTCAGAAAAATCCAAGAAAATGCATTTATAGGCTTTGAATTCAACTAGTGAAATCTATGGTTT
Source organism: Athene noctua (assembly GCF_965140245.1). NCBI lineage: Eukaryota > Metazoa > Chordata > Aves > Strigiformes > Strigidae > Athene > Athene noctua. The sequence goes on from NC_134038.1 coordinate 66,788,446, forward strand.
AGGTCCTTTTTTAAACATTACTAACTTGGAAAATAATATAGGCAAATCATTCATAGTATGTACAATTTAGAATGCTTCCCATAAGTGATTAAGTACCATAATTAAAAAGTGCAGTCAATACCTTAGATATCTCAGAAAGGTTAAGATTTTTTCAAAGGCACTGACTTCTACAGATCATTTCTGGAAATAACTGTTGACATGTATACTGTGCGTACACTATTTTTGATAGTGAAAATTTGAGCTGCTCTGGATACATGGATGAAATGGTATATGTTTCTCTGTAATACCTGATTTAACATACATCATCAAATAACGTCTTCAGGGTAAAATTACTTTATTGAATTCCTATGAAGTATTTCCATAAATAATCTTTAGTATTTCTGTAACATTTATGAATACGTCATAAGGTGAATTGCCTCGTGAAAACAAAACAACACAAACACCAATCTGACTAACATTTTCATTGCAATATTTTGATTATTCAACAATTTCAATCACATATCTGAAGGCTGAAAAAACATGATTGTGATATTTGTGTGGTATTGGGAAAACCTGTCTTAGTATTTTAGAAAGGAAGAACGTGGCATTTCTAATACTAATCTGGTTAAAATGTGAAAAGCTATGTAACAAAAGATGTTGTGAGCCTGCAGAGAAATGCAGTAGTTTCCAGGCCTCAGTCTTTGAACCGCCATTTGTCTATGAAGCTTTGCAAATGACCTGCTCAAACCAGCTTTGCTAGTTGGCTTTTATTGCTACAACTTGCTAAGAATTACCTTTGATTTAATAAGTCACAGTTTCAGACATTCTGTGGCCACCAAGCATTACCTGAGAACATGCTAGCATGTGGGGTCCCAGCAGATGGCATATATCACCATGGTTCCACCTTGCTATGGGACACAACACATCTGACAGCTTCCAGTGTGTGACTGACTCTTTGTCAGGTTCTGTTGAGTTATGGTAGTTCACAAAGGAAAGTTGCTTGGGCTTTAATTGCTAGAAATAGAATAGGACTTTTTCATCTTAAACTGGTATTTAATTTATAATGGTTATTTTTATATAAAAAAATATTTAGTGGTAATTTCTTAAACTAAAAAAAAAAAAAAAAAATTGAAAATTCAGAGTAAACTCTTTGGTTAAAGAAAATTTTGATGCCTCTGGCTATGTAACACACCACAGGTGAATTCTAAATTCTCACTGACCTCTGTACACTGTCTCACATGGGAAAGAAGAGGCAAAGTGTCACCATATCAGAGACCTAGATGTCCAATTCCAAAAGTGCACAAGAGCACTAAATCAAAGTCAGAAATGGGTATTAACATTTTACCAGGTGCCTTCTCTTTAAAAATTATTTGTTCTTCACAGTTCTTAGAGTTTAGAAGAAATTGAAGAGGCCTCCTTTACGCTTGGGCCTTTTAAACAGGTAGAAGTACATTTCTAACTGTACTAACTAAAGGACTATTGCAAGACAGACATCATCAGCCATCTGTGTTTTTATAAGCTAGTTAATGAATGAAGCAAAAGGAACAACTTTTTGAATTAGGTATTTCCTCACATACCCTCTAATGTCACAAGATAACATCAAGAGTTGTCATTTGGCATTATATTTAAAGAGGGTGGCTTTCATCCCACAAAAATGTGCATGTTATGTTTGGTCAGGGACGGTCTGAAATTCTTTTTTTGTTCAATGTCTTCAGTGCCAACTGTTCAAAGCTACAGCCTGAATGAGGGCAATTTGCATGAGTGAAATGCAAAAAAAAAAAAAAAAAAAGCAAGAACATATTTGAATCTCAGGGCTGGGCCATGATCACAGAGCTACCAGACTTTTCTGTGACACTATAAATTTCTGTGCAATTCTACAAAAACATCTTAATTTTAAATTCCCTGTACAGTGCTCCTATTCACTGCATCCTATTCATCCTATTTGGGACTGTTCATTTATCTGGGTCCTCCAAAGTTCTCAACAACATTTGGCTGATTCTTCTTTGTAGGTACAGGGAAAGCTCACCTTGCTCTGAAAAAAAGAAAGGCTAAAGTTGTCTCCTTAAAGAGTAACTCGAACTAAAAATTAGATGTCAGTTCAGTGTGAGTTTGGTTGCTACTGGAGTAAGAAAGGTCTGATCACCACCTGAAACTTTAGAAAAACTTACCATTAAATACCCACAAAAGGTAGATCACATTTCTTGCTCTTTCATCATAGGAGGAAGTGTTCCAAGTACTGGTAAGTAAGTAATGATATGTAAGCTTTAATATCTAATTGTTAAAAAAGACCACTGACAAATTATTCTTATAGCACTGGAGGCTGTGTGTTAAACTGTTTTGTATCTTCTATTATTTTCAGCAATGACCTAAAATGATAGCACAATTCTATCAGTCCCATGATTTTCCTTCACTGGAGAGGTGCAAAGAAGAGAAAGAGAAAAGGAGGTAAAAGCATTATTCTGGGACCAGATTGTATTCATAATTCCCACAAGATGATCAGTTTTTTGTTGCCTTTGCTGTTAATGGTAAAAAATTGGCTTTGGCTCACAAAGAATTGCAGTGGTCTTGTCTGAATTTCCAACACAGATTTCATCCTTCTTGCTTGAAGCACAAGATGCTTGAATCTTTCTTACTTTCTACCTCGAATATAGGATTTTAGAACAAGAGCCCATCATATTAAAATTCATTCTTTGTTTGGTGTCCGTTTAGGGAAATGATTCAACTTTATAAGCATCATTTAAAACAATCTAGAAAGCAAAATTCCTCAAAACAACTGTTTTTATAACTTCTTGATGCTTATTTTAATCTATTAAAGTGAAGATATGTATAGTATTATAATCATTATTAAACAGCAATCATTCATAACAAATCATAGAGATTTTTCTAATATTTAGAACAGCTTACCTGTCAGCGTTCTGAGTGCACCAATAGGCCTTAATGGCCCTGTCCAGTCTGGCCTGGGACCTCCACCCACATTCTCTGCCCAAGGGCCAAGGAGCTCCTCCTAAACTCAAGCCTTGTTCTTCACTCCTTCCTTGAGCTGTGCTATAAGTGCTCAGGCATGGCTGGCTCTGGCTGCTGGATAGACCCCGGACCATGCTGCAGATTTTTGTCTCCTGAATGGACCTGATTCATGGGTCTAGTTTATCTGGGATTGTCCATGGATCTGTTATCAGCACTCTGCTCACCCAGATTATGGGCTGTGGGACTGCACCCTGGTTAGTAAGGGTGACTGTCATCACCAGTGGCTTCCAGCTTGTCCTCCCTTGTGATGCAGCCTTGCTCTTCTTTTTTTTCTTCAAAAAGAAGACTGTTTAAAACACCTATTCTCTAAAGACAATCCAAATTTAAAAATATGTCATGAGATTCACTGTGGAATAAAAAATACTTCTCAAAAACTTAAGGAAAGTTAAAGAAACGTTCTTTGTATTGAGACTGAAAGAAAACTTAAGACTTGCATACTCTTCAGGCACTTCAGTCTATTCTCAAAACATGTCCCTTCTCCTTCTAAGATCTGGGGAAAGAAAATTTGATGAGGGCCTCAACTTCATCCTTCCAGGCTTTAGACTGGAATAGCTAAAATATTATAGCTAAAGACAATAGCTAAAAATTGAGAAGTTTTAATGGCCAGTTCCGTAATTCCTCTCCTCTTTTCAGCAGAGCTCATAGCCTTGAATTGGCTTCCTAAGTAGAGCCAGGGAGAACAAGGACAATTTAGGAAAAAATCTACAATCAATATTTGGGGGAATAGGAAGACAAGTATTCTTCTAGACCAACTGACAGGAAATGTAACCAAAAGGTGTATTTTATAAATCCTCCTTCTTCAGAAAAGCACTCTTACATGTTTTGGCCTTAAAACCTCTTCCAGACTCAGACATCTAAGTGATTTCCTTTACAAAACAGAACCAATTCTAATGATAGGCCTGTGTCACTGAAGAATCTATCAACTGATGCCCTTCAGTATGTGAGATGCCCAGGGTCGTTTCTTTCTTCACCCTAAAAAGCTTTGTGACTTTCAGAGTTTTGAGGTGCACCTAGAGCTTTTTTCTTGTAGTAACATTATGAAAAAAACCCTAAAAAGTTGACTATTTTAGAATATGAACTGTAACAATTAAAATTTTTATTTAAAAGAATTCAAAGTCACTAGATAAGACAGACTGGAAATAAGAAGCCCTCACAGATGGGTCTTTGCTTCTAGAGTGGTTTTCAGACAAGGTCCACAACATTCAGAATTACAGCAAACATTGTGCTGTCCTTCCTGTCCCCTAGGAATTTTTATTTCCATTGCCTCTGATGTCTACATGTCTGTTTCTTTTTCTTCTTACCAGTTCCTGTTGTTCTGAAGGTTCTGAATGCCTCCATGGTTCTCTCTCCCTGGAGGAAAGCTCAGTTATTCCCAAATCAAAACCATGTCCCCTCTTCAGAGGGGATCAGCTGACTTGTTCATATTCTTCTTGGAAAAAAAGGTCACCCAAATAAGACCAAACTCATAAAACAGAAATAGCCTTCCAAAAGATTCATCTCTGCAACCCTTACACTAGAATCAGCAGCCACAGAAGACTAATTCTCCCTGTCACAGTGCACCTACAGTGCAGAAAAGAGCAAATGATACCCTGATTCAGAGGATAATTCAGGTTGGAAGGGATCTCCTGTTCAAAATAAGGTCAATCATGAGATCAGACTGGATGGCTCAAAGCTTTAGCCAGCTAGGTGTCAAGATACTCCAATGTGACTAAGCAACCTCCCTGGACACCCGTTGCCATGCTTTACTATCTTCACGGTGAAAACATTTGTCCCTGTATTCAGTCTGAGCACCTCATAACAATTTATGCCCATTGCTTCTTGTCCTCCTGCCAAGCACCACTCTGAAGAGCCTAGACCCATCTCCTCATTAAAACCTTCACAGACTGCTGTTAGATGCTCCTGAAGCCCTTTCATCCTCTGACAACCCCTGGTTCCCTTAGCCTCACAGGGAAAGCATTCCAGCCCTCAGCCCCCTTTGTGGTCCTCTGCTGAACTTGCTCCAGTTAATCCATGTCTTTCTTGTACTGGGGGTCCAAAAACTGGATGTAATATTCTAGGAATGATCCAATGAGTTCTGAGTAAATTGGATAATCACTTCCCTCAGTTTACTGGCTATACTGTTATTAACACAGCTCAGGATGCTTTTAGCTTTCTTTGCGAAATTTGCTAAACTTTGCAGGGCAAGCTGCTGGCTCGTGTTCAGTTTGCTGACCACCAGGACCCCCAGGCTGTTTTCAGAGGAGGTGCCCCCCAACTAGTCAGTCCCCAGCCTGTTTGTATTATGCATGACAATAAAAATGTCATCCATTGCCTGTGTGGTGCAGGGACTGATCCTACCCTCAAGGACAACCCTCCACATTCCTCAAGTGGCATAAAAGAGTAACCCGTCCCAGAGGCTGGTGCGCCCATCTCCCAGTCTGCCACAGCCACACCTGTGCTTGATGACAGACCTCACTGATTCAGACCCTGACCCACAGACTGAGCCTGGTCTGGCCTCAGGCCTGCCCTGCTGGTGGCCAAAGCCAGACCAGAGCCCCGCTTGCCGCCTTGCCTGCCCTGCTTGAGCTAAGGCCAGCCCCTCCGGTGGCCTGGATGCCAGGCACCAGCCCCATGCCTGCCCTGCTTGCCCTGCCTGGGTGCTGTGGGACAGGAGCTCAGGCAGGGGCTGAAGGCCCTGGGTAGGTTCTGGGGTGCCGGGGCCCAGGGGCTGTGGTGTGCTGGGGGTGCTTGAGAGGCTGGTCTCACACTGCATCGATGGCCCTAGCAACATGTGCCTCCATGACAGGCGTTTTGGTGGCTGTGCAGGGCAACTTCAGCTGCCCAGAGCCTGCTGCAGATGGAAATGTGAGAAGAGAGGACACTTTTCCTCAGTCATGGGCACCAGTAAGAGCTCTTAATGGCCGTACCTATGTCCTGCCTTGTAGGCTCTTCCAACCATTTCTTCATTTTCTCCTAAAAAGTTCTCTGTTAGTAAATAATGGCAGGATGGAGACCAAGACACTGAAAGGGAAAAATAACCAAACTGTTCACTCTGATACGGTTCTCTGCGGCTCCTGTTAATCAGACAATGGAAAAAGAGCAGGGTAATTTGGACTGATGGACTGCAGATACAGGAAAAGGACATTTTCAGGATACATACATAGCTATTCCGCTGTGGTTTATTACCAGGCTGCTTCAATATAAAGCCAAACTTAGCTGTCTCTATCAGAATTCATTATGATGTTACAAACATCATAATTTCAAATTTTAAATTTGATTGATCAATAATAGAATGTTCAGTGAAAAGACCTCCCCTAAGAAAAAAATGCCCTGTGAGATTTTTTGTTTTCCCAAAGTATTTTAAATTCATCTACTGGCTCTATCTAATCTCAGATAGAAAGCTTTCAGATTATTTTCTTTATGAAATTATTTGAACTACCAATATTTTTATTTGTAATTATATAATATATAATGTATACATTTACATAAACAATACAATTCCAAATGCAAAGTTGAAATCCTTTGCCCAGATTCAGTTACATCCAAACTCACCTCTTTCTTTCTGTCAGGGGACCCACGTATCTCTTGCTCTTGTAAAGTGTCAGCATCCAGAAGCTTCATTGAACATGCTGCAATTCTGAACTCAGAGCTAGTTATTAGCTGCAGTCTTTTTCCCTCACAGCTTTATCAACACAGTACAATACACACCATGATAATTTATGATTGCTGAGGGCTAATTAAAAGGCACTGATATTTCTAGTGATGGTGAGACTAGATTATCTTCTCTTTTTCCTATCGATAATTTTCCCAACAGGCAGGAATAAGATCATGACAGGTGGATATCATACCTCTACTTGTTAGAAATAAGTTTACTTCTTAATTATTTCTCAGCAATGGATTTTTCAGAAAAAAAATCCATCATTTGCAAAATAGCAAGCATTGCATTTACTGCACAGGGAGAAAAGGTGCCGAGCTATTTATTCTGCTGATCTGAGTCATATTATAACTAAGTATGATAGGGTTGGCCTCTAATTTTTTTTTAAACAATGAGCAATAAATTAGGGGCTGCTTAGCTATTCTTCAGTCATTAACACTGTACCTGTCGAATTCTCTGCGCTTAACAAAATCCGATAATTGCAGATAGCATTAGTTCTGCATCTTTGGAGAGCGGCCAGCACAGATTCTAATGAAATAAGCCGACCATGCAATGGGGGATTTAGGAAGTACTGCTATGCTGCCTATAATGACTTCTTATTACTGATTAAATAATCTCTGAATCTGACTGTTCTGCAGTATTTTGCAGCCTTACAGTAGCTAGATTCCAGTACTTTATGAAAATAAGAATAATGTGATTCTCAGAGGGTGTAATCTTTTGACAATGGAGTCAAGTTGTGCAAAACCAGCAGCTCATTAGCTAGCTCATTGCAAATTATATTAAGACTGGATTCAAGCTGTATACACAGAGTGTCTTGGAAAGTATATAAACACATTCAGGCATATGCATTTTGAAAATTAGTGTATTCATTCAGTAATATGAACAATGTTTCATGCTCATGCTTCATAGCTGCTGATTTTTCTGAAGGTTTCTAATTGGAATTTTAGGCTGGGGTCCTGGCTATGTGAAAGGCTATTCCTCCCTACGAGCCTCACTTCTATTGTATCTCTGAACCACTGCAGCAACTGCAGTACTTCCGCTCTTTGTCCAAAATTTTACACTGTCTGTATGGCCAGATAAGGCAGCCCCCCTCCTTACAACAGAAGGATGCCACAGTCAGAGCCTTTTCTGTAAAACAACCCAGAACGTGGCACTGTTCTGCAGAGCCTATAGCATGCTGCCATCCATTCACCTTGCAGAGTTTCTCTTTCAGATGGGATGGGCCCCAGCATCACAGTGGAACAGAGACAGTGACTTCTGTTATTTATGTAATTTAATCCAATTTATGCACAGACTTTCTTGATGAGATTGATTATAGGGCAATTCACCTGGACTGAATTTCTCTTAAAATGTATGTGTCTTAGAAGACCTCGAACAAGCATAAAGAGCTGCTGCAGAGCCTTTTTTCAATAAATGCACTTCTGTAAATCAATAGTAAGAAAAGAACTGGAGGAAAAAGCAAGATCTCAGCATCACTAAATAAATTAACCAATCAAATAAAATTTACTCAATCAGTTTAAAAATCAGTGTTGTCATCATATGAACTCATGCACTACCGTGATTAAGAAGTGTCAGATATTGTCAGCAGCATAGATCTCAAGAACAATAACATATTTTATGCCAGTGGAAATGCAGTCCATGGTATTACTCTTACATTTCAATTTATTAAAGGTTCCTTTGGATACCAAGAGACCTGTCATTGCGAAAGTGTCTCTTTAAGGCCAGGAACTGTGTTGAAAAGACATGGTGTGCGCACTGGAGAAAATATTTGAAGATTCTTGCTCATAAACTGACATAGGGCTTGGCAAGACATATACTTTGGCTTTTTTAAAAAAATTAAATTTTAAATATACTTTAATATTACATTGTCCTAAGGATACAAAGACAATGTTTGAGTTTTGGTGACCTTGAGTGATTTGCAAATCTTGATGTTGACGAAATGCAATCTATCCTCAGGAAAGACACCATTATTTAAAACATTTGGGAGGAATTTTACTGTATTCATTACATAGACTCCTTCTTAACCATAACTACAACTTTCTGGGACTTCTTGTCATATTTATGCTTTTTACCAGGAGTGAATATGGTTTGTATTTAACAGTTATGATGAATAGTTTTTATGCATCACAGCAAAACTTGATATTTTAAATTTATAGTTGCTTTGAATTTGAATCATGAAATATTCATTACATTTTTCACAACAAAAAGTTCTTCTAACAAATCATTCACTCAGTTCATTTTGTATACTAATTTCATGTAGGTCTAGAATACAAATTCTGTGCAGAAGTAGGAGCATTACCACAACAGGCAGCTGGTTACCAAACATTTTGAATCTGAGTATTTGAAGAAATAATGTGACTTTAATTATTTTTCCCTCGTAGGCTGGGATGGAGTCATAAATTCTTTGTTTGGGAAACACTGCTCAGACTCTATAAGTTAATGGTATTTTTGTAAGCAGAAAATCAACACTCCTTGCTCTGCTCTGCGTCACTGTCTATATCCATAAAAAGATGATATGAGCTCCCATAACAAGTTTTAACTGACAAGATTTTGGCACGTTCATCAGCTTCAGACCTATTTAAAATATGTATGTTCTTTGTTTTACCTGGGTATCTCTGGTTTAACTCTTCTGCATATATCTTTTCATAGCAAGATGAATCACCATAAAATATAGTCTTATATGAAAATATGGTACAAATGGTTTACGTGATTCTTTACCAGCCTCTGAAAATGCAGGTCAGGGCTGGACATTGTACTGTTTGGCTTAGTCTTCAATGGTTCAGGGGAAGCTGTTGACTTTTTACATATCCAGCCAGCCAGGATTGACAGTGCTGGAGTGTAGAGGGAATATTACACCTCCCTGCTTCAGATTTTCACCACTGGCGGTGGCCAGACTAGGCATAAACAAGCAAACAGTGAAGAGTCATCTACATTCCCAACGGTTGGCCACCACTTTAGCTGAGCCATTGATTTCAGTGGCTGGAGAGGAAATGTAGAAAGCCCACACTAAGTCTGTTGCATTTTAATCACCAGACTTTTGTTGTGATTAAGCATGATGATAGTTAAAGCCACAGTGACTGATTATATGTATTTTATTGGTAGGATTGATTTAGGAAGGTTAAAATTTGAAACTTGAATCAAGGTTCTTCTCCAGAAATTTGTATGGATCAGTGACCAAAATTGCTACCATTCTGGAATCTTGTTCCATTAGAAAATTTAAGATGCATATTTGACAATAGACATAAGTCCTAGCTGCCATTCAGTAAGAGGACTACAGTGGAATATGAATTACAGTTTCTATATTTAATTAATTTTATTAATAACAAATTTTCTACATTTTAAATTAGACAGTGAAAGATAAAATCACCTGTTTAAATTCCAAATGAACTCAATGCTCGCTTTTCTTCCAAAGCACACAAAAAAATGTTTTATTTTGTGGGTTTTCATTTTGCTTTTAAAGAATGTTCCAAATTAATTTCAGGCAAATATTGTGATGAAATTACTTCTCATTAAAAATTTAATTTTTTTATAAAAGGATTAGAATCACACCAATCTATTTCCACATTTTCTTCAGACTTTAGACTAGTATGGTTCAGAAATTCTAAATGGGTAAGTTGTTCCAATCTTCTTAAAATCTGTACAGTTTTTTAAAATGTTATAATGACTTTTGAAAATATGCTCATGAAAAGTTTCTGTACCATGATGAGTAAAATGTAGCTTGAAATGCGTGTTTCTTAATTTTTAATTATGTGTTCTCTGTTTTTAAAATTCATACAAATGAGAAGTCTGAAAACTTTTCAGTACAGGACTCCATCTTTCTTCCAAAGTCCTTATACTTCTGACTATTCTGTGGGTAAAAAAAGTAAAAAACAAAATTAAAAAATTAAAAAGTAAACTAGAATACATTTATTTAATTTCTGTGATGCAAATGTTTTTCAGTCTGAATCATGATTTCAACACTTCAATGTGACTGTGCAAGAATCAGACTATGTGATTGATAGATTTGCTGAAGACAGAGCCTGACCAATATCTCTTTTAAGCAAATCCTTAGAAGATCAACATTAGTATTAGATCCAGACAAATAAGTGATTCCAGCCACAAGATACCAGAATAAAAGAAAATAGAGAATTACAACTGTGAACTCAAAAGACAAAGAAAGTGCTAAGAAAAATAAATATAAGATTTTTAATTAAGACAGTAAAATAAGGGGGAGAGGTTACATAGAAGAAATTAAACTAATTCTGAAGCATAAATGCAGAGATAAAACTGGAAATTCCATCATTAGACAATAGAGTATGCAAGAACACAACCCTTAATCTCTGCCGTTTCTTCAGTATAAACAAATCTGCTGGTTGCTAGCATTATTGCTGAAAACAGATCTCATCAAATTGTACACAGAAATAAGTTTCATCTTTTGGAAATAAAGCTATTAGTTTCATTATACCTCTTTGTCCATGAAACCTACATTTAAAACCAGATTGAAAACAGTCAAAGACACAGTTTCTTATTAAGTAGTCAACAACCTGAAGGCACTGCTTTCTCTAAAGCCTTAAATAAAAAAAAAAAAAAAAAAAGTAAATAGGGAAAGGGGTCCAGAAGGCAGGATCTAATGTAATTTAAAACTGGAATTACATCAGCAGTTTCAAACAGATGGCAGAATGTAGAGATAAATGTGTTAGCTCCTTTAGCTTATTTGGTCTCTCCATTGTTTGCATCATTAAAAACAGGAATAGTTTACAATTTAAAAATATACTGTGTATTATAAATTGGGAAAATGGACATGCACCTACTGAGTGGAAGGAGGTAGGATTAAATTAATTTGCCATACTTTAATGTACAGAATCTGGGATGCTTTAGGCAAGTCTGCAAATAGGTTTCCTAGGAAATGAGATGAACAAAAATATAATGACCTTGAAATTATACCCCCAAATGTCCCAAGTATTTAGCAACCTGGCTCAGAAGTGGTAATTATATAAAAAATACAAAAGATCCTTAATTGCTTCAGTTATAGTGTATCTAGGCAGGTCAGTTACTGTACACAGCTGCAAAAAATGGTACGTGATTAATAGGGGGTTGCTCATGATAGCGCTAACTAGCTAGCGTATAGTGCAAAACACTCATTTCTTTTCCAATTAAAGAAAAAAAAAATCTGGTTTTGATTAGGCTCTTCAGAAGGTCTAAGTCTGTAGCAGCAAAATACTTCACTCTCATGTTGCTAAAGGTTTCAGTCAAGGACCAAGGAGCATATATCCATGAAAAACAGAAAGATTTAAATAAAATACTGGGGTGAAAATGCTTCAAATATCAAAATAAGACACTTCAGACCATTCTGGTTAATCTAGTTTGTTGACTGTAAAACTAAAGGGTAAACCAGTTTAGATAAATAAGACTGATACAGGTGCATCTCCAGAGCTGGAAGCAGGCACAAACTTTTCCTGTGATTCGTTAAACTGCAATTAATCATTCTTTCCATGTAGCTCTAAACTCACTCCAGCAAAGTTTGAAGAAGGAAGCATTCAAAAATAATGTAAGAGAACTTGCAACACTTCAACATAGTACTGCAGTTCCAAGAGATCTGGGAGAAACATTGAACTCTACGGAGAGCTCTCCGGATTTGTGAACTTCTTGTGGTTCACCCATCATCAGGCTGGGCAAAAGGTTCAGTCGTGATCTTTAGATCATTGCCTGAAAAACATGCCCTGCAGATGAGTCGCTAAAATAGACCCTGCTCAGATCAGAGTGTGCACATATTGAAAGTATGACTTGGTCCTCTGTGATTCTAGAGCTTGGCTATCCTCTGGGTGTGCTCTCAGTTTGTCCACCAGCTCTGCTGAGCTCCAGACACGACTCCATCTAGTTTTGGGGAGAAGGGACCAGGAATTAGGGAAAGGGGCACAAAGGGCAGCCACCAGTGCGGCTGAAACCCAGAAAATTTGTGGGTTTCCTCTTGTCGTCTCTCAGGAGAAGCATGAAACTTAACAGTGGCAATTCAGTCTTCATTCCTGGGTGTAACATTCAGTCCTTCACAGGGGTGGATAGAGCAGCTTACTCAGGCGTTCATTAAGGATTCTCCTTGCAGATTTCTCCATATCTTGACAAACTTGGTTCAAGTGTCTGAGGTCACCACAGCAGCTAGAGTGTGATGATTGTTTTACATAGTAAAATGTAATATGTAATATGAGTATGTAATATGTAATATGCAATATGTAATATGAGTAATATGAGAGTCTAGGAAATTAAACAAGACCTTCAAGTAAATACTGTTGTGACAAATGGGCTTTTGAAACTGTTCTCTAAATCTTGATGACCCCCAGAGCTTTGTCTTCACTTCAGAAAAAAAAAGTTAACAGCTATTTTCCTAGTTTCTGGTGTGCATGTGTGTGTATAACCACATTTGTTGAACTGAAATCCTGCCCAATTTATAGTTTTCAGAAAAAGTAACAGATAGTTTTTAAAGCCCTTAAAACAATCATATTATTCCCTGTCAGAGGAATAAATTTAAAGGCAAAACAGAATTATTTTGCACCATGATCTAACCATTGTTATCCTGCATATTGAGTGTGATCAGAAACTACAGCATTAGATCAAGCCCTGCGAAAAGAGGTCTGGGAAGAGATTTTCAGAAATAAAGATAGACCTGCATTCTGCTTTGTTTATCACTGGGATCATGGAAATTGATAAAGGGGGACTTGGAATACAGAGAAGTAATGCAGCTTTAGGAATGCCTGGAAAAAATCATTATCTTACCAGGGAATCCCTCTTGAAGTCTCACTCAAGCTGTCTGCGGCAAATCCCCTTCACTGCCCTTAAAAAGGCAGAGTTTGCCAAGCTCTGTGGCCACTTGGCTCTGCTATAGGTTCATTGTGTGCCCACATACTTTTCCTGCCCCAGTCTCCTTGTTCCTTAAAGAAGAGAACAAGGTAAACTTTCCAGCAGATTTTGGATTTGGTGCTCTATAATCTCATGTTTGGCATCTATTCAAGGACCAGTCAAAATCTCATTCAGAGAAAGCAGAATTTCCTGCAATCCAGGCAAAAGTCACACTGAATGGCCTAATTTCCTTAAAGGGCCTGATTTCACATGTTCAAATTCTGTGTGGATAATGATTTGCAAGTGATGTCTTTCCTGATATCATTCCTATTATAGACTGACACTCACCAGATCAAAAATAAAATTTTTATTTTTTAGAATTAAAATGCAGAACAGAGAGGGTATCCCCCCAAGATAAATCTGCACAAAACAATATTAACTGCAAGGCAGGTCAAATGTTCACTGACACATCTTGACAATGCCCCTTTTCTTTACATTGAATCTATTTGATTAAACTGATTGAAATGCATTTCATACTTGTGCTTTGTCAGTCTACATTTTGGGCTTCATGAACAAAATGATACTAGATTGACTTACCCAGATACTTCACAAAGCTTGTCATGTTGCATTAATTAATGTTGCTTGTACAGCGTGAGAATATGGAGATTCATCTTTTCCTTTCTGTATTTGCTTTATAACCAAATAAGGGGATGATAAAACATTACATTGGTAGTTAATGGATATTTTAAGTGTATTCATTTCTTTAGAAGCACGCAATAGAAATATTACAATAATTGTCACAAACATTATGTAACATCAGTTACATTAATACATAAATACTACAGTAGTAACCAAGAGTGGTAATTAATAAAACAAACTATGCTTTCAATTTTTTCCCTTCCTTTTGGTTAATGGATGGTGCAGAAACTGATCATATATGAAATTACTCTTTAGAAATCTGAACGCAGAAAATTTTACTAAATCTCCAAAGTCTTGGGAGGAGATTTTGTACCAAAGTCTCGTGACATTGATAGTGAAGCCAGTAGAATTTTATTAACTTCATTTACAACACAGTAGCGCTTCCCCCATCTAATTTATAGATATAACAGCCATTTGAGCTTTTGGAGGTTTTTTATGATATCCAAAACCCTTGTTGTTAAAACACTATGCCTTAATAATGCTGAAGTCCATTTTAGTGCATTTCTTTTTGTACTGAAGAAAACAAACAAGCAGTGTAAAACATGAAATATGTCAATTAGTTTTATGAATGCGATTAGAAGCAATGATGTGAGTGCACTGTATTTTTAGGTGAGAAGCTGAACAAAACATCATCAAATATGATTGTCATTCAAACAGATGTAAGATGGTTGAATACAATATTCTCTCCAGAAGCTGTCGTTATTTGGTTTTGTTAAAAGCCCCTTTTACCTTTTTTTCCTTAGTCATGAGATCCATGAAACAGCAGTTAAGTCACTTTTATACGGGCTCACTGTACATACATTGCTTTATTTCAGCAGCAATGGAGTCAGAAGTCCAGATGGAAGCTATAGAAGCTCCCATTGCCAAAAGTTTGTTCGCTGTATTTATAGCTTACATGCCATAAAAATACATTAATACATCTGAGTGCCTGAGGAAGTGTGTACTTATCCCGGTACACTAAATTATCTCCCTGAACTCTGCATCTCAGTTCTCCCTTCTTCTTCTCCTTGTGGCATAGAGGCTATGAAAACCAGTCCTGATTCTGGTAACTGAAATACATTCTGCTTTTGCAAGGAGAAAAGTTGGAGGCCATAACATCATGCTGGTGGGAAGGAGGGCAGTAGGTATACCAAGCATCTGCTGAAAGAGGGAAGCTGAAGATTTGCCATGGTATGTAGTCTGCAGAGAGAGGACTACACCAGACTGCACTTCAGACACCAGGGAACTCTATACACACGGTTTAAGCAGCCGAACAGACACAGTGGTCCAGAGATGTGAATTCAAGGCCTTGTACTAAAGGTTGCTTCCACCTGACCTGGTCATTTGAAGTGGAAGGAGGAGTCAGACAGGATGCAGCAGCTACAGAAACAGTCATGCCATAATTACACGGATTAGCTGGGCCACCTAGGTTTGAATGTGTCTTTTCTACCTTTCTGGACCTCAAACCCATACCTGCTTCCCTGTAATTTGAGTATCATGCATTTTTTCTTCCAAAACACAGAGAATAAGACTGTTCTTTCAACACATCTTTTCTCTTGTGGCTTTCTTACAAATTTAAACTAATTAACAACTCTATCTTTTGATTTTCATTATATACTTTTTCTTAGGAATAGAAAAATACAGATAACTGCACTATTGCTTTAATTTCTGCTAATGGCAAAAGTCCTCCGGGCAGGGGGGAGGAGAGAAGGCAGAGAAGGCAGAGAGAAATGGAGGGACGAGGAGGCAGAGAAGAGAGAGAAGAGGGGAAGAAAGAAGGGAAGGGAGGAAAGGGAAAAAGAGAGAAGGAAGAAGAAAAGAGGGGAGAGAAGAGAGGAGGAGAGAAAGGAGGGAATGGAGGAAGGGAAGGGAAGGGAAGGGAAGGGAAGGGAAGGGAAGGGAAGGGAAGGGAAGGGAAGGGAAGGGAAGGGAAGGGAAGGGAAGGGAAGGGAAAGGAGACCAAATGAGGTGAGCATAGGTAATAGACTGTAGAAAGAATGAAGTTTTCAACTCAGTAGCCAGAACTGACAAGATGAATCTTTTTAGACAGTCCCATAATATGAAAATTAGGCTGCAGGTTGGAGCCAATAAATCCAAGAAAGAATATGACAAATAAAGTACAGCTGCGCATCATATTTGTAATAATGCAGCTTATAATTAGAAAGTGATTAGAAAGCATAATGGTTATCAAATGATGCTTATGCCAGAGATGCACTGCAACTCACCTGCAAGTGCTATGAAACCCTTGCTTCCTCACAGAAACTTAGATGAGATTCCTCTCTTACAGGCAAGATGCCAGTTATTGTTTTTTATTGCAGTAAAATGTTCAGAAATTCAGTATTAATAACTTCCTTTCTGTTCAATACATTAAATTATTCTGGTTTTATATATAATATTGTATAAATCTGTTCTGGTCCATAACTAATATTTTCACTTAAGTTCTTTTCAAGTAAGTTATTTGAAACACTTTCCTCTTTAACTGGTCTTTGAGCTTACTTGACTGCTGACCTATTTGGTCCAAAGGCTGAAAACACTCACAAATGCATAAATCCTGACTGAGATGGAATATAACTTTTGTAAGATATCCAGTACCAGCTTACAGAATTCAAGTGACAGGAGCAAGGTTCATGCCTAGGTAAGTAGCTTCCAGGGGTCAGCTAACCACAAAAAGTAGGTATATAATTTCTAGCTTAATTTATCTACATTTACTTAGCAGAAATCACATTTCTGCCATTTTCTTTAGTGTTCAACAGCTCCCGTGTGCCATAAATTGAGTCTTCTTTTAAACTTTTTTTTATAGAAACTAAATAGCATATTGCATCAGTCACACTTACATAGGTTTTAGAGACTTGTAACTTCTCTGAACTCTTTCCTAATGACAGACTGTTCGGTGTATAGAGACTGGATAGGATTTTAGTGGCAGTTTTTTTAAGTTTTTTCAAGTTTTTTCACCTTCTATTGCTGCTTGACAGCCCTGCTTTTTACAGAGCATGTTCAAGCACTCTTAGCCAGAGACCACAGAACTGCACACTCAGCTGTTTACTGTTTACATTTAAGTCTCTTTCAGAGTCACCACCTTCCAGATTATCCTCTCTGCAAATATGAGTTTACTCTATTTTTGTATGTATCATTTGAGCAGACCCAGCCCACATGCCCATATTGTTCTAACAACTGATCAGTCCTTGCTCCTATTATTACTTTCAAACCTGTATCTGCAAAATGGACTAACACCACACTCACATTTTTGTCCACACGAATGTGCTGGAACTACTCAAGATGGCTCCCAATAATTCACTGTCATGAGTGCCCTTGATGATTTTGATTACCCATTGGCAGTATTAGGATGAAAACAGAACAGCAATGATGCATGTCTGTGCAGGTGTTGGGAGGCTGTTACTCCACTCAAAAGCAAACTATGTTTGCCGTATTCCAGAGGGTCCTTTACAGGACCGCTTGCGCCCATCTATTCTGATGGCTGCTAAGTGGCACTCACACAGTTCACACTTAATTTCTTAGATGGATGAAGGTATTTTTTCACAAACAGGATAATTTCTTATTTCCCGAGTCTTTTTCACTCATTATTTAATATTTTCCTCCATTAAAATCTTTATCCCGGTTTAAGTTATTTGTAAAATAGTCACATAAAAAAGGCTAGAAATCATTTCCCAACAGCAAGAGCAAACGTACCATGAGTAGCTCCCGTGTGCTCACATCAACTGCCCATCAAACAGCAACCTGTAGCAAACAAACAGTTCAACATACCATGAACAATATTCATTTATATGTTGCAGATTAATATTTGTGATTGATTCTCAAATAACAGAACAGAAGTGAGTTTTGTGCAGATGAATAATTGAACCAACCTTGCTACCTTCAGTACAGACTTAGTTTAAGCCAACCACATTCAGCTGGAATGACAATATTTAATGGAATACACATCATGCTGCATAGTTTGCTCAGCCAAAATTGTCTTCTGCTTGAGTGGGCCAGTGTATATACCACAGAGAAGCAATGCCAATTACCTCCTTGTGGAATCTCTAGAAAGGTTTTGGAAGATCTGAGAATGCACACAAATTACAGTGAAAGCAAACTAACCATGAAGTCATTCCTGCAGTTAAAATACTGCATAGTTTTTATGGTATATTTTGAATTTTCCAAAGCATAAAGGAAATTCCATCTGAAAACTCTATGTAGACAGTCTGCCTGCCTGTGAGAGGGCATGAGAGGTACTCTTGGGTTTTTGACTTTCCACTACCTATTATAGTGAGGTATAAGAATGGGAAGTATAAAATTATATACTCTGGTAACTGGAGGCACCAGAAGGATGTAGCACAATAAAACCACCAAAGAGCACATAAGGTGAAGATGGGAGAGTCACATGGGTGTGGTTGAACCTCCACCATCTTGTCACTCCTTTCTAGCTCCATCAAGATTTCATCCCTCTGTCCCTGACCATGAATACTAGCACCACCATGAAAAATGTGCGGTATCAAAAACTGTTAGCAACTGAATACAGTAGAACGAGTTATTCAATATCAGATTTAACTGGATCATAAACAAACTTGAGAAGTTGCAGGTTTAGTCTGTCTTCACTGTATAATATGAACAAAAGCTCATACATTGTGAGCAACTCACTAGGATACTTGCCTACATCTCTGTGCAGCAGTTAAACAATTGGTTTGGCATTTTCAAAGGAACTTAACTGGTTGCCATGCCTCTTCAATGTATCTATATTAAAAATATACTTAGCTATATTTGTAATGTGTTAAATACTTTCATATTTCATATTACATTTAGGTCTTCTTTCTGTGATATTGCCAATGTCGGAGAAGGATGCATTTCAGTAAACTGTCTGCTGCTCCTGGATGTAGATGTAATATATGTAACTGAAAATGAAATTTCAGATTTGTTTCATGAAGACAAGATACATTTCAGTTTTAAATCTTGATGTTAATTTATAGCCAAAATGGATGATTTTTTCTCCTAAGTCATAAAGGACAAGTTAATAAATTGGTCAGTCTCCTTGTTCGGTTAATATATCAGAGAAAGAGGGATTCTTTAGAAACATTGGTATAATGTCAAGAGGAGTTTAGATCTGGAGTCTGCATTTTTAAAAGGAGACATATTTTACTCTGTAAAAAACTGTATTTTACTGCAGAAAACAACAGTTGGTTTCTGTGCAGTTGCCTTGAGACTTGTTTAGCTTCCATTATCTTCAATGGAGATGAATATGTATATCTGAGGAAATATTTTGGCCTTGAAAGAAAGAAAGAAGGGAAATAGGAGCATTTGGTTTTGAGTATCTGCATAACTCCAACTTATTTTCTTAGTACAGCTGAATATACTGGGGACTATTGGTAGAAGGTATCTTTTCACGCACTGAATACACAGCCCCAAAGAGACTTTTGTCTGGTGCTTGGTGGATGACTGAAGTGGTGGAATGAAAAGACTTTGTTCTCTGGGACATAGTCAGGTAGGTGGAAGGGTGGAAGAGAGCCATTTTATTATCAGTTTGTGCGTATATTGTTTTGCTGTATTTCCTCAGCTAACAAGCTCTTTTCTGGTCATGTGTGTCTCTGCCTCTTCAGAGAGCTATGAGAGATGTTAAGTTTTCCAGTCTTTTAGGCTAGGAAAGAGATGTTATTTCTCAAGAAAGACCTCTCAAGCCTTTTCTGTTGATATGACATAGTCAGCAGATTCCCAATAGTGAAATGCTACCTGCTTTGCTCCTGTCCACCTTTCCAGTTAAAGTAATTCTACTCCTGAATGAAGCAGATGGAGTACAATTCTCAGCTAAACCATGGCAGACCTGTATATCAACAAGAAGTATATTAAAAAGAACAGGCAAATGTGTTGACACTCTTCTCTTTGACATTCCTTTTTCAAACCTCTTTTGATAGTTTCCTCCCAGAAAGAGAGCGAGGAGTGTGTGCAAACACTTGTTCTCCACATCAAGCCTGACTGAACAATTTCTCTGCTATTCTGAGCTTCTGGTGAACTGAAAATTACCAGCTGTACTGAATTGCGACAGTGAGTGAGTGTGTGTGTGTGTGTATGTGGAACAAAAGAGATAAACAAAAACTATCATATCTGATGACAGCAAATTCATTTTCACAATTATGACCCAATCTAGCATTTTAATTCAGGAAAATAAAAATGCAGCCTCACCTGACTAAAGATTATTCCTTGAAGCCCTCATATAAGCATATATGGAGCATATGCAGAACAAGAAATCTTCTAAGGCATTTCCTAGCTGAGACATAGTTAACGAATAGGGCAACAAACACAGAAGTGCAGTCATCATTGCATAGGTTTGAAAAAGAAAATGAGATTGGGCTAGGAAAGAAGACAGGTATTTTAGATGTATCCGGCTTCTGCTCCATACTTCAGGATGGCTGATCCACATCCAGACACGGTCAAAGCTGATCAATGACAGCTAATTTTGTAAACTTCTAAAAAGAAGATTATAATCAATCAGGTTATCAGAGCTTAACTAGCTAACACTCCTCAACTGATCTGCAATGACAAACAGTAACTCATTAAGCTGAATTTACACATTTGACATCCTTGACGTCTATACTCTTAGTATTAAAGTGGTAACAACCTAAGCTTTTTTGTGTGTGCTATGTCACCCCTTCCATGTAAAAGTAAACCACAGTAGCTATAAAAAACATGTGGTAACAACCCAGCTAGCTAAATCCTTGCCAAAAGTTGACTTCAATAGCTGTCTACCGAGTCTGCCAGAATACTGTCGGCCAAGTCATGCCATGTGTGCCTTGTAGGGTCGTGGCTTTAAAAGGACAACAGATTTGCCAAAATCTATCCATCTTTTCAGCTGGAATCCTCTCTATCACTTGTGAAATGTAGTTACATCTAACAGGAAGGAAATAGACAACAGCCATCAGTACAGAGCACACCTAGCAGAAAGTAAACAGTGTTTTTAGAGCCTGAACGGCAGCACTTCATGTTGGCAGAATGGGACTGCCCAGGCTGAATTGCATTCTGAAGTAATACTTTCTAAAGCACTTTCTACGAATTGCACTTATATGAGAACCTGGGAGCCAACTACTTTTACTGGGTGTTCAGAAAACTGAAACCCGTACCTGATTTTCTCAAAGGACATCTATAAACGCACTGTAAAAACAGTCTCCTTTCTGAACTGTCCAGACAATCTGTTCCGGCAACAGGATTGCTCTGGCAGAAGGCCTCTCCTCAGAAGCTTTTTAATCAAATACAATCCATCTTTCACCAAAAGTTTGATGTTCTGGGCAGGGACATGGCAAGAATTGCAGACTTTGAAAGTTAAAGACCTGGTCATAATTTCATCATAATCATGATCAGATAACCCCTACATGTGTACAGAAAAGCTCTACACTGTAAGTGCAGCAAGCCTACTACATCTGGGACAGGTGATCTGTGTTGTACAGGCACAGAGGGCTTGCAGTAAGTGTGTGGGAGACAAGAACCCTACTACTTTTAGATCTGGAATTTGGTGGCTTTTATTTTACTTTACAGATCTGGCAGAAACACAGACCAACCTGAGCTGGTAGACAGCATGAGAGAGAGCTTGCTGCACAGTCCACTCTGGTGGACTTCAGGGATACAGTTCTTGTGTCTCTTTCATGGACTGAGAATCTCAGGATGATGAGCTAGAAGGAGGTCACTGATGAACTAAAAAATGAAACAAGCTCTGATTGACCCCACTGTCACTACTGTTTGTTATGCTCTGAGTATTTGCCATATCTGAGTTTGCATGGAAATTTGCATGCAATATCTGTGTGTCCAGGATTACCCATATTCAGACTGCATAAACGGATGGTGCTCTGATTTGGCAAGATGAGAGAAAAGCAATGGAGACCTGCATTCCAGGCAGAAAGAAAAGTGTGGAAGAGGAGGGGAAAAAAGATGCAGAGGGAGTAGAAAGAAAAGGAATAACAAGAGACTGAGAATCAAAAAGAAGGACCAGAGTGAACAAACAGGAACAGGAGAAAAAGAAGGAAAGGCAGATGAAAACACCTTGGGAGCCCAGAAGCCATGAAACATTATGGTTTTGCACATCAGCTGGTATAAAGGATCAGACTGATTTTCATAACTGAACTTGCCAGGGAGGGAAAAGAACGCAGCTCCAAAGGCCTGGGCTGAGGCTGGGTGTGAGCTCATTTCACAGTAAAACTCTAACAGCAGGGAAAACTCTGTGCCCATGTGTAAGGGAAACGCTGGCAACAGCGCTGTCAGTGATGGCACTACATCTACTGACCGTTTGGGAAGCTGGGGACAGGACGGGGGGGATGGAAACAGCTTCAGCAAACCCCTTCCAAGAGAAGAGAAAGTGGTCAGTAGAGAGCTCCCCCGATCTCCCTCTGTCACCCATGTTGATTGATGAGTCTCTCTGTGGCTCTGTCCTGGTCTTTTCAGTGAAAGAATCCAGCCAGCTTTCTCATAATGGCAGATGTAATTAAAAAGGGGATCAACTTCAGAGGAACATAAAACACACACCAAAGTCTGTCTCTTTAATGATATCCCCTACATACTTCCCTGGCAGGGATTCTGCTAGTCTAATACCTGTTAACTTTCTTTCTAATTAAGGCTATAGCTCACCAGAGGCTGTTTTATACTTAATTTATTGAGGTTTTATTATATGGCTCAACAGTCAGCCAACCACTGTATGCATCATGTGATCCTGGTTGAGATCTTTCAGGCATTACTGCACACTGAGGCCCTTGGAGAGAACGTGCCACTACAATTTGTGAGTCACCCATTCTTGCTCTGCCTAGGTCTTGTCATGTGTGTGCTTGTCAGGATTCATCTCCATCTCCATTACCCCTGGGGCAGAAGTCATAGTTTGTTTCTGCTCACTTGTCTGATTTTTAGCAGATCATATTTCCATCTTCAGAACCTTAAGCAAGTGCCATCTTTGGAGAATTTAAGGTGGAATTCTAAATGATGATCTAGTTCAGCTCAAAAACATCTTTTAATTGACAGAAAATATACCCAGTTCAATAACTTTTCAAGGTTGACGTAGACTGCTATGCAAAGGAAAAAAAAATCCATTAAAAGCATTCTTTGCTGTTACCAAAAAGAAAACTCATTTTCTTAACTGTTTTCCTTGTATTTCTGACATTTAAAAAAATACTTACTTTCAAAACTTTGAAATGAAGTTGAGGTCTGAGGCAGATTTTACTTGTCTGAAACACACGTGAGATCTTCATTAATTCTATTTTTGCCAGAAAGGTTTGCAACCAAATTATGCACCAGTTAAACAATTAGCTTGGAAATTATCAGGAGAAAAATGAGAGAGTAGATGACAGATAACAAAAGTCTGCGGTGCTTTAGTGACCAGAACATAATATATGCCAATGAAAGAACATTTTATTAAGCCACTCTAAGCCAGCCCAGGGGTCTGACCAATGTTTGTATTGCCTCTAGGAAGTCAGCTTCCAGGTAAACAAGAGTATTAGTCCATCATTGACTCCAAATTGGTGAGCAAAGAAGGTCACCAATAGCTGTTAAATAGTAAACCTCATCCTCCATCTCTATGGATGCCAGGAAGGATGACACCTAAAAGTTGTTCAGTCACACACTGAGAATGATGGTAGCACTTGTTATGTCATCCTAAAACAACACATGAATTCCAGAGAACCACTATCCTGCTTATCTGAATCAACAAAGGGCTTAATTTTCATGGAAGCAATTCCCATGACTTTGTTATTACGGCTCTTACAGAAACAATATAATGGAAACTCTTGACTCTGCAGCAGAAATAATCCTCAGAAATTTCCTACTTTCTCCACTGTTGTCTGGGAGGATTTTACCGAGCGAGATAGAGAGTGCGAGGTCAAGATAATGGTGGTTGCTGTTGAAAATCTTCAGAAATAATACAGTAAATAAAAATAATAAGTAAAATAATGAAAATAATATATATAAATTAATTCATCTAGCCAAATAACCTAATCAGCCCATCTAGCCATACATCTAGCTCAAAAGAAGAGCTTGGTTTGGATCTGGTTTTGTCTACAGAAGCATGGCTAGTCAGACAGCCTTCAGTGGTATTTGGATGGGAAAACTACAGGAATTAGAATTCCTGGATTGGCAAGTTCACGGCAAAGTAAAACAAGGAAGCTGGGCTTTTACCTACTGTGTACAGGTGTACAAAATGCACTTGACAATTCAGAAGTACAGTTCAGTTACCCTCCATCAGCCATGGAAGACTACTTGTTCCAGGAACAAATAAACTAGGGCATGAGGTAATGTGTTGCTTCTTTTCCACCCAGGAAAAGAAATCATCCTCAACTGAAACAACATATATGAGCTGAAAAGATTCTACCTTACTCTCCCACGGAAGAATACAAAGCACAGCAAAACAGACAACCTAAACTCTACCAAAAAAACCTGACAGAACTGAAGGAGCTTCAGATGATGACAGGAGTTTTACTGCAGATGTGATATAACCATATTTTTCTGAACATGTCCTGGCAAGCCTAAGTAGATCTTTAGAAGGGAAGCCCTTGCACAGATGAAAAAAATAGAGAGGGCAGGTTTGCACAATACACATTGAAATTATGCATCTCGGTGTCACCTGCTGCGGGGTAGGCCTAACAAACATCTCTGAAAGGCAATGAACATATGCATGAAGGTCATGTCTGTTGGGAGTCTTCATATAGAATGGCTCAGATTCTTGACCAGGAAGTCTCTGGCTGGAGTATGGAGGAAGGATGTAACAAGGGCAAACTCACTCCAGAAATGGCCAGTTGTTCTATACTTCTGCAGGCACCTGCAGTTAGCTCCTATCAGAGAAGAGATGCGGGGCTGGATGGAACTTCACACAAAGAGCAGCTCTTCCACTCTCTACTGATCTGTCACCAGTATCCCCTCCTGCCTTCAATGCCATTACCATGCAGTGCTCCAGGCCCTGGCCTCCTTAAGAGGGACTGCAAGCATCGAGGGACATTACAGCTGATGCGATCATCAATGACTGCTGCTGGAAATCCATGCAGAAATACGTGTTGTGCACAGGGAAGCAGACAGCAACAATATCCAGCTCTCCTTCCCTCTCTCCCTTCCTCCACCTGTAATTGAAATTCAGGGAGTCTAAGTCCCACTATCTCCTGTCAGAAGGATATTTCCATTCCTTGGGGAAAGGGTTAGCAAGGGCAAGCCACACCTTAGTGGCATCCCTCCCAGCAGTGTGCCCATACCACATGTCTAAATACCAATATGTGCATGTAAGCACTTGATTTTAGCCAGGACCTTTTGGATGTGTAAGAATGGGGTTTAAGAGTAAATTCATGTACACAAGCTGGTCAAAATCAATGTTTTGCTCCATCTGTCTGATTTTCCTCACAGAAGGGACAGAGAGAAGGTCAGACAGTAGAAGCACCTTTACCCTTTTAAGACAAACTACAGCCTTGCATCTCCGAGGTGTGAGACCTCCTCAAGTCCTGAGTAGTTTGTGATGGCAAGGTAGGCTCAAGGTCAAGCCTGAAATGCAAATCATCAAGCCAGGGTCAGGCCAGGTCTGACAGTGGTAGCCAGAGTCGTACACATTCTCATGATCACCAGGCAAGTCCATAGTGACCAGGCAGGTTCGGTGTCAAGCTAGGAGCAGAGTCCACAGGTCAGGATCCATCCAGGTCAACAGGTCCCATGACCAGGCATGACTGCAACACAGCTGGAGCTGGAGACATGCACACTCACAGCATAACTCAGGCAGGGGCTGAGCTGCAGTGGAGCCTCTGAGCAGAAGGTATGGCTGGAGGTCCCAGGTGAGGTTGAACAGAGCAACTAAGGCCCATTGACATACTCAGGGCCATGACATAGTTTTTCTAGGAGCTGTACTACAGGAGAGGTGAAAAGTGTCAAGAAACTTTGGCCTGAGCCAAGGAATATCCAACAAAATAATGAGCCCCAGCTGTTCCAGCAGGGCTCATGCTGCATGAGTGTCAGACAGGCTCAGACGTTTCCTGTCCCATCGTTTTGCCCCAGAACATTTGAAAAACAAACAAATAATGGTTAGAGCCAATATGCAGTGACCATGCCCGAGAGAAGAGGCAGCCAGCCAATGTGACATTTGCTTTCCTCACACCCAGAAAAGCCAGCAGCAAATTCTTGAAGGGTGGCTAGGAGGAATACTAAAGGCTTTGGGTTGCAATGGATTTTAAAACAATCGTTGTAAAATTTAGCACAAAGTACTATATTAATAGAGTGTTTTCATAATGTATGGTTTGCAGGCAAAGGCACAGAGACTTACCTTTGGATTTCTCAGCTTTTGTTGTTTTCAAATTTACCCTTAGGATTCTGATCATAACTTTTTTTTTTTTTTTAATTGAATTTCTCTACAAGAAAACAAGTAGCTGGGTGAGCACATGAACTAGTACAGTCTAATTTTTAATTGCTTTTGGGCTTGTGATAACTGACTTTTAAACTTCTTAACCCTGTTATTAACGACCAGAGAATGAAAGTCTACGCAGGAACAAAAACTTTGCTGTGGTGTAGATTCCCTGTTGTCTGCAGCCATAGGCTCTGAATGAAACATTTCCTGTGGCTGGTCATTCATAACAACTCTTTTCCAAGAGCATCTCTGACAGATAACAGACAGCTATTTTACTCCCATGAGGATTAAGAGTACACCCTTTTCTGCTCTGTGCCTAATTTCATGAAGCATCTAGGAACAGAGTATGTCTCAGGTCTCTGTCCCTCTATCAGATCTCACTGAAACTGCCTAGCGGACAGAAAAGACACATGCACACAAAGAAAGGGAAGGAAAGAAAGAAAGCAGGATTAAATGAGTGTCATTCCTTAGGAAAGCAAGATAAAAATAAAAAATATCAGTAATCACTCTAATTCATTTTCACAGGCTATAAAAGCTCTGTAAAAAACAGAGAAGTGGGAGGTTTTGAGGGGATGTATAAAAATAATAATAAGACACTAGTATCTTATATTTCCTTCAAATACATAGATCGAACTATCTGCAGACATTGAATAACTTACGCCTTGTCTGTGAGGCAAAAGAGTAATGACATTTATAAAACTGAGTATTACAAAGGTTTTGAGTCTTGCACAAGATCAGAGAGAGTCCATTGCAGAGTTGACAACATGTCCTGGTTTGAGTGAGTGGCAGGAGTTTTTGGTAGCAGGGGAATGGGCTACAGTGGTGGCCCCCTGTGAGCTTTAATGCCTAAAACTACTACAGAGTAAAAATTATATCTTCATTGTATTGCTCTTTCAATAACAACAAGGAGAGAGATAATAACAGGAGTAGCACTTCATCACATTTGACAAAACAGAAGAGCAGCCAGCTATTTTTTGAAATCTTAATTATTAGGGAAGATACAGGTTAATTCCTTTACTTTTTGTATGTGATATTTGCCAATAAAAGACTCATGTGAAAGATCATAATCTTTAGGTATTTCTCCATGCTTCACCTCCAAACTAATAGTACTCTCCTTCCCTACCTGTTCTGAAGCATATTATCAAAAATATGGCTGGAACTGTTCTCAAAAATCAGCCTATTTCCTCCTTTTAACCCACATCCAGCCATATCTCAGAAATACTTGCCTAAAATAATGGCAAATATCTCCGTTAATGATGGAGATTTAACAGCTTTCCCAGACAATACAATTCAGTACTAGAGTACCCTTTAATATTTTTCCCTTGAGCTAGCCATGAATTTCCTTTACTGAAGTTTAGACCCGTTATCTATTGTCTTATGACTTGTGAATGCTCTGAGAACAAACTATTCCTTCTTAAAAACCACTTACATACCTAAGGAATATTTCTCCTGTCTTTCTTTGGAGTTCTCATTTTCAGCCTAAATAAACCTAATGCTACTTTTGTTTTCCTTGCTGATCACAGTTTCTAGTTATTCTTTCCAATCTCTGCAGAGTACATCCATCTGGCCCACGTATTTTCTGAAGTATGATGCCTAAAATGGTATGGAACACTCCGACTGAGACTTCCATTCATCCATATTTTTATATCTCCATATTCTTTTGATTTGATTTAGTCTTGTGCAAGCAATGTCAGTGTGTAAAGGCATGCATATTTGGAAACAAACAAACAAACAAACAAACCAACAAAGGCACCAAATTAAAAACTAAAGGGTTAAAACATAATATGAGAGTTTGTGAGACACAAACTGACAGAAATGAATAAAATTAGTGATAGAATTATTATTAGGAATAACTAGAAGTTCAGAAATCAACCATGGAACCTCATTTCCTCCTGATTGGTGCCCTGCATTACTGCAAGCATTATTACTGGCCATAAGGTCCTTTAGAATTCAAAGACTTACCAGGCATCCTCTCGTTGTAACTTCATATCCAGTTCCTTGCAGAAGTCAACACCAGTGTGATAATAGTTGCAAATTTTCTTGAAGTGCAAGTTCTCCAACTGAATCCCTGAAGTTTTATTCCTCATGCTTTGCATTTCCCCATACACTAATTTCAGCAGGATCAAGCTATAGATATTGTATAGTAAAGAACTATCTCTGAAAGTAAGAGGATGAAAGCTGAATACCTTAATAGCTTTTTTCCAAATGTAGATTCAGTGAGTCTCTGAAAAAAACGTGGGAAATTATTATTTCTTGACAAGACAGTCATCTATTCTCCTTCAGTACAAGCTGAGGATGTTCTATATGGAATGTGTTCCACAGTACAGCTGTGATTCCTGTCACATTACTCTTCAACCTAACCGAAAGTTACTTCTTGTGAAGAATTTCAGACAAGGACTCTACATGAAGTGGAGCTAAAAATCGAGGATTTTTTGTTAATAAGAGAATTTTGTAAGGCACATTAAGCCATATCAGTGCACTCTGGAATGATGTGGTTTTCAAAATAATCTTGGTATAGTCACCACTGAATACATACTAATCTTGTTCCAACACAAAAGCTATGTTTACAGGCCTTTTCTATAGGCTCTGGGTAGCTTCTGTGATTCACAGTTCTGTGACAGCTTCATCATACAAGAAGTGCTCTGGCTACAGACCCTGAAAGCCTACTCCAGGACTTCTAAAATCTGAGGCTTGAAGCTTTCAGAGACTCCTCATTCCCAGAGCTTTTAGACTTACTCTTTTGGGAAACCTCAGACTCTGCACATGCCTGGCAATGCAGAGTTTGGCAATATGCCTCCTGGATATCCCCTGAAACTGTTATGAAATACCTGCTTCACCAGGAATCCAGCAACTCAGATGGGAATTCTACAGGACACCTGTGTTATGAAGTAATGAAAAATACCTGTAAAATACTCAGGCTCAACAAAATCTTATATTATAAAAGCCTATTTAATTTTGAATTTCATTCTAACTTGTAAAGTGGAACATTTTCCCTCAAAAGAGGCAATATATACACATATACGGTTCCTTTTCAGAGGTGGTCTTTCCCCAGGAGCCAGGTGTTCTTTTTGCCTCCCTTCAGCACTGGGGAGCAAGGAGGAGGTCAGATATTCATAATTTCATTCAGCCAACACACACAGTGGCCCTAATTTTATGAGTTTTCAAACATTGCTTTAATGAAAGTTAATATGTTTATGGCTTCTTTGATCTTTCTCCCTATAAAATCCCCTTCTGTTCAACATATCATGAGCTCCGTGCATCTTCCATGGTAGTTTTGAGCCAAGATAAAACAAGTTATTGATCTTCCAGTGTCTTGTGTATCATGTCTTCCACACTCTTCTTCTAAAAACTCTTTCCATAGCTCCAGATTCTTTCCCTGACTGAGGATTAACCATATCTATATTAAATATAAAACAGCCTCTGGTGAGCTATAGCCTTAATTAGAAAGAAAGTTAACAGGTATTAGACTAGCAGAATCTCTGCCAGGGAAGTATGTAGGGGATATCATTAAAGAGACAGACTTTGGTGTGTGTTTTATGTTCCTCTGAAGTTGATCCCCTTTTTAATTACATCTGCCATTATGAGAAAGCTGGCTGGATTCTTTCACTGAAAAGACCAGGACAGAGCCACAGAGAGATTCATCAATCAACATGGGTGACAGAGGGAGATCGGGGGAGCTCTCTACTGACCACTTTCTCTTCTCTTGGAAGGGGTTTGCTGAAGCTGTTTCCATCCCCCCCGTCCTGTCCCCAGCTTCCCAAACGGTCAGTAGATGTAGTGCCATCACTGACAGCGCTGTTGCCAGCGTTTCCCTTACACATGGGCACAGAGTTTTCCCTGCTGTTAGAGTTTTACTGTGAAATGAGCTCACACCCAGCCTCAGCCCAGGCCTTTGGAGCTGCGTTCTTTTCCCTCCCTGGCAAGTTCAGTTATGAAAATCAGTCTGATCCTTTATACCAGCTGATGTGCAAAACCATAATGTTTCATGGCTTCTGGGCTCCCAAGGTGTCTTCCCTTCCTTTCACCTTGAATGATTCTTGAAGACCTTCAAGGTCCCAGTGGAGTGAGCACTGAATTCCGAAGTTTGATTCCTGAAGACTGTAGATCCATAAAGTTGTCTTTTTTTTTTTTTTTTTTTTTTTTCTCTCTCAGCTAAACAGAAGTCACAAAAGATAACAACTTGCATTGGGACATTGAAGAATGTCAATGACTTACAGGAGAAGTAAGTCAGTTATCAGCAAACAAGAAGGTGGTTTCCCATACAATACTTCCCATTAAAAGGACTTTTAGACACTTTTGACGTTTTGCTATGTGAAAAAGATTCTCCAACTTGACTGCATTTTTATATCTACTCTCCAAAATACCTACTCAGAGCATCTTCTGATCCTGTCTTCACCGCTGCTACAAACCAGTATATCCACATAGTCATGGTCTTCTAATCATGACTTCCTGTCAGAGAATCATACTACAGAGATGGTGGCAACAAAAGTCAGCACATGTAAACTATTAAGTTAAGCAAACTGAAATGTACATCCCCTGGACTTACACAACTGCATGTATTCCTCTTACAGCAACAGATAAGATAGAAGAAACTGTGCAGGGCAGCAGAAGGAAGGAACAATGGGTTAATAGTTAATGCACAGAGTGAGAGGCAGTGTTGTGAATTAGATGAGCAAAGTGCTTTGATTCAGGCCGCTTATCTAGGGCCTGTAGAAGGTGTCAGGAGACTGGGTAAAGAAGCATTGCCAGCCCTGCAAAATGCAGGATAGGGCTCAGAATACCAATTTTTTTCCGACCAACACAGTGTCAATGCCAGTGCATTCTCTTTTGGAAACATAAACCAAAGAGCAGGGTAGAGAAAAACGAATTATTCCAAACCTGAGCAAATCCTCATTCCTCTTTTTTTTTTCTTCCCTCTCTCCCAATTACATGATGTTAAGGCAGTTAAGATTAGATAATACTTCTGCAAAACATCTTAGTCTGTTTGGTTCTTTGTAACCCAATTTTAATTGAAAATTATTATCCTGTCTGTTTATTCCCATATCTGTACCAGAAAGCATCAGTGGGCTCCAGAGCCTAGCTGACCCAAGATGGGTTTTGAGTAACTCAATACCCAATGGAAACTGCTAGAAAGGAACAGCTATTGTCAAAAGGTGACTGAAATGTTCTGCTATGTACCTACTGATTCAGTGTTCAGTAATCTGTAATAAATATAGACTGTCAGACAGTAATTGAGGCCTGTCAGCCAATTTTTTAAACACATCTTAGCAATGTCATCTACTAATAGAGAACAAATGTTTTCAGATTCACCTCTCCCTTCCTTGCATGTTATTGCCAAGAAAATACAAACCTACCCAAAAAATCCAGTGGGTAGCATGGTGCAGATTCATCTTCATGGATGCTACAACTCTTACTTAAGAAGAAGCAGTGTTTTGTTGAAATTCAGCATTCATACCAAGACTGATCTTCCTTCACAGCCTGAGGGAGACAGTGCAGTGCATTGTTTGTTTCTGTTAATTTCTATGTTTCACCAGCTTATGGTAAAGTCCTTGACCCAATGAAGTCATTACAATCTTTATCATTAATTTCAGTCTTGCCTTATAATAAGTACCTACTTATAACTAAGGAAAGCTTACTTGTGCAAGGACAGAGTATTCTCAAAATGCCATCTAAAGCTAAAATAGTTCCCCAAGGAACTGAGAATCATCACAAATCTCATTACCTCCTTGTACAGAGCACTTGGAGTTTGCTTTCAGTAATTTGAATAGCAACGTGTATTTTTAAAGCAAAACACATTTGAATATAATGAACATTACAAACAAAAGTTAAGGCAGTGAAGCTTTAGTAAAGCCAGTGGTGATATCAGATAGTGATACAGCAAAACAATTCAAAATTGAAAAAAAAAAATCACTACTCCTGTTGTAAAAAGGTCAAGCCTTTATTTTGTAAAGGCTTTTCGTCTTAGATAAGCTACATCTAGTAGTGACTTTACAGTTGACAAAGACTTTGAAGCAGCAAAACCCTGCTCCATGTGACAAGATGTGGGACAAAATGGTGATGCAAAAATAGAAGGATAAATATAACTAAATGTGCCACTCAGAACACAAAAAGCTGGGGCAGGTGTTGTCATAGCTGTCAGATTTCAGGTTCCTTCTTTCTTCAAATTTTCCAAATCATATCTTGATTCTTCCTTAACTGCCATGCAAAATAAAAATAAGGACCAGATATGAGACTTTTGGTTTTTAAATCCACAATTGCAAGTGTTTTGAAAGTCAGTCTAAAAATTCTACATATAGGTTAAAAAAAAAAACCCAAATAAACACAGTTGTCTTGATTTTCTTTTCTAGAATTCAGAGCTTTTCTTCTGAGAGATTAGGAAAGATAAGAGTTTCTGAAGAACAAAATAATAGTCTTAAAATATTAAAACCTCAGATAAAACACATAAAAATACAATTAAATATTTTATATAAATTAATTTAAAACACTTCTCACTTGTAAATGAGTAATCTAGAAAAAAATTTAACATGAAAACACAGAGTTTGAACTTCTTAATGAAGTCACAGAGGTAAAAGCATCCCAAGTTGTGTCATTTCTGTAAGGGCTGAAATGAGAAAATCCCCACCACTGTGAAACTGTTACAAAAATAGCCAGCACTGGCAAAGGAGAGTCAACTGACTTCAGTAAATGAGGGAAATACTGGCAAGCATAAACCTTGACCTCTAGCAGTGATATTCTCATTTCAAGACTTAGATGTCTACACACATAACCACCTATTTCTGTCCGAGTCTACTCTTGCTGCAATCCATCCCTGGGCAGATGGCCAGTGCAAACTCTCTCCAACACAGAAGCCCCACTTAAGCCATGGGTTTAACAGGAACATAAAGGAAGGGAGTGGTTGAAAATAACCTGCCCTTACAAGGCAATCACATTTCAGGATTCCCAGGCTATAGAGAAAAGGCATCTGTAAACAGCAGAGTCTCTAAGTCCTGCCTTTCCACATCATCTTCTCCTTAGAAAAGGAAACCTTGAGCAATTGCTGTGAAAGGAACAATTC
Organism: Athene noctua; assembly: GCF_965140245.1. Taxonomy (NCBI): domain Eukaryota; kingdom Metazoa; phylum Chordata; class Aves; order Strigiformes; family Strigidae; genus Athene; species Athene noctua. Next base: position 66,821,953 of record NC_134038.1, read on the forward strand.
CAATGTGGGAAAGAGAACTTCTAGTGGCTTTGTTTTTCCTTAAACCACCCCTCTATGGCTATACTAATAGCAGCCGAGCAGTGGAGCACACTTTTTCCCAGTTCTGTGCAACACAAGAGCAGGGGGATGTGGGCTCCTGGAACCTCGTTTCAGATGGCAAGGTTTTTTTCTTTATGCCTTCGTCTTTTCCGCTAGCTCGTAATCTGCCCCCTAGCTTCCCTGGGGCCAAGGAGAAGAGGATGATCTTTATATAGCTCTCCTCAGGGACTGGGTGAATCACAGAGTAACATCTAATCCCTCTTGTGCTCCACAACTGTATACTATCCCAGCTGAATATCAAGCCATGGAAAAGAAGTTGCAGTTTTAAACACAAAAATCAGGCAGAAAGTATACAGGCACAGTTAAAGTAGTTATCAGTTTCCACCATAAAATTCAAACTGAAAAATTAAACAAAGCAAAATTAAGAAAAAACAACCAGAGACCAGGGAGGGTACAGAAAACACCTAGAAAGGCCAAGATACCATGTTCTTTATTTTGGTATTTAATATATATTCAATTATTAAATTATATTCAATAGTCACTAGGTGAATCTATTACTTTTTTTTTTTTTTTTTTTTTTTTTTTTACTGGAGAGGGCAAGGAGCCGTTTTTTAAATGCTTGGCCACCATGTTTGGTATCTGAGCTGTATCTCATGCACTGTTTGTCATTTCACACCACTTAGAACAAATCCCAGCTGGCTGGAATCCTAGTCCTGTGGACTGTGAGTCATGGATATTAAATGACCATCATGTGAGCTCCTGCATGCTGCTGTGGTTCGGGTATGACACTGTAAAGTTGTACAGTATCTTATCACAGAAGATCATCGACATGAATATACAGTTTGAGTGGGAGCACTTTCATAACAACACAAAATAAATTGCTTGTTTTAGCAAGCAATAAGTAAGGGGTAGGGATGTGTGAAGCTGAACCAAAGGTACAGCATTTCCGTGTTTTTCAGGGGACCAGTAAGCCACTGAAAAACAGCTGTTGGTTCTGTAATAGCAGAACCGCAGCAAGAAGGAAAAGATTCTCTCTGTAATGGAAGGGTTTGCAAGAAACTTTAAATCTCTTCAAAGAAATCCTGTAGAAATCTTTATGAGTAATTATAATCCAGTCCAGTCTCACTGAAGTATCCTACCAGGAAAAGGAAGTGAACGTAAGATTCCAACAGTCTGTCTCTTAGGAATGGGAATAAATTCTGGGATTGACTAAAATACCACTCCCAGTTCAAAATTTTAAAACAAGTAATGAGGTCTTCTTCACTGACGTGATATGGACAATCCTTGAAGTGGATAGTTTTAGTCTAGCAGAAGCCCAAATTAGAAGATTTACTGAGCAATCCATTTCATGCTAATCAATGTCATGCAGGAAATTCATACTACTAACCAGATGGGAGAAAACTTGGGGCAAGAAGGAAACCTTATTTTCAAAGAAAAGCATTTCATACCTGGATTAGGTAGTTTTATTCCATCCTAGTTATGAGCTGGGTAAGTTCCTGCCATCGGTGACAAAATGAAAATCCATTTTAGACAACATAGAGGCAAACCCTGTAAAAAATAGATGTGAAAGTCCATTTCCATCTTCGTTAGCATGGGTAAATTACTCAGGCTAGAAATTGTTGTTATCCAGTCCAAACTATTATCCAGTTATCTTCTACAGGTTACTATGAAATCACGTACTGCTGTCAAAGGTTCTTATGAGTCTATAATGTTTCAGTCTTCAGTCACGGCTCTGACAAAATGACTTCTCTGGCTGCCAGTTCCAGCTTAGATCTGTTTTTCTGTCCTGCGTGTGTTTTTCTTTCTCGTAACAGCTACCAGCTTCTTCCCACTATCCCAGCAGTTTCCCCTACCTTTGCTTATGTTTCTACCACATCAGAGGAGTGTAGCTAGCCCTCCTTAGGTCAGCAGAGCCAGGTATTCATAGCTTGCACTTTCTCACACTTTTCCAGCACTGAGGCATTTAAAATGTATTATATTTCTTGAATTAAGCATCAAAAACTTTGCATTTCAAGTCTGTTCATGGGCCAAAAGAGACGGTTAAAAATCACTACTGACTTTTTGTATGGTAGTCCAGGGTCTTAAAGAGATAAATATGACTTGAATCAGATGGGAAAAATTTATTCAAATTGATCCAGACATAATCAAAACCACCATTATAAAGACACCAGCCAGTCATATCAGAGAAAGATTAAAGCTGTTAATGCACTGTATTCAAGTTACTTTGACTGTGAGAGAAAAGTCAAACACTATGTTGGATAGTATTAATAAAACCAGCATGTTTTATCTTGCATTTTATTTTTTTTAAATATAGGGGCAAATTTTTAAAATTCTGTAGAATTTGAAAGAGTTTAAGAGAGAACATCTTCAACTATGGGGAAGCTTTCATGGAAAGAAAAGACCAAGGGGAAGCAGGATTATTCACAGATGTATGAATGGGTATTAGATAAGAGATAAATCAGCCTCATTAACTAATTGGGAAGACCAGGAAGTAATAAAATAAAACATTAACATGAAAAAATGCAGATTAAAAGTTAGGGAAATCTTCATAGCTATGTGAAGGCAGAATAAAGCCAGCTGTGAATGCAGAACCAAGGTGCCAGGAAAAGCTATGAAATTAATTTCACTGAGAATATTGGAGACACCAGTCTGTGGGGAGACACTTCAGCATAATAAAATCAGAGCTTTCAAGATGAAAAGACATGAACCGGGGAATACACTCACTACCTTCTAACCTAAATGATCAGAAATGTCTTCAGTTAACTAAATGTTATGTTGTCACAAGTTGTCCCCATTTATTACAACCCAGTTTTCTTGGGATACATGGAACAGATCATCAAGTGTGCTGACAACAGCCTCATAACCTGAATGTGACAGCAAGGCCAGACAGATACACTGGGGTTTTTTGCCGTTTTTCCACGTCAATTCTTTCTTTTTAATTTATCCTGATTTAGTGAAAGCATTTTAAAACTTTCTTGAAAACACACTGAGATAAATCCTCAAAGGGATTTTTATGAATAGATGTACTTTGTTTCTAGCAAAGATTAATGCCTTTGCATAATGGTTGGAAAGCAGTTGTACAGTCAAAAGAAAACAGAAGTCACCACTGATTCCTCAGAGAGAACACAGGCCTGTCAGTTTGATTTTGGTGTTTGGAAGCACAAATATTTTCTTCTTTTCTTTCCACAACTGTGATAACAATCTGTAAGCCAATGTACAACTAAAGTGTCTCCAGAAATTACGCTGTTTGCAAAAAATGCATTTTAAAATGATTATAATAGTGTACTAAAGAGCTTGAAATTTCCATGCCCACAGGGCAATATAGCACATTTGTGATTTGATGTCACAAGCATGCAGACTTCTTTAGTTTTACAAATACTCTTCAAGGAAATATTTAATTTTTCTCTCTGGGGAAAACATTAAATCCTACCTCAGAAAGCTGTACTGGAGGATGGAAATTGATTTGAGATGGCCATGTTTTGGCTTCCAGTGACCAAAATGAAATCCCCTCCCCATATGTATTCCAGCTTTAGGTTCCTAGCCCTAGTGCTCTGAACCGAAATAATGAACATAGGACATATTTTACCTTTTGTATTATATACCACCTTGTAACATTCCAGAGAGTTTCTCTTCTTTTCCAGAATTCTGGAGATCCATGGATCACTTTGGGCTTCTAAGAAAATGAGGTTTAGATCATCGCACAGTCTGTCCATTCATACATTTCTTTTTCCTTCTCCTTTTTGAAACAACGGAGTAATTTTATTCACACTTGGCATATGGATAAAGATGTCAAAGATAAAACATTTCTACACGTTTTGTGTTTGGGTGAAGGAAGAACTGAGCTGGTGCTATGAAAGGGATCCAGCCACTGCGCATGACCAGAGACAGCAGACAGTCAGCGTGTGTGCATTGGCAGGGCAGCCAGCACCTCATGTGGCTCTGCCCCTGCCACTCCTCATGCTGCTGCTTGCCCAGCTGGTCAGGTAGAACTCCTACAACAAAGCTGGGACATCAGAAATGATTCATGGAAAACCTGCTTCTCTTTTCGGATAGGTGTGTGGATTCCAGCCTCCGGAAGTATGGAGCAGCACAAGATAAAACCGGCACCAGCACTGCCAAAGCCACAAAAGTGATGAGCCCTCAGGATTGCCAAAACAGAGGCAGATATCTGTAATTACCTAATATCCAGCATCACCGAGATTTTGCAACAAACACTCACTCACCCAGAGCACATGCAGGGGTATGGCTTCAGATTTCTGTTTCTGTGCCAGAATTAGTCCTGGCGTGCTCAGTAAGGCACTGTTCAGCTTGGACTGCAAGCTAGAGGTATTAGTACCCACAGAAGCATCCTGCCCAGTGCTGGGAGCTTCAGCACAGTTGGAAACCTCCCTAGTGTACTGGGTGGCTGCACTGACATACAGCCCAAACAGTGGCTTTGCTGCCATAGCTACCATACTTTGTTTAGAGGTAGTTCAGTTACAAAGTCCATCTGTTTCAAACGCATCCAGGTCATCATATGAATCAATGCCTACAAAGAAATCATCTGTACCTCCTTCTGATCAGCCATCTTGCTGGAGGGGGGAAGGAAGGTCTTTAAAGAATTAGGATCTAGAAAGCTTGAAATTTGTTGAGCAAACATGAACTGGGAAGAGGATTTACAGAACAGAATGTCAAAAAGCTCAAAAGTGCTATCCAGCCAATAGTCTAATTATAATAACGTGGTATTTATCTTCACATTTCCTCTGTTAAGCTGCAGACTACTACAATTCTCATGTTTTATGCACATGGCACTGAAACACTGTCTACAGTGTAGATGGCCACGCATAAACCCCTCATCTAGACACCCTTTAAATTCAGAGGAGGAGAGTGGCACTCTGAGGGCAAGAGCTACCTGAGCAATTGCAACAGTCTGTTGTATGATGGTATCAACTCCTTTCTGGGAAACTGGCAGCATGTTAACACCATGCAGTGGGTCTAGAGCTGACTCCGGCATCCAGAGTGTAGGCACAGCCTCAGTCACAGGGCTGAGAGGAGAGGGAGAGCTGAGACTGACAGGTGTGTTACAGGGAGCTCAAGTGAGAAAGGCTAAGGGTGAGAGTCAAGTTGCTGAAGGAGTCAAGTGCCATGGTGTTTGGTTTCAACCAAGAGCCACAAATTTTCTACCTGCACTTAACTTCCTTACACATTTGTATCCAGTATCTTTGTTAACATAGCAATTTCTGTAAAATGTGAAGTCCATATAGCGATCCTTCACATGGAAACATGTCTAAAAATCAACAAAGTCAGAGGAGGGGAAACAATTTCATCTCTCATTCAGCAAAGCTGATCAGGAAATCAGCCTTAGCTTAACAGAGAGTGACTAGCAGGAAGAGAAATTATATTTAATTTAACTAAGAAGAACGGCCAGAACAGAAGCTGGAATGGATTTAGGGGTGAAAGAAAGAGTTTATCAAGAGCCTTTTTAAGAAACTTGCTCCCAAAACTCTCAAGCTCCACTAAGGTAGAGACTATATGAAGGACTGAATGGGATCACAGAATCATCTAGGTTGGAAAAGACCTTGAAGATCATCCAGTCCAACCATTAACCTAACACTGACAGTTCCCAACTACACCAGATCCCTCAGTGCTATGTCAATGTGACTCTTAAACACCTCCAGGGATGGGGATTCGCTGGGCAGCCCATTTGAAATGCTGGGGTTTCAACCCCAAGCCCCAAATTAAGGTTGATGTATGGGTGATTCCCACAGCCCTTCACAAAGGGGGGGTGAATTTACCTTTAAACTTCCCTCCAGCGTGCAGCAGCCTTACAGGGAGAGCCATTGGGTAAATGAGCCCCAGGTGTCTGCATTAAGTAAGCAAAGGTCAGGTGTCCCACTTAGGGATAAAAGCTGGGACCACTTGCAGGAAGGGGCAGTGTCTGTCTGTGAGGTGGATGCACTTTGCAGAGTTTCTTGTTGGGGAAGGACCTCCTGCCTCCCTGGAACTGGGCTCCAGTCAGGTCTGGCCTTTGTAAACATGGGCTGTGTAGAGATTCAGTATGTGGCTTCCTTGGTCTTATGTGTTTTGCTTGTTGACCTGGTGGTCTCCCATCCCTTCTATGGGAGACTGCATTTTACTGTTTATTCCACCCATTGTTGGTCATGTGGTGTTTTGCTGGGGTCAGTGGGATTGATGTCAATTATGTATAATCTGACTTGTTTGTACCTCTAGTGCTCACCCATGTACTGACCGTTTTGTATCAAATACAATTTGGTTATTGGTTCGTCTTTATGCTGGCTGTGTCATTTATGCTAGGCCTGATAAGTGGCAAAACACCATTCCAACACCTAACAACCTGTTCTGGAAAGAAATACTCCCTGACATCTAGTCTAAACTTTCCCTGGCACAACTTGAGGCCATTACCTCTTGTCCTATTGCTTGTTACTTGGTTAAAGAGACTCATCCCCAGCTCTCTGCACCCTCCTTTCAGGGAGCTGTAGAGAGCGATGAGGTCTCCCCTCAGCCTCCTCTTCTCCAGACTAAACACCCCCAGTTCCCTCAGCCGCTCCTCGTACGACCTGTGCTCCAGACCCTGCACCAGCTTCGTTGCCCTTCTCTGGACACACTCGAGTCATTCAATGTCCTTTTTGTAGTGAGAGGCCCAAAACTGAACACAGGAATCGAGGGGCGGCCTCACCAGGGCCGAGGACAGGGGTCAGATCCCTTCCCTGTCCCTGCTGGCCACGCTATTGCTGACACAAGCCAGGATGCCATTGGCCTCCTTGGCCCCCTGGGCACACTGCTGGCTCCTGTTCAGCTGGCTGTCAATCAACACCCCCAGGTCCCTCTCTGACTGGCAGCTCTCCAGCCACTCCTCCCCAAGCCTGTAGCGATGCTGGGGGTTGTTGTGGCCAAAGGGCAGTCCCCGGCATTTGGCCTTATGGAAACTCCTCCAGCTGGCCTCAGCCCATGGCTCCAGCCTGTCCAGGTCTCTCTGCAGAGCCTCCCTACCCTCGAGCAGATCAACACTCCCACCCAGCTTGGTGTCACCTGCAAACTGACTGAGGGTGCACTCGATCCCCTCGTCTAGATCATCAATAAAGATGTTAAACAGGAGTGGCCCCAACACCGAGCCCTGGGGGACACCACTCGTGACCGGCCGCCAACTGGATTTAACTCCGTTCACCACAACTCTTTGGGCCCGGCCATCCAGACAGTTTTTTACCCAGCAAAGCGTGTGCCCATCAGAGCCACGAGCAGCCAGTTTCACCAGGGGAATGCTGTGGGAAATGGTGTCAAAGGCCTTACTAAAGTCAAGGTAGAGAACATCCACAGCCTTTCCCCCATCCAACAATCGGTCACCCTGTCATAGAAGGAAATCAGATTTGTCAGGCAGGACCTGCCTTTCATAAACCCATGCTGACTGGGCCTGAGCATGTGGTTGTCCCACACGTGTTGTATGATGGTACTCAGGATGAGCTGCTCCATCAGTTTCCCGGCTCCGAAGTCAAGCTGACAGGCCTGGAATTTTCTCGATCACCCTTCCGGCCCTTCTTATAGATGGGCGTCACACTGGCCAATTTCCAATCTGTTGGGACCTCCATGGTCAGCCAGGACTGCTGGTAAATGATGGCAAGTGGCTTGGTGAGCACCCAGCGAGCTTCTTTAGCATCCTCAGGAGTATCCCATCCATTCCCATAGACTTTTGTGTGTCTGTGTGATGCAGTACCATTTCAGTGTGAACAGCAAGTTAAATGGGCAAAGGGAAGAAAGAGGCTGAAAGAGTGACCTTTCTGATGTAATTTTTATGGATTAAGCCTGAGTTTTCTTCCCTATTCCTTTTAAAAATATTGTAAGTTAATAGTGTACATGACATGTATAAACGTATGTCTCATGTAACCCTAATCTGATTTGAGATTAACGAGTTATGATTTTATATGGGTATCACCAGTACATTCCTGGCCAACAAATGTGGCAAATCCCAAAGCAGGGCCCCAAGGTACATTATCATGCACACTCACTGCTCAACACACCTTCTAGAATATCCAAAGAGCAGCAGAGTGGATCATGTCAGGAGATAGTTCAGGTATATAACATAGGAAACAGAGGAATGTGTCTTCTGCTGGACCGTGATAATCAGGAAAGCACTCTGACATGCAGCAAGATGCTAGGGAGGTCCAGAGGATCAAGGAAGTCATCAGAGCATCATTTTTCCCTCTGTGCAGACCCCTGGAAGAAAGATACCCTGACAAGCCAATCAAAGAATCTGGGCAGAGTAGGGTATTTACAGATTTCCCACCTTTGTGATCCTGATGAGCTTGAAGGAAAAGTACCCTGAGGAGTCCAGCATAACACTGCAGCCTCGGTTATCACATGGAAGATGGTGATAAAGACGAGCCTGAACAATCAAAATAAGCGCACCGATTTCATTCTGCAGAACCTAACCCAGAAAAAATGGATGGTCCCTAGTGAAAGTTGTCAATGTATAAACAGGATCCAGCCATCAGTCTTATCACTGTGTTTAAGTGCAAAGGCAGAAGAGGAGACTGCATTCAGAGAGATGTTGTACATGGCATACCACATACCCCTGAGACCATCCCAGATAAATTAAAGGTACTCCGGCTTGAGATACTCAGTTGAATTTCAATTTGCCTATCAAGATCAGTGAAAGGAGATCCAATGTACAGGCAGCAAGAGAGCTTCTGTGGCAGAATTTGATTGCAGTAGGAATGAAAACAGCTAGTAATGAGGAGAAAGGAGACCAACCACCATGAAAGTAGTACTATAACATCTGTCTTATATGTGTTATGGAAAAGGTAATTCTATTCTGGCTTCTGGCTCTTTTTGGTGGTCTAGAAATGTGTATGGGGTGGAGGTGCCCAGGTGCTGGTGGTAAGGGGCTGCAGGGGTGACCTCTGTGAGGAGAGGCCAGGGCTGCCCTGTGCCAGACACAGCTGGTTCCAGACAGTTCCAATGGACACACCACAGGGCACAGCTGAGCCCAGAAGCCAAGGTGGTGGCATCTTGAGGAAAAGGTATTTAAGAAAGGACAAAACACTGTGCAGTAAGTGAGTGTGAGAAAAAAGAGTGTGAGAAACAGCCCTGTGAGCAGCAAGGTCAGAACGGAAAGAGGGGGAGGAGGTGGCCCAGGCACAAAAGCAGAGATCCCCCTGCAGCCCCTGGAGTGACCATGGTGGAGCAGGTGTCCACACTGCAGCCCACAGAGAACACCATGTTGGAGCACGTGGATGTTTCGTGAAGGAACTGCATCTCATCAGAAGCCCATGCTGGAGCAGATTTATCCTGAGGGAATTGTGTCCTGTGGGAGTGACCCAGCTGGAGCAGGGGAACAGCACGAGGAGGAAGGAGCAGCTGAGAGGAGCTGTTATGGGCTGACCATAACCCCCTTTCATCATCTCCCTGTGCCACTCAGAGCAGAAGGAGGTAGGCTAGTCAGAAATGAAGGAGTGGCAGTGAGCCTGGGAAAAAGGAGTGTTAAGGGGAAAGGTGATGTTTTAATTTTTGTCTTTGTTTTTTACCATCCAATCCAAATTTTATTGGCCAATTTCCCCAAGTCAAGCCTATTTCATCCGTGATGATAATTGGTAAGTGAACTCCATGTCTCTATCTCAGCTCATGAGCTTTTTCATCTTATTTTCTCCTCCTGCCTTGATGAGGAGGCAGAGTGAGAGAGAGGCTGGGTGGGCATCTAGCAGCCAGCTAAGGTCAACACACAACAAAATGATATTAACATTGATTCATAAGACTGGAAGGACTGTCAATGAATCATAAAGATGAGTTATCTGTTCTGTCAAATAGTGGTGATGTGCAAAAGCAGAAAACAAGGAATTTGTTTCATAATGGATTTGTTTCATGATGTCATTAAACATCATGAATTTAAGTCTGCCAAGGCAAAAATGTTTTCTTCTGTCTGAGATGTAAGAATTGATCAAAGAGCTATAAAGTACCTCCTGGTGAAATTCAGATGTGTTTCATTCTGGGCAGTTATTTCAGTTTCATATCAATATAATTTCTGTATTGGATTTTTTAATAGATAAGGACACTGACTTTAATAATAATTTTTTGTTAAAGCAGACTTACTTAAAACACTAAGGAATAAGGGGATCTGTAAATTATCTAATTTACTTCAGGTGAAGACTGTATCAAAATGTGTCCACACATAAGAAAAATTATCTTGAAATCTGACCTTCTAGAATTTGAATAGATCTGGACAAGTGAAAATATAAGTTGTCAATTATCACTTTATAAATATATATATATATTTATACATAAATATATAAACACTACGAATTACTTTTTGTATGGCTAGTCTATAGAAACCCCCTTGAAATGTGTAGCTTCTCTAGAAGAAATGGAGTACAGTAAGCATCTGTCCTAATGCTAGAGACCGACCTTGTGATATAACTGTAGTATCAGTCATACACTATAGTAGCTTTTGAAAAAAAGAGAGGAACATACTGAAGTGTGAAACCTAGAATCTTGTGAGTCCCTTTAGGCCACAAAAGTTCTCATGCATCAGGAGAAAGAAATGTTGCTGAGCATCCTAGCCAGGTAGAGAATTCCTCTGAAGGCCACATGTAACCATCTCTGCCTAAGTCACGTGTTCAGTGCAGACTGCAGTATAAGGGAGGGAACTCCAAATGAGTTACTAGCAAACTGATAGAAACAGAACTAACCACAAAGCTCTCCACAGAATATTTTACTTTGCTTTTGATAGACTTAATGTAGTCTCAGAATCAAATTGAGAACCTTAACCTACCTATGTTTCAAATTCCTTTCATATTTGACACAGATATTAATGTTTGTGGCTTGGTAAAGGAACACATGAAGCTAAGAATGATTCTTAAGGTGACTTGAGTGCCTTCTTACATCTAAGTGCATACTCATTTTAGATAAAATTTGAGACAGAAATGCATAAAAATGTTTCTGAGTCATAGGAAAACTTTCAGAACTGTAATGTATTTACTGCACTCCCACGAGAAGCAAGACTTTAAAACAGACTAACTCATAGGAGAATGTAACACAACTGTGATGTGTTTGTACAGAGGTGGACACCAAATACATTTGGTCTGCCAGTAAAATACCAATTTATGAGTTAGAATCACTTGAACAGGTATAGCCTATGAGGCCCCCTGACAAGGCAAACAACAGTATCTGAAAGCTGTTCTTTCTGTGCAGGGAAGAAAAATGGTCACACAGAGAGAGGTTCCAAGAAGAATGGGAAGGGAATAAAACGGATTTGCAATTATGAGCTGAAAAGTTGTGGTAGGGAGAATACTACATAAATAGTTAAACTTTTGTGATTATTCTGTTAATTTTCTCCTCTGACTTCATGTATGTTTGGTACTGGTTGTCTTGGGAATCATGCCATGGTCTCAGGCTGCATAGTGGTAGGCTGGGTTTAAGAAGTATGTCTGCTGGACACCATTAGAGGCAATAAATGTCTGCTGGTCTTTTACCAATGTAGCTGTTTTACTTAAAGGTGTGAATTTACACAAACACAGTGAAATCAGAACTATCCCAGTAACATGAGTCATAAGATTACAACAGTTCTGTGTGGCATCAGCTGTTAGCAATGTAAGTACATCCTACCAGAATAGCTGCACTGACAGAAAGGATGTAGTTTGACTTAGTTTCCCTTGATTTCTTATCTAATGTTTTTAACATAGTATAAAAATACACAATGCTTTAGAGAAAACAAATAGAACAGACATAGCAAGCAACTACCCCAAGGGTCATCATAGGTATTGTAAAAGTAATGACATCGAACTCATTTGGGGAGGTTCAGCTGACCTGGGAGGAAAGGGGTTGGCGCAATATTCATTCCGGGTCAGGAATATGATGGCTTCCTGGTATCTTCTATGTCCTGAGTTGTGGCTGTTCTGCAACTCACACTACCACAAAGCAGAATAAAAACATTTCTAACTGGCTGGCCCAAAGCCATGTCCCCACCCAGAGTTAAGAGTTTTACTGAGACTCAGGGACATCTAACAAGGCTGGGAATGCGGAAAGCAGTTAAATGTCAGAGGATAAAGAAATTGAGGCAGAAGGAGACAGATGTCTCTCTGGCACATGGCTAAAGGATCTGGTGGGAGACTTTGGCAAAAGCTCGTGGTCTGCGTTTTCCTGTTGCTGTTGAGAGGAACTAGGCTTTGTGTACAATTCTGTAAACAAACAAATGACCTCAAGACTATTCCAACCTTGAACCCATTTTTCATTCAGATGCATCCACTCTTCTGCAAAGCCTCAGTATTCAGTTTGCCATGAAACCAAAAGGGCAATGAGGCTATCATCCCCTGGTTCTCATAGTGAAGTAGCCCAGCAACAAACAATGCAAAACTAAACTACAGATTGCCCCATCCATTAATCTGCACTCTTCATTTTCCCTTTTAACAGTGATGAGCTATAGGGAAAACAAAGAGCTGTTCTCATCAAATTTTGGACTAAGCCTTTCCTACTCTAATCACAAGAAAAACTTGATTGGAATCAATAGTTTGTGTTTTCAGATGCTTAAAATGGCATTTCTTGATATATTTTAGCAGTTCCTGTGCAAGGCACAGAAGAATACAAAATGAAAGTAACAGTAGCTGATGATATTTTGAACGGGAAGATATAATTCATTAGGAACCTGAAAGAAGCCCAGGACTGCTCTGACTTTATTGGAGACATGTTTTATTTGTCATATACTGAAAAGGGTGGGAAATTCAAGCAGATTAGAAATCTTCTAAATTCTGCAAAAAGCTGGCCTGCAGAAAAGGTTTACATAGGCAAACACATTTTCTTGATTTACTTTCTATCCAGCAATGTTCTAAGACTAGAGTTAATAGCAGCACAGTAGAGTAACTTGCAATAGAAATACTTCATTGTCCTATAGGGTATGTGATAGCTATGTAGCAGGAGCTTGCAGAAGCTGGCTGACAAAAATTGTGGTGATCTGCTACGTTAATCTAATTAGAGCTCTTCCTTGCAGCTTCGATTGACAGTTTGGAAACCTGTAAACTTCTCTAAACATAGACAGCCTTCCATTTGCTGCAGTTCAAGAGAGGACCCTCTTCTTGCACTCTTCCCTTGAACTGTTTCCATGGAATGCTGTCCATATTCAGAAAAATGTACAGGTTGCCAAACTGTCAACTAAAGCTGTAATGAATGGCTCTAATTACATTCAAGTAGCAGAGAGCATTGCCATTTTAATCAAATCTGAGCCTTGTGAGATATTTGGCAGAAATACAAGAGAAAGCCTGAGGAAAACACTGCCAAAATGTTAGTAACCTTTTATTCTAAATTCTGCCTGTCGGAGAACTGAATACCAACTGCTTAGCAAAGGTTTTTGTTTTGTGGGGTTTTTTATTGCAGCCTATACAGTTTCATCATGAATTATTATCTCGTTCTCTAACAACAAAGCAAAACAAAACCAAAAACACAGACCCACAATTTCAAGACTAAAAATGATGATCAGCAATTTTGCTAATCAGTCAGCTACAGTCACGTTGCCAGTCACAGACGAAAGGGGGACCTAATAGCATCCTTTCACTCAGAGTTTCTGCCAGCGCTCAGCTTCATGTTGTGTACAGCAAGAGACATACAAGCAAACTGCTTTGTCAGATATCCTGTCAGATGCTGCCAGCTCTTTTCCAAACGGCACAGCTTTATGTTCTGCAGCACTTTCTTACCCTAATAGTGTGAAAGAGTTATCCTTACTAGTGTGTGGTTACCTTGATATTCCATCCCTTTTTACAAATCAAAATTTGGAACTAACACCAAAATCATAGCTTTTTATTTATATGTTTACCACAGTTTCAAGACCTTACAGTGATTCAAATGTAAAATATAATTTTTTTTCAGTGACAGGAAAGAAAAAGATAATAAGCTACCTAATCATTCTCTAAGTTTAAAGGACAAGAAAAACAAAATCTCCAGAATTTTACAAAAACTATTCTGAAGGGTGAAGGAAGGCCACAAAGGAATTCTTCCTTCTTCAGGAGAAATTAATTCAGTAACATAAGATTTTCAATGCCATTCACATCTCAGATATTTCAAGTGCAGTACAAGAGATCTCCATCCACCACCTCTCTTCATTTTCAGGAGACAGCTTTCATTTATTTCTCTAGGCATTGTGCTAGTCTTGTCCTACCAGCTGTTGTACAGAAGTCCTGCTGCTTCATGTCCCAGCAGAAGGCCGAATGCCAACCAAGTCTTCTGCTCACTATTGCATTATTGGAGTGCTCTTGCTCCAGTTCCATTCCCAGCAACAAAGACCCTCAGAAAAAGTCTTCTTCCAAAGTTCCAAAAAGTTTTTTTATTCATATTTTTTCAATTACATGCTCTATGTTTGTTCAGTATGGTTTTAAATTGTACAGAACCTAAAAGAGGGGTAATCCAGGCCCTTTGCAACCGTCTGTCTAATAACTGATTCTGAAGTAGCCTCCACTACATCATTACTCAGCTTCCTGAATAGTGACAGGGGTTGTAGAAAGGCACTACCTAGCTACAGACAGCCCTACCATGGTCTCCCTCAGTGATGAAGTTTAGCAGCCCTCAAGAAACAGCCTCTCAATTTCTAATCCTAACCTCTTTTCCTCATACAGAACTGAATGATTAGAGTAGCAGTCTAAACCATTGCATTTTCTTTCCTTTTTGGGGAGGTTGTTTCTAAAGAAGCTTTCTCTATTTTTCTTGAAGCTTTTTTTTTTTTTTTTTTTTCCCCCCCACTTAGTAAGGGCTTTTGGGAAACTACTGATGGGCTTTTTGGACAAAAGATAATCTTGCTGTTATCTTTTTCTGGAAACTATGTTTCAAAGCTGCTGGTAAATTACCTTTTTGGTAAACTGATGATCAGCATGGGATATGTCACTGGCAACTTCACTGTTGATGCAACTAAAATATCAGATTAGATAACAAGGAGAAAACGGGTTGGTTTTTTTAATGCTGGTTGCGTTTTCCATTCTTTAAATGTATTCTTTAAATACATGCATAGGTCTTTCTGGCTTCAGCTAATAACAGATGTTTTAAACATGATGTAAAAGCTCCACACAGAAGGATATTTTTCTCCTATCAACTTCAGTTTGAAGCATGAAATATAATTATCCTTATATCATTATCTTAGCCTGCATAGTTCAAAGAAATAAGACACAATCTGGAAGTGTTTCTGTGCCAAAAAATGTGCTAGCCTTTTCTTCTTCTAAAATCTGAGTAGCAGTTAGGAAGGAGAGAAGAGAATCCTTTTTCTCTTTTTCTGGGTTAGCAAAAATTGTTTTCTTCACTTTATTTTCCAACACAAAGCCTGGTATCACAACCACCCTTCCTTCATGGCTAAAGCCTGAGATAAGAGCATTCAAAATACACAGAAGATACCTAAGTTGAAATAGTTTGCTTTTCGGGCATGCTGAGTGCTTCCTGCAAATGATGCACCACTGGTGCCTCAGGAGAACACAGCTCTGGGCAACCAGAACAAAAGTCTGGTTTACTGGGAGAAGTCATGTGCCCTGTTCTGTATACCCTGATACCTCAACATACCTCCCATGTTACTCCAATGAAGAGTAGTAATAGCAGCTGTATGAGAAGTAAAACAGGCTAGAAGTGGGATCACCAAAGACAATAGCAGCTATTTTATATAAATCTTTGAGTTCTATGACATTGATAAATTAAGATGGGATCTGCTACTCCGTGTATTAGGAACACCATTTGCCTGATGGTTGAAAGGTACAATGAGGACATTTACACAGGAGTTAATCACCATAAATTGTTCTTAGAGTCAGTGGGCATCTAATCAGTCTAATTAACATAAACTATGGAATTACTTATCTCTGCCTTAAGCAAATTTTAAAGATAGGCCAAGTGATCCCATGCTAATGGTGCTCATTGCTTTCTACCACCCGTGAAGGCAACACGGATGACAAAGTCAGCTGTAGTGAGCTGAGAGGAACCTGATTCCAGGTAATAAAATGTAAAAGATAACAGACAGATCTTCATCTTTACCTTGAAAAGTGAAACCTGGGGTCACTACAAGCTTGCCAGTGGGATCTTGCTGCCACACCAGGTAAGAAATGACCTCACTTCTGTTTGCTTTGATATTGATGGGACTCAGAAGAGCTAGTAGCCTCTTTTTCGGGCTGTGAAACTTCCACATACTAACCCAATTATTTCAGCTACAACACAAGCTATTAGACTTCCTGTCACCTGACTTCAGACAAATATCATGTGTAATGTCTGGAAAATCAGCCATCTTCAGCTGTCTTGCAGTCACTGAAGAGAAACGGGCCTCTCCAAATGATGGTTCACTTGACCTATTTTATACACAACCTATGTCAGGATTAGATGACCCACTTTCTAGGGGTGGGTTTTTTTTCTCTATCAGCAGTATGGACAGTACATATCCAACACAAACATGGATGTCTGATTTTGATAAATATAAGGTAGGGCAGGCTGATTTCACCCACTGTTTCATTATCTCCAAGATTTGCTGTGACCATTGCAGACCTGACTCTGCATAGTGTTTTTAGAGAATCGCAGAACACTTTGGGTTAGAAGGGACGTTTAAAGGTCATCTACCAGCTCCCCTGCAACGAGCAGGGACATCTTCAGTTAGATCAGCTCACTCATTTAACTTGAAGTACTTCTTCCCAGACAGTATTTAGTTTATATTATTCTTCTCTATGCTCTCTCTTTTTCTTTTCGCTGCTTGCTTTGTTATGAGGACAGTTTTTAGTAATGGAAAAGACATCCTTGATTACCTGTGAAGTTACTTTCCCAAGGACAGCAAAAATACATACTGAAGCTGAGTTAAATTTCTGATTGTTGTGGAGATGAGAGAATTGAAGATAATAACTTTACTACAGGGGACATAATTTCTTGCACAAAAAATCATTCCATAAATTAAACTAGTCATATTTGTGTATTTTTAATCTTTGAAGGTAGGGGGAGTATTGTTTTGAATGAAAAAAGAAGTCCTGGGAAAGTGTAAGAATTGGACAGTAACTCTTCCTTTCTTCAGTTATGGAGAATTTCTATTATCTCCACCCAAGACCTCTTAAGGAGATGAATCGTTCCTTGGGAGAGACTTACATATACATTGTTCAGTAGAGCATAATGCAAAGACCAAAACACTACAGAAGGTTATTTACTTCAACAGGCTGCTGCTTTCCCAGTTTTACTGCTACAAGATCTGAGCTCATATATCTTAGAGGACATCATACAATGTGGTGATACCAGCCCACTTCATTGGATAGTGTATGCATTACTTTATGACAACTCCAATTAGGACTGCTGCAGTGTCTGGACAAGATGAGGATGAGTCTATGGTGAAGCAACCCAAGTCCAGAGAATGGCTGTGGAGATTTGGGGATCCAAAGGATTTGCTGACAGGATTGGTAGTAAAGCAGTGTTTCTCACTGTCCTTCCCAGAATTCATTGAAAATGACTAATCTCAGTGTCAAAAGCCAAAAAAGTATGAATGTTGATCCATGTGAGATCATTTTTAAATTAAAGGTGAAGATGGAGCATGGGCAATGTGTCATCATTTTCAGTTCAGTGCTAGTTTTGGTTTGGGTTTTTTTGTTTGTTTCATTTTGTTTTACCAATGTTTGTAGACAGTACAGCTTGCTAGTCCAGATTTTCCAACATATTTGAACATCCAAGGATAGGTAAAAGGATATATATCACTCACTGTGAAGCCTTGTGTATACATCTTTGGGTACTTAATATAACTAATTATGATAACTAGCAGAAGCAGCATGGCTCAGGAGCAACAAGTTGCCCTGAACCAGCAGCAGGGTACATGTGACTCAGCTGTCAACAGATGATACTACATTTCATGTAGAATTTATCACCATATTGCTGCCCACAGCTGTATGAAGAGCATGGGTCAGTATTATACTTTGACTTCCAGATGGAGCATACTGGGGGTCCCATCAGATTTCAAGTAGCTGATTTTACCTGAGTGTTTCATGACTGAGCTATAGCTTGAGGAGAATAATCACAGCTTCCTCAGTCAACCACAAGATGAAGCACCTTCTCTTATCTTTCTCATTACACACTGAATGATTATGACAATTGACAATAAAGATGTGGGATTGTGCATGATTACTTGATATGGTCTATTAATGTGTATTTAATTAGTATACAAAAGGACACAAATCTCTTGGCTAAAATTGAATTCTTTAGTTAAACAACTCAAGTGATGCAAAAACTCAATGATCACCAGTCAACCACGGTATACGGGACATGAAATACATAAAGGTGTGACACAGTCCTTACTGCTGAAGTGAATGCAATAGCAAGATACCATCTATAGGCAAGTTTTCTCTATCAACTCATAACATGTTATTTCATAAGGGAGGCTGGCTAACCAATCAGGACAGATGACGTCATGCTGCAACACTGTGAACACTTCAGAAATTGTAGGCAAAACTAAGAATGACAAGATCTTTTACATTAAGGCCCTTCTATGTTAAAAACTGACATTTCTAGAGATATTTAAAGTGCTGATTGAGAGATTTGTTTTTTTAAGATTATGGACCAGCCAGCATGTAACTGTCTACAGATTAAACCAGCGGAGAACCTTGCAGGCTGATACATGGAAAGTAGTTTGAGTCAGCAGGATTTGAACTGTAGCTAGACCAGCAAATATTCAGTTATGATTGCATTAACATGCCTTTTGTAAATTGGTCTGCTCTGGGATTTTTTTTTTGCCATATCTTAACACATTTTACATAAATCAAAATAGAAGTCATTGCTTTCACATGAACATTTATGGTCACCAAGTCCTGGGAACCAGAACCACAAGCAACAATGAGCAATTGAAAAAGTTAAAATGTTACAAAGGAGATGACTTGTTTCCCAATTGAATGATAACCAGAGATCCACTCATATTCATTCAAAGCCTTTTCAGAAGTATTTGTTCCCTTTTGACTGGCCCACACAACTCATCAGAAACTGTACAAAATGGTCTTTTTATTGCTTGCCACTTCACTTCCTGGAGCTGAAAGATTCCCTGAAAGAAGACGGGGAAAGTGACTCCTTCATGGCCTGACAGGCCTTAGCCTTAATTAAGGCTTTTGTCATATCAATCAGTGATCTGATACAGAGGCTGATCAAGTAATTCAATCATTAATTCACCCTTGAAGAAATTTAGGATGACCAGTTTCAACAGCCTGAGCTGTTCCATATATCAAAGTTCTTCTGAAAAGCACCACAGACAGCTCACTAGTTGCTTCAGGGAAGTCTCCAGCCTCACAAGCTCTCCTTCGCTTCCCAAGATGATTACAGTTTGTACTAAGTAACTCTGTCACGTGCTTTACCACTGGCTACCATGTGAAGTGACAGCCTGATTTGGGCATGCACAGAGCCCTCTTGCCACAGTGCTACGAATGCAAAGCACCTGGCTGGACCTCCTCTTTGCCTTAGTCCAGTCACAGCAAGGGTGAGGCTGAGCTAAAGGACATGCCAGCATGCTGTACAACTGACAAGAAACAAAGAGGCTTGGGCATATTTGGGAAGGGCTTCTTGATTTACCCAAGTGATGACAAAGGATGATAACTCTGTCTGCAAAGCAGTCCTGTTGCCATAGTCACTACTGGTGCTGACACTCCTGCAATCGCTATCGGGAGCAGGAACTTCTGAGTATATAAATAACAAAAATATGTGGGGCCTGATTCTCCTGTGGCTTTCAGCAAAGGCACTGCTGTTACTGTTGTGCATTATTTCAGATTGACAAAAAGTTTGGGAGGAGAATTAGACCCAAAAGAAGAGAGTGTGATAAATGCATCAGAAATTTTCAGGCACTTAATCTTTTAGTAAATTCTAAGCAAATATACAGATCTTAGAAAGTCAGAGAATAAAACAAAAGTTTGCAGTCAGGAAAGATGCTTGGAAGTGCTGTGAAGAAACTGTAACTGGTGTAAATCAGCAGTCTCCAGGAATGGGGTTTTACCCATTTATGCTAGGAGATGGCTGGACCCTGCAGCTGGGTCTGTGTTCAGCTCAAGGTTCCTCTCACAAACTTTCACCATCCCAGTTCTACTGGTTCAAGAGCAACCCTTTTTTAGAAACCTGGTACTTCCCAACATGAAGCTTTCATTGAGGGTAGGGGAAAGGAGAGGAAATTTGTCGTTTCCTTGATTTGTCTCCCCCAGTTTCACGCTTTGGTGCTTTGCCCCAGAAAGACAAACTTTATGAAAAATTGTACAGAGACCCCTGCTGCTTAGAAGATCATACAGTTCATTTTATTATCAGCAACTATGAGCAACTAGCACAATTTCCTACAAGAAGCTGGCAACAGACATCCCAACAACAGTCTTTCTAAGGGAGCAATACGGATAAAATATCTGTCTTACTAGACATATTATTTGCCTCATTGTAAAATGGACAAAGAAAAGTAAACTAGAAAAATAAAACAAGTTTTGACAAGTACTATGCTCAAATTGGCAGTTTTCAGTGAGAAAGACTATAATGCTACTTCACGAAATTCTGACTGATGTGACAATTTGTAATTCCCATGACATATCAAGAGGCTGTTTAGGCATTTATAGATATATACTCTTTTAGTCAGTTACAAACCACGTAAGAGCTTTCATACATTAAAGGAAACATTAAAGCAATGGAGTTAAGCCACTGTAGCACAGCTGTGGAATAAGAATCAAGCCAAAGTGGGTTTGACTTTAATAGGACTCTCAAAGTTGTCTTATATGATAGCCTTATAAACAAGCTTGGAAAACATGCCTACACAGCAAGTAACTTGGTACAACAGGATCAGGCACTAGAAGCCTGTGTTCACAGACCCCTGAAGAACCAATTTTGGACCCCACCAGTCTCTGGAGGGATTTGCAGAGCTTTCAGTATATGCCTGGAGCCAAAATTCAGATTTAGTTTAATCTCCAAGGAATCTAGGTCACACACTCCAAAACCTCCATAAAACCAAGCCAATACACATAAACAGGCCAAAGATATACTGCTTCTCCAAATCAGATTAAGAATGTAGATACAGCCAGAGACTAGATGCAATAACTGTAGAGTAACCAAAAAAAGTGGCTGAAAATGTTTGCACATGGAATAATTAATAATGGTTCACTATCAGCCTGAAGTCTGTATTGAATGGAGATTCATGAAAGGCTGTTCTGGACTTAATGCTGTTTGATATTTTCATTAACAGCTTATATGAAGAAACAGAGAGGATGCTTACTTTAATTAGCCAATGACACAAAAGAGGAGTGGTCTACCTAAAGAACTGATCTGAAAAATCAGCCTGAAATTCATAAAGGACACCTAATTGAAATAATTGTCTACAGAAATATAGGACATGGACCTACTGTCTTAGTACTAGTTCTGGAGAAAAGTATTAAACAGCTTTATCACAGACTGAATTTTTTTTTTTTTTTTTTTTTTAAAGTCACCGTTTGGCAAACAATTAAGTCATGTCAGGATGTACAGGTAGGAATACGGTGTAAGAGCAGGTGAAGCTGGCGGCTGCAAATGGAATACTGTGTGCACCAGATCTGGAACAGAAATGCCCATCCTCCACCCATGCATGTCCCCATACGCACCATCCTCTTTTCATTGTGATAAGTAGGTACTCTTAAAATGCCTAACAAATGTTAGCTGTAAGCGACAATAAGACAAAACAAAAGTGGCAAAAATGACCCACAGAAACGAGTAACGATAATAATTGCTGACTGCATGGTTACCTTAAGCATTTTACTTCTGCACTGCTACTAATGATCCCAAGAGGACCAGTGACGAAATGACCTTACTTGTCACATTAGTCAACTTCCCTCCTGCCAGACACTCAGCAGCCTGCTGTGGTAGGACCCATAGTAATGCCTGTCTCTTTCAGTGTCTCCATTCTTCTCTAATCTTACTCATTATGTACATGATTTTTGGCACTATTTCTCCTAATGGAAATTTAAGTTTTAGTGTCTGAGAACCAGAACACCATTCTTAAATCTTGTCTAGGCTACACATCTCTGGGGGATTCTTCATGACTTAAAGCAAATGACAGAAACTCTACAAAGGATTTCTTAAATTATGACTTGCTATTTTAGACAACAGAAGAGGTATGGAATCTATACCACCCCACAAAAAAAATCCTATGTATGCTATCCTGTCTCATTCTCTTCCCCGCTCTACTACTCCTTCGGGTTGGGTCCATCCTGGAGACAGTCCAGAGTTGACCATTGCACAGCCTGGCCTTCTGATTCAAACTTTCTCTGAAAGGGACAGTGAAAGGGTTTTTTTAAGTAGACTTCAAATTCTCTTTATCAGGAAATACTCTTGGCAGTCTCAGAACTCCTCATACACTCCCATCCAACATCTTCCCATGATCTAGCTCTCTGTCACATCACTATGAAGTAGTCTGTTCATTACAGCCAACTGAATTTCAGATCTAAAAACATCAAACCATTTTTTTATGAGTAGCCTTTCCTTTGACCTAATGGAAACAGAAAATCTTTAACACCAAACTTCTACTGTGTGCAAGAGTTTCTCTAGAAGCCTTCTGAGTGTTTTGGCCCAGTGTAGAAACTACAGATGAAGGAGAAAGGCCCAGACTGGAGTATAGGCAGCACTGTTGTAAAAATCAAATTAACTTTTATTGTAGTGTAAATAGTTAGTGCAAATAAAGAAAGATTGTAATCACAACTTGTATTCCTGCACTGCACATTGTGGCTATGTACACCTACTGATTAGCAAGCATTTATAAACATTAGCTTTAATGGATAAAATAGTCTGCATATTCAACATAGATAAGACATCTGTCATGCTTTTGTCACTCACTTGAACAAGATATCCCCATCTTTCTGAACTCCAAACTTCTGTTTTTAACAGGCAAAGTAAATCCTGCCTGATTAACTGTGTGAATAAGGCACAAAGTGTTTATGACGGGCCAGGTATGAAAAGACAATAACAAAATATAGGTTAACAAAAGATGGTACATTTCCAAGCTGCTCTCCACCACTGACCACCAGTCCTGGCTGACTGGGGAGGTCCTCACAGATTGGAAATTGGCCAATGTGACGCCCATCTATAAGAAGGGTCAGAAGGATGATCGAGAAAATTAAAGGCTTGTCAGCTTGACTTTGGTGCCCGGGAAGCTGACGGAGCAGCTCATCCTGAGTACCATCACACAACACATGTGGGACAACCAGATGCTCAGGCCCAGTCAGCATGGGTTCATGAAAGGCAGGTCCTGCCTGACAAACCTGATCTCCTTCTACGACAGGGCAACCTGCTTATTGGATGAGGGAAAGGCTGTGGATGTTGTTTCCCTTGACTTTAGTAAGGCCTTTGACACCATTTCCCACAGCATTCTCCTGACAAAACTGCGGGCTCATGGCTTGGATGGGCACACGCTTTGCTGGGTAAAAAACTGTCTGGATGGCCAGGCCCAAAGAGTTGTGGTGAACAGAGTTAAATCCAGTTGGCGGCCAGTCACGAGTGGTGTCCCCCAGGGCTCGGTGTTGGGGCCACTCCTGTTTAACATCTTTATTGATGATCTAGACGAGGGGATCGAGTGCACCCTCAGTCAGTTTGCAGATGACACCAAGTCGGGTGGGAGTGTTGATCTGCTCGAGGGTAGGGAGGCTCTGCAGAGGGACCTGGACAGGCTGGAGCCATGGGCTGAGGCCAGCTGCAGGAGTTTCCATAAGGCCAAATGTCGGGGGCTGCCCTTGGGCCACAACAACCCCCAGCAGCGCTACAGGCTTGGGGAGGAGTGGCTGGAGAGCTGCCAGTCAAAGAGGGACCTGGGGGTGTTGATTGACAGCCAGCTGAACAGGAGCCAGCAGTGTGCCCAGGTGGCCAAGAAGGCCAATGGCATCCTGGCCTGTGTCAGCAATAGCGTGGCCAGCAGGGACAGGGAAGGGATCTGACCCCTGTACTCGGCACTGGTGAGGCCACCCCTCAATTCCTGTGTTTAGTTTTGGGCCCCTCACTACAAAAAGGACATTGAATGACTCGAGTGTGTCCAGAGAAGGGCAACGAAGCTGGTGCAGGGTCTGGAGCACAGGTCGTACGAGGAGCGGCTGAGGGAACTGGGGGTGTTTAGTCTGGAGAAGAGGAGGCTGAGGGGAGACCTCATTGCCCTCTACAGCTACCTGAGAGGAGGTTGCAGAGAGCTGGGGATGAGCCTCTTTAACCAATTAACGAGCAATAGGACAAGAGGGAATGGCCTCAAGTTGCACCAGGGAAGGTTTAGACTAGATGTCAGGAAGCATTTCTTTACAGAACGGGTTGTGAGGCGTTGGAATGGGCTGCCCAGGGAGGTGGTGGAGTCCCCATCCCTGGAGGTGTTTAAGAGTAGGTTCAACTTAGCACTGAGGGATACGGTGTATTTGGGAACTGTCAGTGTGAGGTTAATGGTTGGACTGGATGATCTTCAAGGTCCTTTCCAAACTAGTTGATTCTGTGATTCTGTGACGTAGCACTGAGGGAACTGGTGTAGTTGGGATCTGTCAGTGTTAAGTTAATATGGTTGGACTGGATGATCTTCAAGGTCTTTTCCAACCTAGATGATTCTGTGATTCTGTGATTAACAGGAGATATGGGAAGACAATATGTCAGAAATTTCTCAGTTTGGTGGCAGATATAAAAATAGAGCTTCCAGAAAGTCTGATGCCATTTTTTTTGGTTAGTCTTTATCTATGATAATCTGGGGGATAGTGTGGGGCCATAAAATGTGTGAAGAATCGATGTATAAAATTCCTTACATACCTGAAGAAGAGCTATTAACTATAAAAATGCAGGTGAAATGACAAATATTAAGATCTATTTGATATTGATCAAAATGTCCTAATGTGACAGTACGGATTCATAAGCTGTGTTCACATTTAAGGAAAAAGGTTAAGACTGTTTTTTAAAGTCAGTTGCTTTCTGTTTAAATGGGATTTTCTTTTGTGAGCACAAGAGTTTTCATGAGAACTAACATAGAATTCAAGCATTTTTTAGCAGGAACTGTGAGTGAAAACAACACCAACTTCTTTGTACATAATAAACATACTTTTTTCCTCCATGCAATAGGAGACAGCTTTGGTAATGGGTCCTAAAGAGAATGAATTCAGATGAACCAAGGGCACTGCAGGTTTTAAATGACAAAATAAGAGCAATTGTAAGACAAAATCTTGAGCGCAAAATACTACAATCAGCATTAGTTTATCTTGTTAAATTGGGTGATGCACATCACCAAAATGCCAAAATTTCTCACTGTGATTTGTTTAAAAGATACACTTCAGCTTTTTGAAGTTTCTGATTTAGCCATTTAGCCAGTTCCTAAATTAGAGCAGATTAATTCCACCTAATGTTACAGTTTATCAAATCTGCATGATATTATAATTGCAAGCATGAAAACCATAATTAATATTGCAAACAAATTGCAACAGATCCCTTCCTCAGGCACTAAGAATAATCAGGATCCAACAACCACTTTTGGGATCGCCTTTTCATGCCTCCCGAAGGGGCACTGGCCCACAGCCCACATGTTGAGCAATGCTGGCCTCAGTGCATTTAGAGGCAAACAGCTGCATAAGTGCAGGTCTGTGTGGATGAGGGAAATTTCGCTATGGCAGAGCAGGCTTCAGTGCATGCTGCTCACTGAAGCAAGCTCCCCTCTGCCCGGGGGTTTGGTAGTCTGGGATCAGGGCCAGTTTAGGCAGGTGTTGAGCTCTTTGAGACCGCTAGGAAGCCTCAGCAGCCGCCCTCCCTTTTTCTCTCTGGAGCAGCTTTTAATCTGAGGGTCTCACCCTTGGTCAGAGCAACTGCGTTGTAACTGTGCCCAGTCCTGGCCGCTGTACCCTGGAGTTTTGTACCTCAGCCTTAGCTCCTGAGTCAATTCCCCAAATTGACCGTGGACCTGCCTCATCACTATGACCACCAGACTGTGTGTGACCTGGCTACCACACGCAAGCACAGACTGATCCTACCACTGACTTGCTGACCTGTTGCTTACTTGACCTTGGACCTGCTGTGTTGCTGTGGGCTTGTCTGGGAGTCTGGACTCTTGTTGAAGCTGTTATCACAAAACCTGCTCTACTTGCCTTGGACAGGTGCTGCAAGATGGCATCCTTGTTGGTGAGGACACTGTCTCTGTCTATGCTTGCCGTGCTTGGGTCCTGGCTCCCCTTCTTGCTGAAACTTGGGATACTGCATTTTGTTTTCTACACTAATTAAAACCACCACATCTATGGGCAGTCTCAAAGAAGCAAGATGAAATGCTCATGGTTAGGGAGCAGTATCTAGAGAATGTGTACAATAAAGTACAATCATATGATGAAATCAATATGAAAAATGATGTCTGGTAAAAACAGAGGGTAATTTTTCTATGAAAAATTTCAGGTTTTCAAATATCAACTTCAGATGAGCATGAACTCAATTTTAAATGTCTCTTCTTCAGAAGTTATATTTAATATGACACAGAATTATGATAGATATGACTATAGGTGAGTATTTCAGAATTGTTCCTCAAGACTTACTTCTCTCACAAGCCCCTCTGATGCATGGTAGAAGGACTACAACTTTGGAAATTGATGACACTCTTGATAAATATATACTGTAAATTGCCACTCATTTACACTGCGGTCTGGAAATCACCAACCCAGGGAGCTCTCCTAATGCTACACAGAATGGAAGACATTCAGTTAAACAGTGAAAAGGAAGGTGGTTGAAGGAAAATTGAGGGCTCCTATGAGGATTTTCCTCTGTGTAGAGTGGTTGGCCAGATGAGAATTAAGGTAAGTCAACAGCTATAGGTTTATAGCATTCCCATAATTACATTTTCCTTGAACAATGTAAGTTGGTGTTACCTCACTATATGTAATAAATAAAAAAACCCCTCACAACTCCCTGTCCCTGTCAATGTTAACGGGTGTACTGCATCTCCTAATTCCCTGTGCACTAATGCTGCGTAAGTATGCATTCAACACGTTGTAGGATGATTTCTACCTAGCTAGTAGCTTCTAGGCTTCTTTGAATTGAAATTTCTAAAAGCTTTCCTGTTTCACTTGAATCACTTTTTGTTCTGCTTTCTGGCTTTTTGGACTATTTTCAATGGGCCTTCTCCACAAGTTTTACTCATTCAGGCACTTTAACATGTAGAGAATTACAAAGAAAACTCAGGCTGATATTTGTTCTGTAAATCCCAAGTTACAACTATCTTCAACCTACTGTGACAAATATCAAATACAGATTTTTCTAAATTATCTGATTTTAAGGGTAAGATTTAAATGTGATATAGGCAAATGCTTGTGAACAACCACTTCCCCCTTCTCTGAAGTAAGGTATCTAAATACTTAAGCAGATTTGACTATGCCAGTCTTTTGTGTTCTGCCAGCAAGCTACATCATACAGAGGAGAAAGTAGATTTGACAAGTAACGAGATTTCCCCAAACTGTTAATGGGGCAGTATCTATTCACTACACTTTCATTTCTATTTCCTGGGATTATTAATGTACTGCAGTTATCTTCTAAGTAGTTCTAAGAACAAACGTTACTCAGGCTGGCATGTAATTGTTAATATTTAACAGGTATAATTTTTGGTGATAAATCATTATTAAAACAGTGGAAACATCTACAGTAGCTCATCTCTCATCCATCTGTAATCAACACTGAAAGATGGGCCCTCCAGAAGGTGATTTACAGCAGGAATCTAGTCATATTGTCCTTTAGAGATGAATCAAATGCAGTTTTAAACTACAGAAAAACAGGCAATGCCTTTCTCCACTGACTGCAGAAGGAGCTAAAGAAGGTTATCTTCACTGGGCCAGAGATGGCCTTTAGGAATATCCTTATATCATACCTGATTAAAAATAACGAAGCTGAGCAGTAGACTGGCTAAAGATTCTCTAGAAAGCCAAAAGAAGGCCTCATATTAGCAGGCAAATGGCCCAAGCTAGAACTACATGTGTGGTTTGACTGTTATTTGAGTTTGGTGTAGAAACAGTTCCTCTGTTTTCTTTCCTGATTATCTGGGATCAATTTAGCAGAATTATGGGCCACTGAACTTCACCTAAGCCAAGGAGACAGGAGGAAGGGTACATCTGGAATACTTTTTAATGTCGGATTTTGTTCAGCTGGAAACAGTAGCTCGGTCACAGCTTCTGTTCTGAGAAATATAACTCCGGAAGATCAAGTTATATTCAATGTTTACTCAGTTACTAGGGGTTGTGGCAAATTCTACTCAATTTAATAAGGCATGCTCTGAGAGCAGAAATTATAGAATCATCCCCCAGTTCACAGTCAAGGGACATTTTGGAATAAAAGTCTAAGTTGCTTGTGACTTATTTTGAGTTCCACAACATAAGACACACCTACAGGAAGAGAACGTGTTCTGCACATCAGGTGCACCAACCAATACACTCAGCAACTGATGGCATGAAGCCTGAGTATGACAGAACTATGGTGAAGTAACCGTAATCAGTGTGAAGTTTAGATGTCTAAAAACAGAAATCCTGGAGATGTATTGCCTTATATTTCAAATAGGACAAGTAACTGATGTATTTGTTTCTATTTTTACCATTTTCTCACTAAATAACACAAACTGGTTTACTTTTTAATATGGTGGAAGTACAGGGATTAACTATACATCTTTCATTTTGAGGCACAGAGGGATTACCCCTTTTTATGCACTGTATGTCGCCCAGGACACCTGTAGTAACAGGTAACAACTAGCATTACTTTGGTGCATGGTGAAAAGGATGTGAAGCAGAAAGCAGAATTAAATCATTTAATAACAAACAACATAAAGGGGGACAGATTCTCTCAGCAAAGGTTAAGTTATTGTGTGAAGAGAAATCTTGTTTTTACATAGATGATGATTTACTGCTCCAGTGTAGGATATAATGTCTTAAAATGAGACCATTGCACAGGGTTGATTTTAACCCTTTGATAAAAGAGGCCACATCTCCATTGCTGGCTGCCCTTAGTAACTCAGTAGCGTATTTACCCCCATCTACACTATTTACATGCAAGACTACTCTCAAGGCCAGGCTAGTGTATGCTACTTAATATTCTTGGAAACAAACCTCTGGTGTGTTTGGTTTCAAAAAGATTCCCCAAAGTGATACAATCTGGCTTTGTATTACCACATGTACACTTGCTCTCATGGGCTATGAGAAACAGGGGACAACATTGAAGGTTCTTCTTCCCAGCTACCACAAAGGAAAGTCATAGTACCTGGAGCTCAGGTGAGACCAGGAGTGCTATGATCTTGAGGGGACAACTGTATTGTGCAATGCCACAGGGACTGCAGTGTCAGTATAAGCACATTTTCAGTGAACTTGGTGGCACACTTCTGCACTTGGCTAAAAGCTGGAAAAGATCGCTGGTTCTGTCTGCAACAGCAAATCAAAAATGTGAGGCTTCTCCTCCATTACTGACCGGCAGCCAAGGGAGATCTGGTTTAACTGCATTTACAAAGGAAAAGAATAGGTCAAGGAAGAAATCAGTCCAGATTTTTGACTCTATAGAAATGATCTAGTTAAGGTAGATCAGTCCTCTGTCTCTCATGGCTCTCTTTTGAGGGAAGTGGCAGAAAAAAGGATTTCATAAGACGGTCTGTAGGGAGCAGAAGCACATGTTTCAGATACCTAAAGAATGTCTGAAGACAAAAATAAGTCATACTGTAGAGTTTAGACACTTCTATGATTTGGTAGCAAGTAAACAGTGGGTTTTGGATTGCAGTTTTAAATTTAGGCACTTTTTTTCTAGATTGAATTCCAAGGCACTAAAAGGGATCGAGGAGACAGACTCTTTCAAGACCTCCCGGTCTGAATAGAATTGCAGTGCAGGTGAGAGTATATTTATTTGATTTGTTTAACTTCCATAAATTTTGGACTGTTGTCAGTTCTCAAGTCAGGACCTTCCATGTGATGGTGGGCAGCTATAGACAACAAGGATAACCCAAGACAAATCCTAAGCGAAAGAACACAAACAGTCCTTCTATGACAAATTAAAATCACAAATTTTTTCTCTCTTCCCTGCCCCCTCAGTAGTTGTTGATTTATTGCCCTGAATTTCCAATCAAAGCATTTCATTCAAAACCAAGAAGTTAAATAGGCACTGAATTAATGATTTGTGGAGGAGAACTTGCATCTAGAAATTATGGCAAAAATGCAGAGTACAGTTCGAAAGGAGCAAATAATAACTTTCTAAGAGAAAGCTTCATTAAACTTGAAAAGTTAGTAAAGAAATAATTTTCTAAGAGAAAGCTTCGTTAAACTTGAAAGGTTAGTAAAAATGTAGAATCAAACATTTCTGCTCTGTCCCATTAGTTTATTTCTCCAGATTTAACTAATATAAAAACATCATCCTTCTTAAATTATAGAAGACTACACTTTCAAAATGAGTAGTTTATCTATAGCTAGAAAACATGTTTAGTTAGAGCTCTATCCTGAGACATGCCATTGGAACCTTCATGTATCAGTGTTTGCCCAGGCAAAACTCATATTTGTTCATGCAAATGTCCAGCTAGGACACATAAATATTGATTTGTTTGCTTAAGGAAGATATTTTTGCTGGCAAAAGTTTTTGAAAGTGTGGCCTAACATCTAGTCCCAGACTATTTAATGGCCTTTGAAAACAGAATGTTAGCAGGCAATTTTTTAAGTTTGTCAAAACATAAAAAATTTGAAAAAGATATATTCAGATATTCAGGTTTGACCATTCTGAATCTTGAAAACAGCATTTCAGAAAGAATAAGGTTTCACAGAAGGAAAGAGGGTCTCTATTTAAAGCAGGAGCCTGGGAAAATCAATACTATGTTCAGTTCCTGTAACTGCAGCAAAGTTTTCTGACACTGGGCAAGTATCCTAATCACTCAGTCCTTTAGTGCTGAGCTGGAAAAAGTGGGAACACTGGTGCTTATTTTTCCTGTCTGGCTTCATTAGCCTTGAAGATCTTTGGAAACAGGATTGTCCCTGATTATGTATGGTTAGTGTGTGCAGGAAGACCCAGATCTTCAGCTGGAAGCTTCATGAACTACAAGGAGTGGATAGTGTGCAATTAAAAGGTTGAAAACTTTCAGTACAGCATTTCTAAATACAGTGCTCTCTAGGAAAGGGGGAGGGAAGATTTTAACTTTCTTGCATAAGTTTCAATTAACTAAGATATTTACTGTGCCTTTTGAACACTGAAAAACACAGAACAAAAAAAAAAATCAATACTGAAGTATATTGTAAGTAAATTTCAAGTATTTTAAAATTTAGCTAGTGCTTTGGCTATTTCACAAAAATAAGCTAAGCAAGTTAGCTTTAAGAACCATGACAGTAAGAAACACATTCTGCTGCTACTCTTCTAACTAGTGGTATTAAAAATTACTTTTTTCACAAGAAGCTCTGGAAGGTTATGTTAAATGGGGAAAGCAGGTACAGATACTTTTCTCTTTTGCAAAGATTTGCTTTTGCAGGAGAACACAGCATGATGTAAGATAAAAATTGTGTCACTTCTGTCAAAGTATGTAGCCATTTCTTTGCAGTCGGGACTGAAGATTAATCACTTTCATAGGTGCACAGTCTTTCACAGCAAACCGGCAACATGGTGTCACAGGTAAAACTGGCACTTTTCTTCACATTTCCAAGCTTTAATACTTGGAATTCAACATCTTTTTCATTATTAAAAAAAAAAAAAAAAAAAAAAGCACAGTTGGAGGCCATTGACAATATTTGTCTTTTAGATAAAAATGGGCCATGAGAAAAGGAACATCATTCAAATTGTTTTGAATTGTCACAGAACTGAAAGGCAATTATAATTAGGGCAGCACAAACAATTGACTTAATGTTGGCTGACCATCAGCCATTGGCTCTTTTTTCCCACAGTGAAATAAAAGAGTAAAGGGTGTTCCATTTCAGATCAAATGAAACTGTTAAGATTGGGGGTGGGGTTTTGTTTATTTATTTATTTTCCACCTATTTCACTATTAAATGTAACTAACTTCTGACATTAATTTTTTTGAATAAAGAAATCAGAAATTCTGTTTCAAAAAAATCAATAACTGTTCAATTAAAAAAACCCTGTGTTCACAAATGTTTTTATTTACTCTGTGTACAAAGAAAAAAATCAAATATATTTCACTCAATGACACTTGGCAGCACTGGATATCCCTTGGTCTATGTTACTGGCATAGAATAGATTTGTCAGCCTCCAAAAGCTCCTAAGATTTGCTTCAAACCATCAATGTAAGTATTTATGGCAAAATTACAGCTGTGTGAAATCAAAGGAAGTCTGATCACACTCTTTGTGAGACTAATAATGTAATTTCAAAGTGACTGAGCCTTACTGAATTTCAGTATATACCTAGGCAAGCAACAATCTAGACTAACCTACATGGAACTTTGAAAAGGTGCAAGATTCAGACACAAAGAATTTGGTGACAAATAGCACTTTCAGGTCACTGTATTTCTAATAAACTGAACACCATCTTCCATGGTTATTTCACTGCAGAACCAGAGCATTCATGAAACTACCATTCCACCTGCAACCTATAACTCTCCCCTAAATTCTTCTGGTGAAAGCCCTGTTTTTCTGTTTCCTCAGAAAGTAGTTAATGAAGAACTGAATTAACTGATTCTCAAGTCAGCAGAGGCTTTTGAAGCAACCATATAATTCAACTTTTGGAGCAACCATATCATTCTTTCCTTCCTTTTCCCCTCTTTCCCCTAAAGGGCCAAGCTGAAACCAGTGCCTGAAACATTAGGCAAACGCTGGAAGCCATATCAGGCCATAGACCAGGAAAGGAAATCTGTGTGATAACACTCATCCCTTATTTCAGAAAGGGCCAAATTTTGGCTCCTATGGAAAAAGCTGTTCTGTTTCCAGCCAGAGGTTACAGAAAGCCATACAAACCTCCTGATTTCACATGTGTCGGGGAGGATTTTACATGACTGGATTATACTCATAATTTATTTGTTGGTTTATAGGGTTTTTTTCTCTTAAAGCCAATTTCTATCATGCTACCCAGCACCTGCTATTGATTCCAGCCAAGCTCAGACATCCCTTGGGTGGAAGTACAGAGACAGAACTGATACATCAGTTTAACAGCACCCACATATCCTTCGTGTCACGAGGATCTCTGTAACCTATTAGGATCATCTCCCTTTCCCATTTTTGCTACAGAGCTGTACAAAAAGTCAGAGAAAGTGAGCAGGATGTATCCTGAAAGGTCATTTTCTAATCTTAATTATTCTGATGTAATTTCTTTGAACTCTAGGTCCCATTTTTGCCTGTGAAAAGATGTTCTAAGGTCTACCCTGAACCCTGACTTTATAAACATGGCTTTCTTATTCCTACCTCCCATTCATCTAATGGATGGTTTTATAGGACTTCAAATACCAAGGAAATTGGTGTGCTATAAAGAGTGGAACAGAACAGAATTTCTTTTCTTATTTTGTTACTGAGTACTGAGGAAAAAATACCAGGCCTAGCGCTAGTCAGCAGTGTTCAAATAATAAGTTGCATTCCAAATCCCATGAATTTCAGGTACTCAACATGTCTGGTAAGTGATGCATTGCTTATTTTATCTACAATATAGGGGTTAACCACAGGGAATAGAATTTTAGGAATCTTTAAGAAAATGCTCACACCAGAGCATGTGTATAAAAATATACCGCATGGGAAAGTACAGATTAAAAGTATTGTTTAAATGTAATTGTATATATATTGAAAATATAACAGTATATATGACAAGTTAAATGTACTTTTAAGAATTTTTTTTTGTCTTTTCAGTGAAAAATAAGTGGATTATTAATTTCAGGTGATATCTTCTGATATCACAGCGAAGCAATAAATACTTGCCTGAAAGAAGGTTCTTTTTAAAAATATAAATAGGGCATTAAACCAGGTAAATCAGAGAGGGTATGAATGATTCTTTTATACAGGCCATACTGGTTCCTTCTTTGTTTCATGTACAAACTCACTGGCTTCAGTTGCTTTCATGTAGTTTAATTCTAAGCAGAACTGGATCCACATTCCACTGTCCTCAACAGGTAGATGTCTTTGTAGTCTACAGCAAACATTCTTGGCCATTTGTCTTCCCTTATTTCTAGCCATATGAGTCCTTTTTTTCCAGACTCTCCTCCCTCAGATTAACCTGTGGGCCCGTATCACAAAAAGCACTGTGAGTTTACAGTCAGTTTACCAGTTTTCTGTAATTCAGAAATTTGATGGTTTGCTTGGCTCAGGTAGGCACCTGGAATTGGTACAAATCCATTGGATATTTTTTAATTTTTAAAAAGTAATTCACGGAAACATAATTCAAATAGATCTTGCTTTTCTTTGTGTGCAATGCTCTAATCAAAAAATTCAAATTCGAACACTGACTATTGTTACATATGCAGCAACTACAGCTATTTCAGAATAAATTTTATGTAAAAATATAGTGTTATGTTCTCTAGATGCCAACCATTCACAAAGTAATATGATTTGTTAAGAAGTTCTGACCTCCATACTGAGTAAGTGAAGTTCAAGGCCCAGAATGAGAGAGGAAATGAAATAATAAATAAATTAGAGCAACAGAAGTACAATAGTGCAAACATTCAAGACAGAAAACTGCATTCACTTAGCCTGTATGACCTTTTCGAGTCTGTTTTTCACATCAATTCAAGACAAGTGTGCTGCAGGAATCACTTTGCAAAATAGCAAATTCAGTGAGAACTGGAGAGCAGTTGTAGTGTGCAGGTACGAGTCATAGACACAGTAAATCACATTGGAAGCATGGTTCCCAGATTTTTCCTTAGCTGGATATAATCACCTGTCATCTTCTTCCATTAACTGGGCCTACATATAGGAACAGAAATGTTATTAAATTCTTCATATAACATACCTATAAATAATAATAATCAAGGCTGACACGAGAGCGGGAAAGGCACTAGAGGTCTTGGACTGGTCTTACTACAGTCATATTGTTTCTGTTGCTGGTATTTTACATGAGACTTCTCAGGCTTAGTTTACTCTGTATCATTCTTTCTCACTGTGGTCAGCCACACATTTAAAAACCATGCAAAGAGCCTACCAAGAGATGTTCAATTAGGCTTTATTCTAACACCACAGCACTTCAGCCCATTGAAATGCTCAGGAATCACTACTTTTACAGTTATTAGTCTTCAACGGCCTCCCTGAAATCTTTATCAGAGTTTTCTTTGTATATATCAGCTGCCCATCCTCACTAAAATGTATCTCCTACCAGGCATTCCTCATCCTTACTGGATGTGCTCATCATACATCCACATAAAAAAGTCCATAGACCAAGCTACAGACATGCGGTATTGCTCCTCCTCAGTGTTTGTCAGTGGCTACATATACCCATTAAAGAAACAGACAGTCATGCTCCTGCAGCACATCTTAACTACAATCATTTGAAAAGCATTATTAGCAAGAAATGTTTCCAAGTATTACACTATCTGATTTGTTGGTGATATCAGATTATTACTAAGCAAGCTTGCTCAGCATCTTCTCATAGTTTTACATATATTTGGGGTTTCTTGCCACTTCAAGCACACTTTTCAACCATTTTTTATATCATGTTTTCTGTTTGTTTCATGGTAAATTGATCATCAGTATGTATCAGAACAAATTAAACCTCAATAAAGGTCATCTACACCACCAAAAGTATTTTGCAGTTATCATGGTACTTTTTCAATTCGTGTTTTTAAAAATTACTTCCTAAAATTACTAGAATAGAACCATTGAACCATTTAGGTTGGAAAAGACTTTTAAGATCATCTAGTCCAACTGTTAATTTAGCAGTGCCAAGTCCACCACTAAACCATGTTCCTAGATGCCACGTCTACACATCTGTTAAACACCTCTAGGGATCATGACTTAATCAGTTCCCTGGGCAGCCTGTTCCAGTGCTTGACAACCCTTTTGGTGAAGAAAATTTCCTAATATCCTATTTAAACCTCCCCTGGTGCAACTTGTGGCTGTTTCCTCTTGTGCAATCACTTGCTACCTGGAAAAAGAGACCAACACCCACCTCTGAAACTTCCTTTCAGGTAGTTGTAGAGACTGGGTAGTATCACTTCATATTACATTAGGCAGAGATCTCATTCTCTCATCACAGTCTGCAAAGACAAAGTTTAATAATTTTCCTGAGAATCCAAATTTTTCATTGTGACCACAGTACTGTCTTGAGCTATACCATCACATATATTATTGTAAAATCATATATTCTTATTATATTCTCATCTTTTCTCAAGCAGCTGACAAACTGAAAATATTTGAGGCCCAACAGACCTATATTTCTGTAATTCCTTCATATTTTCTTAGTAAATTCTCCGTGTAACTGCTAAGCATGTATGCACAGAGCATGGGGAATAAACAAGAGGAGCTAGAGACGTCCATATGCCTGCAGGGCTACAATCTTATTGTCATCATGGAGATGTGGTGGGATGGCTTCTGTGACTGGAGTGTTGGAAGTGGAAGAATACAGACTCTTCAGGAAGGACAGGAAGGAGACACAAGGTAGGAGTGTTGCCCTCTCCGTCAATGACCAGCTGGAGCATATAGATCTCCACCTACAGATGGACAAGGAGCTGACCAAGAGCTTATGGGTCAGGGGATTAAAGGAAGGGCAGGGACAGATGACTTCATAAGTGGAGGTCCGCTACAGGCCACCCAGCCAGGAAGACCGAGATGATGAGGCCCTTTATGGACAGATAGGAGCAGCCTCATGTTCACAAGCTCTGGTCTTCATGGGGGACTTCAACCACCCTGATATCTGTTGGAGGGACAACACTGCATCACATAAGCAATCCAGGAGGTTCCTGGAATGCATTGATGATAACTTCCTCCTCCAAGTGATAGAGTAGCCATGAGGAGAGGTGCTATGCTGGAACTTGTTATCACCAACAAGGAGGGGCTGGTGGGGAGTGTGAAGCTCAAGGGCAGCCTTGGCTGAAGTGACCATGAAATGGTGGAGTTCAAGAGCCTTAGGACAGTGAGGAGGGTGCACAGAAAGCTTGCTACCCTGGACTTCAGGAGAGAAGACTTTGGCCTCTTCAGGGATCTGCTTGGTAGAGAAACGTGGGATAAAGTCCTGGAGGGAAGAGGGGCCCAAGAAAGCAGGTTAATATTCAAGGGTCACCTCGTCCAAGCTCGGGAGTGATGCACCCCAACAAAGAGGAAGTCAGGTAAGAACTCCAGGAGGTCTGCATGGCTGAACAAGGAGCACCTGGACCAGCCCAAACACAAAAAGAAAGCCTACAGAGGATGGAATCAAGGACAGGTAGCCTGCGAGGAATACAGAGAAATTGTCCAAGCAGACAGGGATCAGGCTAGGAAGGCCAAAGCCCTGATAGAATTAAAACTAACCAGGGACATCAAGGACAACAAGAATAGGTATGTATGTGGGTGAAAAAAGGAAGACCGTGGAAAATGTGGACCCATCTCTGGAATGAAACAGGAGCCCTGGTTACCCAGGATATAGAGAAGGCTGAAGTACTCGATGTTTTTTTCCTAAATCTTCACCGGCAAGTGCTCCAGCCACTCTGCTCAAGATGCAGAAGGCAAAGGTGGGGGCTGCAAGAATGAAGAACCAGCCACTGCAGGAGAAGATCAGGTTCAGGACCATCTAAGGAACCTGAAGGTGCACAAGTCCATGGGACCTGATGAGATGCATCTGTGGGCCCTGAGGGACAGGAGATGAAGTGACTAAGCCACTGTCCATCATATCTGAGAAGTGGCAGTCCAGTGAAATTCCCAGTGACTGGAAAGAGGGAAAGGTAACCCCGATTTTTAAAAAGGGAAAAAAGAAAGACCTGGGGAACTACAGGCCGTTCAGTCTCACCTCTGTGCCTGGCAAAATCATGGAACAGATCCTCCTGCAAACTGTGCTAGGGCACATGAAAAATAAGGAGGAGGTGATTGGTGACAGCCAGCATGGCTTCACTAAATGCAAATCATGCCTGACAATTTTGGTAGCCTTCTACAAAAGGGTTATAGCATTGGTGGATAAGGGAAGAGCAACTGACATTACCTACCTGAATGTGTGCAAAGCTGTGTGACACTGTCCCATATGACATCTTTGTCTCTGAACTGGAGAGACATCATTTGACAGATGGACCACTCGGTGGATAAGGAATTGACTCAATGGTCTTGCTCAAAGTGTTGCTGTCAACAGCAAAATGTCCAAGTGGAGAACAGTGACAAATGGTGTTCCTCAGGGATCGGTGTTGGGACTAGTGTTGTTTAACATCTTTGTTGGCGACATGGACAGTGGGATTGAGAGCACCCTCAGCAAGTTTGTGAACAAGACCAAGCTGTGTGGTGCAGTCGACACGCTGGAGGGAAGGGATGGCATCTAGAGGGACCTTAGACAGCCTTGAGAGTTGGGCCCGTGCAAACCTCATGAAGTTCAACAAGGCCAAGAGCAAGGTCCTGCACATGGGTTGGGGCAATCTCAAGGACAAATACAGGCTGTGAAGAGTTGATTGAGAGCAGCCCTGTGGAAAAGGACTCAACCATATTAGTGGATAGAAAACTGACTATGAGCCGCCAGTGTGCGCTTGCAGCCCAGAAAGCCTCAAGAGAAGTGTGGCCAGTAGGACAAGGGAGGTGATTCTCCACCTTTACTCCTCTTTCATGATACCCTACCTAGAGTGCTGTGTCCATCTCTGAGGCCCCCGGTGTAAGAAGGACATGGACCTGCTTGAGCAGGTCCAGAGGAGGGTCATGAAGATGGTCTGGAGCCCCTTCCTTATAAGGACAGGCTGAGAGACTTGGGGTTGTTCAGCATGGAGAAGGCTCTGGGGAGACCTTATAGCAGCCTTCCAGTACTTAAAGAAACAATCAGAGGCTTTCTAAAGCCAGATCTTGGTGGCCAACATAATTGTGTGATTCTCACCTATTCTTTGGATTCTCTGCTTTAGCTGTGTATTTTTGTAATATAATCCTGTATTTTCATTTCTTTAAAAGAATACTTTTCTCTCTTGCACAATAGTGGCCTGAATCACAAGTAGGTCCCCTCAGGCTGAATGTTAGTCTGTTGTCTTAGGTCAGTTTGTGGTTGATCTAGTAGATAAGAACTCCTTCTCTGAATATGAATATGTTCTTGGAAATGCCATTGTGAGTACAATGAGACAGTCTTTAGAACTGCAAAGCAGCTCTGTCACACGTATAGTTCCTTCTTCTTTTCCTACTTTAATACCTTAGTGTAAGGATCATTTTAATTGTCAACTTTGGGAGCTGGTATGTTCCTTTGAGTTCTCTCTAGACTTGTTTTACTGTTTCTTCAGTGAGAGCACAGACACTGATATCAAGTTTGCTTGCAGCTTGTTTCAAAGACAGTAACTGCATTGGCAGATTTTCACACTCAGAACATTTCTTTTACATTCTGTTGAGATTAGGATGTGCTGTCAAGATAATTACTCCACCATATTTGGATGGGATTTCTGCCTTTGATGAGATCCAGATGTTCCACATTTTCAGCTCTTAGTCTGTTTTCCATACCTGGGTAATTTATCTGTATTATTTGTTATCAGTAATATCTATTTGGCTTTCTACCAAAAGAACAGTGTTCCGCCTTTGCCCAAAAGCCACGCTGGTAGACCAGATCCAGACTCTGGTCCATCCCCTCTAGCCTGCCCTGTTCAGAAGGCTCTGCTTGCAGCAGAACATGTTTGGCCTAACTCCCAGGGCCGTGGGAACACACAAGAGCTTCCACCATGACTGGAGGCTAATACAGAGTAACAAATAGATTCAAGGAAGACCAAAGCAGCTCACAAACAAGCAGCAGTCAGAGGCAGAGGTAAATTTATCAAGCAACACATTCTGTCCACTCTTAGCTTATTCATCTCTAACAGCTCTGTTTGCAATCATAATTATATTTATCTGCAGTGATTGTTTGAGTACATTTTTATGACTGCATCATGGAGCAACATTCTAACTCCCCCAAAATAAAGCTTGTTTGTTTGTTTGAATAATTGAATTCCACATGAAAGATCTGTCTTCTTCAAAGAGGGCACAGAAGATCCTTTCCAATCCCCATGAAAAAGTAGTATAAACTAGATTTTTTTCTAACTTTCAACATGCGTAAAATCATTCTTAATGTAATTAATTTGTTGTTTTATTTTTCTTCAAAACAGACTCAAATTATCTATGAATGATAACTGCCTGTAGCAGAAAATAATCAGGACACTTAACTCCTTTGAAAAGCAGAACCATATGCATTTACCATTTTGATTTATGTCCTCTAAACCACTCTTAAGTTGGTAATTATTCCAAAACCAAGAATAAGACTTTGCTATATATACTGCAAATCCTTTTTAAAAATAATGTTGTAATATTAGAATTAAATATTTATGGGAAAAAGTAAGAATAGCTCAGAAAGATATATACTGTCAGATATATAACTGTTATCCTAAAAAAAAAAATAAATTTGGACTCATCTGAATGATAGCTGAAGTTTTAAATGAAGTTGTAGGGAGCAAATGTCCCACTTAGTTCACTTTGGCTGTAGAAAAAAACACTCAACATCTTCTGTGCTCCAACCAATTTAAATAATATATATAAATTACTCAGAAATAACAGAGAAATATTTTTAGACAGTTCTGTAGTCACACTGTTAGAATTTGATGCACAATTAAAACTTCTCACATTTTCTTCCAGACTATACTCACAAAAAATGCTGTGGCCCTACTGAATATCATAGCTTCTGAATACTATTTCCCCTGTTATGTCTCAGTATAATAATTTTAATCATGAGAATCAAGTCCAGAATGTTTATTAGAGAATAAAATTAAAAGAAAATCAATCAGTAGAATATACAGCCAACTATCATCTTTTACTCTGCACTTAAATGATTAGATTCCCCCAAGAAACTGTCATGTTTGGTCATGCAATGCAATATATACCAAGCTCTTTCTGAAAACTGATGTCTGTTTTGAAAACCACGGATTTTGTGAATCTCTTCTAGTCTTTGACCGATCTAATACTGGGGTATCTAGAAGCATGTTTTTCTCTCCCAGGCCTCAGCTGCTCTTGGGTGGCTTTGCTGCTCACTGTCAACAAAACTATCAACTCATGAGCTGAAATAAATGGGAATTTACTGAGATCCAGTCAAACACTAAAAACTCTCTCTTAGCTCACAACAACCAGAATTTGTAGAACATGCAATGCAGTGAAATGCATATATTTAGAGTCTGTTTTTTGACTGTAGCTATTTGAAACAATAAGAAAACACACATATCGGATATTAGTCTTTTGGCTTGAACGTGTACTCATGCTGCAATAATGAGAGAGGAACATTACCCTCAAGACACTGTCCACACCATCCTCAAAGTAAATGGCAACAGTCAGCAGTCATAAAAAGGGCCAAGATGTGTCAAGAATATTTTTCCAAATACATGACTTTTACATTTTCTTCTACATGCTTCTCATTACAAAGCAATTAACAAAAGAAAGGGGACATCATAAAGTGGTTAAGAATTAAACGCCAATTAAATACATGACAAGAAACCATCAATTCACCAAGAAAACAACAGACAGGATTAAATAGTGAAGCAGCAATACCTTTAAATTACAGCCCTCAAGAAGTATTAAAAATAAAAACATACTTCATAAATACACATTTGGATTCAGATGCAAAACTGTATCTGCAGTCATACAGATATGTGCCAAGATTATGTTACTGGATGATCAGCCTCCACCAGAATTTGGACTTTCAGTCATGTATTTCACATGTTATTGCAGGTACTGAGTTCATGTTTTCTTGTGCATCCATGTGCTTGTCTGTTGTTCAGGCCTGCAGACTGACAATAACATATCTAACTCAAGAAAAAATCCTTGAAGGCCAGTAGAAGGCTAACAGGCAAGACATGAGTGGCAAATAAAAATTGGCCTCAAGAATGGAGCTAAAATTTAAGTCCAACAAGAGACATTGTTTCTATATCGTGAACCTTTCTTCATCAAAACAAAGAAAAATAATTTTCTCCAAAAT
Source organism: Athene noctua (assembly GCF_965140245.1). Lineage (NCBI taxonomy): Eukaryota > Metazoa > Chordata > Aves > Strigiformes > Strigidae > Athene > Athene noctua. The sequence continues at coordinate 66,863,897 of NC_134038.1, forward strand.
ATCTCCAGGAATCACAGAATGACAAAATCGTCTAGGTTGGAAGAGACCTTGAAGATCATCCAGTCCAACCACTAACCTAACATTGACAGTTCCCAACCAGCGCTATGTCAACTCTACTCTTAAACACCTCCAGGGATGGGGACTCCACCACCTCCCTGGGCAGCCCATTCCAACGCCTCACAACCCGTTCTGTAAAGAAATGCTTCCTAATACCCAGTCTAAACCTTCCCTGGCGCAACTTGAGGCCATTCCTTCTTGACCTATTGCTCATTACTTGGTTAAAGAGACGCATCCCCAGCTCTGTGCAACCTCCTTTCAGGTAGCTGTAGAGGGCGATGAGGTCTCCCCTCAGCCTCCTCTTCTCCAGACTAAACACCCCCAGTTCCCTCAGCCGCTCCTCGTACGACCTGTGCTCCAGACCCTGCACCAGCTTTGTTGCCCTTCTCTGGACACACTCGAGTCATTCAATGTCCTTTTTGTAGTGAGGGGCCCAAAACTGAACACAGGAATCGAGGGGCGGCCTCACCAGGGCCGAGTACAGGGGTCAGATCCCTTCCCTGTCCCTGCTGGCCACGCTATTGCTGACACAAGCCAGGATGCCATTGGCCTCCTTGGCCCCCTGGGCACACTGCTGGCTCCTGTGCAGCTGGCTGTCAATCAACACCCCCAGGTCCCTCTCTGACTGGCAGCTCTCCAGCCACTCCTCCCCAAGCCTGTAGCGCTGCTGGGGGTTGTTGTGGCCCAAGGGCAGCCCCCGGCATTTGGCCTGATTGAAACTCCTCCAGCTGGCCTCAGCCCATGGCTCCAGCCTGTCCAGGTCTCTCTGCAGAGCCTCCCTACCCTCGAGCAGATCAACACTCCCACCCAACTTGGTGTCACCTGCAAACTGACTGAGGGTGCACTCGATCCCCTCATCTAGATCATCAATAAATATGTTTAACAGGAGTGGCCCCAACACCGAGCCCTGGGGGACACCACTCGTGACCGGCCGCCAACTGGATTTAACTCCGTTCACCACAACTCTTTGGGCTCAGCCATCCAGACAGTTTTTTACCCAGCAAAGCGTGTGCTCATCCAAGCCATGAGCAGCCAGTTTCACCAGGAGAATGCTGTGGGAAACGGTGTCAAAGGCCTTACTAAAGTCAAGGTAGACAACATCCACAGCCTTTCCCCCATCCAATAAGCAGGTCGCCCTGTTGTAGGAGATCAGGTTTGTCAAGCAGGACCTGCCTTTCCTAAACCCATGCTGACTGGGCCTGAGCATCTGGTTGTCCTGCATGTGTTGTATCATGGTACTCAGGATGAGCTGCTCCATCAGCTTCCCGGACACCGAAGTCAAGCTGACAGGCCTGGAATTTTTTGGATCATCCTTCCAACCATTCTTATACATGGGCGTCACGCTGGCTGATTTCCAGTCTGTGGGACCTCCCCGGTCAGCCAGGACTGCTGGTAAATGATGGAAAGCGGCTTGGCGAGCACCCCAGCCAGCTCCTTCAGCATCCTGGTGTATCCCATCCATTCTCATAGACTGTGTGATGCAGCAGGTCACTGACTGGCTTCTCCTGGATTGCAGGGGGGTCGTTCTCCCAGTCTCTGTCTTCTGGCTGAGGAGGCTGGATTTCATCAATACAACTAGTCTTGTTACTAAAGACTGAGGCAAAGAAGGCATTAAGCACCTCAGCCTTCTCCTCATCACTTGTTACCATGTTTCCTCTTGCGTCTAGCAGGGGATGAAGACTCTCCCTGGTCTTTCTTTTGCTGTTGACACACTTATAGAAACATTTCTTGTTATCCTGGACTGCTGAAGCCAGATTAATTTCCAGTTGGCCTTTAGACCTCCTGATTTCCACCCTGCATAGCCTCACAGCCTCTTTGTAATCAATGACAAGACCAGGCAAAAATTCTATAATGTAACAAAAGGTATAGAACAGTGAAGAGCAGCATGAGAAGACACAGAAGGTAGAATGCATATAGTACTTTTAAGCATATTGAAGTGTTTACTTGTCGAGAAATAGTAAAACTTTGTCAGCTTAATAGGATCTGAACAGGTAAGTTTAGGGCCATCTTATGATGAGCCAGGAAAAACTCTTCAAACAGACAAGGAATAAAGCAAGAAAAGTTTCATGGGTTGCTAAACAAATCCAAACCATTAAAAAATTATTGAAAAATAGTTTCTCAGGAAATGTAACACATCACATCTCAAAGTAGCAAAAGAGTCAATAAAAAAGATTACAGCTGAAAACATTACATCTGAAGAAAATTGTAACAGAGTACCAAGGTACTGGTGATATGTCAGAAGCTGCAGTGTTGGGACATGGGAAAAAATGTGGAAATCCATCACAGGTACACATTCCTTAAAAGGAAATGTTTTTTTTTTTAAAAAGCTGATTTTGAATGGGATGTATTTCTAATAAGTGCTAAGATTTCCCAGAGTTCAACTATTTGTTGCCTTTAGTGTTATCCATAAAAAAATAAAATAAAAATAAATTAAAAAAAAAAATGGTCAAATTTCAAAGAAAATCCTGAAAGGGAAGTCAGTTGGTGGAACACAAAACTAGAGCTAAGCTGAAGTATATATGCATAAAACAGCACTGAAGGGGAGTTTATGGGCTTTACAGCAAGGGACATGCCAGAAGCAACACAGGACACACAGGTGTAACAGAGCTATCTTTGTGCCCCTGGCAATGTAATGGCAGCACAGAAAATTTAAATTTCAGTTCCGTTTTCTGCATGCTAGAACTTTCACCTGGTGTGCGGATGAAGCCTGTATGATTTTTTGTGTCATGATAGCATTTCTCCAGAAAAAAAATGAGCCTTCCTAACTTCTGCATCTGTTTTGCAGTGTATAAGATAATGATACAAAAAAATACATCATTGAAAAAACTACCTATTGGATTTGAAGTGTTGCGTATTCATAGAAGCTGAAATCAAACTCTTGAGAACGGGTGGGAGTGGAATCAATGTTTTTCTTAAAAAGCAGGTTCAGCTGTAACTCAGTATATCACTTTTACTTCTCAGATGTGAAGCTCCAACACTAAATCACCCTGAGGGATGAGGTTTGTTACAAATAGAATATTCATTTAGTTACCTTCCTGTATCGTGTACTTTACACATGAGATTTTGCAGTTTTACCTCTTCTTATGACAATGCACATGTGCGATAGCTGTTCCACTTTATATTTAACTGAAATTTTGTATATTAATGAAGCACTGTGTGTATGTGTTAGCTAAATGGGCCAGAGCACAGTGTTTAGGCACATACTTGATTTTACATCTATGAGTGACACCATTAAAGTTGACTGGTTTCCTTGCTTATTAAAAGTTACCGTGTCCCGAGTACCCTGTTGAACTGGAGTCATAAAGAGGGCTGTACCTGATGAACAAAGATGGTTCAAGATATAAGTAGAATTCTCATTCTCTGTGATATATCTGGTTTTGCATGTCAGGTGAGCAAGAGAAAACTGAAGGTAAAGTTTCTGTGTTGTTTGGTGGTGTTTTTTTTTTTTTTTTAAATTAAATCACTTCAGCTTGCTTTTTTATTTGTTTGCTGTAACACATTAGATCTTTAAATTGTAAATTGTTTTATACTTTTTCTTTAAAGAGAAATTGCTTGCAAACCTCTATTAATGCTGAAGTTTATGGAAACAACATTTTACATGCACCTAGGCAAAACTTTATGTCAACAGTATTTTAAATGTGCATTGCAGAAGTTGATGGTGATCCACAATGAACACATTTTTCTAGGAGGGAAATGGCCACATGGTATTTGAGGATGTGACCTAAAGAGCATGACAATATTAGTTGTCCTTGTTAATGGGTGTAATTGACACAAGAAAAAAAAGCCAGTTGCTACACATAATACAGTATAAATCCCTGCCTATAAAGCTTTATGAAAAAGCTTATGTTGTGTTATAGAACACTAAAAATATCATCAAGAGAATAATAAATTTGTAAAATACATTTTTTAGAAGTTAAGTCATGTCAGAATTAAAATTGCCATGTAACTTTAACCAAGTTCCATTGTGCTGTCACATAACACTGAATAAGTGAATTAATTAATTTTGTACCAGCTTTGCTTCAGAATTTTTACCTCAGTTCAAAAGTCAACCAGTGGGTATTCAGTTAGTCAGTCAGTCAGTGAGAAAACCTACAACATTTTGAAATTAATTTCCTGTAAGCTCACTAATAGTATTCATCACTGCAGCTTCTGAGTGACAGTTAATGTTTGAAAATGTCAACGAATTTATATTTGCAGTTTTCCGCGAAGAGACAGGGTTGACTATCCCCCAATTTACAGTGGGACAGCAGAAACAAGTGGCAATTAAAGACAAAAATATTCACTGAATATGGACGTCCATTTTGAGTTGCCTCATACTTGGATTTTTAAGAGCACTTGGTTATATATATGTAGCATTTTATGCATCCAGCATTAGGATCCTGTTGATTCCATCCCAACCACAAACAAGAGTGTAAAGCGGTAGCAGAACAACTTTTAAGTGATCATGCATAAAAGACTTGGTTTGGGGAATTCTCAAATGTCTACAGTGAATAGAGTTCAATTATCCAAAGAGTATCCAACCCTCTTAGAGGAACCCTCCCACAGTCTCCTCGCCCATCTTCCAATTTCTACCACTAATGAAGGAAGCCCACAGAGAGCAGACTCCTGGGCTGTGCAAGCTTTCTCCACTATGAAAGCACAGTCCATCATGTGTAAAAAGGGGAAGGGAACAAAGAATGGGCACACCATATTAATTGGAGACTCTTTAGTAATTCACAATGAGGAAGGAGAAAAGCACTTTTTTTTTTTTTGACAGATTGTTGGTCTTAGAATTCTGCTGTTGTAGATCTCTGAGACTTGGAACAGTACAATATGTTAACTTACCTTGGTAGGACAAGCTTATATTTTTTATTTAAATCTTAATGATAGTAATTTGTTAATACAATAAATGCTGTATTAAACACATTTCAGAATGTATCAGCAGATGTAATATATGGCTTTGTCATAACATGTAAAATAAATGATGCAGAGTATCTCTGATATTGTACAGGAGAATAAGGACAAGTTTACTTCCTTCTATTTACTCCTAAATCTCTAAATGGAAAATTTAGGTCCTTGTAACTCTTTCAATAAAGTCCCAGAGAGTGGCTGCTGCCTTATGGAAGCAAGGAGACTGCTAGAATATATCCCATCAGAAAGGTTTTTCTTCAATACTTCAATAAAGTCTAATCATATTTTAAAACATTTAATAGCCTTTCTTGGATTGTACAAAAGTCATACAACTTCATATATCAAAAATGTGATCTGGGATGATAAGTGAGGATTTCACAAACATCTTTTTTTTTTTTTTTTTTTAATATGTTTCATATATACCCTACTTTGACTGATGGGAGCAATAACTGGGCATACATATTGTAGGCCAAAAAGTACACAAGTTCATAAAATCTTTATAATTCATATTAGCTGACTATTCTTCTGATGATAAATACAGGTCAGGGTATATATTCATAACAGAGAATTGTGCACCCATGGTAACTATGTAACAGGGCTCTGGGGACAGATGCTTCCTGAAGCTGCCTGTAACACTCCAGCAGAAGACACTGTTGTCTGTTGGAACAGTGCTACAGAAACCACACTTTAAGAGGGCAAGAACTAAGATACAGGTGTGCTGTCGGCACTGCGTATACCAGTCTAACAAACAGAGAGGAAAATTGTTTACCTGGACAGTATAGCTACTTCTTCCAATCCAAGTTTGAGGATAGATTCTAGCACTTTTTTACTTATTAATTTTGCATACACTAGTAGCAACTACATGCTTACTAGAGTATATGTACTCCCAGAAAGTGGCCTTGCTCAATCCTAAACGAGGGCTACTCTGGTTTAGATGTTTTCTTTCTCTCTGTCTCCCTGTTCCCAAGTTAACAGATTAGGTCCAGTTTTGTTGTGAGCTTCTCCATGCTCAATCTCCTCTTGCGATTTCCCACCTGTATTTTTCAGCTTTCCACCTATCTTTGACAGACAGAGTGACTAATCAGATGATTACCTTAATGAGCAGAATGCACAGTAGAATCAGGAGTAAGCTCCTTGATTTTAATTCCTTTCGCTCACAATATGTCAGCATTGTGGTTTCTTCACGGTTCACTCCTGAGCACCTTCTTCTTGAGATCCAGTTCAGGTCTGTAGCTTGGAATTAAGATTTCTTCCTCAAAATGTGTAACTGTTCCCCACAAAACCATTTCTCATGGAAGCTTTTCATATTATTAGGCTCAAGCTATGAGTTCTAAAAGAAGGAGACAATAAATCAGTTTCTCTCCAAGGCAACAGGCAAATTCCCTCTTCAGCCAAGCCCCCTCCATTGCTCATGTTGATCAGATTTGCTAAGGGTACAGAGAAAATGAGCCCCAGAGAATCAAAGATAGCAAGACCAAGTGAAAAATTGCTCTGTTTCTCATTCTCTCACCAACAGCTATGTTTTCTGCTTTCTGATTACTTAGAATTGTCTACAGTTCAGGCTGTAAAAGTATCATGGAGAGAAAAGTCTCACGGCAATGCCTAATAAGCAGAAAACTCAGACTACCTTGAGGAAATAAGGTTAAATTGTGGACTGATGTGAAAATGAAAAAATCTGATAGAGTGATCTGTGAGAGACCACACTCATGGAGGTCCTAGATTTTGTTCTCACATATCCACTTTAAAGAGTAGAGCTGCACTTTAATGAACCAAGTTTGAATGTTTGTTACCCAGCAGATGTCCACATATTTAAAATTCCCCCATGGGTAAAAGAACTATGAGGTTTTGAGTACCAGATGAGTGGATCCAGGATATTTTATTATTCTGATCTATCCTGGTGGTCTCTAGAAGATGACAACTCTATTTTCAGATTATTTTCTTCCTTAATCTTCCTACAAGCATTTAAATTTAAATTACCATCAAATTATGTCTCACTGTTACTGGACACATTTCTGGCTTTTGATGTCCTTCTTTTATCTCTACATAAGTTGTATCCAGATATTTCTTTGGTGTTCTGCATGTCTACAAGTTTCCACATGAGCATGAGTTTTCTACAGCTTCAAGTAGTCAATATGGACTTACCTAGTGAAAGTCATGCCTCCTACAGTTAAACTACTATCTTGACAGATGATGGAAAGGGTAATGGATGTTGTTTACTTCAACTTTATTAAAGCCTTTGATACAGTCTCCTATAACAATCTTATAGACAAGCTGACATAATATGGGTTAGATAAGTGGACAGTGAAGTGGATTGAAAGTGGCTGAACTCAGAGGGTTGTGATCAATGGCACAAAGTCCACTTAGAGGCAAGTCACTAGTGGTGTAGCCCAGGGGGCAATACTGGGGCCAATATTGTTTAACCTCTTCATTAAGGACCTAGACAGTAGATTGAACCCTCAGCAAGTTCAGAAATGTTACAAAATTGGGAGAAGTGGACTTCAACAAGGTGGAGAACTGGGAAGAGAGGAATCTGCTGAAGTTCAACAAAGGGAAATGCAAAGTCATGCCCATGCGGAGGAATCATCCCATGAACCAGTACACACTGGGGGCTGACTTTCTGGAAAACAGCTCTGTAGAGAAAGACATTGGGATCCTGGTGGACAGTAAGTTGAATGCAAGCCAGCAATACACCGTAGCAGCAAAGGCAGCCAAGAGCATTTAGGGTTGCATCATGAAGAGCATTGGCAGCAGGTTGAAGGAAGTGACCTTTTCTTTCTACTCAACACTTATGAGGCCATATCTGAAATACTATGTCCAGTTCTGGGCTCCCTGGTACAAATGAGAGATTAACTCACTGGAATAAGTCCTTGAAGGATTGTGGAGATAATTAAGGGACTGAAGCATCTCATATGAGGAGAGTTGAGACTCTTCTACCTGGAGAAGATGAGGCTCAGGAGGGGAATCTCATCAATGTCTATAGATACCTGATGGGAGGGAATGAAGAAGAGCCAGACTGTTCTCAGTAGGGCCCATTGACAGGACTCAAATATCCAAATATTAGTTTGGGCATTGGAAAACTTTTTTCAGTAATTTAAATAAAAGATCCAATTATTTGTTGAGTCTTTCAAAATTAAGATGACTGTAAAATATTAATTTTAAGGAATTTTCACCCATTTAACTATATGTTTAATTTGTTTTTAAAACTGTAACACTTTCATTTTTAAACAATGATGGACTTCTGACAGATACTTTTCTTGCAAGTAGAATTTTTGTTTCCTTAACATTTTAACATTTTACCCCCTTCTAAACTTAAGCAAAGTAAATATTTCCCCTATTTTTTTTTTAAATTCACTTAAGATAAACTTCCATGAAAAGTTTTAATTCTTACTTCTCTTTTTTTGCCTAATTTATAATATCAAACACAATCTTGAATGAAATGTTTTTCCAAAATGAAACATTCAAATATTCTGTCTTGACAAGATTATAAAAAAGTTATCAAAAAGCTTTGTTTTGATTGAAAGCAAAACAAACAAAGTATAGTCAATCCTGACACATTCCCAGAGAACATTTACAACTGAATTAATTGGCATTTTCTGAGACACATTCTGCTCAAAATTTCTCAGCCCCTCCACTGACAAGTGTACAGAATCATTGCTCTGTCCCAGGCAACCCACCATACATGCAGACATCCTGTTGAGCTGACAAGATATCTATTGAGAATGGTGACCTTTTTAAGGTGGAATCCCATATTCCTATCACAAAGGTAGAATAAGGAGGAAAAGCAGAGAAACTGCTCCCCAGAGGGGTGTCTCAGGGGGATAATTTCTCCCAGTGCTTCCCCTGAGACAACATTTCTATCCATTGTTTTTGCTCCAGACCATACCTAGAAGTGGCATCTAGTTCTCTTATAGGTCATTTAACATTACTGCATGATTACATGGAAGATTTTGGATTTTTGTCACCTAATACAACTAACCTGTGGGGAAAAAACTTATTGGGAGTTAATGGAGTGGTTTTAAGGCATTATCTTTTAAAATGTTCAAAAATAGTCTCAAAGTGTGCTCCCAGAGTGAAATGAATTATCTGTGAAAGCTTGCTGATGCACACCAGGCTTCAGTTAACCATGTTAAAGCATCACATATGTTTTACAATGTTTACACACTTTGCTGCTGTTGATTTTTTTATATTCACACTAGTACTGGAAATGTGATCTGCTTTTGAAACTTATTGCATTGTTTTTATTTTGATCTTTTTAGTTTAATAAATTTTTAAAAATAGACAAATGCATTGCCAAAATAGAAAAAGCATTGCCCTCCATTCCTATTCATCCAACTCATCAGAAAACTTATAAGGCCAGAAAATTTCTTTTTACTCCCCACAACCTTCTTGTAGAATGACTTGCTGTGAAGATCTCTGCCCTTACCGCTAGACACAAAAGTACCTGCAATACATTACTGAAAACTGAATGGTAAATGTTCACAGGTAATTTTAGCAGATTCATTTCACACTTGTCTGAGGTCTTAAATGCTTTGTTACTAGTAAATTTTAGATCAGTATATGTCCATATCAGAAAGAGGAGTCCCACAGAAGCTGTAAGACTGAAGATACATATACACAGTATATACCATTTACACATAATGAGCTGTAACTGGCACAAGTAGAAAACTTTAGTCACAACTGAACGTAAACAGGAAACTAAAGCAAAACATGTGTTGTTTTGGCTCAGTTATGTATAATTTTGCATCATGTACACCAGTTTATTCAAGCAGAAGCGCCTCTAGAGATCCACAGATCTCAATAGATATGACAGGAAGAATTGAATATACAGTGGTGACCTCTACACATAAATATTCTGAATATAGAGAACACACAGTTATATCTGAGATAACAGGTTTCAGAGTGCATAGGTAATAGGCATCCAATCTTGTCTCCTATTAGATGGAAACTTCTGACTTAATATTGACTTTATAATGGCAAGTAGCAAGATAGAAAACAAGAGTATTGACAAAACAGCTTTTATTTTCCCTTGATGTCATCTGGTCATGTCACTCATTGCAGTTAAATCAAATCTCTAATTGCAACAAGCATTATGAGCAACATTCATGAATTTATTACGTAGTGCTGTGCCAAACCTGCATTTGAGCACATGCTCTAGTCATTGCTACTTCTACAACTATGTCTAAAGTCCTCTTCACCTCAAAGGACTGAGCTTGTTGACAAAAAGTGTGGGTGCATATGTAGTATCATAAACCACACTTTTTCTTGTCTACATGTGTACCCTTACCTTCATCTCATTTTTCTGCTTCCTTTATGATCCTATTATATTTTACAATTTTATCCATGGAAAGGTTTGAAGTTTGAAAATGCAGGAATCTTGCACCTGTTGCTCCATTTACACATGTGGAAGATAACTGCAAAATGCAAGCAAAACACAATATGAAAATGTTTCACAGACACATTGCATGAGCAGGGGCAAGTGTAGGAAATGACAGTCAATGAACCATGGTCTTCTGTTTTGCATCACTCACATATTGGGCACTATAATCATTACGACCTCATTGAGACTGACATGTCTATGAGAGCCCCTGCCAAAATCTGCAGCCACTTTCAATGCTCTTTTACACAACCAGAATTTTAGAAAGGAACAAAAATATAAAGGAGACTCAGCCCATAATATTTTAGTGCTAAATAATAAGATTGGATGCAATATTTCATATCCTAGACCAGTAAAGACACAAAATGTCTACCAGTTATACAAATATAGATTTACTATGATTGTATGTCAGGAATATTGTTCTGAAACAGAAAAACACAGGCTATCAGATGCTGAAGTGCACATGACTTTTAATGTGTTTCTTTAATGCTGGTAAAGTAAAAACTGAAGAAGTAAATGTTTATATTTAGCAATTGCTGGTGACAGCATGATCAATGTATCAGTTTAGTTTAGAAAATTCAATTCTAGATCTTTTCCCTCCATTTGCTCACAGTCTTTTACCTAGATGGTAGTAAAATCACCAATTAAAATTAATTATATTGATCTTTGCTCAGGATGTAGAATATAATAATTTCAATCTCAAAGCCCATACACATAATTTGCACTCACAAAACTCAGAAGTAATTGATTTTAGACATCAAAATCAGCTCTGATTTCCTGTTCTTCTAATGCAATTTTTGGGTGAATCATTCAAAATGCTCAAGGACTACAACATACAGTGAAACCACCTATTAAAACTAAAAAGCAGTTTTAAATGCTTCCTAGCTGGTGGGATCTCAACAGAATCCTTTGCAGTAGGGTTATGGGGGTGTGCGCACAAATGAGGTTTAGCAGAGCAATGTCATACAAAACATGAAGAGTACAGGTTATGAAGTATCAAGATGATATATGTGAATGCACAAGAATTCTAAAACACTTAGGTTAAAATCTTAAATATTTTAGAAAAATAAGTATTTACATAAAGTCTTTTACAACATGTAGCAAGGCACAACACAAAGTGATTCCTACCAAGTGTAGCCTTTGGTGGGTTTTTTGCTGCCTATCCTCAGGCTCACAGAATCAGACATGGGGCAATTCTGCTGAGGGCAAAAGATCATGCATCTGGAAAATCATATGCGTATGTATATGAAAAGCTACAAAGTCCTTCAAAAGAGCATGTTCTCTTTTTTCTCTTTTCCAAAGTATGAGACCTAGTCTTGAATTCTTTGTATTGCCTTTACAATTAATAACTTATAGTGCTCTTGTTTTGTTCAATATTGTCTCTTCCATTCTGCAATGTCACCACTACATATCAGTATTAGGATACAAAAATTAAGAAAAACAACGTTTATAAACTTAGAACAGGGAAGAAAAAAACAGGTTGAAATGACAATGTCAGACTCTTCTACAGCTCTTAGTAATATTTTCCTCCTCTGGAAAATAAATTTTCCAACCATCATGCATAAAAAATATATACAGTCCATACATCCTTAGTGCCTGTTACCGACAAGGACTGCAGACTCTTTCCTTAGTCATTACTTCTGATTTTTATTTCCCTTGCTCAGTCAATACTTCCAGCATAGAGAAAAAAACTGAGAAAAATATTTCACTAGGGCTTCATTATTTGACCAACTAATAATAAAATAAATAACTGCTGACAGATTTGGGTGTGCACATTTTTTAGATGATCTTTTCTTTATCATTCCTACTAAATATCTTTTTAATTTTACCCTACACATGTGAAATAAGGATGCAACCAATACTCTCAGGAATATTTTTCAGTACTCTGTTGCTCCCATTAGGTTGTATCTTGGCATGAATTTTTAAGGGGTTCCTTATGATTTTAAACCCTACCCCTCCCATTCAGCTTAAAAGGAATGCCTACATTGCCAAAAGTTAATATTTTCATAAATGTTTCTCATAAACATTCACTTCCTTGCTTTCAACTCAGCATTTCTGGGATCTTTTGAAATTATTTCTTCCTCATGTCTACTGTGATCTTGAAAGCTGTTAACAGACCAACTGTGCACAGAAAGAAAGATCATCTTTGTATGTACAGGGTAAATTCTCCACTGTCTTTGCTGGCACGGTTCCATTCAACAGCTCCTTTGGCACCCACAGTACTCTGTCTCTTTACACTAGAGCTTGGCCTACAGCTTAACTGCCCTTTCTCTCATAACACATGCATCCATTTTACTTTCTTGGTATTTTCTATATGTCGTTTCTTAATACTTTAAGAAATAGGCATAAACTGAATGAAGGAACGATGATTTTAAGCATGCATCCCAATCAAGTATATGGGTGAGTGTATTCACATGAACACTTCCACAAAAGTCAAAAAAGACTTATGCACATTTGCACTCAAGGCTGCTCTATGGGCTGTTCAGCTGCTGAAATATCTTAGACAAACAAAACTGAATGAACTGAAAAGACCTTAGACCTCCCTTCCCTTCAACTCTCAGTTCTGTGCTGTTGGCTTGACGGTTAGACTTTTCCCCTTGTTCTCCGTGTTAGACCTTTTGAGTCTTTAAATCTACAAACAAGCTACTTCCCTGCCTTTCTACTTGATTCTTGGCATTAACATTTCACTTCCAACAAGAAAAACACTATGTAGTTTCTTTAACTGCATCTAATGCTAATCATTTCCCCTAGGCATGCATGCTGCAACTGCTGGTGTCCTCCTGAGCCCTTTCCTGTGGCAGGGCTTTAGCTTTTGCAGAAAGGTACCTGTGGCACAGCAGGCAGAATTCCTTGACACAATTTCTTATTCCTTTAAAAATACTTCACTTTTCCTTGTTGACAGCTCCTAAGCTTCAGATACCTCAACCCTCCTCCCATTCATGCTGTAGGTTGCAGTATTTCTTTAGTGACCTCTTTTCCTTGTTACCCTAGGGATGGTTGCCCAGGCTTTTCCAAGCAGGGATATAATCATGTTCAGCTGGTTTTTGTTTCTCTTTGTTTAAGACATGTTCTCCCTCAAGTTAAAAATTATCCATGAACATTAAACCAGCTCAGGCCTGACATATCCAGCCAGCATCAACAGAATACAAAGTCTTTAAGATGGCAAAAATGCACTGTCATACCAGTCTAAAGAGGTGTGAGCAGGCACAGAAGCAAAGGGAGTAAGTTCCTCTAGTTCTATAATACATGCAGCTACTTAGTGCCTCTACAGTCTAGCAGATGCTGGGGTCAACTGGACAACATTGTCAGGTCATGATGAGGAGAGGAGGTGCCAGTACAGGGCCATAAATTCAGGGTCGTTCCAAAGCAAGAGAAATGTGGTGGGGAGTAGTGAAGAAACATGAAGTCCTACAGTCCATACAGCACATACAGAATGTGATGAACCATGTGGTGAACAAGGTAGGAATCATATACTGATGACAGGACACAATACAGACAACAGAGCAGTACTGTCCCTGGGCTGGCACTTGCTCATTACCTCCTTCCAAGCCAGGTATGCCACATTTGCCTTCAGAAAAGAGCTACTAGCTAATGCCTCATTGCTTGGAAAGGGTGAGCAGTAGGTTAGGACATTCTTGCTTCTCCCTATTTTGCTCTCTTTCTGCTTTTACTTTCAAATTGCTAGGTGCTTCCTTCTACTGCTGTGCTGGATCCAACACATTTTTCCTTTTCTCCTCCATCCTCATGTGAGTCTTTCTACTGCCTCTCTTACATTACAAAGTTAGAATTGCAGAATGGTTGAAGCTGGAAGGCACCTTTTCAGACCATTTAGTCTACCTCCCCCCTGCTCAAAGCAGAGTCAATTACAGCAGGTTCCTCACAGCTGTGTCCACTTAGATTTTTAGTCTCCAAAGATGGACACTCCACAACCTTTCTGGGCAACCTGTTCCAGTGTTTGACCATCCTCACAGTTTAAAAAACAAAAACCAAAAAAACCCAAAACAAAACCCCAAACAAAAAACAAACAACCATTTTCTTGTGTTTGAACAGAATTTCTTACACTACAATTTGTGCCCATTGCTTCTTATCCTTTCACTGGAAACCACTGAGAAGAAGCTGTCCCTGAGCTTTACATCCTCAAGCAGTTCGTTCTTATTTGCAAGTACAGTGGAGTGCCTCCCCTTGACATCTCCTCAATCACCTGTGTTAGAAAGCTGTCATTAATGCACTCCAGAAACCTCCTGGATCATTTTTGCCCTCCTCTGTTGTCCCTCCAGCATATATTGTGGTGGCTAAAGTTCCCCTGTGAGCACCAGGGTCTGTGAACATGAGGCTTCTTCATGTTTGAAAAAGGCATCATTTACTTCTTCCTGACAGGCGGTCTGTAGCAGACACCCACTGCAATGTTGTCCACATACCTTTGCCCTCTAATCCTAACCCCTAAACTCTTGACTGGCTCATGATCCATCCCAATGCAGAGCCCATGCATTCCCACTGCTCTCACATGAAGGGCAACTTCCCATCCTCACCTTCCCAGCCTGTCCTTCCAAACAGCCTGTATCCAGCCATGGCACCACCCCATTACCTCAGCCCTTAGCCTGGGCAGAACAGACAGCAACAGGAGCCAAAGAGACTCCAGTAGATTTGTCTTCCCTTTACTTCTGGTGCCTGGGACAGGTGCTCCCACTGCTCTGGCTTTACAGCAAGCATGTCTGTGTAAGTCTGTTTATATGTGCCTGAGAATGGTCAGAGGGAGAAGTGGTCCTCCAGATGGGAAAGACAAAGATAATGCAATATGTTGCGTGTGTCTACTCATTTTCGTGAGGAAAGGAAAGCAAGGTATACAGATGGAAACATCTGCTGAAAAAAAGCACACCAGAGAGAACCACAGAGTGAGTGATGCATGTTCCAGGCCTTTGTAAGGTCCCTGGCTCTGTAAGACAAAACAGGAAACACAAGATGGGGAGGAGACAAAGGAGTGGGGATACAAGTGGAACCAAGGGCAGGTAGAGATAGACACCAGAACAGAAATACTATGCCAGAATTCTTGCCCGCTGAGAAAGACAGTGCATCCATCAGCAGATAGTCTACAAGTGGAGTTTAGAAAGAGCTTCTGTTGCCATACAGTTTCGAAATATGTTCACCCTACCTTCACCCATTTTAGCACATTCAGTAATGAAGCAGATGTAGTGCACACCCTGCAGGCCAGGCAAATTGTTCACATGCATGTTTTGCACAAGAAATTCTTTTGAACATGAATTTGATCATCAGTGATTTCTTATGCAAATATAAAAACATACAAAACCTACTGACTATTGGAAGGCTGCAGCAGTTTCTTCACAACCTGACACATTTGGGAAAAATTTCAGCCAGACAGTCTCAAAACATGAGTCACAAACCAGGTGGATTTCTCACCTCCAAAAAGCTTCAGTGACAGTGTCTGCAACATGAATCTTTTCAGTGGCAAAGAACAGGGCAAATAGGGACAGTTTACAGACTGAGTGCATTCTTACAGAAAGCCTACAGGTAGAGCCATTTTTACAAGGCCTTTTAGAGTCTGTATAATAATAGTGAGTTAAGGAATGTTATCTGGACTACATCATCCTCTTTGTTCTCATGGTCAAAGATCAAAATGCCTGAAGTTAAAGCGGCATTGTTCCATTTGGTGGACACACAACTACTTGAACCATACAATGAATTAGTCATGGCTTTATTTTTAGACCTTCATTTCAGGTAGTGCTGCAACTATCCACTCTGGCAAGACAATGCATGGCTAGGGAAGTCAGACCTCCAAAAATAGTAAGCATTCTACATTTTAGTGGGAGACCATATTGGAGAGCACTCATACCGTCATACCCTACATAATCCTGCCTCTCTTGCCGCTCCAGATACCATCTTTGTGATTTCTGTCGGGTCTTAAAATGCAACCAAGGATATGGGATCAACTTCTGTGTAAGAGCAACTCAGAACTGGTAGGTGACAGTTAAAGCAGCCTGTAAACTATCAATGCAGAGAAGAATCCAATATTAACCCTTCAATAAATCTCTTTATTCTCATCCCCTTTCCCTGTAAATTTACCTCTATCTCACAGATTGCTTCTGGATGACTGCTAACCTCACATTTTCACTGTCTGCTTTTGGGTAACTAGAGAGATCATCTTTGGGCTAAGGTGTCCAAAAATGTCCTTAATAGTGGCACCTCTGTTACTTGTGAAATCAGTGACATTTCTGGTTTGATTCAAATATTTTTCTGGAAAAAAATATATTGCCTTTTTATCAGCTCTGGAAAGGAGCAATGAATGATGTATGCCTTACCATATCATCTGTGCAAACTTACCACAATATATAGCAATTTTCACATCTGTAGTTCCAGTTATCCATTTCAAAATAAACACATTTTCTGGTAATTGCAAAACCCTTGTTTTCTCCATCCAGAATTATTTCTCTGGTAAGATAGGGTACCAAAGCCTGTAAGTAGTCCCACTGCTTTTCGTAGAGATCTTTACATATGTAGAAGTTGGTATCTTGGTAACTGGAATTCAAGGGCCAAATTCTCTGCTAGTGTTGTCCTATAAGATCATGTCCTTCAATTCAGTTCCACTGATTTACAAGCCCAAACTGTATAATGAAATTTAGCCAGCTGGAAAGTAGAATATAAAAGCATTATGATGCTCTCAGCTTTACAGTAGAAAGCCTTGTAACTAGCATTTGTTTGGAAAAATAATAAGCCCCAGAGAAGTTGGCTAGATTTCCTTAACAAGTTGTCTTATTAATGTCATTTCTCTGTATGGAGAACACTGTGTTAATCCTGGGAGCTTAAACAGAACCGAAATTACATTAAAATTTTTAATTTGTAAAGGTCTTTTGAATAAAATGAAGCCTGTAATGTCAAGACTAGCAAGTAGGTGCGTGGTTCCCTCACAATCTGCAATTCTCCACCATAATTCCCTGGTCTTACGAAGTCTCAGGATCAAGGATGTGAAACTGAATTCCTAACTGGTTATCCAAGAAACTACTACTACTGTGCCCAGGTTATAGTTTTAAGGAACATTATTTAGAAGTTCAAAGGAACAACTGTCTTGAAAGACTTACAGAGCTGAAGTCACCCACTGGCTTGCTTTCTGCTTGTTTCATTCAGCTGGGGTTTCTGTTTGTTTCCTTTGGCTCCATTCCTTGCTTGTTTGTTTCCTGTTGTATAACTTCTGTCCAGCAAAGCTTCAGACTGACTAAAGCTCTGCAATGTCCACAGGAAGGTGAAAGGGCAATGTACTGCGATGTTTGGGCTATGTCAGAAGTGCTGTATAGAACAGTATTTTTGCTTGCTGCTCCTTGCAGTTTAGGTACAAACATATATGGGTTGTCTTGTTCGTAAAACCATTCAGCTCTCACATGTTTTCTTATATCACAGGTGACTCCAGTGTTTAATATAACTCTAACGTAAGGAGTAGCATAGCTAGTTAAACAGACATGAGTACCACTCCAAAACAAAATCTGTTTGTATTTATATTTAACAACAGGAGGTGTATCCTCTAGCAGATATTCCAGTCTGCCTGGAAAGCGTATATGCTCTATTAAGGGAGGCTTACAAAGGCTTTGACGATTCCTATGGTAACCCAGTAGAAAGGCTGTTACCATGGGGACTAGCCAAGCCTATATAAACCTTCTGTCTTCATTAGAGTATCTCTGAGACTGAATGCTTTAACAGTTACTGTTCTGGAATAGTTAACAACAATTTTTGCTTTGGGGAAAGAATTAATTATTTCTTTCTGGTGGAAGTCCAGCTATTTTGTCAGCTTTTAATAACACTCAACAGCCTGAATACCTGACATATATCAATACAGTGAACAGACTAAACAGTGGTATACACTTTAAAAAAGCACTCTGATATTACCATCCCCAGTATCATAGTATATGTGTATTATACATTTGAAACTGCAGTTCATTTAAGCATAAGGACAGAATAAATCATACTTCTTGAATTTAAATTAAGGAACTTGCATGCACCAAATATCTTCTATCTGCGTGTACGTGTAGTTGGTTATCTGTGCAGGTGGCGTTCTGCTGCCCATTCAGATTCCCCTTCTCAGTTACTCACAACTCCTCCTAAAATACTCTACTAAACCAAAACAAAAGTAATTCTTTTGAATGTAAATGTTTCATGCTTAGTCTCAACTAAATTTGCTTTTTCCCTTTCCTTTCTCCTTTTTCCTTTCCCCTTTTTCCCCTTTCCTTTCTTTTCTTATAAACTCAACAGCTTTTGAGTTATGCAAGTGGAAATAAAAGCTTTGTTTCTTCCATATGTTCTACGCAAAATGTTTATACATTCACAACTCAATAATGCCTGAAGGAAGAAATTTCAAACTTCATCTCAGCAATTTCTGAGTCATCATTAATTTTGCTACCTCTTTACTATATATTAATGAGACTAATTTCTCTTTTTAATGCCCTTTTCCTTTGATATAAGAGCCTTTTTTAGCACCCTCCCTCCCATATCCTTGGGATATTATTCTGCACCTAAAGACGTGCTAAGCTACAATATGCAGACCTCCGAGTAAATAAATCAAAGAAACAAACTAATTAAAATATCTAAATACTTCTTAAAGAGTTTAAAAATGTGCCCCCAATTGCCTTTATCTCCAGTCACAGCATCACATGTGCTAATGCAATATGAGTTCTTGATCTGAGTCTTAGTATCAACTGAGAATAGACTAAAATTATTTCTCTGTACCTTAAAAAACACCTGTCCAGGTGCCCTTTATGATAATATTTGAGACCTTTCAAAAAAAAAAAAAAAAGAGTCTTATTAAATATCTGTAGTCCCCCTGAAGTTCATAAAGAAATCCATTTCTGCTCTATTTAATAATGGAAAGTTCTCTTTAAGGAAGGAATTCAGCATTTTTCAGCAAAACAACCAAAACTTGTTTGCGATATACTTTTCTTCCACACTTCAGATTTAAAACCAGAAAAGAACATCACAACACCCCTCCATTTCAGATGGATAATGACAAAGATGATGATTGATGCACCCAGCCAGGACCACTGTATCTCTGCTCACTTCATGAGCTGTTGCTAAGAAGCACCCTCCAGTCTGGGATGTTTAGAAAGCTCAAGGCTTTCATACATCTATCTATGAGCTCAAATCTTGCTCAGCCTACTAGCAGTTGTGCAGGCTTAGGTTCTTCAAATAAGGCACTGCTTGGACTAATCTGTCATTTATGCAGCACATGTGACAAAACCAAAAAGTACCATCACGCTTCACAGCTTTGCTTTCTGTAAAGATGCTGTGGTCTCCCACTTGATGTTCAGTATATGATGAAGACAGAAATTAAAAATTGTTCTGTCATCTCACGTGTTTATACCTCTTTTGCATGCAGTAGCGTGCTCAGAACAGCACCACACACACCCCACCTGGAAGTCACATATCTTGGCATTTGATCTTAACTGCTTATTTTCCAGTATGTATTTAGACACATGGCCAATGACAATATGTGAGTGACACACTTGATTCCAGGTAGCACTTGATTACAGATTACAGGGTCTTAATGCACCTTCTAGCATGGTATAATCTGATGCAACTCCCGGATCAGTCAGACCTCTTTGTATCCTAATGATTTTCTCCTTCAGATTAATGGTGAGGTCCAAACTCATCATTAGCTACCCAAACAGACCAAAGCTTCACGTACTCAATTCAAGTCAGTGCAGCAAACAGGATGATAAAGAATGCTTACCTACTTAATAACTTTCTGATTGTGGATATGCAGTGTCTTTTTAAAAATAAATGGTACCTCATTAGGAAAAATTAAATTAAAAGAGAAAAAGAGAGAAAAATATATAGCCTCAGTTCTTGTGAGGGTCCAAGTTTTCAGGCTAGATTAGTTTTCAGAACTGCAATACGTTTAAAACCTAATTTTGAGTGAGTGCACTACTCACTGAATCACTTTAGGCCTACAGGCCACTAGATATGTATTCCATCCCTTATGTTTATATTTTATTATATTACAGTTATGCACACACTCATGGCAACTGTGTATGACAACTGGACACACAAATGCTTACACCGTTCTGAAAAATCTGGGTCTTAACATATTGTGAAACAAGACAGAATATTTGTTCACAGTGCACTGCTGGGCAAGCAGTCTCTGTATTGCGTTGAAGTATTGTCTATCCCTATCTCCTTGTCACCATATTCTACAACTTCACAAGCATTCAGAGTAAAATGAGATGATAGCCAAAAGGCATTGTAAGAGAACCCCTGCAAATCTGAACAATTAAAGCAATTCTTTTGAGGATGTGCTCTACTAAGGAGATAAAACATTTTACACAGCTCTTAAAATACCAGTGTTTGCATGTTGGCACAGAATTTCTGTATTGGATAAATACTGTGCAGTGAATTCTGCAAGGTGAGATGGAATTTCTTCCCAATTTCTCACTGTATTTGCTGAAACTTCATGTGCTTAAAGTGTACTTCTAGCTTTTCAACTCATCTTTTCTACTTAGCTTTCTACTGGGCACTGAAGCAATAATATCTCAGCTAACTCAAACGGTAACATTTAGACACTGATACCACTACCAGCACCCCTTTAAGCAGAGCCCAGTGAATGCCCCTGAATCAGCAGCGTACATGCCAGCTCAACAGAATAAGGTCATTTCTCTCCCTTACATCTCTTTCACAGCAAGTAATTGCTTAAAGGACCAAGCCTCATTTGATGTTCTTGTAGTCAAAAAATCATTGCCAGTTATTGTAGTTGTGAATGATCCCTGAATAGACTAGAGAAAGCTCCTTAAGCCAGCCCCACAACCACGTATGAGGAGCAGTGTATAGATGTTATAATACAAATGGCCTAAGAGTGTCGTAAAGGGAGAAGACTGGGTGATGAGTGATATGTTCGTTCCTTCTGCGTGGTGAGACTTACAGTTCGAGATGATTCAGTTAGGGAGTATGTCAGCAGAGAGTTTTTAATCTTGTTAAAGAAAGCAGTCTTCCTTCCTATTGGATACCTACCGGCAGTCTCTAGAGAGATGACTTCTTCCCAGTGCTGCACAGGATCCCACTGCTTGCTGTGCTGTAAGGAATGTGTCAGAACTAATCTTACAATAACAAGTTGCACTAACTGCTGACATGAATCTTGGCACTGACGTAAGCCTGAGATGTTTAATTAGTATTTATGAAAGATGAAGTGATACTGTTCTTCAAAAACTTGTAACATTCTAATAATCTTTTATCACAAATTGATATAAAGATTTCACCCAAACTAAGATTACTTGGAAAGAAGAACAGTTATCTACGGTTTAATAAAGCAGAGAAGGAATTTGGAGAACACAGCATTATGCAGAAGTAAATACATAAGCTTTGGTTTCATGGTATTTATTTCCTACTTATCTTCTCATTAAAAGCAATTTAATGTTGAGAGAAAAATTCAGCTCATTATTATGAATATGTTCTGGAAAATGTGACCACTACCATGCTTTTAAATTGTAACATTCCAGCAGTGATATATTAATTGACCACACTGGCAGAATCAGGATCAGTATTTAGTATCTCTCTAATTAAAAAAGAAACATTTCCATGATTCATAGACCACTATTCAAAATGCAGAACTTCATTTTCATAGACAGCAGAAACTAACAAAAATACATCCAATTAGTCTTTGGTAGATTTCTTTAAATTGATAATTAATGCTAAATTCTTATAGATGAATAATAACATACACAGACACAGTATATTCTTCCATCTTCAAAGAAAAAAAATCCATTAAAAATTGTTATTAAAAGACTCCTGGGGACATTTTCAGGTGTTTTTCTACTGTGATAGCATTAGCTCATGATAAATTCTGCTCATAGCTTCAAGAAAGTTTAATTTCCCACAGTCAGATTGCTTTCTTCTATTGAAAATCCCATGGGAAGTGGTTTGAATAAAGGGATACTCAGCAACAGTCCTCTTCTGCTGTATTTTTGAAGCTGATTTGTGCATATCTCTAGGGAATGACCAGGGACATAGGGCTACCCACAAGGGTGGGAAAACGTTTGAGCCTGAGTGTAAAGAACAGTGATATTCCATGTTAGCTTTTCTATGAATCTACATTGGGAATGAAACAGACAACTCCCAAGCATTGGACTTGCTCTTCCTTCAAGCTCCTTTCCGATACACCTGTTTGTTTACAACAGAGGGCTGCTGGAGACCTTACAGAATGAAGTCTGATATTATCAAGGTAAGTAACTGACCTTCTTTCCATGCCTCTTCTTTTTCTTCCATACAGAGAAGGGGAAATCTGTGTTTGTCGGGTACTTTCCTCATGTCTCCACTACTTGGATCAATCTGTTCTTTCCATTCAAGCTTCTTCATAGTTTGTAAAAGATCTCTCTCGTTCTTGTTACTATATTCCTTCCCAAGAGTCAACATTCTCCACACATTTAGTGCAATTTAATCACGTGTTGAATTTTGTCTCCAGGTAAAGACTTTGAATTCACTAAGAGACTGTCTTTGCTGTAATATGTGTCCACAATGAACGGTACATAAACAGCACTGCTTTGATTCTCTCTTACCCTAACTACACAGCACAGTGTAAGGATCATATGTAACTTTTCTCAGAAAGCACCCCACACACACCTCCTCAGGTGTCTTTTTTACTATCACTTTCTCAGTGAAAGTCATTGCCTGCTCTCCATCTCCCCTAGGTGAACTGAGTACCACAATGTTCTCATGATTCATCCTCCACTTTTGTATATTGCCTCACACTTACATCCATTCCATCCACTTCATACATTTAGCCTCTTCATGCTAGTCCCTAGGCTATTCACCCAGTCAAGCACAGTCCATTTTCATTTCTATCGATGACGTCAAAACATGTCGCAGTCATATACATATATACATACACGCATATCCATATCATAGGCGTGACAGAAATGCAAGGACTTCATGCATGAAAGCACAATACTACACAGAGTTGAATACAGCCTCTTTATCTCACTTGAGATCTACTTGCACCTGACATGATGTTCAGGTATGAAAAACAGTCTTCTGGCTAAGGAGAGAACACCAAGGGACCTACATCACGGTAGTGATGTGACACTCTTTTCTGACCCTCACTGTCAGAATGATACCAAGGGAAGCAGGGCCAGCACTGAACATATCCTATTTAGATTTTTTATCCCCAAAAGGGCAGACAATGTTTAAGATGAATGCACAGAGGAAAAGCCTAGTCCTTACTGATCACTGGAAGAAAATGCGGCAGCATTAGTAGGCCTAGGAACAAAGCAATCTGTTACATGTATTTATGCCCTGCACTACTTCTTCAGACACTCTCCCATCTCTGATTCACAGAGGGTAAAAATCTGTCAGAATTCTGGAATTTAAATAATTTTCTGGCATCTCAGGGTTTTAGCTGCAACATCTTGTCCAGTCCCAAAGGATGAGGGGAAGGCCTGTGGGGAGACAAGGCAATGGACCTGTTCCCTTTAGCTATGGGGTTAGGAACCCGTTTCACCTATCTGACAGCCTTCCACACCAAGATTCAGAGCATCCAGAGCCTCTCAAAGTCCTCCTGGGTCAGTACAACTTTATGCCACCCCCAAACAGGCGGGTGGTTGTCAGGCACAATCTGGCCTGGACTGTTTTTCATTGTATAAAGTTGCTATGGTATCACCAATTAAAAATTCTAAAAAATAATCTGCATCTGTACAGCATGCTAAAATAACCTACCAAATGACACGTCCTTTCGTAGAAAGCGAGTCTACTAATTGCTGAGGGGCAGATTCCTCCACCCTTCCTCTCGCTGAACAGTGCCTTCAAGCTGCAAATACTCCCACTGTTTTCAGCATTTGCCAAGCCGAAGTTTTCCACAGAAACCATGAGTCAGGCTCCAAAAATCAGGAGATAGGCTTAAAAAATCATGAGATTTAACTGCAGCAGGTGAAGTATTTTGTCTTGACGATTGGATCTGGCAGAGCAGGCGTTCAGCATAATAGTCAACCTCACAGCTAAAAAGCAGGTGATCAGCAGCTTCAGCAGAGAGTGATCCCAGGCATGTCTGAAAATATGTGGTCTAACACTTCAGAAGCTTTGTTAGTGTCTAGCAGAAGGAAACTGAGATCCTAGTTTCCCTGATCATTTTCCTCTCTCCCTATTTTTATCTTTCTCATTTAATCTTTTTTTTTTTTTTTTTTTTTTCCTTTTTCTGTCCCTCCGCCTTAATTTTCAAACGTATTTCAGCAGACTGGTCATTGCAAGAAGAAGATGAAAGTCAGAACTCAGATAGCAATATGATTTGTATAGCCAGGGGTCTGATGAAGCCATGGATGACAGCACTAGCCTGTGAAGGCAGCATCGGGACTCCTGGGAGAGAAGGTTTTGCTGAGTAGAAGAAGACAGAGCCTGGCATGCACAGGTGATCTGGTAGAGCTGAACAAGGTGAGGGTGTCTGATTTCACAAAGTTTTGTTTTCCCCTCACTCACGCATTGTCTTAGTATCAAGGACTTGAGATCAAATGACTTAAAAACTGAACTTCAGTCAACAGTATCTGAGATCACAAACTAAAGATCTGTTTTCTCTCTTCAACCTCACAAGCTACTCCTT
This sequence comes from Athene noctua, assembly GCF_965140245.1. Taxonomy (NCBI): domain Eukaryota; kingdom Metazoa; phylum Chordata; class Aves; order Strigiformes; family Strigidae; genus Athene; species Athene noctua. Next base: position 66,888,790 of record NC_134038.1, read on the forward strand.
CACAGTCAAGGACTCAAACTCATGATCCCGACTGAGCACCGTGCACAGGTGCTGGGGCTCTGGGCACACCAACAGGCCTTACTGGCCTCCATCAACCCTCCCCTCATGGCTGGGGCGCCTTTGCTGCAGAGCAAGCTGTGTTGCCTTAGCTGTCTGTCCTTAGCTGCCCTCCCTGACCTGTTTGTGCTGACTGGCCCAGGACTGACATTAGACCTGTTGCCCCGCTTTTGCCCAGGGATTATTGGACTACTGGCAGAACCTCCTATGGTCTCCAAGCTGTCTTGCTCTGGATTGTCGCTTCTCAGTGAAGCCACTCTTCCTTCTCAATGAGGTCAGTGTCCATCCTCAGTGATATCAGTGTTCCTGCCTTTAGCTGCCCAACTCCAGGTCAGCTGTGTGACCGAAAGGTTTATGCCATAATATGGAGCAATCTGAAATTAATCATGGGCTGGCCACATGTCAGGAGTCCAAAGGAGGCTCTGTGGCAGCCACAGACAGCAGAGCTGAGGACCATCACTTTTTCTATGATGACAGGCACAAACATGAGTGTGAGTACAGCATGTTGAACACGCAGACAACTAAGAGGACAAATTGAGATGATGCAACAAAAACTTGTCTTCACTTACTTCCTCCCACTGTAATGAGCCTTTTCAACCCCATATGTATTACCAGCAATCTTTGATGGCTTCCACCAGAACAGTAAGTGAGAAGGTCATACTGCACAGAAAATTAGATCGCAACACATTCCCTCTTCAACTCAAAGCTTTCATCTTCCACACACAGAATAAGCCTGAGAGCTCTGCAGCATGAGCTTGTCAGTGAGGGACAATTTAGCTTCAAGAAATTATCAGCACTGATTAATCTCATGAAGTTTGAAAGCAAAGCCCAGAAACAAGTTATATCATGAGTTTTACAAGGTTCTATTAATTCAAGATACAAGCATTTATATACATTCATATTATTCATACCTATTAATTTGACTAATTAAATGCATATTTTATTTCATAGGAGTGTATCAGACTTTGGTCACAAACATAGTGATAGTAGCATTTACATAAGGGAACAAACAAGTCCAAATAGGGACCTGGATTTTGGCAAGAAAAACATGGATTTGTAATGTCATAAGATCAAAAAGCTGTTGCTAAGTATGATGAAAAAGAAAGACACTGGTCGCTTTCAAAAAGAAAATATTAGCTGGTTGTTTTTTTTTTTAAAACGGGTGTTGAGAAGAGCTAAGTGAATAACTGTCTGTCTGGGTGCTGCAAGTGGGAACATGTCTAGATGCTATAAATTTAGAGATGAATAATCTCTCTTTATAACAAGTATAAGAAAAGTACAGAAAAGATGCTCCATCTCAAGAAAAGTCCATATAAGCGGAATCAGCTTCCCTATGAGGAAATAATTACTGCAAGCTGCAAAAATAGAAATAAAATCTCTGACGAATGGCTGGTGTATGAATTCCTGTTACAGTTTATTTATGCAGACAATATAGTGTCTGGGATGAAACAGCTCTGTTGGCAGAACGAGCATGAGCCACTGTATGTGGGCTCTCAGAGCACTGCATGGGAGTGTTTACTTCAGCTCTCCTGGAACCATGCAGAAGTGACGTTATCATGCTAGAGCCTCAAATAAGCAGTGAAATCGCGAGCACCAAGAGAAAGCTGAGTGTGTGGCTGCGATCTTCGTCATCTGACAAAAAAAAAAAAAAACAACAAAAAAACCCCAACTAAATAAACTAAGAGGAAAAAGTATTTGAAAGCTCTTCCTAAGCAGATCTCACTGAATTCAAATAGGCTCTGCTGGACTCAGTCATTCCCATTTTGCCACTGTGATCTTTGCCTGTAGTATTTTCTGCAGGACAGGACAAACCACATCTATTTGTCTTTTCATGTCTGGTTGTTTATATTGCCTTATTCTTCTAAATAAGAGTTTGAATTGTACTGGACATTGTCAAAAACTCCAGTAATCCTCAGTAAAAACAAAATACTCCTCTGACTGAGATTAGAAAAATATGGGTTTTATGCAAAAGTTAGAAAGAGCTTCTTTTTCTAATCTAAAAGATGAGCCTGAAATTAAAATGCATTGATTAAATATGACCAGTTTCTGGTCTGGAAGATGTACTGAACTATTCTGCTAAAAGCTACCATCAGGTGGCCTTTTCATAGCCTTTTTGCTCAAAACAATCGCAAATGAAAAAGAGGAGAAAATGTGCATACACGAGAACGGGTGAAGTGGTGGCACACCACAGCAGAAGAGCAGACCCCGGAGAGGCCGTCAGCACAGCATGCCCTGCTTGCTGTACCATCACCCATCCACAGCCCCCTCGCCCCAGTGAGAGGGGGTCAACCCTCCTGGCCTGCTTGGTATCACGTTATCCCACTGAGCTCTGCATGCTCTCACCGCACTCACGGACTCGCAGCCAGGCTCGTGGTGTGAATAGCACAAGACCAGCCATGGAAGACAGCGTGGAGACCGTGCCACAGCTCACAAGAGGCAGAGCAAGGAGGGACAGTAAAGAAGAGGTGCTGTGAGAACACAGATAAGCAATGCTGCACTGTCCCTCCACCAGAGGAACTGTCCGTCAGTCATCATATAACTCTTACAAGCCGGTAGATCAGGACAAGAACCAGACTCCAACTCACATCCCACCTGTTTGGTCTTGCACCCACTGAATTAAATGACAGAAAATCCATTGGCTTCAGGGACATACCCTGCAAACAGGAATCATACACATTTGTTTTCTTGGACACTAAGTTTCCATGAAAACACAATTTTCTTCTGCCTTAAGTGTTTAGCTGCTGGAAGATTTTTTCATGTGTGCTCCAGTAACATATTTTTGAAGTGCCTCATGGAAAGCCTGACCATGGCCAGGGGGCAACCACACCGGGCCCGTAAGGCCTCCTGGCATATCCAGAGATAGGCTCAGCAGTGATGCATCCGAAGGATGAGAGCTATCTAAACTATTTAAATCTTAGAAGTTTGCTGAAGTGATGTTTCATTCCCTTCCACTGAAGTCGGCTGGAGTCTTCTCATTGATTGTATAACAATAGGACTGACCTTTGGGGGTTTTTTTGGGGGGGCAGGCTTTGATACCCATAATCTCACCAAAACCAGGCAGTGAATATTACTTCGTCAGTTCTGAATTTCAAATTTTGTCCCTCTTCTCTCATCTGGGATTCTGTAGCATTCAGCTACTTATTTTTTCCATTAAATACTCAGAACAATTGCATCAGGATCTATACTGCAACCCTAGGGAAAATATTTAGGGTGGAAAAATCCCATTATACATGGACAACTTCTTCCAAAACGGAAAAAAAGGTTATATATTTGACCTTACAAAAGGTATTAATATACCTCAAAAATCAATGGTTAGTTAGGATGTATTCTAAGGGGCAGGAGACTGAAAAAGATGCACCTGAGGAGAGAAAATTGCACCCTCTCATTATTATGATAAAATTATCATTAATGGGCAGTACAAAGAAAAATGATCAAAAATTCATGTGTCATGTTGAGGAGGAAGAGAGGAGAGAAGAAGACATGCAAATAAATATCCTGATGCAGAATATGTTATTTCTGACTCCAGATTCTACCAGGCAAAAAAAAGTATGCAAGTGGAGGTGTCTACTTTTTCTGGAAGAAAAAAATCCAGCATGGGGAGGAATCATTTCATACATTTTCAAAGTCTAATATCTTATGGTCCTATGTTAGCACCTCTGAGTTCTCCAAGCACTGCTTTTGTATTATATGAATCTCTGGTTTTGTCAATATGTGCACTGAATATTATTTTTTAAATACTCTGATTTGGCTTTGTTCAAATCTGAAGGGAATCTTTCCTGGGGGAAATAATGGGAATTATTCTCATCTTTAATTTCTACAGCCTGATGAAAACATGAAGAACAGAACTTTTACTCTATGGCAGGAAAATCTTCAGTTGCTGTGTTCTCATCAAATTTATCTATATTTTTAAACAGTGTCTTCACTAGTAAAGGAAGAAATTCTGTGAGGCTAGATATTATGTACTTGCTGAAACAGATGTCAGTAACTGTTGTAAAAGCCTTTTTCTACCTCTTAGAGATCCAAAACAGAGCTATTTTTTTGAGAGTGAAAGATCTTGATAGTATCTATAGCAGCCGTAAAAGCAATGGCAGCTGACAGCACCAGCCAAAGCAGATACAGGGGATGAATGGGTAGTGTCAGTGAATGTTAAATAATAATTTGCAGTAATTTACAATAAATTAGATGCAACTGTGGTCTAAAATCTATATGAAGGAAAGAAAAAGGTCACTTCTCATAATAATACATGTACCTATTCTCTTATTTCCATGCATAGACATATAATTACATGCATTCAAATAGATAACAGGTTTTAGATACTGGGTCTATGTCAGGATACTATGTGAAGACTCTTTTCAGGCACTTAACTATCATTTCTGTTTCTCCAAGCATTCCTACTGAACATTTTTACTATTAAAACTTCTTAGGGAGTTTTGAAAAATTCCTGAGTTTATATATTTGACAAGCATGGGATTTTGAATATATCCGGTTTTGAGCCTTTTAATCATGCACTTATTATCTGAATATATTTAGTCACTAAGCATTAAAGAAAAAATATCTTTTCTGCATTAATTTAAATAGATATCAATGATTCAACTTCAGCACTGCATATCCTCTGTGTCTTTCATGACATTACAGATGTGTAGTCTCAATTTGTTTGTTTGCTTATTTTTAACAATTTTTAGTAACGGAAAAAGATGGATCATAATGAGCCTATGAAGTGCTGTATGTTAGCATAAGCTATGAAGTGCTGTATCTAACATAAGATATAGTTTTTCACAATTTGAGTACAATGTTCTCTAAGGCATCCCTTGGTAAAAGACATTAGTATTAATACCAAAATCTTTACACAGGAAGGCATTGGTTGATCCTTTCTTTTTACTCTTACGCTTACTGTAAGAACCTGATTCGTTTCCAAAGGGCTTACTAGTTTAGCTAGTTTAACATTTTTCTGAGACTGCTGTTATTATCCATTTCAGTCATTTGTCCTAACATGGATGACACAGATGATGTTCTGAAGACTGTAGTTTAAACATCACTCTGGTCTTCCTTAAGCTAAGATACAAACAGATGGTCTTTGTCCCCGATCTGATCTTAAACAAGCACAGTCTTCATAGCAGTGTCTATATTAGACATCCTCAGATGACAAGAAGGTAGTCCTTTGTGCATATTACTGGCTTTTCTTTTTCTGCTGTGGTACAATTTCAGCTGATAGCTCTATGTAGACATTTGTCAAGACCAGTGAGAGAAATTATTGAGGTGGATCTCAGCTGGTAAGAGATACAATGACAAGACAAAGGTTAGCTTTCCAATAAAACCTCTTTGGAAGTACAGCCAGGGAGGACTTCAACTGCTTGAGAGAATTGCAGGGTAATATAAGAAGACCCCACAGAATAAGAATAATGTCAGCATGCCCTTTGCTAACAAAAGAGCACCCATGGGAATAGCTAATACTGCTCCCATTGCCTATCCCAGCCCAAAACAGATTGTGAACTAGGATTCTGCATTCACTTATCTGAGTTGCACTTAGTCCCTCACATAAGAGATTTGAAACTGGCAGTACTGCTAAAATGGAGTGTATCTTCCTACCTGTGGCAGATGCCAGGTAAGTGCCAAGTCATTAGCCTGGGCAAGCTAGGGTTGAATGTTTCACAGAATCACAGAATCATCTAGGTTGGAAAGGACCTTGAAGATCATCCAGTCCAACCATTAACCTGACATTGACAGTTCCCAACTACACCAGATCCCTCAGCGCTATGTCGACCAGACTCTTAAACACCCCCAGGGATGGGGACTCCACCACCTCCCTGGGCAGCCCATTCCAATGTCTCACAACCCGTTCTGTAAAGAAATGCTTCCTAATACCCAGTCTAAACCTTCCCTGGTGCAACTTGAGGCCATTCCTTCTTGTCCTATTGCGTATTACTTGGCTAGAGAGACTCATCCCCAGCTCTCTGAAACCTCCTTTCAGGTCCTCTCAGCCTCCTCTTCTCCAGACTAAACACCCCCAGTTCCCTCAGCCGCTCCTCGTACGACCTGTGCTCCAGACCCTGCACCAGCTCCGTTGCCCTTCTCTGGACACACTCGAGTCATTCAATGTCCTTTTTGTAGTGAGGGGCCCAAAACTGAACACAGGAATCAAGGGGCGGCCTCACCAGTGCCGAGTACAGGGGTCAGATCCCTTCCCTGTCCCTGCTGGCCACGCTATTGCTGACACAGGCCAGGATGCCATTGGCCTTCTTGGCCCCCTGGGCACACTGCTGGCTCCTGTTCAGCCAGCTGTCAATCAACACCCCCAGGTCCCTCTCTGACTGGCAGCTCTCCAGCCACTCCTCCCCAAGCCTGTAGTGCTGCTGGGGGTTGTTGTGGCCCAAGTGCAGCACCCAGCAAGGCACCATGCACTTCGTGGTGCTACAAAAGCACTGCAATGAGCATTTTGAAACTGAAAAAATATAAAAGTCTTCAAGACTTGTGGGCACTGATTAAGAGACAGGTTTCTGTACTTTGGAAATAGCTACAGATGACTTAAAAATTAACCAGGAAATCCCAAAAGTTGTAGAGAATTTGTATTACACAAGAAAATTTGCAACACACAAGATGATTTACAGCTATTGCGATGTTATATGCACTTCTACAGATTCCTTTAGTATTACCTGCAAAATCATAAGGGCAACAAAACACTGTTTTCATAACTGTTGATCCTTTCAGTGATCCCAAAACACAGACATTTTGCTTCTTGGATACATTGTGTTACTGTGCTTATTCCTAAAAGCTGATATTGTGTTACTGTGAGCTGCCACATGGTCTGGATAGGAAGCAAGTCAGCACCTGGAGAGAACGGTAAAGGAATCGTAACCCAAGGATCATTCCATCTTTTATTTTTAGATGATGGTGTAGTAAGAGGGATAAATGGTGAAGTGCTGTAAGATGTAGCCAGGAGCTAAAGCCACACAGGCTGGAACAGTAGGGTCATATGGAGCTGTTGAGAAATTAAAGTATCCCTCGGAGAGGTAATTTTAAGCACTGATCTTACATAATAGATGGAAAAAGAGTAGGTGGTGTAGTCCTATAAGAGAAGAATCTAGCTACTTTTTTTTGTCTTAAATGACTTTTTATGTTTTAGGCATAGCAATCAAGACTAAATCAGAGAAATTTGTAGATGATGCTACTTACTTTCTGCGAAATGAGCAGAATGTCATTTTAAGGGGTGTAAGGAAGACTTAGAAGGATCAGAGAGACTCTGTCCTAATGCAGAAGACCAAACCACTGGGAGTCTACAGCATAAATTAGAACAGAGATGACCTTGCATACTCTTTGTGAATGTTTCACGCTTTCTTGCTAGCTGTATGTCCTACAAGATGCCTTGCCATCAGTGCCTTGTCATTTCATTCATTCAGACTTCCACAAAGTCCAGTTCAGTCAGTTGAAATTGGAGGAGTCCACGTAAAGGGGTATAAACTCTAGAGGCTTAGATAAGAGCAACAATTCTGAGAATTAAAAAAGGGAGCACCACATCACCGGATGAGCTCTGAATGGAACAAAAGGATTAGCTTAAACACATGCTCAAAATAGAAAATAATTTTAGCAATGTTGTTCAACTAGAAGGCTTTTTTTTTTTTTTTTTTCCTCAGAACTGATCTGCAAAGGAGAACCTACAGCAAAGCAACTCCTCTGCTTCTCTAAGCTCTTGGGGCTTAATTCTCTTTCAGTATGAATTCTATAAACTAATTTAAGTATCTCAAACAATGAACTGGATGATTTGATACAGTCATGTTATCAAGAGCATTGTGAATGTTGCCTTTTGCGTTGTAGAACTTGCCAATTTACCTGACATCCGCATGCTGCCTAGTGGCCTGGCTGACCTCTCCAGCAATGACTAAGTCTTTGGGCAAAGTTTAGAATTTGGAAAAGTGAAAACATAGTTTAACTGTGTGCATACCTTTGCTTTTTAGAAGACATGTTACAATCAAGACTTTAAAGGTCACATTCACTCCCTCCTTTTTTGTTAGTGATGATTTGGGCAAAAAGACAGTTGTGTTTATGGGGCAACTTATAGTCTGATGTGATACACGCAGCAGTTCAGAGCCCAAGATCAAAAAGTTTGCCTACTGGGAAACTGGACTGACCATATTTCTCCTATGGCATGCTGCGTCACAGTACTTCTGCTCCAGAAAAAGTCCCAGGCACATGCAACTAGGCAGGGCTGACTGGAGCTACTGTATTTATCCAAAGCAGTTACAGGACACCAGGCACTGGCTGCCAAAAGTGTGTACAGAACTCAACATCTGCTCATAGCTCCTATAACAGAAGGAGGTTAGGGAGTAAGATTTAATGTATGAACAAAGGTGTCTGTTTCTCTCACACTCATTTAACCTTATTATCTGTCTCCAGGAGACGGACACATCTTCACAGCCTTATCTCTAGCTTCATTTAAACTACAGCCATCTTCCCTTTTTGAACTTCCAATAGCTGTCCAAATATGGTTAAATACTCTTTAATCAAGCGCATTAAATTCCACAAGAGTATACCTAGCAGCAGATGTGTATGTTTGTTACCAACACTTTATGTGAACGCCTCTGTTACTCGAGTACCCAGCAGTGCAGTCAGCCTTTCAAGAGAGGAGAGCACTAGTTGTTTTCAGCACCTCAGTACAACTTTTTCCATAGCTTTTAGGATGACAGCAACTCTTAACGGACTAATGGGGGAATCCAATTGTCTTGCAAAAGCCTAGAGTGTGTAGGACCAATGCTAAATGATTAGAGACAGATACTGAACACCAATCAGTTTTTTAAAAATCTCACAATTTGGACATTTTGTTGCAGTCTTTGTTAGTAATTACTCTCTTAACCTAGTTCAGTTTGGAAGGATGTCTGAGAAGTGACACTCTAGGACTCATTCAAATATTTTAGTTCAGAGTTCTCTCTGAACTAGGGAAGTAAATTCATGCTTTCTGTTTTTCCAAGTAAAACTCAGTCCACCATCACTTCTAATTTAGATACATTTACCTAATTTTCTTTTATTCTTTGTAACAGCAGGGAAGATTTTAAAGCTGAGCCATTTATAGCCATAACCCATTGAATTACTTTCTGGTGAAGTGGTTAAGAAAATCTTCATTTGGAAGAACTAGTGACAGTGTGTATGTATTCCAAATCATAATGCATGCACCAAATAAGTTGCTGCATTTAAAAATGCCTTCCTTTACTTGTGTGTAACACAAATGAAGTCAGTGGGGTTTCAAATTAAACAAAATTTGGCACTTCTTCTCAAAAAGCCATATTTTGTTTTGCTAGATCTGCATAACTCAGAATTGCCTAAGTGAAAGTTTCTTGCACATAAGAGAGATGAATTTAGCTCAAGAAAGAAATTCTGTCTTAATTTAAATCCCTACAGCAAACAGGTGTTAGTCTGTGCAGAATTTGGCCCTCTGAGTCCTTTTATTCTACCTCTATATTTATGTTCTCTCTAACACAATTCGGCAATTTCATCATCCACTCAAAGATAAAATATGACCCGTCATTCTGAGACCAAGGCATGGATCTCCCAGCTCTGAACAATGCCAGTCCTGATAAATGAAAGAAACAGAGAACAAATGAAATGCCAAAAACCAGTTGAGAAAGCCATATTATCTTATTTTAATGTTTTCAGTTTTGCCTAAGAGATGAAGAAAACCATAGAAGTATTGCAGATTTCTTTTTTTTAATCACTGTTCAAGTATGCCTAGAAAAAAGCAACAGGGATTAAACACCCTATGCCTTTTATCATCCTGAGGTTGTTATTTTTTGATCTCTGAGGTCTCAAGCAAGAGACCCTAATGTTTGTAATTTAATCATCTATTCTAGAAATTGTGAATAAACGTTTTTATTTGCATTTACCTTAATATGATGAGTTAAGAGTAATTTCAAGCTAGGTAAGTAATGACAATACATTTATTACTCAAGTGTATGGAACGTAAGTAAGTTGTAGTACACAGGTACTCCAACTCTCCAGCAGTCCTGCTAGACTATTTAAAGCATAATAGTTTGGGTCATTTTAAAATTATTAGCTTTCTTTGAAGGAACTGAGCAGAAATCTTAGACCACAGAAGTCTGGAGATGCATGCGTAAGTGTCTTCTGGTGGACAGCAGTAACCAAGGAGGCTCTCTGGCTGTCTCTGTGAAAAGATTGTGGGGAGCAGATGCTCAAACTCAAGACTACCCAGGGAGTTTGTCACAGTCACCAATCATTATACTTGAAGAAGTGGGCCAAAAATAAATCTTATTTCTTTTCTGTCCTGTATTTCAAGATGAAAGCAAAAGGATGTATGGTCTAAATGAATAGCCAAACCCCCACAAAACAGCAACAACAAAAAACTTTTACCTCCTTTTCACTGCTACATCATTAAAGCATCATGCAGATATGAAGCAAGAGAAGGTATTCCTTGAGGAATAATTAATTTTCATTGTGAATTCAAGGAAATACACTCCAAGTGTGCTCTTGAAATGTAGAAGAAAGGGGTAGGATCTCGTGGTAGCCAACATGACAAAGAAATGACTCTGTTACTGCCAGTGGCCAGCAGGAGATAATGTTGCAGTGTTAATAAATCATGCTTAATTCCAACTCCTGAATAACAGTGGCTCTGCTAACTACCTAGCTATTCTCTGAAGGTCAGTAAAAAAAAAATACAAACAATACTTTTAAGTCTTCAGAAAGGGCTGAACCATGAACAGCATTAAGGTGGACTCTGTTGAGCTGTTCTAGTTTAACTCTCCTATTGCACATCCAAGCAAATTATTTCAGGCTTTTGACACTTTGCAGGAATTTTGAAGAATTATTTTGCAAATCTGGCTTCTGTGGGTGCTCTTGAGTGCCTGATATAGGGTTGCACCATCCTAAAGGAAGAATTGCAAAGATATTTTCGGACTAATTTTTGGAAGAGACTAGCTTACAGACTGCTTTATAGAGAATTTTAACAGTTTGAACACAGAAAGAATTCTGATATTCTGTTAATGTACAGGGATGTGCCAGATACCCACACACATAGTCTGTGTATGGAGAGTAAAAGAGGCAAACACATAGGCACTTTCTTCTGGAGGTGGCTCTGTAGTAGCTGTATTGTCCGTGACATGCCAATTTCAGGAGAGGATAGTCCAACGGTGATACTAATCATTGGTTAGGAAACCAGGTATACCAAAAACAAAACAGTCATTCCCTGGTCTTCTGAGAACTTTCAGGAGAAAGATCTAACTGCCCTCCACCTTTGGGCTTCATAATCCACAGCCCTTTGCGTAACAAGACTAGGATTTGACCCAATGTCTTCATAATTTTTATGAGTTCAGTATTTTCTCATTTATTGGTCTATGTATGAGAAAGACCATAAAGAGGAGTTAACACATCACCTTGTTCTCAGCTGTTCCTGTCTGACATTCCCCACTATCTGATGCTGAGATTACATCTAGAGAGTAGGAGAAGTGAATGAAAATCATTATTGGGCAACTCTGAAAAGTTTATTTTACACATGTTGTTTTATGTTATTTGGGAGTCATTTCTGTTTAAAACAAAAGAAAAGGGAAAAGAAGAGAAATATTATGAAGCTGAGACAAATCTACAGATTGGAAAATAGGTATCTGGGGCAGTGAATTATGCCTAGATATGCCTGGACTCAGTGGTCAATCTAATCTGTGTAAACATCTTGCAGATTCTGGCCACAAAGCAAGAGGGAGGAAAGAGGTGGTAGGATAATCTATATTTAGGCCTCTTCTAAACTGAGAGGTAGGAGTGCCTGTCCCCCATACATAAGAGGTCTGAGAAATAGCTCTGTGTGCTGCTCCCTAGCTCTTACTGAAGAGATGAAAAACAGAAACTGCTGACAAAGCTGTGATGGCTGGCTTAGAGTAGTACCAGAGCAATGAGAAGGGAAATGGTGAGTAGCTAGTGCAGCTCTGACTAAAAAATCACTGGCAGTTTCAGCTGGACCAGCTTACCCAAGAGAATACTCTGCATCTGGTACCTTGTCCATGCCAAACTGAAAATGAAGTCCTACCAGAGGAGTGGGAAGCCATGAGGTGATTTTTCAGAAATTTCAATAAAAAAGCAGAGTATCAGTGTGAAAAACTGGACTTCAGAAGAAGAGTAGTTTGACACTGTGCATTACTTTGTCAATTTATATTTCTGATAATTACCTTTATTCTTTGATAAATTGTTTGTTACATCAATTGAATCATGAATGTCAAGGGAAAACTAGCTCACTGAACAACAGAAAGTTTAATTTTCTCATGGGTTTTTTTGGTTCGTGAGATGAGGAGATTAGTATTTCCCCAAATATAAATCCAATCCATATTATGGCCAATCAAGTCTTATCAGAAGGCCTATAACTAAATGAAGAAAAGCTGCAAGGAAGACAAAGTAGCCTGCACACTCTTTTCCACTGTTTTTTCCTCAGTGCAAAGCATAATAGTCACATCCCTACTGATCCCTTTCTGAAGTCCATCTCAGAATGCCAGATCAACTCAGAATACCATGTTTCAGAGTTTGGTAGAGAACAGCCATAACATCAAAAATATGCTTAGAGAATAAGACCCGTCAAGGGAAACACTATTATCCATCGTCCAGAAAGAGTCATTCTTCCTGTGATTGATCATGTCTGTAATAAGAGCCTGACTGCAGAAGGAGGATACTGGTGCAGCTATTCTTAGAGATTAGCCAACAGTACCAACAGGCTTGTATGTCATTCCTATGGCTCAGGAGGAGTTTGTATGCCGAGCTTATCAGTTCTGACAGAGGCTCTATGATCTGTGTCAATGTGAGGAGTATGCTGTTTGTATCTGAAGGCAAAGCAAAAGGAAACTGCAATGATAGTTAACTGCTGTTCACAGCTGAGCTGAAGTCACAGACAATAAGCTTTACCTTCAACCAGAAGAGCCCAGTTATGGTAGGAAACAGCAAAGCTGGTGTCTACAGAAAGCTATTTAAATTCCAGGACACATTGCTTTCTTAGCTATGGTACTTTGTGTTTTATGGAAAAGCGGGCAATAAACAACTCAGAGACTGCACTTAAAATACATAGTAGCTGTTGTTACGGCTATCCCAAGACTAACCTTGAGAGTCCTCTGTTGCCTTGTATTAAAACAGCATAACCCCTAGCAGAAGCAGTTACAGAGCCTTTGGCTAAGTAGCAAGCAGTCAGTATTTCTGGATGACTACTTGCGACCTAATAAAAATGTCAGCATACTGGATATTTATTTGCTAGCAAATCACTGTCATAAAGGGTTACTCGATCCAGTTATAAATTAACAGTTCTAGCACAGAATGGAAAAAAAATCACTGTTGACACCCAGGTGATTGTCATTACATTGCAGCTACTGAGGTTTTATATTTGCGAGAAAAGCATTAATGTTTCACCTTCCTTTGTCCTGAATCATCAGTGACAGGCAATTTGCGCAAAAGATTCACACTTAAGGGACAAAAAGTGACAACTTTTGATAGCCACCATGCTCCATGCAACTCGCAAACTCTACAGTGGAAACAAACTTCTGTCTTCAGTAGCTGTACTTTTCAAATCAATAGGTCAATTTACAAGTAAGACAGAAAGGGAGGAGATTTATCTATATTAAGCTGAGCAATGCTGCACTGAACAGTGGGACATCCTCCATTAAAAGCAAATAGAAGAACATTTGAGTGGGAAGCCATGAGTAAGGCTATGTAGAAACTGCTAGTGTTTGGCCATGCATTTCATGTAACAGTTACACAGGCTGTTGAGCAATGCTGAGACTGCTTCAAGTAGTTCTTTGATAACTTAAGATTAAGGGTTTTTTTAAAAAATTAAGACAATTAGGGCTTTCTTCATAGATACTGACTTGTTAAGCTCATCTGTACTAACTGCTGTGAGGACAGTATTGTCCTCTACATTGCATCTCCATCATGCCTCGGGCTTTATTTACAATTTTTTTGCATGGGACCGGCTTATTCTTTAGGGTCTCTTTCTCTTTTGCTTTGTAGATAACTGCCCAAATTGCATTATGCACAATCCTTTCTTGGTACCTTAGTGAGTGATACTTCACTCTCTCACTTGCTGCTGAGTGATACTACGCTCTCCGAATCAAATATATCCTCTCTTGACTTTGCCATGCCCAAGTCCTCAAAACCAGAATATGTCATGCTCCACAGCTGAGGCCTTTTACTTGGGCGAATTGTCTGAACTCAACAGAGATGATTTTGCCCTCTGTTCATTCAGACTCAAATGCCTAAGGATATAACCAGCTCATCGGTTAAACAACTTCCTACATCACAGTGGTACATGGCTCAAACCACTTCAAGGGATGAGAGGAGTATTTATTTAAATAATTTTTGCACAGTGATGGAAATATCACAGGATTTGTTATGAATGATATCAAGTGTTTTCCAGTTGGCAACACAGTTGATAGCACAGTTGAGTTTTGTAATACTTTGTAGTTCTTTTGTAAAGAGTAGTAACAGATATAATCTGACTGAAAAACAGCCAAGTTAAAATGGTCTGGATCCTATAAGACAGTCTCCATAGCTGACAGTATCTGGCCAATGCTTGGAGATCTAGCTCTATATCACCAAAACAGGGAAGCTTCCATGCACTCAGGTTTAAGAGATGAAGAGCATTTCTTCCCTGGCTGTACAGATAACTCCACAAGATACAGAAAGACCCTCAAGCAGCTATTACAGCTGTCCAGTTCAGTAACTGAATTCTGAACCACAACGCTTATCCACTTCTGATCTCAGACACGGTACTACCCAGCAATAAATGTAGCCTGCCATTTTATTTATTATAAATTCTGCAGGCTTAACAGAAAATAGAAGGTTTCATCTCAGATAGGTAGATCTGCTCTGTGTTTTGTCTTCATTTGCCACTCTCTTTAAAGACACAGTAAACAGAAAAGCAGTATTTACTGACAGAAGTTGAAAATTACTTTGCTGATATCCATGGCCCCATGTTAACCTGTCATAAATAAAAATCTGTCCCTTTTTCCCCAGTTCCATCCACTACAGGTAAAGGCCAACCGTAATAATTTCACTGACTTTGAAAACCACAATTTGGCTTCATGTATCTGATCATCAGTTATCAGTTTCTGCATAAACTCTTTTCTGATGCATTATAATGCACTAGAGATGAACCAAAGGTCACAGTAGTGACAGACAGACAGTAAATCTTAGTGCTGCAGAAAGTGGTGCTAGTGGTTAGAAGACAGCTGTACAAATTGCAAAATCTGATTTGTTTTTTGTGGACTGTCTGTCCTCTTAAGTCTTATGATGGTCTTTTACTGTGATTTTCATTGTCTGTTTTAAGGAGACAGGAGAGTTATACCTACAAGTCTTCCTTTAGAGAAGGCAACCATACACTAGCATAGGCAGAAAGATGGGATGATTTAACTCTCAGAGAATTTTTTTTTTTTTCTCCCTTGAACTTTTTAGGTCTTAGAACCACAGAAAGACCACAGAAAGAATTATGGCATTAGAAACTAAGGAAAGAGCAAGCAAGAGAAACATAAGGAGCATATGGGACTGATCTGTAGGCTAGACATGGTCAAAAGAAGAAACCGCCTACAGAAGACAAAGGAGAGGAGGGAGAGAGAAGGAGAGAAGTGGGGGAAAAGAGAGAGAGAAATATGCTGTAGCATGAGGAGAAGCCCTGGGATGCAGAAAGAGGATTGTAGTTGCCCTGAAGGACTCGTTAAAATGTTATAAACTGATGAGAAAACTGAGAAATATATGTAGGACATTATTATTATTTTTTACTGTTCCATAAATCTTTTATGCTCACTACATTGAAAAATATTTGGATTTAGAACACTTTGCAGTTCTCATTGCTTGCCTACTTCTTCCATAACATATCTGAGGACACAAATATAACCTTAAAGGACCCAAATGGGTTAGAGAGGTGGAAAAAGGTGAGAAATTAGAAACATTGTAATTCTACCTTGAAGGTCTAAGAAATCATGGTCTATGAAATGCCAGTTTCATGCAAAAGTTATAGCCAGAGAGGATTTGTACCGGAATGGATGAAGTAAGAGATTTCATGTTTGCCTTCTACAAACGCAGGCATTCAAGCATGCATGTCCAGCATGATGGTACTCAAGCAGAGTTATTTGTCACTGTCAGCTGGAGGGATCTCTCCCAGGACTGTATAATAGAATCCTCTGCATTAGGAACGATGTTGTCAGCAGGCCAAGGAAGGTGATCCCTCCTCTCTGCTCAGCACTGGTGAGGCGACCTCTGGACTATGACATCCAGCTCTGGACTTCACAGTACAGTACTTACTGTAGCAAGTCCATAAGAAGGTAGCAAAGATGATTATGGAAGTGGAGGAAAAGCTGAGAGAGTCGGGACTGTTTAACCTAGAGAAGAGAAGGCTTGGGGGAGATCTTATCAAATGTATTAATACCTGTTCAGAGGTATGAAGAGGGAGCCAGACTGTTCTCATCATTTCCCAGGGACAAGAGGCAGTGGGCAAAACCTGAAACACAAAAAATTCCATCTGAACATCAGGAAACACTTTTTTACTGTGAGGGTGACCAAGCACTGGCACAGGTTGTAGAGTTTCTATCCATGAGATATTCAAAATCCAACTGGACTTGGTCCTAGACTATTTGTTCCAGATAGCCCACTTCAGCACAGGGGTGAGGCAAGAAGATTTCAAGAAGTCCCTCCCAACCTCACTGATTCTGTTTTGTGACATGACCTTGTGGCTTGTACATATTATTTGCTACAGATGAGGTATAAAAATTAATTCCCAGCCATGTGAATACTTTGAAGGACAATGGCATTTGCCTGAAGCACCCTTCAGCACTGACTGCCTAAGATCATTAAGGTATGAAAACCTAGCATGATCAGCTGGGAGAAGCGACGCATCCAGCTCTCACCAGCTGGATGCACCTGTTGAGAGAAGAACAGAAGGGTACATCTTGGAATGCTTGTTCTCAGTTGTGCTGCTCTTCTGTGTTTGGAGCTTGATCTAAGTGATTTACTGCCCAGTGATAACTATTGTCCAGAAGTTAGACCCGCAAAAATTAATAAATGCTTTACAACAAGTTACAATTTTATTTATTCCCTGTCATGAATACCTAGCTTTACTCACCAAAACAATCAATTCCATCAGATGAGTATGTTGCTGAGTTATAGCTGTCTCACACAACTGTATTTTGAGAGAAACACATAAAAAATTTGATTCAGAGCCTTCAATATTGAAGACATTAAATGAGTAGGACAGCACTGTTGACTGTTATTGTTAATTATGAATTAATCATGATTGGATAATTAGAACTGAACCCAGCACTCTTTGTATTGGTTTTGTACTGAGCAGTATGACTAAGCTAAGGCTATTGGGATGCCTGTGCTGTCTTACAAACACATTTTGACATCATGAATGTGGAACCACATGCTCCCCTCAGCTGCTGTACATACAGTGCTCCCACTGGAGAGGATGGTGATCCTGACTATGGCCTGTCCAAGGGCAAGAGTGCACCTCTGCAGAGGCCAGTGCAGGGATAAATGAAGAAGAAAGAAGTGTGATAACATGTCATGGTACAGTCCTCATCACCAGAGGGAAAGAGAGCACACAACACGGGCTACTTTTCTCAAAAAGAAAATATTGTGTCAACAACTTACGTCACACCTGTGCATGGATTTCCCAGACCAGAGTTACTCCTCCTTTGGCCTATTCCAAATCTGTAGTTATTCAACAGAGCAATAATGACAGTGACCAGCTGCTAAAACACCAATGAGGTTTATTAGGCAGCTCAGTACCATTCTCCTCATTTAGCAGGGTGGTAATAGGGACAAAGGAACTTGTCCAATGTTCTCCAATATGCCAAGTGGTGAAGACAGAAATAGAAGCTACTCAGCCTGAATCCCAGTGTCATATCAGCCAGGATCTGTCCACATTTAAGACAGATGTGCAAGTGGGAAACTAGAAACTGAAAATAGTTACTAAAAAAGAAAAAAAAAAGTAGCAGCAGCAGGAGAAATTAATCTCTTCTACAAAGTCGATAATGAAACTATTATTTCAGGTAAGGGAGACAGTAGATGGCAGTGTCCCCCAATACTTCCTAGGGAGACACAGCTCTTACACTCAACAACCCTGCTACAGAACACAGACCCACACCCTAGCCAGTGACAGATGCTAGACAGG
Source organism: Athene noctua (assembly GCF_965140245.1). Lineage (NCBI taxonomy): Eukaryota > Metazoa > Chordata > Aves > Strigiformes > Strigidae > Athene > Athene noctua. The sequence continues at coordinate 66,906,977 of NC_134038.1, forward strand.
ACAGACTTCACTCCCCAGTGCAATTTAAAAGCGGGCAGTGTCTGGAAGAGTAGTGACATGCAGCCTCTTAGCTCATTTCTCCTTAGGAAAGCCTTGTAGCTCACCTTTCCTGTCTTGCAAGTTAACCCACTATAAATGACATCTGACAGATGACAGTAGAAGATGATGACCATTTCTGGACTGAAGGAAACACTGGTAAGTCAGCTCATCAAATATGTTCCATAGTAACAAATTATGACAGCTTTCCATTTTCTAAAATCCTGACATCTGGCCTTCAGACACAAGGTATTAAAAAGCCAGGGAAAAGGTCCTAGGGCAGAACAGAGATCGGGCTTCAAGTTATGTGCTTCTGCTTCCTGAACAAGTCACTATGTCTCTCCATTCTGATTCCTGATGCAATGCAGAAATCTCTGCTTTGGGATATATGCTAAACATTTTAAAAAAGAATCTGCTCTCCCAATCAGTGAAAGAATTCTGGGTAACTACAATAATGCAGATAATCAATTTTCTGTGGTAGTTATCTAAGTATCTGCTGAAGTCTTCTCACAAGAAACTGTCAAAATTATTCCATTAATATATATGACAAACATCATATAAAAGCCCTAAGAGAAGCCTAGAACAGAGATAAAGAAAATAAATATTGAAGGAAGCAGCATTTTGTAATGGTTTTCTCAACAACAGATCAAAACTGGGATCTGTTGTGGGGCAGATACCTTTCAGATCTCTCTGAAAGAAAAGGAACACAACAAATGGGCTCAATGGAAACGTCAAGAATTAAAACATCTACACTTCCAGTGCTGCTGGATTTTCTATTCCCTTGTAAAAATCAACATAGCTCTATCAACCACAATATTGGCATATACAAGCTGGTCATCTGACCTCTTCTCTGAGCTTTGGCATTATCTTGGACTCTGAAGACCATTATTAGAGTGCTTTGCAGCTAAACAACTGCTGCAGAGCTCAGTGGTGTGAACTTTTAACATCTACAATAAGACTAGAGCAGGGCATAGACCTTGCAACTGGCCTTGGGTGCAGGGATAAAGATGACAGCAACTAAGCCAACCTGACAGGACATGCCACCAGCATTTAAAATTAGCCTTAATGAGTCATAGAGACATGTGCTAGAAGAGCAGATCCCAAACCATCCACATTCTTCCTCTAAAGCTCCAGAGTGATACAAAACCTTTAATTAAAGAATGCTAGTGATCTGGTTTTGATACCCAAAAAGCGATAAAATATTATCATTTTAAATATACTCAGAGCATGCTGTGATGCATCTCATGGTAGTGAAGAACAGTACATACAAGGTTGAACAGGGATAAAGGGAGACAGGAGCAGATTTATAAATCAGTTTTGATCACTAGGTAGTTGTAAAGGTCTTTCTGTTTCCAACATGCTGATGGAAAATCGCCCTGCGGAGTTACAACAGCCCAAGATGAGGAATTTCAAGACTTTCATAGGCAGTCTTGGGGAATCTGGGGGAAGATTCTCCTGCAGAAACTGCCAAATTTGCAGTCACAGTCAGTTGGAGGACCACCTCACATGCTGCATCTTGCAGTTTCACTTTCAGGGGCCCAGTCAGTGGTGCTATCATCGTTGCAGGGAGAGGAAAGAAAGTAAGGGCGAGGCAGTTGGGCGTGAACTTCCCTCACATGCTGATTTTAAAGTTTCTGCATGGTGTGGATTGATTCTTCAGGTCTTTCAAAGAGCCAGGAAAATAGACTTCCCTTTGTGCTCACAAAGATTGGTTTCTATGTTCTTTGCCAAATGCATTCACTTGGTCATATATAGGCATGTCACATTTTGTGGAATGAAAAGTTTGCCTGGCTTGCATGTCCAGAGCTAGAAGATTGTTCAACTATTTCAGAAGAAAAAGAAGCATACGTGTACATTAATCCCTCATTTTAGGAGTTTGCATGGTACACAGGTACCTTTGGAAAAGGCCCTTTGCCACAAACTGAACAAGGTATGAATGGCAAAAGAAAGCCGTGCCATCAGAGAAACTTGAAAAAGGTGCTTATTTACTAAATTACCTTTGCTTAATGCTTTTACATCTGTAAAGGCATCATATTATAGCTATCCTACCTGCCAAGACATTCTTCTTTCTTACAATCCTAGTACTATACAAAAGCCAAGATGGTCCTTACATGCTTTATCTAGTGAGAAGCTGCCCAGACCAGTACTGTTTCTTTGCACCACCCAGGCACACTGCAGTACACTGCTCCTCCTGGACCTTCATACCTCCATTGTGAAATGTCCTGAACATGCATTCTGCTGCTGTGGTTTTAGCACCAACTTAGTAAAAAGAATAGGCTTTTCTTAATGGCATCATCAGAAATATCCCTGGAACGTGCTGGCAGGTGTTCAGCATTGCAGATCTTGCTTAATTCATCAAGTTTAATTGCCAAGTAGTGGCTTGAGCTGAGGTTCAAAAATTGTTTCTGTTGGCATTTTCAGTTATGCCACTGGTGCCAGTAAAGACAGGAAAATTATTCAAGTTTAGATACCTGACAGATGTTGGCCAGGAATTTGAATAACAGAATTTACAAATTTCTCAGAGTCCTCAGTTTTCTTTAAAAAAGTAAGCCTTAGGTTACACAGGACATAGGGTGAAGCTTTGAATGAACCACTGCTACAAATCCTCACCTTCTAGATGTGTCCATGTTTTCTTTTTCTCTCTGAGGTATCAGGTGAACACCTCATCACCATCCACTCTTCTAACCAGTCTGTCCTTCCACTTCACCCTTCAGCCAGTGTCAAGCCCTGGCAGAATAAGAGCAGCACATACAATGTGACCACACAAGGCTCAGCTGTGCCCTCAGGCTTTGGTGTTTGCATCCAGCATACCTTGTCATCAGACTCAATGTCACATTTTGTCCTAGTCTGTGTGCAGGCATGCTTGTGTTTCATGTCACATATAATAAACAATATTTTTAAGAAGGCTTGTCCTATTCTGTAACAGTTGCCGTATAGATACAGGTAATAGAAGTTCTTGCCTCCTGCTTTCACAAAATTCTGTATTGGAAGGGGCTATGACAATTGATTTTCTTTTGTTTCAGCAATCTAAGAATAAGTAAACAAAAAGAAAAAAGTTATATTAACCAGGTTATGAACTTTTTGTTTTTTAGTTCCCCTGCTTTCTTCAACAACAAAAAGTAACTATCACACTTCTTTCCCCAAAAATGATAATGCTCTAACAGAACAGACCTCTACAGGGTTTATACTTTTTAGTCAACCTTTAAAAAAAACACTACATTTTTTTATTTTCTACATGATGTTCCAGAATGTCCTGAAGAGTGTAAATCACAATTTCAAAGCAATATTTCTCAAAATCCATTAACAGAAAAATTAATTAGGTGATATAATACTAATGGTGTCTTTAATCTCATCTTTTGGTTCTAACAGCATCCTGTGTTTGCTCTGCTCTTTTACTAGTCTTTTAAGAATCTTGTTCAAACACATGTTGAGATAAATTGCTTGGACTTTTTTTCCATCCTTTTCTTCTATTTTCCAAATAAAACATCAGGATTTACCTTGATTGTTTTGATTTACACATTCAGCATTAACGAGCAAACTGAGCTGTTTTAATAAGTAAACAGTGATTATTATCTGCAGCGTGTAAGATTCCAAATGACCCCCCCCCAAAAAAAAATTAAAAATCACAGTTTCACTTTCTGTATGTTATAGTAAAGCTACTGCCATTCTAGCTAAAGAGTTCACAGCCCTCACAGGCAGGAGAGAGTAGGACCAGAGAATGAGAACAGTATGAGAGAAATAGAAGACTTTCTGTTAGCTCCTATTATGAGTGTACTCCACTAAAAGCAAAATGCATATGAACATGCTTATAATGTATTTTTACTGGACAACCCCCTGCCTGCAGCAGCAGCATGCATTACTTCAACAACAGCTGTGGTACTGTGCAGTGCAAAAGCACTAAGAGGCCTCACTGTCATCCCTAGCTGACCCCTGACTATCAACAGTTTACAGACTCCTTGCAAAAGCATGTACCCCACTACACAAGTCACCGCAGTACAAACCCTAACAGAAGTAGCTGCCTGCAAGATTTTCCTAGTCATTTAGAAATCTCAATAAATGTAAGTGTTGTCTTCCAGGGAGCCTATTAAAACCATATTAAGATAAAGTTATGAACAGGATCCTCATGATACAAAATATTCACACACATACATCCCATCTTCAAGATGAGTAGATTCTTTCAATCCTGGTAATGACCAGGGTCTGGGTGTTTCAGATCATTAATTTTAACTTGATGGCTAGCCTAATAATCCTTGTTAAATGAAATCAAAGCTAAGGTTCAAAAACTAAAAATCTAAATTTTGTGATGAAGTTAATCTTTTCATTTTTTCCTTTTTGTTTGATAATCAGTATATTTTGTTGAATAACCACTGTATTTCCTAATATAGCTGCAAGGAGTTTCACAATAGCATTCATTCATTTTAAAAAAGGACAGAGTCAAAGCTCTACTGTCTTACATCATTTTCAATGAATGCTTTAGAGTGAAATGGCAATCATGAGACCTCCAGCCTACACAAGGAGGAAGTGGTTTTGCAGGCTTGCCAGATTAAAGAGTGACATCACATTATCTTCGTCAATGCTGATTCCAGTTCTTCGATAATCAGGCAAACATGGAAAGTGCTGTTTTTGTATCACATGGTCAGACATCACTTTCCATTCATTAGTGCAGTCAGCAGTGCTTGCCTCAGCAGAAGCACTGCCTCCTCTACTGTAGGAAACTTGCAAAAGCTGAGAAAATGTGACAGAAAGAGCAACCATCTCTACTCCCAGGCTGATCTATTCAAGATGCACATTCCAAAGACACTTGCTATTTGTTTATGTCACAAATCAGAGAAAATTGAAACCTGTCCTTGCACAGAAGAGAGTGTTATGCACCATCACTTTCAATTCTAAAAGGACCAGCAAAAAGTTTTGCAATTTTTATGTATAAGTGTGAAACACTCAGAGAGCTCTAGGTATTCAAATTGCTTATGAAATATGGAGAAATCATTGTGTATGTAGAACCCCTTTCTGGAAATTCACCAACACAAACTGCAAATCATGGACATGATCCCAACCACCAAGAACTCAAGCAGCGCACCATGAATTTTTTGATGACTTGTTTTTTCAGTAGAGTGCCAGTAACTCTCAGGCTTACTTTCCTATAAGGTTCCTGCACTGACATTTTGCTGAATTGAGAGATAGTTTGGGTTCATAGCAGACATTTCAAAGAGCTTTCCAAGGCAATTAAACAATGTATCATTTCTGTTAACAGAAATCTGGGCTTAACCTGCAGCCTTTTTGAAGTCAAGAGACAAGAATGTCTTTCTATACACACCTATATATAGTTCTAACATATTACATGGAGCAGCTGATACGTGCCCCTGATCTGCCTGGAGAATACATTTTCTGACTGTCACATACAGTTTCAAAATTAGAATCAGAGAGTCATAGACTGGTTTGGGTTGGAAGAGACCTTAAAGATCCTCTAGTTCCAACCCCCCTGCCATGGGCAGGGACACCTTCCACTAGACCAGGTTTCTCAAAGCCCCGTCCAACCTGGCCTTGAACACTTCCAAGGAAGGGACACCCACAGCTTCTCTGGGAAAATCTGTTCCAGTGTTTCACTAGGTTCATGGTAAAGAATTTCTTCCTTAGATCTGATCTTTCAGTTGAAAACCATTACCCCTTGTCCTATCACTACACTCCCTGATAAAAAGTCCCTCCCCACCTTCTCTGTGGGCCCCCTTTAAGTACTGGAAGGCTGCTATAAGGTCTCCCCAGAGCCTTCTCTACTCCAGGCTGAACAACCCCAACTCTCTCAGCTCATCCTCATAAGGAAGGTGCTGTAGCACACTGATCATCTTCATGGCCTCCTCTGGACCTACTTGAGCAGGTCCTTGCTTTCTTACACTGGGAGCCCCAGAGCTGGACACAGCACTGCAGGTGAGGTCTCCTGAGAGTGGAGTAGAGGGGGAGAATCACCTCCCTCAACCTGCTGGCCACACTTCTCTTCATGCAGCCCAGGATACAATTGGCTTTCTGGGCTGCAAGTGCTCATTGCTGGCTCATAGTCAGCTTTACACCCACTAATACCCCCAAGTCCTTCTCCACAGGGCTGCTCGCAATCCATTCATCACCTAGCCTGTATTGGTGCTTGGGATTGCCCTGACCCATGTGCAGGACCTTGCACTTGGCCTTGTTGAACTTCATGAGGTTTGCACGGGCCCAACTCTTCAGCCGGTCAGGGTCCCCCAGATGACATCCCTTTCCTCCAGCGTGTCAACCGTACCACACAGCTTGGTGTCATTGGCAAACCGGCTGAGGATGCTCTCAATCTCACTGTCCATTAAGTTCATTACTGTCCCTTACCTGAGACTTAATGCTTCTTCTCACATAGGACAATGCGTAGAGATGCATAACATTTATTAAACACCTCTCAGTGCAATTTCCACACAACTCCAAAAACCATGCCAGATCTTTTACAGAAGAATAGATGTTGTTCATGCCCCAGGGATACCGTGCAGTCCAAGGCACCCATATCTTAGAGCTCTTCCACCTCTCACATAGGTAAATGTTCCACAGCAGAAACACACAGAGCACTAGCAGCACTTAGGCTAGCACAAGACTTTCTACTGAAACCTGAGGTATTCATCCAGAACACAGTGCTAGGCAGCAGCCAAGGTGAAGATGAGGCAGCAGGCTTCTCTTTTCAGTTCCCTTATGGGCTTTTTCTTGATTTGTTTCTACTCTTTGATCTGGAAAGCTAGAAACGGAATTCCTCACTGTGCATCTGGACTGAGAGAACAGGCCTGGAGCTAGTAAAGAGAAGGTCTTCAGCTGAGACTGGGCCTTGAGAGAGCATTCGGCTATGATGCTATTCCATCAACCCAGAACTAAGGAGACACATTTTCTGCAGATTTATGCTTGCCTGATTTTGGCATCCAATTAGGCATGAGATTCAGATGAAGCTTTTCCCATGGTTGAGGCTTTTCTAAGGTTTCTCTCTTTGACTTTCTGGTGTCCAGAAGACCAGCTCACTAAAGTCAGCCCCTAAATAAGGGCACAGGTTAGCTTGTTCTGTCTTATACAGCTTCATGGTTTTTGTAGGAAAGACATCTCCTTAAGACCTTAACCTTTTGGTCATCTAAGAAGCTACTGAAGGAAGAAAAAGGATGGAGAAAGGGGGCAAACACTGTACAACTGCATAACCAGAATTTTCATAAGAAACCAAACTAAATCACTAGTAAAGTAGAAGCCCTGCAGAGATTCATATAGAGGGTGTGAAAGTGCCTACACTGAGCACAGAGCACACACACAACTTTATATAAGCAGCAACACCGCAAGTTGCAGTGTTCTGCAAATAATACCTAGGCAGAGCATGGCTCCCAGCTATGAACCACTGGCTATGGGACAAATGAGAAATGGCAGGACTCCAGGATGGTTAATCTTCCCAACCTCCTGAGTTTCACACCAAAACCTTTAGGTGTCCAAGACATACACTACATACAGTGTCAAGCCATGGGAAGGGGGGATGGTATCAGAGGTGGAAACTGATCCCCTGAGGTCTCGGTCATATTCTGGTATGAGCTGAGGCTGGCCTTGATAAGCAGCTCTGTCTCAGGCCAACTCACCCAACACCATCTCAGCAGCAACTGCTGTTCTGCTTCCTCCTACAAGAGTGCCCTCATCTGAGCACATCCCATGCCAGCACAAGGTTGTTATTCGCCTGACAAGAGCCTACTATGGTCCCTCATTTAAATTGTTCAAGACACTGGCAATTGCTTGCTCATGCACTGGTTCCAGGCCTGAAACATTTCCACTTTGTATCAAAAGTTTCCCTGATTACTAGAAGACTGGCAAAACAAACAAACAAACAAACCCTAAAGTGTTCAGTATTGCTTTTAAAATGTTAGGATTAAAAACCTCATTTGGCTCAGCTAATCTGAACTCAGTTTATCCTCCCTGTTTAATCTCTGAGAACTCTGGGTAAACCTAGAGGTAAAAGACACCAAATCTTATCAGAGTAGAAGCAAGTTGTTCCCTGAAGTAAACTAAGTTCCCTTTTTCATTTGCACAGCTACGTCATAGGTGGTAGAGAAGGAAATCTCCCAGGCCTGTCAGGCCCAAAAGTGGTATCACACGACAACGCCCACAAGGTTAAATAAGCACTACTCTGATAAACCCCAGTCAAACAAAGGAAAGAATTACTGCTCCCTTTTTGAACTGGAAGTCCCAATCAAGATTATAATCCCCAGACACTATGCCCCCAAAATAAAAATACATAAGTATACATTGAAAAAAATCAGCCAAGGAAGTCTGTCATCGGTACTATTATACACACACTCATATAGTTCATCTGAACTGAAGCACTCTACAAGTAAGTGCATCTCCCCAGGAGTTTTCATCATAAGAATGAAATTTCTCAGCTCTCAAGAGGCAACAAACAGTAAATCATTTACATCATGAAACCTGGATAGCAAGCAGCAAGTTCGAAAGAGTGCATCTTGTAGCAGAAATTCACTTCCTCAAAATAGTGGCATTTGCACTGAATTTATAAAAATCCATTTTAGCCACTTCTCTTAATCTAGAGTCTTGGGTTCATGATAAATGAAAATTCTCTGACCACAGACATTTCCTAACTAAAAAGGAATCGGGAAGTGATGCCACCTTCTTCTGTCATTCAAAGGTTTTGGCTAATAAGCGTCACTCTAGATACATTTGAAAAAATTTTCACTTGCAATCACGGGATGTTTATTTATTGCTTTTGTTAATATTACTAATTTGGAATCTAAAGGTCTAACAGGAGCACTAGGCCATCATGCTAATGTCATAAGTAGATTATTTTCTAGAAAATTTAGGTTTAACCAGACATTCAGGAAGGTTATTGGTTGGGGAAAAAATGGGTCGTGGGCTCTAAGGAGAGGTGATAAGAATATGCCTTTACATTAATTAGTTTTACACAGCCTAGGCCTGGGAACAACTCACCATGTAGGAGAATGGTCCATAGCCTACAGCCTATGACAGCACATTATGGGCAGGGTAGATACCAGACAGTCTTTCTGTATTACTGATCTTATAGATGAAAAGTATGTCATCCCTATGTGGTCTCTCCTAAACATCCCAAAGTCTAAAAGGCATGTCAGCTGTCAGGCAGCTTTATTTAAGGATCAAGAGAAAAAAAAACACTGCAAAGTAAAATAAAATTATCACAGGGAAAAAGTCTATCTAATTTTCTTAAGGGTGTGTGAGCATTACTCTAGATAGGTGCCTTTTGGAATAGTTACAGCACACAGTGGCAAATGATTTCATGAGGATGCCTTTTCTTTGTCCCAGCTGACCTCCTTCTCCCTGACCCTGCCAGTGTCAGATCCTTTAGGTAGCAGGCATTTTTTATCATGCCTCCCCCTTGCCTCTCTAGTGCCATTCAGTTACATTTTTCAGGTTGCTTTGATCTTCTCCCATGTGACTTTTCCCTCCAGGGTATTTCCACTGTGCTTTCTCAGAGGAGGAGATGACAGTCTCATGAAGCATAAGCTGCATGTTCCCCAAAGCCAGGAAACTATTCACAGTTTCACATGAATGGACCTGGGCCTTCTTTCTCCTCTATTGTTTGAACAGAATTACAGGGATCCTTTGAAGGTGTAGCCACACAATAGCTGTCTTCCAAGCCTTTGCATGATCTTATTTCCAAATAACACTCTTTTCACTCACCCACATCTCTGAGCACCAGCTGTTCTTCCATTTAGAACAAAACTGTGCAACTGCACATTAATTATCCTAGCCAGGGGACAGAGGGTCAGGTGGATCTGACTTTGCACACACCAGTTTTGTATATTTCCTATGCATCCCTCATATTTTATTCTCGTCCTCCTCAATGACTTTGCTATGGATGAGATTTGAACGAAAACTAGTCTGTTTTTAGAAATTACTCTGGACCCTTATTTTGCTGTCCTTTCTATAGGAGTAAATCCTTGGTGTACTCAAGGACTGTTTCGCTGTTGAAGTACAAGTGAAGTTAAGGTATCAAGTGTTTGAAGGATGCAATCTTGCACCACAGTGCACAGGATAGGTGATAACTACACTGATCCAGTGCAGTTCTTCTAGGCACTGACTTCACAGAAATCCAGTTAACTCAGTGGACACTTGACTGTTCCAATCACAAATACACTTTGCATCAGTTTAGTTTTGCTAAAAGTAGTTTTGCAGGGTAGAGTCAAAATACCTATCACTCCCCACAGCAGCATATTTTGTTCAAGTTTAGGATGGCTGATGTGAAGCAATGAGACAGTACTTAATGCCTAGTTATTCTCCTACACAGATACACAGATTAAATCACAATGAAAATTGTCTGAAAATTTGTTGACACTTCCCCCTTCTTTCAAATTCAACAAATACCATTTTTCAAAAAGAAAAGAAGGCTTCATAGAAACTGGTGTGTTTCAGGTCCAAGATGGAACGTTAGAGGGAGAAAAACTCTTCAAATCACTTTAGGCTTCTTCCATTAACCAAAGAAAACAGTCTCCATGCAATCCAAGAAGAGAAACAAAGGGGGGGGGGGGGGGGGGGGCACAGCTAGCAATAAACTGCTTTCAAATGGATAAATAAAATACCAGCACATATTAGAGATGACTGCCTATGATCAGAGTTCTTTTGCCATAAGGCTGGTCTCAAATCCATCAAAGTGTTCATCCTTCAACCCCTCTTACTATTGTCCTTTGTCATAAGAAAAGACTCCACAGAATCAGAACTGAAAAAAAATTACACCTCATTCTATCTGAAAACAGTCTGAACTTAGTGGGGAAACAAATAGAAACTGCTGGACCAACAAATGTGCACTTTGATTCGTGCATCAATCATTTTTCCTGTGGTGATCCAATAACATCTGGATACACAAAGTTTCTCTTTAGAGAGACAAGTTGCCTTTAATTCATACTTTACTCACAGTTCTTTATCTGTTGTAGAAAAGTAAGTTTCAGCATATGCCAAATAGCTGCTGCAGTTTTAGAAAGAGCTTGAAGGAAGTAATGTGTATACAAGTCATTCAAGGAACATCTTAATCAGCTTGAAAAAGCTCCCAATATTTCCAAACAGTAAGTGATTACAAAAAAAAAAAACCCTGAGTCACCTAAATGTTCTTATTACCTAACGAAATGATGTTACAAATTTTTTCCATGATATCTAAGTTGTTCCACAGTCTGTCATTTTCAACCATCTTACCTAAAACTGAATGTCAGAAATACCAGTCTATAGTTAAAACTCAGTTGCCTCTTCCCCTGGCTGCAATATGTTCATAGTGATTTTGCCAACCAGCAGTATCCAGTTCAAAGGTCAAAAAAATCATAGCCATGATTTTAAGACCTAAAGAGATGGCAAACTGTATGACGGGATGAATTCTAAGAGGAGAGAAAAGACAACTATTCTTTGTGGAGTTTCTCTTAAAAACAGACTAATTCACTTGCGCACACATATATGTCCAGTTTGGGTAACTGATGCTGTACTGCAGACTGCACACAAGAGCAAATGTAAATTGGTACAACTTTATCAGATCTGAGTACCTAAAAATTACACATAAAGGCCACAAAGCTTCAGGTATATTTAGAACAATCACGAAGATTTTCTAAAATATTATCACATTTGTCTCCCAGTTTTTATGGTGATGCTATCCTCACCAACAGCATGTCTATGCTTTTCTCCAAAACTAGATATTTGTTTTAAAAAAATAGGTAAATAAATAAAAAGGAACATGTAGAATCTGAACTAATCTGTAGGATCCATGAGCTTCTCAGTCATATAGCTGACAGAGTTGTTAATATAATTTAATCACAGAGAGAGAGAAGTAAAACACAGGTCAGAAAAAGCAGCCAAAGACAGAATAAACTACCTGCAAGTGTTCCTCTTGCTGAATTGAATGTATCCATCCTTTTTTAGGTTTGTGGGTGCTTAACACCTCTGAAAAACAGGCCAGTGGGAAAATGAGGCTATCTCAGACTGTACAGCTAGCATACCAAACAGAAATGTACCTACTTAGCCAGAATCAGCCTGACACAAAGGCAGGGAATTTCGTTGTCTGGGAATGGCAGGATGCCAGGGGCAGCCAAGAACTCAAGCAGGAATGATCTGGACAGCTTGGTTTTCCAGACACACATTTTTTTAAAACCAAACCAGTAAAAATCTAGTCTACTGTGCTCAAAAAAAAACCCCAAAAAACAAACAAACAAAAAGTATGACCTGCATGTTCAGAGACCATGGAAACAATAAGGACAAAGCTCCACTCCAGATGGATTAAACCAGGCCTAGGTCCATAGCCTCTTCCAGAAAAGATGGGTACCAGGTGTCTGACCCAAACATACTGCCTGCACAGTTTTCACTTCTTGCCTTCATAGTCTATCACTGCTGCAGGGGAGAAATCAGGTTTTTGTGATGCTGTGATTACAGTAATTTATATAGTCTTGATTTTTGAGTTGACTCAGTTAATCTTTGAACCTTCTACCCTCTGCATCTTAGTATGTAAGCTTACCCTACGAGACAAAAAAACCAAAACCAAACAACCTCATATTGATTATATTGGATTGGAAATAAGATTAGAGTTTGCCTTTGACTTCCAAAACCAGAAAGCCCTGTCAACATAGACTAATTTGAGGCACCATTAAGTATGGAAAATAAATCAAAGCATTCTGGCCTATAGTCTATTCTCCAAGTGGGAGGGATGACATAGTAAGATGTCATGATTTGTCACTGCCTACTTATAAGCTTTACTGCACCAATTTCTCCTCTAGCATCCTATATGTAATCTCTGCGCTCTTTTAGATTACTCAAACAACTCAGCAGAAGACAGATCCAACATTACACTGCTCAGCAACCTCTATCTTCACAGTAAGCACATGCACTACTCCAAACACAGCTCCAAATTTCACAAGAATAAGATTTCTCACCAAGATTTCTAGCACTTCACTGCTTCAGTGAATCAGAAATACCCTAGAAAAAGCATTTTTCATGGCAGAGCAATACTTCCACTTCTGGCCAAAACCAGAAGGTGGACAGATAACCAGCAACTAAGGAAAAAGGATTAAGAAGATGAAAGACCTCTGGAAAAGTCACTTTTCCAGAGACAAATTAAGGTTCTTATCAGATCTTTCATCTATTATCTGTGGTCAACAAATAGAAAATTCTCATTAAAACTTCCTCATTAAATCCTCTTAGCTCACTGTTCTGCCACAAAGAGACACATGCCCCTAAATTTTACCTGGCAGAACACATATCACTGCTCTGACAACAGAAGTGATAAACAGGGCTTCTGCAACCACAGGCATCCATCAGGACCATATAGTTGCAAGAAAACAAAACACAACTAAGAATAGTAAACAGAGTCTGACAAAAGCTGTGGTTTTAATCACAAAAGTACTTAGCAACCGGACCATGTTTAATCCCCTCCCTTCTTTTGTGTAAGGATAACAATGTCACTTGCTCTTAATACTGGAGCTACACGTGGAGGTAGGCAGACCTCTAGAGAGGACTCTGCATCATCCGCATTCCAGAAGAAGAGTCTCAGCCCATGACAGGTCTATCATTTGCACAGGAGCAGGAAAGTGGATGGAGAATGCTCTCTCCTGTGACGTGCTGACCTCTGCTCACAGCAACCCTACAGCACAGCCAATAGATTAGCAGTTTGTGGTGACTTTCCTTCAGTCATAGGCATAACTTTCTTGCTGGGTTGAAAATATTCCTATAAAAAAAGCAAAGGGAAACCTCTGAGTTGTAATAGGAGCAGAAATATAGGAAATACTTGTCCTTTGAACACAACTCATTAAGAAATAAAGATCAAAGGTTCCAGATAGAGTCAACCGCTTTCCAAAATAATCTTTGTAGCTGCCATGGAAACTGCAGTAACCAATGGCCAGAGGCTCATCTCTTTTGTATGACATGGAAGTCCACAGATACAGGGTGAGGGAAAGAGGATGCAAATGACAGGAAGTCCGTCAAAACCAGTAGGATATGTGAATCAGACTGCTTGTTTCCCTTACAAATCAGAAAGTCTGTTGTGAACTGGGAGCTGATAGCTCCTATCAGAAGTAGGGTGCATCTGTTTTGCACAGCCCAGTTCTTTGATGTGCCAGGTGATTCTCATCTGAAAATTCATACAGAAAGTGCTACCACTTATAGCAAGACAAATTCCATCCTTAGCCCTACATTTTCAAGAGGGAAATGTTGACAATGCTAAACAGCCTATTTTCTATTAATTACACATACAATAAATTTTGAAAGACTGTAGAACTATGTATTTGGCCAAACAAGCCATGATGGGAACAGAGGACATAGAAAGAACATCTGAAAATGACCACAGCATGTTTGTCAAACCAGCTTCTCTAACAGGAATGAAGAGCTGAAGATGCTCCCATTCAGTTCACGGTTAGAAAAAAAACGTACTTTTCTGGCAGGGACTGCAAAGAAAATGCAGCACTTAGATGCATGACTAACCTTCATGTTGCACAGAGTTCAACTTTTTTCCTACCCAGAACTTGGCAGGCAGGAGAAGCAAGAGGAGGGAAGCAAAAAAATGAGGAGAGTTACTAGCTCCCCTGGAGCACCATCCACCTTCTGAGCAGTATTAATTTGATTTTGCCTACAGGCCAGCCTTAGTCTTTGATGCAAGAAGACCTGGTTCTTAGCTGAGCAATGTTTTACCTTGCACAGGGAACAATCAGCCGAAAAAGAGGAAACATGGACTCTCCACCTCTGTCCTCTGCTCCATAGTCCACAGAAGAATATCTTCAGTGATTTCTAGTTCCTTAGATGTGAAACTCCATCACTGAAGGCACCCACAAACAAAGCAAAATAGGATCTGTGATAGAAGAAAGTCACTGATATTTGGATGTGTATGGAAGGGAAAGAGAGAGTGATGGAAGAGGAGTGACAGCAATTGGGCAGAGCTCTGTGGTTGTATGATGTCCCATCATTTTCAGGGTTTAATGTTCTTAGACTGTTTATTCCCTTAAGACTCCATAGCTGAGGTTTTTTAGAGTTTTCAGTGACTGAAGTCACTAGATCTGTTTAATGCTACATTTGCTCAGTTGCTGATCAATTCCTTTCCTTGCTTGTGTATTCTGGGAGGTCATAGCAGAAACACCAAAATGGGGTCATTATGCCATATGCTTATTTACTATGTGTACGTTAGACCTTTTGTGTGCTATTTTTCACTTGTTATCCATCATTATATGTATTTATCTTCAAGTACCATATGGAGCAGTAGGATGGGGTATATATATGGAGTCAACAGATGGTGAGACTGTGTGTGATTAATATGTTCTCATAACTTTTTATTGTCTCTTTTACTTATATGTTCTACTTTCAAAGTGTCATTACTTTTGTCATTCCTGTTCTCATTTCTATATTCCTGTATGCTGTTTAACAAATATAAAAAAATTAAATGTCTGGTTTTGAGATTTGTCTTTATAGTGCTCCAGGTGTTATCTTTATCGAAGTAATTCATAGGTTTTTCAGGCCAAAAAGGCCCATGTGCTCTGATCTCTTTGTCTAACACCAGACACAGAATTTCACCCTGCAGCTTCTTGACTTAAAGGAGCGTTGCTCCCAACTATTGTATGAACATGTCAATATTTTATTGCCTGTATTTCACATGGTAGTCGTTCCACAAAATGCTAAAAAAATCTCTTAGAATATGAAAAAATAATTCATGCTATTAGATTGTAACTTAAATGCAGACAGAGGCACATACCGAGTCAGAACTAGTTTGTCATTCACTGGAGGCACTGAGGAAACCTAGCTGAGATGTCCTCATGTGCACTGGGACACACGACAGGGAAGCAATTGTGCACATGCTCTACCCTGACCCTACGTATCATACCTCCCAGACAGTGACCAGCTTCACCCTGTTTCATTTTGACTGTCTTTGCTCAGTAATACAATGGTTTCACTTTCCATCTGTGGCACAGAAGGCACAAGCATGTTTCCCCACCTAAGTTATTGTTTCCAGGAAGTCTTTTACACCTTCCTTATCTGAATGGGAGGGCATGTTATCAAAGGTCTCAGTTTAGCTGTATTGACTTTCCTGCCAGTTATATTACTTCCATTACATTGAATCTGTGTGTCCAGCACTACAATTCTAGCACTTGCTAAAATCACTCAGAGCAACTGGTCCTAATGTCTGTTAATTTTTTTTGCCAGATTGAAATGTTGCTTGAACTCACGACTGCCTCCTGTCCCTTTAGTACTCAGGCATTCTGAAAAGAAGGAAAACTTAACTGTTTAGTGAATTCTTTAGGGAAGGACTTTTGCTCCTACAGCAGCATGATTAGTTCAGGAAATCTTCATGGCAATGTGTGCAAGCAAAAACTTTCATCTTGATTGATAAGTATACAAAGCTTCATGTCTTTATTTACCAGAGACCAGGATTAGATGAAATGTAAACTGTGACTTTGAGAAACTGCTACTACAAATGAGAACATACTGAAAAGTCTAAGACCAGGATGGTGAGAACAGCATATTTCTGGATTATATGGGAGAGGAGTTGTAAACTCTATGCCTATTCTGATTTCCATGAAATATGATTACTAGAAGGTTTTCATCTTACAGCTTTCTCATGATGCACCATACGTGACAAAATATTGTTTAATAGCAAGCCACCAATTAGTAACAAAGGAGTAAGCAGCTTGAAATGATATATAGGTTGAAGTATAGCATCAATAGCATGTTATTCCCTTATCCAGCAAATTGCTATTAAAGTCAAGGGGGATTTCCAGAAATTAATAGTGTAGATTAGTGTAAAAACAAGACTTATTTTACTGTGAGGTTCTGAATATTATTATTATTTCATGAAAATGGTGCTGTGCCTATTTCACAGAATCATCTAGGTTAGAAAAGACCTTGAAGATCATCCAGTAAAACCATGAACCTCACACTGACAGTTCCCAACTACACCATATCCCTCAGCGCTATGTCAATCCAACTCTTAAACACCTCCAGGGATGGGGACTCCACCACCTCCCTGGGCAGCCCATTCCAACGCCTAACAACCCGTTCTGTAAAGAAATGCTTCATAATATCCAGTCTAAACCTTCCCTGGCACAACTTGAGGCCATTCCCTCTTGTCCTATTGCTCGTTAATTGGTCAAAGAGGCTCATCCCCAGTTCTCTGCAGCCTCCTTTCAGGTAGCTGTAGAGGGCGATGAGGTCTCCCCTCAGCCTCCTCTTCTCCAGACTAAACACCCCCAGTTCCCTCAGCCGCTCCCCGTACGACCTGTGCTCCAGACCCTGCACCAGCTTCGTTGCCCTTCTCTGGACACACTCGAGTCATTCAATGTCCTTTTTGTAGTGAGGGGCCCAAAACTGAACACAGGAATCGAGGGCCGGCCTCACCAGCGCCGAGTACAGGGGTCAGATCCCTTCCCTGTCCCTGCTGGCCACGCTATTGCTGACACAGGCCAGGATGCCATTGGCCTTCTTGGCCCCCTGGGCACACTGCTGGCTCCTGTTCAGCCAGCTGTCAATCAACACCCCCAGGTCCCTCTCTGACTGGCAGCTCTCCAGCCACTCCTCCCCAAGCCTGTAGCGCTGCTGGGGGTTGTTGTGGCCCAAGGGCAGCCCCCGGCATTTGGCCTTATGGAAACTCCTCCGGTTGGCCTCAGCCCATGGCTCCAGCCTGTCCAGGTCTCTCTGCAGAGCCTCCCTACCCTCGAGCAGATCAACACTCCCGCCCAACTTGGTGTCATCTGCAAACTGACTGAGGGTGCACTCGATCCCCTCGTCTAGATCATCAATAAAGATGTTAAACAGGAGTGGCCCCAACACCAAGCCCTGGGGGACAGCACTCGTGACTGTCCGCCAACTGGACTTAGCTCCATTCACCACAACTCTCTGGGCCCGGCCATCCAAACAGTTTTTTACCCAGAGAAGCGTGTGCCCATCCAAGACTCGAGGAGCCAGTTTTGCCAGGAGAATGTTATGGGAAATGGTGTGAAAGGCCTTACTGAAGTCAAGGTAGACAATATCCACAATGTTACTTTCCCTCATCCAATAAACAGGTCGCCCTGTCGTAGAAGGAGATCACGTTTTTCAAGCAGACAAGATTTGTAACAAGACAGATCACAGATAGCAGTTTTGAACATGAAAGTAGTTTCAAACAGTCACATAATACAGGCATATCAATTACACCCTCTTCAGATCACATAAGGGAGAAACATACAGGTTTCTCAGTTGGCTGTTTTACCCAGATAGGGTCTACACAGACAGCAATCTTAAATTACTGTCAATGATTGTCAAGACCATCAAGAGCTAGACTCTAGGAAGTAACCAGAATTTATGGAAATACACTGTTTGGAGGGAAGCAATCACATAAGGCATCAGCAATTAATCATAGATCATTGAATGTTGGGGCTTTTATTTTGGAATGGTCTTGAAACTCTGGGTTATGCTAGCGTTGATCATGAATTCTTGCTATGTTTGATCAGGGAAGGAGCATGTGTGGAACAACACAGGACCAAGCTAGCTAGATGTGCAGGTGTAACCCAGCGTGTGTCATAGAGGTTGATGTTACATAGCACTGATAAGCTAGAGCTCAAATTCTAGGTGAATCAGATTCAGTCAGGCTTTGAGTACCAAACACCCACAAGCTGAATGACAAAAAGTGAAAAAAGAGACCTAAGTTATGTAATCGGATTTGGTTCTCCCCATCTGTAATAGCTTGATGACAAACAGTTGCTATTTCATCAACTTTCTACTAGACAAGGCCCTGTTAAATAAATTAGGAAGTAAATTTCACAGAAGGGGACTGTGAGAGAGGACCATGAAATCTGAGTCTCTAAGTTACCTATTAGCTGACTGACTACTGTTCTTTCCTGATAAGTAAAAGAAAAGAAGAAAAAAAAGAACAAACAGGCAAAAATGAAGAACTGAGTGAGATTCAAGCTTTTAAATACTTTGTTTGATTTGATTTGTTCAAGAGCAAGGAAACATGCATCCAGGAGGTAGGCTACTGTCTTTGCTGACACCCCAGAAATATTAACATTTTGTCTACAGGGAACACCCTTGCTGAATCACATAAACGAAACAGAAGAAGGTAGTCATTTTCAAGAGCCCTGTGAATGCTCTAACTGCTGAGGGTTTCTCAACCAGTCTTCTGTATGTTCCCAGTCAAGAAGGATTTGGCAATAGATCCAGGTATGTTGTGAATGCCTTTCAGCTTGTGAAGGCTCAGGTTATATAGGCACAGCATGTTTATATTGAAGGAGGGTTAGTTATTTTAGAAGAAGAGGTGGGAAAAGAGAAAGACTGTTTATATGGTATAAATGTGTGTTAATGCTGTGCTGAAAATATGCTGTGATGATAACAGATGTTACAGCTGTTACTTTTCATGAACATAATGTATGGGCAACAGCAGGAGTGTGAGCTAGTATGGCAGTACACTGGATTAAACTTCCTCGAAATAAATTGCTTTTACACAGTAGTTTTTAAAGTATTCCAGAATGTATGCTTTCATTGCTTATGTGCTCACTATAAATATTTTCACTATGAATAATTATGCAGTACCTTTTTGTTAAATAACAGCTGGTTACCTATACAAAAGACCTGAATTCAGTGTTTGAATGCTGTGCCTTGAATTTTAGTCTGTCAGGTACCCTAACATATGCTTCAGTTGACACATCTCTTTCTTGTGCTGCAGCAACCATCTAAATGGAAGTACTAAGAGAAACACTGACTGTACATACTTCATGCTGGTATTCTACATATATTAAAAAACTTTAAGAGCAGAATGTGTTGTACTGATCAATGTGCTCCAGTTTTGAAGGCTTCTTTACTGTCTATAAATGGCACACTTCATTTTCTAGGACTGCATTTTCAAGATTGGTTTTTACAAAGAGCTTTGGCTATTCAGCTACAGAGTAGCAGGTATTGAGAAAATCACTTGAATTTCTTTTAGCTGTTGATTGTTCTTAAAAAAAAAAAAACAAACCAAAACACAGTTTGTGATCAGAAGTCTTCTCTGTTGTCATCAGTCTGATCAGGATCATGGTGCTGACAGAAAGAGAAGACAACACAGTTTGAGTAGGCTAATAGAAAGATGAAAACATGGAGGCTTTGATGCTGAAATCAGCCTTGATTTTGCACCAGCTATATGTTGACAAAGAGGTACATACACTACACTTCACATATTAATGACACTTCCCCACTGATCTTTAATCAAACCCCAGCTGAGACTTTCTCTACTTTTTTTCTTGATATCTGGGGTTTACTACCATTCACTAGCCTTCGAACTTGCAAATAAAGTATTTTTCCCTACATATATGCCCCATTTAATTATTTCTCCACATTGGATGGTCCTTTGATTTTCTTGTTGTTCAGGGTTTTAAATAGCATTTTCTATATACTTAAAATAAATCTCTACAAAGTTATCTAAATACTTATCAACTGATTTCTGTTTCATGAATGCTTTATTTTTGCAGAGGAGCACAAATTTTTCTTGTTGCTGACAGCTGACAAGAAAGCATTCCTGCCAATCTGTTCTATGCTCAAGACCAGGTAGGAAATTTCAGCTTCTACTTCAGCACCATACAGATACTAGAATATGGATTAATCTTAGACTAAGCAGTGAGAAATAATCACTTCTAAGTGCTGAGCAAAATTAAACTATTGCTTACACAGACGTAACACAAAAACAAAGAAACCCTCTTCGAGATCACATGGTCCAGACCAGGTTGCTTATGATCAGCTTATGACCCTGAATATCATTTCATGTCTTGACTCTGGCCTTCTTCTGGAGAAAGGAATTAGTCTTGTGGTTTCAGCTACAGAAAGATTTTGTTTTGAAGCTTGTCCTGTCAAGGAAGGTCACCATCCTGCCTAGAGAAGGTACTTGAAACCACAGGGTGAGGAGATCCACTTGCTGCCTCTCTCCTCAGTTTCACAAGCACTCCTGCCATTTCCCTTCAGACATACCTTTAGCAGATTCTCCTCACCCCGAGCAGGATTTTGCTCCACTGAATGTGTCCCAGTGAATTTGGCCACACATGTCCCACCGAGTTTTGAGGGAGCTAGGCAGGGATAGAGCACAGCTCACCATCAGTAAATGGGACAGACACTCATGAAGATGGTAGCATAAGCAGGTAATGAATTATGACAATTTATATTTGAAATAAACCCAAAGTTTTTTCTGAAGCAAAGCAGCTTCAAATGAAAAGACAAACACTGAATTGCAGAGGATATCTTGATTCCATTTGGAAAGACAGAAGTGTAGTGTTAAATGAGAAAATGAAAACATTTCCTCCCTTTATCTTTGTTTTGTACTGGTGTGAGAACAGCCTTGCATTTTCCAGACACCACTAGGAAACACATTCATAATGATACGCAAATATAGCTATCACCATATTTAAATATTTCTTCCCTGTTTATTACTTCCACAGTCAGCTATAGCTGTTTCCAATTCAAGATGATTACGACATGCATACGAAAGAGCTGAAGGGGAGGAGTGAACAACTTTTGTTCCTAAACAGCTTACCTCTTCAAAAAAGAACAATGTTTACTGAGATAAATGAAGAGAGGGTGGTTGTTTTAGATCACTATGACTAATGTTAAGAAACAGCTGGTACGGAATATTAGGTAATCACATACACAGGCTGCACATTGGGAACATTACGCTAACATACCTACTATAATTTTATTCCTTTCCCCACGCATTTATTCAAAGCTGCAGCTGTGATACTGGCTTTTGAACATTAGAAACTATCAGGAAAAGCAGCATGAATCATCATCTTTTGCTTGTGTTATTTAACTTAGTCACTCAAGTGCAGTTCTTCTAAGAGACCAATAATAGAAGGAAAATGATAGTTTCATGCAGAGATTTGTGAAGACCCTTTCCTTTCCTTTCCTTTCCTTTCCTTTCCTTTCCTTTCCTTTCCTTTCCTTTCCTTTCCTTTCCTTTCCTTTCCTTTCCTTTCCTTTCCTTTCCTTTCCTTTCCTTTCCTTTCCTTTCCTTTCCTTTCCTTTCCTTTCCTTTCCTTTCCTTTCCTTTCCTTTCTTCAACTACAATACCAGCACCTCTATCAGATAGCTAACCTGTCCATTTCCTGAAGAGTATATAGGCTGTTATACTATTCAGAGCAGTCACTTCACCTGCCCCAAGGCAATTCCATTTCTCATAGGCTAAAATTGGCAACTCAGTTGACTGAAATGTGATACAGTCAGTAGCTATACTGAAAGAAGGATACTTTCAAAACCCCAGAGAAAGAACTATCCATTTTTGTTCTTTAGTGGAGATAATCACTAGGCTTTTCAATTAATTCAGCCGCCATGCAGTAACTCACTCAGATATACTTGAAAATCTCACCTGGGACCTCAGACATGAAGCAGCGTTCTGCAATGAAGTACTTGTGATGGTTCCCATTTCTCTACTGTGGTGTTGACTTAAATTTTCAAGGCAGGTTGTACCTTTCAGAAGGCAACACTTTTGTCCCAGTGGTTCTGAACAAACCTGCTTCGAAGGAGAGAGACAAGAAGGTTTATTTTATACTGGCAGCATGTTGTATCATGGAATCATAGAATATTTCAAGTTGGAAGGGGCCCACAAGGATCATCAAGTCCAAATCCCTGCTCCTCACAGGACACAATCCTCATTGCTTTGGTCCCTGATCCCTTTAGAACAAATTCCAATGAAGTAATTTCATCTCATGTCAAGTTGTTTCTAGTGGCTTTGTGATTAAACATGCTATTGCTCATGCGGTCATCCATTTAACTGAGGCTAGGCACAATTAACTTTATTCCTTACACAACTGAAGGCAAGTCTGCAGCCCTAAGCAAGCTCCTCTTGCTCAGTTCTCACCAGCTTGCTGCTTTTATATCAAAACTGCCATTTCCTTGCAGTTTTATGCTTCTGTGAGCATGAGTAGTCCATATAAGTCAATTCACGCAAAGAAGAGTCTCTATTGTTTCTGGGAAATGCAACTACACTGGAGTCCCAAAGAGCCACCCTAAAGGCTGGAAAGTTCCTGGAAAACTTGTGGTTCAGACATCAGGGGTAAGTGGACACACCTGCAGACACCAACAGGAGCAGTCCTTAAGACCACTGAGTACTGTCAGAGGGATGAGAAATTTACAGGGTGAGCACTTGCTGCCTCATGCTGCCTCAGGTTCTTCTGGATGCTCTGTGACAGTGAAGTCATAGTTCAAGCTGTCCTTACCTTCCCTGAATGGCTAGTAGAGGACTCCTTCTGTCCCAGGTTTTCCCACTACTTAACACACACACACAAAGCAGATCTTAATGGATATGCCACTGTAGTTCACAGTTTAACCTCGAAGCCAGGTGGTATTTGAATAAATAAACAGACAGTGACGCCATTTCCACTTTCAATTTGCAAAGGAGCACATGGAAGTATGCATGGTAAGGAACGTGTACATGCAATATCTGGCCGTGCTTTGACATTTTATCAGTAGCCTTTCAAGCCTCCCCCATCCATATCTCATTTCTCTAGCTATGACTTTTCTTCTGAATCACAGGTCTGCTAATGCAGACTTACTGAGATGCTGATGAGGCACATACCCTGGGAACTGGCCTGTGCCCTTGCCACAAAAAATAAGAGGTGAGAAAGAAAGCCATAAGGAACAAACATGTAATGTCTAATATCAAATAGATATTTTAACAGATACTGTAGCATGCTAAAATAAAAGTCACAACTGACATGCAATAGTTATGCGCTGGTGGAAATGAACCTACCTTACATTTTCAAAGGAAGACACTGAACAGAGCAAGACTTTATTGCTACAGAGCTGTGGATAGCCAAATAGGAAAGTGCCAGAGATCTGGTCACTGATCTCCCTCTGACCTGAAACCTCCAGGGTCTGGGAAGCACACTCAGTCACTTAAGCTGAAAACTCTCTAGTTTTCAGCTTCTAGATCCTCTCTTTCACATCCAAAAGAAGGAATCAGTTTTTGTCCCCCCAGGATTTAATGCTGGTCCCTCACTGTTGAAACACATTATCTCCCAGAACTTACCCCTGAAGCACAAGCTCTCCTGTATACCATTTAGGTCTCTACAACTACTTGGTAGAGCTAAGTATACCAAAAAAAAAAGTCAGACTTATGGACAAAATTCATTAACATTCTACCACTACTTACTTCATGCCATAATAAATACATGGAGCTATACAAAAGTAAGTCCTTCCTCCTTTTCACCATTCTATCAGAGTCTTCCTTTGAGCTCAGTTCAGATCTTTTGGATCTATACAGGGAATTTCCAATTAGATCACACCATTCTCCTGAAACATGGGCACTCCCAGACAACCCTGTTTTTCCTAACTCAACCTCCCCATTAGACGGGAGCTCACCTGTCTCCAATCTTGTCTTTTCCTGAGGACTTTCTGTGTTTCCCCTTTTGCAACTTTTTTCTCTCTTGGTAATTTTCTTTTAACCCATAAATTCTGTTCAAAGACAAGACAGCCAGAATGGTTCGTTCTAAGCTTCAGACAGTCCTTGATTCAAATGCTTTCTATTTCAATCACTAACCACTGAAATTTAAGAGCTAACTAATGCCCTCGATCTGAAGAGATATGACAGTCACCTACAAAAATGGATGCACATAGGCAAAGAACTATTTATGATACAACAGCATGCATAGCCAGAGCCAGAAAAATAACTTCATGATATCAACTGAATTCAGGCACAAGTTACTCAGATTATGCGGGTCAGTGGGGTAGGGATGTTTAAAAATACCCTATATCTATCTTAGGAAAATCATACCCTAAAGAGTGACAGTGGTATAGGAGAAAGCAGAGGTGGTCTCCAGTTGGCCACCCCTCACTACCAGGCAGTTCCTTGATGCAACCTCTTGTGAGACGAGTGACAAACTCTGGAAGATTTATTTAGCAGAGTTGAAAATATCACTGTAGCTTGTTGCACACCTCTTTTCTGCACCTCCCTGCCAGAGATTTCTACCTTGATAGTGCAGGCTGTGACAGAGGCCGTGGGTCTGCCAGTCAATCTGCTACCTAACACAGTTGTATAAATAGTTTCAAAGGTGGCTTTTATGCTGAAATACTGGATAGTGACCTGGGGCAGCCAAGGAACTGATGTGAATCCTGGTTTTTTTACCACTGCAGCAGAGGCAATAACCCCTGGAAAATGACACAGGTGGGGACCATCCATGCCTTTAGACCTCCACAGTTAAATCCACCCGAGCTAGCCCCCAAAGGCCAAGCCTGCAGCACCAGATATTCTCTGGTACAGCTCCCATTTCTTGACCAGTGGATTCCTCTCAGGTGGCAATGTGTAAACCACCTTGTAGCACTCCCTGCTCCCCCCAAAACCTGTTCCTGCACAGAATCACTATGAAGCCTTATGCATTCCCTGATCTCCAAAAGAGAAAATGAAGCAGTCTTCCATCAGTCTACTAGGACATCTTTTGAGAGTTCATAGAGGATAAGCACAATATTCCTGAGTTCACCGCTCCTCAGAGTTGCCTCCCACCATCCTACAAGCCATTACAGTCTGTCACAACAATGACAGAACAAGACAGGAGGAGGGAGAATTTCCCCTCACAACTGTCACATTTTTTTTTAACTTAATGAAATTGTGGGAAGTTCTGTAATTGATTTTAAAATGTTGCAGAGAGGGAAAAGTATGAACTTTGTTAAAATTGAATACAAATCAAAAGCCGTGTTAAACATTTAAAAAATTTTAATTCCAACAAATTTTTACCCAAAGTGGTGTAATTTTGGATGGTGAAAATTTATAAATTTTCCATGCGTCTAGGCATATCAGCTCGCATATTCAGTGTGGGTGTGGGTGAGTAGTCTGGAGTTACCTTCCAAGTCTTGAAAACATTTCTGTTGCCCAACAAGATTGTAAATACCAGGTTGTAAATAGCACTTATGAACCTCTCAACCTGCATGAGTAGGGCCTGCAGGTGAGTGCAGCCAGGGCTGCCTGGCAACTGCAAACTAGGTCATTTGGAGGGGAAAAAAATAATTCTGCTCCATCCATGGAGGAGAAACACTAATTTTCAAGTGATCCATCTCAAACTCTAAAATCCTGTTATGCTGTCTAGTTTTGAATAAACCAGAGCAGAGATATCTCTGGCAATATTAACTCTTTGAGATCCCAATGGCAGTTTCTGCCTCACCTTGTCACACTGCCACCACAATCTCTAGCTTTCTTCTCAAAAGGTTAGCTGGGCCTACCAGGACAGAGTGTTGCCACATGACAAACACAACTCCCATCCTGCTGCAGCCCCTCTTTACCATCATTTCCAGACAGGTGAAGAATGTCTTGTTAGCACATAGATTTTCAAAGGGCAAGTTAATGTAGCAGCTGATAGCTGTACAGCATACACAGAGTTTGCCATGACATTAAAAAAGAAAAGGCCTCACTATTCAAAAATACCATCTAGACAGATGCATAGGTCATCTGGAGGTATCAAGTGCATGTTTATGGACACTGCCTACTGTTATACACACTTCCCCATCCAAAAGACACAGTCATTCATATAGCAAAAATAAAAACAATGCACAAGAAGAAAATTCTTACAGTTGTGGGTGATAATCTACAGTCTCCCAAAGTGAAAGGCTGCCTCTCTACTACTTGTCCCCCACCAGACCAACGCTGTTTGCTGGGACCACTGGCTTTCAAACTGCACGTCGCAGCTTGTTGGCAGGACAACACAGGGACTGATAAACTTGCCCAAGTTGCAGATTACAAAAGATTTTATTTGTGTCTACTGTAGCCATTCTTGCTATGGATTCTGAGATTCCTCTTAACACTAAAGTAGGTTGAAGAAAAAAACCAACATTTTATCAATTCTATCAATGCAAAACTGATTCTTCTACTCATATTCTTCTCTTCACTTACATAGTTAAGTGAACAACAGCTATAAAATCATATTGAAAGTCTCCCCCGTATCATACATCAGAAGTACTTCCAGGGCTCTTTTGATGAACCAGTACTTTACAGAGATGCCACATTAATCAAATTAGGGGAATTATGTTTAGCCAAACTGAGGAACAGACAGTAATCAGAGGTCCTTCCCACCACTTCATGTAGTTTCTGAAGTTCATTCCACCAGTGCCATGAAGAAGCAGACTCAAAAGCCTCTAGTGGGTTTGATTGCACAAGATTTCCACTGGCACCTTTTGATATTGGCAGAAAGTCATTAGGAGGATGCCAGTGCCCTCAGGCCTGGGGCAGGCATGGTCTGTGATACCAGGATGCCTGATCTGGTTCAGGTGTTCCCTGGCTGGCTAAGCAAAGCATGCTGTTCCCCCTGGTCCTCCTCACTAGGAAAGCAGGTTTGATGCATGTGCTATGGTCAGAAAAAGAAGTTTGGTTTATTGTCCTAGTTTAGTCCAGAGTGATGAAACACAAGACTGCCCAACAGGTATCCCCAGACAGTACTAATCACAATTTCCTACCTCTTACATTCCCTTTTCCCCCTCTCACTCTCTTCTGTTTCACCATCCCCATTCTCTCCCAAATAAACACTAACCACCCCCATTTACTGTTTTTCCAGTGTTGTTACATTAATATCTTGATAGTCTAATCCAGGTAATTCTGCCATTCCAAATGGTACTAGCTGCAGCTTTTGCCAGCTTCTTACTTTATTGTATCATGTTCAGGAATTTTTAATTTGATGCCCAGTAATTTCTCTGCTGTTTGTCTAAGTTCAGATTAGGACCTTGCCAGTGATCTAGTCATTTGCCTGCAGCTCCCATAATTGTCATACTCAGGACTAGCCATAATCGATGTCTTACTATTGTGGGCTAAATTCAGTATGGACACAGACAGAAGAAACACATCTGTATGAGTTAATTTAATATAGTTTAATACACAGATATGCATTATTAATGTTGGCATTACACTATCACCAATTCATTACTATAAAATACCTTATGTAAAAATGAGCCTTGAGTTTTCATTCTCTTCTCTCCATTCTTTATTATCTATTTATTTATGTGGTTATATACTTCAGAATGTCTTTTCTCCCTCACCCTTCTCCCCTCAAATCTTTGGAGCTTCTTGACAAGACAGATAAACCTAATTTCTCTTCCTGGAGCAAAACCGGTTTTAGAAAAAATAATAGAATCTTAAATTTGCACAAATCCCACCAATAAGAACAGACTTAAATAATATTGTCTTCTACTTTTTCTGATTCCTTGATAGCAAAAAATGATCCTACAAAATACTCTTAGAAATACGATTGCATTGTGTAGTGTTTCTATTCACTTCTGTCTCTGACTGAATTCATTTTAATGGAAGACATTCAGCCCTGCTTTTCTTTAGAACTGAATAGTTAGAATCCATGATCAACCACTGTGGAAAGGCCCAGCAGAAAGGAAATGGATAGGTTAGAAGCAAGGAACATTTTTTTCTGTAACAAACTCATGGTACTTTCTGTAGTAACATCACAAGCACAAACCTTATTGTTATGATGAGCTTCCTTGCTCTTCTAGGTGAAACTTATCCCCAGGATAGCATTATCCCTTGTTTGAAGCAACAGGGAAACTGAAACATAGAAAGATAAAATGATTTGCCAGGAAACAGCAATAGATGACTGTCAGAGTCAGGAAGAGAGTACCGGTCTCCAACTCCTTGCCTGATGAGCTCACCAGACAGCAGAGGTCAACTTAAGATGCATAGCCTATGAGCTTATGTGCAGCCTCCCATGATAGTCCCATTCCCTTGGCCTAGTATCTCCTTGGTTGTAGAGTTACTGTCCTAAACACCCTGGAAGGTCTGGAACAAATTCAGCCTTCTAGAAGAACTTACAGCACAAGTTCTTGAGAGGCAATCCAGCAGAGTACCTTATGCAAAACTAGTATGTTCACCAACAGAGCACTTGACTTAGCTGCTCATCAATTGCACATATTTGTGGTTTTCTGTTGTGTGGGAAGCATATATTCAAAGCCGGTCATGTCCCTTTCTTCCTCTCACATGATTTTTTATGAATTCCTTATCTGTAACAAGTACTGTGATTTCAAATACATATATAGTGTCTATTGCTTTATTAGCTCATGAATGCTAATAGGGGAAAAAAAATAAAATAAACAAAAGGTAAGTCTCTCTCCCAGCTAGAGATGCACCCATGAAGGATTTTTGTGCAGTTAGAATAATGGCTGTCATTACAGGTGGTGCAGAGACACACCATTCTTGGGGGAAATTCAGAGATTGTTCTTCCTACAGGACAGGAATCCGGCTGACTGGCATTCCCCTGATCACAGCAGCTGGTATAAAGCCAAGTATTCATCTAAGTATCTAGCACAGAGGTCCTTGTATCAGATTTCTTCCTTTATTCCAGTACAAAACAGCCCAGCAAAATCCCCCCATACCATTCACGGTACCTAAGGCCTCCCATCATTGCTAATATTTGATCAAAACTTTGTGGATGTTCATATGGTACTTATCTACAAGAACCTGGCATAGCCTCGAGAAAGGGGACAAAACAACGATCATACAGTTTCAAAATTACCATGACAGCTCCAGAGATACCAGAAATCTTCTGGTAAAGTGGTAAAGCAAGTCTCTCCACACGTATAAAGGAAGAAAGCAGCTAGAGCACACCATTCTGACACCGCTTCCAACTAAATCAGATATATGAGTCTATACAAAATAAGACTCAAGCTCAAAATATATACCTTGAACCTGTGACAGCTTTGTGAAATTGTACTTTCCTGCCCTTTTGTTAAGACTAACATTAAGATTAAAGAGTGAGGTGAAGATTTCCAAATTGAAGAAAAGAAGTATGAACATGTTGAGATAAATTGACACCATAGAGGGGCTACTGCAGAAATTTTTCTTGCCATGCCAAATAGCCAGTGATCCTCTGTAATTGTCTCAAGAGACATTCGAGTGCCAGACAGGGCAGTTACAATCCTACATCATACTGGTCCAACTTGTAATGGAGATACATAATCCTTAGTGCCCAGAAGTAGGTCTTTCTGGTGCTTCAGCTAAAACGGCTTTTTGTAAAACGTAATAGCAAGAAATAATACAGTAAGGTTCAGGCTAATGTCCAACTTATTGAAAAGGTATTAAACCATGGTTTTCACAGGAAGGTGAATTGCCCTCAGCCTTCAATTCATTAGACCCCAGCTCTCACCTTCACCCTTTTGCTGTGAGGGACTAGGAGAAGACATAATTCCCTGGAGCAACACAACGGTGATACGTAGAGCTTGAATGACAGTTTCCCCAAGTAGGGCTGAAACACGTCTTTTAGGCTAAAACCTTCCCTTTCCTTTCAAGATGATTTTTATTTTTAATGCACAGTTTCCCTTTATGGCAAAAAACAGACTACATGTAATGGACGACGGTCCATTATTTCTACAATCAACCAACATCAGCTATTTGAAAAAAAAAGGGCCAGTGCTATTTTGGGGTGTATCAATAGGGTTATTACAGGAAAACAACCAACATCATTACTGCAGTCTAGACAGCAGTGACTAGGCCTTAATTGGAATAAAGAAGTTGGATTTGAGTACCACTGCTCTAAAAGCTAATTATGGAAAAAAAAAAAACAAACCACCACATTCCCCCAAAATAAACCAAAGAACAATCAATTAGAAAATATAACCTATAAAGTTTATTAAAGGACCTAGATATATTCAGTTGCTCTCCCCACCCACCCAAATGAAACCTCTGTACATTATTTCTTGTAAATATAAGGAAGACAAGACCTGAACAAATAAATGCAATATGTTTATGAGTAGAACCTTTATACAGAGAAAAAATGTAATATAACAAGCTTCAGGGCTGATAGCTGTGCAAGTTTCAACTACTGTCACTTAATATGGACATCTATTTATTAGGTGCAGCTTAAAAAGATCAGTTGTGTTGTGATTAAATGGTGGACCTGCAGTACAGTTACCAGAAATCCATAGGGGATGCCATATTCTTGACAACGCAGCTTTTAATTGCCTCAGAAGTTGGCTCATCATCTTTCATGGGTGAAAACATAATAGAAAAGGGAAATACTATTTCTCATCCAATTTTCTTTCATTCAGCATTCCTGTTGCCCTCACTGTTATATTATCATATTCAATTTATTGAGATAAAACCGATAATGAATACCTTTTCAAACGTTTTTGTTCTTAAGGTGCTTTTTAAAATTAATTTGTATGTCTTTTCACACATTCAACTGAAATGCACATTAATTTGTAGCCTGCGTTTAACAGAACCGATATTTAACAAATTTCCGTACCATTTGTTTTCAATAGAAAAATGTTTTTCAGACCGTGCACTCAAGTTAGCAGAGGGCATATTCAAGCTAACAAATTTAGAGAAATAGAGAGAACTAGAGCTTAAGGATAGAGCCATGGACAAATCCCTTACACAAGGCTCACACAGCAGGTGTACTACTGACATCCTCGCCCTCCACAAAATTCCTCAGGCAAAGGTTCCATTTCTAGACTTGGAAGTTCAGCCTGTCAAAACATCTGTGATTTCCTGAAAGGCCAATGTTTTTTCCAAAGAAGGCAACTGGCTCAGTTTACATTTAGTTTTGTTTGTTGCAGCCTTAATACAAATTCAGGTATTTGAAAGGTGAATGAAATGCTTGGTGTTTTTTCTGCTTTGATGTGAAGTGGTTTTAAGAATTAAACTGTGATGCATGAATCAGTTGTCAATTCTTTTTCCTAGCTTACCTTTCACAGAAAGCATTACATCATTAACTCCAGCATACTGAAGAGCAGCTTGTTATGATTTTTAAGTGTGTCAAAAAAAACCCCTTTTAAGTTGTTATTTAGTCATTGAAAGCTTCACTCCCATCCTCATCATCCTTAAAGAAATTAGAAATTGCAATTAGGCAATCTTCACCTAATGTAGAAAACTGACTTTTAATAGTGAGGCAATATTTCAAGATCCCTTCAACTGCACAGTTAAGATAACTGTTATCTTAAGTTAACAGCAGAGATAATATTTTTGTAGAGATATGCTTCAGTAGGTTCAAATATTCAAGGCTGATAAGACGAAATATCTCCAATAACTCTGGAACTCTTTTGGCAATGGAATAAAAGTGACTATAAACATGATTGCACATTTTTTTAAAACAGTACAGTTTATGTACAGCATACTTTACTGTGTTATGGAATAAGAGAGTCAGTGTTTCCAGAAAGTCAGTGTTAGTTTTATCAGTATAAATTATTATCTGTTTTCAAAAGCCAAATCATTTGAATGCACTGTACTTTCCCCATTTGCAAATATTCTTAATGCAGTTTCATTGCTGCTTTTTTAATTGATTGAGAGACAGAGGCTTGTTCCCCTTTCACAGGGGATAATAAACAGCTATCAGAAACACTGATATTTTCACAAATTGAGATGGTGGCCAGAAATAAAATATATGCCCTTTCCAACATAACTGTGTAATTGTTTTCTCAATTGAAAGAGGAATTATTATCAGCATGTATGTAAAATTCTAGTTCTACCAAGAAGGATTACTTTAGTTGTGGACAAACCTTGGAAGAGAGCATGCTTTAAATCTTTTATCACATGTGAATGTCTCTGGATAGTACCAATATTTCTTCAGGATGAGCTCCACACTGAAAACAAGGTTTAATCAACAGTATATGTTTTAGCATCCCTCTGTAAATGTTTGAGTCATGTGATAAACTAATGAAATCAGGAATCTCCTTTAAAACACAGAAAGGTTGTCCATCTTCCCCAAAAGGGGAACTATTTTCATAAAGGTTGACATCTGGTTGACATCCAGCCCTCACATCCCATGCAAGACAAAGAAACAGATTTTGTATTCCATTATTAAGCCTTGAAATTAAACCTGCACTGTAGCGATGCAGTCCACATGTGGTTAGAAAAATGAAAATTTAGAGGCACTTTCTGAAAAATCTGAAAATCACTTTTTCAAGTAATCCAAGGACTAAACTTCAAAATGAGTAGGAATTGTGAGGCTGGAAATTGAGAGGAAATGAACTTCCTTTGCTCCTAAAAAATGGAAGGATTTTCCAAGTGAAAAGACAGATCCTATTAAAACACAACAAGAAGAGTTAACTTTTTATAATAGATATAAATGATTAGGTAAAACAGAATTGAAATCTTTAAATGGTTTGCAATAGGGGGTCCTCTGCTTATTTTATTCTTCTGAAGTACATTCCTTCTTTTCAGCCTTCTGGCAACCTAATAGCTTGTTGTCTTGAGGTTGCACCTCAACTCTATGCAGTGCCCTTCTGATCCTGAGAAATCACTCAAGCCTAGTTGTGTGTTTGCTCCCTGCTGTCCTTGGCCATCTCTTAGCTCCTCAGCTACCTTTCAGTCTCAGACATTCCTCCTCTTCCTGACCAGCATGCATCAAAACTTTTTTTTCCTCCTACGTGCTCAGATGATCTCAAGCAGTAATTTGCCCCTTCCTCCACAGGTCTCTATTTGACTCTAGTACTCTCTTTTTATAAAGGAGCAAAACATCATAGCAGCAGAGTAAAAATAAAGCATGACCCATCACTGAGCTTCAGCCTAACTTCCACTTGTACCTCAAGTGCCTAAAATTGATAGTTTCCAAGTGTAAAACTAATATTTGATCTGTGCATCCTGTTACAGACCCATTGTCAAGACAGTGAATAAAACAGCCTATATGAAGCTTTTCATACCTTTGTGTTCAAGGAAATACGTAAAAAAATCAGACCTAAGCAGAGCCACCATCCACCCATATGGATTAGGCACTGCTTAAGGAACAGTATAACGTCTTTGGAGCAGCTGTTTGAACACATGAGGCAGAAAACGCAAAAAAAGCTCAATTTCAGGGCATTTCTTAAAAGAAGGGAGATTGATATGGAGAAGAGGCAGCTTCACATTGCAAATACAAACCTGAATATTCAAAGACTATGAGAAGTGTTCAGCACTCATGTCACTCTGCTTCCACTGAAGTCTAATCATCTGAGAATATTTCACCACCATAATAAGGATTTCATCCTCAGGACCCTTTGAACTTTTTAGAGATAAAGACTAATACCTGATGGCAGATATTTCTCTGTCCTCTGGAAACGCCACACTGTTTTTATTATATAAGTGATATATCCTCAGGTTATCAGCAATTATAAATGGCTAACAGCATTCATTTCACTAAATAACTGGAATGTGGCCAGCAAATGTCTTACAAGGTTTTGACTCTGTGTCTCAACCTAACTAGTACTTTTCCAGGAACTTAACATTCTTCAGAAATATGGCAGCAGCCCTCAGAGCCTGCTGTCATCTGGTAAGGGACTTGTGAAAATACAAATGCATACCGCATGAAATGTTCACATACATGAAGCACATGTAAACATGCCACACAGAGGTCTATGCCTGCTTTTTAGCTGTTCATACATAGGTGTGCAAGAGAGGAGGGGGAGAATGGCCAATTGCAATGTATTTAACAAAACATACTCCTACATTCTGGTTTTTTACCATATTTCTGCTACTAGAATATTATAGGTAAATGAGGGGACTTTAACTACCCCAATACCTGCTGGGAGGGCAATACTGCAGGGCATGAACAACTTAAGAGGTTTCTGGAGTGCATTAATGACAATTTCCTGACACAGGTGAATGAGGAGACAACAAGATCTCTGTTGGACCTTATATTTACAAACAGGGACAGCCTTGGCTGCAGTAACCATGATATGATGGAGTTCAGGATTCTGAGAGGAGGGTAAAAAACAAAAAAGCAGGATCACAATCCTGCAGTGCATTAGAGCAGACTTTTGCCTGTTCAGGGATCTGCTTGGAAGAATCCCAATGGGTGACCATTCTGGAGAGAAGATGGGTCCAGTAGAGTTGGTTGATTTTCAAGAATCACCTTCCCCATGTTTAAGATTGGTTCATTCCAGTGAGCAGGAAATCAAGCAAAAGTGGCAGGAGGCTCATATGGATGAACAAGGAGCTCTAACTAAAACACAGAAATGAAGCATACAAAGAGGTGGAAGCAGAGTAAGGCAACCCTTCCCTGAGAATGAAGAGATGGAATAAAGAAGGCTGAGGGCCATCTGGATATGAAACTGGCAAGGGACATGAAAGTCAATGAGAAGGGCTTCTACAAGTATATGAGCAGCAAGAGGAAGGGAAAATGTGGGCCTGATTCTGAATGGGCCAGGACACCTCATGACAAACGACATGTCCAAAACACTCAATGGCTTCTTTGTTTTGGTCTTTACTGGCAAGATTTGTCCTGAGGAATCCCAGGCCCCTGATACCAGTGGGAAAGCCTAGAGAAATGAAGACTTCTCCTCTATCAGGGAGGATCATTACAGGACATTTAAAACAATTGGACATACACAAGTCCATGGGTCCTGATGGAATGTATCCAAGGACTGAGGAAGCTTGTCAACAACAACGCAAGGCCCTCTCAAAAATCTTTGAAAGGTCATGGGGATCAGGTGAGGTTCCTCAGAGCTGGAAGAAAGCAAATGTCACTGCTGTCTTCAAGAAGAGCAAGAAGGAGAATCCAGGGAACTATGGTTTGTCAGCCTCACTTCAATCCCTGGGAAGGTGATGGAGCAAATCCTCATGGGAACCATTTCCAAACATATGAATGACAAGAAGGTGATTAGGTAAACTCAGCACAGATTTAGGAAGGGGAATTTATACCTGGTCAACCTGATAGCCTTCTGTGGTAAGATAACTGTCTTGGTGTTAGGGAAAAGCAGGTGATGTTGTTCAACTTGCCTGGAGCACAGATTTCGACAGCCTTACATACTATCCTCATAGACAAACTGAGGAAGTAGGGACTAGATAGATGGACAGTGAGGTAGATTGAAAACTGGCTGGAATATTGGGCTCAGAGGGTTTTCATCTGCTCATCGGTATGAAGTCCAACTGGATTCTGGCCAGCAGCAGTGTACCCTACAGGTTGATACTGGGTCCAATACTATTTAGTATCTTCATTAATGACCTGGGTGATGGAGAGTGCACCCTCAACATGTTTGCAGTTGATACAAAACTGGTGGGAATGGGTGATGGGTCCAGAGAGTGTGCTGCCATTGAAAGGGACCTTAACAGGCTAGAGAAATGGGCCAACAGATATATTAGGAAATATAACAAAGTGAAATTCAAAGTCCTGCACCTCTCAGTGCATGCTGTGGATGGATTGACTAGAAAGAAGCTTTGCAAAAAGGACCTGGAAGTCCTGGTTGACAAGTGGAAATGAGCTAGCAAGTCACTCTTGCAGGAAGGGCAGCCAGCAGCACCTTGCTGCACTAGGAAGAGCATCTCCAGCAGGTTAATGAAGGTGATTATTCCACACAGTTCAGGTCTGATGAAACCACATTTGGAGTGTTGTGTAAGACAGGCATTGAGATACTGGAGTGAGTCCAGCAAAGGGCCATGAAGATGATTAAGAGTTTGGAGTGTCTGACATCAGAAAAAAGACTGGGAGAACAGGGACTAGTTTTGCCTGGAGAAGTAAAGGCTGGGGGTAGGGGACATGTCTTATCAATGTGTAAAAATACCTGGTGGGAGGCAAAGAAGACAAAACCAAACTCTTGTCAGTGATGCCTAGTGTAAAGACAAGAGGAAATGGACACAAGATTGAAATTCAGGAAATTCAATTTGAAAACAAGAAAAAGCTTTTTACTGTGGGAGTGATAGAACACTTCAACAGGTTGCCCAGGCCAGCTGGGGAGTCTCAATCCCTGGAAATACTCAAAACCTGACTGGACACAGTTCTGAGCAACCTGGTCTATATGACCCTGCTTTGAGCAGGGTGGTTGAACCAGACAATCTCCAGAGCCCCCTTCCAACATCAACTATTCTGTGACTCTGTGAAAGCTGTCTCTTCTGTTATCGAGCTGCTGCTCCTGCCAGCCAGGCAGAGCAATAGCTCAAGACAATCAACTTCATGTCCAGCCCCTTAAATTCCCTCCTGTTAGGCAAGACAGGAAGAATCCGTACTGCTCACTGGCACAGTACAGAAAGTATGAGAGGAAAGAGCTTTGCAAAAGAGAACCTTCTGAAGTAGGGCTTTTGTCCCCAGTTCCAGGCTATTTTCCTTATTTGTTACCAGTACCGTCATGCATGTCACCTGGTTCTGAAGATTTCCAAATGCCTACAAGTTAGTATAATTTGATTTTCTATGGCTGACATATTGTTCACTCCACTCCATGGCAGGGCAATGACAGGACAAGGCATTACAAACATGTTGATTAGAAAGAAGGAAGCATGTTACTGCATAACAAGGACTAACATGTCTAGTCCTTTAAATAATGTGTCTAGTCCTTTAAATATACTACAGACATTTATTATTTCCCTAAGTTAAATATAAATTTCTCAACATCACTGGGGGCACGGAAGTACCAGGAAACCAGAAGATAATACCATGAGATATAACTAAGGCTTCAAGTTTTTCATTCTTCAGAGCAGAGATGCAATCTTAACTTTGCAGACAAAGGAAGAAATTTGTGGAGTCTTTCCAACAATCCAATCCCAGCTTTCTCTATAAAGTTGAAAAATGCATTGAGAATAAAAGTAAATACATTGCTAATGGGAGAAAAAAAAAAAAAAAAAAAAAAAAAAAAAAAAAAAAGAGTGCTGTTTCATCCTTTTCCTCCCTTTAGCCTTGTCTCCAGCTGCAGAAGCATTTGATCACACAGAAAAGACAATGATCCTATTCTTCCACGAACATCATCAGCAACTAACAGGAGAGAAAAACAGTGGAAGACTTTGATAAACCTCTTCTATCTATGGGATAAATCAGTGTTCCCAAACCTTTCTGAAGCACTGAACCCCTCCTGGAATCTTGTGGACCATCCATATGGGACTTGTCACATGCTGGGGAGTCAGTGGTCATGTGAGGTCACACAGCAGGAAGAAGCTCTGCAGCAGAAGATACTGATGGTAGACTACAACATCTACCATACAGCACTGGTTAGTTCATAAACACAGTATTTCCACACAGTTCTGCAGATCTGCTCCAGAAAACTTACCATGGCCTTCCAAATCACCAGGATATTAGAGATCAAGTATGCAACATCTTCAGATAAGCTAGATGATAATTTTTATACCCTTATTTGCATAGGTAACCTAAGATGTGATTGGATTCTGTACTTTGCCCACACTGAGGCTTCTACAGAGACTAAAGAAGGTGTATATTTGTCACCAGGCCCATCTCCACCATATTTCAAAAATCTGCTAAATTAAAATAAATGCTCTAGAGTTTACCCAGCAAAAGCATTATGCATCTATAATGGATGGAACAACATTCTTGCAAACAGCTTGGGTTCATATTAGCTGAACTTTAAAAAAGTAAGCATTTTAGCTGAATAAAGTCATCCAGTGCAGAAAACCTGGACCCAAGGAACTGTTACAGCCAAACAGCCCCTTGGAAAGAGAGTTCTTATGATGAAATGTATCCAAGAATACCAGTTACGGGTGACACCACCCATAGACTTTTCTTGTGTTAGTGCCAGTCAAGTTTAAACTCCACAAAAATTTCTATCTATTACACTTCATAAGTAATATCTTGCAGTGGACTTGTTAATGCGCTGTATATAATGCCTAGCAATGATAGTGAGAACCAGGACTCATACCTGAGTTTCACTCCAAATTTTGCCACAGATACCTGCATCAATTACTTAACTTACCTATGCATCACTTCTTTGGAAAAACAGGCTGGACTGCATGATGTCGTCATCATTCACTCCCATTGAGACTGAAGGACACTTTTTATCTTTCCAGGGCTATTCAGATGTAAGAGGCCAATAACAGAAATGACAAAAAGAATATCTAGCAGAAGTATTCAAAACCGTACTATATAGTGAAGTATTTTGAAGGCTATGGATGTAAGCCATTGCAGTAATCCAAACATATAATAAGAATTACCCTTATATAACAAGAATATCAGTCTAGTCTGATTCAATTCTTACATTATTTTTAGTTGCTGATGATTGTCCTAAACTAATGCTTCACTTCTGACATGTTGAGACCCCATAATTATTTCCATAACTCCAGTATAGCTGAGAGAACAGGTACTTTCTAATGCTTGTGAAGAAGCAATCAAGAATTTAAGAGTGCAAAATGGTACAGCCATGCTACTGAAAACAGAGTACTACAGAGTGGAATATTTCCTCTACTTTCAGTCACTAGGTGACTCTTCTGTCCCATACTGATCAGCTTTAATTAAAGGATCTGTTCAGTTTCTAGGCCTTTCTAGTAAAATTCTTAAATACTCCCACCCAAAAGCCTAGGGAATTATATTATGCTGCATGAAGCATAATTTATGCCCAAAACTGAGAAAACACGCACACTCACATGCAGCAGATCACTCAAAAGGTTTATAAACAAGCAGAACTTCAGTGGCTTTGGAGATGACAACATAACCAAAGACGAGTTTGGGAGACCTGAGGTACAGTGATCAAAACTACCATCAGCTAGCCTCCCCCCTTTCCTAGGGTATTCCAGCAAATGTCTTGGAACTATTTCCCTTCCCATAGGTGTAAGTGGCCATTGAAATAACTACTATTACCTTCCTTCACTGAGCATGGCCAACCACATTATACTTCTCAGATAACTTCAGCAGATGGTTGATCTGTTGTTGCAGTTTCCCAAGGCTCTTCTAGTTACTCCAGCTCTCACAAGAGCAGAGCTCCTGCTGATGGCTTGTGTACTCAACAACAACATCTAGCTAGTATACTCCTTGACTACACCGTTGCTGGTGGATACAAGTCTGCCAGGCACCACGAGTAGCTTCCATACCCACTAGCCAATTCAGTGACTATCAGCTCTGTCATGCCAATGTGTCCTGGCCACTCCTTTCCTCCTTCACAGAGAGTCATTACTCAAAATTATGTCCAGTGAGTCCTGAAAATAGGGAAACATTTCCAGATTCATGACTGACCTATGGCTTCATCACTCCAGTACTATACATCACAAAGCAGTCTGGGCAGTCCTCTACAAGCATAAATATTGATGTTACATTTTCTTTCATTTAAAAATTTAGTGATATCCCATCAAAGTGGGATGTTAGCTGTCTCAAAGTCCACATGTAATTGAAACCTGGACCATCTAATCATCTTATACCTCAGCAGATACTAACAGAGTTCTTACTCTCCAAAACCAGCTTGCTATATATAGGATGGTGAGGAAAGGCTGCTCTTCTCTAGGGTCAGCATGAAATATCACTGGTGAAAGTCCTTGTTTAAAGCTTAAAGACCTACATAAAATTATAGTTTGGAGCCCAGTTACTAATTTGTGTTGCAAGGACTTCAATATTCATAACTTCAGAACTCACATGTGTTCATTTTGACTGAATTCAGTGGAGCCCCTAACCTAATCTAGGGGATCAGGTGCCTCTGAATGAGGGGTTGCCAAAACTCTGTCTTACTGCTTGCTAGAGAGGCTCCGGTTAATACTTGATGGAGAAGATTTCTCCCCACAAATGCAGCCAGTGTCTTGCAGTCCCACAACCAGGCTCTGGCAGCTTCATAGGGAAGAGTTTCGAAGTTTGTGTATGACATAGCTATGGTTCTTTATTATAAGCATAGCTTCCAGGTCTGGCTATTGCAAGAATCCTTTGCCATTTTTAACTGATGGCTGAATGTCTTCAGCAAGTTTTAAGAGTATCAGCCACACCAGTCACTCAGCACCCATTACCCTGACTTTGTTAGGTTACATCAGAATGAAATGACTGCTCTTCCTTTCAGAGTCTTCTATGGGCTACCTAAAAGGTTCTCACCTAAAGGAAAACTATTTGCCACTGAAATTTTCTCAAACAGTGAAATTCACAGCTTCAGTAGTGACCTAAAATGTGCTGGCAAGCCAAAGAACAGGTCTAACTTGACTTTTGAAGGCTCCCTTGAGGTGCCTTGAGAAGTCTCTGTTCCTACAGAGGAACTGCAAGGAGGACACCAGACATGCATTCAAGAATGCCCAGGGGCTTAGAGTGGCATAAGGTAGCCTGCTGGTGGTACACCAGCACAACCAGGGTGGACAGCTGTAGATTGCCTGACAGACATCATTATGTTCAGAGGGCAAAAGATTCTGATGGGCAGCATCCTTGTGGCCACCTACCAAAGGCCATGCAGACTCTTTAGAGAGATTCCTCTAGCAGAAATGCCAAACAAGCATGAGTCCCTGTGGCTTTAAGTTTGAAGGCAAAGCTTCCTTTCTGACATGTCCTTTGTCATACTGAAGCAAAATATTATTTTTAAAACACATGAATGTTCTGTACCTGTAATACAAAATTATCTACATTGCCTGTAGCCCTGGAATAACTCACAATCCTATGTAAAAAAACCTTATATTTTAGTTATCCCTTGTGCTTCACAGTAAATCAGTATAATCTGCCTTTTATTAGGTTACTGGATGCTGTGACAAGAAAAAAAAAAAACACATTTAGCTTTTAAGCACTTTGAAGTGAGTACTCTAAAGCCTCAGTAAGTGATAATCAAAAAAATGGCGCTAACATCTTATGATAAATCTTCTCTATATATTTAAGTAGGATTACCTGTGAAGCCTCAGAAATTAAAATGATTATATATAGCCTTACTTAAGACTTGAGTTTAATAAAGCATATGATATTGGTTTTTAAAATCTTTTCTTTTTGAACTAAGGTAGCTATAGAAATGCCAGTCAAATGAGCTCTTCTGTGAGTAGAAGAACTAATGAAAGATAGTTCTCTTCATCCCATAAACCCACTTGACACCACCATTTCTCATCATGCCACCCCAACCAGGCAAGAGAGCTCATGCAGTGTGGATAGTCCAAAGTTAGACTTAGCCCACTGTTGCCTAGTAAAATATATAGTGTTTGCTATCTGCCTACCCTTTCCCCAACAGCACACTAATTTGAGTTTTTCTTTCACGCAGCTCCTAATTTCTCACATGACTTGAAGGAACATAAAGTAAACTAGAACCCTTACAGATAACTCAGATTTGGTTGAATTTGACTAAGAAATTCAAAACATATTTGAAAAAGAGGCAAATGGTCAGACAATGCCACAGCGTAAGTCTCTTCTTCAAAAAATTCGAAATCAAGTTAAAAAATAACTTCTCTTAAGTAGTCCATTCAACTAGAATTACTACCTGAGGTTTCAATGTTATAAAAGTAATTATCATTTTCACCATGGAGTGATTCCAAAATTTCTTGTTGGCTATTAAAAAAATTAAAAATATTCAAAAAGCTCATGAAATCTCAGTCCTACTGGCAGATATAAGAATTTTGCTATCAACTTCAG
This sequence comes from Athene noctua, assembly GCF_965140245.1. Taxonomy (NCBI): domain Eukaryota; kingdom Metazoa; phylum Chordata; class Aves; order Strigiformes; family Strigidae; genus Athene; species Athene noctua. The sequence goes on from NC_134038.1 coordinate 66,949,132, forward strand.
AGTCTTCTTTTCTTGCAAAAGAACAATATCATTCCTCGTCACATTTCTCCATCTTTGAGTACATGAATCATCTTTCTGAGTACAATTACTAGACTGTGGAACCCAGGTACTCTAGTATTTCCAAAATGTCAGTTAACAATAGTCAGGTGCTTTGACATTTCTTGAAACATGAAGAAGTGAGGGAATGGGCATAAGAAGGAAATGAGACTGTGAATTCTAAGTAATAGATAATTTAGTCATTCCACATTTAGGGAAATTTAAATTTACTTAAGTTTGCAAGAAACAAAAACATTTGCTACAACCTCTTCTCCACCAATATCATCTTTCTTATGTAATCAAGTTGCTCAGGACCATCTAAAGGTCTACATTAGTCAATGACTGACCTGGGAACTGCACTGTTGATAGCAGCAGAAACAATTGTTTTGCAAGCATACATCTTTACAACCATTGCCCAAATTACTTCACACAACACAGGATACTTTTTAAAATTCTTCTGTCAAACTTACAAGCCATGGACAAACCTGTATAGCTGAGGCTTCATACCTATGAAAGACTGTTCTTGAAGTTTACATATAAACAAAGTATGTGTATAAAAGTCAGCTTAACTCCGTGCCTAATGCTCACAGTTAGTTGCTTGGGTTTTTAACATCTGTCATTTAACAATGGCATGTTCCTTTTCTATTTTTTAGCACTAGCCTCAGAGCCAAGAGTTACGATAAACACCTATCAAAAGTACTGATCAAAATAAGCCCACTTGTAACTTTCCAAACAACTGATCCTTCTGTTGAAATAGGAAAAGCTTCTTATAAAATGTTTAGAGTAGCAGGTAAAAATAACACTCTGGAGACATTCCCTTGGGGAATATGTTAATATGTTTCATTTAGGAATTTATCTTGAGTTTAGATACTGTGTCATGATTTTCTTGTTTGTAAACTGTAAAATAAATACATTTCCGTCTTTAAGATAAATCACAGTTCTGAATCTTTACATTCAAAATGTAGCAATTTAATAATTTTTTTTTGTACCCAGCCCAATTCTAAACATCTGTAATACCTGCTTTTTGACTAGAAACTTCTATTTCAGGTTTTGCACGACAAAATTTTCACAAACAAAGGAAGCACCTCAGTTCAGCATTCATCAGACAGCTCTGCTCACAAAGAGTTTTTTGATGCAGCAGTTTTAATTATAACAGCAACTATTAAATTCCACAACCCAAGCTCCAAGCTCTCTCTGGATTATCAAATACATTCAAAAACTTCCTACAGCAAGTCAGGTCAGACACAAAATTCAAGCAGCTAATCTGAACAGAACCTGAATACATCTCAGCACTAGGCATTTTTAGAGACTGGTAAGTGGCCAACATGGACTTCTTTTCTGAAGAAGTCTCTCTCAGCTCAGGAAGAAAGAGAGGTAAGAGCACATGCAAGCAATTGTAGACGGGAGAATGCTTTTGTAGATAGACCTTTTCTCAGCCTGGCAGCAAGAAAAGCAGTTGCTGCAACATCATCAGTCTATTGCCTTTCAGCCGACTGGAGAAGGGTTAAAAGAAAGGAGATTTGCTTAATGCAAGGATTCCTCTACCAGGACAAGATAAAAATGGAAGTGTTTCCGTGCAAATATTTTCTGAATATTCATCAGCTTGAATTTGAATGGTAGGATGGTACTAAACAAGGTATTAGTAAAAGAACAAATACACTTCACTGAAAAATAAGACTTCTTGAGCACAGAGATACTGTTTGAAATATTTGGATGTCAGAATAGCTGAATACTGCATTCACCCTGAGCCTCACAAAGCATGAAAGAGGAAATAAAACAACCTAGAAAACCGTAAGAGGAAATGGAGAAATGGAGAAGGATATTCACAGTTCTGTAGAAGATTATCCCAAAAGTTTTTTTGTGGCCAAGTCCTATTTAAGAACACAAACCAGGCATTAAAAAATAGGACCACTTGTTAACACTGCCCAGCAACATCTTTGATCCACAAATCATCTTCTTTACCAGTTCTGCTATGGGCAATTCCCACAACATCCTCTAGGAGACTGAAGAAAGAAAAAGTTCACCAAGACAGCCATCAATTTCTGTTCTTCAGAATTATTTACTGCAGACAAAGAAAAGAAGGGCCAAGAATCAGGAAGTCATGAAAAGTTCTAGGGAAGGTAGATTGGTTTTGCACCTCTTACCATATTTTAACATAATTAATGTGCTTCTGTCATATGGAAATTACAATATTCAAAACTTTAAGTATTTGAGTAAATGTTTAAATAGGAAACTCCTTCTAAAGACTACTCTCTTTCCACAAAGCATGTATGCCTTCACTACACAACCACGTGAGATTCAGTGTCTGCAATTTAAATAACGTCCAGTAGACTTTACTGAAAGAATTTTAGCTTTCATAAAGACTGGGTGGAATTAATTTGAAAATGCACCAAAAAGAAATTTACAGTTCTAGGAGTCAGTCTCCAATGATTGTATTTTCTCCACCTTCAAAGGCAAGTTTTTGAGCTCAGGAAAAGACAAGACAGGAGTGGCTCTAAGTATACATCAAAAGTGTGTGCTTATGAGAAAGAATGGCAGTTATGAATCAAAAACGCTTAGAACTTTTTTTTGTTCTAATTCATTGTAATTAATATATTATGCAATTCAGGTTATTAGTCAAAATTGTTTACCCATCCTTTCTGCACAGAACGAATGCTTGGAGAGAAATTACAAAATATTTTAACTTGTTTATAATTCCTCTTTAGGATACATCTATAAGAAACCAGAGGCTGCAATTTCTAAGTGTCAAGTTAAAAGCCATATTAAAGTAGTGTCCTTCATATTGCAAGCCAGAATATCAATATGACAGGGAGCGACACAAATAAATATCTGTACCTATTAAGAATGACACTTCAAGTTTTTCCCATTTTCCTATTGTATGTGGATGATAGGAGGCTGAGAATGATATCCCAAAAAAGAGTGAAAACAACATTTCACATGAATATATGAACTATCTGGATTTGGCAGAAGAAAATGTGATGCTTTCTATGCCAAAAAGTGTCTATAGTCACCTTGGCTAGACATTCTTGTGGAGGTTCAGAAGCAGGGAAAAGAGTAGCAACATTCCATGCTGCTTTCTGCCAAGTAAAATGCAGAGGTTAGGGCCATCAGTAGTAATTATGGTAAGTGTTTTATTGGGTAACACGATAGTGTTTCCTCTACAAACCAAAACCAGCTCATTCATCCTGAAAACTTTTTAATAACAGCTACTTGTAATTGATTTTAAATATATCTGCCCAGACATCAAGGTTTATTGTATATGTTATCTTAAACTAACCAATAATCCATAGACACTCTTTCTTTTCATGGTTGAAACTATTACGTTAAAACGCTTTTTCTTGCATCTGAAATAAACCTAGACTTGTGCAGCAAAACCAAAGCAGTACTTTTATCATCTGATACTTCATCTCTGGCAAATTATTTTTTCTATTTTTCAGGAAGTTTCTTTTATGTTGAAGCTGTATGTTTATTTGTGGAAATACCACCCTGCTTCTGAGTTTTAGTGATGTGAAAAGAACACAACCCAGGCAATTTCTTCTCAGGTTATCATAGAATTCAATGGGAAACAGAAAATTACCTAATGACTAATATTTCTTGGCAGACTTGGAACTCTCCTATGTGACATAAAACTTCAAGTATATTTATCCATGAGAAAACGCCACTGAAATTTAATGTATGTTCCTATCCAACTATGCTTCATCACTAGGACCTGGCAGAAAATATTAGCACCTAAATCCAGCTTCAACAAATTTGACTGGAAATCTTGTGAAAATCTGAGATGATAATGATCATGATGATGATGATGATGATGATGATTGATGATAACAATACTATCATCTACCACCATACTAATTACACTAAAACCATTACCTAGTTACTTTTGTGCTGACATTATGAATCTTTTCAGTAAACAAGCTTTTATGCCATATTCATTCTACCTGCAAGTTATAAAGAAAAGATAATATTACCTGGTTCTTAAAATAGGTAAAGACACGTAAACTAGTCCTAAAATGAAAGAAGTACTTGAGTTTTTAAATCTAATCTAACCAGACTAAAACCCTTGAACTAACTATCATTGCTCCTTACCAAATACCTTTAACTGACTCTGTTGCAGACTTTGCTAACTCTTACACATCAACAATAACCATTACAGACCTCCTATCAAGATCAATAGGAATGATCAGATAAATTACATTACTTCATAACTGTTTTCCTAAACTGTGACCTCAGCTGGGCAGTAACAACTCCTCCTTTCATAAGCAATATATTGTTTGCTTACTTACCTATTAGACTCACCTGTACTTCTAGGAGGCCTATGTTTCAGAATAATCCGTCTTTTCTTCATTTAGCAAAAAAAGACCAAAAGACTATTTTAAAAATTCCAGGTTATACAAAACTCAAGGTTGTATAGATCTCTTTCTGCTCCTTTGCAATCACTATTTACACACCCATTATATTAGTGGCCTCAAATAGAGCAATACACATCAATTAACCTTTTTTTTTTTTAATTCCACAGTAGGCTGATTGACTTCAAGGATGCCATAAAACCCAGTTATGTACACTAACATGAAACAGAATTAAGCCAAAATGTGAAGCCCAAAACACAAAGTCTTGCCTAGCTATGCTCTTACCCTCTTTGGTAGGAATTATCTGGCCTACTATTCACCCTTTACCTTTATGTATTGTTATGTATTGTTTTCCAGTTAAAACTACTTATTATTGAAAGAGTATAATTGACATGTTCCTGTCAGAGGTGCCTAGCTGTTTAGTTTATAATTCCACTCTTGTTTTCATAAACTTGCAATTATTCCTAGATGCAAGAAGGTCAGTGTCAAACACTTCCTGAATTATACAGTGAAATAATTGCCAAATATTTCTTGACATTATTGCAAAGATATTATTGGTTATTTGGGTTAAGTTTCGATGCTGTGAGTGCCAAAACCAAAATGAATAGTAAGTATCCCAAGTGCAATCATGACAAAATTAAAATAATTTTGTGGCTAGCATCACTTGGTTATAAGATCAAAGCAAAAATATTACTGGATGCCAAAAGGTCAAGTTCTTTTGTCATAGCAGAGCCATGAGCAATGAAAAATTAAATAAATGCATTAGTAGAACCATTTAGTATTACCAAAATCTACTTTGCTAAAATTTGCAGAAATACCCAGTCCTCACAAATACTTGTTAATCAAAAGTTCACAAAATAAAGAGAGGGTCTTTTTTGTTTGTTTTCACAAACCTCATTGAATACAAACTTTCCTCAGTTTTCCTGGCATCCTTCTATGGCTACAATCTGGAAGAAATTATCACAGACTTCCTTAAATTATCTCACTTTAAACTGTAATGCAGAACAGCTATGATAGTCTACAGTAGTTACAGGTTTTGTTTCTTTGTCCAGCTACTCTGTGACAGACCAGTCCTCAAGACCTGATTTCTAAATGCTTTCAAATCACCTGTCAATTTTTGTCGCTCTGCCTGGAACATTCATAATCTTTCATTGAGAGAAAAGCTTACAATCTTAAAGCAAAGCTTCAAGGTTCTCGTCTCACATTTGATAAAACATGGGCTACTGTACTATAATCCACTGTGAGATGAAGGAAATCCCTACCACTTCAGGGAATCACTCTGCAGCCGGAACTGAACCAGGCTTTATTTACCAGTTTGTATGTTCTGCTACTATGGTGTGTCTGCTTTTTTTGCAAAAATACCAAAAAAAATCAACTACACAATTTACATAGACAATCACTTTTATCGTTGCACTGGCTGGTACTCACCTACTGCCTGGTTTTTGCCCTTCCCTGTTCCTCCTGCAGCACAGCTCTTTCCAGCAGCCAGAACACAGTTCTACAGGCACTTAGAGAAGGAAGACAAAAGGGCATGAAGCACTTAGGAGGCACTGGTTTACAGGCAAGGGGGAGCAGTGCTGTAAAACTGATGTAAGCACATGCAAAGTCATGCACAAGCCGAGCATATAATTGCCACAGAATGGCAGAATGAGAAATGAAAGGTCTGGTGGGGAGAAAGAGAATAACAAAATGTATCTCGGGTCATAACATTGTCCTACTTGCAATACATGTTCCTCTTGATAAGAAGAAGAAAGACCTTTTTTTTTTCTTTTTTTTTTTTAAAGTGGCAAAGATGTATTAAGCAGATTAGCATTACTTAGATATATTAAGAACATGCAGAAAGTAGTTACACATTTCCAATCCAGCGTGACAGTTATACACACCATACCAGAGATCTGCATATCATGCATGACAGCTGGCCTCATCTCAAGCCACCCTTATGGGCTCATTGACAATAGAGACCAGCACTGGTTTTCTAGACAACCTCAGGATGACCCCTAAAATCAACACATTAAAAATTACTGGATTTGTATAGCATATATCACAGAGTTTCAGTGTGTTATGGTCACATCATCTTCCACTGCTTGGCTTACAAGGAGTATCAGATCGATACCGAAGCAATTAAACTTCATTTCATTAAATGAATTTGCAGAAACCAGTTCAACAAATTGAGGATGTTAGAACCATATATAAAAGCAATGAGAAGAAGCTCAACTTCTATCTTCTAATGAACTGACAAATTTCACTTCTTTCCTTCCTTCTTTCCCAAAACTAACATTTGAAGAATAATTTTTAGGATCTAGCTCTCAAAGCTTGGGAAGTCCAGAATTAAGACTGGCCAAGCAAGAGTAATGTCCATCATCCACAAGGAGAACAATTTGGTTTAAACTACACATTCACATCCTGATTTTTCTGCTATCCTCCTTGCCTGACACAGCTCAAAGAAAGAACAGTATCTACACACAGAACGGGGCAAATAATATACTTGATTCTGTCCCTGCCTCATTTTCTATGTGGCTTCAAGCATTACAGCGGCTGGCAGGGGGACTTCAAGGTAAGAGTAGATTTACAGATTAGGAAGCAGAAATTCAGTCAGACGAACTCATTTCCATTCCTGACTCTTCCACAGATTTCACAGAAATCTCCAGATTTCCCTCCCTGCCCCCAAGACAGAAATATTTTGCAGTCCTCATTTTTGGTATGTCTCGCTGGAAGTGCTAATTTTCAGGGGCATGATATGACCACACAGTTCTGTAGCAAGGTCATTCCAAAGTGTGCATTCCCAGGCATGCTCATGACCAGCTCTGAAGACTGGAGCAGTGCTGGGAGTCTCCACACTGACAGACATTATCCTAATTGTCAGCAAAAGTCTGTTATGTCATCTCATAAAAAGTTCTTTCTCAAATATTTTTCTTGCTTGCAAACTAAGGATACTACAGCTAAAGGATAAGAAAGAGATGTGGACGACTTCTGTCACTTGGTGGTATCCATCCTTGCATTTAGCGAGACAGAATCCTATGTAAAAGAAAAAAAAAAAAAAAGAGTAGAATAATAAATTAAAGATACATCATCCAAGTGAAGAAAGTCTCAAAATCAGTATTGCCTGGGCAACAGCCACTTTGTTTTTCCTTTGAGATCTTCCCTTTGTCACACTAACATTATTTTAACTGATTAGCTGTGTGCATACTCATATCATAGATGAGGGAAAAGTATTAAAAACTGCCAAAGTTATTAGGTAAAGAATTTATAACTAAATAAATAGCAGAAGTTTAGGGGAAACTGGAGACAGTTCTCCTGCTGAAGAAAGAAAACCCTACTGCTCCAAACCACTAGCAGAACAAATCTAACTTCTTTCCCATACAAAAATAACAGGGCAAGTAATACGGGAAGTCAAAAGAAATTAACCATAAAAGGGTTCCAGAATGCAAAATGATCACACTACATGTGGGAAGGTGGCTAGAAATCAAGTGCTTACTGTTTTTTCAAACACAAGAAGTAGGGGCCATTAACAAAAACTAGTAGGAGACAGGTTCAAAGAAATAAAAGGAGATGATTCTTCACATAACAGGTGGAATTTCTGCAAATGCTTTTCTGCTATCAGCACCTAATTATCAGGAAAATGTAGACAAACTGGATTAAGTTCAAAGAAAAGCTATGAGAATAATTAGGGGAGACTAAAGTAAAAGAAAATATGAAAAGAGAAATACTTGTTTAGTGCTGGCTAAATGACAGCTAAATTATGATTACATCTACAACAAATATTTAAAATGTGCAAACTCTACACTGGTTCATTAGTGGAATCATTTAGATAGATACAAGAGAGTATTACACAAATACCAAGGAAAAAATTAAGTTATGCACATTGCAGTTTAATAGTAGGGTAAACTTTAATTGGTCTCTGAAATGGAATTAATTGGCGCAATAGTAGATTAAATAAGCACTAGCTTCTAGATTAATTTGGGAATGATCCTGCACTGCAGTAGGCAAAACTCGGGAATATAATAAGAGGAAGCTTCAAATTTTTTTGATCAGCAATTTTGGGAAAAAAAAATTCCAACCAAGTTGATAATTTTTTCAGGAAATCATAATTTTATTTAAAATTTTCATCTCTTGTTGACATTTCAGATTGCATTGTTTTAAGATTTTTTTTCTAATTTTGGTAAAATATATCAAGGGGTGTATATATAAAATATATAGAAAATTGCATAAAGTAAATAATTGTTTCAGTCCTTCCAAAAATTTTATTGGAAAATCATAACTATTCCCCCACCTCTACTCTAACATGTTAAAATTCTAATTATCACTGTCATTTGCAGTTATAACTTTCTTTCTAGCTCTTCTCCTTCCAGGTGTGCTCCTTCCCTATCCCATACCTTTCTTTAGGCACTTACCTTTCTGTTGTTGCCCCTTCCATCCCAGCAGCAGCTGAGGGGTTTTTTGTCCCTTCTGCCACAATCCACTGCAGCAGTGTTTCACACAGGCACTCTGCAAAGGAGAAGCATCTGCAATCAGAAAGGCCTCCTTGCCTCTCCCTTCTCGGTATTCTGTCAGCAGGAGACAAGGAAACAGCAATTCAGAGACAGGACCTCACCCACAATTCTCTTATTTGGCATTTCTCCATGTTTATCTGTCAAAACCACTGAGAGTGTGCCATATCGGTGTCAGGCCTTAAATCTTTGCAGCTTAATTATGTTTTTTTAAAAGCAGATGGGGGACTGGAGAACTCTCCAAGCATTCAAAATCCAACCACAAGTTGAAAAGGGAGTCCTTCACAAGAAGGCAAAATGTAGGTAAAAAGACCTAGTAAAGTTCCTTTGCCAGTCACATCCCAAATTCCTCAGGACTTAAAAAAGCTCCTTCAGAGAAACTTTCAGCAGCTGTATCCTCACACACTCTGACCTAAATAGCACCCAGTGTAATGTCAACCTGAATGGTATAAAAAATGCAAAGAACGCAAAAAAAAATCACAAGCATTGTTATTTAGTTTTACCACAGGTTTAGGCCACCTAATGAAATAAAAGGGATGCTTAAGAATTATCTGTTAGAAAAAAATGACTTAATAGATTGCAAACACTGAAGACATAAAAGAGAAATCCCAGGACAAGAAATCCAGCATCCTCTTTCCCTTACTGCAGATGGGAACAGAAAGATCTGAGCCACAGGTTCAGATCTGCCACTGAACTGTGGTCACTGCTGACTGCCTGACACCTTTGTCTCCTCCTCCTTCACCTCTGTGACACATCAGTCATTCAACTTTACTGCCCACGTGTCCATATGGTCCTCAATGGAACACACACTTTCTCACCTCTTCACATTTTCCTCTCTCCCATAGCAAAAGCCAGCAATTCTCTTTTCTACATCACTATAACGAAATTTCCCTTCACAAAATGTTAAAACTGAATGTTTTAAATGTAAAGTGCCACACATCAAAAAGATGTCATATCAACAGGTCACTGAGAATTTTGCATACATGTCATCATCTTCTCTTCCTTCCCCTCACTTGAAGGCTTTCCATTTTAGGCTTCATGCCTGAGAGAACAGTATCCTCTCATGTGTTTGTACCAGCCACAGCAATCCAAGCTGGACTTAGCACAGCAAGAACAGCAATGTATTGGCTTTCTGTGGCAAGGTTTTGTTAGCTGGGGGGGCTACCGGGGTGGCTTCTGTGGGAAGCTGCCAGAAGCTTCCCCTGTGTCTGATACACCCAGTGTCAGCTGGCTCCAAGATGGACCTGTCACTGTCCAGGGCCAAGCCCATCAGTGACAGTGGAAGCGCCTCTGGGATAATGTATTTAAGAAGGGAAAAAGTTGCTGTCAACAACAGCAGCCAGAGAGAAGAGTGAGAATATGTGAGAGAAACAACCCTGCAGACATCAAGGTCAGTGAAGAAGGAGGGGAGGAGGTGCTCCAGGCGCTGGAGCAGAGATTCCCCTGCAGCCCCTGGTGCAGCCCATGGTGGGACAGGCTGTGCCCCTGCACCCATGGAGGTGAGCGGTGGAGCAGAATCCACCTGCAGCCAGGCAGGTGGATGCCTGAAGGAGGCTGTGACCCTGTGGGAAGCCCACTCAGGAGCAGGCTCCTGGCAGGACCTGTGGACCCATGGAGAGAGGAGCCCACGCTGGAGCAGGTTTGCTGGCAGGACTTGTGACCCCGTGGGGGACCCACGCTGGAGCAGTTTGTGAAGAACTGCGGCCCCTGGGAAGGACTCATGTTGGAGAAGTTCATAGAGAGCTGTTTCCCATGGGAGGAGCCCCACACTGAAGCAGGGGAAGACTGTGAGGAATCCTTCCCTGAGGAGGAAGGAGCGACAGATACAACTGACCACAAGCCCCATTCCCCATCCCCCTTGCACCCCTTTGGGGAAGAAGATAGAGAAAATGGGGAGTAAAATTAAGCCTAGGAAGAAGGGAATGGTGGGGTGAAGCTGTTCTTAAGATTTGGGTTTATTTCTCATTATCCTACTCTGACTTGATTGGCAATAAATTAAATTATTTTTTCACCAAGTTGCGTCTGTTTTGCCCGTGAAAGTAACTGATGAGTGATCTCTTCTGTCCTTATCTTGGCCCACAAGCCTTTTGTTATTTTTTCTCTTCCCTGTACAGCTGAGGAGGGGAGTGACAGAGCAGCTTTGATGAGCACCTGGGGTGTAGCCAGGGTCAACCCACCACAAGCAGCAAAAAGAAATGTTGGAGCAATACGTGGTTAAAAGTGGAAATACTTATTGTAATCCATAGACAAATTAAGTAGGGAATGAAATGAGGGAATGAAATGCCTTCCAATCTTTAAACCTGAGGAGATTCCACAAGAAACCTTATCTTAAGATTACAAAGAAGCTTCCTCCTGTCATATATCACAAGAATCATTATGGTTATGTATTTCTGAAATATGATAAGGAGTCTTTGCAGACCATAGAGTCATTTAATAAATACATGAAGTACCAGCTTTTTTCAGTCAGAGAACCCAAATTGTATGATAAGATCATAATGGCAATAGTTCGTCCATGGGTCTGGGTTTATATCAGTATTGTCTGCATAGACTGTCTAATGTGTTTAGCTTCTATGAAGAATTTGTTAACAGTAAATCAACATTGTCATTATTTAATAATATGGCTGCGTTCTATCCTGCTGGGTGGAAGTAGTCAATTCTGACTTTCAAATATCTTAATTTCAGAGGTCATTTTATTGGATGGGCAGCATTAAATAAAAAGCACCCAAATCAGAGCAAACATAAAAGTCCAACATGATTTCATTTGGCAAGAGAAATACACAGTGACATTTCTTTTGTCATGCAAATGCATGCTGAACACACAGGGTGGGAGAGAGTTGTGTTGTATCATGTTTACCGTATACGCACGGATTCCTATTACAGGCCTCGGAGGCAGAGCCACGCTGTGGAAGGGTGGTCTCCTGAAAGGTGGGTGAGAGCTTCCCCGCGGAGGCATCCCAGTGACACAGGGACAATAGTAGCAAAAGGGCAGCAGGGATCAGTCAGTGCTACAGGACAGATGAAAGGCCATAGCTAGGCTGAGGCATGTCCCTTCTCAGGCCGGGAACTTCTATCACTGCAGTCTGGCTGGGTCCTGAGCAAAGCAAGTGGCGCTTTTGAAACACAGCGTGTTTACGCTGCTGTAATTCGTCCCCTTAACATATCAGAGAAAGTGTTAACTGCATGCAAGGGGAATTTGGTTGTGCACACAACTACTTTTCACCAACTCACAAGCAGAAAAAGGGGCTGAGAAAATGCAGATCTTTTCTAGATACGTTGGGTCAGCAGCAGGGAGGCTGTTTCTTTTACCTGTCTCTTACCACAGAAACAAAATGAGTAGTATGTCTCTAGCAAAACCTCTCTAGGAGTGGTCTGGATCTAGCTAGTGCTTCACTTGTCACTTCTAAGGAAAGGACCCTGTTGCCACCTCAGGTGGAGAGGACACTACAGCTTCAGAGGGGGAATGTGGTTTCCCGGGAGATGCTGGAGCACAGATAGCTTCCGCATCAATGACAAGAGCTCAGTACTCCCTTCTGACCCCAGTCAATCAGGGGCAACTTCTGCATTTCAATCTCACCACGCTCCCAGGCTTAACAGCATTATGCAACTTTGCTGGATAGGGCTCAGATGCTCAGCCCTTTGCAGGATCAAATCCATAGTGACTTAAATTGAAATCAGGGTTACCGATAACTAAATGGAAATAGTGTTGTTTCCCAGAACACAGCAGATCTTTCACAATGTACTGGGGTGCATGTTTTTCGTCTCCACTGAGCTATGAACAATAGGTAACTCTCTGCTTTTATTAAAAACTTTGAGGGATTATTATTTCAGTTAAGCCTTTAAGAATTCATACCTATCTAGAAAGGGCAGCTTGTGTAATGAACTTCCTGTTTTCATCATAGCTGGATACTGCTTTTTGCTGTTGCCTGTTATTACCCAGTTAATATGAACTGCCTGAGTTTATTTTTAGCTCACTTGAGCCTATTGTAAGTTTTGTTCAAGAACTTAACTTTCCATCCAGAAAACGTAATTACTGAATCTAACACTGAGTTTAGAAATATATTCTCAAGTCCTTTTAAACAGCCAAGACGTAAAGTGAAAATAGATAATGAATAGTGGTTGAATACAAGTAATCAGTTCAACTCAAATATTACCTTTTATTTTCAAATTATACCCTTAATTTCTAAAATAAGTATTTATATGATAAAGAAGTCATGCTCCATTCACTTAACTACCAGTTAAAACAGGGAAGATGAATAAATATTTGCCAAAATCATCAGGGAATTATTTTTATTTGAGGAAAAATATGTAATTTTCTAAATGTCTTGAGATTATAGAATCAAGAACATTGAAGTCTTCTGTCTTGGACACAATTTGTTTCATGTATGTGTCAAATCACATTTAGCACAAGTGAAAGTACTTAAGACTGAAATGATACTGAATTTAAACTCTGGAAAGGACACTTTCTACAACAGTCTTTCAACCTCTTACAGAAAAGAAAATAACAATAGCCATAATAAAATCACAAGGAAACACAGGATAATTCAAGTTAGAGCAGATCTCAAGAGGTGACCTAGTCTAATGTCCTACTTAAAGCAGGATGAGCCTTGCAGTTACTCAGGGTTTTGTTCAATCTGGCCTCAAATCCTCCAAGGATGGAGAGGGCATGACCTCCTTTGGATAATCTGTTCCAGTATCCAAGTCCCCTCGTGGTCAAAAGGTTTCTCCTCACACCCTGTGTGAATCCCTCTTATTTCAACTTCTGCTTGCTGCCTATTGCTCTCCCACACACCACCACTGAGAAGTGCCAGGCTCTGCCTTCTTGATGACCTTGTCACAGGCAGGGGAACGCCGCTATTACGGCCCCCAACACAGTCTCCTCCTGAGGCTGAACAAGCCCTGGTCCCTCAGCCTCCCTCCACCAGGCAAGTGCTCCAGCCCCCTGACTGGGGCCTTCTGCTGAACTCACACCAGTTTACCACTGTCTTCCTCATTTTCAGAGGCCCAAAACTGAACACAGGATCCAAATGTAGTCTAACAGGTGATAAGTAAATAGGAATAATCACTTCCCTTCACATAATGACTGTAATCCTGCTGCTACAGCCCAGAATGCTGTTGGCCTCCCTTGCTGCCAGGACATGTTGCTGGATCCTGCCCAACCTGATGCCCATGAGCCCTCCACGTCCCTTCCACAGAGTTGCTCACTCTGTCCCCAGCCTGTGCTCCGTCCTGGGGTCCCTTCTTCCCAAGCGCGGGGTTTGGCATTCATCCTTGCCAAATTTCTATTAACTTCATTACGACAGATAAGTCTATGAATGATTCTTTAAACGGGAGCTTAACACTTTCCTCCTTTCTGGTTTGCTCTACTTTTGAAGACTCATTTTACTATAATTTATCTTAAAGAGGTGGGTTACATAATTCAGGATACATTTAAAATCTGATTAGATTAAAAAGAGACATAAAGAATTCTGTCCTGTTTTTCATGCAGAATTTCTTTTTCACTGTCTTCCACTTGCCATAGAAATTTTTACATTTGCTGCTGTAACTACTTTGGCTTTGACAGACCCATAAGCTGTATACTAAAAAAAAAATCAACTTTTTGTCTCTTGAGGTAGTCTATAAACCATGAATCACAGTGCTTTCTATATGTATACATTTTCAACAATTTCAGTATTAAACCTTAGCTATAACAATCCTTAAACTATTTACTTTAAGCCAATTTGATATTAATAGTAATAAGTACTCTACAGGAAAAGTGAACATTTGTTGGATATTAAAAAGGATTTATAGGTAATTGAGGGATGCAAGTTTGACAAGTTAATTAATAGTAGCTTTATGAAATTTCAGTTAATTGCATCTATCAGTGAATCTTAAGGAATTTTTTGCTTTATTGTAAAAACTGATTTATTTCTGGCCAACTGCTGCCTGTGAAATTTCACAGAGAATATTGCAGGTTTTTTTTAAAAAAAAAGATGTTATAAGTTACAAAACTGAATACATAGTATAAGCCCTAGACAGATATATTTCTCTGTCTTTTCAAGGAGGCTGTGTGCAATCCCAAGTGGCCACATTAAGACTTAGTTTAAACTTTTTAAAAGGAAATGCAAAAGCTTCAGGATTGAAGTTTCAAAGCTAGTTATTACAGGCTGCTGAACAAAGAAAAATTATTTTCATTTTTAAAGCTTTGATTTTTTTGTTACATGCCACTGGCTTTGTGATTTTTTTAACTGTTTATTGCTTTTCACTTTAAAAATTCACCTTGGAGATTAAAAAAAATATATAATCAAGAAACACTGTCATTACAAACCTTTCAAGCCAATTTTCAGTGAAAGCTACTTGTGCTTGGTTTGCCATTTGAGTATCTATTCAACAGTAGATCTGCTTCCCTTCTCTCCTTCTCTTTATATCTCCCTCGAAAACAATCTGACATCAAAGACCATATCATCAGGAATTACATAGCAGTTATTCTGTTTAATTAGAACATTCATAGTCCCTACATAAAATAAAATGCATTTGTGTTAGGTTGACCTTGGCCAGCTCCTAGATGCCCACCCTGTCACTCTCTCCTTCCTCAGCAGGACAGGGAAAGAAAATAATATGAGGAATCTCATGGGTCAAGATTAGGACAGAGAGATCACTCATCAGTTACTGCCACAGGCAAAACAGGGGAATATTAATTTATTGCCGATTAAGAATAGAATAGGATGTTGAGAAACAAAGGGAAAAGTCAAAACACCTTCTCCTCACCCCTCCTTTCTTCCCAGGTTCACCTTCACTACTTCATCCCCAACTCCTCTACCTCATCCTCCCCAAGTGGTGCAGGGGATGGGGAATGGGGGCTGTGGTCAGTCTGTAACAGCTCCCCTCTGCTGCTCCTTCCTCCTCACCCTGTTTCCTGCTCCAGCCGGGTCCTCTTCATGGTCTGCAGTCCTTCATGAACTGCTCCAGCTTGGGGCCTTCTCCTGGGCTGCATGTCCTTTAGGGTAAGACTGCTGTAGCACAGGGTCCTCCATGAGCTGCAGTGTGGATATCTGTTCCACCGTGGTGGAGCTGCAGGGGGACAACCTGCATCACCACGGTCTTCTCCAGCAGCTGCAGGGGAGTCTGCTGGGGCGCCTGGAGCACCTCGTCCCCTCCTGCTGCTCTCCCCTCGGGACTCACCGGGCTGTTTCTCACACCTTTTTTTTCCTCACACCTCTCTGCCAGGCAACATTTTGCCCTCTCTTACACACACTGTCCCCAGGGCACCACCACCTTGGCTGTGGGGCTCAGCTGTGCCTTGCGGTGGGTCCATAGGGGATGGCTGTGTCCAGCTGTTCCGAGCATGCAGCAGCCCCAGCCTCTTCTGAGAGAGTCCCCTGCAGCCCCCCACTGCCAGCGCCTGGGCACCTGCACCCGCTACAGCACCGCTCAGACTGAACCAAGGTCACCCTGCACCCTACGTTGTCTAGGGTGGCTGATGCATCCTGATCATTCAGCATCACAGGGACATTCAAAGGGGTCTCTTTTCCCATTTTGGACTAGCCTAGCCCACCTCTAGGTGGGAATCTAGAACCACAAAGTCATTACTGGTTTTGACATGCCTGTCCTCACCTGTTACAGCCAGAAACGTAAGACAACCGGGTAGTTCTTCCACTGCCTCAGGTACAAATACTGATTCCTGCACAGCAGCAGACACTTGCTCACCCGCAGAAGCTGTCTCCTGGGATTATTTTCCTGCAAGAACAAGTTAGGCACATGGAAAATTATACAGTTGAAGCTAGAATTTGTCTATCATGTGGCTGCTAGGAAGTCTTTTTTTAAAGCCCTGCCATGGGATATTTAATGTCAGTAAGTAATATGAACTTCAAGTTCCTGCCTCCCTGCTTATATTTTAATTGTGAATATTAATACTTAAGCCTGGATTTTTCTCAGTTAAATCAGTGTAAATCCAGAGAATCTACATCAGCTTTATTAGTGCTACTTCAGATTCACAAAAGTATACCTAGGTATAATAGTTTTGTACAAAAAACATAATACTGATTTCATGTCCTTTAAGCCACATCACACTGCAGGTCCACGCAAAGTCTCACTGAGTAAAACATTTAAGAAAATCGTACTGAAGTAAAATATTTGAAAAATACAAAAAAAACTAACTTCAAGCAACTGACATAAGAAAAAGTGCATTTTGCATTGTCAGCACTCTGTTGCAATTAATGAAATTAAAAGGAGAAGTAAGGAAACATTTTAACCTGACCTTCTAAAGCAGTTTATCCCAGCGAGATCATTTAGAGGATAACCTGCCATGAGAGGTCATATCACTGAAGCACTGTATTTGCAGGATGAGGACACAAGGAACCAAGGAGAACTGTGTGAACACCTATGCAATTGCTCCTGCATTAGTGCAGAGGGAATCCCGTGTCATTAAACATTAATTTTCCTTCAATTTTCTGATGTGTAATCTGTTATGCCCAAATATGACACCACATTTCACTAGCCAAAGAAAATACGTCCCACACTTGACTCAAATACAATAATTGAACAGCTTTAGATGTTCAGTAAATTGACAACTATGCACCACAATTCTGGTACGTCAAACCCCAAACTCCATAAAATTGCAATATTTATCTCCAAAACCGTAACTGTCTAAACATTTACATCAAGTTTCTTCCATAAAACACACATTGAAAGTTTAGAAATGTTGACTGAATCATTTCCTGTGACTCAGTGATTTGCTATTGCATCTGTGCAGAACACCAGGAGAGCTGTTTTTAGCTTGACAATTTTACAATTCAATGGAATGTTAATGGCCTCTTAAATTTCATTTAAAACAGCTTTTTATCGCATTCTTAATCTCTTATCAGATATTATCTAAAGTAAAAAAACTCAGGGCCAGATTATAACCATGGAGAGAAGAAGTAAGAAAATTCTCCCATGCAACCGATCTCAGATTAAAGATTAGCAAACTGTGTGCTGGCTATTTCCTGTGATTGATCAGATATCTAGAGAATCATTACTCTGCTCCCCCATCATATGTTACCCAGCAAACATGATGAGAAGCGGGGGTGTGCTGCTGGAGTTAAAAGTTGTAAACTTACTCCTAGCATCAGCCAAAAGTAGTTTATCATGCCCTGGAGTCGCCCTTAGTGCAGTTCATAGATACACAGGCTGTTGCAACCATCTCATGCTGAAATCTAACAAAATCTAAAGCTGGTTTGAAATGAGGCAAATCCCATATATATGCCTAAATCTGCTGGAACATTTTCCATGGCTTTACACTATGGATCATCTACTTTTTTTAATGGGTTTCACATCCCCTACTAACATATGCAATAATCATAGAAATAAAAAATAAATTTTAAAAAAAATCAGTGCATGTCTGTATAAAACTCTTACGAAAAGAGTGAAACTGAATACCCACACTGTGCTGGCACATGGACAGAGTAAACAAGCTGGAAAGAGAGAAAGAGAGAGAGAGAGAGAGAGAGAGATCCTTTTCCTCACCCTCCCTCTCCAACCCTTCTACTTACTTTAAGTTTGAAATAAGTTTAAAAACTAGGTTAAAAATATCATCAACTTGATTTCTTTTCATTTACACTTCTGCATTAACACCTTTATAAAGATACTCAGCTTTTAAAACGCATTGTTTGTTTGTTTTAGGAGAAGCTCTTGCTATGCTATTGCTTACAGCAGATAGGATAGACCAAACTGCATGGCTTTTGTGGAGCCTGCATTTTAGAGCAAATATCTTTGAAGCACAGCCTACTGAGAAGAACAGCTTTTCACAGGAAACTGAAGAAACTACTGTGCGCTCAAGACAAATGGGATTTTCCCCAGGCAAGAAAGATGTAATAAACATCTCAATACAAAATTAGTTAAGAAATATGAAAGGTTGTGGGTTGATCTTTGCTTTTACAAAGACAAAGGAAGAAAATGTCTGCACTGAAGGACCTACAAATTCCTCTAGAGCAGATTTCAGATATAAATAAAAACATTTAAATGAATGCTCTGATATATGCCTGCAAACCAGCCAATATGACAAGAATGTGTAAGAAACAGCAGAAATGTGGATCCCGTTTATTCCCTGTCACACCACACTGACAGCAGTAAAACTGCTATAACATACCACATTCCCAGTCCCCCCTTTTTCTCATGCTCCTAATTTTCCATGTGCACTTCATAACAGCATTTCCCATTCTTTCTCTCTGGCTACTGTTCTACATGACCCCATCTTTGTCCCCCCTGTTCCCTGGTACCAGGGTCTTTGACTCTGCAGGTCACACCTTTGCTGCTCCCAAGTCACAGTGGTCCAGCCCCTTCCCTGTCAGTGGGTCGGTCTGCCCCTAGTCCCTTCTCACTGTCAGCTGTTTCAGTGTCCACTGAAAAAATTTCATTTACTGGCAATTATCAGTAACAACAATTTAAAAACAAAAATGTCAGAGTCTAGTCCCATCAAAAGAGCAAGCACAGTTACAAGTTGAGATGATGTAGGGGGAAGAGGAACCCTGAAATAACTGCATCAAAGTTGTATGCAAAGGCTACTGAGGGCCAGTGGTGAAGGTACAGGTCCAAAAGTCTCAGCTGGCTGCAAAGCTATGTGATTTGGGAAGATTTTTTTTCAATCTCTGTTTTCTTATCCAGTGCCACCATGGAAAGAACCACTCCCCAACATATGTTCTAAAGTCCAAATGTAGGATACCCACATCACTAATGCTTTTACTACTAAAAAGGGCTCTAGCTGTTGTATTTTATTATCATTTGAGGAAAACAGTTTTTAGAAGAACAAAGTACATAGGAAGACTAATGTTCCAAAATTTAAAACCTAGGTTTTCCCAAGGTTCTATTACCAAGAAAGAATCTTCAGCAGTGAAGAAAAGTCTACAGTCTTCAGTGAAAGGGACAGGTTTCTGTTCTGGTCAACAGAACTTTTTAAGTTATCAGTCACTCAAGTCAATTTGTTCACTGAGAACAAGAATTCAGACTTATGAAATTATATTACTTTGCTTTTCCTAGTGAGCTCTGAACCACATAAAATTATCTCTGGCTTTAATTAATTTGTTTTATTTTCAGAGAATGCTCCTATATTTAGCTGTTTGTGTATAATCCTCATGGGACTGAGGCTAAGATTGTTAGCTGATATTTGACCTGCCTTTCCCTATTAGTCATTGCTTCTAAAGACCATTGTGTTTATGGCCCATCTCTTTTTGCTCTAACCTGAATGTCCACAGGAACAACTGCATTCAGTAAAGCAATGAGGTTTGCTTCCACATTTTAAACCTGACTCCAATATGACTGACAGTATTTTGTTGCTGTTTGACTTCTACTTATCTATTTTTAATGTAGTTGAAGATTTTATTAGAGATGAAATGATTCATGTGAAGAAAAAGAAAATTACAGAAGACATGGAACATATCTCATGAAACAAAAGAAGACCAACATCTAGGTCATGAAACTCAGCAAACTTCAGAAAAATTCAGGCATGTGAAGAGCTAAAAATGAGTTTACCTATCAGTTTCTCATGACAGCAAAAAATGAAAAAAAAAAAAAGGCATTTACAAAAATTAGTAAGGAAGACTCTTCAATTTTAATTGGAAAAGTTGTTCTAAGTGGCATAAAGCCACAGCATAGGTTTTATGGTCAGATAAAGCCAATAAATGGTTCCCTGCAGCTGAAAGTATGAGGTTTGTCTTCCCCTTTCTTCTTCTCCTGCCTCTCTCTTTCTATGCCTCAGCTCCTAACTTCCTCCCCCCCTGCTCAAAGCCGCATAATCCACTGTCATGTTTTATGGCTGTAGCATCAGTCTCCTCTATGACCTGATTTGATTGACTGACATTTCAGAAAACTACCCACAACATAAATGGCATAAATGGTCTACCCATCTAAGTGAACTAATTCAGTTCCTGGAGAGATAGTGTCAGAGAAAACACAAAATACATGATGGGAAAAGAAAGGGAGAGAAGAGTAGAGGATCTCATCTTTTTGGTAATGGTGAGCTGGCACATCTGCTCATTCTGAAAAGATACCCCTTGAGAGAATATGTCTGTGTCTTTGTCTCCCACATTCGACACCTGGTGTAGACCCAAAACTGATCTCAGCAATGCAGTAGCTATCCTGGAATTCCATCAAAAGCAGATTATTTACTCAGGAATCAGACTTTCTCCTACGGCTTTAGAGCACTCCATTCTGTTTTCCTAAGTGCTTGGGCTTTTATTACCTATGTCTCCATAATTCAAGGGAGCTGTATTTGATGACAAGGATGGAAACCCTTCTGTCTAGGGTTCAGAAGCTCTTTTTCTGGTTTTAGAGTATCAATAATCATTTGCACTTAGATGACCCCAAAACATCACCCTCCAAAGAAGCCTCTGCCCAATATTCTTCCTCGCTTCATGGTAGAGCAGATACACAGAATTCTGCAGCTCCCTCTCGGCTCAGAAAGGGTTCTACACTCAGCTCCATATTTGCAAAAGAGATCTGCAAAAAATGTTCTTTGTCTGAACATTATTGTTCCTTGGGGGTGGCAGAGCATGCCCCTTCTGCAAGAGAGAATAGACTCCAAGGCCCCCCATGGCACACAGCAGCTCCCAGGGAATCTGTGATAGGCCAATACCCCCCATATGCCTCTAAACCATCCACAATCCCCGACAGCCACCATGTAAAATGACAATAGTGCAGAATCCCCAAAAGAGTTTCAGTCTTCTGACAATGAATTGAGAACTTTATTACAATAAGTAGACCAGAATTCCCCTTAAGAAGGCACTCCCAAAGTATGGTCCACCAGGCCAGGCTAAATGCTCTAAGGCTGGCCCACAGAAGTCTATTAAAACACTGTTTTCAACAGTGTCTCTTTTAAAGGTTTGACGAAACAGCTCAGTGGTGGTACCAGAGAAAGAATGAGGCTAACAGGCATCCATCGGTCAGAAACTTTGGGAACTACTACCTTAAACCGCTTCTTCCCCCATCCTCCTACTCCTGGCAGAGTTTTTCAGCCCCCTTCTGCCAAGCATCCCTTTACTGATTTAAAGCTATGACATGCATCCAACCTCACCAGGGTTCCCCTTCTCCATCGAGGCTCCAGCTCTTCTGAAGAGTAGCAGGTTCAAGAGCTGCACCAATGCTCAGCTTAATGACCACCCCGCCGAGAGAAAACTTCTGTCTTTTCAATTCTTTTGGGTATCAAACACTACAGAGGCGCACCTCCTTCAAGAGACCTTTCGCTAGGGTTCCAATATGACTAAACTTATCCTTCACAAAATACCACAGCTCAGTAAAGTTTACAAACTTCAGTTGATGGCAGTCACGTACAGTGTGTGTCTAGCAATAGCAATGTCAGCAGGTATTGCCCAACATTTTCTCTGCTTAGTTTTACTGCATCTAAATTGCCTGATTTCATCTTGCATGAGATTTCTGTGGTTAAGGAAGAGAACAAAGGATTTTTGACACCTACAAGTCTCCTGTCATTTCCACAAGGCCACTTGAAATGAAAGTGGTGGTGCTCCCAGCTGATGACTATGCAGCGTGCCTGACTAGAAGATTGTCCTTTAACCCAGAAGAGCTCACACCGGCTAATGTTGCTACAGACATCTATTCTGCTCTCTCTTACCAGTCTGCTTCCTCATGGAGGAAGTGACCAGGATGTTGTATGCTCAAAACCACACTGTGGTTTCCGCAATGCCTGGAGTATTACAGACCTAAGAAACTGCTCTTAATCATGGCTGTTCCTTCCAAGAACCAAAAGAGAAAAGATGCCTTTCCAAGATCCGTTCATTGCGGTTTTAAGATGGAATAAGTAATTCTACAAATTTAGATCAGCCAGTAATTGCGACACAGGTGAGTCACAGAAACGTAGTGCCAGTCAGCAGCTCAAACGAGGGTACATCTCAGAGGTGGTATTATCCTAACCTCTGCTCTCCACCCAGGCTCCACTTCCAGAGGAGCCCCAAAACTATTCCCATAAAGGTTGTATTTCTTCCCTACCACATCCTGCTGTATATTTTACCCATTTCCTATACTGCAACCAATATGGGGACTCTTGACATATTTGATTCATTCATTAAATGGAAAAATGTGATTATGGAATTACACATGCTGTGAGGTGACTGACAGGATGTGTAGGATCTTTCATCTTCATTTGGGGTATTTTTTGAGATGGAGATGATATAGGTTATATTTTTTGTGCAACAGCTAGTGTCAAATCTGGATGCATGTTTGATGCCTGTCTCATGGTTTTACCAATTCTACAACATATATCGTGAACATCTTTCAAAAACCTAACTTTATAAATTCTCTCCTGGATGTGCAGCTGCAGAATGTGCTACCTTCTAATATCCCCTTGGTCAATACAACACTTAAATCTGACCTTGAATGTATCTCCAGGTATCTCCTGTTTAGAAACAAAACAAAGAAAATCTGTTCCTGGAGTACTTATTAAAATTAGTTTTACTACTTCTCTGAGAACTATCATCATACCTCAGATTAGACTTGCTGTTTACTACACTTCCTCACCTATTAGAAATTTAGCTCTAGTATTCATAAAATATGATAAAAGACACATTAGAAACTTATTTGAGAAACAATTTGAGAAAGCTGGGGACAAATAATGTATCGAGAAGCTAAATAATTGACTGTGTTTTCAAACATCGAAAAGTCTTAGTTTTCCTTAAGAGAGTTTAAGTTTCCTATAATTTTCCTGTCCTTGGCACTACTATTTTCACCTTTCTGCCTTTTCCTGTACTCCCCAGGATGAATGACATTTCTTTGCGGACACAGGAAGGAGAACTGTCAGCAAGAAGCGAAAACAATGTGAAGTACTGGCCCTATATTCTGTGAATTGTCAATACTTTCAAAGAATGTGTTATTGTTGAAAACTACTCCATCAGAGGTCTAGAACAGCCTCTTTCCCTAGCACAGTGTAAGAGTTCTGTAAATACTGCTTTGGGGAATATTAGTCACACTAGTAATGCTCATCAGTGTAGACAACAGAGGAGAGCAGAGAAACAGAACCAATCACAATTAGCATTGTAAAGACTGTTGAGAAACGTGTACATAATTTGTCTTATGGAGCTGATACTATCACTGTAACCAAAAGTGCAGGACAATCTGCAGGTGTAAGCAAGCACAGCACTGTTAGTATCAGAGAAACTATGACATGTATGTATTTTTTTTTCACTTACCAGACCCATTTTCACAAATAATCAACTACACCTGCCGGTAGGTCCTCACTCCCTCAAAATCCCCTTCAACTTGCACAGAGCATGATACTATAAGCCCTATCCAACCTAGCCATATTATCTCATCATCATAGTATTTATATTTTTTTCCTCACCTGACAAACATGTAAAGTACAGTTTCTTCTTTGGTTTATTGTTTCCTACATTTATAACCTTTCATTTATGGCTGAGGAGTTAATTTAAATATGTGATTACAAAAACAACAGTAGTCATCACTGTACTAATACATTTCATGAGGGAATTTCCTTTGAAGCAAGATGTTGTGATTCAAAATAGTCTCTTTATACTGAAATCCTTCTGAAATCCCTTCCTACCCCCAACAAGGTATAATCTTTTCAGCAAGTGTTATGCAATATATATATATATATATATATCTTTAAGGTTTTGCAATGTACCCTGAAAAGCAAAAAAGTATTTATATTAATGAATCCAATGGTATACAGAAATAAGAAGAAACGTCTGTAAACTACAGTCATTCTGAAGTACACCATTCTCCTAGTCATGAGTCTAGAGGTGCCAGGGCACTCCATTTGCTGACACTAAACAAGTAAACCTACAATAGCTTTTAAGCAGGCATAAAGTTTTTCTTTTCAGAATACTCATGTTCCCCGCAGGCTCCTGTACAGATGTTGCAACAAGTCTGTTAGATATTAAACATAGTTCAAGTCGTTAAATACTTTTCACTTCCTTTTCTGAACTTCTTTTTGCAAACTGCAGGCCAGAAACAAAACCAATACACAGTCAACAAAGGATTAAGATGCCCTTTAAATATTTGTACTCTGCAGCAAAGGTAAAAACTGTCCCATCTATTTTACTACATTTCTTCTGAGGCAGTCTACACTATTCAAAAAAAGTAAGATATTCTGACAATATTTTAAATTATTTAGCTATTTACAGCAACATTATTGAGAAACCACATAAGCATTTACCTATATAACTTTATAAGGCTTATTTTATCCTAGCCACATAATGATATCAGTAAAGGGTGTGATGTTTTTAGTAAAACTGTCAGGTGAATACAGACCTCCTAGCACAGAGATACCACCCTGGATATTAAAATTTATTATACTGGCACAGCTTATAGCTAAAATACAAAATT
This sequence comes from Athene noctua, assembly GCF_965140245.1. Classification (NCBI taxonomy): domain Eukaryota; kingdom Metazoa; phylum Chordata; class Aves; order Strigiformes; family Strigidae; genus Athene; species Athene noctua. Next base: position 66,974,303 of record NC_134038.1, read on the forward strand.
GTACTAGTAATAATTGTGTTTGGAGAACAGGAAGTTGTATTCTTTTTCACATACCAATATAAATTGAAGCAGTAGCACTCTGAGAATAAGCTTTTCTGCATATGTGTAATCTCTTTCAGATTTAGTTGTGTAGGATGAAGTTGCTACCACTCCTGGTTGCTACTCATAACCCATTAGTTGCAGATTGCCACTTGCAAAGCCCTGCTAATGAGAGAGACTGTATGAGCTCTCCCTCGTTCACATTAGTCCAGTCTGCAAGGTTATCAGCTGGTTTAATCAAACTGTCTATCTGGGCCTGTAGTGGATGAAGTAAGCACACTTATTTCCATTACAAGATTCACCAGGATGATACTCTTCAGCATCAGGATTGGTAATGAAGAGAAGATATTTTAATATCCCAAACCAGCCCAGCTATTTGCAAAGTCAGCAGCTGTCACCACAGCCCCAAGCAACTGTGACTCAGAAGAAAACAATGCCTGTCTGGATCCAGTACTTAGCCCTGTTCAGCCTGTAAGGCATCCACTCCAGGGTGAATTATTAAGGTCTGAAGATACTGACTGATAACTTCATGCCTACATACCTCCTCAAGGATGGGGACTCCCCTACCATTAATATGTAGATACATATAAATCGCTATTTGCATTACTGATAGAAATCTGGCTCCTGATTCCAACAGGGGCATGCTGTTATTCTGTGTTCTTACAAGGACGAAAATACACACTCACATTCTGTAGTAATGGTCTGAAAAATAAGAGGGCATCAGTGAAAGCTTGAATATTTTGGCCCATTATTCTGCAATTGCATTACAGTACCCCAGTATGAAAGCAATGTCATATGCAAGTAGGTGAGAAATCATTTAGTTATGATGAACCTAATGGTAAAACTACCACCATCTTTGGTTTACAAGGTTCCCATAAACTATTTATTCAAATTTCTTCTCCAGTCAAATGCATGGCCCTGTTGTTGGTTTGAAACATTAATAGCTCATATGATCTCATTTAAATTCTCTGCTGTGTGTCTACACGAACACAAAATCACTAACACTGAAGTGTTAGCTTCAGAAGTAGAGAAGTTCATTGTGACACATAAAAAAAAAAGTTGCTCTGATATACCAATTTTACATCTCTGCTATTGTGTTTTTAATCTAATGATTCTCCCCCTAGTCACATAATATCGCAGCACTCATTATTATTGATGGCAAACCTTAGGTACAGCTTTTTAAAGTATTCTAAGAGTATAATGAGGCACTGCATTGCAAGGCCTAATACTCTGAGTTAAAAGAGTTACTTTCTACCAAGGCCTATAATGACAAGGCAAGGGGCAATACCTTTAAACTGAAACAAGGCGGATTTAGACTGGACATAAGACATTTTTTATGATGCGGGTGGTGAGGCACTGGAACAAGTTGCCCAGAGAGGTTGTGGAGGACCCCGTCTTGGAAGTGTTCAAGGCTGGGTTGAACAGGGCTTTAAGCAACCTGGTCCAGTGGAAGGTGTCCCTGCCCATGGCAGGGGATTTGGACTAGATAGTCTTTAAGGGTCCCTTCCAACTCAAACTACTCTACAGTTCTGTGATTCCACGTTTCTATGAGAAACAATTGTATTGACATATTCCAGTGACTATGTCCAGAACATGAAGGTTTTCTTGCATAACTCTGCTGAGGAAGAAGTCAAGTATTTTTTTATTGTAGGTGGTAATCCTGATGGTGAATGCACCATTGTAACTGAAACTTCTTCTGTCGTACTGGCATAGGTACTGAGTCACTGATGCAGGTCATGTTTCCAATATTTGCCTTGAAATCAACAGTCAATGGTACTCAACGAACCTCAGGTCACTCCTTAGCTCAAAATCATGAGCTAGAGGGGTGCACTTAGGATTGCAGAGGGGATTGAATCTGTTCCTTGAGACTGAGGCCCCAAACCCTCATCTTTCTCTAAAATTTAGATGTGCTTATTGCATAGTTTAGGTCCACAGAGTCATGGGAATGCACAGAATAATTAATATAGTCACTCTACACACTATGCTAAAAAATGTTCAGCTAATAAGTGAATGGAATTGCAACTGTAAGTAAATACACAGGCTGTTAAGCTTTAATAATTACATGCGGTTTAGGGTCAACAATTTTCCGATGCTATTGCAATAGCAAATATATAAAAATAGATTTCATTTCATGATAAAACAATTCTGTATTTATAAAATTAAATTAGCATTGCATGGAAGTATACTTCCTTCCACAACATCATAAATGTAGTTACCACTGTAGTCAGGCATGTGAAAATTACTTTCTGACGATTCCTTCAAATTCCTCCCTTCTTCTTGTGGTGTTTTGTCTTCCATGTTCTATGTAAATTGTGATAAAATGTGTATATGTGCCATCATTAGTTATTAAAACATATTAACTGATGGAAGCTTGTTACTCCCTAGGGCACTGTTTTTCAGAAATCAATCAGCAGGTATCTCAGAGATTGTCTTCATCTGAACTAAAAGGATTCTTTCAGCTCTTTAAACTCTTTCCACACTGTTAAGGGTGAAATTAAAGACATTTTGCCACTAGACGAATGTATGCATATCTTAAAAAAAAAAAAAAAAAAAAAAAAAAAAAAGGACTTGCCTCAATCTTTAACTCTTCTACTGCCATTATTAATGCTACGACATGGCGACATGGTACTGATTTCCTCCTTTGGATTGGTTATTTGGTGAACTGAAACAAAGACTGCTGGTGGTTGAATATATTCCATACGTGATCACACAGAAGTCCAGTGTCATATTACAGTAGAAACACATATACGTACATTTCTGTTGGAGAAATTTGGTTTCAAACAAATGTCTTTGATTATTGGCATAGAGAGTTATTTGTTCACTATTTCCTTTTTTTTTTTTTTTCCCCCAAAGCTTTATTTAATTATACTTCAGTATGGTCCTTAAAAAGTTCACTTTTCTTTGAAAAGTAGCTCTGTGGAAAAAAGAAATTAGCTTCTTACTAGCTCTATTTTATTACATTTCAAATCCAGAACCATAACTTTTTACTCCAGCATATGGGTATCACAGCAAACAATAAACACATTACTGTAGCATAATGAATTACTGTTCAGCAGCTGAGCAACAGTAACTGACTCCATGCGTGCTTTTAGCAAAATCAGACCCATTACCTTGAACACTGATAAGGATATACATCAGGCTCTCCTCACAGCCACAACAAAGCAATTGTGTTTTTCCAAAATATGAATTCCCTTTAAGACAGAAATCTATATTCTGTGCTTTTTCCTGAACTATCAACAAAACCATGTACTAAGCTTCACTTCATGCATTTACTGGAAACTAGTGAAGACTAAGTGTTTTCAGCATCATTAAAGGCCTAATAGAAAATTATGGGGTTCATCCATGCCTAAAATGTCCTCCAAATTCTTTACTGTGGAGACAGCATAAAAAGGCATGATGAATCTCATCTGATTCTCACATCTCAGGTTGCAGTGGGAAGGCTCATCCTTGTCACACATAGACAGAAATCACTTGATGCAGTGTTCTCGAGAGATCCGGCAAGTATGGAAACAAGGGACACCAGGCTTAGAGAATCACTTTTTGAGGAAAGGGGGAAAAATAAGTTTTGCTATGAACAGGTGTTTATTACAGCTAAGAAGTTTATCTTACAGTAACTCACGAGCTGTGTATGAGTCACTGTGAAGTATTTTTAAAATTCTATTATCCAGCAAGAAAACTACTTAAAGTGTTGCCAGCACTTCCAAGACTGCACCGAATGAAAACTTCACAGAGAGATACAGCCTCAACACCAGATCCATACAACCCCGGTTTACTGTGTGCTTGCCTCCGCCAGTGGCAAAGTCCACAAAGGAGGACATTTTTCCTATATTTTGATTTTAGTTTTCTTTGTAAACTGGCCATCTATTAAATGAACTTACAGATTCAGTGGCTAAGACTGTACAAAATCAAGGCAAGAATAAACTTAGTGGGGGAGCTCCACCTAGCTGGCAAAATATCTCTATTTGGCCCAGTTTAGTTTCACATGTGCTGAGAGAAACTACTTCACTGGGAAAGTTGTTTCCATACAAAAGCTCCCTGAAGAAACCACAAAACCAAATGGGTATTCTCCAAATGCACAGGCAGGACATGACACTATTGATACATCAGAGTCCTGAAATGGAAGGGTCCTTTTTCAGATCATCACAGAAAACAAATTCTGCTGAGCACGTTCCCCCTCCACCTTCCTGTCCTCTAGATTCTCACCCAGAATGGGAAAAAAATGTAATGGAGTAAGGAGACCAAAGAGAGAGAAAGTGTTAGAAACATGGATGCTAAGTGCGCATGTCACATCTTTGATCCTTTGACTCTGTAGAAAGGACTCAGCAACTTCATAGACCTTCATGCTTCAGATTTTCAAAAAAAGAGTGGTAGAGTTGCATGTGAAGGATCAGCAAAGACAATTTATACTGATGAAATTTATTTTACAGGTAAGTTCAGAATGCCATGAGGTTCATAAGGATTCTCCTTCCTCAACAGGCTCACTACTAGAACGAGCTCTATGAAAAGGGACCTGGGTCTTTTCTCGCAAGCTCTCTACCTTTTGGATTTGTTTGTTGGTTTGGGTTGTGGGTTTTTTACACTATTTTAATTACAATGTAATACAGCTATTGTCAGAAGTCACTGCTATCAGAGATGAAGCCCTTTATAAGGCCAGCAGAATTTGAATGCTAGGACAGAAACCTGGAGTCAGTTAAATCCTGTATTATAACAGGTCAGGACAAAATCAAAAGTGTAAAGGAACTTTTCCCCAAATCACAGAACTATCATGTCTGTCATGTAACCTATCATTCCAGTCAATCTCAGCTTCTGGAAATGAACTTTAGATATTGAACATTAAAAATCTTTTAACAGCTTGAAGAGGGATCCTGGGAGCCAAAGACCAGTACACCTGACCTCCCTACCAACCAAACTAGTAAAAGCTACTAGTAGGAGGGAAAGGGAGAGGGCGAGGGTGAGTTCATCTGTTTTAATAATGTAGAATTGGTGACTCATGGAGAAATATTTGAACAGACCACCAGCTTTGTTACCAGCTCATAAATTCCTTAGCATTGCAGGAAGGAAGGCTTTAAATGGATTCTATCGGCCCAGCTTAATTAAATTTGATCAACTATATGCTACCCAGCTTCTTGAAAGAAAAATTCTACTCGATGCATGAATAAGTGTGCAGAGCAAACTACTGGCAAAGCCAACAACATATTTGGGATGAACTGTCAGCTTCCATGCAGAGAATGGGTTTGGGGGTTTTATTTATTTTCTATACATAAGTTGTTTCAAATTCTGGAGACCCTCAAAGCATTGGTGGACTCAGGGTCCAGAAAACCAAAAGGATAATTCCCCCAGGCTTAAGTTTGCTCTGCTTCCCCAGGCTTAAGTTTGCTCTGCTTTCCACCACTGCACATTTTTCTGGGCCTTCAAACCAAAAGGTTGAAAATCACTTGTCTAACTGTGAAATGAACACTTAAAGCCCTCAGAAAAGACATAACTACAGGAAATAAAACTATGTGTATAGCAAAAATGAATTCAGTCCAGTAACTTGAAGAAAGAAATTACTCAAACTAGCATACATATACCAGATTTTTTTGTAATTTTAAGAGTTAAAAAACACTTAGCATTGTTCATTAATTGTAAAGAGTGGTATATTTGCATGGAACATCTTTGTTCCTTGTATGGACTATTACCCTAGTTATCTAATTATTGTGCTTTTCCTGAAGACAGCCGTTGGAACACCAATACTGAGAACTTTCTAGTAGGCAGAAGTTTTAACCACAAAATCTCTGTTTTTGTCTTCAGTCTGATTCAGGAGACACTTTCCATGGGGACAGCTTCTTGACATTTTCTAACAGATGCTGAGCAGACGGGCACTAGAAAACATGTATTTCAGCATTACCTCACTTGCTTTGTACAGGCTGTTTTTTAACAACAACAAAAAAAACCCACACAACACACCAACAAAAAACAAACAAACATTGAAAAGAGTTTTCTTTCACTTCCAGTCTGAGTGATTCAGTCTTGAAGAGGTAATAAACAATAACTTTAGAAGTTTCATTTTCTCTTTATTATTAGACTGTGGTCCAGCAGATGCATCTGACATGCTGTACACACGTGTATTTACAAGATTGTCTTACCTGTTATGTTTTACCTTGAATCCATAAAATTAACAAATACAGAAAGTCCAGTAAAAACAACTTCTTCATTCCTGTCCTGCTTTTTAAAGGCTTCAGGGATGAAAAGAAGTACTCTCCACCTCAGGACCCATTCTCATGGCTTATGACCAGCTGCTCTTCCACAGACAGAAGTGTAATCTGTAAAGTGACTGGGAGAACCGGTGAGAGCGCTTTGGCTACAGTATCACCAAAACACAGGCATTATCTAACCCTTGATCTTCGCTACCCCAAATTTAGACAGCACCATCTCCTGCGTCTCTAAATGTTTGAAGAAATTGGTATCTGGCTGAAAAATATATCACTAAGACAAACTCAGGGGAAAAAAAGATGCTTTGCAGTGAGGAACGAGAAGCTAAAAAACATTCTTTGACATTACTAAGATGCACCTGAAACTGTGTGTCTTCAGACCGCCCCATGGATCATCTTCAACAGCCTACTGAAAGCTTGGGAATATTTTGATATTATAATCACCCATCAAAACAACATGTGGTGGGCAACAGATCAGGCCATGGTCTTCTGTATGATTTTACATTGAATTTCAATGATTTCCATCTTCTTATATTCGGGAACAAAACCTTCCTTTCCTCAACTGTTACACACACACACATCACGTCCTGTGAACAAGACGCTTTGTCCGCTACAAGTCACACTGCAAAGCATCACAGCAACTACTCCCGACATCAGGGCTGAGAACGTAAGGCATGCTCCCCGTGTCAGGCCATGGTTTCACTGACTGCCATCCCTGACAGTGGCCAATGCTGACTACTTTGGGAAAAGCATAGCACAATCCCCCTTCAGCCATAAGCAGTGTGAGATCTTTCCAAACCAGAAGCAGCATCACCACCTTTGTGTTTAGTAACCCTTAGTGGACCTCTGTCCCACTAACTTGTCAATCACTGCTTTAACCTATTTATTCAAACCACCTGCAGCAACAAATGCCACAATATAAGGATTTGGGGGGGCTTTCTTTCCTTTAAAAGTACCTCTTGCTTGTTTTTAAGCTTGCATCTCAAAGACGTCACCTTCCTTATGGCTTATTACTGAGAAAGGAATTCTTTGCTCCGTGTCCTCCCATCCACCATTTACCCCTCTGTGGAGAGGTATCATATTCAACCCCTCTCCCCTAAAATCTATCACTTAAGGTGAAAACTCTTCTGTCTTTATATGAAAACCATTCCAACAATCCTTGTTCCTTTGCTAAGGTTTCTTCCAAATTCTACTTTATCTTCCTTTTGACAAAGTGGCCCAAAATGCATGCAGTTTTCAAGATCTCCATGGATTCATGTAACAGCCTGATAGGTTTTTCTTTTTTTTGTGTGTCCCTTTTTGCTCTTTCTACCCCTTCCAAACATTGTTCTGCTTGCCTTTTTGACCTCCACTGAGAATCGAACTGACATTTTCACAGAACTATCCACAATGAGTCCAGGATCCTTCCTGAGTGATAATAGGTAATTTAGAGAGCATCACTGTGTATGTATAATTAGTTGTTTTTCCTCCATGTGCATTATTTTGCATTTATCAATTCTGAATTTCATCTGCCATTTTCTCACTCAGTCACGCAGAATTGCAAGATCTTCTGCACAGCTTTACAGCCAGCTTTAGTTTTGATTTCTCTGTAAGCTTTGCCATTCCCTCCATTCTCCTCAGACTGCTTTTAAACATAAAAATACAGAGACAGCTGCACTGTGTCAGATCAGTGATCCCCCTAACCAAGCATTCTGTGCAATATTGACTAAAAAAAGATGCTTAGGCAAGAGCGTCAGAACACATCCCTGGAAGATCTTCCTCTCTCAACCACTCCTGAGATTGCAGGCTGTGTCTTTATAGCTACCAACTCTCAATGGCTTGCTTTTCCTGCGACTGTCTCCTTGGACCCAGGCAAACTTCTAGTGTTTGTCATGTCCTCCAACAAGGAATTTCAGAGCTTAGCGACACACTGTACAAAGAACCACCTCCTCTTGTTCTAAACCTGACACCCACCAGCTTCCTTTGGCACCTAAGACACTGGGTCTCTAGTCACCGCTAATGACACCCATGATTTGGTGGACTTCTGTTTTTGAAGACTGAGCCATTTGTTAGCTATTTCAGAACAGATTTACAGTTCCTTTAGGCTCAGGCCCAAAATTTAACTATGGAGCAAAAGGACTACAACAGCCAGATGGGCCATCAACATTGTCCAATGCTTTTCTGGAAAAAAAAAAACCTATAGTGGGTATTTTCTCCCTGCTATATCTCTTTACTCTCACTGAAATGCAAGCTAGACAGATAAGTGAGCTTCTTGTCCCAAGAACAGCTGCAACACTCATGCAAAGATTAATAAAATTTACTGTTGCATTTCAACAACCTGTACTCTCCTGTACACATCTGTAAATGAAAAATATATTAAGATAAACAGCAGAAAGAGGGAAGCAGAAAAAAAGGAAGCTACAATTTTGAGAAACATTGTCCTGTGTTGCTTTTCTGCTTGACTTTCTATTGTCTTTTCGATTGGGATTTTTCCTCACCCCAAAAACAAGCCTAAGTAGCATTTTTACTGCTGGCCAGCAGAGTGAAAGTTCTGAGGAGCCGTGAGGAAGACTACCAAAACCGTGACAGGAATAGTGGGCAAAATTCACACTAGTTTTTCTATATTTTTATATACATTGTTATTTGGGCTTTTTAAAAAGAAACCGAGATCATCCCTCTCTACACCCTAGGGATTCTTTTTTTTCCTGGTCATTGTGGAAAGTCAAGATTGAAGCAAGTGAATTTTACACTTAATTCCGAGGACAGGGAGGTTTATAGTCACTCTGATGTGTTCCAGGAATGAATCCCTCAGTTGTGGGCTAGCTGCAGAAGCAGTTTGTCTCCCCCATTCATCCCCCATTTTGCCAACAATGCCATTGTTCCAGTGGAATGCAGCTGTCATGAGCGGCGTGACTGCAGAAGGTGTTCCCTCGGGCAGCTTGGGCCATTGCCACTAAGCATTGTAAAGTCTAAGACCAAAACCAAAACCTTGAACTTGTCTTGGTACTCAGCGGGGTTACAGTGCAATGAGGAGAGCTTCAGGGTGATATGCTTTCAGCAGCCTGTATTATGAAGGAGATGAATTGCTCCATTTTGCGTCAGCTTTGCAAATCTATACCATATGACTGGCTACTAAAAGTCAGTAGCCAACTAGAGCACAAGGATTCATAGCTTCTAAAGCTATTGTGAAATTATGGGGGGAGGGAGTGGTTCAGTATTTATACAAGCAAGAGGCACAATCTGAATTGAGGAAACTGTTTAAATATAAATAAATCTGTACAATTATGCATCCATGACTCTACTGAATCCCACACACTGTTCAGCCAAGAATTTATTTTAGCTTAATACTTAACATAACTCCTTTCTTCAGTTTTAAGAAACAATTAGGACAGTTTTCAAAAAGAAAACATCTACTGTTCATGCGAAACTACATGCAAGCTCACATCTTTATTTCTATACAATTATTATACCAGGATGTGCAAACTGATTTTTTTTTTACAGTGGGAATTCAAGCATCACTCAGAAGTAGAGGTTAACAATCAGTTTTTGTCTACATTGTAGACTTTTGCAAAAACAAGCTCTAAATCAAACAAAGTTTTTATTTGACTTGCAGAACTTCAGTATGACATTTCCCATATTTTCTTCTGGTTCTTAAAAAAAAATCTCCCAGTGTACTTACTCCAGCCTTTATGACATGCAAGAGGTCTTATCCAACATTACAAAGACTTCTTACCTCTCATTCCTCCTGTTTTATCAGTCCAGCCAATTTCTATCAACAATGATTTCCAAATCATTTATCTTGTTCAGCCACTTTTCCCCCGCCCCACTCAACCATCTCCACCAATAACTGGCCCAACATCCAAATGATCACAGCCAAGAACAACCACTTAAATTGTCAATCACCCATTTTCTAGCTTTTTCCCATCACTGACTGAAGAGCTTCAAATGAAATTAGAACAATGCAGATGGCTGCAATGGTTATTTCTACCTTTCATTACTTTTGTAGCACTTCTTCCACAACTAAAGCACAAGCAGTGTTAATTAAGTGCATCATGCACTTTTTAAGTATCAGTTTAATTGAAAGAGAGCAATAAACTCATCCAAGTGCATTTCTGTAAATAAGTTACTGAAAACGCATACCATACCAAATCACTTTGAGACACAGAACTACAAGTCCTAGCATGATAGCAACCAGTGTCCCTCCCACAAAGACCACATTGCCTCTCCTCACGCAGATGGGGGATTAGTCTTTCTCCAAATACTTCCAATCACCTTGTGGGAGTGGGAAATAGAAAGCAGTCACCAGTCCTCCATGACTACTTCCTGCTCTCTGGCTTTTAAGGCCCTAAGAACATTAAAGGCAGACTGATTCTTTTCCTCAGAGAAGAAACAGACAGATCATGTCTCAAGCCTGTGTCTCCTTCCCAGTGCAAGAGTCTTGGCTTTGCAATAAAAGACTGGGCAAGTTGCAGACCAATTAAGTGGGAGAGGGAAGATCTACTCACTAGTAGAAAACACCATCAAAGGAAAGGTGCACGCAAATCTCACCATACATAAGTAGCTCTGTCCGTTATATGCCAGATCCCAGAGCAAACTCCTTTCTAGTTTCTGCTCATGACTGAAGTCAGTTCTGAATGACAAAGTCAACAGCAGAAGAGTGCATAATGAAAACCAAATGCCAAAAAAATGTTTAGAAAAAGGCTGAATGTAGCACAAGAAAAAGCTGCATGCTTTAGACATTAGGCAGTTTCATTAGCACTTCTTCCACAAGGAGACCAGCTTGGAAAAAAGGAAGTAAATAGAAGTTTCATTAAAACCCTAGAAAGCTAGCATGAAATCACTCATTTCAAATTCACATATTTTTAATACATAAATGAAGAAAACTAGTCAATTAGGGAAATGTGAAGTGGGAAATTCCACAACTGCTCTATTGTGGAAGGAAGTAGACCCAAAACAGAGACTAGAAACTCCAGAGGTCTAAGGCAGAAAAAAGATTAGAGTGAAAAGAAGAACAGAAGGCAGAGAAACTAAGGAGGACATTTTAAAGTGTGACCACAGACATAAACTGAAGGTTGACATTAACAAACCACATTATCTTGTGCTTCTCCGCTTACCATGTCCCACTCAGAACATTAAGTTAGCCCATTTTGCTTCTCATGAAGAGAAAAAACAAGTGAACAAGGAAAACATTGCTAATTAAAACTTCTTTAGAATGTGGAACCCTCACACACAGTATTGTTACAATCATACTCAAGAACTCTAGCCACACTTTTTAGTACTTCAAATACCAAACTGGATTTTAATACAATCACACATGTTGTTATATTCCGTCCAAACATGCTTTTCTAACTTAATTTTCTTCACTTCAACAAATGAAACATTTCTGGAAGAGAAGAAACAAGAATATACTCAGAATAAACATTAACAAATTTGCTCCTAGACATACATCACAGGAGGAATAGAATGTTTTTATTTTTATTAAAAATAATATATCTGACACACTGAATTCTGTACAACAAACTGGAGTGAGTTCAGTGATGAAAAGTATCACAGCTACCTGAAGTTAGAGGGCAAACCCTTAAAAAAAGATATTTCAAAAAAGTATGATTTTTTGGTAAAGTTCTCAAAGAATGTACAATATTGTCACATTAATATACGACTTTCTTATGATCAAATATTGTTGCAAAAGTATTTTTAGTGTTTACCATTTGCAATGACAGAAACACTCTCAGTTTGCCTGATCACAGACAATATCACTGTAGAGGATGCTTATTCCCAGCACTGAGAATTAAGAAGTATCTGAGCCTGGGGAGACGATTACAAAGGACACTAGATTTTTGCGTCATTACCGTACCCTGCAAGACACTGTGGCTTTGTTTCACTGATTTCTCTGATTTCCCCTAAACTCTATCTTTGTTTTATTTTAAGTTGTCTTCTATTCAGACAAGTCACTATACACTGGTAGAATTACTACTCCTGCACGTGAACTAAGAGAATCACTACTCTTTTGTTTGTTTTGTTGAACCCCACCAAGATTACCTCTAACTTCCTACCTTTTTCACCCCCCTTAATTCAAGGCCTTGGGACACAGCACTGAGAAGTGACACAGTGTTAAAGTCAGCTTTCCTTGGCCCACTGTCAAGCGTGCCAACTCCATTCTTTCTGAGGGAAGAGAGTTCACTGCACACATAAGTGCTTCTGCTATCAGAAACCCCTCTAAATGGCCAATTAGTAAAACACTTGAACCCTGCTGGAGACTTTTAGGGCATCAAAAGGCACAAGGCTCATTAACAAAAAGCTCAAGATCAGTTTGATGGTAGCTTGCTAACAGTAGTTTTGGTCAAATACATCTAAAGATCTTATTTTGCTCACCTGTGGTAGCTCTTCCCAGAGTTCCCTTTGAAATATCACAGGGCAGAAATACTAAGTCAACTTTTCCTGCAAAGACAGTGCTGTGACTTGACTCCACCACTTTCAGAGAGGTAGGTTAGTTTGAAGGCTTCTTCATAACTAGGTCCTTTCATCCTTTTCACCTGCCTCGAGGCAGCTGCCAATGGCTTGGAATTCATACTCTGGAGATGACTAGGTAGAGGCAAAGATACCAGCCATCCCACCGATGATGTTGCAAGTAATTAATCCTACTGCAACAGCAGAAAACAGGAGAGGAAATCTGTCACAGGTAACTGAGCTGCTCCTACTTTTGGCTCACCTGTGCAGCCACATGTGCCATCTAGGAAAATTGTCCTAGACAAACCTTACAGATAAAGCCTCTGCAGAACTACTGAGTTTCTCTCCAAGAATGCAATTAATGAAGAAGCAAATCATTCCCCTTGAGAACTGAAGCTGATATTACCATCAAATCTGAATTCCCGGAAGGCCGTCATAGTCTCTGCACGGTGTTTCAACAGACCGTGTACGTCAGAGGAGGGTATGCCTCCAAAAAAACTACAGATTAAGAAATGCTCCTACATCTCTAAGAAATTACTATGTCAAATATGCCCTAGAAAGCTGACTAGCGATTGGAAATTACAAGTATTACTATTCAACTCGGTGCTAGTTGTAAAATTTTCACTTTATCTGCAGAAAGAAACTAGTTTGCCTACTCTACTAGGGCTAGAAAATACACACAAAACTCCCCAAATGCACAGAACTTGCTGGAAACCCTGAATCACTGAACTGGCTAATTCTCTTAGTGGAAGAAGTTATTTTTTATGTTCCATTGATATAAAAGCACAAGACAAGAAAAGTGTAACATCAAGTACTTTATCAAGTACTACAATCTAAGCTAACTAATCAATTTAGATGCTGACCTACAAAATGAAGCACAAAAAATACCATGCACTAAAAAACAACTAAGAGGGCTGTATTTCCTGAAACTCCAAGCATTGTAAGAGTTATATTAAGTAAATCTGCTATTTACTTTGTTACTGCTTTGCAAAGACAAACACATACCTTGGTGCAAGCAGTAAGAGGCATGAGATGGCCAATAACCGTGATGCTTCCCTACTCAGAAATCAAAACTAGGCAATAATTTAATTATCATGCTATTCAGCAACAGTTTAAGTACTAGAATTAGATTTATTTTTCCAGAATCTTTTTTCAATAGGCCACGCAGCCAGTCAAACCAGACTATCTTTGAACTTAGCCCTATATATTCAGGATGCAAGACACAAGAGCCAAAGAGGCTACCCATGCCAACGCTTTCACCAGGTGAGGTTACCTGGGCATCCAGCACTGACCTGAACAGACCCAAAGGTATTGCCATCTAGATGGACCCCAGCATTTCTCTACCCACCTGAATCCCAGAGATACCATGTACTCACAAGAAAGTTGTCCCAATGCCTAAAGCAACGGGCAGGTATCTTCCTTCAAACATCACTGCATTAGGTGCATGTATTATTGCCATATAATGCTGTCATCAGCTACGTGCCATAGATAACCCAGTCCAAACCTCTGCCAGCAAGAGAGCTTCTACGAATCCTCCCTAGTGTGCTTCAGGCAAAATTAGTACAGTTCACCCAGCTGCTCACTTATCCAACATTAACTCAAGAGCTGTGGGGGCGGTAACTCTGGCAGAGGAAAAGCAGCAAATCACTGGGGAAGAGTTGCATCTTCAGCCAGCACAGCTGCTTGCAAAATGAATTATCTTGCTACACTCCTAGCCCTGAGGGGCCTAATACATACTGACAACAGCGAGACCAGCCATCACAGCCACTTTTACACAGTGGACTAGAGGTTAGAGCACTGGGCCAGGCTGAGAGGGAACGACATTCACCTCCCTCCTCAACCTAAAAGGATCCAAACCAGCATTGCCTACTTCCTAGATGGTTGCAACTAAGCTTGTGAGACATCCATTGCGTAGCAGGGAATATATCACCTATATTTCTAGCGGCCTGCTAGAATATATATGGATTCCGTGAAAGTCTGAAACCTGGATCTCAGACGAGGAGTACAGCAGGATCAGCAAAGTTACCGTTTCTGCTACACACTGCACCCACGGACTTGGGCCGACTGCAGAGCAACCGCTACTGACAGTCAACTAACAGTCAACACTTGAAGTCAAACCACGATTTAAAACACACTGCTGCAAACTGTCACAGCTCGGGACTTGCCATGCAGTCGAGTGAGAGAGGGGGAAAAGGCTGCATCACCTGCTGTCCGAATGTAGTTCATCCACTCCTAAGAGGAGGGGTGCCCTCTGGCACACAGCTCCCCCCCGCTCAGCGGGGCTGAGAGACGTGCTCCGCAGGGCAGTTCCCGAGGCGTCTCCCCTCTCCGACCGAGAGGAACCCGCCCACCATCACCGTGGGCACATCCTCCCACAGCGCCGCGCCTCCCCCAAGCCCCTCCCGCCCTCGCAGCAGGGCACCGATGAGAAGTAGGTAATTAACCGGCGCACCGGGCGGAGGGAGCAGGCTCCCCATGAAAGCGGCGACCAAGCGCCGGCAGAGCAGTCCCGGTCCCCTCCAGCCGCAGGGCAGGCGGGTGAGCGGGCGGGCGGCCGAGGCCTGCCCGCAACCCCCCAGGCGCTCTCCGCCCAAGCCGCGGGCTCCCAGCGGAGTGAGGCGAGAGAAGCTCCGGGCCCGGAGCCCCCTACGGTGCCGCCCGAGGAAACGAGGCTGCGGTCGCCAAGGCAACGGGGCCGGCTGCTCCCCAGGGAGCGGCGGGAGCCGGAGGAGCAGCAGCGCCGCGGGCCGCGCCTGCCCGCCCCTGGCACCCGCCACCGGAAGTGTATTTATAGATTGGCCGGATACGTGCTGACGTCACGGAGCGCACCGCCCCCGTGCGTCAGCGTAAGGCGTACGTAATGGGAACGTGACACACGCACGGCGCGAGCTATTTATAGCTGGAGGAGGCGGAGAGAGAGGAAAAAAAAAAAACACACAACCGCCACCGAGGCGGCGCGCGGCGCTCCGGCCGTTTGTTTGCCATCCGCACGCGCTGGGGGGCGGGGCCACGCGCGCGGCGTAGGCGCCGTCAGGTGACGGGCCGGCCCCGCCCCTGCGGGGTGAGGGGAAGCCGCGCGGCGCGCGGACTGCCCGGCGGCGGCGGCGCGTGATGGGGGCGGGCGGGCGCGGGCCAGGCCAGGCCGCAGGCACCCTTCCCCGGCGGGCGGGCGGTGCGGGGCCGCGGCACCGGGCGGGGGATTCCCGTCCCCGGGAAAAACCCCACGGAAAATAAAAGCGCAAGAGCCGGTCCCGGGCTTCCGGGAAGCTGAGTCGCCGCCCGGGCCCGGCGGTGCCGCTCTGCCCCCGGAGCGCCGGCTGGGCCTGCTTCTTCCACGGCGTGCGTGGGCCGAGCGGCGGGGCCCGGCAGCCCCACGGCAGCTGCAAAACGCTTCTCCCTCCCCCCATCCTCGTTGCGCGTCCCCACCCGTGTGGGGAGCGTGTCTCCGCCGCGCGGGGAGGCGCGAGGTCAGCGAGTCCCCTGTGGAGACGGTGCCGTAACGAAGGGCGGGCGGGCGGCCGCCCGCGGAGCCCCCGGGTGGCGGCTTCGCTGGGAGAGCGCGGTGCCGCCGAGCCGGGGCTGTCCCGGCGGCACCCGCTTAACGCGGTGTTTAGTCTCGTCCCCCTTCTCCCTTCTCCCCAGAGTTGCGAAGAGGCGTCTCCCGAGTTTTCCCCCGCTCCGAGGACGCGCGAGCCGCAGCAGGTCCTCTGGCCTGGGCCAGCGCCGCAGCGGGCGGCCGCCGTTGGGGGATGCCCTTCGGACCCAGCCGCTCCAGCCGAGGAGGCGGAGCGGGGCGGCCCGTTGCCCGCCACCGGCTTCTCTGTCCTCGGGGATACCCTCGAGACAGAGCGCGGCCCTCCCGGCCTGGGAGCCGGGCCAGGGACCGGCCGGCCCGGGGCGCGAAGCGGGGGGGCGGAGGGGGTTGCCCCGGAGGCCCCGGCAGCGGCGCGCGGGGACACCTGTTGGCGCCGCCGCCGCCGTCACGCGGCGCTCAGCTGGGCGGGCGCGCGACTGGCCGGGCTCCGAGCCCGCCGGCGGCGTCACGCGACCGGGCGCGCGTGCCGCGCCCGCCGTCACCTTCCCGCGCCCCGCGGTGGACGCTCCCCCCGGGGCCCGTCTCCCGCCTGCAGAGTCAGGTGCTGCAACGTGGAGCGGCCCCGGAGAAGCTGCGAAACAAAAGTTTCTTGAGAAGGGGCCGCCGGGGGCAAAGGGGTTACGGCAAATAGTGCCACCGGGCGCCGTGCCGCGGCCTGCTCGGGCACGGGCCGTTCCTTCCCCCTGGCGGGATTTCGCCGCCGGCCGTGCGTGACGGGGTAAACGGGAGCAAGTGGCTTTCGCTCGGTGGCTGGGGAAAGGTGCGGCGGCTCAACCGGTGAAGTTTAAAAATCCGAAAGCAGCGCGCATTCCTTGCACGCCTACCGGCAGGGGTGAAAAATTAATGGGATTTAATGGAGTATGCTGATGTGACACACGATCTGCAGGTAATGTGGAGCCCTCTAGAAATGTTCGTAATACGGCGAAGCAATTAAAAAGCCAGTTGAATGGCTTGAAAGGCAGCGATCGTGAAATGACATAATTTTTAATAAAAGCCTATTTATGGTGGTGTTTCGGTTCCTATCATTAGAAGATACCATCCTAGGAAAAGGTATAATGAATGGCAAAAACGTGAAGCTCAACGGTGTTATCTATTGAAAACAGGATACTATTTCTCTGTATTCGTTTAAGAGCAGCAGCAGGAAAAGAAAGAATTGCCTAACCTCTTCAGGGTACAAATACTGCAAATTTAACTTACTATTTCATAACAAAAACAATAAAGCAGGGAAATATAATAGGAAAAGATATTCAGAACAGATGGCAGGAAGCTTTCCCCCCCCCCCCTCACATGGAACCACAAATGTGTGGAATGATCCAGCGGAGAATTTTGGTAGGGTGAAAACACCAGAGTGATTCTACCACTCAGCAAATGAAAGCTTTGGTGAAGGAAAAAGAAAATGGGAATGAAATTTGTGTTTTAAATTGCCCAGAACTTCTAATTATGCATTAGTTTCTGTTGCCAATTTTCACTGCAACATGACAAAGCTTTGCCTCGTCATCCCCAACAAATGCCTTATAAAAATACAAAAACATATCCTAGTAAAAAATGGGAGATTGTTCAGACATTAATTCTCTTTCCGCACAACGTTCCGTTCCCTTCCTGTAAAGCAGAGCATTGAGATTGGCCAGAACGCTGCAGAACACTGCTGACTTTAAGTAGCCTTTGCAAAGGCGTTTGTTGGTCTTTTCTTTCAGAGTCACAGGAATTAGAGAAAATCGATTGTGACTTTGCTCCTTTGAAAACGGGGGGGTCCTTTCACTAGAAAAACACTTGCACCTTCTGCTACAGTGGTGAGCAGCTCCACTGATGTTTAGTTCCACTGCAGTGCTTCCTGTTGGCCTTTGCGAAGCTTGAATGCTCGAGGGAGGATAACTTAAGCGAGCAGAAGATGAGGCGTGGAATCTCATTTGCTGTCACTCCCCCTCGTCTCTGTCTTTGAGACATGTAGACTTTCTGGAGTTTTGGATCTCTGCTCTAGGTGCCCCAGAAGCAGTGATGGTTGCTTTCTAAAGCTGCGTTTGGATAGTTTTGACTTTCACTTCTTGATGTTTCAGATTTTTGCTGTTTGAACCACATCACCGCTCCACCTGTAAGTTTTTTGTGTAGCATACAATTATAATCAGGTGAGACTGTCAAGTTCCTTGCCTCCTTGAAACAGGAGGGAACGAAGTCAGGAAATTAGCTTCTCTTTTGGTTTAACTTTGAAGATTGGCTTTCCAAGACACATTTCAAAGCTCAAATGCCTTCCTGAAGAGTGCGAGGGAAATAACATCCTCCCTTGCCTTTCTCACAGATTCTTCTGGAGAAATGACAGCAGGCTTCTCCTCTTTGGTAGGAGAGGAGCAGCCCAGCTTCCCTAAGCTGGTCCAACAGCAGCACACCTGCGCTCAGCGCACTTTGCTCCTTTTGTTTGTAAGTTTGTTTTGGCACTGCTCCCTCTTGCCATCTCCAGAGGGCTGCACAGAGGAGCGTGCGTAACGCAGCTCCAGGTATGACATTTCCAGACCCCCATGGGTTCCAGCAGCCATGACTTGCCAGTTTCACTCAAGTTTGGATTTCAAGATGATTTTCACAACCCCAAAGACTTGGACTCTGAGCTCATCACCCTACTCCCGGAGCTACGGCCTAGAATGCATACACCACGGTCTGGGCTTTCGTGTACAGTGCAGGGAGGGAAAGATGCACTGATTTCATCCGCTCACTCTAACAGTGTATCTCAGCTGATTCAGAGATGCCAGAAAGTTTAGTCATAATTGAAGAAAGATGATGCTTCAACTCTCTTAACCTGTGATGTGATACTAGAGCCCACTTCTGATCTTTAAGATGTGATAAGCTTGAAAGAAATAGTCCAGATCTTCTAGGGTAAATCATTTATTTATGTAAGAAAAAAACGAACCATTGCCATTGAGGGGTCTGAGGCCTTGTGCGTTAGTAAGACATAAACCATAATAGTACTTAGTTTTCATTTCTGTGCCTTTATTTCCTACATCCCCTCTTGTAATTTTACAGATGGAGAAATGAAGCAGGCAGAGGTAAATGGTGTTTTTCAAAGGCACAATCCAGGACAGAGACAAAACAAAAAGCAAAACCTAGGCAGTTGGTTGCCTGGGCAGCCGGACTCTCCCACTGTTCTCAAGCCCCTTGTCCTACCCCAGCTGAAGAGCTGCTGCCCAATGGCTCTTGGAAATGGGCAGTTTGGATAGAACAGTTGTGAGAAGGGAGAGCAACGGACAGGGAAATAGTAGGAAGGAAAGAAAACATAGTCCAGGAAGAGGTAAGAGAGACAGTAAATGGAACACAATGCCTGGTAACATAGGTAAATGGTTTGGAGATCATTAGGAGTAAAGCAAACAGGGTAACCAGAAAGACGAGGTAATAAGAACAGATGGAATTTAAAAGGTTCTGCTCATAGAAAGATGTTAGGAAAAGTAAATAAATAACAAGACGATGCTTTTGAGGAGCTATCCTTTGTCAACATGAGCAGAAAGTATTAGTCTGCCAGAATGGCAATGCCTGCTGAACAAGCCTAAAAGATTACCTGGTATAAATGATTATTTTCTTTACAATGATACAGTCGTGTTTGTTGTAAGTAGAGAGGCTCCTTTTTAGGAGTAGAGATTGACAATCCAGTCAAGAATTAAGTTTAGAAATGGAAGGGCTCAGAAGGAAACCGTGAGAAAAGAGCTTACAAAATAATAATGACAATTGCTATTATTTTATTAATTATAAGGTAGAGGAGAAAAAATATTAACTTCCGGTGTTTATAAGCCAGCCCCATGGCCCTGACCCTTCATTAAAATCCATTTTGCTGTAGAAAACATTACACTCCTCAAGATCTTTGCCCAGGATAAAATGAGATTGAGCTTTTTTTCTCCTCTCATCTTTCTTTAAGTGAACACAATCAAATAAGATTGCCCTTCTCAAAGAATCAAGGCCAATGCGAAATGTAGTTCTTGTGCATCCATGATAAATCCCGTTTAAAGCTGCTTCATTATTACATAATTAATGTACTTAAATTAAGATCCTTCTGAATGCTTCTTCATCTCCTTATTTAATAATCTGCTATGCTTGCATGTCTGAACCTTGTCTGGTCCTGGCTTCTCCCCTTCCTAATCAGCTCTTACGTGGGCAGTAGGAATTATGCTCTCAACAGCCCCTCTGCTTAATATGATCACAGTTTGGTCTGTGGGTTTGTCTGAAAGGCAGTCGCTCCTTTCGTTAATATGCAACCTCCTTTACTTTTAATTTCAGATCTCCACGAGCAAGAAAGAATCGCCTATTGTCTTACAAGCCAGGCAAAGTGAACAGGCTGAGTCAGTCCAGGAATATTCAAGCCTCCCCATCTGTGGTATTGCAGAATTCCAGGGCAATTCCACCAGTTGGTGGAGCTTCTGTCTGGGAAAACAGAGCTATTGTGAACAAAGCATACTGTGCATATTTCTAACATTCATAAAAGACTGGGTTTGAATCATTTGAATCTTTCTCAAAATTTCTTCCTTTGGGGCAAAAATTTCCAATGCATGGCCTCGATCCAATCACAGTCATTTGGAAAATCTGAGCATAAACCACCCAACCATTTCTTTAACTACTTGGGAAAAGAAAATACAAACTTTTGACTGTAGAAGTATGACAGCAGCCTAGATTAGGCTGGGACTTAATTTAGTCAAGACTGGGACTCAGTTTTGACAGGGGGTACCCTGCCAAACACACCACCAAAGGCTAAGCTAGGCCTTCCCCTCTTCCCCATCATGACCCCCATATGACAAGGGCACCTTTCAAGCAAGGGAGGCGCGATGAGTTTCTCTTTCAGTTTGGAAACACATCAGTGATAAACTGAGTGTCCTGGCTGCCTTATGTAACATGCTACCTCACATGTAGAAACCTGCTGGCCTAACCATGTAAGGCAGTCGAGGCAGAGCTGCTGTTCCAGGCTATCCAGGCTCAACCAGGTGTCATTTTGACCAGGATCACAATCCTCCTTTCAAGATGTTAAGTCACCTTGAGCAGCACCAGAACATGTTACATTTATTTTCTGAATGGCAGGATACCTCTGAAGGGTAGGATTCTGACTCAGTTCTAAATCTAATGGGGTAGGTGACCATATCTAGTAGGTGATCGTATCTAATAGGTGACCATATTAAAAGCTGCAGTGTTTTCTTTAGAGCCCCATCCCCAGAAAGAAACCTAGAAATCCAAATTAACCAGCTACCTCTTTGCATGGTTGCAAGGTGAGAAAAGGGTACAAAACAGACAGGCTGCAACAAGTTGACATGGGCCACATCCCAAATCCCAGCCCTCTGGAGCAAGGATATGTAGCTTAGGACTTGCAGGAAGTCTCAGGCTATCGGAACCCTGTATTGAAGATGCTCATCTCTGAGCTTCTTCAAAGACACAGCTGGAAGCAGATGGGTGCTACCTTCTGTTGACTGTAGCTTTGTCAATGGCAGCACTCCCCAGAAAACAGGAGATCTGGGATTCAACTCCTTTCTCTGCTTAAAAACACTCAAATCCGCACTGATCGTTGCCCAAGAGAATGGCTTCATCACCAGGTTATTGGCTGTCTAGGAAGGTATGGAGGGAAAAAGGAGATTTTACTGTAGAAATCATGCTCAATAGGAGGGGATTCATCAGGCAAGAAAAAAAGTTCGTGTAAGGCCATGGCAGTATTTTTGTACTATAGGTGTTCAACACAACATAACACAAGCCGTTCTTGGAGCGGGAATGGATAGGCAGATCTCCTCCATCCCAGCAGACAGCCTGAAGCACTAGACTACAGTGCTTGCACACAAGCCTGAAAGTGGTTTCACCACTTCAAACGGGTGGGTGAGATGCCACCCAGAAGGATGCAGGGATTACAGCAGTCTCCTGGGAGGTGGGGAATGTAGGTTGACTCTCCCCATCCCCACCCTCGCCTCTCTGCCCCAGACAAACTATGTGCATTTGAATGTCCTGTTTTCTGTGCAAGTGCTGAAACTACGGACTTATTGTGTAATTTGGGTGCACCAGCAGACTCCTCTTTTAGGGTTTTCCTAGAGGGCGGCATTTAGGCAGAGGAACAATTGGTTTCTACATCCTGGAGGAAGATAGGGAAATTTGTATGTAATACAGAGGGATACCTCTTTGAGTAGGAGGTTGGACTAATTAACCTTCCAAGGAGCATTTCTATGGCACTACTGAATTTAGATGCCTCCAGATAGATGGCAGCTGGTCAGGATTTCTGGATTGTGTTTTTTTGATTTGGGTATTTAAATTATGTAGTAATAGCCTAAAACCAGTGACATTTTCATTACCTTGGTCCCAGAAATTTGCAGCCTAAAGATCGGCCTGGAATGTACAAGCTCTTGTTTTGGAGAGGTCAGCTGCAAATTCTGATAAGGAGTTGTCATCAGGTTATTTGGCCATAAATGCAAATGCATGGATGGGTGCTGGAAGTGGACCCCTGAGCCTCTATGCATTGTTTGCTCCCAGCGCCCCCACATAACCTTCAGTCTCCTCAACTCTGGTATCACCCAGCAAATGTCCTTCCCCAACTCCTGGAGCTTTGTTTCTCCCGAGGCCTCCTTCATATTGCTACAGGCTTTCTCCCCTCATTGCACAGCCTGCAGTTTTGATTATCCTGAGTTATCCAGTGAGCCCCGAGAATGACATCCTTCTGGCCCTCACTCCTGCACCACTGCCTCCGGTGAATCAAGCCAACGTGTACACACCAGTTAGACAATTTGCCTCCTGTTGTTCCTGTCCCCTTATCTCCCTCTGGCCCGGTGTTTATCCTTAGATTGGAAGCTCCTTGCACGAAGGACTTCCTTTTTACTGCTTGGAAAGCACGCAGCGTGTAATGAGTGACCTCTCATTTCATAAATAACTGCAGAATAGCAAACCGGGCTCTCCCTAGACGAAAACTGCTGCCTTCGGTCGGGTGGCCAGCGAGCGCCCGGCTCCCTGCGCATCACCCACATCTCCCTGAAACGCGTAGTGCTCTCTCAACACCACTTTCTAGCCATTTTCTTCAAATATCCCATTTCCTGTATAGCAGTTCTTTAAATAGCACCTGAAAGATTATTTTAAAGGCTTTCAAAACATTTTTGCTGCCGGTTTTGGGTTTGGGGTTGGTTTTGCTGCTTTTTTTTTTTTTATTTAAGCCTTCTTGCATGACGATAATTTCACGTCGTGGGAGACAGGAACAGCTCGAGGAAGCTGCGAAGTTGCATGGAGTACCGGGGCGGGGTGTGTGTGTGTGTGTGTGTGTGTGAAGGACAATAAGTTTTCTAGCACCGTCCCCCTGGTACCGACATTTTGTGCTTTTGCAGACACTCTCAGCGCGGAGCTGCGAGTTTCGGGATGACGGTGGGACTTTATCCCCCGGGGGTAGCCCTCCCGGAGGGGGCGAGGGGCCCCGGGCGGCGGCCGTGCGGCGCGGAGTCCCTTTCCCAGCAGAGAGACCGAGCTGCAAAGGAGAAATGACAGCATGGAAAGCGGAGTATTTTTATCAGGGCCGGTGCCCGGGGTGAGCGGCGGGCGGAAAGTGCCACCCTCCCTCCTCCCCTGCCCTCGGCCGCCCACGCCGGCAGCGGCATCAAAGGGAATCTCCCTTCTCGCGGCGTGTCAGCACCGGGGACGAGCGCACCGGCCCGTCATGGCATTTTCACTTCTCCCGGCGCTTACTCAACAGGCTGGGGGGGGTTGGGGGAGGACTCCCAACCAGCCGCCGCTTCTGCCATGAGGTCACCGCCGCGCTATGCGCGCCTGCCGCCTCCCCTGCTCCGCTCCGTTGCGTCAGGCAGGGGGTATCCCCGCCGCGGCCGAGCGGGGCATCCCCGCCGCGGAAACACCCCGCGCTTCCACGCGTGGCCCTCACCAGCGGGGCAAGCGGGGAGGGGGGGTATCCTGGCTCCAGCCCCAGCGCCGCCCCCTCGCAGCGGGCAGGCACCCCGCGAATGACGAGAATGGCACGGGGAGGGATGGGGTGGCGTGGGGAGGGAAAGCGGCGCACGCTGCACCGGGGGGAGCGCCCCGAGCCGGCGGCCCGGCCACGCCGAGGGGGAGCCGAGTCGCCAAATGCGGCCCGGAGCGTCTTTTTTTTGGAGGGAGAGGAGAGCCGGAGCCGGCAACCCCCGCCAGCGGCCGGCTGCGGTCTTTCCTCTCCGGAGAGTCGCGGGGGGCGGCGGGGAGGGGGGGGTGTGCAGGCGTGCACGGGGTTAGGGGGGACTGCGTGGGCGCGTCGGGGTCCCCGCGGGCGGGCGGGCGGTCCCCGCACCCCACCCCCTGCGCAGAGGAAGCCGGGCGGGGGCGCGGCCCCACGACAATGGGACTCGCCGGCGCTATAAATACCCGCCCGCATCTATATTTGGTTTGGCCGGATCACAACCGGGGGGCCCAAAAATAGCCCCGCGCGCCCTCCCGCCCCGCCGCCGCCGCCGCCGCTCAATGGGCTCCGGCTCCGCCCCCTCCCCCGCGCGATCCCGATCGCCCTGCACGGGGCCCGGCGGCTAAATTTAGCAACGCCGCTTGCGTCAATGACGCGGCTGCCGTGCGTCAGCCCGCCAGGCCCCGCCCCTCGGAACGGGGCCCGTCGCGTCCTGTGCGTGGATTGGCCGCGGCGGCACGAGGATGGCGTTCCGCGGTGACGTGGAGGCGCTGATTGGCCCCGCCGGGGGCCGGCTGCGGCCGGAGGGGAAGTGTCGCCGCGCGGGGAGCCCGGCGGCCGGCGGGTTCCCCCCGCGGGGGGAGCGGGGCCTGGCAGCGGCAGCGGCGGCAGCGGCGCCGCCGGCCCGGGAGGGAGGGAAGGAGGGAGGCCCCGGCGCCCTCGGGAGGACGGCGCGCACCGCCGGCCCCGCCGTCTCGGGAAGGGGATCCCGGGCCCCTACGTGGCCCCCCGCCGCGTCCGCCGAGACCCGCGCCGCCCCGGCCTCCCCTCCCCGCCGCCCGGGCCAGCAGCGTGCGCGGCGGCGTTGCCGGTGTCAGGCTCCTGGAGCGGGAGGCGGCGGGAGCCCGGAGGGCAAAGAGAAAGTGCCGCCTCCGTCGGTCCCTCCTCCGCGGGGCGGCGGCGGGCGGGCCTCGCCCGGTCCCGGCCCCGGTCCCGGCCCCCGCCTGCAGAAGTCGTGTCGTTGAGCCCCTCCGTACGGAGCACAAGCGCCGTAACGGCCGCGGTGACAATCGCAAACGGCCCGGCTGCCGGCCGCGGAAGTAAACACAGCACCGGGCACGGCGGCGGGCGGCGGCGGACCCAGCCGCCACAGGCCCGGTGCCCCGGGCAGACACACGGACACAGACACAAGGACACAGACAGACACACGCAGGCGGGAGCTCGGACTTTCTCGGGGCCGCTCGGCCGAGTGCCCGCTCAGAGCGGCACCTTCCGCAACCTGCTCTTTTGCTCCTGCGCACTGGAAAGTTTCAAAAGAAAATTAAAAGGGGCTAAAACAATGAAAAGGAAAAAGAAAAAGAAAAAAAAAAAAAAGAAAATGGAAAAGGGGAAAAGATACCCCCAAAATTACAAAAAATTTAAAAGACAAGGGAAGAAGAAAAAAGTGAAAGTACAATAAAAAAAAGAAACCCTCAATAATTCCTCCTGAAAGTGCCCCTAATTAACCAAGCAAAGCTGTTTTACCGTTGAACCACTCCAGTAAAGAGTTGCTGCGTTTGCAAAACAACACACCCCGATCTCTGATAATAATAAGTAATAATAATAGTAATAGTAATAATAATATAATAATATTAATATAATAATTATAATTGTTATTATTATTTTAATCTGTCTTGGGAGTTACTGGCCAGGCTGCCGCGGGCAGCCAGCCCCGAGCCGGCCGCCCGTCCACCCCGTCCCGCCGCCGCCTGCGCGGAGCGGCCGCCTCACCGGGGCTGCTCGGCGCTGCGCGGCTCTCCGCGGCTCTGCGCGGCTCGGCTCGGCGCGGCGCGGTGCGGCGGGAGCGCGGCGCACACACTGGGGCGGGGGGGGGGGGTCAGTAGCGTCAGGCTCCCATGGCGTCACTATTGACGTTTCGCATTCCAGCCGCTCTATGGAGAGGCCGCTAGGGCTCCTCTCACATAAATGACGTTCAGAGAGAGGGAGCGGGAGAGCAGCGCAGAGAGGCGCCTCCGTCCTCTCTCTCCGCGCAGGCACACGCGCACCCCGGGGCACTCGCACCGGGGACGCGGCCGCAGGTCCCGGCCCGGCTCCCGCCGCACACACACACAAAGGCGCATCGCGGCGGCGGCGGCGGCGGCAGCGGCTCCTCGGCATCCCTCGCCCGCCCGCCCGCCCGCTCTCTCCCTCCCTCCGCCCGGGGACGGGCTCCTGGCTCCTCGGGCTTTTGCAACCCTTTTCCATGCCTCGGGATAACGCGCCCACCGGACCTGCGGCCGCCGGGAGTCTCCGGGGTTTTGCGTCTCGGGTCCTGCCGCTGGACAGCGCCTACACGCGCCTTTAAGGAAGCGGGTACCTACAAACTAGATGTAAAGACGGAACCTCCACAGCAACCGAGTACGTATACGAACGAGCGGGAGAGGCTGAGGGAGAGGGACAATGCGACGTGTCCCCACTCCGTCAAAGTTGCGCCGCCGGGGTAGATGCTCGGGAGGTGCCGGCGGCGGGCGCGACGCGCTGCCGTGCCGGGCTCTCGCTGAAACTTTTCCCTCTCCTTCCCTTCCCTTCCCCCCCCCCCCCCCCTCCACCCCGCGCCTTCCCCCCGCCTTTCTCCCCGTGGATGCTCACTTGCCGCTCGGCTTCCCGAGCCTCTCCGCCGGCTCGGCAACCCCCGCCGTGCCCGGGGCACCGCCGCCCCCGGCAAACAAACGAGAGGGCTGCGGTGGAGGGGAGCGGGAACCGGAGCCGGTGGTACTACGGTATTTCTGCTGGTTGTTGTCATGGAAATGATGCTGCCGGCGGCGGCGGGGAGTTTACAGCGCCGGTGATGAATGGCAGTAATTTGTCTCCTTCGTTTAACTGCGCTTGGGAAATAGGTGGTTTTGTTTGCACAAGTTGGAGCCGTCTGGGAGGGGACGGCGGGGCAGGTTGAGCTAATCCCACTTGGGGAGGGAGCAGCCCCCCTCGGCAGCCCGGAGGAGCTAGCCCAAGAGGTAATTGCCGGAATGTGACATATTGTATCGAAACGAGACGGGATCTTTGCTCGGCACGTCTGCCCGGCAGCTGCTCCTCGGAAATGTGCACTTTTCCCTTCGGAGGTCAGAACCGGTAACGAGGGGCTGCGGTGCCCCGGCACGGGCGGTACCGTGCGGGGAGGCTGGGCTGCGCCCCGCTCCCTGCCCCCGCGGCGCCTCCCGCTTTCCCCCCCTCGCCCTAATAGCTGCGAAAGAAGTTTCAGTCTTGGAAAGAGGCGAGGAAGCGCGGGCGCTGGGTTGTGATATTATGTCGGGAGACGGTTATCGGGACAGCATTATCGCGATACTCCCTCCCGGGTGGCGATGCGGCTCACCTTCGCGCGGCTAGTTAATAACGCTCTTATTTAACTTGCGCTTTTTGGAGACGATGGATTTCGTGCGAGGATATTTCCCAGGGAAAGGGCGGAAAACCGGGGGATTGGTGTGTTGGGATCGGATTTTTTTCTCCAGGGGAAAAAAAAAAAAAAAGTTTGGGAATGAATCGCTAACTTTTATCCAAGCCGCTTCACTCGATTACATTCTTCGCCCTATTTTTCTCTCCTCCGTGGAGACCGTTGTATGCTGGAGTCAAGCCCCGGTAAAAAACAATGGACTAAACCAGACCAGACGGTTTCTTCGGAGGTGAATCTCACGCGAGCTCGTGGATATTCGCTGGAGTGACCGTGCAGCTCGGGGCGATCCCCCCCTCCCCCCCTCCAAAAAAAAATTCGCGATCTAACCGGCGGTGGAAATCGGGCTCGAAACTTTTTAATTCAATGGAGCTTCCCCCTCCACGGTCCCTCCCGGGTAAATGAAGGTTTCGAAACTCGCCTGAAGAAGTCACAATCACAATGGAGTATTTCACGGTTTCCTCCTCGTATTACAGGGTGGGGAGGGGTGTCACTCGGGGCTGAATGTAAAGTGCACGGAGGAAGAAAAGAGCTTTGACAAGGGTAGTTATTTCCTCCTAATTTACAGCCCTTACGGCTCTGGGCTCCTGGCTCGGGCGGCTGCAGTCCGGAGGGGTGTTGCATGGTTAAAAGCGCAGCGAGTGTCTCTAGGTAACCGGCGGCTCGGGGGGGTCGGTGGGGTGGGGGGAGTGGGGGGGAGAGGAGCCCCAGAGCGCTCCTCGCCTCGCGGGAAGCCGCCTCGCCGGAGCTCGGGAGGGAACAAAACCCTCGGGAGAGAAAGGGATGAGCTGACAGTCACTTAACATCCCGGGAGCTGGGCTTGGGGGCTGGGGGGGGGGGGGCGGGGGGGGGATATCAAAGGCAAGGGGCGCGGAGAAGGAAAAAAAAAAAGCAAGGAACGGGAGAAGGAGTCGCCGGGAAGCGGCTCCCGTGGGTAGGGGCCGGCGCCGCCGCGCATCCCCCGCGCTGCCGCGGAGCCCCCGGCCGTGCTGGCAGCGCCGGGCGGGCCGGGACAGGCCGCTCCCCCGCGTCCGCGCTAGTGGCCGTGGGGCGTCCCGCGGGGCTGAGCCGCGCCGGGAACGGGGCCCGGAGCCGCCGCAGGCTAGCCGGGCTGGTCGAGTACCCCTCAGCTGCGGCCGATAGCTTTCATAGAAACTCTCAGCCTGCTTCCCCCCGGTCTGTCCCCGCTCCCCCCTCAGAAAAAAAAAAAAAAAAAAAAAAAAAAAAGAAAGTTCCCGCGGGGAAGTGGACGCAGGGGGATGCTGCCCCGCTTGTTGTAGTCACCCCGCGCGGGGCTCTCCTCATGCCCTCCCCAGGCTCCTCGCTCGGAGAACAAACCGGCGGCTCCGTTGTCCCAGCCCGGCGCTTTCTTGCCTTTTGTGTGATGAGGCAGCGGGAGCCGGCAGAGACGCGCTCCCCGTCCGGCTCCCCCTTCCCACCCGTGGGGCGAGGCGGGGGCTTTGCCGTGCAAGGGGGCGGGTGTGGGGACGCTTCCCCCGAGGCGCTCCGCCGGCTGGGAGGCGGGAAGGAGGGGTGTGTGGTGCGGGTGTGGGGGCACCCCTCTGCGCCGCCGGTCCCCGCCGCCCCCTGACTCTGCCTTCTCCTCCCGCCGCCGGCGGACAGAGCCCGGGTCGGAAGAGCTCCCCCCGCCGAGGCCCGGCCCCAGACCCGCCTCCGCAGAGAGGTCCCAGCCGGCACCCACCCCGCCGCCGCCCGCCGCCGCCGCCGCCGCCCGCACCTCCAGCCCCACCATTCAGCGCGCAAGATACCCGCCAGGTAAGCTGCCGCTCCGCGGGGCCGGGCGGAGGAGGGGGAGGAGGAGAGGTGGGGGGTAAGGGGTGTGCGAGAGCTGCAGCCCTTCCCAGATCTCTTTGGCATCATCGGTCCCCGACGTCCCGTACCGGGGCCGCGGGGTGTTTAAATCCCAAAAGGATCAGGGCAAGCGCCCGCGTTTCACAGGGCTCTTAGCGGTGCCGTGCCTGGGCACATGGGGGTTGCGAGCCCCCCCCCCAGCCAAAGGCAGATTTAAGGGGGAAATGGGTGGGATGTCAGTGTCCCTGCGAGGACCGCAGCTGTCTTGGTGTCGAGCTGGGCATCCCCCGTGTCAAGCTTTCTCAAAGATAGAATAATAAGGTAATAGCTCTGAATGTCCCTGCCCTGATTTTTTTTTTACCCATTCATTTGGGCTTTTGTGACAGGTTGTTCTTCAATGCGCCTCCTGTGGGGCTTTTTTTTAATATTGTTGGGTAAAGAAGAAAAAATCCCAGGTTATTTACTTTTCAGGGTAGTTAATATTGGTGCCCTAAGTGGAAAAGTAGGGGTTAGAATTAGTCAAGTGCGCTGGCAAAGGGAGAGGTAGGAGGAGTCCCGCAGAGCCAGGAGAGGCCAGACCTTTAGGTTAGAGATATTTTTTCTGTCCTCAGGTCGGACTTATTTTAGACTTCTGCTTTCTTACTCCACTTTGCACAGAATTCAGTGACATAATCCTGTTACGTTCAGAAAAATGCAGGGAAAAAACCATAATGACCTGTTTCCCTGAACTCCTGCTCATTTTGTGAGCTAGCAAAAAAGGCTTTTCCCGTCACAGGGCTGTGTATCAACACGTCCACTTGTGACATTATCTGTCCACTCGCTCAATTGTGTTCCTCAATCAGTTCTCAATGGAGGTTCGTGGAAGGAATTTCCTTCCCTTTTTATTTGCTTAAGCACTGATCACTGCGTTTTAACAGACGGTCCTTGAACTAACAAATGATAGTAACAGGACTTCCCATGAAATGTGTGTGCATGGAATGGCATAGACAGATTGACAGGGAAAAAAGAGAACGGTAGAAAAATACATAAATAACATTGGGAGGCAAGGCTTCTGAAAGGGTTATCCTGCTTTTTTTCTTTAAGCGTTTGGATTTACAAGCAGGAAGGTCTTAATTTCAGAAAACAGCAGTATTTTTTTCCTCAGTTTTTAATGTCTTCTCGAGAAGAAGAAAGATCTGAATGGTTTGTGACAGTATGATAATTGAAATCTGGTGCTTAATTGAAATATGTTTATCTGCAAAGCAAGCAAGAAAGAATCAAAAGCTGATTTAACACTAATTATTTGGATTTCTGCGTGCCAGGTTCAAGTGAAAATTTTAAAATTGCAAGTGAAGGGAGTTCTTAAAATACTGAGGAAAACCCCATTATTTTTAACACAGCTTTTTTTTTTTTTTTTTTTTTTTTTTTTAGTATGAGTTGTCTCTCGAGTGCTTTTGGAATATAAATTGCCACGGTTACGAAGATATGAACTGCCCTTAATTTTGATATACATTGTCTCCATATTTACTTTTCTCTTTATGAGAGAATTTGTACTAATTCATGCATTTTATTACTCTACTATGGAACGAAAATGCACCACAGACTTTTAGTTAGGGTTGCAAATATAGGGCTAGAATCTCACAGTGTTTAGTCAGGCAAACCTCAAATGGATTGCAGAATTGGGTCCATTATTTCCTGAGAGCAGCAAAGGAAATAGCAGACTAGTAGGAAAACTGAAAGAAAAAAAAAAATCAAATCTTTATAGCCAGGCACTGTGTTGCTTCAACCATCCCAGTTATCAGTGAACCACATTCACTTTTATGACTAATGGATAAAAACAATTACATTAGCAGCCTCAACCTTGCTTTTCCATAAAAACAGAAACAGGAATACCACATGCTTTTGCTCTTACATTTTTGCAAATGTAAGGATATGTTGTACCACCCACTTTTTCTAGGAGAATGTTCTACCACAGATAAGCCTTAAAACTACTAGTTAGACAGCAACCTTAAATTATTAGCTGACCAGAAATATGCTTCAAAGGCCCAGAGTTGAGTAAGCAGAATTTATGTTTGCAAGTCCTTAAGTAGCAAACACTGTGCTTTGAGTCGTTCCTCTGACATGCACTGCAGATGCTGTTTAAAATAAATAAAATTTTTAATATTATGCATTTGATAATCTCATTTGCCCTTCATGAAAATTTTATGGCATGGTTGCACGCATACAGAGACAGATTTAGAGCCATAAACTGTTTTCATTCTGCTTATCTAATTCTCATTGACACCTATGTATATTAAGCAGCAGATGTAGGACAGCTTGAGATAGAGTCTTCTCTCACTGACACTGGTATAAATTTGAGTTGCTCCCACGACTAGATGAGAGTAGGCTCCCTAATACCTAATGCTTAGTCGATCCCCGATGCATATTTCTTGTTGAAAGGCAAAGACTTGACGGTAATTTATATGTCCCCTGTCCAGGCGAGAGTGGGAGTCGGGTGCCCAACTGAGCTCCGTGAAATGTGGGAAAGCTCTTAGGAAAGAAGTTTGCGAGGGTCTGGGCCGCGGCCTCGGCGTGCTGGGCGTGTTGTTAACGTCCCCCTTTGCCCTTGCAGATATGCCCTGTGTGCAAGCGCAGTATAGTCCTTCACCGCCAGGTTCAAATTATGCAGCTCAGACCTACGCATATGGCTCGGAGTACAGCTCAGAGATCATGAACCCTGACTATGCCAAGCTGACCATGGACCTGAGCAGTACCGAAATCACTGCCACTGCCACCACCTCCCTTCCCAGCTTCAGCACCTTTATGGAGGGTTACTCTGGCAGCTACGAGCTCAAGCCTTCCTGCCTCTACCAAATGCAATCTGCCTCCTCTGGCCAGAGGCCCCTCATAAAGATGGAAGACACCCGGCTCTCCCCGTACCAGCCCTCACTGCCACCCTCCACGGACGAGGGGATGCCCAGCACTTCCATGTACTTCAAGCAATCTCCGCCCTCCACGCCCACCACACCCGGCTTCCCCTCTCACCAGAGCCTGTGGGATGAGCCCCCGCTGCAGCCCACGCAGACCTGTCTGCCCCCCGGCCACCTGATGGAGACCGCCCCCATGAAGACCGTGCCTCCGCGCTTCCCCCTCTTTCACTTCAAACACTCGCCCCCCCACACGCCGGCTGCGGCCGCTCACATGTGCTACGACCCTGCCTCCCTGAGCCTGCCCCTGGGCTCGGAGAGACCTGCCGCCAGCCAGGCATCCATGGAGAGCCATTCCTACGGGCTTCACCTGGCCAAAAGACCAGCCACCTTAGCCTTCTCACCGCTCGGCCTCAACGCAGCCACCTCCAGCCTGATGGGTGAGAGCAGTGGCAGCGGCAGCAGCGGCCTCCCATCTCCGCCCAGCAGGAGCTCCTCGTCTGGGGAAGGCACCTGCGCCGTCTGTGGGGACAATGCTGCCTGCCAGCACTACGGGGTACGGACGTGCGAGGGCTGCAAGGGCTTTTTCAAGGTGAGAGCTCTGAGGTTTGCTCCCCTCCCCGCTTTCCCCCACCTCCCCTCCCTCCTCACCTGCTCCTGGTCCTCGCCTGAGGGCTTGAGGGCATTGTGTTGTGTGTTAGAGCTCAGACCCCCCAGCAGAGCGGGATGGACACCCACCCAAAGTTTTTGAAGAAGCCCAAAGCAAGCCCTCCATAGGATAAAAGGATCAGCCAGTCTCCGCTGAGAAAGGGCTGTGGCAGTGAGCTGGGCAAACCACATCTCCGGTCTGCCAGCATCCCTCAGCGGAGCACGGGTCACCCCTGTCTGAGCTATAAACTGCATTCATGCCGAGGCAAAACTCACATCCAATCCAGGTTTTACTCAGTCACTCATACCAATTAAACCTTGGTTTTAAGCAAGAAAAGAAACCCTGAAATCGTAAAGTCGGCTTGGTATTTTAGCTGATGGCAGCGGAACCATTCATTGTCCTGGGGCGGTTGGGGTGAGGAGGGCTGTGGAGTCGGCACCGGGTGGAAACTGATTTCACACGTGGGACAAACCCAGGCACGTCTAGTTTTATTTGGTTGCTGCCTTGTCGTTACTCTTCAGTTCAGGAGCCCAGGGAGTCCTCATCAGTGGAAAGCTGCTTGCAGAGCAGTGACTAAGCACTGCACAGGGTCCCGGTGCCTGCTCTGTAACGGAGAAGGCTTTGCAGCTGAGTAGCAACATGAATAACTTACACACGGCAGTTTCTCATTTCTCAAGTGGAAACTTTGTGCTTATATTTTTAAGAATCGAATACTCTCTTTCTGCTCTTTGGTTTGGGTACTTCGTAATTTCCTTTCAACAGACTGAGTTCAGATCCCAGTATTATTTTCAGAAATAGCTTGTTTAAGTGAAGAACTCAGGATAGGCTTTTGGTAGGATGGTTCTGGGCAGCAGCTTTAAGATTTGATACATTTGGGTTTGATTTGGTATATTGCCTCCTGCAAAGATAGCAGTCATGCCCTGTTCTGGTAAAAGATATGACGGGAACAACAAAAATAGTCCAAAAATAGTCGAGGGAAGGGCTTACAACATTTTTTTAACTGTAGACGGAGCTGTTAATGTTAGTTGATAATAATCCTTTGACAACATAGTAAAATACACATGTCCTATAAGACTCATTTGTTATTTAAATATAACTAGAAAAGGGAACACAAATAACATGGAAATAGCAGCTCTTATGGGCCCGATCCTGCCACTGTGGAAATCAATAGCATATCCTTGATTAGGAGCAGTATCTAGAGCTTATTCTGCAAAATTAAACAGTTTTCAGCTTCAAAGCGCAGTGAACAATATTTCCTGTGTCTCTTATATTTAATACATTGAGGCTGTTATTTGAAAAGGAACAGAAATTATGAAATGACACTTATCCATTAATTTTATTGCAGTGAAAGATTTAATATTGAAAGTTGAGTTGATAAATTTGTTCCTGTTCTGCTGTCTTTCCTATTAATGTCTTTTTTGGTGCTAAGTTATTTATTGATATATTTTTGATTTTCAATATCAATATTTGTTACATTTTCTCAAGGCTTACCAGGTTTTTACAAATTTTTAATTTATTGTTGTTTTAAGATCATTTTCGAGTTAATTAAATGTATATAACTACAGTATAATCTGTCTGTTTTTCTCCCAGGTCAGGTTAGCTTTCCCAGAATATTTAACTAAACATATTTTGTAGGGGTTTCTGGTATTTTTATTTTTCTCCCTGATGATTTTAATGGCTAACCAAACCAGTTATTGTGGTATTTGACTAACAATAGAGATAGCAAGAGAAGTACATTGCAGATCATTTTGATTTTATTTTAATAAGGTCAGCAATAATCAAGGGAATGAACCAAGTAGAAAATTGTTCCCAAAGGGATATTAAAAGCGGAGATAATCTAATCCCCAAAGGTAGATGTGATGACCTGGTAATTTCAGATATGATTTTATCATTCAAAGTTGCCTGTCTCCAGAGACTTGCTTCAGAACAATCCTAGATGATTTTCATTGTCAGCAGCTAACACTAATAAAATTGTTTTTCCTGCAGGCTAGTGTGTTAGGAAATTAATTTTATCTAATTATATGAATTGCACTGTCGCTTTTCATGTTGTAATTAAAACACATTTTGTCAGGTTCTAACTTGTTCAAGAAACGATCGGTTTACTATTTTTGTGTTGCATTTTCACAGAGAACAGTTCAGAAAAATGCAAAATATGTTTGTCTGGCAAATAAAAACTGTCCAGTGGACAAGAGACGTCGTAACAGATGCCAATACTGCCGGTTTCAGAAGTGTCTCAGTGTCGGCATGGTTAAAGAAGGTAAGGACTATTGCTATTATTATCCCAGACACTGAAATACTATGTTGAATGAATCTGTGTGTGTGTGTGGACTCGGATATCTGTGCAATGAATTTTACAGGGATGGGATCCATAACTTACCCCAAAATATGTGCATTTGTGTAATAATGTATTGATTTTCTTCTTTTCACCTGTATTATCATATTTAGACTTTAGGCCCCAGAGTTCAAGACCAGCAAGGTCACAGGAGGATAATTTGACACTGGCCAAAATGTCTCCTTTATTAACTTTGAACATTGCTCAATAATGCTGTTGGCTTCCCCCTGTTATCTCACTGGGGACTGCACTGGATTGCACACATTTTGACATAGGATCTTGTCTTGTTCCCATAAGTTGATTGTAAATTTGCAATTAATGTAAATGGAAATGAGATCAATTCATTAGTCCCATTTCTGCAAATATTTTAAGCATGTGAGTAATACTGTGTGAGCAGTCTCATTGCAAATACTAACATGGATAATATTATCTGTATAGCATTACCATATTTTTTCAAGTGCTTCAAGAAAGCTAAAATTACTTTGAATGAGCAACTCTGCTATTTAAAAGGTGCACCGATAGTAGGAACATTAGAATTTGTGTTTCGCATTCTGTTTCCTTTCAGTAGTGGAGTGTCAGTGTGTGTGTGTGAGTGTGCATGGGCACACATACACGGGCGTATAGATGTGCTGCAGACAAAGCATGAACACTAGGAACACAGCTGGGCTTTCAGTCAGCAGCTACATTGCTGCTTACGATCATAGATCTGACGCAATTTTGGTACCATTTGTGTTCCTTTTGCAATCAAAGGCATCAAGAGCGTGTGCTGAAACTGGAGACGGCTCTTATTTTTGCCAGGCTGGCCACCATAAGAAAAGCAGGTGTTCATTCTGGTCCATTGTTTGCTGGTGTCTTCACAACTGATTCATTTTTTTTTTTTTTTACCTAGTTGTCCGTACCGACAGCCTGAAAGGGAGAAGAGGTCGGCTGCCTTCCAAACCAAAGAGCCCCTTACAGCAAGAACCCTCTCAGCCCTCCCCACCTTCTCCTCCCATCAGCATGATGAACGCCCTCGTACGAGCTTTAACCGACTCCACACCCAGGGAGCTTGACTATTCAAGAGTATGTCTCACTTTTCTTTGCCTGTTTGTTTTCCACATATAAATGGTTCATGAACTGCATTTCTACTTACCAGTTGGTTTGATAAAATGAAATTCAATGTGAAATTTGGATGCGGCTAGAAATCTGTCCAGCCAGACATGTCTTTCCATGGTAGGTGGACGATGAGGAGAAAGGAGGTGCAGTAGAAATTAGTGTTAGTAACTATCCATCATGAGGATCTCAATCACAAAGTTACCTGCAGTGTATTCCATAGGTGAGTGAAAGCAAAAATGTGTGGACAAATAGATCATGCTTCTTGCAAAAGGCTGTGTCAAAACACTAGCAATTATGATATGATTGATTAATCTACCAAACTCAGGAGCTGTACTCATATGTCCAGTTT
Source organism: Athene noctua (assembly GCF_965140245.1). Classification (NCBI taxonomy): domain Eukaryota; kingdom Metazoa; phylum Chordata; class Aves; order Strigiformes; family Strigidae; genus Athene; species Athene noctua. The sequence continues at coordinate 67,011,183 of NC_134038.1, forward strand.
CTTAATTTCCAGGTTCCGAAGGCTAAAATCTAACAGCACTTCCCTAATATTCAGATATAAAGGTTGTGCAAAGCAACGCTGGATGGATAGGGACATTTCTATTGAAATCAGTAGGCATTTTGCCATTATTTAAGTGGGACCAGGGTCTGGCATTGGATATCCCAGCATGAATATCTCTTCAGTAAAATTCACCTTTGTAAAGCAAACCTTTTAAAATCAAAATTCTAAAAAAAATTATCTCAGCAAAGTTTTACCAGAGATTATATATTTTTGTAACTTTGTTCTTTAATGTATCGTATTCACCATTTAAATATTCATGGAAAATTTTGAAAGCTTAAAAACCTGTTCTATAGTTATTAAAATACGGCATTGAAATGGCTTGTTAACTACATTTTTAGACAGATTGATATAGGAAAAGAAAAAATACAGCTAAGAAAAACAAGATCAAATTTCTTCCCCTTAATGAAATATGATTAAATCTGAGACTGTAAAAAATACAGCTGTACTCTGACAACATCTACTTTGGCCATTTATCACTTGTTGCTAAGTAATATTTAATACTAAAGCGTATTTGGTTGTAATTATCTAAAAATTGCATTATTCTATTTTAGACTAACCTATATCATTTAGCAATTTTAAGCATGTTGTAATATCTTTTCTTCAAGCTAATCTGTAAGTACACAATCATATAATTTTCCAAATTATTATTAAGAATATAGCTGGTTAGTACCTGACAGCTTTTTAGGGGAGAATGCATTAGCCATATTTACACGTATTTTCGTATTTTAACTTGCCCAGAATGTCTCAGGAGGTCATTCTGCAAGTATCGAGGTGTGTGACGAGCTGTGCTTTTTGACAGAAATCTGCTGGGTTCCACAGAATTACAGGCATATAATAGTTCAGGCCATGAAAGCAGGATCTAAGCTTATTTATTTATTTATTTATTTATAGATAGAAAGTTCTTTTGCATTTACAAAAACCTGTGAATGAATTCTGTGTATTTTTATGTGACTTTTTTCTTTGTCCTGCAGTAATTATTTCTCTTTTAATGAAAACAGCCCATAGATCTAATTGCTGAACAATTCTGACATTACAGGAAGCACATGATTGACAGTAAATTAATTTAGTCTTGGTAGCTAAAAGATTAAGTATGATTGTCTGTTAGGACATATTAATATCTAAGTTTTTCTTTACAATAAAATAATAGTCTGTTATGTTCAGCAGTACTGAAAAGACAAAAATACGTGGAAAGAAATTAATAGATTCTTATGTTTTTCATAAACATTATACTTATTTTGAAAAGTTAAGGGAGATCAGAAACAAATGCTGTATAAAAACTGAGATAAACTAAATGAAATATGTCATAAACACACTGCAATGCTAATAAATCCCTTTGAAGAATAATCCTCTACCTGTAAAGACTAACTTATGGCATGTTCAGTTAGTCTGTGATCCTGCCGAGCACCACAAATGGGTAGATCTGGAAACCTGGCTTTGGAGTCAGTCCTAACACTTCCACAGACACGACCTTAATGTTTAGCATGGTCTTCATGTTTACAAGCCGTAATGTCTTGACTGTCTTAAAAATACTGGTAAGAGTTTCAGAGAGGAATGTGTACCCTTTCCCTCCAAATAAACATACACACACACACACACACAAAAACCCCAACAAAAACCCCAAACCAAAAATACATTATATAAGCTATGAATTTTAAACCATAACAGATTGGAACTGGTTCTGTTCAGAACATGGCTGCTTTTCATTTCAGCACAGGTTTTAACTTACCAGTCCACAGCAATGGTATATTTAGGTACTTGGTTTCAAAAAGCAATTGCTAGGAAGAGAATTTGGTTTATGAAACTTAAAGGCCAAGGGCCGCAGTCCGGCCTCACACCTGTTTTACTGGTACAATTCCATGAGTTTACACTTCTAAGTAAGTGAGATGAGAAACATACCCTGTATCTTGCTGTCCTTATTCATGCAGAATAGCCAGCAACTTAAACAGAAATGTTGCCTTTTTGGAGGGAGAGTGCAGCATTTAGGTAATAATCCCCGCCCCTTCCCCAGCCACAAAACAAGCATAGCTTCTCCTCTGTGCAGAGAAGTTATTGTTAGGCTTTTGCAGCTGTATCAGTTGACGAAGGTCTGGTGAAAGCAGCCAAAGGGTAGAGCTAGGTTGTGCTATCTATCAAGCTCGCCTCACCATCAGGCTCTCTGAATCTCTTTAGATATACTGTACAAGTTAATGTTGCTGGCTACACGTGCAACCCCCTCCTTGAGTAACAGTCGGGCTTCATTTAATTCCCAAAGGAGCTCTGAGCAAAGGAGTAAGGCAGAGCTTTGTCTTCTGGCTTTCTCCAGGCATGCCTCCAGTTCACACAGGGCAGGTTAAGAAATGCAGATCAGAGCCCTTCCGTACCGTGGCCTCCTGACCAAGGGCAGGCTTACCAGCTCTCTTGGTCAGAAGTTAGGTCAAATATCAGCTCTCCTCAATGAAATAATCATGGAAAAAACCACAGATTTTGGTGCATAAAACAAAGCTATACATCTTGCTTAGCATTACTTATATACTCGTAAGTCATGTTACAAGTAAATAATATTTTATTTTAGCTATTCTTTGCACGTGCTCTTTGTAGCAAGCAGTGGCATATTACAGCAGCTAAAAATGATACAATTCCATATAATTTTTTACCACTCTTCTAAAATTTTTTTCACGGGATAAACTATAACAATAAATACAGGTTATAATTTTTTTAGATGTCTTTGATTTAATTAAGTGCCCCATGTGGGATATACCATACTGTAGCATTCACAGTTATGTGACATAATGCAGCATTCAGCTTCATTAGAAAATGCTAAAACTTTGCCTTATTTTTGCCAAAGGAACACTTTACAAATATTGGGAACAAATTAATACCTGGCATGATTACACTGACTTGTGATTAATTATATTTAGAATGAATTTTGGATAGTATCTTTTATATTTTCCTTTTCCTTCCTCTTCACTGCTCAAAGCATCAAGAATGTGTCTTGCCTTAACAGTACCTATGGTGAGGCAGGAGTTTCCATCGGCCTGTTTGGTTTCCCCACGTAGAAAGAAGGAATCATAGGTCAGCCCCCGCCCAGCAAAGCACGTCTCCCAGGCCAAGATGCAGACTGTCTTGGCTTGCTCCACAGCTTCATTTTAAGAAGGTCCAGAACACGCAAAGTCTCTGAAAAGCATATGATCTTTTTCTACCTACCAATCACCCCAGTGCATCTTGCTGCATTCCAGTGCCAGGAGTAGTTAGTTAATTCTGCCTGGGCATCCTCAACTGCTCCATTCAGATGAGGGACTGAACATGTAAATGATACAGCATACAGATTTTTATACTGGTGTTTCACATCCTTTCTGTATTTTGGCTTCTACCTGCTTTACTGTCACAGGATCCTTCGGAGTAGCTGGGGCAGAATTTATCTCCCCATAAGCTTTACAAGAGGGATTGCATGGGTTTCACTAGCTGACTAGGGATGTGAGCTGGATCTTACCATGAGAAACTCATGCAGTTAGTGTTGGGTAAGCAGAACAGAGTCGTTCAGGGCTAGCACTGTTACCCCAGATATGCCCAGAACTCTCTAGGATTGCTATGGTTCTCCAGTCAGTCAGGGACTCTGACCTGTGTCCTTCATCCCTTACCTACCAACAGCAACCAGCTCCAACTAGGACAGGCAGAGAATAGGGCACCTACCCAAGAAGTTCTGCTTTCTGCCCCCTCTCTCTTTCCTGCACAGGGGTGACTTTTGGGTTGCAGTTAGCAACTTGGGTGATATCTGCAGCCCAAGTGGCATGCCTGTAATAAGGTTCTGTCAGGCTGGCAACCCACTGTTACTGATCAGGAAACAGATGTGGGTCTTCCTGCTTCTACAATGGCTTGGGGAGTTGCTAGGCAGACGTTTAGACTGATGGACTCAAGCCCTAACTGCATGTGGAAAGTTGTTTTCAGAGGGCATGCACACTTCTTTCAGCCATGGAGGCCACCCCAACCTCTCCTTGGCTGAGTCCCAGAGAGAGAGTGGGTATGAAGTCTCTCCCAGAAATAACCCACCAGATGTCTGATGGCGAGGATGTTGTTACAATAAACACCAAATTATTCAGTTCCTGCTCAGAAAATCATCAGCACTTTCCAAGCACAGAATCGGACTAAGCCACGAAAGCTCCTGTTGTATTTTCTGCCAAGAGAGAGAGAGCAGTGTCACAGGAGTGACAGGGATCCGCTGGTGAGGAAGTAAGAGATAGCGGGGAGGGAGCTGTCAGAGGGTCACAGGCAAGCTGAGCAAGCTGAGCCCGTCGAATGGTTGTCTGAAAGAGTTATGGCCACATAAGCGGGATAATAGGTTCTCCTGAACCTTAAATGCTTCTATTTGAAGGATAAGAGGTGATATGGGGCAGCTGTTTTACTTTGAACCAATTCCGTATTCAAATGAAGCAATGCTGCATGTGTCAGATAAAACATGATTTATCTTACGTGTCTCTATCACTGTCAGATAAAATGCAGTTTGAGAGGTTTTGGAAGAAAACTGCATTTTGGACATACTGAGACAAATTAATCAATAGGAAAAGTGTTTAATTGTAGTAAGTTAAATAGTATTCCTCTTCTAGTGTGATGAAAATCATCCTACCCACCAGGTTTCTGTTTCTGCTTGCTAATGGCATATAGGTACTTGTAAAGTGTGATAAGCATTATATTTTATTTATATAAATGTTTTGTATACATGTGGAAATATTTTTGCAATATACATCTGAATAGCAAAATGCCTGTAGGTAGTCAAACAGGTAGATAGATGTAGACCTACTTATTATGCCTTTGATAGTAATACCAGCTTTGCCACAGAAGGAAATGTTGTCGGGCAAGTAACGCTGTATGTTTCACAGAATGCCCTTAAATGCATATAACGTTGCTTTCTGTGGCTTTTATTTTAGTACTGTTCCACTGATCAGGCTGCTGCAGGCACAGATGCAGAACATGTACAACAGTTCTATAATCTTCTGACTGCCTCCATTGACATAACTAGAGGCTGGGCAGAAAAAATCCCAGGATTTACTGACCTCCCAAAAGAAGATCAGACATTACTCATAGAATCAGCTTTTTTGGAGCTGTTTGTACTAAGACTCTCCATCAGGTAACTATTTATTTCGTTTCCTCTTCAGCTGATGTGAAAAATCATCCATCTGAATATTTTCAAGAAATAAATATGGCGCTATCTTTGAACATTGTCAATTGTACCAAAAAAACCCCACAAAACATCAGCAATGTCTGCATCCAATGGATATGGTGTTTAGTTTGTTTTACAGTGCAGAAAAAACAAGGAAGTGATTTAAAAAGAGAGCATAGGTCTTGCTAATATGCTTCTTTTTATTTGATATACCCCATCCTCTTCTTCTATAGTAATTGAAATTGATCCTCAGGTACTATTTGAGCAAGTTTGCTTCATACTCATCAGCACAACTATAGAAAAGCACCTTCAGTATGAAGGCTTTTACCTTTTCCCCCTTCTTTTGTGCACGTGCATCTTTGTCATCTGTTTTTGAAAGGGGTGAAGAAGATTTAAAATCTTGTTCAGATTGTTTTTCTTCTTAATACCAAGTCATTTAATACAGTGAAATGCTATTTGTCAGTCAGGCACTAGTTAAAACACTTCACCAAAAACATTTTCAGGAACTGAGAAAATTCCAAACTGGTGATTTCAATTATGCCCTTGTTTCTTTAGTTTGAAAATGACCTTTGCACACGTTTTTTTAACAGGGATATTGGCAATGGGGAGGGGAATAAGAGGAGAGCTTGGCTGTAATATCTCTCTTAGGCACAGGTTTTCATATAAAACAGTTTATGATGTTATGTGTATTGTGGTGGATTGTTGCATGTATCTTCCATTGGTTTTTCCTTATCAATTTTTACGATCTGATAAATGCAGATGAGACTGAGTAAATGCTGAGAGTTGCAGAATCTCTTTTTTTCTCCAGTTTTTATTAGTTTTGTATTTCAAAATGCACACACTTAGTATTTCTTTGGTTCAAACATACAGTATTTAATGTAAAATGTCTTCTCTGTTTATGCCTTTGGGCAGGACCAAAATCTTAACTAATTAGACAGTCTACACCACATGCTACAGCTAACCTCGGGCTTATAACTCTACCAAGTAAGCAATCATAGAAGCTTGTTTGTTGTACTTTGGCCCCAAGGGAGAAGCATATTGTCAAATGTGAATGCCCACATATGTCTCAGGATAATATGCCTTGGATTTTACATGACAGACACTTCAATACTGGTTATGCATTTTGCTGTAAAGTAGAAGATGCATTTATAATTTTTTTTTCAATTATTTTTATTTGAGGTCTGATACTGCTGAGGATAAGTTTGTATTCTGCAATGGACTTGTGCTTCATAGACTTCAGTGCCTTCGTGGATTTGGGGAGTGGCTCGACTCTATTAAAGACTTTTCCTTAAACTTAAAGAGCCTTAACCTTGATATCCCAGCCTTAGCAAGTTTATCAGCTCTAACTATGATTACAGGTAAGTGCTCCTTTGTTAATAGAAAGCTTTAGAGTCTAGTGCTTTGCTTTAATATAGATTCAAGAAACTTCCGTTAACTATATGTAGGGTAAAGTGAGTATAATTTTTAAGCACTGTAAAGACCGTATCAAAATTATGTACTAACATTAGGCCATCACGTGCCCCTGTTAAGATGTAATCTAACTCTCTTTCTTCATGGTTTCATTGTTTTCTTGGAAAGCAAACCACTTCCAAGCAAATCGTGCAGCTCCTACAAAAACATTCAAAATACTTGCTGAATCAAAAAAAAAGCCTAATGAAATGACCAGGGCTAGATCTTCTTGTAGGAATATTAATATCAGGGTAGCTCGAGAGCTAGACGACATACAGCTAGTATAGCTCACCTCTCAGCAAGATAGACCAGAAAGAGTGCTTCACAGTGACAGGCAGGCTGCTTTTGGTAGCCAAGCTACTGTAGGTATTCCATGTTCTGCTTTTTTTGAAGAAGAAAATTGGAGAATAGAAAGAAAAAAATCCTCTTCTGCAGTTATACAAAAGCTTTTGGGTATGCATGTGACCATATATCACCCCTTCTGCCTGCTGGGGCGAACAGCAGGAAACTAATGTCAAAATCCGCCAAATCTGGCTAGTAAGTACAAAACGAGGGAGCATAACATTGCAAAATGTAATTTTCTCATTCCTGAAACAGTAAAGCTCCTTGAAGTACACACTGCATACCTTGGGCTTCTTGTAATTGAAGAGGCATGGCAGACAGAAGCAGGAAGGGTTGAGAGTGAGGGTGCCTGACAACCATACAGCAGAAGTCAGAGCAGCACTCATCTCTACTGAGAGCCTCACACTCCTTTCAGAAAACCTGGTAGTATAAAGCTGCAACTGTGTCATCAGTGAGAGACAGGGCATCAGTTTGCCTTGAGCTTGATCTTCCCAGGAATGCTATAAGCTCCATCAGGATGGATATTGATTTCCTCCTGCATTTCAGGCATCCACCAGTTTGCAGGTGGTGGCCTCAACAATATCAGCTGCAATCTTCATTTTACCTAGGTTAAAATAATGCTTGGGAAACACTGAGATAAAACACTTAATGGAAGATATAGAAACTATAAATTGGCCAATTCCCACTGCCATTTGTAGGGCCAAGATTTCAGCTTCAGTGCTTACATGGTATGCTTCCTTCCTGCATTTGGGAAAAGGGTTAGCGTATACATGTTCTAGCATTAACTCTGCTTCTTAAGAAAAATATTTAAAATTTTTAGTTCTGTTCATTTCTTTCTGCAATTGGAAAGGGTTCATTAAGGTCCGGAGTCTAGTTTCTTTGATAAAACTCTTAAGTCCAGAATAACTCATTGGAGTTGCTTTGTTCTATATGAAAAATTTTCAAAATGAGTGATACATTAAAGTAAGAAAGACCATTCCCAACTTATTTTTGACTCCTAGATCATCCACAGACATGCATTCATGTATACTTCAATATATGTATTATAAATACTTATAGATGTGTGTGTATGCATATATAATGTGTATATGTATGCGTATGCATTTATATATCTATAAATCAAGGTCAGGTGCTGGCTCTCTCCATATATATTTATACACAGGCATATATTCTCACATGTATCACCTATCATTAATTTAGGTTATTTACTATATATTAGATACACGTTTTTAGGTAGACACAGATAGCTGGAGTTTGTTCTCTATTATCTTCCTGATAAGGATGAGGAGAGGACTGACTGAGAGGATGCAGGCTGATGAATAGGATTCCCTGCAAACTGTCTATGTGAATGTAGAAAAAGCTGTTCTATAGGAAGAAAAGTTTTTCCTCCTTACAAACCCATATCCTGTTCTAACATGATCGTTCTTTGTTCAGTTAGGCAGTGTTTGGTTGCCTTTACATAAGGAGCCGAAGTTAGTCCAGTGGCTGGCTCAGGTCATCCTAAGATATTTCATAGAAATGTCTTTTAATTAATAACATCCCTCATTTCTTCCTTGCCTTGGTAATAACATTTTCAGGAGTTGGCTATATTGTCTGGTCTTCCCAAAGTTTCTAAACAAATGGAAGTAACTGTTGCCTTTAAAAGAAGAGCATTTATGTCCATAAAAGCTTTCAGGTTTTCTGTATTTGTCAAGATTTTCTTGATTTTCTCACCTGTATGAGATGGTGCTTAAAATGAATGTAGTTTTCAGATTATTCTTTTATTTCATGAGGCCAGTATATCTCTGCAGGTTTGCTCTTAAGGACAGAGTATACTTTCATGCGATCTAAATTAGACCGAAGCTCCTGTGTCTAGTGATTTATATTCACAGGTTTCAGATCTCCGAGGGCAGCTAGCTAATGTAGGGACTCAGCCAGAAATTTGGTCCCTGAAAATGGATGGTATTGTATAATGATGAACGATATTAAAAAAAAAAAAAAAGAAAGAGGAAATCAGGTAATTATGGCTAAGAGAGCACTACAGCACAAAATGCTGGTGGGCAGGGTTCTTTTGAGACTTTCTCAGTAATAGTATATTGAAATTTTATATTCAGAAAAGCCTTGAGATTTGCCTCTGGAATTGCATTCCATGAGAAATGTCGTCTTGTCTTCTCTCTACCATTTGAGTATGACAAGGCATGTGCTGGTTTTCAGCTAGTCCCACCAAAGGAAAAAAAAAAAAAATTGTAGAAATCTGAAATTCAAAAATCTAAACATTTTTAAGCATTGTTTTGAGGTTTGGCTTAGGTGGGTGTTTTAGGTGCTATTCTTTACCTCTGGAGAAGGTACTCTTCTTTCCTGTAATGGACTGCCGGAGGTAATGGGTAGTTAGCCATGGCTCAAGCCCTTTTTGTGAGTCAGAGCAAGAGAGAGTGACCTTTTCCAGGAATATAGGATATCTGACTATTGAGTATCACTGTCTTTTGTATTGAGGCCATTTAAAATATTTCACAGGCTGCCAAATGGCTGTTGTGTACAATGATTTGGGGACAAGCTGGTGCTCAGAGGGACACCCAAGGCCCAGTCTCTGATCTGATTCCAACAGGAAGGGAATCTGACCAGGAATCTCTCATGTCCCCGAGGGATATCTTTGTCATTGATCTGCAAGATTGGAAAGAGCAGGAAAGCTCTGTTTTGTGAATCTAGTTGTTTGCTTTTATTAGCAACACTGCAAAACTTAAATGCCGGCTTGAGCAAAATTTTCATTATTACACAAATTGCTCCAGTTCTTACTTTGCATTAGTCAACTTTTCATGACTTGATGGTTCAACCAAAAAAAGAAAAAGGCAACAACCCAGTGTTCTATAATAGTCATAGCTTGTTTTAATACTGTACAGCATCTCTGGTAGCACCGAATTCAAGAATTGTCTCTCCGGGTAAAGAAAAATGCTCCTGAGAATTATGACCTCTTTGTTCTTCTTGATTTCATAAGTGCTTTTCATAGCCCAAACAAAGAGGAGCTCTTAGAAACAAATCCTCCTGTATACTAGTCATTGGCAGTATTGCTGAAGGAGAAAAGTAAAAGAAGTCGCTACTCTCTCACATGTTCTCTCTCTGTTCTGCAAGAGTGATAGGGAGAACTAACATCTCTCTCCCAGTGAAGGAAGGGGGAATAAATGTGAAAATTAGTGTTGGAAGCTAAAAGACATTCCACTCTTTCCAGTGTCCCAAGATACTGAAGGTTGTTCTCTCATTTTGACTCTGAGTCAAATTGGTTCCCCAGTAAGAGTCCCAGTAGTTCCAGTGCCCTTTAACTAACCCTGCTGACTTGTTTGGACATGCAAAGGTTCATGTCCCATCTCAACCACAGCTGCAGGTCACAGCATAGGATGCATATATGGTAGGCATACATGACCATTCATTCTGTTTAGTAATTTTGAAGAGAATGACAGGAGACCTAGTGAGTATTACAATACTTGCTAATTCACTACTTGCTTTTTGAGTAAAACTAAAGGTATGCACAATATAAAATAAACAGGAAAAGATTTTATAGTATTTTGAATTGTATAATACATTAGAAAGTCCATATATTTGTGCTTTTACTGTTTATTTTATGTTTCCTGGGAATTTGCGGTATGTTGCCTAGAAGGAAAAGCATCATATTGGATTGCTGCTGAATTTTCAAGTCCTTTCAGATAGGACATCAGCTTGAAAGAGCACCCAAAATGAAAGAAGTAACATCTGGTTTATTGTGGGTGGCTTGCAAACAGTTAACTTAAAACTCTGCAATGCCAAAGTGTATCTTTTTTCTTTAAGGTACTCCTTTAGGATCTTCCTCTCTCTGTCTCTCTTCTCTTTTTTTACTTCCTTCAGTTGGTTAAGAAGGGCTGGACACAACTTCCTCCAGAGCACATCAGTGGCACTCTGAGCATCAGCCATAAGAAAAGTAGTTAGGAAACAACACATGACATCACCCCACATCCCCATGAAAGCAAGAAATTATTTCTGTCCTGTTATTTTTTTGGGATGTAGGATCTAATGAGCTAAAGAACAGTGTCATCATGGAAGGAAAATGCTGGTTGTCTTGGGACAAGTACTGTCCTTAGTGCCACATGGACTATGTATCAGTTCAGTGTGTTGCCTGGATCACAAGTGTCCCTGCGCAGTCACTCCATGCTGGACTGGATAGTGTTGATGATGAAGTTTTGCAGAGTAGACCAGACACTGGTTCAGCCTAGTCTTGAAAATGCTTCCTTAACTTCCCAAATGACCATTTATAATGCTCTGCTTTACAGTTTTTTTAACAGTGTGAAAATATAAAAACCTAGAGTCCAAGGCAGATTATCTCAGGGGCACACTCTAATTTAGCCTTGAATTTCTGCCTGTTAAAACTGCTAGTATTTTTCTCTCTGTCTTGTTGATTCGCTTTTCCTCTCTGCCTCTTTCTTTCTCTATCCACATCAAAATATTATTGTTTTGCCCACTTGACACTCTCAGTGGGATGCTGCTGAGTACAGAGCATTCTAGCCCTCATCCAGCCAAGCTCTTTCAGCATATGTTTTATTTTAAGTGTGTTACAGACCAGCCCAGAACCACTGTATATGTTGGGCTTATTCACTCTCTTAATGCTTTGTTAGACTGGCACCAGAATGTTGAAGAATATTGTGAGGTTTCAATTAATTATGATTTTGTGTTTGTTCTCCTGCTGTTGGGCTTTCCATTCCAGTTTACAAACAATTTTTAGCACCAGCAGTCATACCAAGAAATAGTAAGGAGTCCTGTCTGGCTAAAAAGGGTCTGGCTGCTGCAGTTCCCTTCTGAACATGGGTTTTTCCAACTTCCCTATGGAAGGGAGGCTCACCTTCCCTTCAGCAGCAGATATCCTTCAGTCCTGTTGCCAGGATCCTCCAGAGTGGGTGCTTCGTGTGCTGGGTCTACATACGAGCAGGTGGCAGACTGGAGGAGTGTAGGAGAGCCAGTTATAAAAAAAAAAAAAAAAAAAAACAACCTCCAGATTGCATTGTCTGCCTTCCCCCCGCCACTTTGCTGAAGGAAATACTGTCAGCATCAAAGTGAAGTACTCACTCTTCCTTCTCCCCTCCCACCCTTTTGCTGAGGCAAGAACTTTTCCCTCCTACAGCACCAGTGGCTTCTGTGCTACGTTGTGGTGTTCTTAAGGGAGGGAGCAAACTGTGCTGTCCTGTGTGGTCATTCAACTCATCTGACTTTAGTTACCTTGCACAAACAATGGAGAAATACAGATTCATCCACCTGAAATTTGAATTGTGTTCTAAAAATGCTCATCCTTCCACTGATGTTAGGAAGAGCTCAAGAAGTCCGTGCTCCTAGCTTGTGCACCCTTGTGAAGTGCCTGAAGGTTAGGCAGGATGAATATGGGCCAGATTGCAACAGGAAAGGAGACTCTTGGATCTGCTGTTGCAACCTTGCTGTGTAACAGAGTGTGCATGAGACAAGCAGAAAGCTGTGGACAACTGAGCCTTGTGTTTGAGTTACAGAAGGGGAAGAGGATTGTGAAGGGGAAGAGAAAATCAGATAACTATACTGAAACCGAGACAGTCAAGAGGCCTATTTTAAGTCTGCAAGCATAAATCTGTTGCATTTCCGATTGGACTGACACCTCAGAATGAATTAAGGCTGGAACTGACCCACCCTGTCACAGAGCAGAAGGCCCAGGGGTCTCTGAGATACCCAAGGTCTTTGAAATACTTGTACTCTTTGAGAGGTGTTTCTCATAAAAGTAGTGCTCAGTCTGCCTAGCCCTGGCATAATCTACCCCAAATCAGAGATTAGGGAAAGAAGAACTAGCACAGCTGATGAAGGGTTTTCCTGCTCTTTTGCTTTCTTCCTATCAACTTTTTGCTGATCAATGTATTTATAGCACAGAATCACATTGAGATTCCTGGGAAAAGGAGAAAGGTGTAAAATACTTGCTGTGTTCAGTTTGCCAGGATGAGCTGCTAAGTTTGCAGAGCTTTAGAGGCAAGACTTCCGATGAATCATTTTGACAGGCTTATGGAGAGCATCTTTGCCATAAATCACCATTTTTCTTGCAAAAATCAATGGTATCCTAAAACTCAAGGCTGAGAAATCCTATATTCACTTTACCTGTGCCTTTTTAATTGTCATTATAAGAAAATCCAAATACAATAATATTTACACACCTCCTCAATCAGTTAGAGAAAATCTATCTATTTTGACTAGCTGTCCCTGTTGGGATAAATTTTGGCCTTCTCATTCCCATGTGAATAAGAACATCCTGTGGAAGACGGTGAATGATTAGAGGCCATTGGCTTCGGCACCTGTGTACACACTTACCACAGGTGCTTCGTGCTGCTCCCTTTAGGTTGAGTAAGAAAGACTGTGGGTCATTCTTTGTGCAAGTGGGACTGGCTGTGTGGAAAAGGCAAGAAAAAGTGTTTCCTACTATTTGAATTTTATTAAATTTAAATCTTTGAGTAAATTAGACCTAAGACTACCAAAGAGGGGAGCTGTTTCTTATGTGAGTACGTTCCCCAGAAACTACTTGGATACTAACACTAGAGACTGTGACGGCAGTGCAGTGCCAGTGCATGCAGTGCCCTTTACTAGCTGAAGGGCTTCCACGCAGGTGGCTTGGACTTTCTATGGTTCCACAAGGGATGCCTTAGGGATTGGAGACTGAAAACCCCTGAGGCAGTTCCAGTTGTGAGGAGTAATTACCTTTGAAGAGATTTGCAAGTAGCAAAGGCCGTTGCATGGCAATTCACGCAGGAGAGGCCAGTTTGGTTTATCCGAGGTTGCTTTAATGCTGTAGCACCAGAGAGCAGCTTAAGGACAGAGTGTCTCTTAATTCCAAATTTCCATGATTTTTTTAATAGTAAGTAGTTATAGTATGTAAGTAAGGCTACTTTTTTTAAATAAAGTAAGGCATCAGTATGTTTCATGGCTAGCCACCAAAGATTTGTTCATGAAACCTTCTGAACTTGTCTGTGTGAGACAAAGACTGTTTAGTTCTGGCTGGAAATGTTAACAACATTACTGTGCGCTCCAGAGCCAGAGATAATTTTCCATACTCTGCAGCAAGGTACACATCTACTGAGGCATCGGTTTAAAAATATGCTCTGCTAATTTGTAGTCAGATTTTGGATCCATTCTAGTATTTCAGCTCCCTAGGTCTATAAAGATGTCTTCACTTACACAGCCAGGAGACAACCTCAAAACAGATTAAAAGATGGGAACTCTTCAAAGGCTGCAAGATTAATTTAATGTCCTGCAGATTCTCTCAGTAGGCTAGTGGTAAAAAGAAAACCCTACAGCTTTTCAAAACTGTATAAAATATTTATCCGCCAAGATTTTTAATGTCAGAATCTGCCTAAGTATTTACTCTCAGTGACCTGTATAGTTAAGGCTTACATAATTACTATACACCATTTACTGGAAAGGCTTTAAATATTCATTGACTCCTTGTGTTTTAATGTAAACAAAGCGCTTAAAATACCTAAGATTTTTAATTCCTGCAATGTGAAAAGTATGTCTGAAGCAGATGTTACTGCTTGGTTGAGTGTTGCTCTGAAGCAACAGGGCAGATTGATTTAAGAAATGACAGAGCAAGTAGCTTCTGTCCAGAGAGGTACACATCTGCACATCTCTGATTCTGATCCCAAACCAGTATTCTTCAGGAGCTAGCTCTGCCTAAGTAAATACAGTTGAAAAAAGTGTAAAATGAGTGAATATCAGTGGAAAATCAGACCTTTACATTTCTGACTGCCTTCTTTGAATCCCATCTGTTTTATTGGTTTGTCAAGAACATGAAGCCAAAACAGGTGGTAAGGGGAGGTAGAGAGGAGTTTATACACACATGCCTGGGCAAGGCACTGCTGCGCCTTGTGCAGACATTACGCCTGCTTTTGGAAGTAAAGAAAACTGTACTCTTTCCACTGTTCATTAGGGAACAGGCAGAGAAAGTATCTATTGCTTGCTCCTCCTGGAGTAGAGGAACAAGTTGAGGAACAAGAGGGGAAATGGGCACAATATGGCCCGTGGCTGCCAGGGATGGGGGAGAGGGCCAGGGAAGGCAGACAACTTCAAGTGCATCAAACACAAGAACTGCCATAATTAGTTTCTCCTCGTTCACTGTTGTCACTGTTTTTATATATCTAGTTGGTTAAAATTAACTTAACCTTCATTTTTTTAGACTGCCCTATCTGGTATTATTCTATTTCATGTGTAAATTATGATGACACTGCTATTATTCAAGTTCTTACTTACCTGTGAATTTCAAAGTCAAAGGCAACTCAGAACATCACTATTTGTTCTGAAATGTTATATGAATTTATCCACTAAATCTTGATAACAAACAGCCCAAAATTATCTTTCCCCGTGTACCAATACAGAGCCTGCTTTTAATGAATCACAAATCTGATTAATTCTCCTTATGCTTAAATAACTTTGGATGCATTTAACATGGTTCTAGCATTTTAAAAGGCTATTTGAAGGGGGGAAAACCCCAACTCCCCTTCCTTTTAGGAATGCTGAGGTTTTTGTGATGGATAACACAGCTGCCTTCTTACTTTTAGGCATAGCTCGGTCAAAGCAAAATAGTTAACTTCCAGGCTTCTTTTATTTTAGAGCTTTTAAAGATAAAGATAAAATAAAAAGCAGCAGCTGATCAAAATAACAAAGGGTGGTAAGGTGCCTTTAGTTTCTTATAAGAGTGTCTGCAAATTCCTGGTGGAATTCTAGGCCCAGCGCTGATGGAGCTGGCTAAGGATATCGATCGCCACTTGAATTCACTGAATAAATAATGGTTGCCATAGTTATTGAGCATTCACAACTGGTGGGGAAGCACGGAAATCTCCAAAACACCTCCTGTGATAGTTTTGCTGGAAAATCACCCAATTAATTCTGTCTCATATAATGGAAATTATGAGAGATAAGCAGGATGTTTGGACTCCTTGTACTAGAATTTCAATCATAATTGAGCATCTCTGCTGCCTATTTTAGCAGCTAAAGAGAAAAGGGCACTTGCGATCTCTTATTTTGTGTGGCAGAAAGGTTAAATGACATTGTATAACCCCAACTGTGTCGAGAAATCTACTTCAAAGCATTTTTTGCTCTGAGTACCAGACTTGGGTTACACTGAAAAAAATGAGTTCTCCCCATTTGTGGTAGGGATGCTTAAGTCTTTTTTCTCTTGCTTTGCAGAACGACATGGATTAAAAGAACCAAAGAAAGTGGAAGAGCTATGCAACAAGATCACAAGCAGTTTGAAAGATCACTTAACTTTCAGTTGCCAAAACAAAGGACAACCGCTTGAGTCTGCAGAGCCGAAGGTACTGGGTGTTCTGGCTGACTTGCGTTCTCTCTGCACACTGGGACTGCAGCGCATCTTTTACCTGAAACTGGAAGATTTGGTGCCAGCCCCTTCCATTATCGACAGGCTGTTTCTGGACACCTTACCCTTCTGAGTCAAACCACCCTCCTGAAAGGCAAATGCCCACCAGAGCAGGCAAACGGATCGTGACTTACAGCTAACATTTCTGCCCTCACTTAACAGAAAAGCAGCTCCAAGTCTAAAATGAGGTCTTTTCTGGCGCTTTGTCCTTACAACCTGAGGCCTGAAACTTGCTGGCTTGCTGGTTTGGGGTTGTGTTCTTTGTTTTCTTTTGTGTGATTTGGGTTTTTTAAATGGCTAATACGGCACTTTTGGACAATGCTATCCCAGCAGCAGTAAAAGGTTAACATGACTGTTTTAAATCTGTTGTTTAACACCTCATGGTCTATGAGGAATAAAATTGTAGAAGCTGTGTTTGAAAACAAGAACAGCAAATAGTTGTTTGCCAGGGTAGTATGTGTTTTGTGAGGATACCTTTAGCATACTTCCTGTATCAAGGGCACATACATCAGCACAATCTAAACAAAAATTCACTTTTTTAGCAAAGTACATTCAATTGAACATTTCATACAAATCAATTATAGCAAAATGACAATGGCTGTTAGCTCCCATGTTCAAGTGCAATTTTTTAAAGTGCTGTCTTACTAAGTCTCCTTTATTAACTAATTTATTTTACTATGAAAACAAACGGAAGAAATCAAGTGAGAAAATTACATGCACTAACTTACCTGACAGAGTTTTCCAAACTTGATTCCATGTAGCGTGACTTATTGACAAATGTATGTGGAAGACACGGGAGCAATTGTGACTCAGTTGTTCCTTAGCTAAGGAAATCCGAGTTAGTGACTGGAGCATACAGGGTCAGCATCAGGGATAGTTCAGTTTTAGACTTCTAACATAAGCGACTAGTTAGTAAACGGACAGAAGATGGTTTTCAAGAACAAGCAAGTCTTGTAAAATAGTATGAATGTAAGTGCTAGGAAGGATATAGTGGGCTGCGTTTAAACATTCCGTGTTCGTACTCCTTTTTGTATGTTTATACTGTTGATGCCATATTAATATGAAATAATTTGTTGCATAGTGTCTTTATTTGTATAAATGTTTGTATGCATGGTATATTGTAATGGCTTTGCCTGTATTTATTGCAATGACTGCCAGCTCATGGGAGCCCTGTTACACATGATAACTAAATGGGGTGTTCACACTGACTCAGATACACCAGTTGGAAAACTATATACATATATATAATGTGTATATATATATATGTATATACCTATATTTGTGTGCGTGTGTGTGTGTGCGCGTGTCTTTTTATTAACCATTTGTATATAAAATATCTGTCAAATCACAAGCAGAGTTATTTTACAGTTTATTTGCAGTGACTTCTAAGGCAGTACTGTTTAGCACTTTGATATTAAAATCTTGCTCATGTTTTGCTAAATTCAAATAATATTTAAAAAGTTTAGTTCTAAAAAACTTTATATGCACTGTATTAAGTCAAAATTTTGTTGATCATTTTGCTAAGGAAATTTTTGAATGTCAACCTGATGTCACTGTATCTTTTGTTAGCTTTAAACATTCTAGCTTTTGTCTTTTTTTAAACTATGCTGTTTATATGGAAATTAAATTATACAATCAAACAGATGCCAAATGAATTGCCTAATTGCTGCAAAGGATAACCCAGATATCGAGTCACTGTATGGTTTTCAAATAGTAATTTGGTATTTTATCACTTACTATGTTTGGATGTGCTTTTATGAAAAAATTATTCTTATATCAAGATTTATAGTAGTGTCAATAGGGAAACAGACTTCTAATCACTATAGTTAATATTTCCAGTTTACCTGCAGATAATATTTGGAAAAGTATTGCTTTTTGTATTGACTTTTAAGCTTATGTGCAAACATAATAGCATAATTAAATATCAGAGAAGCTAATGTTTCTTGTAGGTTGCTGTAACAAGCCTGACCAGCAAGACAAATATATTTTGACTGAATTTGCTTTTGTATATACTAAATATATATACGTATATATATATACACTCACACATGTGCGCATACAAAAACATACAGACACAAAATCCAAAAGTATGTTTGTTTACTTTTGTCTCCTTGTGTCAGACACAAGGTCCCTTGAGAAATGACTTTTATCTAGGGACAAATCCTGCCAGGTGCTGAGCACCAGCCAGATGGGGGCTTGCAAGTGCTTCTTGCGAGTGGGCCCTTACAAAGAATTTTCAGGCGAATCAGCATAGTACAGTAAAATTGCTTTTTTTGTTGAGCAAGGTTTATTTATTAAATGGAATGTGAGTGGGAGGTAGCAGGTCCAGAGCCCCATGTGAGATTTCACGTAGCCGGTGTCCTCCAGTCTTCCATAGATAGTCTTAACTGTGATACTCTCCCAAATCCCATCATCTGTGGAATTGTCCTTCATGTCAACTTCAATACACAGATTCATCCTAGAGTGCAACCAGTGACAGGTCATGAAGGTAAAAGAAAGAGTTAACGCAGACTAAATCTACTACTTTCCTTAGAGCTCTCTCAGTGTGAACATGCCTTTGTCTAGGCAGTATTCAGGAATATATCAGGTGTTAAGGGAGAGTGCCTTGTTTTTATTTCAGACAACAGTGTTTCAAGAGTTTCTTCACTCTGCTAAAGGCAGTACTTTTTTTCTTTTTTCTTTTTTTTTTTTTTTTTGGTGGTGTTAACCTGTGGGTTGAAAGAAATGCTCTTGTACATATACAATGTAAATTAAAATTATTAAATTGAATAACATTTTTTTCAGAGGCCCCATGTGTGTTGAATAAGTATGCTTAATTCTGTTAAAATCTGATGTGAATTTTTTATCATTTATAAAACATTAAAAAAATTGTCTACTTGAGTCTTAAAAGTGGAAAAATTGGTGAAGCATGCTTAAGAACACTGGCAATTTAATGACTAGTCTTTTGATTAAAAAAGCTTTTATATAAATACAATAAGACCTGCAGTATCTGGTTATGCAATCTCAATTAGATATTGAGAGCTGGGCCATGGCTGTCCCAGAGGTTGAACTACATACAGACTAGAGCAGAGAGACTACCTGTCCCTCACTGTACTTCTCCTCCATGCAATGAAGGGATTGTAATTAACTCACAGATGATGATGGCCACAAGGGAGGGAGGGGATGACTATAGGGCTTGTGGGCTCGTGGCTATAGGGTTCATGGCCAAATAAGCACCTACGTCTGGCTAGAAAGAGAACAGAGTCCTGAGCTCCCCTTTGTGTCAGTAAATCGTGGTAAGACATTGCCCTAGCAGGCATCCGCAGCATTTTCTTTAAATGTGCATCCAATTCCTTTCCCTACTGTGCCTTTGCTTTGCAGGAGGGATCGCCAGACTAAACTGTTTGGCTACAAATGCATTTTCAACAAATGCAGTTTTGAGAGGCATCTGCCACCATTCCGGGTATTGCCATAAGTACTGATGGCTCCGGCACACCTCCGCAGGAACTGTTCTTGTGCAGGAACTGCTGGGCTGGAGGTTATACCAAATGATATTCTGTGGCAGGCTGCAGGATCGTCAGCTCCTTCTTTGGAAATTTGACAAAACAAAAGGTTGCTCAAACTCTTCCAAATTATTTGTTGCTTTTTTCTTATGCCTTATTTTTAAACTTAAACTATGAATCTTAAAATTGTTAATGATAATGGCAGTGACTTTTTTATAATAATCCCCTGTTAGGCAAAACACGCAGATCTCGTGACCAACTCATATCAGGGTCTGAATTTTCACCCTGGAAGATAAAGCTTATCCTCACTAAGCTCACAAGTATCTCAAATTGTAATTACTTCAGGGGCTATATGTTGTGTCCTTAGACGCAAGAACAGAACTGTGTCCTGATCTAGCTCACCTGCACTTGTGTCCTTATGTGTGCTTTATGTGTCATCAGTGGTATAGTCCTTGCAAAGGGATGTGATGCCTGATGGTTGACTCTGGCAGTGGAAGGTGAGGCTGAATCAGGAGTATAATAGCAGCTTCCTCTAGTAGAGACCTTTCTTGGACAGGAGGCTGGCACCGAGACACCCTAAAATGAACAACTTTAACTACAGGCAAGTCAAATCTCTTTCTACATCTTTCCTCCTTTCATTTTTCACATTCAGGTTCATTTGTCCAATATACAAAGCTAAAATTTTAGTTAAGTTGCAGAGAGGAGGGTGAAAGAGAGGTTTAATTATATAAAATCGATCGTGGCTCTAACAAAAATTGGCATCTCCCTCTATGGACACTATGAAACATTTCTTTTGATTAATTATTTGTATTATAGCAACACCTAGAGGCCAGAACAGAGATCAGGACCCCATTTTGCTAGCTACCCTAACTAGTACCTCCAGCACTCACCCAGGAGAAGCTCCAGTCCAAACAGACAAAAGGAAAAGAAAGATGAGCAACACAGGAAAAAAGGAGTAGAGTGCCATGCCCAAGGGCATACAGCATTTCAGTCATAGAGTTGGGAATAAAACCTATCCTTTATTGAGCTAGTGTCTAGTAAATGCTCTTACTTTGTTTTCCTTTTCTTTCCCTGGGCAATTTATGCTGCCACTGTATCAAATTTTATGCAAACATGATAAAAGCATTGAAAAATTCAAAATAGCCCATGTATTCAAACTGATCTTGTTTACCCTGTGTATATAAGTCATTCATGAGACTATTCAAAATCCTGGTCAACCACATGTTTGGAACTAAGCTGTGATACAAACTAGGTAGTATTTAGAAAAGAGATATTTAGCTGTTCTTTATTAAACTAATGAAACCAACCATTAGGAATATTGCAAGATATGGATTAAACAGTAATTACTAACGGATAAAAAAGATTAACTTTAAAAATGCCAAACTATTGATGCAGTAATTGAAAAAATGGGTAGTCAAGTAATCAAATTCTTAGCAGCAGATGACATATTTGAGAACTGTACTCTAGACCTACGTTTTTGAGTTGTGATTTGTCAAATAAAAGGAAAGGAAACTTGTTTACCATATGGAAACACTTTTAGCAATTTTTCTTTTTTCTTTTTTAACATTAGACACCCTTGGATGAAGAAATTTTTCTTAATATCCAATGTAAATCTCCCCTGGTGCAACTTGAGGCTGTTTCCTCTCATTCTATCTTTTGTTACTTGGGAAAAGAGGCCGACACCCCCCTCACTACAACCTCCTTTTGGGTAGTTGTAGAGAACAATAAGGTCTCCCTTCTGCCTCCTCTTCTCCAGACTAAACACCCTCAGTTCCCTCAGCCGCTCCCCATACGACCTGAGCTCCAGACCCTGCACCAGCTTCGTTGCCCTTCTCTGGACACGCTCGAGTCATTCAATGTCCTTTTTGTAGTGAGGAGCCCAAAACTGAACACAGGAATCGAGGGGCGGCCTCACCAGTGCCGAGTACAGGGGTCAGATCCCTTCCCTGTCCCTGCTGGCCACGCTATTGCTGACACAAGCCAGGATGCCATTGGCCTTCTTGGCCACCTGGGCACACTGCTGGCTCCTGTTCAGCCGGCTGTCAATCAACACCCCCAGGTCCCTCTCTGACTGGCAGCTCTCCAGCCACTCCTCCCCAAGCCTGTAGCATTGCATGGGCGTGGTATGACCCAAGTGCAGGACCTGGCACTCAGCCTTGTTGAACCTCATACAATTGGCCTTGGCCCATCGCTCCAGCCTGTCCAGATCCCTCTGTAGAGCCTTCCTGTTCTCAAGCAGATCAACCTCCCCCCCAACTTTGTGTCATCTGAAAACTTACTGAGGGTGCACTCGATCCCCTCACTCAGATCATTGATAAAGATGTTAAAGGAGTGGCCCCAGTACTGAGCCCTGGGGAACACCACTTGTGACCAGCCACCAACTGGATTTAACTCCATACACTGCAACTTTTGGGCCCAAACAAAAAGAAAGTTTTTTACCCTGTGAAGAGTACATCCATTCAAGCCACGAGAAGCCAGTTTCTTCAGGAGAATGCAGTAGGAAATGGTGTCAAAGGCCTTACTAAAGTTCAGGTAAACAACATCCACAGCCTTTCCCTTCTCCACTAAGCGGGTCACCTTGTCATAGGAGATCAGGTTTGTTAAGCAGGACCTGCCTTTCATAAACCTATGCTGATTGGGCCTTATCACCTGGTCATCCTGTACATGCGTGTGATGGCACTCAAGATGATCTGCTCTGGTTTAGATTGTTTATCAATTTTTCTTAAAAAGACAGAGAACTCTGGGCTTGTTTAGGTGGAATTTTATCTCAAATAAATAAATAAGTAAACAAGCTAACTGACATTTAAAGAAAGAAATGTGTGTAAATAGCTGAAATATCTCAAATAACCCAAAGTCTTTAACCTGCTAAGTAATGTATTAAAAAACTCCCTTCATAATAACTTCCACTGTGGTCTGTGATTAAGCGTTACTGTAGAATGACAGTGAATTGCAGAGATGGCTTGATACTGGGGAAACTTTCAAATGTAGCAGACAGAAAACAGAAATTAACTTACCTTTCGTGGGGTCTTATTATTTATCTTGCTGTGTTTCCTAATTAATTGACGATATTGATGTTTACACAAGGATTTGCTCCTTTCCAACTTCCCTTGATCCTGTGAAGAAATCAGAACGCTGCATTTGTAGTATCACATTTATTGCCATGGCAACAGTCAGGGATTTCACAAACACTAATTAGTGTTGGCAACTTGGAATGTTTTCTGTACAGTCCCATATAATTTTCACTCTTTTATCCATTTCTCATTATACCTTACTTTAACGATTGACTTCTCCAGCATGTACACAGGTTTCTTCCCCAAGTCCTCAGGATTCAGTTAATACCTTCTCTGATTTACAGCTACCTTTCTTACACCTTCACATGCACCCAGTTAAGAAGTAACTGCAGTGCCTACCTGCATTTGTGTTAAACTCCATTTCTTACACTTAAATATAATCCAAGTTTCAGTACAACCAGCTGGTTTCTACGGCAGCATGTGCAAAACTAGTAAGGAAAGGTATGAAGGCTTAGCTGCATCTTCCCAGGCAAGCTACTTTTAAAAGTAGATGCTAAATCTTTCTCAAGGTGGAGTACAAGCCTTCTGTTCATGGAAGCTTAAGTTCTGTGAATGTCCAAAGATCATGTAAAATACTTTAATTCAAGCATATCAAGAACATTTATAGACATTTAATATACTATATAATAATATGGAGAGGTGGGTCTGTGTGAACCTCCTGAAGTTCAACAAGACCAAGTGCATGATCTTGCACCTGGGTCAGGGCAATCCCAAGCACAGATACAGGCTCAGAGACGAGTGGATTGAGAACAGTCCTGTGAAGAAGGACTTGGAGGTATTGGTGGATGGAAAACTGAGTACGAGCCAGCACTGTGTGCTCACAGATCAGAAAGCCAACTGTGTCCTGGGCTGCATAAAGAGAAGTGTGGCCAGCAGGTCGAGGGAGGTGATTCTCTCCCTCTACTCCACTCTGGTGAGACCCTACCTGCAGTGCTGTGTTTAGCTCTGGGGCTCAAGTGTGAGAAAGACACGGACCTGCTTGTGTGGGTTCAGAGGAGGCCATGAAGATGATCAGGGGGTTGGAGCACCTCCCCTATGAGGATGGGCTGAGAGAGTTGGGGTTGTTCAGCCTGAAGAAGTGAAGGCTCCGGAGACCACATAGTGGCCTTCCAGTACTTAAAGGGGGCTACAGGAAAGCTGGGGAGGGACTCTTTATCAGGGAGTGTAGTGATAGGATGAGTGGTAACAGTTTTAAATTGAAAGAGCGTGGAATTAGATTAGATACAAGGAAGAAATTCTTTCCTGCGAGGGTGGTGAGGCACTGGCACAGGTTGCCCAGAGAAGTTCTGGCTGCCCCCTCCCTGGAATTGTTCAAGGCCGGGTTGGACAGGCTTTGAGCAACCTGGCCTGGTGGAAGGTGTCCCTGCAGGGGGGGTTAGGGGTTTGGATGAGATGATCTTCAGAAGCCCCTTCCAACCCAAAGCATTCTATGATTCTCTGATTCTATACTAATTGTGTATTATGGTTACCCATATCCACTTGAGTTTGTGCCCTCATTTACTCAGAAGCTTTATCAAACCCCATGTTAGTAGTGAACTTTTGAGCCTCTCTAAAAGCAAAATGTATTACTTTGTTAGCAAAGAAAGAAGACAAATTCATGATGGCATCAGCAGCAAGAGGGGAGATTTTACTTCATCAGACATGCTCAAGGTAAGAAAGAGATGTGTCTACTGAACAAAGTAGAAGATTCCCATTCTGCTGCTCACTTGAGAACAAATCCCAGCTGGTTGTCAAACTGCCCTCCCAATAGCAAAGATACCCAAATAAAACCAAGCAGAGAAAATATGCCAGTATTGCCCTAATTTGGAAAGGAAGACAATAAATCAGACTGTTAGAGTATATTTATACTCTAAGCCACTGTAAATGACTTGAAATAAGGCAAAAATAATGGAAGCACCTGAAGCATCTTCATTAAGTTATTGGTGGAATCATATAATTTGCTTCTAATTTAGAAAGGATTTTTCACATTATTAACAGAAAACTAGTCTTTGAATAATAAATTTTGAGTCTGATCACCATCTTCTTTCCCTACATGTTGGGGAGGTAAAAAGTCTCTTAAATGACGGAAAAATGTCTCATAAAGTACGAAGGAATTGGAAATTCATCTTGACTGTAATTTACTGAATCTCTTTAGGAGATTATAATGGAAACCAGGGCAGAATTACTATACTTGATAAGGAGATCTTATTGAAATAAACAGTATAATGTGTTCAAAAAGCAAACAAAGGATTTAGACATTCAAGTTAAATGTAAGCCATTAGAAGAAGCCCTGTATTCTGTGTATAGCTGAGACAAGCTAACACAAACATCTAAAGAAAGCCTTTACTGAAAAAAAACGTTGCCTCAAAAGTGTACATTTTGCCTCCCTTTTTTTGAGGAAAAACTGAACTGTGCCAGCTTGCCCAGATTTTGATGACACCTCCCACTGCAGTTCACTGCAAGGATCAGTTCTTAAACTCAGCCCTAATGCTTTTGAGAAATTTGAACCCAGAGCCCTCCAGCTCTGGGACTTTATTTTAATGACTTAAATTTGTTCCCCCTACCCTTAATTTCAAAGGCATAATCAAACTCATGGCAGGGCTCTTCGTAAGCTTTGTGAACTGGGCCACAGTCAAGAATTTCCACACTGAGTAATTTTATTACATGAAGTTTCCCGCCTGCTGTACAGAGCTGTGCAATATTCAGCACTGACATCTGCTTTTCATCTGATTTCTAAAGGAAAGCCTGGTGGATTGCTGCCCCTTTGAAATTAAGGAGTCCGGGAACAAATTTAAATCGTGAAAATAAAATGCCAAAGCCGGAGGGCTCTGGGTTCAAATTTTACAGAAGTACCAATGATCTGTCTTAAACTGATCTCTTGAGGGAAGTGCAGTGGAAAGTATTTCCATCGACGGGGCAAGCTGACACAGTTCAGTCTTTTGGAAAAAGAATCTGGATCCATTGCACATTCAGACATAGAATTACATCCACTTTAGAAATGATAGCTTTCAAAAGTCAAAGACTTTTCAAGGTAAGTTATTAAGGATGGCTGAGCCTGACGAACTAAAAAAAATAGATGTCATGAAGTTAACTGAATCTTCACATTCTCTTAAAAAACATAAGATTTTTGTTAAAATGATTGGTTTACTCCATGCCTCCAAAGCAGCCTCTCTTCCCACGAGATGGAGTTGTTAATGCAACATGAAAAGGCTGCAGAATAGTGCTGCTGGCCTCTCAGGGGCAGAAACAATCACAGAAATCTAATAAATATGGTGGGAAATGCTATTTGGTGTTAGCATTTTCCATTTTTCCATAATGCGTTACTCTTACAGCTCAAGTAAAACATGTGACCTGTTTCAGTCTGGGCTGCCATGCCATTTGGGCCGCAGCTTCGCAGACATAAGGCAGGAATTCTGCCGTTAGCAGTCATGCCATGCCCGCCTGCCTCTTCCCTCTGTAGTGCCATCCCTTCCTTGGGCCAGTGGCAGGGATTGTGTGGATGGGAGGGGAAACAGAACAAGAAATTCACCTGGTTTAAGAATAATCTGGTTTTCCCAGGTGGACTCTTGTCTCCACTCCTTGCAAGACCCCACTCGGAGTACTGCATCCAGCTCTGGGGTCCCTGGTATAAGAAAGACATGGAACTGTTAGAGCAGGTCCAGAGAAGGGCCATGAAGATGATCAGGGGGCTGGAGCATCTCTCCTATGAAGAAAGCCTGAGAGACTTGGGGTTGTTCTGCCTGGAGAAGAGAAGGCTCTGGAGAGCCTTTTCTATTGTGGACTTCCAGTATATAAAGGGAGCTTAGAAAAAAGACAAAGACTTTTTACTAAGGCCTGTAGTGACAGGACAAGGGGAAATGGTTTTCATCTGAAAGATTGTACGTTTAGACAGGATATACAAAACTCGTTACAATGAGGATGGTGAGACACTGGAACAGGTTGCCCAGAGACATTGTGGATGCCCCATCATTGGCAGTGTTCAAGGCCAGGTTGGACAGGGCTTTGAGCAACCTCATCTAGTGGAAGATGTCCCTGCCCACAGCAGAGTTGTTTAGACTAGAGGATCTTTAAAGGTTCCTTCCAACCCAAACCATGCTGTGGTTCTGTGATTCCTGCCTTATCCTTCCCAGTCTACAATGCTATTAATATGCACTTATTATCCCATTTGCTGTCAGGATACTTTGGCCTATTTTTTAAATCTGCTGCATACCTGTAACACCAGGTAGAATCAGGAAGAGCCGTGGGTACTCTTTTGAAACTTATTGTCATACACTATTTGAAAAGGAGTAGCCTGCAGAACTCCCAGTTGAATTAAGGGGCCTACTGTGCCAAGTCCTCTTCACATACATAATTGGAAACACCCCCAGACATATCCTGCTCCAAAGATGTTTACAATTAATGAAGCAAGACAGAGAAAAAAAAAAAAAAAGTGTTATATTTGCTGTATGGATAGAACTTTTACGGACAGAGGTATTTAGAAATTTGTTCTCTCACATGGGAACTTTGGAAAAGTTAAGAAGTTAATCCAGATTTCACTGTAGTAGTCTATTGCTTTGCAAAATAAATCCTTCCTTTCTTATGCTGTGAGTCATCACACTTTTCCAAAACGGTGCTTTCAGACTAACAATTGTCAAATTGCTTGGGGAGACTCTAACCTGACATATTTAGTACGTTGTTCCCGCAGCCCTCACAGATACCCACAGATGTCAGCTTCAATTAGACTCATCCAGGACTGCAAAACCCATCAGGTTTGTAGGGCTAGGATGCATGTTGAGATGGTCTAAAAAGTAAATCCTCCAAAAATTACTGTGTGTTCTGCTCTTAGAGAGACACAAGAGAGTGCAAAGGGCAGCATTTATAACAAGCTGCCCGAAAATAACACCCTAGCTATTAATCCAATATTGTTTTTAAACCTATAAATTTCTAGGCCATAGAATCTCTTTTGGAAGCGGACTGCTGCTTTGAATCTCAAACTGCAGCCCTCGCCTGCTGTGAAGAGCTGTCACCATCCAAGTGGCGTCCAAACCAGTCTTGCAAACCTGCATGGCCTAACATATAAAGCAAAGGATGTTACTGTAACTGTCTATAGTGATTACGATCAGAGTAGGTGGTAAAAAAAAAGCAAGTATCATCTAAAAGATTTTATTTTCAATACTCACTATTAGAAGAATGATTCATATGACTGGACCATTTAAAAAAACATAATCCAGTAAGGATAGAAGAGGGTGGAAAAAAAATGTTAAAACCGATACATTGTTCGAAAGCTGCAGACAGTTCACAATCACAGAAAGTTTTCATTTTATGGATTAAGACTACATAAGGACTCATGTGATAAGTTTCAAGTGAGGGTCCACCTAGCCCAGCATCCTGGCAGTGGCCAGGACAAACTAGAAATGGGCTGTACAGGCTGATCTTACCTTTGGGATCACAGGAGTTTAAAAGTGTGCTTACCAGGCATCTCATCAAGTATTGGTCTCCGAAACTTTTTGATTGTGCACCCCTATGAGTAAAATATTTTTGAGTATGCACCCCCAATATATGCATATTTATTTATTTATAAACTATATACCTGTATGAATGAAGTTCTATATTTTTTTCCTGCTCCTCGGTGGATTGTCTTGAAGAGTCCCTGGGATACATGCATCCCACTCTGGAAATCACAATTATAAAGGCTGTTGCATCAGTTTAGCAGCATTTCTAAAAACAATAAATAATATTTTTTAAGCACAGGGCATCTTGCAGCCAATGCAGACACATTAGTTACTGGACCTCATTCAGATGGTAAGACCTGCTGTATTTGGCTAACAGTAATCGTGACCCTCTCACATTTACTTCATGCACACTGAATGTGATACCATTTAGAAACAGAAAGGGACAATTTGTCCAAGCTGAAAAAAACCTGTTGCTTTAACAAGCTAGGAACATCAATTTAATGTGGGAAATATTAATAGGAACTGGAAATTGTTCAAGAACATTCTACTGGGTATATAAAAAAAAAAAAAAAAAAAAAAAGTGCCACAAATTTGCAAGTAGAAAATAATTCATGCTGGGGAAGAAAGAATTTGTGAAATACAGAAGATGCAGAAACGCTAGTCAAACATTAGCAATAAAAATATAAAGAATGCAAAAAAGGATAATAGCAGTAAACTGCAAATTTTAAAAAATGTACTCTGCTGAAAACAGATATTTAAGAAAAGATCAATGGGCAACATAGTTAGAAAGAACATACGAGAAACCCATTAGAGTAAAAAATTTCTGCACCAAATATTGGTCCATTTCTAGAAACAGGTATTACAATTTTGAACAAAGGCTCAGAAAAGACAGATGTGTTCATCACTATTTTTCTTCTGACTTCAGAAGGAAGCAGGAGGATAAATCTGCCCAATAAAATGTTGTAGATGGAACAGAAAACCTGGCATCCAGAATGAAGAAAAATATGATGCAGAGTCAGCTGCAACTGCACACGTACAAATCAAGCAGCCTAGAGGGAAACAAGCAGCAAAGAAAACGGGAAAAAACCTCAAAAGATCTTTGAATTGCCAATGTATTCCATGTATTAAAGAAGAGCAAAGAGATGATCCAGGAAAATAAAGATCTGTTAGTCAGATGCTGAACCTGAACATAGAATGAGAAGTTTCATTTAGAAGCCCACCAATGAAGAATTGAACACTTAAGGTGCAATTAATAATAATCATTATGATTTAATGGAATGCGGGTCTTGTAAAACAAGCCTTCTTTATTTTATCTTTCTTCTTGTTCACAGCTATTGCTCTGTTTCGCAAAGATAACTGTGTTCATACAGTATATTCACAGGCCTGTGTCTTTAAATCATTTGACCATGGATTTTGAACATCACATTATATGGAACTAAAAGGATATAACTTGGGAATTGGTTCCTATCAGTCTATTAGTGAATGATTTTGTCATTGCTACAGTTTGCACTGATTAAATTTGCACAGGATACAAAAACAAGTGGGATGGTAAGCATAGAGAACAAGCAATTTGCAGAGTGTGATCTGAATTCCCTGGTTAAAAAAGCATATTAAAAAATGGTATGGAGATGTGAGGACATGTATTGAGGAGTAAGACATACAATCTCACGATACTGAAAACTCACTTCGCAGAAAGGAATCAGAGAAGTACATATGGATCATCATAAATTAAGCTGAAACTAGATTTTCCCAATGATGGCAGGGGATGCAAGCCTTGGTAGCACCCAATGACTTGGTCCTGGTTGTCTGAATGCTCCGGTGTGTCTGAAGTTGTAGGGCTCAGTTTACGGATGAGCTTTCATGATCTTTATGCACAAGGTCAGCCTGAGTTGCCTAACAGGTTTTCTTCTGGCTCTGAATGAGAGCGAGCTATATTTTTCTGACAACTTTGTAGATCAACCTGCAAATATAAATCTGATCTAGGAAGGGCACTCCTGAGCTCCTAAATGCGTCGATGATAAGACAAAATTTAGAACATGATAAATGGTGCAGAAATATAGTTTATGAAATTGTATTCAAAATCTGAATGTGTCTTCCTTGCAAACTTCTTGCTCCTTTTTATTCCTTATCTCTGATTTTTATTGGCATAAACATGTTAAGAATATCTGTTTTCAGCTGAATTCTCAGATACAAACATGACTATTCATGCATAATTAAGACTATGTTCTGTTCACTAATCATTTGTAATCATGCTCTAATTCAGTATCCAAACTCCAATAATTAATCATGAAGCAGAAAAACCACAATGCAATTGAAGTGACCAATTATATGTCACAAGCAGCAAATAGTCAAAGTTAACAACTCACAGGCATAGACAATATTTTCCTTCTAAATCTTCAGGTGAGGACTTTGAAAATCAGTCTGTCAGGAGGAACCAAGATCAGTTCATGAATGATTTGTGACCAACAACAACAAAAGCTAAAATTATCTTATAATCCATTTACAATGAACGATTCATACAGTCCAAGTAATATCCATGCTTATACTGCATTGCTGACCCAACCGGTTACTCTACTTTCAGGCACCAGAAGAGGTATCTCGTCACACACCATCTTGACAAAGGTTCCATGCAAACAAGCAAGACCCAATTCTGGTGCAAGCTGCTGTGTCCATTAGTTTTGACAGAGCTATGCCAGTTTCACCAGCTCAAAATCTAGAGCTGAGAAAGAATGTCAGTAGACACACTAATAATAAAATATCATGGATTGTTCTTTTTCTGAAGGACATATGTATATTAGCTTTTAATAGGTTTAATAGGCTTTATGTACAGCTTTTATATCAGTTATGCAGCTTATTGTACATACTTACATTCTTATTTCTGCAACATTTCCCACTTGCTGCTCTAAGTTTTCTTTCCTTCTGTCCCCATAATTTCCACACAAGTGTATCTTCAGCAACTTTTCTGTCATGCTACTTTGCCTTTCCAGCAGTTCCCTATCTAGTTGAGCAGGCACCTTTTCTCTTTATTTCACTGCCAGTGGTCTGTTATCAGTTAGTACACATACACATTTCTGTCTCTTATGATAGTCTGAACCTGGTGGCAGGACATGTTTCCCTTCACATCTGACACCTGCATCTCATACACATGTAACTCTTAACTTGTTGATGTTTCTATTCTATCTTGTATCTGCATGTGGGCAATCAGTCTAGTCTTCCTCTCTTTTGGGACTGGTGGAGATCCATGGATCAGATATAGCTTCTGTGAGGACCAGTACTGCTGAGCTTCAGAAGCACGTGGTAAAGATTGCATTAACTACGCTCCATTCTGAGCCCATGAAGACCCAGCTGTCCAGTCTCCATGTAAGCTTTGATATTTTTAGTTTTGTGCCTCCTACATTTTACCCCTTGCAGATTTTTTAACATTTTATTTCATTTCCTTAGTGAAAACATATGGCAAACAGATGCCTAAGCAGGGCCCCAGGCACCCATCTCTTTTTCCAGATTTTTCAGGATATCTGGGAAAATTCTGAGGTTTATGCTGATACGTATCACACTCGCAATTTATACCAAGTGCTACCTTTTCAGTGACAGGCATCCTAAACACTGTCAATTGTGGAGGTCTGTAATTTTAAAATCAAGTTTCTGTCTCTAATTTTGTTTTGTTTTTTCATAGGCAACCTTGAAAACATAAATAAACTAACCGCTAGATTTCAAAAATGGAGGCAACTGCATATCAGTCAGAGGAAACAAGGATGATTTAAAGATCTTTCTTCTTCTCACACACCTCTCTCAAAATTTAAAATAAATCAGTTGAGATTCAACTACAAACATCAGTTTACTAGTCCTGCCCTAAACCTTAAGTATTGCATTCCGCACAATGGTGTGACCATGGCTCTGTCTGAGATAAAAGGGAAAAGATCTGAAAATGCTAAATCTAGCTCTGCTTAAAAATTGCTAGTCCCCTCTGAGACTGGGATTTAGCTGTTTTGCACAGATTATGAGAGTGCTGATCTTGGGCAGAAGCCTCCCACTTCCTGTGACCAAGACAACTATTCCATGGAAGAGAGCATCTTCTCAATGGGAAAGTCTCTGTCACATACCTTTTTCTCAGGTACAAGGGTTTTTTTATACTATAATCTTTCTCTCCCCTTTCCCATGCCTCACCTCTGTTGCACTATCATAGGACAATGCATTTAAAATTAATATTTCAATATGTTTAAAATATTTCTGAATTTTAAAAGTGTATGTATATTCTGGAGAAAGTTTATTTTTGTAAAGGACTATACGTGGATATCAGCATTCTTTATAAAGGCTGCTTTGTAACTGATTGCTCACAGGGGACCTGAAAGCCAAGAAATAACATATCTGTTTTCCCTCTCTTCTGTTCCCTTCCCAGGATTCACTCATTCCACAAACATGAAATATTGAGAACAGAATTTAAGATCCAATCGTGTTGAGAAGAGAGTACTGAGAGCCAAACACAGGCAACGTGGCAGATTTACCCTCACACGTGTCCCAAGCATGAAGATACCCAAGGTGAGTCAAGATTTGCTCCAGATATCTGACATCAAGGATGTAGATTTATTCACAAAATACAAATGTTTCATTTGGAAGCTATTTAAATGAACAGCCTCTTGAATTTATTGTCATACTTCTTCTTTCTCATTAAAAATGTTGCTTTTTTTTTTTTTTTTTCAAAAAGGATGCAAATGCTGCAATGCACCATCTTCTGTATCGATATGCAGCAAGCAATTAATTTTAAGTCAGATGATTTTACCATTTATAAGACATGCAGTGGAAACTTATACCATAGGCTGAATGAAGTTGCTCTGAAAGGCATAGCACACGGTCAAGAAAAACTATCAGCTCTGAGGCCACAAATCAGAAGTGATTTACAAGTATCTTGTTCCATATTTTATATGACATTATCTGGCAAAAAAGAAATGTAAAGCAACTAAATCAATGCCAAACTGATTTTGGTATGTGACTTCCAAGGGATGTTTCTTTTTCTCCCAGATGACTTGTATCAACACAAAATGTTCCTTATAAATGAAGGATCCCTTTTTGTTGTCTGTAGGGAGGAAGGGCTAAAGAAAATGACACACTAGCCATCATAGGTAATTCCCAAGGGATACTTAGCTTTTCTTCCCCACATAGATCAACACATAATGTTCCTTACAGGTAAAGAAGCCATTTCTGCCGTCTTTACCAAGGAACAGCTAAAGAATACAGAAAATCTTGTTGTACCATGTCATGAATATGACTGCTGGAAAGAAGGAAAGCTCTGCAGTCCTCCCAGAAGATGACTTTTTAGTATCTACAAAGTGTCTTCTTCTCCAAACCCCAGCTGGTTAGCTGCCACTTGGGTAGAGTTGCTGGTTAGCTGTGCAACACAGGCAGCAGCTGCCAGTGGTGACAGTGATGATCCTGATGGAGCTGGCTGCCTCCAGCTGAGACCTCCCAGGCACGCTGGCCGGCAGGACTGCCAGACGCTCTCAGACCAGCCATCCTTTTGCACGGAAATGGACAGAAGACTCTCGCTTCACCCACTTCTCTGTAACTTCAGACGTCTCTGCAGGTCTCCTTACGTTTTGTGCCACAGACTCTGACGTAGGCTGCTGAACTATTTCTGCAGTACTCCCTTGATAACGTGCTTCTTAATTTGCCTCAGTATTCCAAGTCATCATTTTACTATTAATTACCAAATGTGTGAGAGCACAAGCATTTGGTAGCTTGTCCTTCGTAGCCACATGGGGCAGCTGCAGACCAAAGGTGTCAGACTCCACTCAGTGCGGCAGAAATCATGTGTCGCCCTGCTAGTGAGCACCCACCCTGCCCGTCGTCCTTTCAGCCTGTGCCAGCTTCTGTTTCAGCTCTGCCTACAGCACCACAGGGATCACAGAGAAATGTGACTGGAAAATAATATGATTTCTGGTTTAATTGGATGAAACACTTGTACTGGTTTCTAAAATGTACAGACTCTTTTTTCCCTCCCGTAATAACAATTTTCAAAGAAAACTGATTGCCATCACATGCATTAAAGATGGCATGTAACAGTGACTTTATCAAATGTACTGGAATATTAACAGATACGTTATGTGCATAAATGTAACATGTTTCACCTTCTCTATCTAATCCAGGAGCTTCTTATTTTCCATCCACCCACTCAGGCACACAGTTATTCATTAGATACAAAAATGAACTGCACACCTTAAATATATTCAGATTATTGTAAAACTGCCTCCACCTTGCTACCAGAACTGCCAAGGTAAAAATATCCGTCTCTTTCTCAAAAGATAGATGGTGATAATATAGAAATGTTTCTACTTCCAAAGCGCCTATACTAATACAAGGAGTCAATTCTATTTAAAAATAAATTCACACTTGAACAGTTGCTGTACTCGATACATGTATTTCACACACACACACACAAAATTGTTTAAAAAGTTATGTAGCTCTAGTCAAGCATTTAGAAGTTAGAGAATAAAAGAGCAGGAAGAATCTTCTGTGCCTGAAGAAACTCTTTTTTCCCTCCCTTCCTGTGTAAGTACAGTCCATAATTACATGAAAATGTGCCTTTTTACCTCAGGAATCCATCTTGTTTAATCTGAACACCTTTTTCTCTTCTGAGCTACCTGTGCCATGAACACCTTTAACATTATTTAATATCCCTTCTGGCACAGTTTTCCAGGCAAATCAAGCTTATGTTATGCTATGATTCTGTCCCTGAGAACTTTTGAAACCTTTCGAACTGCAACCAAATACAACAGAAAAGTAGAGGTTTTAAAGAAGAAAATCTTAGCCAAGTTTCAGCACACGTGGGGAAAGGTAAAAGCCTTATCAATGCTTCCACCAAAGTAAATGCTGAAGGTGGACCCTGCTCTGCTGCTATCATTTGGGTGGCTCAGCCCCGAGATCCTTCTCCTCAGGAAACCTGCTTTTACCCGTTCTGCTGCACCAAGGCTGCCTGCATCCCTGCTGCAGTCCTCACCTGACTGCAATTTTCTGAGCATCTGTTTTTTTTAAAAATTTCAACCCCAAAAATGCTCTGGGTGTGGTACCTTATATTTTGGGGTGACGGGGATTACACTGTAATGCCTTCATCCATTTTTACATAGCTGAAATCTGATTTTGCTCTTTTCTTCTTTTCCTTGGTATTCCCATTGCCCTCAGCCTCTTGCTTTTGTCTGGCTGATCATGTTTTGGCTCTGTAGTTCTCCCACGCCTTACACACTCAGTTTGCCGTTAAAACTCCCCCTCTAAGCTGAACATTTGGGTTGTGCTTGCAGCTCAGAAATTTGTGGTAAAAATTCTACACATAAGGCATGTCAGGGCAATTTCAGTATTAAGTGATAAAATTCCCCTCTTTCTATGCACACAAGTCACCCTTCAAGCAATGTTTTCAACAACAGCCCAGTCTCTGATATCCTTCAGTGCAGCTAAGATGGAGCTGGGTCACAGATCACAGCAATAATGCCTAAGTCAGAAAAAAAAAATTAGATATAAAAAAAATCAGCACAGTACCTGAGGGTTCATCAGCCACCTCTGCCAAACACAGATCTTGGACAACATATTGTCAATACAGATGTTTGCACATTGGCAGGAAATTGATTAAATCCCACTGTTGTTTTTATTCAAACTCTGCTTCCATTTTCTCTCATAAGACAGAGGTCTAACAGTAGATGGTGGATAACCTGTGGTGTATTCACACTTGCTGTGCAATACATATATGCACATTATCACATCGGTTTTGCTGTATGTGCCTTTACTGTCACTCGTCATTACTGCAAATGATTAAATGAAATAGCAGGCAGTGAAAAATTATGAAACCTTGCAGTTTGGCACCACCTGTAACACAAGCACAGCAAGTCTGCTTGTGTCCATGAATATCCAACCTGTCTCCCAAGAATTACCGTTTCCCCATTTTGGAAAGGTCCCAGTGTTGTCTCATACAGTGATCACCTTTTTTCTCTATCTCTCTTGCTTTTTAGATTCCTGATTTGATGATTCAGTTTGTATCCACATGCACTTAGTGACAAATAACACTCTGCCTTAGCAGAAAATGTCTACTGAAGGGCTGCAGTGAGACTGGACATCAGTCTAGGGTAAAAACACTACAAAAACTACAGCACCAACCTGCAGTGCATACCAAAAAAAAGGAATTTAAACTCTGGAGTACAACTCCATGCCTTGTAACTATGCAAAGATACTTTGTTCAACTTCCTCTATGTCAACACTGAAATCCGACACTTTTTTGTCTTAAATGAGTCAAATACTGGTGACAATGAAATCAACGGCAAAATTCCCACTTACTTTGATAAACTTTGAACATTATCTGAAAAATTTACATTAATAAAGTATGAGTTTTGAACTGCAATATCTGCATTCTTTGTGCTTTTTTCTAAAGAAATCATATAATAAATTGGTAAAAATACAAACAATTTTATATAAGTTGACATTCTATCGCTTTTTTGATAACATCCAAAACCATAAAAGAATTAAAATATAAACACTTTTCTACAATTATGTAAATCTAAGGAGAATCTAACATTTGACAATAAAATTTTAACTTTTCATACAATTTTCTTCTGAAATGTTACTATTTGCTGTAGCACAGAGTCTATTAATCAGTTTTTGGAATTTGCTTCAACAGCATCTGATTAGATAGAATAAAACTACTGAAGACTGCACCCTCTGAAGCAAAAACTACCAAACAGCGAGTCTCAAAACCTACACCCAGACTTATCTTCTAAAAAGAGTCTGATGAGGTAACAGGCATGATGCTGAGAACCTAAGGTGTTCTGGTTAGAGCTGGTTTTTGAATGTGTCCAGAAGGCCTAGGGCAGCCTCGTGGAAGACTAGAGGAAGAACATACCTCCCACCTGGAACCGATCATACAGAGGGAGAGAAAAGTGCCATTGCCTTGCAACTCATGGACAGATCCAGGTCATTGACTGGGAAAAAAAAAGGAATGATAGCCTCAGACGTGCAACACATTTCATGCAAAATATGCCAACATTTTTTCTAAAGTGAAGAGCTTTGACGATTTACATGTTACACTGGTACGGTGATCCAGTGCTGTCTGATCGTGCTTGGCTTTAGCTAAGGGTGGCAATGAATCTTTGTCATCTCTTCCTCTCCTTGCAGTACCGATACTATTGCTACGTAGTATTATGAGTGCTTTTAGCACTACTGCAGGGCTTCTAGGTCTGCTGGAGTGCAGTATAAACCTAGGACATTTGTACAGTGGCAAAGGTAAAGAGCTTTTGGGATGAGTCATACACAGGGGAACAGCATTGGGGAAGGAACAAGGACAGAGAGAAGGGACTAGTGGCAGAGTACTCTGAAGGTGGCAATGCAAAAAACAAGGCTATTAATAACAAGAAACACATGTAGGGTGTGGGCTGGAAGATGGCAGATCCCAGCATCCTCATCAGCAAGCTCATCCTCGCACTCCCTGAAAGCCTCCGTCCTTGTCCAACAGATGCACAGACAAACTATGATCCCACTTAGGCTCCTTTTTTTTTGCGGAACTACCTGTAAAGACAACAGACTTCCACAGGAAGCACAAGTAACTTTATTGCTCCTCCGCTTGTATCTGCATGCAGCCTTTTTCCTCCGACTCACCATCAGTAGAGAGCTTCTGCTGCTGGAAATGGGTGCTGCATGAGCAGCATCAATTGGTGGGACAGCTCTTTGTGCTCAGTACCTGCGTTCCTATCACCTGGAAGGGAGGTTATAGAGGGCAGAGGGCTGCAGTGAGGGAGTTCAGGAAGGATTAACTTGTTCTCCTGAAATATATTTTTAAGATGCTGCAAAAGTGGCAGATATATGTGTAGCATAAGTCTTCCAGAGCAACTGAAGCCTAAAGTAGTCCAGAGGAATCTTGTTTATAACATTTGAACATCAAGCTCTGCTGTGAGGCCATTAACCTGAACAGTAAGACTAAGGTTCAACTGGTCCCAGGAAATTTATTCAGTAATCAGCTCTGAAACAGTCCTGAGAAACACTTAGCACTTTTAAATTCCAGGCAAACTTTAATCTGATTCACTCAGGTGCTGAGAGTCATCGTCAGGAGGTCCAAACTCTAATTTGACAAATGTCTGAGTAACATACCCAAAGTTTAACACACACAGCATTAGATTAAAACCACACTGGTGTAGAATTTTAATGTTCACTCTATCTTGTTTTTTGAACTATTTACCCCCATGTGTCTGCTAGACTTCTCAGACAAACAAATTCAATCTGGACTCACTTCTACCTTCACTGTAGTCCTTTCTCCCCATTTTTCAGGTGTCTTCTGCCTTCATTCAGGCAGTGCATCACTTCTGCCTTGCTTCTTGTCAGCCCCCACATCTAGCTACCCTTCACATCAAGTTTGTCCTGTCATTACCTCTAAATTTTCCAATACCAGAAGCAAAAGTACTGACAAATTCCCCATTTGCTCCCCAGGCCTGATGTTGAGGAGTGAACAGGAGAAGTGAAGTGGATCATTTTTCACAAGAGAAATCAAGAAGGAGAATAACAGTGGTGATCTCCTGAGGTGTTGCATCCCCTCTCCCTCCAAAATTTTGGTCTATCACTTGGAAAAACAATGACTATTCCTGTTATACCATAGCTTTGTTTGCAGACATAGCAAGAGACTGGACAAGTCAGTAATAAGTATAGTGGTGAACCAGTAAAACTCACAATAAACCCCTAAGATAATCACAGCTACATTAAAAATTACCATTTAGAAGAACAACTAAGACATCTAAGCAACTACTTGCAAAAGCAAGCTAAACAGCAGACTTTGTACTTAGATCCATAGAAATACTGGTTTGGTTTATTTTGAGACCTGAGGCTCATAAGAGCTATTCTGTATTATAAACTCCATCCTATTCACTTTGGGACTGCTGTCCAGATCAGAGATGACCCTCAGCATGAAGCAGTCAGACAGACTGAAAATGAGATCCAGTCATCTTAGTCAAATGATACTACATACGCCAATGGCATCCTGGCTTGTGTCAGCAATAGCGTGGCCAGCAGGGACAGGGAAGGGATCTGACCCCTGTACTCGGCACTGGTGAGGCCGCCCCTCGATTCCTGTGTTCAGTTTTGGGCCCCTCACTCCAAAAAGGACATTGAATGACTCGAGCGTGTCCAGAGAAGGGCAACGAAGCTGGTGCAGGGTCTGGAGCACAGGTCGTACGAGGAGCGGCTGAGGGAACTGGGGGTGTTTAGTCTGGAGAAGAGGAGGCTGAGGGGAGACCTCATCGCCCTCTACAGCTACCTGAGAGGAGGTTGCGGAGAGCTGGGGATGAGCCTCTTTAACCAATTAACGAGCAATAGGACAAGAGGGAATGGCCTCAAGTTGTGCCAGGGAAGGTTTAGACTGGATATTAGGAAGCATTTCTTTACAGAACGGGTGGTGAGGCATTGGAATGGGCTGCCCAGGGAGGTGGTGGAGTCCCCATCCCTGGAGGCATTTAAGAGTCGGGTTGAAATAGCGCTGAGGGATATGGTGTAGTTGGGAACTGTCAATGTTAGGTTAATGGTTGGACTGGATGATCTTCAAGGTCTTTTCCAACCTAGACGATTCTGTGATTCTGTGATATCAATGTGCAAGGTTGCCAAACACAGTCATGCACAAATTAAAGTATTTTTGCCCAGTGTTTTACCTGTCTGCAGCTGAAATAGAAGAGAAACATTCATAAATTATCAAAATCCATCCTGTGGACAGTCTTTGCCACCAGATTTAAAACTACTAATATAACTCACTCTCTGTACCATGCAAGCATTAATCTAATGCCCCTCTTAAGCTTCTCTGACACCCAGAACTTTTGCACACAATGAAAATAATCTACATTCATGGTGCCCACAGAACATTAATCCAATCCACTATTTCTGAGGTAAGAAATGAAGCCATTTTAGTCACAATTCAGGCTTTACTTCAAATTGTAATAATGCTATCTTTTAAACAGCACTAAACATTTAACTAAAAATTGTCTTTCCACATGTTTATCATTCCTTTTGTATTACAGATGACTGTAACAGTGAGAAACAAATATTTTAGTGGATCATCTAAATACTAAACAAAGATGTAAATATTCAGTATGATGTGCAGGGAATTAGTAGTAGCATTAGCAGTAATGGGACTTGCACAGCTAATTCTCCACATAGCTAGCTGAACATGTACCCCAAAGTACTCATCAAGAAAATCAAACTTTCAATTACATTTTAAACTAAAATAGGCTTTAGAGGCTTTCTTTCTCTGAGATAAAACTTTAAAGTAGATTTATCTCTACAAGACTGAACTTCAGGGCTTCACAGTGTTAGTGCCATACTAAAAGTAAACAGAATAAGATTCAAGCATTATTTATAAAAATGATCCTTACTGTGGAATTAAGTCTCTTTGAATCATGCATATTTTTTTATGCAGTATCTCCACTCTACTGTTACAGAAGTTGAGCACATCACAGTTTTAGTGTATCCACAACACCGCCTGTGAGGTAGTGAAAAGGTCTACCCAACTTGACAATGGAGCTGATACCCTTCAGCTTTGCACATTTGATACTAGACCATCACTTTTCTTTTTCAATAAGTGCCGATGAGCATGTCTGCAGTAAAACTGCCTAGCAGGGAAGAAAGAAACAAGTTTGAAATGTGAACCTAAGACATCTGTCTTATGCCAGCATTCCCCCTCATGGTTTAGATATATCTATGACCTAGCAGGAAGGAGGAGACAGTGAAGGAGTTAATTGTAAGTGACTACCTTCTCATTTTGCATCTTTCAGAGGAAAGGGTCTGACTTCTGCCGGAAGCAACTTAAACTTTTCAAGATAATACCAGCAAGCATCACAGTAAAGATCCAGGTCATGAGGGGTTCCCTAGATACACAGAAATTGATGGATACTGGAAAATGTGTAAGACAGAAAGAAACAAAGCAGCACGGGACCAAAAAAGGTTCTGATTTGAGAAAGCATATTTTATGATTTACTAAGATAACATTTCAGTTACATTTAAAATTGTATACTGCTGACCACGTATTAGAAATTACAAATACTTTATAGCAATAGATGTTGAATTGTACCTCAGCTGCTCTTCCTCTTCACTTCTGATTCACTCTGACTTCTCCTAGCAAAAACCACTTCCTTGTGGGTGAAAGTGTTCCTTTGCACAATTGCCTTATTTATTATGTTGCCTTCAATCATTTTCAGTCCAACTGTATGGCCAGTTCCTAAGCTAAGTAGCCAACCATTATGTTGGCCATTACAACAATGTAACCACTGTAACAATTACAAAGCAAGACTTTGGGGTTATAATGGAGACTTCCAGAAAAACTTCTCAGACACATTAAAAAAAAAAAAAAAAAAAAAAAAAAAGAGGGGGACATAGCAAATGCTAGGAATTTCTAGGAAAGTAATATACAACAAAACAGAAAATACAATAATAACATTGTATAAATCTGTATTGTGCCCACAAAATGAATATTGTGTGCAGCTCTGGTTCCCTCATCTCATCTCAAAACAAAACAAAACAAAAGGATACATTGGAAATGGAAAAAGACCAGACAAAACCAACAAGGATGATCGAAGTTGTGGAGTAAGTTGTCCACGAGGAGTGGTTGAGCCTGAAAAAAAAGACAATGTAGGTCTACAGAGTAATGAGTAGCATGGGGAGGCTGGACAGCAATCAACTGTCCGAAGAGCTGGCCTCTTTAGGCAGATAGCAACAGACCTGTGCCAAAGGACTCTGTGCCTGAAAAAG
Organism: Athene noctua; assembly: GCF_965140245.1. Lineage (NCBI taxonomy): Eukaryota > Metazoa > Chordata > Aves > Strigiformes > Strigidae > Athene > Athene noctua. The sequence continues at coordinate 67,053,254 of NC_134038.1, forward strand.
CTTTACTTACTTTCTAGGGGAGACTGGGTGAGCATCTGAAAGAGAGATCCACCGGGGTTACTAAAGAAACAAACCACGTCTGGTTCAGGAATCCCCCAGTGTAAAAAAAAGTTGAAGGCTGTGAGAATATTAAGGAGGAACTCGCATGCATGCTTGCCCAATTCTTACCTAAAACCTTTGTGCACTTGTGGCCACTGTTGGAGATAATCCAAAGCTAGATGGCATACAAGGCCTTTGAACCAGCAGTACAGACAGGTAAATTTCTGGTTAACTCAATGTATGCCTTGGAATCTGAGGTGGATTTTAAATCAGAAAAAGTCTGATAAACTTTTTGGCTCCAGAAAAACAATATCCAAGAAATATTCCATAATCCAAACTAGCCAGATCTATTTGCCCCACCTTTCAGCACAAGGCACTTTTTTGGCAGAGCTGAACAATGACTTTCTGCTTATCTCATAAAGGGGAAGAAAGAAGGCAAGGACCACTCTAGAAATCTTAAAAGTAGAGTTGTAACATTTAGTCAGCGGAAAAACACCCCAAATGAATGTGAGTATTCTCAGTTTTAATTTGTTTCTGAAATTCCCTGAAGTTTTTATTGAATAGGCAGTTGCTCATGATCTGCACGTGTTAGAGAAGCAGCAGAATCAGAATCATTTGACTAATGAAGCAAGAAAAATTAAAAACAGTTTTTAAAACATTTTAATATAAAATGATTATGGATGCAAGCTGACAGTATCACACCTCTGGTCTGCAATTAAAAGACATTCTGAATCCCTCTTTCAAAGTTGATTGGTTTTACAAAAGAAATGTTTACTAGTTAAGTATGGTGGATGAACTGAATAAATGAATGTTTGTTCAGCTGATTCACCGCCTTCTATTTTTTCCCCCTGAATACAGTTTGTATTTTCTTGTGTCAGGAAGTGTTGGAACCTGGACAAAGAATGAAATCCGCACCCTGCTAAATTAAATTGAAATTTTACCATCGACTTGAATGGCACTAAGATTTGATACAATTTCTAAGGCCTTGTATAAAAACAAAAAAGTGGACCAACTTTCTTTGGCTGGTAAAACTGCCTCATATGGACACTCTCTTTTTTTAGTTAGAATAACTTGTAGAGATTAGCGATGCCAATGTAATTTGATCCTATAACAAGAGATGAATGCGCACAAAAGACAGTCCCACTAAAAGCTTTTTAACTGAGTTAACTCAACCTTCTTCTTAAGAAAAGTAAAACCACTTAGTTGACCATACAAATGAAACTGAGAATATCTGATACACCATTGCTACAGCGCATACTGAAAGCTGATCAGTAGTTCTGAGTGGGACAAATCCTCTTCAGCTCCAGTGGGAACGAAAAGATGTTGGGGAAAAAACCCACATATCTCAATGAAATTCCAGTCATGGGAAAGTTCCCATGTAGGGCCACAACCCCAGCAACACTTGTTTTAATGTTTTATCTCCTTTGGTTTTGGACAGCTAAGGCTTCCCAGGCAAAGTGCTGCAGGTGCATGTTTCCTGAGTGCCAGCAACACGAGCTCCCACCAGCTAGCGATGCTTGTTTCACCCTGCTCTTGTCAGCAGGGAAATTCTACTGTGGACCAGGTGTTGTAGATAGTTTCTGTACCTGCGTCCTCTTTGTATAGGCTTTCCTGTGCCACTGTTGCAGGGGTAGATCAGCAGCAGCTACTGTAAACCATTCCTGCATCAAGGTCACAGTGAGAGACTTGTGAACATGCTGGAAAAGACCCAAATAGCCAGTGCAACCAGTGAGGAAATGTTTCTCTCAAAATAAAATCTGCTTTGCCCTAATTGCTTTTTCTCCTGCTTTTACACTCTATTCAGTGTTACTGCCATTGTGAATATGTTAATGTATAATAAACCTCTTCTGTTCCATTACCACCCGGGAGACCTACTTTCTGCAATATTATACAAATGATCCTCAACCAAATCTGAGCTGGTTTTGCAGCAAATTACACTAAAAGGGCATTGGATCAGAATTCCACCAACTGTAAAAAACTACAGCAGTAGCAGTTGACAAAAAAACAACCCACAGTATTTTGCTTATATCCGGAAGACAGTTTCAGAAAATACTGCCACATATTCCACAAAACACCCCTCAGTCAAGAATTACTGGAAGAGTTTGATTTTTTTCAGAGATGTATATTAGAAGGGGATCTCATTTCAAACATCACTGCGCTTCTGAAAGACTGTGAGAGAAAGCAATGTTCACTGTAACACAGTAATGGCTGTTTTCCATGACACAATGGAAACTTTATCATCAGTTCTTGCCAGCACAAGCCTTTTGACAGTGAAATCAGTGTATCTGTAATAATAATACATTGAAAAAGGCAACAGAATTTTGAAATGCTCTACTGGAAAAAGATGTATCTTTGGGAACATAATGTAAGTATCTGGGAAGTTCTGTGTTTATTGAGCAACGCTCACTGAAATACCATCCCCAGCAGGAGTAATCTGAGAATCTCTGTATAAGGAAAGATTGCTGAGAAGAGCTCAGCATGTTAAAGGAATTGCACATCTGGCTCCTGGTCCTGAATCCTTGTATCTGAAAACTATGAATGATCTCACGTGGAAAAAGAAATGGCTGCAAGCTCTTCCTTAGTCAGATGTACACCAGTTGTCTGCCTTTCTAGGACTCTCCATGCTTTTCGACTACATTGGTGATACAAAACATTTTCTCTGATAACTGTACAGGAATACACACAGTCATTAGATCTATAAGAGACCATTCAAAATTGATCACAGACATGCAATACAAGTTTGAATCTGTCTGTAATTCAGGAAGTCTAACTCCATCTACACGTCAATTTTTTTTTCTGAGATATCTTTTGCCATCAGAGGTAGTATTTTCCCAGACCTGAAGGTGGAACTCTTGTTCCTTTGAAGATCTTTACATGAGTGACATAGCCTTTTGCATTGTCATTTTTCCCTTGAGGAAATCTGGACTTCTCTGAAGTCACTGCTGGGTTGTCTGGGAGATCACATGCAATGGTAGCAGAACTGGACAGTCAGGTATGTATGTTGTGTTCACAATGAAATGTACCAGGAGTTCTTCAGATGTCGCCTGTTAGAACTCACAAAAAAAAAAAAAAAAACAACCAAAAAAACAAACAAACAAAAATCTTTCTCTTTGGGAATATCCTTAGGATCCTATTCCTTCTTTTGCTGCTACCTAAGTAGAGTTCTTGGTCTTGGTCTTCTTCTGGAGTGATCAAGTTTAAGGAAAGGAAAGACCAAGTATAATCCTGTGGTTGTACCACCTCCCTATCAGACCCCACAGAACCTCTGCCAATGTATTCTGCACCAAAATTGCAGCTGTGTATGCTTGAGGTACAGTGCTTCTTTGAAAAAAATCTCCCTTTTTTTACTGACAATTTTGTATTGTTTCCAAAACAGATTCACAATTTAAACCTATAGCCATATTTCTGGTCTCATTTTTCTTTAGTTCTGCTTTCAGAATTTTGTCCTTTTCTGAAAGCCAACACTGCTTCTACTCCTCAAACATCTCTAACCCAGACAAGTACTAGTAGGCTTATGACAAAGGTACCTCTCCACCTGCATTGGATTGTGCTTTTAAAATATCTTACATTAAGGCATATTTTCCACACTTTTCATAACTTTCTTCTGGACTCTTTCCAATATTTAACATCCATTTGAAGTGGAAATGCCCAAACTAAATATATTATTTCCACTATTAATGGTTTAATCAGTTCTATAAACAAGGGTAATATTCATTCCAATTGTATTTGTTGTTTCTTTGGTTTTGCTCCAGAGTATTAGTTAGCAAAACCTTTGTTCTGGGACCTCACGTTCAGTTGCTTATGTATCAAAATGTCCAGGTCCTCTTTAGCATTGTCTCATGCCAGCCATTCTCCCTAAGATTCCAGGCGTCTTGGAGGCTTTGTCTTGAATGCACAGCCTCCGGTTTTACCATAATGAGAGTATTTGTACGAGTGAGAAGATCTCACAAAGCAATTCAAAAGAGCTTATCTAAGTGATCTGTCCTTATCTTTATTTACAACAGCAAAACAGTGATTTGATATTTTTGTCTAGCTCATTTCTAATGGCACCAGACCAAGAATAACACCACCCAAAAAGACAACCTTATGAAAAATCTTCACTTATAATTACTTGTCTTGAGAACTGCCACCTGAATTACCTATCAACTATGCAGAATTTGTATTCCATGTTGTATTTATGAGAACAGCATACTGTTCTACCTCAGATGGACGCTGTTTCATCAGCATTGTTACCTTTATCAGCCAAACTTAAATTCAAACGTGTTCAGCCAAAACTTTTTCATAAATGTGTGTTGACTGGCATTTAATTATTGGCATTTAATGACTGTATCTCAGGTCAGCACTTCCATAATTCTGCCCCATATCCGCATCAAACTGGCTATGCTGGGCTAGCCTGTGTCATCCTCTTTACCCTTTTTAAAATATATGTTCAGTGTAAGCTTTTTTTTTAGTACTCTGGCATTCCCCAGTACTCCATTGTCATTCCAGCAGCTGTATTGTGAGCAACAGAACAAATGAAGACACTGGATCCTATGGATGTAGATCCTTTAACCCCTAAATAACCTCCATTACAGTAACTACAATTTATTCTCCGTTTGCCCTATGAAAATCCCATCCAGCAGTCTGGAATTACGTATATGCAAAGTGTATGGATAATATATACATACTGATTGTCTGGCTGATTGCTGCTAACACAAATGTGTAAGAGCTGAATTTTTTGCTTGCTGTTCCTTTGCTGAGGAAACAAATTTAGGTTTATTTCCTCGGTGACATAGCAATTTCCACAAAACTTACAGGACTGTAATACCTTTCTCTAAATTAAATTTGAACCAGCCAAAAGGGCATGGAATGACAGGCAAATGAACAAATAATGCAAATCTTGTTCAGAACATGAAAATCAACTTAAATTTGTCTTTGATACTTTGGAGATCTTAAGTCTGTTCCATTAATGTAGTTGAGTTCAGTTAAAAAATATTCTAACAGTAGCGTAACATAGTTGCTCTACAGATACTGCCAGGTAGCCAGATAGTTTTTCACTTCTATTCAGAGGTGATAAAACGATCAGAAGTGATACCAGACTGCTTTTGGAAGTTTTGTTCTACCTGTCCTACAGCTGCCAGGAGTGGGTGCTACTGGCAGCGCTGCGGTGTTGGGGTAGGATCCAATGATCAGTGCCAGGCATAAACAGGCTATGCTTATTTTCAAAATACAGGTCAGAAGTATTTGCTAGATAGTTATTTTCTGAATGCTGTTAGAAACAGTGAAGGTTCGTGAGGGAAGACCCTCACTGGTTGGCATCTGTCCCCTGCAAACCCATGCTCTGTATCCCCAGGGTCCCCCCCGGCAATTTGGTGTTACTTAAGCTACATGCCAAAGCAAGCAAAAAGGTTGGTAGTGCGGAATTTAGGAAAAGTGCTTAAAATGAACCTTTGGCTCTCTTTCAGAAGAAGTTTTCTGTCTCGATGAGTCCTTATCCCAGCCGACCGGTACTCGCCCCCGGTCCAGGGCAGCTTCTCCTCCTCCTTCTCCTCGGCCCCGGCCCCGGCCCCGGCCCCCTCCCGCCTCCGACCTGCCGCCCAGCACCCCGAGTTACGGAGGGAAATAAACACGGGGAAAATGGCCCCGGGCGCAGCGAAGGCGGTGTGGGTGTGTGCGTGTGTGGCGGGCGGGGGCTGGGCCGCTTCCCACCGAGGGGGAGCCCTGCGTGCCGGCTCCCGCCCAGTGTCCCGGGGCCGCCGCTGGCCGCGGTCCTCGTCTCGGCCAGAGCCGCCGCACGGTGAGGGGCCGCAGGCGGGGGGGTGGCGGCGGCGGTTGGGGCCCGCACACGGCCGGGGGGCGGCGGGGCGCGGAGGAAGGGAGCGAGGGGGCAGCGGCAGCCCCGGCGCCGCGCTGGCAGGACGGGCAGCGGGGTCGGGGCGGCTGCCGGCGGCCTCGTTGCTTTCGCTTTCGCTTCCCGCGGCGGCGGGTGGGGGGGCAAGAGGGAGGCCGGGCCGGGGCCTGGCGGCGCCCCGCCGTGCCCTGCGCTCGGTTCCTGCGGACGTGGCCGGCCGGTAGGAGCCCGCAGCGCGGCCCGTGGCGGGGAGAGCGGCGCCGGTTCTCCCGACCCCCGGTTGCTGCCCCTCAGCGAGGGCCGCGGCGGGGCCGCCGCCCGCTCACCTCGGCCTTGCGGGCCGCGGCCCTAGGCCGGGCCCTGCCGCCGCTGGCAGGCCCGCGCCCCCCGGCCGCTCCTCTGCCCCGGCCCGGGGGCTCGCCGGCGAGGCTCGTCCTGCTCCCCCGCCCCTGCTCGGGTGAGGGCGGTTCTCGTCGCCACCGGCGGCCGAGGAGCGCGGCGGGGGGGCAGGAGGTTCCCCGGCCGTGTGGGTGCCGCCGGGAGCGGCTGGACGCGGAGGTCAGGCAGCGGGGAGGCACAGGCTGATGTGCCGGCGGAGGGGCTGAACCGAGCCAGAGCTTGTCACACCAGCTTGCATTACTTAATTTATTATTTTTAAAAAAGAGTAGAAGCATATTGTGTCGAATTGTTTAGCCCGCCATTCCCCAAGCTTCTAAAAGTGTAAGTCGGGAAAAAAACCCTAGTATAGTCCACTTGAAGCCTTGATATATGACTTAAAGCCATTATTCTTATGCTTCTACTCTCTGCACGCAGCCCTTGCTTTTCAGGGGTGAGGTACAGGAAGGGTAGGCCTCCGTCACCTCTTGGTTGCTGGGGTGAGACCAGAAGTGTAGTTCAGTAATACAGAAAAATCAGTGTTGGGGCTCTGATTGCAGGTTGAACTGTGTTGCAGCCACCTATTGCAGGTGTCCGTCCACTACAGACTGTCTCCACCAGTTCAGCTTTGTTCAAAAAATGCTGACCTGTTAGTCATGAGGCATTTTCTGCCCTTCTGCAGCTGTCTTAAACATGTAGAAGCAATACAAAATGCCTGTCATCTCCTCTGATTTCTCCAAATGCAGTCATGTGCCCTTGCCTTGCTTGGATCAAGTTTATCTTGCCAGGTGATCCACAAGTGCACAGATCTTCTGGGAATCACAGCCTGTTACATACAGCTGCTAATTCTGGTTGTCCTGTGGGAGATCCTGCACACACGGCTCTTTATCTTACTGAGTAGTTTCGTGTCACTTTGTGAGCACACAGGGGCTGGTGACAGTGCCTTATTTCAGCCTAACAAAGCAATTTTCCTTTGGTTCCTTTTACAGGCAAAGAAAAAAGATGTAATTCACACACAAAGTGCAGTTTTGCTGGAACCCACCACAGGAGCGTGTTCTTCACTAACTGCGGACCTCAGCCAATAGCGATAGTGAATACTCTGTTACTACAATTTTGGGGCTGGTACTACTATAAGTGTTTCAGGTCACCTTAGTGAGAAAGCCATTGTAAGTCTCTTCATTCTAGCATCCATATTCTAATTTATTTGATTTACAGTGAGAAAAGGAAAAACCTTTTTGGACTTAAAACCCTTAAAAACAAGACATGTGCTGGAGGTACTTTTTCTAGTGGAAGTGGTTGTCTAAAGTGCCATAAGTGAATTAAAATCAAGTATGTGTGTTAACATGGTGTTTCCCTGGGCAAGCAGAACTCTTAGGATTTATTCTGCATTTTTCCTACCATATTTGAATGGAGAACACTAGGCAGTTTAACAGAAGTTCATGAGCATTACATTTGATGTGTATTAACAGCATTTACTGAAATTTGTAACAAGTTACAAGTATATTGTCATACACAGAAAGAATTTTACTTCTGACTGGACTGCAACTATGTGACTGTGTGCTTTCTGTGCACTGCCACGTAGTAAGTAGACATTTTATGTTAGTGTCAGAATTAAATTCACACTTTCGCTGTTGGGAATTGGATGCCTTAAGATTCTTTTACCCCTCAGAATTATTTGATTTAATTAGTGAAATAAGATTGCATATGCTGGTTGGACCTTCAAAAACTGAAAGAGGAAGTGATCTGTTTTTGAAAAATTTTGTTTGCTTTACATACCCGTTTATTTGGTAAAGCAAAGATCAAACCAGTGGAACTCCTCAGGTTCTTTTGCTCTGTTCATTACCAGCAAGAGCATGTGGTCTAATTCTTCGTGGAAGATACACTTCAATAATTTTAAGGACATGGGGTCAACAAACTGGATAAGGAATTTTTCCCTGTCATGGGTAGTAAGAATCATAGATGATTTTCACGTTAAATGCAAATATCAAGTTAATAGTATTCTTTTATGTTAATTTTACTTCACAATTACTGTTTCAGTTTGGGGCCAGTATACATTAAGAAGGGAGACATATATAAATTTTGTCACTACCTAATAGTTTGATAATGCTGCTACAGTATGCTTTGGACACATCTTTTTTATTAACACAGTTGACTGAAAATTGTTCTGCATTTGGGTCGTGATCACTTCTGGATAAGTGTTATTTCTGTCAATGAAATATAATTGAATTTTGGTGCATGAATTTTGAATGTTAAAAGTATTTTACTTAAAAGATAACCTCTAACAGGCCTGTAGCATCAGCGTTTGAAAAGACAAGATTCTGTAATTTCTTTATTTATCAAAATCTCTTGCATAGTGAATATAATAAAGGACAGTTAATTACAAATGGTTTTATCTAACTTTTAAAATTACTGATTTAATGATATGGTATTCTGTTGGGCTTTTTTGCTCAAACTTGAATTTATTTTAGAGAATCAGAGCCATGTATTCCAGTCTCAGAGAATTCAAGATTTTGTTGTGCTTGGAACTTGATAAACACCTGTAGGAAGGACTGTCTAAGCCCCTGTTCAAGTGACAGTCCTGTACAGAAGTGGTCAGGAAGGGAAGGTGATCTGTCACATAACCATGTGGTGTCTGAATGTCACTCTCTGAGAGAGGGCTCAGAAATTCTGCAGGTTCGTGTACATGCTGACTGCAATTCAGATCCAAGGACAGAGACAAAATTATCTTCTTAAAAAGCTGAAGTTGAGAGCAGTGTTTTTTGCTTGCCTGAGGAAAGTGGTTGATAGGCTGGACAGAGCTGCTATTTGGAGGAATCTTGATGGGATGGGGAAGGGCGCTGACAGAAACCTCATAAATTCCAGCAAAGGCAAGAAGAAAGCCTTGCATCTGGGATGGAATAGCCTGATGACTAGAACAGGCCATGGGAAGACTTGATGGAGAGAAGCCTTGCAGAAAAGGACCTGTGTGTGGTGGTGGACCACATGCTGAATAAGAGTCCGAAGAACTGCATCGTGGGCTGTATTAGTAAATGCAGCTGAGGGACAGCAGGTCAGGGGAGTGACTCTTCCCCTCTATTCAGCACCTGTGAGACTAGCAAGGCGGTTAGGGGCCTGGAGCATCTGATATTTGAGCAGAAACAGAGAGGTGGATTTGTTCAGCCTTAAGAGAAGGTGCCAGAAGGGGAGATCTTACTGCTGTGCGTTGGAAGCTGCAGAGCCAGGCTCCTCTTGGAGGTGCGTGGCAGGGGGATGAGAGGCAATGGACACAAGCTGGTTTAGCTGCGATGAAGGTCGTTTTGGTTTTGGTTGGTTGGTTTGTCTCTCAACCTGGAGAATGGTCAAACACTGAAGGAGGGGTCTAGTGAATGTTTGGAGCGTCCATCCATGGAGGTGTTAGAACTTGACTGGACAAGGGGCCTGTGCAACCACATCTAATTCAGCTTGTATTGGGTGGCGTATGAAAATCCCTCCCAACCTAAACTGCCTTGTTGTTCTGTGATTACTCAAAAACTAGGCATTATAGTTTTAGAAATTAGTTGTTAAAAGTTCTGTCTAAGAAACGCAAACCCAATAAATTATGCAAGAAACCTTAAGATTTCTTTGAAATTGCACCTGGAATGAACATGAGGTCATCACAAAAACTTGTAATGTTAATTTTATTTGCCATATTATATGAACTTAAAAAAAGGGAAGACCTTGCATATTTTCTTATTGGTAATTTATGGCTTAGAATTTTTGTTACTAAAACTACTGTAATGTTTGAGAGAACATTAAGCAGGAGACCTGATGAGAACGTAAGGACTTTTTGTATTTCTTTCTTAGTTTCTCACACCTACTCTGCAGTGAATTTTAGGCAGTAGTGCCTTAGAGATTTGTAGACACTGTCATGAAAGCTAATTACTGTCTGGAAATTTTTAAGGTGAAGAAAATGACTATCCAGAGCCCTGCATGCAGACAAATCTTTGAATTTAAAACTGCTCTTTATTCAGATCACCTACTCCAGACATACGGCCATTGGTTACATTAACTCTGCTTTCAGAGTGGTCCAGTTTATAGGTCATCTAAACTGTCAATTTGGACTCTTATGTCATTAAAGATTAAGGGCAAAATTATAATGGATTTAGCTTAGTCTGCTATATTTGTTGTAAGACAGAGTGTGCCGTGGGTTTCTGTGAGTTCATGTTGTGTGGTAAGTTTGAAGTATTTCTGTCATCACTTCTTCAAGATGATTCAGTATTAAAGAAAAGCATGACATGGCTACTAAATATCTTTAAGGAACCAATGTTTAATTAATTGTAGCTCATAAATTCATGTATTAGCATATAAGCTGTCACGAAATTAAACATGCGTTTGAAGAGGAGGCACTGAAGTTTAGAGTATGATGCTTTTCATCTTTTGCTTATTGCAAAAAAAGTCTGTTCTAGACTCAAAATGGAGTTCAGTTGTGAGATACAAGTAACTGTTTCAAAAGTGTTAGGGATTGTAGTGACCAAGGTACAATACAAGAACCAATGTATTATCTTCTTGCATTTAAGCTACTGTTAGAATGGTGGAAAGAGTAAATCAACACAAAAGGGTAAAAGTTCTTTTTACATCCCAAAAAAGGTGAAGTCACCCATTGCATGTTTATTTGAAGATTTGTACAAAGAACTCTTAACATTAAATTAATTGGGTTAGAAGGGGATTTCTAAGATTGTTTGGTATTATGTATCTGTAATTTGAAGTGGGGGTGATTTAGCAATGACTGCAAAGTCAGTTGATGAAATAATTTCCTTCTGAGATTTGAAAAAGGAAAAAGTATCACTGAAACCTTACAGATTGACTTCCCCTAGCTTGGTCTACTCTCAGTACATACTCAGTTTTCCAGAGTTTTCAGTTTCTTTGTGGGGTGGGATACATAAACGAGGAGAGTCTTTCTGTTAGCTTTTTGTTCTTCAGAAAAACACATAATTGTTTTGTTTGTAGCTGTGTTGGAAATGGTGAGTAATCTGCAACTATTTTCCTCTAGAAACTCGTCTTCCCTTTGCCAGAAGCACTTTCAGTTTTCTTACGGGCCTAATGGAAGATGTTTACCTCTTGACTCCTTTGAAGGTGAGGGAGTTTTGTACATATCCTCCCTGCAGCCTACAGGTAAGGGCTGTGTCTGAACTTTAAGCAGTTCAGTCGAAGACCCAGGGTCATCAACTGGTGTGTGCCTTCAAGTTCTCTCTTCCTGCAGATATCATAGGTCTCAGAAAAATCTCAACCCTCCCTCCACACTTTCACACCATAGTTAGATGTGAGAAGAATAATGTCTAATTTAATTGTTAATAATATGTTTGGCTGTGTGAAAAACAGGAAGATATTTTAATCTATTACATTCTGCTGTGCCTCATCTCTACAAGGAGGATTATGCCAGTTTAATTATTTTCAATTAGTTTGGTTACTGGAAGAGGAAGATCAGGGAAAGCCTGATGCAGTTGCTGTTGTGATGTAGCACAGGTACTTTCATATAACCAAGTTGACACCTGTCTTTTACTGGCACTTGTGACAACCTTTCTCATATGTGTCTGCAGTTCAACTTCTTGTTTTTGTTAAAAAAGGAGTACACAGAAAGAAAATCTCATTTAAATAACCTCTTTATACAGTATTAAAACTACAAAATTACGTCACAATAATTTTTTCCTTCCCCTTGTGTGCATTCAGCATAATGGGATTCTTTTATATTACTCATATGCTCTGTAGATAAATGCTATTATATACAGTTTTACATATCTTTCATGTAGAGAAATGAAACTCCAAAGTTATGTTTTATGCATGTACAGGAAACAGAATTCAGGCTGCTTATGTACATACCAATCCTGCAAATATTTTAGCAACCTGTTTAAACCCCCTGGTAGGTGATGCCTTAGTCATTTTCAGAAGGGGTCAAATGCAATTTGGAGTTCAAATCATCGTTCAGGATTCTTTTAATCTTTCTAGGAAATGGACTTCCAAAATTAATTTTATTTTGGTGTCTTTTCAGGACATGTTTTACAATTTTTAAAGTAATTGAGAATGTAAATTGTCAAAACGTGAACTCTGATCAAGCAAAGCATCTAGTTGGAAGTTTTTTTCAAAAGCTTCCATCTATTGTTATGCTGCAAAGCATGTCTGCATCTGCCTTAATTGATTAGCTATTTTTTTGTTAGTGTTGTTTTATCTATGAAAAATGATACACAAAGCCTGCAAATAACTGGAAATAATATATTTAAATACAAACACAGTATCCAGATTTTCTGTAGTTAATATTACTCAAATGAGATTTTGGAATACATGTGATTCGTGTAAAGACTGATTCACCTTATTTTGCTTTATTTTAAAAGGTGATTCTAAATTACTGCATTTCTGTAAACCTTTGGTTTTTAGGGGTTTCTACCTTGGTGAAAGTATACTGGACAAGCGTTGACTTGAAAGCTGCTTTTAGGATGTCTGAAGATGATGAAAAAGTTAAACTCCGTCGAATTGAACCTGCCATTCAGAAATTCATTAAAGTGGCAATCCCAACAGATTTGGAAAGGCTAAGGAAACACCAAATAAATATTGAGAAGGTCAGTGTTCACTTTTTACTAATGTAGTTCTTTTTACAGTATAGAAGCAGTCATGCTGCAAGATTATATAGAGATTTTGATGAAAAATTGATTATGAAATGCTTTAACTCAAATCTGGCTAAAGACGAAACTTGTGTATTGTCTGGTAATTCAGTGTTACAAAGGCCTTTAAATTTGTAGCAACTAATTAATCTACAGAGTGAGAAACATTACTATTTTGTGTTAAAAAGTTGCAAGGAGAGCAGCATAATATTCTTACTTAATTTTTAAGTCACAGCGGTTTGCTGCCAACTATTCTGAGTAATTTACTGTTTATACATAGCTTTTTCTCTACATCTTTTTAAACTGAGTTGATAGAAAGATTGAATTATTTAAGTAAATAGAAAAAGAGTTGTATCAAAAGTATAGCATGTGTATATGCTTCTTGTTGACATTAGCTTACATTTGACAGTGAAGCTGAATATGCTTCCAGGAAGTTACATTCTTGCATACACTGTGGCAGTGCCTGTACTGTTAAAATAAACATGCCCAGGACAGTTGTCTGCCATGAAATGCCCTATGTCCATATTATTAAATCCTCATAGTCTGCAGAACAGGGTGGCTGCATCCACACTGCTAATGGGGAGTAGCCTCTGTTCTGTGTTCATAACTCCTTAGCTGTTTTCAGGAATTGTTTATGTGAGTGAGCTCTTTGGCATGGCCAGGGACAGTTCTGATCATTTAACAGCACAGATGACCAGATTTCAGACTTGAAACGTCCTCAGTCTCTGTTTGCTAGTATAGATATAGCCTGTAGAAACAGAGAAATTAGTTTGTTGAGGAAGGTAGTAAGAGATTTACTAAAACAGGTGACACCAGTATAAACGAGAAGAGAGTGAGTGACTCAGAAACATACTTACAGTCGTAATACCAACATTGCAATGGAAGTTTTGAAATGACCATACAAGACTTATTTGTTTAGAAAAGATTATACTTACCACCACTGAAAAATCCCTGACAGTGAGCATCTGTAGTTCTACACAGTTCTGCACATGTCTCTAAAAGAAATCATACCTTGTATTTATTTGAACAGGCTTATTCACAAGGTATAAAATCAAGTGTATATGTAAATCTGGATGGTGTAGGACAACCATCTGCATTTTTTTTAACACTTTGGGAGGGAATAAAGAAATTGAAAGAAAATAAGTGAACATGATTTCCTGAAAGGTGTGGTCTGAAGGGTATGTATAATGTATTTTAAAACCGTTTTGCATTTTGCTGCTGTTACTTGTTCACAATTTTTTTCCATAAATTTACTGTAACTTTACTAAGTGGGTAGCCTTTTGGATGAAGTTTTCCATGCCAGGTTTCTGCCTGGAGTAGATGGGGATGGGGAAGGAGAGAAAATAGTTCCATGTATTTGTTTCTGAGAACATAGTCAGGAAATAATGTGTTGTTCAAGTGATAGTAATTTCTTTTAATAAGAAATGCTTAGTTTAAGTGATAGTAAGTGATTGATAGCCTAGTGGTAATTTCTTTTCAAATCAGTGATGTGTGCTAGAATACTTGAGATGTTTTTGTGGGGTCGTTTTTGTCTGGACTGTACTTTTTGTTGCGCCTCAAAACCTGCCATTTTTTGGCCAAGATGTATATTCTGGAAAAAAAGTGGTTTGCAGGTACTCAGTAGATACTGGTTGAACATCACCAGCTGAAAATAGCTAAAGATTTACCCAACACTAAGGAATGCTCCTGTGCTTAGAAATTAGCAGAACTAATTCCTGGAGTTGCTAATTTGATTGGTCCTGCATCAGAGAATGAAAACAGGGAGGTGATTTTTCTATGTTCCCATTGTCTCATCCTCTTACTTTCCCTTACTTCTGTGCAAGAGAAAACTCTTCCTGGCTCATGTAAATAAAGGATAAAGATTTAGGCGGGGGGAGCTTGTGAAGAAGTGTCTCAGGTGGGAGGTGAAAGTGCAGAAATGATGGCTGACCATGGGATGAGAGAAAAACTGGGATAGAGGAAGAGTTGAGGCTGCTGGGACTAATGATGAAAGAAGTCATTTGACTCTTTCCTGGTAAGGCTGTATTAAAGATACAACAAGGATATGAACTGCAATATTCACAAACTGAAAAGTGTATTAGTATGACGTTTGCATGAAGCATAACTTCTGAATGAGGTGACCTATTTTTTCAGTCACAGCATGTTGTTTACTCTTTGTTATTCCATATTTGTGTAATTCATTACATCACCTAGATGCCAGCTGATTCAGCTTTTTTTGCCTTGAATCGTCTGGTTTCAGCAGCCCCGTTCTGAGGTGGCCAGGAGCAGCTTTCTGTTCTGCAGCTTCTCTCACAAAGAACATTTAATTGAGTTACTCTGCACTGTAGCCCTCGTAGAGAGGAGTCAGTCTTAGCTTGCTCTTGGTGTGATGATGGGGGAGGAAGGAGACCCAACTTAAATTACCCTGGAGAGGTGTACAGCCCCCAGGGATCAGTGCGTACGTCTCATTGTGCGTGGCCTTTACCTAGCAGTGGCCACAGAGCTACCTAAGGGCACCTAATGAAGAAGAATGTGGAACAGAACAGGATTCAGAGGTGCCTAGAGGAGAGCATTGTAGTAACAGCTTTTCCGTGCAAGCTGTTTCATTCATATAGAGACAGTCTTGGTAGCTAGGTTGTTCCCTTCTTTCTCTAACCAGAAGTTGCACAACTGGTCATGGAAGCAATGTGCATTTGCTGTAATCCACCAGGAGGGATTTCTTGGTTGCAGAGAGGTAGAGGTTTTGGTCCCTAGTGGGGTTATGTTAAAATTACGTTAAAAGTTACATCTTCAGGTCATCACTTCAGTTAACACCAACAGCATCAATGAGTGTGGAGCAGTGAGGTGTACCATTTTTGAGTCTTGAGGAAGGCATCCAGAAATGAAGGGCTGAAGTTAATAACTACCTGCAAAAGGGTGGCATAAAAGCTACAGCCTTGCCTGAGAGGAACTAGCAGGTGATCACTGGGAAAAGGTAGTCTGTTGATGAGAGGAGAGAGCTGACCTGCCAGTGCAGAATGGGAAGTGGTTAGCTGTACACAAATGGTTTTGTTGCACTTTGAAGGTAAAGATAAATTTTTGATGTGTGTCAGGTAGTAGTTAGGGAGAGACAATGGAGGGGATGAGCCTAACAACGCTGCTTGATTTTTTTTGAAGAGTATTACTTGGTACAGCTGAACAGATTCTTTGCTAAGTGTTGTCCATATATGTAAAACCTTCCTCATTCAGGATATATCAAGAAGCTTGAAAAGGCATTGGGTGCTGCAATAAGAAACAGAGACATGATCAATTATTACCTTGTGTAGTACTTACCGGTGTGAGAGATGATCTTGGGAACTGCTGTGTTTTGCAGAACTTGGTCAGTGGGGACGGGTAGCCAGTTACTGGTTGATCCTGCTGAAAATCTCTTTATGTATTTAGACAAAGAGTAATTACACTGTATCTAGCCAGATAGTGTTACCATGGTGTCAGGGTAGGGGTGAAATACGTTCCACTTAATTTAGACATGTGTTGGTCAGCTGAAGTCTTTATTGGCCCAGCAACTCATTTGCATCAAGCATTCCTGTTTTGTGGATGGAAGGGGAGATCATTGCAAGAATAGTTTTCTGTGTCTAGAAGAAAATACAGAAAATATTAGCACTCAGGATAAAATGACTCTTTAGGTTAGTTCTGATGTAACACTTTGTTCAAAGAATTGTCAGAGAGACCCATGCTTAGCCAGAGTCTAATTACAGACAATACAGACTGCAGTGTTTCCATAATGGCATTCAGTGACCACAATGAAATACCAAGGTGCTTTATTGAGCAGTTGAATTTTATATTTTGAATGTAAAACTCTGATGCTATCTAAAAGTACCTGGTTTGGACATTTCTTGACATTTTCAGATTGTTGATGGTCTCAGTGTGAATCACAGAATCGTCTAGGTTGGAGAAGACCTTGAAGATCATCCAGTCCAACCATTAACCTCACACTGACAGTTCCCAACCATATCCCTCAGCGCTATGTCAACCCGACTCTTAAACACCTCCAGGGATGGGGACTCCACCACCTCCCTGGGCAGCCCATTCCAACGCCTCACAACCCGTTCTGGAAAGAAATGCTTCATAATATCCAGTCTAAACCTTCCCTGGCAAAACTTGAGGCCATTCCGTCTTGTCCTATTGCTCGTTACTTGGTTAAAGAGACTCATCCCCAGCTCTCCGCAACCTCCTTTCAGGTAGCTGCAGAGGGCGATGAGGTCTCCCCTCAGCCTCCTCTTCTCCAGACTAAACACCCCCAGTTCCCTCAGCCGCTCCTCGTACGACCTGTGCTCCAGACCCTGCACCAGCTTCGTTGCCCTTCTCTGGACTCGCTCGAGTCATTCAATGTCCTTTTTGTAGTGAGGGGCCCAAAACTGAACACAGGAATCGAGGGGCGGCCTCACCAGTGCCGAGTACGGGGGTAAGATCCCTTCCCTGTCCCTGCTGGCCACGCTATTGCTGACACAGGCCAGGATGCCATTGGCCTTCTTGGCCACCTGGGCACACTGCTGGCTCCTGTTCAGCCAGCTGTCAGTCAGCGCCCCCAGGTCCCTCTCTGACTGGCAGCTCTCCAGCCACTCCTCCCCAAGCCTGTAGCGCTGCTGGGGGTTGTTGTGGCCCAAGGGCAGCCCCCGGCATTTGGCCTTATGGAAACTCCTCCAGCTGGCCTCAGCCCATGGCTCCAGCCTGTCCAGGTCTCTCTAGAGCCTCCCTACCCTCGAGCAGATCAACACTCCCACCCAACTTGGTGTCATCTGCAAACTGACTGAGGGTGCACTCGATCCCTCGTGTAGATCTTCAATAAAGATGAATGATCTGTTCAGTAGATATAATAAAATTTGCATATCAGAAAAATTCTTAAATAGTTGTAAACATAGTTCTTAAAGTGTTAACTGCACTTCCTCTAGAGCAACACTTATGAAAGCAAGAAGTAGCAATGCTTAGTGTGGTTTGTCTTTCTGATTTCAGAATACTATTAAAAATTTCTGCATCCCTAGACATCCCTAAATCCTGGCAAATTTGATATTTGAATTAGTATTTAATAGATAATTAGAAACAAGTAACTATGGATAAAACCTTGAAAGAAGCAATTGTTAACTGTACCAGAAGGTATTCAGCAATACTGAAGACTTCAGAACTTCTATGTATTGACAAAAAAATATGATACAAACAATACATCTGAGTATAAAATAATCTTTAAATGCCAGATTCTTTAAAAAGCCCATACTCATTGTAATGTCTTTAAAAGTTGAAGTTTCTCTCTTTTTTAAAAAAAACCCAAACTTTTCTGGCTGTAAGAACTATAAATATTCTAAAGTTTATTGATAAATTTATGAGAAAGTGAGGATAAAAATGTGGCAAATTGGAATTTGAAATCTGTCACTTGATAATTTTAGATTATCAGAACACAAGCAATGGTTTGGTTGAAATACTTCCATTATAATTTGCATTTTACATGCATTTTAGCCATAATGAATGTGTTACAGTACTTTTATGAGCTGTCAGCATCAGCAGCTTAAATGGTTTTCTCTGAAATACTTTTTGTAAAATTAACTTTCAGCCATGTAAACTAAACATCCCTAGAGGTAAAAGGATAATTTTGTAAAATCTGATCATGTTTATTTTACAGGCTACTTTTAAGCAAAAATCACTAATTATGTCAAATTGCTTAGAGCAGCAACATTATTTACTTATGATGAAGCCAATATCACTAACCTCATTTCATGAATATTGATTTAAACCTTAGGTTCCAGAGATAGTCCAAACAATTAATCTACTAAATCACTGTTTGAAGAAACTATAAAATCAATATATAATGAAATTTGACCTTGAGTACCCCTTTTCAGAGGAAGTTGCTACCATAAATCCATCGCCATTGCTTCTCAACTATTTGAGAGTCCCAACTTTCTATATGACAGTTTCTGAAGACTTAAAAATTCATCCTTAAGAAATCAGTTCTCTATTGTTTTTTTTTCTTTTCATGTTTTCCTCAAAGACTTCTTGTTTTCTAAAGCACATTCTGTGGATTGGATGGGCTTTCACTCCAAAAGAGGGAATAAAACGCATGCTTATCCAAAAGAGTTACAACTTTGTTAGATGAAAGAAATTGTCATGGTACTGTAGGAAGGTGGAGATTTTTGTTGGTGCTATGCAATAATCCTTACAAAAAAACCTCAGTGCTGTAAGACATGTCATCCTTATCTCTGTTACTTTCAGTTTTAATCTCATTTTCTGTGTTTGTGCCAAAGTTAAAGGATGTTGTGTGAAACACTTTTTACCTTGGGCTGGGAATCATTGTTTTGTGGGAAGATGTGTAAAGGTGTCACAAAATGAGAAATTAAGACATCTGAGTTTTACTGCAGTCTTCATCAGAGTGTCCACATTTGTGTAAGATATTTATTGTAGAGCTTCTAGAAATGTTGGTGAGCACTACCTACTACAAAAATAAATGCAGAGGATATTATTAAAAGCTTTGAGTTCTCTCCATATCCACTGGATACTTTCAAGGAGAAGTAAAAGTGATCCAAATCATAACTATGAAGGATTCTTTCTTGAGTGATTTGGGTTGGAAGGGACCTTTAAAGACCATCTAGTCCAACTCCCCCTGCCATGGGCAGGGACACCTTACACTACATCAGGTTGCTCAAAGCCCCGTCCAACCTGGCCTTGAACACTGCCAGGGAGGGGGCAGCCACAGCTTCTCTGGGCAACCTGTGCCAGTGTCTCACCACCCTCACAGGAAAGAATTTCTTCCTTATGTCTCATGTAAACTTTCTTTGACTTTAAAAGTGTTGCGCCTTGTCCTGTTAGGCCTTAGTAAAAACAGTCAGTCTTTCTTTTAAGCCCTCTTTATATGATGAAAATCTGCAATCAGGTATCCCTGGAGCCTTCTCAGGGCCAACCCCAACTCTCTCAGCCTTTTTTCACAGGACAGGAGGTGTTCTGGCCCTCTGATCATTTTTGTGGCCGTCCTCTAGACCTGCTTTAACTGGTTAGGATTCCATAGGTGTTTTACTTCATGCGCCTCTTAGTTTTACATATATTTGTTAATGAAAATAATGTCAATACCATCTCTTTTCAAGGTTTGCTATCTTTGAGTCCCCTGGAGAGAACATTGCCCAGGAGTATGGCCTATTTTGTGTTGAATGACAAAGAGAAGTCAACAGTGAGGAATTCTCTGACTACATGAATGTCATTGCTCTGGGTTTATTAAGTCATTGGATTCTTTGAGGTCATCACTAGCATACTGGGAATTTTGAAGCCAAGTAATAAAACTTCTAAATATATAAAGCACATAAATGTGCTGAGCATTTCTAATAGTAATTATAAAGAGCAGTAAAGGTTTCCTGAGGAATTCTTCTTGTTGTTCTTAACTGGAAAACAGGCGTTTTTATTATTCAGCATGTGGACAATACATTACAGTCAATTGAAACTGAAAAGGTAATTTTTCTCCAAACCCCTTCTGTTCCACCCTCAGAAATTCCTGTTTCAGTCGTCTTTCAGGGGTGACTGAATTGGAAGATCTACTGTTGATAAAGATTATTTTTTTTTTACCATTTTATTTATAAAAACAATGGCAGTAGTTTTAATGGCATAATAATTTGTGCAGAAGTTGCTGGTTTCCTCGAATAATCACTTTAATCTGACTGAGTTAAACACTAAACCTTTTCTCTTCTATAACACTACAAAATTCTAACATGAAAGAACTTTTTTCTCTGAAAATAAGAAGTAACTTCAGATTTGTTGTTGTACTTTAGGAAGCTGAGTAACTTGTGATCCTTATTGCTGTGGCCTCTGAAATTATGAAAAGAATTAAGGAAAGGTATAGGCTGTAGATAAACTTTGTTATTGGTAACAAAGCAAATGAGGAAATTGAGGAATTAAACTTTACATAAAAATATCTCACAGATCATGGTAAATATTTTGTCTTGTTATTTAAACAATTAAAAAGATTGGTTTGATGATTTCAGCACATATTCCAGGAATGACTGCTTCTACTTTATTATTTTACTACTCTTTTTCATTACAGCGTCTCTGTATTATTTTTGTTAATTGCCAATAGCAGAGATTGATGTATTTTAATGGTGAAAAAGTTTATATGTGATGATATGCAGTTCTTCTGCAAAGCTTGCTTTCTGCTAGCAGAATGATTACTCTGGTCTCTGTCCCATGGAAAGTGCTGTATGGATAGTTTCGCGCTGAAGTTAGTGAAGCCTCATGCAGGTGCCAAATCTGCCCTGATGTTTCTTGTAACTGTGTTTCTATCTATATAGAAATGGTAAGTGTAAATGTAGACAGTAGTGTTGTGTAATGAATGTGGTTTTCTTTGTAAATAATATCAGATACCATGTCATTCCATATGACCAGTACTGCTTATCCCCTGTTCCAATCCTTTTTCCTCCTTCTGCCCTTCTTTTTACTGATTACCAAGTGATTTATGCAACAGCAATATCAGGGTGCTGCAATATCGCTTTGTTGTTGAAAGCTGATGCTGAAACCCTGGTTATCTGCAATTCAGTAAAATACATTTTACAAAATTATTCACAAAATACATTGCCATTTACCTCTCTAATGTTGCAGTGGAAATGCCTATGACTCAGCTTCTTTATGGTCGATTTTTGAAAATTAAAGCGATTATTTGCTGAAGGTTCCTTTTTTTCTGCATAGACAGTTGGTAAAAATAGCAATTATATGGAGTATTTTTCCTTTATTTTAGTATCAGAGATGCAGACTCTGGGACAGATTGCACGAAGAGCACATTAACGCAGGACGAACAGTTCAGGTAAGGGTATTAAAATGACTGTGATATTAATGGAATTAAATTATATACATAGTACTGGTTACCTCAGGGATGGATCTTCACAGAGATCTATATTTGTACATGGTATTGCTTTACTTCGTTTAAGAGGTGGATTTCCTAATTGCATCCTTTGAGGCAAATAGTCAGAAATGTTTCAGAATTCTTGAATAAGCAGAAGTTTGGAGACCGGTCTTTTACAAACTATCCTCTTACATTACTAAATTAGAAGGCAGGAATTGCAATAAGGGATACTGTTAATTTTAAAGGATGGTTTCAGACCAAACACAGAACATCTGGACCACTAGTTTAGTGTGCAAATCTCTTGTTAGATGCATAATAGCATCAGAGGAGGAAATACCAGACTCATTTGTGAGCATGGCATCATCTCAGTGACTTTGTGCATGGTCACCCATAACTTAATACACAGGGAATCTCACATATTTTTTAAAAAAGTTGCATGTCTTGATGAAAATGATGGAAAAGCTAATGCCAAACGTCAGCCTTCACACTGCTAAATAGCACACAGCCAATGAGCATTATCGATACAGAAAACCACAGAGACCAAATCTGCACTGCAAAGTCTGCTGGTGCAGGTGTGGCAGCTAGTGGTTATAAGATGCTGTACTGGCAAAATTCTGAGGACAGAGCATCTTTGCCAGCAGGAGAGGCACCTTGTGCTGGTCTTACAGATGTTGTTCAGAGGAGGAACATGACTTTGTTGCTGGAACAAATCTATGCTGCATCTAGACAAGCAGACTTTGCTGGCAGGGGTAGCACAGTCCTAAACCACTGTATTTCAAAATTCTAATACTGTAAATTCTCATGTTTGTTGCCATGCCTTACTGACTCCTGTGGGAAATTAGACCAGACTCAAAATATAAAAAACCTCAGAAAGAACAACTTAATCCTGGCTGAACAACAGTATTAGACAGTAGGCAGAGCTGGAGTTACATAACTTTTTTGAGGAGTGGAAGGTGTTAATGAGCTTTTTTTAGTGTAGATGGTAAGAAGTTCTATATATTAAATCCATTTGGTTTTCTGTTATTTGGAGCTTTGAATGTTTATTTTGATTTTTCAGTATTTTAAAAATTTGAATATAAGTTTATTCTTAATATCAAAAGCATCTTCCAAAGGTGGAAGTCCTGTTAAAACCGTGACATTCTAACAGGTGTGGTGTAGTAAGCATGTGTTTGCTTATGTCTGTACTCTGTTTTCAGATCTGAGGGGTAGGAAAGGTTTCTCTTGAAACTATTATCAGTATCATTTGTTTAGCAAAACAAAATCTATCAATAATTAGAGAAAAAGTAATCATGCCGAAGATGCTGCTTTTAAATACATTAAGTACTTTAGTAGTAAAACCTTGCATTTGTCTCTAGAAACATTTATATTTGTCTTGAACCTAAAGCCTGCCATTTTCACTTTCAGCCAAAAGAAATTATCTTATGTTTTATGTAATGCTCATCGCTTTTAGATCTGGATACAAGTTATGCATTAAAGTGGTTCACATTCTGATTTCTAGAGAACAGAATAAGTATCTAGGTCCATGCAAGAAGAGTAGACTAGCTCTTTGTTTTAATTAAATAGTTAGGAGTCTGGAGTACTTGATAATAAATTATATGACATGTAGAATGTGTTTGCTGTAAGCTGTTTAAATGTTTACCAATGGACTTGCGATCTGTTTGTTTGCGAAGAAATCAGATTCATTATTGTGATACCAAATGTTCTCTGCAGCACACACTTTGCTCTCAAAATTAGATGTTGTAAAAATACATTAGGAATCCCTAAGTCAATATTGACCCAAGGCATCTGCCACAGGTTTTGGACAAATATATGCACAGCCACTCTACATTTAATCCATGTGCACATAATTAGCCATTTTTCTGAATTCTCAGTTTACCCAGAATAATTACTTCTGTTCTACTTTTGATGATGGTCAAAATGGTAATAGAACTATAGATGAGCATAAATGTATGCCTCTTCTTTCTGGTGACTCGATGCCATGTTAAAAACTTCTGAAAAGGAAAGTGAAGAATGTGGGGAAATCTTTGTATAGGGCGTGATGACACCCTTTCAGAAATAGCAAGAAAATAGCTCTTGTATACTGTGTATTAGCTTTCACAAATGTGCTCTTGTGGATTTTCATTTTTAGGGACAGTCTGTGGACTTCTTAAAATGTTAGGACCTGAATAAATATGCAGTTTTGCTAGGCTTTGCCTACGTGTATGCTGACTGTACCATACAATTAGTTTATTGCAAGATTTAAGCTAATTTCGATATTTCATTTTAACACCCAAGGACTGCATTGATCATATTAATAGTGAGAGGAAATAAAATGCTGCAGTTATTAGAGAGGATATAAGGCACTGAACAAAAAAAGGAAAAATACTGTGGATGAATGATCTGACTTTAGTCTATATTCAGCCCACAAAAGGAGACTCTGTTCTGCAAAACATACCTAGACAGATGTAGTCTCTCCAGTGTGTTGCTCTAACATGGAAAGCTGCTTGAAAAATGTTAATCCACTTTTTTTCTTTTTCACTTTTATGATTTCCGTTTCAACTGAAAATGGTTTACAATGAAAAGATGGTTTTTAGTCAGCTCTCTTTTGCATAAATTTTCAAAGCTTAGTTGTATGGCTCATATCACTGAACCATCCTTAAAATTATGCAGTCTTCAAATTAAGTATCTTTCTGGAATACTACGCAAATATACTGGGAGAGCATGAGAAGCAGGGTAGATGAGTTTATTGCTGCAGGAGATTGTTTATGGTATCAATGAAGGGTCATGTGGAATCAGCTCACTATTGCAGCCTGTGGCTGTCTGCAGGGTAAATATATTCTTAAACTCAGAGTTTCTTTGACCTGTGCCAAGAAATTTGTAACATACACCCTTTATCACGTTACTTTGGACAAAGTCCAGAGAAAATAAGTGAAGGCAACATTACATTTGCACAGCTACTGCAATACTTTCTTGAAAATCATATTTATGTTTAAGAGGGTTTAAGGTCATGGGTTTGTTTGGAGGTGTTATTTACTTCTTAATTTAAAACAACCACATGCAGAATGGAGGGAGAGTTGACAGTGATTAACGTGTGGAAGACAGAAGATGAAGAGAAAAAGGGATTGATTTGCTGGACATGACAGATCTTGTGTCGTCCATGTACTATTTCAGCATAAATAGTTTAAAGTGTAAACTATTGGCAAATGTATATGATGTTACATTTAATGATAATACAATCAAGAAGACGAAAAAGAGAACGATGGTGGCAGAGACTGAGTGTGGTAATGGCAAGACCACCATGATTCAGTTAGCTGGTAGTGTGAGTATTAGTATAGGCTGGTGAGGATAGAGTAAGTGAAGTTCCAGAGCACTCCAGGAACATCAGTTTTGCCAGGGACGCATGGCTGAAGCAGATACTTACACTGTGATTTTCAGGGAGCTTTTGCTGTGGCCTAGATAGAACTTCAGATATTTCCATAACTGGTAGAGATATCAGATGTTACATGGAAATAATCCTACAGCTCAAGTCTCCGCTGCCTTTTCAAGGGTTTTGGTCCCATCTCAGCCCTTTGACATTTGTACAAGGTAGAGCCATGCAGGCGTGGTGTTTATCTTGATGGCCAGGGGCGTCATGCTGTGTCAGAACTGAAGCACTGAGGTGCCCGTATGCTCTTTTTTACGACTTTCCTTGTGGTGTTATGTGTTCTTACCAGCATGCTGTGGTAGTGCAGCGCAGGCTCTCTGACATGACAGAGGTTTCTGTGTGCAATTGCCTGCAGTTTAGTACAGACTCCATTATTTTCTTCTTTGCTGTCATCTGTTACTTTTCCTCAATTGTAATGAAATTGGTTGCACACAAGAGTCGGGTGTTGCTGGTATAACACTGGTGAAGTTCACGAGTGTTATGTATTTGTGTGTGAAGTGATGATGCTATTTTAAGGCAGCCTACAGTAAGCCTATAGAAACATGACATCCGTTTTTCAAGTTATATTACTTTGAAAATTCAGCTGTCACTATTAGTGGTGAAAATTACTGCTCTGAAAAACAAATACTGCAAAAAAAGAATTTTTACTCTTTTGTATGAGTAAGGGTTATTGGTTTGCTGAAAATTGCTGTTAAGACTTCTGAATTCCATAGGGAGTTTTACCATTTTTCTCGTATGTCTGACATATCTGTAGAGGAGGTCCCATTCATAAACCACTTAGGAGGAGCAGAATATGGGAAGATACTTTGTGATTTTAAAGATAATTCAAAACACTGAATACTTGTAATAATTCCTTCTCTTACATATTTAAAACTGTGCTAAGTAAGAAGATGAGCTTAATGGACAGGTATGTACAATCATTTTCAGTAACAGTGATTTAAAAAAAAATGTAAAAATTAAATTAAGCTCTCCTTTGGCTCATTTGTCTCCTTTTGTAGTTTACTTCCTGAGAGAAATTTATAATTTATTCTTTATTTTTTATTGAATGTGTTTGTAAAGATTTTAAAAAGAATGGAAAAGCAGTGCAACTTCCTTATGTATGATTTCTTTTTCTTTCCATTTCGGATGTGTTGATAGATTTTTCACAGTACTTGTGAAAACCATGCCACTTCTCATTTACTTTACTGAAAAAAAATCCATTATATTTGTTCACATAATATAGTGAATCTACCATCCTGGTGGATTTCCCAGGCTTACCTCCAAATTTGTGGACACTTTAGGAAAACTGGGCTTGGATTTTGTGTCCCTACCTCAGTTCTGCATCTGTTCAAGAAGAACAGTGAACCTTACTCAATGAAGTCCTTTGAGACCTAGAAATGAAAGCACTATATAACAGCTATATTAACGTTAGTTTCATTATATAGCAAAAACATACAAACAGCAAAAAGCTGGGAGAGACTAAGGGGTTCTGGTGGAGAGAACAGAGTTAGAATTCATAATGATGTTGAGAAAAGACCTGAAAAATCAGTATGTTTTTGGATGAGGAGAAGGGCAGTCATTGGCTGTACAAGATTCAGGATGGGAAGCTGTTGGGGCAGCACTTCTGCAGAAGTCCTCTGCAGAAGGACACAGAGTAAAAGTGAACCAATTGCCTGGTAGTGATACGAAAAAGCAAAATAATGTAGTGGGATGTGTAAATGGGAGAGTAGTCAGTGCAGTCTCTCATAGGATCTCTTTGGTCAGCAGTAGTAGGATCTGAGGTAGAATAGTTAGTCCAGCCAGTCACCACGCTTTAAAGGAAGCTATGGGCTGATTAGGGAGTATTCAGGAAGAGCAATGAAAATGGTCAGAAATTGAGAAAATGAGATTTATTTGGAAAGACAGAAATTATTTTGCCCAAAGAATGCCTGACAACGGTGTGCTGTTTGTCTGCGAACATGGAAAAGATAGTTGCAAAGAGGGCAGGATTTGTCTTTCTCTGTTTTGAACAGAGGGGTTTAGAAATATCTGGATTAAACTGAGGCAAGAGAGATTTCTGTTGAGCATGAGGAAAAGACTATAGCAATTAGGATAATGAATTCTTGCAGTATAAAATCAAGGAGGTTGTAGCTCTTTGAAAATAAGTCCTTTTAAGACCAGATTAGATAAACAACTGTCAGAAATAAAATAGGGACAGCAGATCATGCTTTGAAGGGATGACTTCCCAAGGTTTTTGCCAGCTTTATTTCCCTACAGTTTTTGTGAGAAGGCCATTTGAAACAAAGATTGTTATTTGGGTTTGGAAGTTAACAGAAAAAAATTGCAAATATTATAAAGAAATATTCAGTGTCTTTTGGGCTGAATGTGGTGAGTTTAAAACTCAGAAGTTCCCATAAATGCAAACAGAATTTTGTATTCCCTTCCACACTAAGCAAGCTTGATTTTAAAAGCAGGAACAGTTGGAAAGGGGTTGACATACTTTTATGCTCTACCCAGAAATTAGACTTTGTCCCATTAAAATTATTATGAAAAGAAGTCACAGTTATTTGCATATCCATAACATTTATGATGTTATACCCTGGTGAGCTCTCAGATGTGTCTTCTTGTGGCAGAGCTCAGCTTTCTTGCTAGGTTGAATCCGTTTATCTTCTGTTTAGTTGACAGTAAATGGAACACGAGTCCTCTCTCCAAAACCACAAAGGAAAAGGTACTAAAATTAAATTTCTCCAAATAGGCAAATATCATCATCTGATTCCTCCATCTTTCTCACAAATATTTCTCTTTGATCAGCAAGGTAATAATGAAAGCGAGCAGCTGATTTAACCATTCCTTAGGGTGAGTAGTTTGTATTTCTTGAAACTTCTGTTCAACATTTTTGAATGCTTCAGCAGCAAGTTGGTGGTTGTGCTGGTCACTGCACAGTAACTCTCTTCTTTATACTTGTGCATTGGCTATACTGGTAATTTGCTTCAGCAGCAGCTGCAGTGATACAAATCCTGAGCAGAGCTATGTTTTAACTCAATTTCAACTGGGAAATTTTCCTTTTTTTTTTTTTTTTTTTTTTTTAAAGAAACTGCTTTGGAACCATTATTAGCTCATCCCAAACTCACTGTTGTCACTGTTTCACAACATGTTTTTGTTTGGTGTGTTGTTTTTTTGTCTTCGTTATGGCCAAAGACAGGATAATAATAATAATTTTGTTTAACAAAACAGCAGGATCAACTTGATTTGGTCCCCTGCATATAATTCTCACAAAATATATAATTAAATGTTGTGTCTAGATAGTCCCATCTTGTCTTTTAAATGAAATTCCAAGATTTTATAAACCAAGAATTTTGGCACGTGGTGGACTATGACAGTGATGACATTCTCCCTTTTTCAGTACTTATGGGCAGGCCATGGGAGGAAGATAACAGGAAGAGCAAGGTGGATTAAGATGAGAAATGTATGAGCAAAATTGTTGGGTACCATGTTTCTAATTCAACTCAATATCTTACAGAGTTATTTTTTGCATCTCCCTTTTTTTATTGTTAATGTTTTTACCTGGGGTTAGCCTTAAATAATGCAGCCTAAATTGGCTAGTAGTAGTCTTAATTTAAGCATACAATAGAATATACTCTTGGTAATTTGACAAATTACAAATCAATAGTTCTTTCTTTGGTTGCCTAATATGTCTCGTGCAGTGTTACTTCAGTTTGTTATTGAATTAATTTCTCTAATTATATTTCTACTATTTTTTTCATACATGTTAAAAAATGTTAGCTTATACAAATAAAATAAAGCTTATATAAATAAAATAAGTTCCATCTAGTTCCTGCTTTTTCAGGTGAGCAATATTGCCTTTCTAAGGCATTACCTGTACCTGGTTTGCATTACTGAGGAAGATGTTTCATTTTTAACCACTCACTGGTGTTAATCCATTCTCTTGTTCTGCTGTGAGAAGCATATTCAAAACAATTGGTAAATAGTGCGATAAATAATATAATTTATTATATCACCTTATAATGTAATGCAATAAATATTATTTTTACTACAGTCTTATTTTTTTATAATTAGATAAAAACTGTGTCCTGAAACAGTAAGTGGTATAATTTAAACTATAAATTTTTTCTTTTCATTTGTAGAAAAAGAAAAGTTGTGTGCATTTTTAGATTTTAAAAGCCTAGGCAGTTCTATTTTTGCTATACGGAGAAGTTTATCTCACAGGAGATGCCTGCACACAGATTCTTTTTGCTAGTTGTGAATAGTTTATATCTTCTCAAATCTCTTGTAACTAAAGAAATATTTCTGTGTTTTATTATATTTGATATTCCAATCAAACAAATATATTCGTCCTTCTTCTGAAAAAATAATATATATATTGCAAAAAAAGAAGAGGTATTCCTTCTCTTTTGTCCCTGAAGTTGTCTTACAAAATGAAAATGATAGTTTTGGGGTAGTTGGGACTTGCGAATGATTGTATCCTGAAGTGCTGTAATCACCATGATCGCTTATTATAAATAACAAAAAAAAAAAAAAAAAGCAGCAAATTTGAGAAGCAGTCACTTTATTTGGATATTATTTTTTATTTGGATATTATTTTTGTTGCAACTTGTGTAAATATTTTGGCAGAGGCCTAAACTGATCATAGACACCAAAATAACTAGAGTAATTACATAGTGAATTAATTAGTTAAATAGTTTAATTGAAACTCCAAATAAAACAATCTGAGTTCTTTACTTTGAGAAGTGGATGAAGTATAGATTTGACAGCAAGAAAATCATACTATCAATGTAAATGGCTTCAAAACTATTTTTCCCTTGTTTTGTGGTTGGCTGGTACTATGGATAAGTTAGTTTGCTGGAGAAGGTAACAGGTACCATCTCTTCCTTGATCTTTGGTTCTTATTCTCCTGGGGCAGATAGCTTAGTTTTCCTTAGGGAAAGTAGGCCACGTCCAGAAAGACTCAGCAATATGTCCCAGTGATGCCTCACTGCACTGTTTAGGGACTGCTGTGTTGGGAGCTGCCACCCCCATTTATTTTTCTGAGTGAACTCAGAAGCACAAGCAAATATTAAAAATATGACTGACTTAGTTGGTTATGATGTAGTGGTACCTCTGAGTAAAAAGCACTTGGAAGTACAGATGCCTTCCTCTCTGGACAGTGTTGAGCTGTGATTGAGCTGATTAAATCACTGTCTCATCGGTAGCACTGTTGGCTACAGGAGTGTCATCTGCCCTAGGAAGTGTAGGAGGTGGGTCATTTACTCAGAAGGGATCATCTTTAGGTTGAGCTTCCTTAGTGAAGACAAGTCCCTTCTCTGCAGAGCACTGTATTTTTTATGGTGCTCTGCTGCAGGAGCATTATAAAAAGACCAAAATAAGAGTCTGGGAGACCCAGGATGGGTTCAAGGTGAGGATTTACTGTGCTATTGGAAGCATGGGGTTTTTACAGCAATTGAATCTTATGAGGAGCAGCTGAGGGAACTGGGGGTGTTTAGTCTGGAGAAGAGGAGGCTGACGGGAGACCTCACTGCCCTGTGCAACTACCTAAAGGAGGGTGCGGAGAGCTGGGGATGAGCCTCTTTAACCAAGTAACGAGCAATAGGACAAGAGGGAATGGCCTCAAGTTGCACCAGGGAAGGTTTAGACTGGATATTAGGAAGCATTTCTTTACAGAACAGGTTGTTAGGCGTTGGAATGGGCTGCCCAGGGAGGTGGTGGAGTCCCCATCCCTGGAGGTGTTTAACGAGTAGGGTCAGCATAGCACTGAGGGATCTGGTGTAGTTGGGAACTGTCAGTGTGAGGTTAATGGTTGGACTGGATGATCTTCAAGGTCCTTTCCAACCTAGATGATTCTGTGAGGGCATTTTTGACAGGTGAAGCAGCTGCAGTCAAACAATACGGTCTGGAAAAGAAAATGGATGTGGAGTAGTAGTGACCTGGAACATAGGTATTGCTTGAAACCCGGGACTTTTGAGGAGGTTTTTTTTTTTGTCTTAGTTTATTAAAACACTAGAAATGGCACTTTTTATGCTTATTTAAAGATAATCAAGATGATAGTTGTGTCATTACCACTGTAAGTATCTGGTGCTATTACGTAATAAGCTACAAAATAACTCTTAAAACTGTTACAGCAACTCCGTGCCAATATGAGAGAGATGGAGAAACTCTGTTTGCGAGTCCGACAGGAGGACATCCCAGTTCTGCAGAGAATGATAAATCCCATTAAAGAGGAAGCTTCATTTGCCATAAAAGACTTTCTGCAGCTCCATTCTGAATCTGCAGAAGAACTTAAAAGACAACTTGGACAGGAGGATGCCTCTTTAACGAGATCTGCAACTGTAGGAGGAGGTAGTGGAATTTCATTTCTGTATCTAGTATGTCTATATTGTGGTATCCAGTCTGCAGTTTCTCTGACCAGATATAAATGAAGTAAACAAACGAGATTTCAGTTGAATAATAATTGTTAATCAAGAAGTGTATTTCTTTCCCTATACCACACTTTGCTCATGACTTGTGACTGAGTTTTGATAAGTGTAGAATGCTCTAATTAAGTATCTTAAGAAATTAAAATAGCTGTGACCTTCCATGAGAAAGATCCCATAGTGTTGGATCTTGAAGCAGAAGACTGTTTTTTTATAGGAAGCAGAATACTTACAGTCATGTTTCACAGTAGCTTGACTTCTCCACCCCCTCTCCCCTGCAAATCACTTGATCATGTGCAAGTAATCACTTAGACCATTTTCATTGAATTAGTGTTTGCACCAACAAGAAGAATACAATTTTACATGACAGACAGTATAATACACCACTACTGAAATATGGGGACAAGCGAGTCTCTATATAAAGAACACCTCTTCCTGTAGCATTTTAACTTGGGAACTGAAAAGAAACAGAAAACAGTATAAATGCATTTAAGGAAAAAATTTTGAAAACATTATAACATGCTACAAGTCAGACATGTTTTCCCTCCTTTTTGCACAAAATGTCTTTCATTCCTTGCTCTACCATTCTGTCTTCAGGGGAAGCCCTTCCTATGCTCTGGTAGTGTTCTCTGCTAATGATCTATGAGAATGTTGGTTATATCAGGATTAAATTCTTCTATGTAACAGTAATTAGTTTGATTGCTGCAGTAGCAGTATTGTTTAAAAATGTTTCAAAATTCCACCTGTCTTAAAATTGAAAGAGTATTCTCAGTCAGTGGCATTGTAGAAGAACCTGCTATCAAATTTGATTTCATCACCCTTGTTTCTGCATAAAGAACTCTTTAAAGTGTGATTAACAAGCTAGCGAGTCTAATGGTTGAGCAGGGAGAAAAGAAAAGTAGATTTGAAGACTGGGCTTGCTTTCGAGAAGGTCATGTGCAGTAGCATCCAAAACCTTATGAACATCAAGATGTATCAAATATAGAACCACAGAATAGTTTGGGTTGGAAGGGACCTTTAAAGATCAATAGTCCACCCCCCCTGCCATGGGCAGGGACACCTTCCACTAGCCCAGGTTGCTCAAAGCTCCGTCCAACCTGGCCTTGAACACTGCCAGGGAGGGGGCAGCCACAAAGTCTCCGGGCAACCTGTTCCAGTGCCTCATCATCCTCATCGCAAAAAATTTCTGTCTTCTTATGAAGCCAATAAAAAAAGACTTAATTGACTTCTGACATATGAATCCTGACTTTTTCAACACCTTCAGCATCTTGTAGTTGATTGTTTAGTAGTTTGTCCTAATGTCTTTGTGGGTTTCAGAGTCTGGCTATTCGCTGCACTCTCCTTCCCCACTGAAAAGGAAGGTAATAACTGAATCTGTTCTGTTGCAGTCCTCTGGGACCCCCTTACTGAAGTTCTCAGGAACATGCTTGAACTTTCAAAGGCTGTAGTGTGAATTTCATCAAACCCTCAGGACTTGAGGGTCCATTTTTTCCTTTCTTATTTAAATTAATTGCCTCAAATATCTGATTACAGTTACCTGTTTGTTTAAAGACTGATTTAATCTTTCTCTGGGTTGTCCATCCTTTTCATTCTTTACCTGGCAATGCACTTACACTTCCTGTGTCTTTCTCAAACTTCAAAGGCATTAAAAGAAACTTTCTTGCTACCATTTATGTCCCCTGGTAGTTGCAGTTTATTTGTGTCCTAGTCTTTCTGATATTAACTGTCCATACTTATATTATTGCTAGTACTCATCATAACTGTGTGTCGAATTCTTGATATCCAGGGCATTGAAGAGCTCTTGCTGAAGACAGAAACATTTTCTTCTGCATCAGGACAATTTGCTGTCATCTTCAGAATAGGCCATTTTATTAGTGTCTGCCAGCTCTTCTGCAGGCCTCTATCCTGTAGGAACTTCCCCATAGTTTCTATTAATCAGTTTGCTGAATTTGTTGATATCTCTTTTGGGGGGAGCTCATTGTCTTCAGTCTTTTACTCTTGAGTTTTAGAATAGTGAACTCTGGTGTTCAGTGATTCCCTTCATCCATATTAGTCATTACTTTCAGGTTCTTTGTGAGCTCTCTCTGTTACGTTCAGAACTAAATTTAAAATCTCTCTCTTTTTGGTAACTTGCTGCAGTTGTCCTCAATACATTTCATTGGAAAAGCCTTGTCCTGGCTTATTGCTTTTCTAACAGTTACACAGGTGGTAAATGGAAACTAGAGTTTAATTTCAAAGAACAGGACTGCTTTTTTAATCTGAAATACCTTTGAAGTATGGAGGACACTGAGCATAACAGCACTTCAGAAAGACAAGTAATTGATCAGAAAGATTGGGATGAGAAGAACAGAAAAATGTTACTGGAATGACATGCTCCTACAAGTCTGCTCAAGAATATGGAAATAAAGCACCCCATTTAAAATGAAATATACAATTAAACAGGCATTTTTTTTCAAGTTTGCCTGCCTGTGAAAGCAGCTCTGTTGAATTGCTAACACAGATGCAATATATTGCCTATTCTTTTGTGCTTGGAGGCTGCAGTCCTGAAAGCAAATCTTGGCTGCTGATCTTAATCAAAGGAGCTTCAGTATGCCCATTCTTGTAGCATGTTGCTTCCCATCTGGTAGAGGAGGAAGGAGTTTACAAATTCAAATCGCCCATTTAGAAGGCCTGTCAGTGATACGATGTAGTCCCTTCCCCCCTTCATCATCCTCAGCTGAGGTCCAATAGAAATGGAATTTAATTGCATTTTAAACAAATATTAACAAAAGGTGAGACTCCACACTTAAAATTACTAAAATCTTTTAAGCAACATATTGAATCTTCCAGAGCATTAGATTTTTATCTTGCATGTAATGAGGTGCGCAGCTACTCTATAAAATCTGCAGGGGTGTTTTGTATTATTGCATTTCTGTGGAGATGCTTTAAGTGAACTGGTGGAGCCACTTCCATTCTCAGTTCTATTAAAATTGGTTAGACTCGATAAAACATGAACTAGTGAATATAAATTTCTCACTCATGCTTTCATCCCAAATGTGACTTCACCTTCTCTTACCCTTCTTGTTTTTTACCTTATTTTTTTGAAGTGAGTAAAGAATTTTCCTGAGGAATTTTTTCTCACTAATTTTTAGTTACTAGAAAATGATAACAGCATAAAACTACTTACAATTTTAAGTTCTCTTGAATGTGTGTCATGAAAAACTTCAGTATCATTTATGTACTTCGAAGGATGTCCTTTTCTACAATAGGTCAGCAGAGATTGTTAAGGACGGAACAGAATAGGGAAGGTAATTTGTGAAGGAGGCAGTTTTGCTTAGTGAGCTTTTTTTTTTGCTTTTGAATTATGAATATTTTAATTTCATCCAATTTAGCATGTATGTGGCTGATTGGGGAAGAGTACAATTTTCTTGGCAGAAGAAACTTGGGTTTGAAATAGGATTGTGAAGGATTGAAACGGAATAAAATACTCAAAACCAATGTTAAATGTCAGAATATGTAGCAGAATCAGTTTCTCCAAAAATGCACACATTTGGATATATGATTAAGTATGTTGAAAAGGGAAAAGCAATACTTTAGAACTGAGTATATAACATTAATTAATCGATGTTATAAATGAAAAATATGTTCTGGAAGAACAGGTGATGATTGTAGAAGGTGAAGTGGCTTCCATGTTTAGATTCCTAAAGGAAAAGGGTAGAAATGAAAAACAAGACCAAAATAAAACCCCCAATCACTTACTTGTAGTTACTCTGCTACTCTGCTTACTTAGTGATTATGGCTGAATATTCATCAGCTTCATTGATGTTAGACTTCTATTGATCTGAGAGTAGGAAGATTAGGGCCTTAATGTATTTTGAGATACTGGGATTAAAATGTTGAGAAATGGACAAATGTTGAGAAAATGTATAATTTTTATTTTATTTTAAATTAATTCCATGAATAAGCATGCAGTATTACTGCTTTTATAATGAATAAGATTATTTTTATTTGTTTTCCATTGTTTGTATCTGTTGTAGTAACAGTAATATTATAGTACCTTGGCACATTCATTGTTTCTAAAGAAGATTTTAATGCAGTATTTACACTTCAGTATTGTTAGACATATCTAATCAGTCTTCCCCATATTAAGCTTTCTCTTGATAGTATCCTCCCAAGGAAGGAAACATAAGTGTCCTACAAAAAGTAGATATCTTCCTTCAGAAATTGAAGCCGTCTAAATTAACACGATCTTTGCACTGTGTTTACACACATACATTCTCCAGTCTGCCTTTTCATACTCTCAAGCTATTCCTTAATCCTTGCAACAACAAGACAAACTTGTTTGTTACTATTCTTTATTACCACTTAATTATTTCTCCATAATTATGCACATGTCCATTACATCTGTAGTGACTCAAGACTGGGCTCTTTGACAGGAGGAGGTATGTGTGTGTCCATTTTATCTGCTCTCCTCCATGCCACCTAGTTGTCCCCCATTCCCCATTTTTCCCACTGTATTTTGTCCTAATGTCTTATGTACCCGGTCCAGGTGATTTAGAAAGGAAGATACTTGAGAGTATCTTTTACACCACTGAGCTGCTAATGTTTGTCATCCTCACAGTATTGTCACCCAACTGGATCTAGCCCTGAATGCTGGGCAGTATGTTACTTGGTTTTCAATGCTTTTACTTTGAAAGCTTTTTCCTTCAGCTTTTTTTGGTCCTAAACGGCTGAAAATCAAACCAGTAGCATAATCATAAAATGAATAACTGTCTGTTCAGTTTTGGAAGTGGCAGTGTTTTTATGTGTCATATGTAAATGAAGTTTTTGTCCCAAGCTCAGTTTTCTTAGCTTGGTTGATACAAAATTAATTACCTGACCTTGAATTCAGGAGTATAATTTAATATCATTCTCAGAACTGATTGTGAAGGTGTGCTGATAGAAACAAATCCATTCCTTTGGCAATAACTTCCTTTTAGTGCTGTGAGTAAGACTTTTCCATATAAGATAATTTTCAGGGCTGTACTTGGCTTGAATTAGGTTAAGTATCAGTTTATCCTTGAGAAGCATTAAAAGCAAGAAACTTTGCACATCACCTGCTTTCTGATTCAGTTCATTTGTTTATAAACATCATGTTCCTCATTCAGAAACTTTACATAATGCGGAAGTGAAGGATGGCTCCCAAAGTTTAATCCAGATCTACTCCCGTCTTCCCGAAATACCTCACGAAGAAAATGCAGCTGAGTCCTGGGAAACTTTAGAAGAGGTATGTTGAAACTCCCTTACTGCCGTGTCTGTGCTCTTGCTTTTAACAACAGTTAGAAAATAACATTTGTTTTTTATTTGTAGGACTTGATTCACCTTAGTCAGTTGGTGGCTGACTTTTCTCTCTTAGTCAGTGTAAGTATTAATTTTGCATTCTATCCTAGATAGAGTTTTGTACAAAAAGAGGGTGAATGGGTAACTCCTAGTTGGGGGAAAAAAGATGAGAAATACTTCTGCCCGTAGTCTGCACTCAGACTGAGCTAGTATCACTTGATCAAAGTGACAGAATAGTAGAATAATATTAACTGCATTTATTCAGTCCAATAGTCAATACTACAAAATCCTAGTCACTTGTTGGAAACTTCAGGAAAATGCCAGCAGAGGCAGAGCAATTTCCCCAAAGCAAGCGGAGATGCCTGCACGAAGGTGCTGTCTTTGTTACTTGGGACTTGCAGTAAATACACGTACTTTCAAAGCTGGTACATCACCTGCTTTCCAAGTTGTAGGTGATGCATTATAATGTTTACATCAGATTGTCTAGCAGTAAGGTGAAAGCTTTTCTTTTGATTTTCAAGTGCCTACAGAAGAGGAATGTTCAAAGCCTTAGTTTAACTACTCTGCTGCCCCATCTGGTTAGAAAACTAACAGCTTGTCCTTCCCTACATCAGTGACTCACTGCCACAAGTATCTTTGTGGCTCTCCTGTTGATTCAGGCTCTCTCAAGGTAATTTTTTGAGGCAATAGTCTTCTGTTTCAGCACTAGTGCTGGTAATTGCTCCTAAGATCTTGTCACCAGAGCAACTACCGATGTTCTAGCCAGTGCCCTTGGCCACAAGCTGAACCTCAGTAGAAGCTCTGCAGTGCTGACTGGAGACACCTACCCTGGTCCCATTCATTTTCACAATTTCCGATTGTAATGGTGACAAAAGCCTTTACTGCACAGGGTGGATGTTTCTCAGGTACTTTTTCTCGCTTAATCAGGAGCACTAGAAAAATCTGAAGTTTCCCTCACCTTTATCACGCCCTTTCTCTGCTCTCACAAAGCTGCCAAAAGGTCTTCATCATCCGTACTCAGTTCCCAATGTTTAGTTCTTCCTGTGCCACAGGGAATTTAAATCCACAATTCTCATCTCCTAGGAGTTCTTTAATCTCCTTGCTGTTGAGTTAGTTGGGATAGATAACCTAGCTTTTATCCTTTCTGCTGAATATGTGCTGCTTCACATACAGAAAAAAAAAAAAAAAAAGACTGCAATTCATTAGGCTGGAGAGGGATTGCAAAAATTTTTATGCAGTGCCTAAATGTTAGCAGCTTTAGCTACAAAGGAGGAGTTCCTGTTCCCAGGACTTTCTGGATTACCATCATTAGATATAATAGCAAGCATCTAAAGTCTGTGGATTGGATAGTAGATGAAGATGACTTGGTGGATTCAGCAGTTTCTGAATTATGAAGAGGAAAAAAGTTCAGAATGCCTTTTATTTTAAGCTGAACATTAGCCGTCTCATTATTTTGTGACATTAAACAGCCCGGGCACTGCTGAGATTAAAATAAGAACAAACAAACCTGCAAACCCCTTTATCTTCTGCTCCAGAAACTGCAGGGGAATCTGCCTGCATTTGGGGAAAGGCTGGAACGTTTTCATAAAACCAAACAGTAAAATACAGAGCAACATCAACTACATTTTCAGTACTGTCCCTAGTCTATTTGTAAAGTTAAGTCAGTGTTTTATGTCATGATTAAACACTTCTGTTTGTATTTCTTGGTGCAGCTTTGTATGTTGGAGTTGGTACTGATCTTATAAATGCTCTTTATAGAATTTTTTTTGAACGTGAAACTCAGCAGGAAACAAAAAGGCTAGTTTGGGTTATTTTTCCCTTTGAATGCGAGGTCATCTATTCACAGAAAAGATTTCGACATCATATGTTTTGGGTTGTTTTCTCTAACTGCAGCAACACGTTGTATAATACCCACACCATAGTGTTACTTAATAGTTAAGAGTTTTTTTAAAGTAAGTTTGTCGTTTCAGCACAGTTTATCAGATGCTATTAATGAACCACCATTAAGGCTGCACGGCTGCAGTGTGTAGCAGATGAAAGCGGCTGTGGAGCCCTGATTACAGGCATTAAAATGGTGTGTATTGGCTCACTGCTGCTTCACAGCAGGTTACCTCACTCATAATTCCTTTGCATCTAGTCTCAGCAGGAGAAGATTGACAGGATTGAAGACCATGTCAACAGTGCTGCTGTGAATGTTGAAGAGGGAACCAAAAACCTGGGGAAGGTAGGGATCTGCTCCTGCTGGTGAATCAATGGTACTCTGCCTCCCAGCAATCCTCTGTATTAACCCAATTGATCTGCCGTCTTTAATGCTGAGGGAGCCAGCAATTAAGGAAATAAGGAAGAAATAACCCACAGGTAGCAGGGGGAAAAAAAAAAAAATCAATCTCTCTTGTAATCTTCTATCACATCCAGGCTACTAGGAAATACAAATTTTTTTCCTTCTTTTTTTTATGCTATTCTGATGCTACTTTGGTTTACCTGCAAAGACAAGTGCATTCAGTGATTGGCTCACAAGAATCAAATAAGCGTAAAATAACAGGTGGATAGTAACATGCAATTTCAATCCCATTCTATGTAGATGTCAGTGATAGTTACTAATAAGCCACAAACGTAGATTCAGGCACATGACTGAAAAGTCTGAGCATTTTCTCAGTTCCTCATTTGATTTAATAGTGGAGACAGGTAATACTGTACATAATCACCCTGAACCACGTTAAAGGACATGGTTCGCAACTGCATGAGAGAGCTCAATTTTGAATTGTTTTTTGTATGTTCCGTCATGTATGTGGGATAGTAGAGCATCTTTTTTTGAATACTAATTTGTAAAGTTATATCATCGTATCACTGAGCATTCAAGTCATTGCCAAGAGCAATGAGGGGAAAATGCATATCACTACAGGCAAGTATTCTAACTTTTTTTTTTTTTTTCCCCTTTACAGGCTGCAAAATACAAGCTGGCAGCTCTGCCTGTGGCAGGTGCAGTCATTGGTGGAGTGGTGGGGGGTCCTATTGGTCTCCTTGCAGGCTTCAAAGTGGCAGGAATTGCAGCTGCACTTGGTGGTGGGATTTTGGGTTTCACAGGTGGAAAATTGATACAGAGAAAGAAAAAAAAAATGATTGAGCAGGCCTCTTCCAGCTGTCCAGAGCTTTCTCACCAAAGTGCCAAAAAATCCAGCTGAAGTACAGATTCATTATGACTGAGAATGAAAGTGTAGTGGCTGCGCTAATGACAGACTTGCAGCCTTATGCTTTATCTAAGGCTGAGTTGGGTGAATTTTGACAACAGTACTGTTACTTGGGAGGGTGAAACAGTAATGTCAGGATTTCTCTTTTTAGATGTGGTGACATGAGTCCTTTGAAAATTATATGGATAACTTAATTACAGAATTCTTAGGTGAGTGATATGCACAGCTGTAACAATGAGTGACAGGTGCTTCAAATGCCAAATTTGCACAAAGCATCTTGCAGACAATACAAAGAGAAATACTTGGAAAACCCCAGTGCTTTCCCATGAACACTACCCGGAAGCTGGAGCTTTTATTATAGTGCTCCAAAGAAAAGGAAATAAGCTCCATCTTTCTATCGTGGTCATGGTACTTTAAATTTACTTTCGTTTATCTGGATTTCCAAACTCTTCCTGTGTATAACCCGCAGGTATGACTGACTGTGCCTGGTCACTAATGCACAGGGAAGCATATGCTGCCATAAGAAAAGGTGAAAATGTTGGGTGAGCTATGTAGGAAAAAAACCTCATGTATATCCCACATTTGCCTCCATCAAGCAAATCGGATCAGCATCATCATCAGCTTTCCCCCTTTTTTGGGTACTTTTTTTTTTTTTCATTTGTAAACTCATCTTGTTCAAAGTGTATTTAAGAACTAAGCAGTCTAAGCAGCAACCCTGCAGGACTGCTACTGGAGAATAATTTTCCACGGCCGTTCAACTCCTTGGCTTGTCCTGAAAACACCACCCAGGATAAAGTACCAAGCTCTGGCATTCTGAGCTTGAGGCCTCCAGTTGACTTAAGCAGCACTTACTGCTAGACGTTGCCCTTGCTTCTCATCTCCTGCCACCAGCAGAGCTCTGGTGGGAGAGCTAAATGTGCTTCCCTGGAACACTGTGCTGCAGCCAGGCCCACTCCCTCAGTAGTCATCCTTATCCTTCAAGGGTGGCATCAGGCACCAGGTCCAAGGATGGTGAAGCAGCGAGGCCCTTTAAATGGTGCCAGCGTCAAATGACAACCCCAGATGATGGGACTGTTTTGAAAACATCAACCTGATACTGTTTACAAGTAGTAAACTGTGCTTGTTTGGGTCAGCTGCGCACCTCCTGCGTGCTGTTCAGTTCTGAAACGCCTGCTTCCACTCGCACTGTAGAGCAGCTTCTCAGCCTTTTCAAGATTTTGGGACATGCTGTGGAGCCTGTATGGGGTGAGATGCTGTAAGTGCTTTTGCTGGCTTTTTATCGCTGATGCCTGTTATTCTTACTATCCTTCTCTTGCTGCTTAAGAAGCCTTGCGCTTCTGAAACCTCCATTGTTAAATACGGATGTGCTAATGTGTTTTTATTGTCACATAATTGTACTATTGTCATGTCATGTACTGTTCAGCACATGGTCCTACCTCCATCCTTCCAGGACAGTTCCCACACTATTGCTGCTACTGTTTGGGGGAGCAGAAATTGAGGTTGGGAAGCCACTTTTTAAGTTTTTTAGATTGTTCAATTCATGGTGAGCTCTGCTTGAGTCCAGTTTTATTAGGCGAACGCTGAAGTCAGTGTTCAGTGATAAGGCTCCCTAGCAGGGAGCACTGTATAAGGAAGCACACTGGGGAAAGACCTCCCTTTTCCCAACCAGTACTTTGATACCATCATTGGAAATAGCTATCTACTAATGACACATGACAGGGTTTTGTGCCTAGAGACACTGTAAGCAACTGTTAGTTACAGCACAAATGTCTTTTTCTAAACAGTTCTTTCTCGTTACTTTTAAAATATGATTGAAATTGCTTTCAGTTAGAGCACTGTGTCTATTTTAAGTAGGTCTGAGGCTCAGGGAAGCAACATGTGCAAGAATAGTTTTCACAAGTAATTGCGAACATTGTCAAAACTGCATGGGTTAAAGCCACAGTGCCTACATCTGTAAAATCAGCTGGAGAGAAAAAACATGACCCAAGTAGTTCAGCTCATTTGCTCCTGTCAGGAAAAAAGCATTTTTCTTTAAATACATCTACTTTGGATGTAAACACATTTAGTGAGCTTGTAACAACTCCATACTAAGGCTGTTTCTTCCTTTGATATGTAATTTTTGCATTTAAAGGAAGAAACTAAGGAAAAAAAGTGTTCTTAATCAGAAACTCTGGTTGATTCGTTGTATGATTTAAAAAAGCTATGTCTGCTTTCCTACTGTATGCTCTGAATCCTTGTGCATTTATTTAAATGACAGCAGCCACATCAGAGACATTGTGGACTCCACCCTCTCCCCCCCAAGCTGGATTAATGCCAGGACAATCTAAATTCATAAAACCGAATTCCTGCCATAGCTTATACTAACTCAGCTTGGTATGCACTCAATTTTATGAAATATATAGCACAAAACCTGTTCTTCCTCCTTGCATCTTTAAGGAAGCAACTTCAAAACATTATGTACACACTTAACTTGGGAGACTATTATTTAAACTGATTTTTTAAAAATGGGTGGGTTATTTACATATCTGAAGAAAGATGGGCATCTGAGTAACCAAACTAGTATTTAAATTGCTAGGCATGTTAGTCAGAAGAAATGTAAGATATAAATAATTCTTTCAGACCAAATAAAAGTTTTTGCCTATGAAACCAGTTGTAGTATTTATTGAGGATGTTGGGGTTCATTTTCTTTCAGCATCTAACAAATTACCTCATCAAAAATTTTACAATTTTAAAATAATTGCTTTACCAAGATTTAAGAATCCTGTATTGAGTTACCAAACACATGCTTCAGCTGTTGAAATATTTACATTGATTGAAATTAACACGTTTGTAAAAACACTGCATGCATCTAGTAACTCATACACATAGGCCTGCTCTGAATGGGCTCCCTAAGTTCAATTAAAGAGATTTTGGAAGGGTTTTGTTCCATTATGGGGATAACACTAATACTGTCTGACAGCTTCCCAGGAAGGCCTTCACGAAGTGTGGAAGGGAGCAGTTAGCTGGGCACCAAACGGCCAGAACCACTGCTGTAGAGGGTCAGAGCTGAAGGGCTCCGTTTG
This sequence comes from Athene noctua, assembly GCF_965140245.1. Classification (NCBI taxonomy): domain Eukaryota; kingdom Metazoa; phylum Chordata; class Aves; order Strigiformes; family Strigidae; genus Athene; species Athene noctua. Next base: position 67,096,267 of record NC_134038.1, read on the forward strand.
AAACGCATCTCACATTTTGCCCAGCACTTGCTTTCTCTAGGCAAATTCTCTGTATCATCTGATATCAAAAGGCTCAAGTGCTACTCAACATTATGTTAGGCAAGCATACCTCGACTTGGCTGTTCAGCCTGCTTGCAAATAGAAAAATTACTTGAAAGTTGGTGCAGCCAGGTCAGTGTCATCAAGAACCCAGGAAAACTGGGTCCAACTCCAGTGAATACACAGTGGAATGACTGGAGCGTGTAACCGTCATAAAACTGTTACATCTCATTGTCTACCTTGTGCTGGGATGCCAAGGCTCTGTGAACAAGTCCTTACTCAGAAAGCAAACTTGGATTAAGGAATGGTGGAAGGGGTTCCTCTCTCCCTTTCTAGCTGAGGTGGAGTTAATTTTCCCTGTAGCAGCAATCGCAGTGCTGTGCTTTGCAGTGGTAGCTAGAACGGCATCAATAACACACCAGTGTTTGGCTGCTGCTGACCAGCAGCAGCGCTCGCACAGCATCGAGGCTGTCTCGATGGAAAATTCTGCCCCCCAACCACTGGGCTGGGGGCGGGCAAGATCTTGGGCTGGGACACAGCCATGACAGTTGACCCTAACTGGCCAAATGGATATTCTGTACCATATGATGTCTGCTCAGTGATAAAAGCTAAGAGGGGGGGCATTTGTTATTACAACATTTGTCTTCTGGAGCAACCACTACATGTACTGAAGCCCTGCTTCCCAGGAAGTGGCTGGACATTGTCTGCTGATGGGAAGTAGAGAGCAAATCTTGCTTTCCTTTGCTGTATTAAACTGCCTTTATTTTTGACCCATGAGGTTTTTTTCCTATCTTACTTTCTCCCCACCCTGCCCTGCTGAGGAGGGGAGTGATAGAGCAGCTTGGTGGGCACCTGGTGTCCAGCCAAGGTCAACCCAACACAACCAGCCATGGGACTGTGAGGAATATGATGAGGTAGCATCTCTCTCCAGAAAGAGAAGGCTGGACATCTTCTACAAACCAGGTATATTATTTATAAACAAGAAGCCCAAGAAAAAACAAGCAAGATGAGTGATGAGTACTTATATTCACAATGTAGGAATTAACTAAAATTTCAGATGCCCAAACAACTCCAGAAGTTCTGTAGCACCACCTGCAGATAACAAGTGGCAGTCTTAAATTCCAGCTGGAAGGTGGTTTGACGCAGCTGCCAAAAATGCTTTATTTGGCATGAGATGGAGAATGGGACAGGAGAAGACCTGGCTTTTAAGAACTTAATGTGCACTTCAAAATGCAGATTCACAAAACTGATGAAAAAGTATGCCTGTAAACAAAATCTTGCAATGCTCTTTTAGCCAGCAATTCTGCATCTGCTCAGTTAGCTGTAGTTTAGTGGTGGCTGGTACTAGCAACTGTTTCCTCAGAATCACCCCTGACAAAGCTCATGTGCCTGTTGCTGCAGGGGCTGGAGGGAGCAGGCTCTCCCGGGATCAACTTTTGCCACAGTTGCACAGGACCATGTCAGTCTCCTGCCAAGAATTGAGAAGGTGGCATCTAGCTGAGACACAAAAGGCATCCTGAGCTGAGCTGCAGCACTTGGGGCACTCACTGAAGTAAACGTGAACCCAAAGAACAAGCTTGCTTCTAAGGACACTAAACTTCAGGGGCCCCAAGTCATGAACCTAGAGTCTTTGCAATAAGTGTACTGTACCAATACTACACTAATTCATCTCCAGCAATACACCCCAAATTAACAAATATTTTTCCGTCTTACAGTTTCTCTATGTTCATCTCACCAAACAGCCTAAAGATTAATTGAGAAAAGCCCATATTCTGATATTATGCAGGACAGAAAAGCCTCCACAAGGAAGTAGTGATTCCTCCTTCAGAGCAGAATTCAAAAAATATGCAATAAATAAGGCACAAGCCAGACAAAAAGCATAACAGAAAATTTGCAATGGTTGTTCAGAAGTAAATGTCTGCCAGGAAGACAGGGACTCAAGAAAAAAAAGAAAAAAAAAGACTAATCATATCACATACATCCATAGATTAATTTAAGACTGACAAAAATAAGATGGCAGCCCACCCCTAGTCTTCTCCTACTTTGAAGTGTTTCCAACATTCATACTCTTTTAATACAACTGTGTGGATAATATAACAATCTTCATAATTCCAGGAAATCAGAGCAGGTCAAAGTACAGCCATTATCATTAAAACTTTTCCTTTCCTCGCTTGTTATTTTAATAGTCAGAATTGTTTAATCACTTAGACATTTACACCCAGTAAAGCACCACACGAGATTCTGTAAAACTTTAATTTATTCCCCTCCCACGTATCCAGAATAGAAGACCGTCTTAAGTTGAAGAAAAATGTGACAAAGAAATAAGATTACCAGGATAGCTGTTCACATGAAGAAGAAAAAGCACATACTACCAAGGTTACACAGAAAACAACCCAAAAGTCCTATTTAATGGGATAGTGCAAGTTAACAGCATGTCTCTGGCAAGGATACCTTCATTTGGATTATAAAAGTTTTACAGAACAGAGTTAGATCAAGAGTCTGGATGGGTCTCTGGTATTTTACTATAGTATTAGGAACGTACTGTTTGAAAGATGCTGTACAGAATGACCCACCAAACAAATGTATTTACAAGCCTGGGGAGAAAAAAAAATTATTTTTGTTTATTCAAAATAAAAATACACACAGAATTATGAAAATATAGGTTTACTATTTCCACCACACAGAAGTCAATGCTGCTGTCTGAAAGGCTTGCAAGATTATTTCAAGTTTTTTTTAAAGTTCATCTTTTTCCCTCAATAAGGTGTACCTATGTTCACTGGGTGCCAATTTCTGGAATGAGCTCTCTGGTGGGCTGCTTGCTAAATCCTGAATTGGCTGAAAAACACAACAAACAGTAAATTGCTTGTTAGACTGATTTTAATAATCACTTCCATTAAATGAACTTCTAACATTAATTATGTGAGTGCACAAATGTCCAGCATTTTCACAAACTGAGGGGGCTTATTTTGGGAGGAATATTATAAGTGTCCCCCTGCCCCCATTAATTAATCAAGCACCATCAGTTAAGGATATTCCTTTTGTTGGTAACACAAATGCACCCCCACTGTATTATTTGAATCTACCACTTGCTTTGAAGGTATTCTAGTCTGTGTGTTTGTTTTTGAGATACACCAGGGCAAAAATGGCATTGCTGCCAAAGTGTTTTAGAATTTATTTTCTATGGAAACTAAAAAAAACCCAAACCCACCAAACAATTCAAGGGACATACATGACCTAGGACAGCAGCCTCCAGATTAATTAAGGCCAGAATTTCCATCACACATGCACACACATCTTCCACAAGATGGCAGGATGCCATACTGAGATAAGCAAGTAAACATCCCAGGTCTGGTGTGCATTTTTCAAGGCAGAATGGAGACAAAAGCAAGCCTGCAGCTCTAGGCAACGAGCCTATGCCCAGATCCAGGGACTCAGCAGGCTTCCTCCCTGCCTGGCCAAGCCTCTTCCACACTGCAACTGACTCTGAGTGTCTTCCTCACACACGCCTGTCTTGCTCTGAGCTGACCGACTGCCTGGCCTACGCCTCAGTCTCCAGCCCTATTTTCTGCATCTCCTCCTGTTGACCTAAATTCTGGTTTCTCAGTGAATTCCTGAGAATCACAGGGAGTTACCAGTTAAATGAATTACTGCTGAGACAATTCAGCCTGCATGTTTTCACAGTCATGACAATATTTAAAAAGCAGTCGTTCTCCAGGCCCAAGGCAAGCCCTCCAGGGCTTTCATGCTTTTAAATCTTTCAACTTTGAGGAGGACAAGAGAAGGCTGCACTCACACAGCTTAGCATATCCCACAGATGACCAGGAAAATGAGCCTGTAGCCATAAATCACTTCTGTCCCTCACCCACGGGTTCTGGGGTGGCCCAAGGCACCCCAACACAAGGGCACCAGACCTCCTCTGGGACCAACATGGCTCTCTGAGTCCTAGACAATACAACATATAACTTCAGTGTTTAAAAAAGTTACTTCTTTAGAAAGTGCCTGAGGTAATGAGAAATTTGCCTGACAGGCTAATACATTTGCACTTCTCAGCATGACACTGAGGGTGCTCGCCAAGCCACTTTCCATCATTTACCAGCAGTCCTGGCTGACCGGGGAGGTCCCAACAGATTGGAAATTGGCCAGTGTGACACCCATATATAACAAGGGTCAGAAGGATGATCCAGGAAATTACAGGCCTGTCAGCTTGACTTCGGTGCCTGGGAAGCTGATGGAGCATCTCATCCTGAGTACCATCATACAACACGTGAGGAACAACCAAATGCTCAGGCCCAGTCAGCATGGGTTTATGAAAGGCAGGTCCTGCTTGACAAACCTGATCTCCTACAACAGGGCGACCTGCTTAATGGATGGGGGAAAGGCTGTGGATGTTGTCTACCTTGACTTTAGTAAGGTCTTTGACACTGTTTCCCACAGTATTCCCCTGGTGAAACTGGCTGCTCGAGGCTTGGATGGGCACACGCTTTGCTGGGTAAAAAACTGTCTGGATGGCCGGGCCCAAAGAGTTGTGGTGAACGGAGTTAAATCCAGTTGTTGGCCGGTCACGAGTGGCGTCCCCCAGGGCTCGGTGTTGGGGCCACTCCTGTTTAACATCTTTATTGATGATCTAGACGAGGGGATCGAGGGCACCCTCAGTCAGTTTGCAGATGACACCAAGTTGGGTGGGAGTGTTGATCTGCTCGAGGGTAGGGAGGCTCTGCAGAGAGACCTGGACAGGCTGGAGCCATGGGCTGAGGCCAACTGCAGGAGTTTCAATCAGGCCAAATGCCGGGGGCTGCCCTTGGGCCACAACAACCCCCAGCAGCGCTACAGGCTTGGGGAGGAGTGGCTGGAGAGCTGCCAGTCAGAGAGGGACCTGGGGGTGTTGATTGACAGCCGGCTGAACAGGAGCCAGCAGTGTGCCCAGGGGGCCAAGAAGGCCAATGGCATCCTGGCTTGTGTCAGCAATAGCGTGGCCAGTAGGGACAGGGAAGGGATCTGACCCCTGTACTCGGCACTGGTGAGGCCGCCCCTCGATTCCTGTGTTCAGTTTTGGGCCCCTCACTACTAAAAGGACATTGAATGACTCGAGCGTGTCCAGAGAAGGGCAACGAAGCTGGTGCAGGGTCTGGAGCACAGGTCGTACGAGGAGCGGCTGAGGGAACTGGGGGTGTTTAGTCTGGAGAAGAGGAGGCTGAGGGGAGACCTCATCGCCCTCTACAGCTCCCTGAAAGGAGGGTGCAGAGAGCTGGGGATGAGTCTCTTTAACCAAGTAACGAGCAATAGTACAAGAGGGAATGGCCTCAAGTTGTGCCAGGGAAGGTTTAGACTGGGTATTAGGAAGCATTTATTTACAGAACAGGTTGTGAGGCTTTGGAATGAGCTGCCCAGGGAGGTGGTGGAGTCCCCATCCCTGGAGGTGTTCAAGAGTAGAGTTGACATAGCGCTGAGGGATATGGTGTGGTTGGGAACTGTCAGTGTGAGGTTAATGGTTGGACTGGATGATATTCAAGGTCTTTTCCAACCTTGATGATTCTGTGATACGAGCTGAATGGTTTATCAAGATGATATAAGGCTGATCGAGATACAATCAGAAAACTGGGGTGAGCAGAGGGAATTGGGGCTGGTAATGTCCTTTCTTTTCTGCCTCTGAGATTAAACTATACACTGAGGTGCTCTTGAGTTTTGTCTGGAAAAGGATCTAGTAGTTGTGTTCCAGAAGAGATCCCAGGTACGACTTCCAGGCATGTAATTATACAGCATGACAACCTTTGAGCTTCCAGTGAGGAATCCAAACTGACAAATGCAGCCTGTGACCACTATTAATGCCCCTTGTTAACTGCATTAACAAAAGTAACAAGCCCTATTACTGCTTATCAATCTTTTGTTGATGCTTTAATTTGACACCTGCTTGGATTGGTGATGGAGTAAATATATAAAATATGTAATCCATTGATGTTTCCCCTTAGAAGCACCCTCTCATAGTGTGACATGGGAAATAAAGCATCTATGACATATCAGTTTTTCCACTGAAATCACATGAGAACGTAGGAGCAGCTCTATGAGCTCAGAACAGTCATCTAGCCCAAGATCTTCTGTTTCAGTGGAAAAAAAAAATTTTTTATACTCTTCCCTTATTCAAGGCAAACAGGTACCACACTTCCTCCTAATCTCTCCTTGCCTTTACCAAAAGGAAGAGCTAAGCAGAAGCAGCAATGTTATTATTCTATAAACAGATTTCGCTTTCAGAAGACTAAAGTTAAAAGTACACACACATTAGAAAGTACAGTGCTGACAGGGAGTTAAAAAGGTCTTTATTAAATGGCCAAGTTAAATGTATTTGTTGTAACCTTACCTGACCAGGTGCTACATCAGTTGGATCAGGGCCGTGATGAAACTCTCTATGCAATTTTCCAGAATGCAAGTCTAGTACAAATTGCTTCAGTTTACCTGGAACTCTGGAACAAATCCAACAGAAACACCCAGGTGTTTATTACGAGTTAAGTCCAAACACAGAAGATTTAAAGTGCACAGTTTAGTAGCCAACTTCTGTTTATCTAGCACACTGTGTCCACTTTTAGGTGATTAATAGAAGACAGGAAGCCAAATGGTTTGTTAAGGTACCCTACCAGCTTCTTTTTCTTTCCCCTGTCTCTTGAGAACACAGCAAGTATTTCATCTTTTCAATAACTCCCACAGAGTTCTACTAACCGATAACTTCATTGTGTACTCCCTTCAGCTCCCCACTAACCATAATGTAAGAGAGAACAGCAGGTTCCAAATGCACAGTTTACAGATACAAATGACAGTTGGGGAGCAGTATTGACAAAACATCTTTGAAAGGCTCTCTAGTGCTTGAGCAACTCCATATACACTAGAGATAAGCACTAAGAGGATATCAATGTAAATCTAATCTGAGATCATCTACTGTCACCCACAGCAAACGTGCTAAACTACAGCATCCAATTTTATTTATGAAACGTGAAAGAGACTAAAAAGCTTAAAATGAAGACTTGATCTAATAAGTATTAAAGATGAGATAAACTATAACATGAGCACTATGCATGCAATCAAAAGGTAATGTATGAATGGAGAAAGGTTTTGTAGGGAGTCTTTCATCAGACCAATTATTACATTTAGGAAAGAGGGACGAAGTGTGGTGAGACAGGCTATCAGCAGTATTTCAGATCATTAAATTATACTATGTTTTATCCACGGAGTTTTCCAGAGTCAGAGGTTATCACTTCAGCAATGACTGTAACTAATCAGTATTACAGTGGTACTTTGAAGGGTCTTTTCACTTTCCAGATAAAATGAGGGATTAGTACTGCTGGAGAGAAGGGGGTTCACTCCAGCCCAATTGCAGGGACAACAGAGTCACTCCTTCTTGCTTTACCTTGGGCTTCTACCCTGTTCTAGGTCAGGTACACTACTGGAGACATTCTCCTTCAAACTCTACTCCTCTCCTAATGCAGCAAAGGCATTTGGTGCCTACAGCCTCTTATAGCTCAGCCAGTTCTTCCTGAGGAACTACAACTGATCTGTTGAACACTCCTTGCCATCATTTCTGACCTGGAACAGCAGGATGAATAGGGCCAGGTGACCAAAGTATAAGGACAAATTCATTTGCCTATGAAGTGGCTATTCTCCAAAAAGACAGCTCCCCAAAGAGAGAGGACTTCTTTTTGTGGGCCAGTTCTGAAAGTACAGTATCCAAACCCTATCAGTTGGTGACCACACTGAGATTACAAGAGACAGTCTGGGGCCAGTTCATAAGAGTCCAGAAAATGTACTAAAGTGGCAGAAATCCTTGCAGGTAGATGAAAGTCTCAGAATTAAGATATTTACCTATTATAACAACAACAACAACAACAAAACAACAACAACCACAAAACCCAAACAAACCAAAACCAAAACAAAAATCCAAACCACACACACACACAAAAGATTATCACCCCAGGAGCTCCAAGCTCTCCTTGTTTCCAAACTGTTTGTTAGGTATTTCTAAGTATCAGCTCAATCTCCTAGAGTAAGGTTGAATAATTATTTATCATTAAGCAACTGTCTACAATCCTGACATCTCTTTCTCATCTTCATTTGTATGTAACAACTGTATACAAACAAGCCAGTAGCTGTTATTATTTTGATAGGGTTTCACAGAAACAGAATGTGTAAGAAACATAACGTGAAAGTCTAAACTAGACATCTCTATTAACCCTATAAAAGATATTTATTTATTTTAGGTCTGTCTGAAGAATGACAATTAAAAAAGTTCTTTCAAAATGCAAATATCCCACTAATTTTTTAAAGCGCTGGCATATGCAGTGAACATGATCTTCCAAAGAAATCAGAACGCAGGGAGAAAAACAGTCACTATCAAGAGTTTCAACATACATAGTTTTAGATATTTGAAAAGCACTATTTGAGATACATCAAACAGAGACTACATTTTAAGAATAAGTCTGTGGAGAATTATGGAGAGAAGCAAGGTTTGAACCCTCCTTCCAAATGTCAACATTTCAGGTAGAAAAATGCCTCCTGCAATGGCAGAATTAGACATGGGGTTACACTCACATTGCATGCTAAGTCTGAGCTTCAAATCCTTGGCTTTGACAAAAATAGAATACTCTGAGTTTTTAGAAGTATAAATGGGCAAAAATTCGAGTCTCAAAGCAGAGGCATCTAACCAGGACTTAACGAGCAGTGTATATACAGGTACCTCCTTTGAGGCAGAAACTGGAGTTTAACACAGCACCCGAAGACAAAGACAGAGCACTTGTCTCACGCAGAAAGCCCCTGAAGCTAACATTTAAACACCTTCACTCCTCAACTGAACCAGGGGAGACGGAACATCTGCTTCCAAGGCAGTACAACATAAAGAGACAGTCTGATGTAAAGAGGATTATCACAGTCGTATCTCACCTAAGCACTTTGATGCTTCTCTCACACATATTTTATCCAGGTAACATGCCAATAATCAGCCATTTTCCAAGTTGTATGTGGAAAATTTCAGAAACCCATACAACAAGCACTTCTCTGCCAGTTTTCCATCTTTAGACTAATGCAGGAAGGCTGGAATTGCACAGCAGGAAAAACCAAACCAGCAGGCTGGGCATTCTTACATGGTGAATACTACAGTAATTATTGCATACCACAGCACTTAAACATTTCATGTAGTATTTTAAACCTTTTAAAGGTAATTAATATATCTAGATAACCATTAAAAATACCATGCCAGGCTCCAGATGACTAACTACTATGGAAAACAGCAAAACTTTGAAATAAAAGAAGAGCAGCATCTAGAAACTTCTTACATAAACCAACACAACTCCATTTAAACAATGACTTCACACCAATTCGTATCACGTTAAGGCTCTGAACCTGAATCACATAGGCAGCTTTACTATCACAGATTTTTTCATCTTCCTATCATAGTACTGATTAAAATATGAGCATGTCTCCTCCTTAGTTCTTCTCAAATTAAAATGCACAAAGGAAAATACTTACGACAAGTCACTGAAGTCTGGAAAGACATACATGTGCCTAAAGCTATCAATGGCAATAACAGGGCAGTCAGCTGGAGTCTTCTGAATGTGGAGAAGTGGGTGCCTGAATTTATCACAGTCAGCATGAAGGAAGTTTATTGTACCTTAAAATTGTGAGCAGACAAAAATCGGTGTTAAGATTTTTTCATTATTATGTTGAAACCCTAACCACTTCCATAACTATTACAAAGGTGGAGATATTAAGCTAGATACAACATGCAAAGCTTGAAAATAGATTTAAATAACTAACACCACCAAAATAACAGATTTTCTTCAAGTATTTTTGACCACAATACTGAAGTTCTGTTTAATGCCCTCTGAAACTGCATTAAGTCATTTAGACAAGAAAGATTCCTGAAATAGTTACTTACTAATAAATGGTGTATCTATTTTAATACTTTCTAGAGAACTCAGTCCTCACTGTCAAAAGTACATAAAGCTCTTTGGTCTCAAGAGCTTTAAAGCTAGGATTCTGTTTGGCCTTTGTTTCCACTCTTGACTTTGCCCCCCAAAAATTATGGCAGTAAAACCAAGAAGCAGTAGCAGTTACTACAAACCTTTTTCACTTATTAACTGTCGTGCAACCTCCTGTTGGAATTTCTCTAAACTCTCCAAGTCATCTTTCATGTGGAAAAGTATGAGAAAAGGAAGGCCTTCCTCTGTCAGTTCCTGTACAAAAAACAAATGACAGCTCTCATTTCTTAAAGGTCCTTGAGTGATCCCAGCAATTTTCAAATTCAGTGAGATCTCTACTTCAAAACCAGCTGAAAAAACAGGACTAAAGAGGTTAACTGCTGACCTTTCATCTAAGATACCCCAGTGATACAGTTAACCATGTTTCCTTTCTCTATTGTATACAGCAGATAAAGGATGAAGGTATTTCATTATCAACATTTCAGGAAGCGATACACTTGCACTGAAATACTTGCTCAGAAGAAATAGTCCAATTCTGAGAAATCACATCTTCATAAAAACAATAATAAACCATGATCAACATGGTATTAAATGCTGTGAAAAGCTGAGAATGTATTCTCAACCCAGTCCTAGCTTGGTTCATGTAGTAAGTTGGTGTTTTCTTAGCATAACACAATGAATGAGTATCATTAACGCCATCCTATAAAAAAAAAAAAAAAAAAAGATGCTAATGACATGGCTCTATCAATTATGATCAAGTACTGCTCTTTTGCCAGTAAGTGTCTCCTGAGTGGTCATCTGTATAACACCATTATTAAATTCACATTACTAAAATTATTGAAGAAATTGAAATCTTTGTTGGACAGGCAAGCTTTAGTTCCTCATAGAAACGCACTCTTTCAGCCCAACTGCCTCTTAAAGATCTCTGTAGATCTCAGAAAAATGTAGGAACTAAGAATTATTCATGATTATACTTCTACTCAAACCCCAAACGAAACACAAACAACATGTATTTACTTGCTTCAAAAGTGACTTGTAGGCACCTCTGAATATCACCTCAACTTGCTAGAGCCCAATTGAAGAAATAATTGTTTATCATCTAACAAGTGCCTAGGGTCTTGCCTGTCTTTCATTTGCACAACTGGTGTACAAGCAAGTGCTGCTATTTCTTTGATTCTAGCCTGTATCAGAATAAAATCTATGCTTTTTTGAGAAAGATAGCATTCATTTGTTCTGCCACCAAATAGAAGATTTTCTTCAGATATTTTCGATTTGCAGTAAGTTGGAAGAAATGTTTTCCATATCAGTGGGGAGCCAGTTACATAGTGTACATGAAATGGCTGTCACTCTCCCTTCAACCAAGTCTGTCAGTTAAGTTGAAGTTTGGTCGTTTAACAGCAGATTGCAAAGATCCTCGTAACTTCAGAGCTCTTGATGAAATTCCAGCTTCCCAATTCATCCCTAAACCAATACTAATCATATTTGCTCATTTTCATTTTTACACACATGAATTTGGCTGGGTCTCAGCCTCCTGTCCTATCAGAGTATGGGAAAAACACTGTTTTGTACCACTATGATTATAGCTCCATTTCCTCACTTGTTTTAGTGGGTATATTTCCAGAGGGAGAACTCCCAAACAGAGCTTGGTATTTCAGCTCTAAGCTCTCCCTCTTGCTTGAACAGCTAAAAGGACAACCTCAGTGATCTATATTCACAAGATCATCTCCAAACAGGTTGTTAGGACAGCTGGCTTGAAAGCCTTGCTAATTTTGGTCCTAACTGGTTTCTATAAAGTACCTTTTTTAGTTTGCTTTTCTATTTCAGCTTTCATAGCATGTCTTACTGATCAGGACAAGGCAAGTGGAATAGCTATTTCATTTGCTTTGGACTGCTCCTTCAAAAGCTACTGTCTTATTTACCACTGAGAATATCAAAAGATTTTTCATTAGATCTGAGCTTCCCACATTACTTCTGTATGCCTTTAAGAAACTTTTTACCCTTTCAAAAACTTACAGTTCAGCACCATCGTTAGACCACATGGTTCATTGTATTCACGTAACACAGAATCAAACAGACTGATTACAGGTTAAACAGTGATTTATTCTGAATGATATTACTGATCCTGACAGCCTGTTTTTGTAAAGTACAGAGACTGTCTCTCAAATGGACGGTCTTCTCAAGCAGAAGACCTTGCTACAGAGTTCAATTACTATGTGTTTTCTAAAGTCACAATGATGAACTCTGTTCAGATTGAGAAGGCCTGCCAGGAAGACGTCCATGACACTTGTCAGATAATGAACACATTAAGAAACAAAACGAGCCAAAAACCTACCAGCAGTTTAACAGAGGCTAATTTTAAAAGTGAATCTAAAGTCTGTGGTAGAAATTTTTTCTTTATCTTATTTATACAGTATTCTAGTACTATTAACATATCTTAACAGTCACTGCACTTCATATTTTTACCTCGTAATATTGTGCAGTATGCATTAAGAGCCCATTTAAATACTGTACAATCTCAGCAGGCAGAAGTATCTCAATTTTGGCGTGTTTCAATTTGTTTGGGTACTGGCAGCACTGAAAATTTTAAACAAATGTTGCTAGGCAAAATGTCACATTGGAATTGTAAATATCTGCTTAAGTAAACAGGAATCAAGCAAGGGTTGAGAGAACAACGAGAAAAGCCACAACACAATGTGGTAGAAGTTGACAGCGATGAACCTTGGCTTCTAAGGCTCAGAATCCAATTTCACCATGGGAAAAGTACACTAAAAATCTACCACATGCTTCTAAAAATGTTAACATGTGACATCTTTTACATATTGAGTTGCAAATGAAGAATTAAAATTTGTTTAACTAACAACTTTCCAATAAAAGTTGGCGGGGTTGACTAGAAGACTGTACTTGAACCATTTGTGCATCCCACTCTGTCCCTCACTCTGCCATGTAACCGGACGTGTTGCATGTGCCAGAACAGCAGTGTTAAACACTACAGATTCAGGATTAAAAAAAAACCTTAAGTGTGCAAACTGAGAACAAATCATATGACTGATTCTTTGGTTTTCAATCCAGTATGGACAACATACTTCAATTTGTTACAAACCTCACCAGAGCTTCTAGCAGATGCTGTGGCTATGTACAAATACTTTAAGATACTACAAACCTGGTAATTTTCTGAAGATTCTTTTTCCCCCACATTTGTTATTTTACAAAAAAAAAATTACAATATGGAGCTGGAAACAGATCAAAGAGGATTAAGTCACAAATAAAAACAGGAAAGCATTGAAAGAAAATAAGGATAATGAGAAGAAAAGAGATGTTTAGAAGCAAACCCCGAAATTCCATCTTACTTGTTAAGCTAAAAGAAGAAAGTCAAGGGAATGAGCATGTGAAGCTAAAAAGATTAAGAAGGTACCAGTGTTTAAACACAGATAGACACAAAAATTTCACGTGTTTTTTATTGCAATTCCCAGAAGACTGTCAGTTCTGCAGATGGTCAGCCACCATTTAATGTGCTTATTTATTAGATAATGCTTTGGAAGTGGTTAATAAAGTAGCATTTTTCTACTACTAACTTTAACATTGAATTTTAAAAGCTGATTATAACTATAGTTCACAACTATTTTTCAAATTGTCATGGACATGTTCACACGGATATTTTCTACTCTGACTAGAAGCATTTTTTCAAGATCATAATAAAGGCAAAAAGCACTTAAATAACATCTATGTCTGGATCTTAACATTTAGTCATAACATCCGTATAAATAACATGTACTTACTTCAGATGAATAACACAACCTACCCAAGATGTTACACACCCATACAGACATACAGACTTACACACACATTCTTACACATGCACATTCTTAGCATCTAAGTGTCCAGACTCTGAAAATCACCACACTTTTTATGTGATCTATATGCATGATTACCACCTCTTACTTTGGTAGTGTACTGAACTACCACAAAGCTGCCTCCAGTGAATTCCAAGTGTAACCAAAAAGCTCCAAAAGAATGAAAAGACATTACCTGACAGGTATTTTCTGCCAAAAGTACAGCATGCAGAAAGCTCTTTGGCATGGATTAGAGACCTTGAAAAAGACATTTTGGTTTTGAGAAAGAAACCCTAACAATAAAATGGTAGAAAAAATTCTTACCTCCCCATTTTCAAACGTAATTTCTCGAACTAGTGGTACACATTTATCTTGTGTCCATGCATAAATCAAATCAAAATTGGTTAGCGAGCCTAAATACACCATATCTGGAGCATTTTCCTGTTGAAAGAAAAGATACTAGTTGAGAAACAGTAACAATGACATTGCTATCTGCAAAGATTACCTACCCAACAAAGTAACAATATCTATATAAATATTGAAAGCCAATCTTATACCAACACTTAACCCCTATGCATGCAACATTTCTATTAACTAGGTTACAGAAATACAACAGGAATATAAATATTATATATGATCATTTATGCAGTCAACTCCACTTTTAAAGACAACTTAAGAATTGAAAAGATACTTTGTTTCCAAATTAGGGATGCTTCAAATAAAGGCTCTTTGTACTTTTGTTACGTTGAGAAATAGTATCTCCATACCTAAAAAACCTACCTAGATATAAACTAAATGCAGATATTACACTGCTTCATGCTGAGTTACAAAGACTCACCAAAAAATCCCTCCTCCTAATGTGCTACAAAACTTGAAGCTGGTATTTAACATTTGCTCTGCCAAAGAGATATGAATAAATAATAGTTTTTCTTTATTTGCTATTAGTTTTAATTCAGAATTCTGTGCTGCAATCTTTTAAGGTCATTACAATTTTGGTTAACGTGAAGCATGATTTCGCAAGCTGTGGCCATGATTAAGTACACCTTAATTCAGAAACACCATATAAATTAGGTAACCTAATAAATTATGGTTTTGAAGAAAAACTCCCTCCTTAGGCATTTCTAAAAATTATTTCTCTTTTGTAAGCAGGTCTTATCATATATTCAATTTAAGAAAGCAGATTTCCAGATATTATATTTCTAAAAACAATTCTTACAGATTTTCTTCTGTACTGAATTCTTCCTCAGGTAACACAATGAGAGTTTGTTAACATACCATTATTTTACATCCTTTTTAAAAATGAAAACAACAATCTGTGGTGGCTAAGACACAAAAGACAGGCAAGTGACAGTCAGAATACTTAGTAATTGTCACCTGCTTTGAAAAACATGAATTGCACCAGCTGTTAAACTTCACAGATTTTGAAGACTTCTACAGAATGCAAAGTATCTACACACATGATGAGCTGACTGTGTTTGTAAGAAAAAAAAAAGTTCTGGACATTGACATTTAAAATTATATATTTCAGTTTTGTGCACTTAATTTGCAAAAAAGGAGACTGAGATCTTTTTCCCCGACTTGAAAACACTAGGTCCTATGATCCTATTTCTCACACTATTTAGTGATGAAATAAAACTAAGGTTTGAGATGCAGTAACATATTGAATAATCTGAATATATCCTCCATTTGTTCATATTCACATATCATGACAATAAGCAGAATAAAATACATAGTTACACTTACCCCTGGTGGCTTGTAGATTACATTGTCTCCGCTAAATCTCTCTGCTTTTGAAATAGCCCTACAACAAACCAACCAGTAAGCATGTCTTGGTACAGACAAATAAAATAACTGAGATACCAAAAATCATATTTTAATTTGCTATTCTTTCTTCACTACTTATTTTTCCTTCAAAATGTGAGAAATAAAATCCTTGATCTTTAAACTGTAAAGTGACTCCACAGAAACTTGGCCTGGCTAGACAAGTGGGCATTAAGGGAGTCAAGCAAGCTGTATCCCTAAGGTTGGAAATGTGGTCTAAAGACACTGAAGTGCAAGTGATGAATGCCAGTACAATTCTGGATGAGACACCAGCAGAAAAAAAGGGTAATGAATTAATATAATCATGTAAATTAAAAAAAAAAATCTTAAGGAAGGAAAGGAGAGAAATGTTTGCATTTATTCTTCCCATTCCCTTGTTTACACTAGAAATTTATGGCTTATGAACCCTGATAAGGAAGGGCTCCAAGGCACTCTACCAGCATAAGCAATGAGAAAATGGACAGCAAATAAGCCAACACAGTCCATTTTACCCTCAAAGCAGATCTAAAGAGCTCAAAACACAGCATGCAGTTCCTCCTTGCTATTCAGCTTACTATGTCACCTTACTAAAGTTCTTTCCCTGCCTCTGGAACATTTTGTGGTTCCTTAATCGCAGTCACAACAGAGCACCCTGAAAGCTGCTATCTTATACCCCTAAAATTATCATCTCTTATTTAAACAACTGGGGACAGCTATGAATCCAACAAAGCAGATAAAAAAAAAAAGGGAAAGAAAGCTCTCAAAAAAAAAAAATAATTTCACTCACTTTGGACATTGAAAGAGGCCTCCTCCCCTCTCCCATGCCTTGCCATTCCAACATAACTCATGCTGGCAAGACAGAACTGTCTGGCTCCATATGCCACAAAAAGAGTAAAATGAACTACCTATTTCTTTTTCTTTTAGGATAGGCTAAAAAGAAAGCATGTCAGCCTCTGGGAAACATTACCTAAGTGTTCCGGCTTCTCCAATTATAGTATCTCTTCTGTGGACTCAATATCAGTGAAGACTGATTAAGAGATGTAAGGGGGAGGGAAAAAAGGAGAAGTAAAATTTTCTCAATTTATCTCACTGCAAGATGAGGTAAATCTTCCAGTGGTGTGAACAATTTAGAGGGCCAAGAAAAAAAGAAAAGATATCATAAGGCTTAACTCAAAGTACCTACGTTTTATTTATTTCATTTGATCCAATGATCCTTTTCTTATCACATACAAAAGACATCTTGCATAGTACGTTAGACCTATCAGTGTTTGCACCAGTTTAGAGATGTGTATTTTAAAATGCATTTCTGTATTCCAGACACAATGACTGCTCCAATCACTGCCTGGTAAACTGATAATAATCTATAATGAAATATATGCTCTAGGGTAAGCCTGTGGCAGAACCCAAAAGGTCCTCTTCTGTGTTCTTCCACCTCAGTAGCTGCAGCTGTGACCGATTTCTTTCAGATAACTCCAAACGGAGACATGACATGAGAATCCCAAATGCCTGAAGATACACCTTTTTAAAATAAGTACCAAAATGGAAATGCTTCAGTTGCCATTTTCTCTCTTCTTGAAGCAGTAATGTAGGTAAACCTCTTGGAATCACCCCTCACTCTTGTATTTGCTTGCTAACATGAAATTAAAACAGTTCCTAGTTGGAATCACAACTCACACTCTTCCACGAGTTACGTATGGTTCATCATAGCCTTTTAAGATAAAAGTAATTTCTGGCTGTTTTGGTTTTCTGCTTTTGTCTTCCTAGGCTTGTGGCTCAGTGGCACAAGGCCATTCTCTTCCATGTCTAAAAACATTTCAGATTTATCCCTCTCTAGTTCTAAAATCTACCTCTAAATCTCATCAGTATCCCTCCTATCTCCTGTTTACAAGTCTTCTCTCATTAATCTTGCTCTGTGGTCACCTCAGATCTTAACAGAACTGTAAGGATCAGTTGATTTAAGAATAGTTTTAAGCATCAAGATGATCTGCAACTAAGTACCATTAATACAGTTTAAAAATAAGCTATTACAACTACCTAAAGCCAGAATAATTTTGGCATAGCAGGGAACAGTTCTGCCTTGACAGAGGTTAGTGAAGTTTTTTTTTCATGTCAAGTTGATTGTTTTGAGTTTATTTCAGCTTAGTAGAAGCTTGAACACAACAGCTCACCTTACCATATACCTCCCAAACCATATACCTGTTGAACTCTGCCCATAGCAAAACCAAAAGTCCCTCCCAGGGGCTGTTAGGATGATCAGTCAGAAAAGTGCGACCGATCAATGCCAGCTCCCCATGAAACAGTGTGCTATATATAATCTGAATAGGAAACACTGTTATATAGCCAGTATCTCCCTCTGAAGTCTCCTCATATATAATTTTTTAGGAAGTTTGAGAGCCACAGCCCCTCAGAGATGAAAACATTTAGTTTCTAAGGTTGCTGTCTGGAAGGCTGCACTTTAAAACACTAACAGCTCCAGGCTAGAAAGGGAACAGGGATCTGGAGAAGAGAGTAACAAGAAGCTGGCTGCGCAATCTGTAGTTAGATGAACAGGTTACAAATAATCAAACTCTGATCTGTTCCATCATGTTTGCTTACTGCTTATATCTAAAGAAAAATAATAAAAAAATACTACTTCAAGAACAGCCTCCAACAACCAAATGCTAACACAGAGTGGTGGGAGACTATTTCTCATTATATGAAGTTGACAAATAGTAAACCAAAGACGAACAGACTCAGACTCAAACAACAGAAGAGAGAATCTTAAAAGTACTGCTATCTTACTAATGATTTTTTAAAAGGCATTCGTAAAAAAAAATTAAGAGTCATACAAGGGGGCAAAAAAAAGAATTAAAATTTTAATAACTCTTCAGACTGGCTGCCCCAAGAACAAGCATGGATGTACTCATCAGAAAACATCTGAGATAATGGCCACTCTTTAGCAACAAGGCCAACAGACCTGCAGACCACAGATTTACTAAATTTGATTCTTCTCTCATGGCCAAGCCTGCTTACACAGTCATAGGATCCATAATTGAGAACTGAAAGAAAGGAAAACCACGCATACTACTGGACATGACAAATACTCTTCCCTACCCCTAACTTTTTCTTTTTTTAAAAGTTATCAGTGACTGACAACAAATTTTATTCACACAGATGAAATTTTCTACCTTGATACTTCCTCTACAAAGAGCTCTTAGGGCAACTGTATGTAATAGAAAAGCCAGTATAACCCATGCAGATTCTTGATCTTGCAACTGTGGGTAAACTGCAAATCACTGCATTCACATGAATGCCAAATCATTTTAAATTGAGTGGTGCTGGCACATTAAACACTGCAGAATCTATAAATTTTTCTTACGCTACTTAAATGGGACTCACTCCCAATTTATTATTCTTCCAGTGAAGATCTTTTAATATTTTAAAATACTGCTGTAAATCTGTATAACAAGGAGAAATTTGAATTTCTGTAGGTTGTTCTTCTAGTCTCGGACTATGTAGCTCATCATTGCAATTGCTTTTCTAAACTGTTACCATGTGCAGTGACATAGAACTTACATGAAACAGAAAAAAAGGAAGGGAAAAAAAGTAAAAACAAAACAAAACTAAAAACCCTATAAAAATGGTCACATTTTAAAGTGAAAAAATTAAGATGTTGGAAAAAAAAAAAGTTACTCAGTCTGCAAAGCTGATTGAAAACTTTCTGGCAAAAAGTTTTCAAACTCTTCCCTACTTGTTTTCCTTTCCCTCCAAAGATGCAGGTTTTTGGGACACAACTGTCTAGTATCACCCCCAGTTACACTTAAACTATACTGACAAAGAGTGATAAAAAGAACAAGGAGGCAAAAACCTAAAGTTGGTTTTCACAGCAAACATTAAGGCTAAGAGGAGTTTTCTCCTCATATCCTTTTCTCAGTATATTTGTTAAAGTCTACTCTCTTTAGTTATGCCACACTGAAAGTATTAAAGAAGTCTATTCAATTAAGTTATCTACAACTCATTAACATAATTTCAATAATGAAGTCATGCAATCAACAAATTTTAAAACTTACCCAAAGGCAGACAGGAATACACAATCATCATGCAAAATACTCGCTACTCTTTCAAAGGTTCTGTAATTGTCAGAGTCCTTTTGCTCGAAGTATCCAACAATATTTCTTCTGCTGCGCTGTAAAAACAAAGGTTAAATTATAATTTACCTTAAATTATCAGAAACTAACATTACTCCCTAAGGATATTAAATGCAGAGGTGCCATTCAGTCAACAGTCAGTAACTCTGCAGAAGTTATTTCCTTTCTGCCTTTACAGAAACAACCTTGTGAATATTTTTTCAGTGAGGATTATTAGAATAATCTTGTCAAACACAACATATGATTCTTTTCACATTATTAAAAGTAAAGTAAGTAATTTGGTGGTAGAATTATTGCTACAAAATGAATGCAGTTGGAAGTGAATGTATTGGAATAATTTATAATCCTGGAAATGATCCAGTTTATCTCTCAGTATATAAAAAAAAAATAAAAATCACCCATTTCTGAATGGAAAAACCAGTAAATATGTACTTCAAATACATTATGTTTTACCAATTCAACATTAAAAAAAAAGGAAAAATATATTTGGAAGGAATAAAACTGAAAGACTTACATCAAGAGAACTAATTTCTTCCAAATCCTGGACCTCCCGAATAGGGTTACTCTTCTGCTGCCTGATATAATCTGCTATTGCTGTCACAGATCTCTGGCCCCTGTATTCTCTCTTCATCATCATTCCATTCCGGAAGAGTTTCAGAGTTGGATATTTGCTTATCCTGTATCTCTGAGCTATATCCGCTAAAAAGAAATTAAGACAATAAAACCAAAATCCTACAAATACACAAATACATGGAGCATGGTATCTTATACATGCATATGTGTGCACATAAGTGAAATCTCTGAACCTGTAGTTCCACATCTTTCAAACAAGACTGAAAAAACCCAAAACATCACCACAGGGGAGAAAATGGATAGCAGCTACAGTATTTCTCACGTGTACTGATCTTCATTAAAAAAAAAATCATGGCCAAAATCTGCAGTAAGTAAACACTTGACTTAGTCAGCTATACTCATTTAGTACATTTCCTACAAACCACTAGGAAAGCCAATTCAAGAACCTAACAAGAGCATTAGAATCCTAAAAGCTTGCCAAATTTCAGTTAATTAATTCACATGAAAGTATTGGAGAAAAATAAAACTCACCATGATTTTCACCTCAATTACAGTACTGGAAATATAATTGTCGTGTCTTAAATTTTAGAGAAAGTGAACCCTGTGCAAAATATTTCTTGAAGCCTATGAAAGCCAGAAGACTGCTGTTGCCGTTCTGAGCTGTTCAGGTTTTGAACGAACACAAAGTTTCAGGTTTCTAAGTTACGGCAAACACCTCTCTGATCAGTCAGTGTCAGCATTCCCTTCAAGACAGTTCTTCACTCACTTCTATAGATGCAGCCCAGCTTTCTTGTAGATTTGGACTGCACAGAGCTTCATACAACTAAGTAACACGTATTTCATTCACTGAGTATAAGAGCACTAGTTATTTTCACCTTTATATAACAGGTCAGTTTTTAACTCTAAATTATTTAGAAGACTTACAAACAAACAAAAAAAAGAAAGGTATTTTACATTAAATTAGAAGAGCTGCAAAGAAGAAAGCTAAGCAGAAGCAATAAAGCCCAGTTTCCTGTGGATGTGCACCCTGTGCGCCTTATCTTCAACCACTACTAAGGCAATAAACCAGTTCTTCACTACACTCCAGAGTATTTCAAGTGTCCCTTTGTCCCTCTTCCACTTCGGTTAATCACTGGGACACAGCAAGTTGCAATAGGTGTTGCAGCCAGTTCCCAGCTATGCATTGTCAGGGAAACTTCTACATAACCATCAAGTGGTTCATGGCACAGGGATCCATCACCCTCAAGTCTTTACAGCAACCTTTGCTACAGTGCAGAAATTGGTTTTGTGCATCTCCAATAACGAATGACTGCTTTAAATCAAAGTCTGTAGATGTGGTTGGAGTTCAGCAAAAAACTTCAAGGAGTTCTTATGAGAAAGGACTGGAGAAACAAGGTAACCAAATGCACTTTGGATTCTTAGGAAAACAAGACTGAAGACAAATAATAGACACAAAGTATGTAATGCCAAGTAGATTTCCACAAGCAATTTCCTTTGTTTAATTACATCCTCCTGTTCACTCCTCCCCTGGAAATATATCTGGAAACAAAAAAAATCTCAAAGCCCCTCTGAAAAGTGGGATGCAGTTTACCTAAACGTCAATCATGTTTGTACCTAAATCCAACAAAATCCCAAAATATGAGCTGTCCGCCCACTTTCCAGAGCTGCTTAATCCTTTGAGGTGAATTATTCTAGTCAACCACAGCCACCCCACTTTGCCTTCTCCCTTTCTAAAGGAAAGAGAGAGACAGTGACCTTCAACAGATCGATTTATCCTTTGGAGACAGAACTTTCCAGTCAACCGAGAGAGGAAGGCACTGAAAGCATGGCCTGAATGTTTGTCCTGTTACTTTTCACTGACTCTTTAGAAGTCGAGGGGTACACTTCAGGTGACCTGGATTGACCCACAGCAAGAAGACAACCAAATGAGGGTGTATCAGCCTACCTGGCACAGTACCAAACGATGTAAAAACTAATCCTTTCTAAGAAGAATATCCTTTCTTCTCAGTTACATGTTTACGATGAAGCAGATTTGCTTTCTGTCTTACACTTAACTCTTTTTTAAAGAGAATGGAGACAGAAGTCCTGTGAAAACTATGATTTAGGGGCAGTTGTCATGAGCAAACCGCTGATACTGGGCAGCTAACATACACCTCTCAGTTGCAAAATGGAATTAAAACCCCGTGCAACTGGAAATAAGCCATTTCCCTGTGGAACTGTGCCTGTAACTGTTCTCCAGCACACAAAACTCTCCACTTCTTTCAGACTACTAAGAGGTAACAAAAAAAAAAAAAAATCTGAATTCCCTGCTGCCTGGAGAACTCTTAGTGAAAACATCAGTAGTTTTCATTTCTACTAAAACACTACTAACCTCTTTCAGCTTTAGTCACTGAAAACAAACTTTGTACCAGCTGCACAACTTAAAGGAGTCTGAGAACTGAAAACAACAGGTGCACAGCAAAGGAATAAGAACCAGGTCTACTTCACACAAATATTCTTTAACATCCCTCAAACCCGTAAGCTTAAAAGCTTCACCAGCTAAGCCCAGTTCCTAACAAGCTTTGCATCATTATAAAATATCACAGAATTCAGCCTATCCATTTTAACTAAGGACTTGACCTGTTTCCTAAATATCCCAAAAGAGCTGCTTCTTAATGCACTAATTACAGTTAAAATTAAGGTTAAGATATTTTATGTCCTCAATTCAGAGTACTTTTATTTCAAATTAATACAAATTTCTCAAGGGAAGATGACAGTATATTCAACATTAATGAGCATTAGGTCAATAGTGTTTTCTTCCTTTAAATTCTATCACTACTTAGTTAAAGTACTAAAGGGTTGCCTGCAAGATGGCAATACAGCAGGGGAGGACTCACTTTACATTTGCTCAGTGGAAGACAAACAACATCAGCAAACTAAGCATTTGCTGCCCCTCTCTCCTGCTGATGGAAGGACCTTTGGTCTGATGGTATATTAGTCTATCAAAACTTGACCAGGGTCTGATAAGAGATAAGGAGCACTACATATCAAGGCTTTGCAGAAACACATTGAGTTACTACTATTATTGTTACTGACTTTAAACAGTAACATTGACTGTTGCAGAGCTCCACAGCAAGAAATGAATAAAACCACATTTTTTTTTTTTGGTCTCACAACATGGACTTTTCCTTCAGGTCATTTCCATAGTTATAGGAGGATGTACAGGTGGAAGAATGGGCATTCACGGGGCCTTGAATGTTCTCAGAGATGGAGACTGCAGTCCCTAGGGATGTGGATCTTCATCAAGTGCTGAAGTTGTGTAAAAAAAATTAATGGTAATAAAATGCCCACTGTCAAGACTGAATTCAAACATTATTTCATAAGTCAGAACTTGCATGCTCTTTACAAATTACATTGAGATTCCGTGAATACTGGTATTTGAACTAACGCAGAGGGATGACAGGCCTACACAAGTAAGTATTTGAAAACCATCTTTTTGCAAAATATAAAATGCAAGTACATGAAAAATTGTTTGAATTCATTCAAAAATCAAATAGAGTAAACCTTAAAAGCTTCATTAAGCCCTGGCATTTGATACAGGTAGAGTTAGCATAAGCAGAGCAACTACAAAATTATATTCCTTTTAAAATTGGAAATACACAATGCAAATACATGGAATATTGTTTGAAGTCATTCATAGATTGCATTAGTTATAGTAAATCCTAAATTAAATTTGAAAATATTTCTGACATCCTCACTGCCCATTTTCTGATAAAAAGAGGTATTTGAAACAGGTAAGGGTAACCTACCTAAAGAAAAAAAAGAAGTCTCCCAGCTATGACGTTTTCTCCAGGTACTAAGGTACTTAAATGGAACAAACCTTGAATTTTCATTTTGCTCAATTAATCATTAAATCACAACCCTAGTGTCTATGCTACCAGAATGGTTTTTACACTAGATATGGTGGGAAGCTACTGACATATTTGATCATCTTCTTGTCTGCTACAGATCAGAAGTTTCAAACAGAGCAATAACTTCTGAATTCAGATGATTCTCTCCTCCCTGTTTTGCATGTATACCTGTTGGCATACAACTACTTCTAAACTGCCTGGACTATTTTCTACTATTCATTCTACAAACTTCAACAGGAATGTCTTCACAGTCACTCAGTTCTCTTCACAGATGCACTGTATTGATACTTCTCAACAACTGAAGAGAAAGCAAAGCTGCTTCTTACAACAGGGATGAGACAGCAGCTTTCACTGTTGTTTCGAAAGAAACTTTTACATGAAGCCTGACAGTTACACCCATGTTTTTTAAGACAGTCTCCCACATCACCTTCCAAGCAAGATCCATGAAAACATACTTTGTGAGCTATCATTTGTGATCTATCTTTATCATATCTCTTGCACTTGTCAGCCATTTCTCTGTTGCCTGAGTATCATGTGTTCCTCTACTCAAAGGAATGCCAAAACCCTTTTTTTTGGGGGTGTGTTGAGCTTTTCACATGGTGTGTTCACACATTACCCAATCTACAGCTTCAAGCAAACATGCAGCCTGTGACTTGATTCCCAGAACTCTTCAGACTCCATTGTTCTAGGTTAACACCACAACACACCGTCCAAAGAGTTCAACTATTGGATTGAGTTCAATATATCAGATCATGTCACTGAGAATCTCAAGTCCA
This sequence comes from Athene noctua, assembly GCF_965140245.1. Classification (NCBI taxonomy): domain Eukaryota; kingdom Metazoa; phylum Chordata; class Aves; order Strigiformes; family Strigidae; genus Athene; species Athene noctua. Next base: position 67,121,258 of record NC_134038.1, read on the forward strand.
TTGTCAGTAAATTAAATGTACAATGAAGAATATGTTGAAAAAGAGCACCGAGACACACTATATTGAAGTAGACTCCTACTCACAATGTAGTTAAGAAGTCCCTTCCCACTGAAGGAATATTTTCAAGGGTCAGGGTATCACCGCACCGCTAACTCAGGCCACTGCCTTAGTCTTCCAGGGTCATAATTCATACCACCACTGAACAAATATTTAGATTTTTAAGTCTACAGGACTGGCTCTTAAAAAAACATGTCCACTACGGCTTGAACAATACTGATAATTATCCTAAATGCCCACCTCATAAGGCACCACCTGAAACAATTTACATGCCAAACAGAGGACTACAACAGCCTGAAAAATTATGTGGAAGTTCCAAGACTCAAACCCCACAAAAATAGTTTCCTGAAAATACTCTTAGTGTCCCTTTTTCTATGGAGGGTCTTCATGTTGTCCGAGGAAGAGCTAGCACAAACCAAGCTACGGCATTTCCTAATTTTGTATTTACGTGATGGTTGTGGGAGTTGCATAGCTACAAATATATAGCTTGAATATACTGGATCTAACACTAATCTTTTCTTGTGTCAAATCACTTTAACTCTTCCTCACTCTTATGGAATACCTTCCATCTCAAAGGTAACAAATTCCTTCAGCTATGTATTTGAAGCTTGGACTACCAAATGAGTATTCTGCGTGCTCACTTGAGATCAATCACATCTTTTGAAGTCCCTCAGGCTACCTGCCAGGGCACACTACAGAGGAGAAATGAAATCTGTCTTTGATAGGTATCTTTTTACTTATTATTCTGCAAGCTTTTTTCTCTCAAGTTCACTTAAAAGGGCCTTTTTGCCTCCTACTTCTCTACATACAGCACTACATTCACCATACTGTTGAGTATTTCATAATACAGCATTAATTCTTCCCAGTTAAACTACTACTCTCATGACACCTGCACACAACCGTCAGACCTGGGAACATTCACAGGAAGCAGAATTAGAAAGGAACTTGGGAGACCATCTAAACTAGGCATCCTATCCTAGTGACTGTGATACTGGTGACTTGTATGATGGACCAAAACAGGTACAAGAAAAGCAACCAATGTTCTACATCTAACGTGGCTACTAAGAAGCTGAGTAACAGCAAATCTAGGCCACTTTTGTTGAAGAGGAGCATTCACAACAGCTATGCCTGCTCTGGGTGGGGCCACATCAGCAGGCATCCCCATAACCTTTTCTGACAGGTTAACAAAATGGCTCTCCTGAGGAGAGACATCAACAACCCCTCCAAATAACTGCCACTTTTTATTTTATCCAATGATAACTCTTTCAGACCAACATTTTTTTTTTTCAAGGCAAAATAGCAGGAATGCAATGAAATCCTCATGCTTGTTTACAGTTTAATTTATAGTTCATTTATGAATTTCCAAATTTGTTATCGTACTGAGTTATTTTGCTTAAAGGAACAGTAGCAATACAATCTAAGTAACTCTCTGAAGAACTAACATTAGCACACATTACAGGAATGGCCAGACCCAGAGAGATCAACAGCTCACAGTAGAGAATGAGAGTACTACTCATGGACATTTTCAAAGAAAGAACACTAGTTCCCTAAACAGTCTGTCTAGCAAAGTACCTCTCAACACTCCACTGGTGAAAAGTTTTCTGTTTGGAAGCACAAAGATTTATTCAAACCAGCTGTTTATTATTTTTTAACTCAAAACCCAAAGGAAATAATGGTGCAGTAGAATTAAAGCCCAAATATATATTTTAACTCATAGGAATTCTGTACTGTAACTCCTAATATTGAATTCATAGAAACTGTTCAAAATACAAACTCTCCTTCAGAAACATGTGTTGTTCTATATTGCAATATTCACTCACAGAGAAGAGAACATAGGAAATCCATGGTACCGAGTTTCCAACATTGCTGCTTAACACAAAGGACAAAAAACCATAAAAAACCCCTACCAAAAAAGAAAACAAACCCAACCCCCAAACCAAAACTTTCCTAATAATGTATATGCAGAAAGATCTTCTGTAATTATATATGGAAGGCTGCTTTTACTAGGTATTGCACCTGGAGGTGCATAATTTTTAAGGTAAGTGAATTGCTAAATCAAACACACCAAACCCACCAAAGACTTTAACAGCAATGAATGTAGTGGAACTTAGATATTTCTAAGTTATAAAAGGATGGGGTCTTGGAAACGGATGGAGTACCTGCTTCATCAGATTTACCTTACTTTATGTTCCACATCAGCTTAAAAACAGCCTGATGACTTAAATTACACATTTCAGTTACAATTATCTTCCACTATATTATAAACTGCTGTAGAATATAACACATAGAGGCTTAATCTGGTGTTAATATTTAGATTTTGTATTTAATCATATTGGGGCCTATCACTTTCCAGAAAAACATCTTTATATTGGCTATAAGAGCAGACAGAATGATGGTTTTGTCATTAAGCATCAAACATTTGGCAGTGCATCAATAATTCTCTTTAATTTGCTTCACCCTCAGGAGCTGGTGTGAGCTGCTGGGCCCTGCAGTGTGCTTCAATAATAGTGCATTAAATGGGAAGTATCTATGCCTGGCTGACCATTCTGAAAGCTGTTTCTGAGTGGCCTGAAATCAGCTATTTGGATTCCCTACAGAGTCTTGGCTTCAAAAAGAAACAGATCATTTGTAATGCAAATAATCTACCATCTCTAGAACATCATCCTAATAGTCAACTACTAGTGGTATGAAATCTGCAGGCATAACAAACCCCAAAATACTGGCATAAACCTTCTAACATTGCTAAAATATGTAAACACGTACAAAAATATAAAGGTAAAACAGAGGGGAAAAAGGCAATAACAATCTTGATTCTAGCATTTACTAGAACTACTACAGCAGGCCCAAGTAACATTCACCCTCTTAGCTGCTATTACATACATTACAATCAAAGTTAAAATACTTAAAACTTTAGGAAATACCCTATAACTGTGTGCCGTGAAATACCACTGCTTACAACCCAGCAAATAAACACTAGAAACCATGAATCACATACAGCTTTGCTATTTTAATTCAAAAAGGCAATGCAAATTGGGGAAAAAAAACTTGGTCTGTCATTATAGGACTTTTTTTTAGTTCTCACATTTTACAGCTTCTGCAGTAGAAGCCATGCTCATCTACTTCTTAAATTAGGGACACAAAGAGTAAACAGAAAGAACTCATGGCATTACAGTAATAAAAAGAATGACCAAAACTCTTGGCTGCCTCATACTACTTAGCTCACTACACCTACTCCCAGGGGAAGACAGACAATATCTGCTCTGCTGTAACATCTCTTCCTCCATCCAAGCCTTAGCTCTCCGTCACAAGGTCTGATGAACTCAATTCAATGAATGTATAAGAAGATCAGAAGTGTTTCAAATACTAGGGTGGGGGAAATTTTCTTAGGCACATACTGCTAAGACAAAAACATCTCACAGCTAAACACTAGGCATCCAGCAGCTCAAAGACTCTGAGTTACTGAAGCAACTGAAGTTGCACCAAATAAGTAAGGACTTTAGTTGATAACGATTTTACTACAGTCTTTTGTCAGAATTTTGTAGCAAGTCTCATTGTCAATATCTTGACTCAACGAAAACATGAGCCAAACCAGACTGCTAAACACTGAGATAAAACTCATTTATTAAGGACAACTGTAAAAAAACAGGACAACTGAAACTATGAATGTCCTTAATTCCTTACTCACCCCCAACTGATTCAAATTGAGAAACTATCACTGAAAATGTTAGAATATATACAAAAGTATATACTTGAAATTACTTTTGTATATAGAGTGACTAGTTTAATAAGCTGATACAAAAACAATCAAAATGCTTGCTACAAGGGCATTTCTTTTCTACAATTGCAAAGATCGGGGCAGTTTATTTGTGTAGATCCTGCAGCAGATCTCAGAACAAAGACAAAAAAACTCAGTAAGAAAACTTCAGCAGAGACCGCATATCAGGCTTTGCCTTCAACATACTCCTTCAAAGGATTTCACTGCCTTACTTGAAAATTGACTTTTAAGGATAGCAAATTTGAATACTTAATGCTACGCTTTTGGTTTAGATCTCCCAAGCACACATCATATGGATGGGTGATTGGAAGCAGAAGAGAACAACTGAGAAAACAAAAGCAGTTGAAAATGTAGTTAAGTATTTTTGAGCTCTGGAAGGTATTCCAGGTCCCTCCCCCCAACTCAAACAGAAAACTCCCACCCAAACAAAACAAACTACCAAAACCAATAACATCTCCTCCCCCCAAGCCGAAAATACCCCCACCAACCAAAAAAAACCCAAACCTCTAGATTCTAGAAAAGGCTGTTCAAGAAGGAGTTAGGAAAACATTCACTTAACAGAGACAACGTTCTAATGAGAGACAAAAAAATACTATAAAAGTCAAGGGGACTAAAGCATATCTTGTGAAGCAAAACACTAAGTACAGCCATGCCTCTCCATTCTGCTGCTGCTCTAGAAATCCTGCATGCAGTTACAGAAGTGCACTGTTCTACACAGTATTCAAGGCACCAGATCTGCTCAGAGGAGGAGATTCTACAAGCACATGTCTAAGGTAACTGCTCTTAAAGTACACCTATGTGCAAACTTTTTTATCAATTCCCAAACACATCCCTACCACTCCAAGTTAGGAAGGAAGCTGAATGCTTCAAAGCTGCTCGCATACCCTGGGTGAATACTGTCATGTCTCTTCTCCAGCTAAGGCTATAAAGGGGATCCTATATCTCAGTGATTCAAAGACTTAATCCCAGAGGCATTTAAGTTTGTAATGTGGTCAGGAACTGGTTTTACGGATCTTTGGAAAGACATAAATCAATCTCCTTGGCCACTCCTGACGCTTGGAAGAAGCAGCTTATTTTACATTTCAGATACTGAGTTGATACTGTTTGCTCCCTTCAAAGTTTTGTTTGTTTGGTTTTGTTTTTTTTTTTTTTTTTTTTTTTTATGCTTGAGATCTCTATCAAGATCACACAACAGGTGCTCTTCTTGTCAGACAACTACATGCATGCATACAAAATCAGAGCACAAAATGGTGTCAGTGGAAGATGCTCAAGTGGATTTACTGACTGTTAAATCTGCAAGTAAGAACAAGACACTTCAGGACAAGAATTCTCATGACAAGGAAAAATCCTCTCTAACATAAAAAAAATTAGATTGTCAAAATGGAAAGAAAAATGTAAATGAAATGTTACTTTTCATAGATATGTAACTGACCTTTTTCCTGTCCTATAAAGTTCTCTCTTTAGAGGTTTTGTAACAGCACTAAAACACAACCATTAGGTCCATGGGAAGTCTCAGGGATACACTGCAGATACAAATTAATAACTCTGCACAGTGATTCCTCACATTTCCAAGTGTAACTCTTCTTATAAATGAACAGTTTTGTAGAGTCCAAGTACTATAACCAGTATTGATTAGAACTGAATTTCTGGTTAGTATTCTTTGGGAATCACAAGCCACTGTAAAAAAGTTATGCCTGCAAATGTTGTTTTTTCAGAAACATAAAACAATACAACTGATCCTATAACTACAAAAAGCACCAGAATAAAAATCTCAGTGCTATCCATTTGTCTTTCAACGCACAGCAGATGTTCCTTACATTTTACTTATTATGAGATTAAAAAACCACTTCAGGGATTAATACCAGCATAAAATAAGTAAGTTTTGATATATCATTTTCATATATTTCTGGGCACGGGGAAAACCCAAACAGGCAACTATTTGTTAACATGTGTACAAACAGCAAAGCAGAAAAGCTCTGATCCCTTCCTGGCTGTGCAAAAGGCAATTTACAGTCCACTATGACACGTAGAGGGAAGGAAGACCAGAGCAAAGCATAATCTTGAGGCCGACAATGGAAGGTTACTCCTTCCTCTTCTCAGTCATGAAGACTTGCACAATTTGCTACACTAGTGCTTCTCTGACACCTTAACAAACCAATTCAGTTTATAATCCCAGCCCTTTTTTCTCCATTAAATGAGACAGGCTGAACTGATATAGATGCATGTTTATGGATGCAATGAGAAAGCAACACTGGAGACTGCCCTGACGAATTTGGAAGAAGAGGTTCACTGATGTATACAAGCAACTCGGGGCTAAATGATGGGGCAAGTACAGCTACACTTTAGATTGCTGTCTAGTATATTCTTCAATACAATGAGCAACCTACTGGCAGGATAGCACAGAAAAAACAAAATTGGGATTTACTTACAATGCTGATCACAGTCTACTCTAGCAAACACCACTTGATTCTTATCTGGATACTCTTCCTTAATTACGTTAGAAGCTTCCTCAAAAATAGGATGCAGCATTTGGCTGAAGCGGCACCTGTGGATAGAACACAAAATCGTAACTTCAAAACATTAATTTGAAATATTTTATTTGATGACTCAGAGAATATTTCAATCTTTTTCCTTCAGAGATAAAAAAGGAAAGAAAAGCTACTGGAAAAGCACATCTATTTGTAATCATCCCAGTAACTGACTGGATAAAAACAGGTTCAAAAGTAACTTGGATAATTCAGGTGGGGGGAAAAAAATAATTCTAAAAGCATATACAGTTCAAGATGTGCCCACTGCTTTATCTGCTTAAGAAACACCATTAATCAATTATAAGCCTTTAGGAATATATTCTATTCAGAAAATCTGTTCTTCATTTTTTCTACCTGAATTATCCCCGGGGAAGTAATTTTAAAAATATAGTAAAAGAAGTTACATGGATTGTTAAGATTCAAATATTCACCACCACCTTCAAGAAATAATCACAGAAATAACTTTATAAGGGTCAACAATAGAAGTTACAAGTATTGCTTATTATATTATTGCTCAAGTTTGGTAGAAAATGAACAGACTGCTATTACAGCACTGAACAAAGAGAATCCCATGAGTCCCTTCTTCCAGCCATGTCAGATTGTGAAGCAAATATTTTCTTTCTGCCCATGGAAAAGGCTGTAGGACTGTAAAGATACTTTGGTGGCTTTGGGGAGCTTAGGGTAACACTAGTGCACAAGCCCGTTATTAGTAGATGTCAATACATTTATTTTATATTCTGTTCTTCTAAACACATGGCAGAATTTTAAATTGAAGATGTATAATGGCACTGTGGAAGTTGTTAGAATGAGACCTCATGGATCACTTGCAATAAAAGAGCCTGCACTGAAGACTGCTTAAACTTAACAGTGATAGCCTGGGGATGCTGTTATGACTACAACAGCAAACATTCAAGTGAAGAGGCAGGTTTTGCTCTTAAAATAACAACAGGTCTTAAGGCCATTTTCTGAAATAAACCTGACTCTGGCAGCACAATTGTATGCTATACATTTACATAGCATGTATACATTACATATATGGCTTATTACATATGGCTTTCTTGTCCCTTGTTCTTGTCCACCCTTACAGCAGAATATCTACACCAACGAAACCAAGCTGTTCCCTTTCAAAGGCCACGTTACATCATAGGCTGGCAGTATACTATATTAAGGGGATACTACTGAATGCCTACAGGTAATGATCATAAGGCTGTAATGTGTTAAAATTATGGCCTACTATAATGTGAATCAACTTACAAAGTATATGAAAATCTTTAGATTCAAAGCAAATCTTTTCTACAGAGCATTTGATAATAATGAGTTCGAGAAAGAGCTGTGCTAATAAGGTCCTAAAACAGGATGCTTGTTACCTTGCTACATCGTTTTAAAATATTGGCTTTTTCCCTTTATTACAGAAGTATCAGAACATGCATTTTTAGCTTTCTGCAGTTTGTCTTTTACAAAATCTAAAAATGATTTTTCAATGGCAACATAGACCCCAAATTTCAGTGTTTTAAATTTATTCTCCATAGATTTGCTTTCCTTGGTTATCTTTAATAAAATGTTTTGAAGTAGATCACGATCCACCAGGTACCTGCAGATCACAAACTAAAAATAACCATCTGAAGTTTCATTTATTTACAAAACAGCCTTTATAGCATAATTCTGCACAGAACAGGTAAGAGATCAGACATAGTTTCTTACTTAACTCATCACTTCACTGTCCTATTGTAATAAAGACAGACATTTCAAACCACTTATTTTGTAAATAAATGTAATCTCTCTGAATAAAAATTATATTGGTTTAAATGTATCAATTTAGTCTGGGGTAGCAAATTAACAGATGCAAACCAGTGGAACATAAAAATTGTCTATAAAATGACAGAGGTATATACAAAGTTATTGAACTGATTTAGATTGGTATAATGCCTACCTTCACGCAAAGTTTAAATGAAAGCATTCAAAACATCTTTATTGAGAATTTAATTCTATATGAAAAGACTGGGTATGAATTTTTTAAAATCACTTTTATAAACAATTAAAATTAGCCTGCTAGTAGTTGAACAATTACTAGTAAAGACAAAGTGTAAACTGTTCATGTAAACCTGTGTGCTTGATACTTCCAGGCCATACAAACCTACAGTCTTATGACATATAGTGGGATGTGAAAGACGTCAGAGGAGTCAGATACCTAATCACCTACACAACCTTTGATTCTGAAAGGCCAGTGTTTTATGCTCACAAAGCAAAACAGCAGAGAAGAATATATAAAGTGTAGTACCTCGGTTTATGTATTGCTTTACATTAAAGCTATTTACATCCCAGATTAATCAAGGAAGACAGAAAATTATTTATTTTTCTAACCTAATTTTCTATATTAAATTGCACGTTAAATTTTATCTTCTCTGAATACATTTCTGGTTTCTTCAATGCTAAAGATTCTTTTGAAATTATTAATGGTGAAGCAGAACAGAGCTTTTAAAATTACTTCTTACACAACAAAAAAAAAAGGTGTATGATGCTTAAATTGATTCCAACAGTGATTTTTTTATGCAAGTTAAAAAAAAAAAAAAGGGGCAAGTAAACATTCCCTCTAAGTATGCCTTTCACAGTGTCTGATCAGTCTGGCCACCCCAAATTCTCTTCTTTTTCAGTTGCTCAGATTTCATCCCTCAATTATAATTTCTGTAGTTCTCCACTTGGAAGGTCATCGAGATTAGAGAAGACATTGATTTTTTTAGTGTAATTTCGAGCCTTTTTCTTTCTAGCACACATGCATGGGACCAAAGAAGAAAACAGAAGAACTTAATATTTTGGACTTTCCTATGTTAAGGAGCAAAAAACTTAATGAAATGAAACCTGTGTTTCTAAGATGGAAAAAAAAATAATCTAAAAATCAATTACATAGCATGATATTCCATACTACTGTAGAAGCTTCTTCCCCCGATAGGAGCACTGAATGAAACAGAAGAGAACAGAAGAGTAGAAGGGGTAGTAAACAGGATATAAAAACCCAACAAAACAGGAAAGAACTAGTTTGAAAGCAACATACCACTGTATTTTCAATCAGAAAACTATAGCCAAAACACACAGTTTTCGAAAGACAGAAGTTTAAACATAGAAAAATACTTTTTAAACTTACCAATCAGCATAAAAATTAACTAAAGCAACATCTGCATTGTCTGAGAAGAAAAAGAAAAAACCCAATGTCACATTATGAAGCAAATGTCTTAGTGCTTTTATCTAAGATTATAAAAATACTCACAGAACCTACAAAAGCAAATATTTCTAGATTATTCAGCGTACAACTTACTCTGCTAGAAAACTGGTAGGATAAATCTTATCTGAAATATAATCTATATCAAATGGGAAAGTGATGAAAGAAGCCTTCAGTCAAGTATTTTATTGACTTTATTGATATATTAGACATTAAAAATGTCAATAGTTAAGGTATTAAGACACAAAAGAAGTAATTAAGTGACACATGAGACAAAAAGTAATTCTGGATTTAAAATTAAGGCACTCAAAGCCAGAAGTTGTACTCTAGTATTAACCTTTTAAGCATTATCTAGATTATTCATAAGTGTTATAAAAACACTTAAAAGATGAAATATTTTGGGGTTAGAAGAATGACCAACATGCAGCCTGGCTGTTCAGCTTGCTCTGGTACCTGCCTTATTTGCTAAGAAGCTTGATACCAAGACAAACGGTAGCAGAGAAATCTTCAGTTTCCAGAAAAGAGAAATGCTATGGAACGCTTGAAAAAAATGCAGTACTATAGGGATATATGAGATGAGGTAGTGAAACAATGCTCCTATATATTTTTTTTTTGCATGCAAAAAAAATAGCAAAATATATCAAAACTAGGAGGATAAATCTCCTGCCCAGAAATAAATTGTGATCTTGCACAATATAGCAACCACACTGTAAACTGATTTTTAGTAGTAGTGGCCTAGACACATTGAAAAAAACCTTGAAATAAATACTTAAACTATAGAATATCAAGGATAGCTTTATAGAGCAGAAATGTTGCTAGACAGATTTGCACTACTGACAAAGATATGAAGCAGTTACAGGTGAATATTAAGATGTTGGAAGCCTGGAAAAGGCGACTCTCAAGAAGGCTGGGAGAAACTACAGTTTTGATAAAAATTAGAGCATTAAGATTTTCCTTATCAGCAAGGAATGCAAGCAGTAAACCGGAAATTAACAAGCACAAAGAAATTTAGGGTTACCTCCAAGGCATAAAGTATTTACTGAAAGTAACTGGATAAATTTAAGAAGTACTTACATTTGACATATACTTCTCTTATGAATAACATTTTACAAAAGGATTTTATATTTACCACTGTATAAAAGGTATTTACAAACAGATATGGTAGCACCTAATCATACATTTAGTACACAAAGCAATCCTGCAATAGGTGGATTCTAGTAGACTTAAATAAAAATATACAAAGATTTTTTTTTTCCCCTCAATGTATGTGAAACAACGTAACAACTTTTTTCCTGTGAAGACAACCAGATACAGGCAAACTGCATACTTTTCAGACAAGGAACACATATCTGTTTAATTTATGAGTCTTCTTTCTATGAGCAACCAGAATCAGGACAACACTTAATCTGAGTAAAAGTGTAGCTGAACAAGCAAGATACATAAGGCCCATCACCATGGGTTTTGGTTGCTGATGGTTTTTTGGGAGCTTTTAAAATGCTCTTTGGTTATGTAATCAAGCATTCCCATCTGCCAACAAGGTACCAGATATTTTTCTTAGACACTTCAAATCCTCACTGAGATTACAATGAAGTAATTTGCTAGGCAATATGTTAGTTTAGACGTCTAATTTTGATCACAAGCACCTAATACTTCTATGCCGAATGCAATTCATATTTTCAAAGCTGGAGTATGTATATTCATTTAGTTAACACTGCAAGATTCACACAGATAAGTGACGGTATAAGTACAAAGAAAAAAACAAACAAGTACTCACTTAAAATGTCATCTATATTTCCACTATCTAGACTTGTTATTTCACTTCTTGTTGGATTAAAAAGCCAAGACACCTAAAAAGAGAAAGCAAACCAATAAGGTATGTGAAGTTTCAGCAGTACTAACATATCCATGATTTTAAATGCTGCAGTTCAAAAGAGAAGGGAAGTAGAGAAGAACAGTAAAAGCATTGTAAATCAGTCAACACATTTCAGATGACAGCAGTACTACAAATATACAAATAAACACTATTTACAGATATAACATACTTTCATATTTAAAGCAAAATTGGCTATCTCTTAATATGATTTTCTGTTATGTTGGCAGAAACGTTTCAGGTAAGTTTTGCACCTTTAAGAATAACTTCTATTCATAAATTCACTTTGAAGGAAGAAATGAAACCACATTTTAGCTACTTAGCAATCTCACTCAGCTCAGAAGTGCATAGGCACGGAGGTTTCACCCAGAGACAGGTAATTCTTTCCGTCACAGTGCTTGTCTGACTAAAAAGTTTCTCATTAGGCAAAGCTTGCAATTGCCTCCATTTTTATTGCTGTTTTAGAAAACAGTTTCAGTATATCTAACTCAACTAGCTATAGTCTTATATCTCCTTCTATACTTTTTCTTGACACCACCTCAGTCCCAGCATGTGATCAGCATATGAGACTATAAAAACCGACATGTCAGACAGATCATTCAATTACAGAGAAACACACATATTACTCTTAATGCAACTATCACAGCAACACACAGTTTTATGGTAAAGCACTCTCATATTCACTACAACAGGTTCAGTTCTTCTTTTACCTCAAAATACAGTGGGGGAAAAGCAGATAGAGTTGCTGTTCTATCCCAGGTGAGAGGGATATCAGTGATTCACACTTATTTTTGCTTTGAGAGACATAAGCGAGCAAGGTTTTGAGCACCACAATACAGATTCTGGTCTGGGACGTGAATGTTTCAATCCTGAGCAAGCTGGTCAAAGTCAGCACTGCTCTAAGCAGGGCCAGGGCTCAGACCAGACCCTCTACTGAGATGCCTTCCAGCCTCATTTTCCATGATTCTATGGTTCTACTCAGTTTCCATGATTCAGCTGACAGAGATGGCAGGAAAGGAAAAGAAAGGTTTCTGGTAGAGAACTGACAGGAACACACAGGTCAAGGAGCCAGGTAGAAACAAGTGATTCCAAATGATAATGGAAGAATTAGTCCTCGCACTGAGATGCTGTGCCACATGACATACATACTATTGATGTTCTCAGAGCCTTAGTTTACTCCTTGCAGCTGCAAAGAAAATCTGCCTATGTCTGGAGAGGCAGAGGTGACAGCTGCTTTTACCAAAGACACCAAGGAGAAGTTTAGCTGGAAGCATAAAAAGCATCCAAATAATGTCATGTAAGCAGCTGGATACAAGGATCACTGTTATTTATGGAAGAGCCTGAGACCTCTCTTGAACCTATACTAGAATCATGACTACAGGTAGGAAGCTCCCAGGGCACACCTGCCTTTGACATTGTTAACAATTTATCAAAAGACTAATTCGATGTCAAACATCAGGTTTTCTAACATTAGTTGCAAGTGTGTATCAAATAATTGGCCTCAAAATAAATAGCCAAACTTTCATTATGGTCAGCTTCGAAAACTGTCGTAGACTTCTGCTAGACACTGTCAATAGCTCTCAAACTGTCACTGTAAATTGCACGCAGGTGAGATTTGCAGCAATCATTTTCAACTCCTTATGATTTATGGATCCTTAAACACTTCTCAGTGAAGATACTAAACCTTTCATATGTCCCATACAGAAGCTGCTGGGTAGCATATACACTCCATCTTACACTGCAGGCTGTAAACACATCAGCTGTTGTAATACAAAATATGTACCAGTGTTTCTCACCTGGTAACTGGACAAGATACTTATGTAAGTCTAAGATCTGTGGTGGAGTTTGCACAACCTTCCTGTTGCACTTAAACTGCCCAACACAAATGTCTTTGAACTGTGGTTTTAAGATGACTGTAGAGAAACAAAACTAATGGTTGAACTGTAAGCTCCATAGTCGAAACTAACTGCACAATGACATGGTCTGTCAAAAAAAAAAAAAATTGACTAAGCAAGCTATGCCAATGCACAAGTTGCAGCAGGCCAGTATTGGGGAAGTTCCTTTGAAGATGATGGTGTGCTGCCTGCTGAACAGCAAAAAGGGAAGACTCTGCCTTCAGTCTTTGCAGAGTGAAGATACATATATGGACCCTGGTCAACATCAGTCAAATTACCCCCAGATGAGTGACTCCTTGGGCAGTGTATGGGATGACAAATTCCATGGTGTTGCTATGGGGAGGTGCTGGTAGTAGTAGTTATATTTGTAGTAGTGGGTCAGTTAAGCATGTGAATGAGCTGGCATGTTTTTTGTTAGTACACACATGCTGTCTTGTTGCAAGCATTAGGTTAGATGTAACGTGTACAATTGAAGCAGTAACTGTGATTAACAACTACTGTTGGAATATTGCTCTAAGCAATAAAGGACAGTATAACTCAACATTCATTTAGCTGGCTGTCATCCGACCCTACCACAGGTGATTTTGCATACTCATGTATGTTCCAAGGCTTTCAGCTGCCCTGCAAGGTCTCAGGAGCCTCTAATTGTACCCTTAAAGACCACAGTTACTTATCCTGCTTATAATCTTGGACAATGCTTGTTTACACAGAAAATCCACGCAAACCTCTAGAAAGGAGGAACTTTTTAGCTGCTGCACACAGTTCTGCATCAGCATTCATACTTGGAAAGAATTTCTGCAGTAGGTCTTGGTGAAACTGTTTTCACAGGAGCTCAGCAGTTTGTATTGTCTAAACACACTGAACAGGTAAGATATCAATTTCTTAAACCCACATGGCTTTTTCTAATACAGTTTTACAGCAACAAATATTGTCTAACAGGATAAATTAAACATAACCTAGATAAGCATATTATTTGCAATGGGGAAATAGGCTGTGTTATTCAGCAGATATACTTAAATATATCAGGAACCGTAGCTGCATTTGTAGATTGCTACAATACACCTTAACTTGTAATGCAAACATTTAACTGCAAAATCAAAGCACAGGGCTTACTAACCAATAAAACCCTCTTCTAGACTGTGCTATATGTGGGGAAAGCAAATTAAAACTAATACTTCTTTATAGCATGAATAAAATTTTGGACTGCTTTCTTAACTCTTGTTGTGTAAAAATGTGGTGCAAGCTGCATGTACTGAAACACAGACTCCAAATGTCTTCATGTATTGAAGGTGAAAATTAAATTAAGCTGTATATCCTATTGCCCCTTTATATTAAACAGTAGTGGAAAAATACTGAGATTAAGAATGTCCTTCCCCAGAAGTTACACAAAACCTGAGATAACTGAAATACTTTTCTCACTAGAAGTATGAAATTTTTTGGTCAAACTATATTCATAATCACATCACATTCTTAAATGTTTTATACTAAGTAATTGTGGGTGCCAAAATCTTCATAAATAGATAGATTCAGGGGGAAAAAAAAAGCACTCCTTGAAGAAATGTCAATAAATATGCAAGACCCACTTCAGCTGAACCTTTCATAAAGGTATAATGCCTGTAAGGAAGAAAACGCATCCTTTTGACCCAGTAATCTTGCTGTCCCATGAGAGGCAAGAGAGTTTATGATATTACAAGTATTAATATTTAACATGAAGGAATAAAAATTCTTATTTAAATTGCTAAGAAGCTACACTGTTTTGAGAATATTTTCTGACCTTTGATGAGGCCTGCGCTTGATACCCACAGGCGGAAAACAAGACATTTTTGAGGAAATAATTTCTGAATGTCAGCTATACACTTTATAAAACAGGTATTGAACATATGTTCTGAAAAACATACTGGCAAAAAAGTAGTCTTCAGAATTTTTTTTACTTTTAAATGCAAACTTTGCATTCTACCGGCCTACATGAGAAGGAGACATGGAAGACTATTCATATTTTTAACTGGGGAAAAAAAAATTTCCAGCTGACTTCACAAGATAGCTACAAACACACTGAAGAAAGCATCTTGCAGAAATAATTCAAAAGGAAAATTGGCTATGTAAGTACATCTGAAAACAACTGAGGTTGCTGCCTTTATATGGGATAAAATTAGCTCTATTTTTATATTTGTATTTTTTTAAATGCTTGAACTACTAAAATCTGAAGGTAAAACTAAGTAGTTATGAAACAAAAAGATTTAAAAAGTAAAGGTATAACAGAATACTAAAATACTAAATTTTTGTGTGTGAAACTTCACAAGTCAGATAAGTGTGTTTATCATCTACTCACAATCATTTAACCCTATAGAAAAATGACAAAAACATTAGAATAAACAAAATGAATGCAGAACACTTTACACACTTGCAGAACAAATTGCTGAGGTGAAAAAGTCAGGAATTGAAGAACACATTCATAAAGATAAAATTTAGCTCATATGGGGGTAGGGAAGAGGAAGAGATGGCACATGTATTTTTACTCTTCTGGTCCTCAGAAACACTGTCAAATAAAGCAGGAATATACCAGCTCAGGTTCCTGCTCACGTTTTTACTAGAAAATTTAATTACTACAGAAATCCTAGTATTTCTGATCCAGTTTTGATCCTCACTTGAAGTTAGCAAATGACTCAGCCACTTCTGCAAAGGAGCCATACTAGTCCCTTCTGAGAAGTAACTACAAATTAGCTGACATTTCGGATTTTTTGTAATGAAAGACCTCAAAGCACTGCCTGAAAAACAACATTATCCTCCTCTGACATGTGGCACAAGGCTACGCAAGCAGCCTTACACAAAAGAAAATGCCTGGACAAAACCCATTGCATTCACCCCCAACGGTAGACCTCTGCCAGGCTACATACCCGTTTTCCAAAGGGGAAGTAAAAGCGCACCCAATTTCAAATCATCTCCTGCTGACAGTGTTGCTGTTCGATTGCCACTCCACACATACAATTAATAAAGCCCACTGGTTATTCAGGAGATTTAGGTCAGCCTTCTATCAATTTACTCTTACCAGTTGGTGCTGTTAGTTCTCTAATTGCTAATTGGACAGAAAAACCAGGCCTATAGATTTATTAGTGGCATTTCTTTTACAAGTTTCTCATACTTTGCACAGCACTTTCTTGCAGAAGAGTTTAACTGTGCACATTTTCACGTCTTTATTTTTTAATTCACATAATGCAATAGAGGTCCTCATTTCCTGAGGAAACTATTTGAAGAATACAGAAAATCTATTCTTGGAGCATTAGGATTTCTAATTAGTACTACACCTGCAAGGCAGTCAACAAGAACAGTCTTCATTTTCACTTGCCAAACTTTCCATTTACCTTCTCCTGCTGGGAAGTCCTAAAGGCACACAACTAAACCATCTTTCTCCTCTACCACAAATTCATTTTATGTTTGGCAACCAGCTCTAGCCCACATGTAATCCAGACTGACATGTCGAAGTTACTACCTGAAGTCCAAGCCCCACAGGACTCTGCGGCTGACTTTCAGTCCCCAAATACCTTTTTCTTTATGCATGCCACTAATCTGCTGCTGCTCTGAGGTCTGCATTAAACTCCTGGACAACAGGAAGCCGACGGGTTTACAGCCTGCTGTAGGATGATACAAATTGAAAGCAATCCCAGGAGACAGCAATGCCGAAGCTGACAGACATTGTAAGAGCCTCTGAAGTTTGGCTTCAGAACCATCCGTCAGGAGCACCTCACTGGCGGCGTTCCCAGAAGCCCTATAATGAACCACAAAGTTCAGAGCAGAGAGAGATAACACTAAATAGAAAATGGTGGGGAAAAATAAAAGAACAACATTATTCATTCTCTCAGTGAGAGCAGATCGACTTAACTGTCACCACTTGATTCCAGACTATGCCTGAACATTTTCATACAGACTCACTCCTGCCATCCCTGTTGATTAAGCAGGGATTTTATTAGTAATGTAAGCTACTTTCATTGTAAGACTATGAGACAAACCTATATTAGTTTGAAATACTAATGATCACTTCTGAGCAATACTTAAGTTTTCAGAGCAATTTTAAAATTGGTACCAAAATCTTTTTGCTATTATTTTTCACGCAAGAGCCATATCTTGAGTTTAATCGGGGAATTTTAAAACACTCAGAGGAAGCTATTGAAAATAAGTTTAAGGTTTGCAGTTACTAACTTCCATGAAAACCGAGATAAAAATCTAACTAAACTTAAATAATATATATTAGAAAAGTAAACTTTTTTGAACCTTGATAGTTCAATTATATAATGATTTAGCCAAACAGTGCTATAAGTGCAGAGCTAGGCAGAGACCACCATATTAAAAAGAAATAGCGTGATTTTTTTTCCTCCACATATCTTGTCATCTACTCCCATTTTAAGACTCTGACAGGAATACTTGGTATAGAAACAATATTTCAATGGCCTGTTAACACCGAAGATTCCCAGAAAAATGGCTAAGTTAACCTCTCAACAGTTTGTGAACTATTATTAGAAGACATAAGATTTCAATTCAAAACGTCCACTGTAGAGATGAAAATTAAACCTCATTATCACAACATGCAGTTCAATGCGTTGCATTTTTTCCATAAAGCTATTAGTAGCAGAATCATGCACTCAAATACAATTTCAAAGATTAAGTCTCTGGGCACAAACTTATGGATCATTGTCATTTATAGAAATATTTCAGTCAGGGCTCAAAAAATGACATGAGGCATGTCTAAAAAAAATGTCAAAGAGATAAGACCTGTAATTTATTTTCAGTTGAACTATTTCAAATTTTTAGTTATTTCTCTTGGCCTGGAGGGAAAGGGCAATCTCCAGTCAGGGCCATAATACACTGGCTTCCTTGTCTTAAACATCCACTTACTGGTGACTGAGTCCATATACCTACAAAAGATGTAAATAGTGTCTGAACAACAGTATTACTTCATGAATAATGTTTAGAGTGCTCCACATCCTCAGAAATATGAATCTACATTAAAGCCTGTTTCACAGCTCTAAAGCCATGAATTCAACTCCTAAGGAAATTACTCAAAACTCTGAATCTTTAGATATTTTATTTACCAAGCTTCTTCCCTTACAGAAGAGGCTAGAATTCCTCTGCAAAAAGGAATAATTTGTACAGCTTTTTAGGAAAAAACCCACAACCTCATGTTCTGATTGATAACTCTTTCTCTCACATATCTACCAACTGCTCTTATTATTTGGATTAATCCTTACACAGGGATTCACTTTCAAGGAGGAATAAAGCACGTAAAATTCAAATGCAATCTCCAAAATGACTCACACCAAGTTAAACAGCTGTTGCTGTGTATGAAAGCCAGCATCCTGAAGTTTCTGAACTTGTTAAAGCTGTGATCCAGTAATATGAAATAAAGGGTAGCTTGGGTAATCTCTACATATTGAGATTATTGTTCAACAAGACAAAAATGAACTTATTTCAAGCAAAAAGCTCAACTTCACCTACTCACTGTTTGCTGTTTATCTTTTCATTAACCATATAATCTATTTGCAATACTTAATACACTTTTGCTCTTCTGCTCCAAAACATCGAGTTATCTACCGCTTTGTGCTATCAAGAAAGGTGGAAACTTTAAGCCAAGACAAGCCTGTTCAGTTTTACCTTTCAGGCTGAAACTTGTTTTAAAATAGGTATGGATTACCAAAACCAACTGCTCAAATGGAAAAATAAGGGCTATCATAAAAACATACGACTAGTGTCATTTGATAGAAATACCTAAGAAGTGATTTAGATAAAACAGAATTGTAGCCTTGGAGAAATTCGTGTTTCACATATTCTCATCAGCAGTTAAAGTACCACAGTCTTATGGCTGCAGAGGTACAGGATTCACACTCCTTTAAACCATGCAGCTGAGGCACTGGGTTAAAACCTCCCAGAAATCATGTAAGTGACCATTAGACAAGCAAAATACTTAAGTGAAAAATACAGCTAAGGTCATTCTCCTCACCCAGTCCACCCAAAGGGAAGCAAAACATACTGGTTTAACTGCTACTCTAAAGACAACATAAGGGAAGACAAGCAGACAAACCAGTCTCTGTTAACACTGTTTCAATTATACCATTCATATTAGTGCTGTTGTCTATTTGTACTTCCAAATAACAAAATGAGTTTGAAAGCACAGAAGCACAGCCAGCTTGATTTGGCTCATCCTTATTTGATGCTGAAGGCAATGACGATTAGATCTAAACAATGGAGCCACACTCCCAAGGCAGATTCACAAATGTACGGATGACAATTAGCAGTTCAAGTTATATTTTTACCCTCTTCCAGTTTTTGTATTACACAGTCATGATTCACCCTGCAATCAACTAACGCACACATGAATACGCACACAACCACCCCCATTTATTAACCTCAGATCTAGAATTTTTAGCAATAATTAATACTCCCAATATCACCAAGACACTCCTTGTGATACATATTCTTTTTTCTTTCTTCAGCATGATTGAGCTGCCACATTTCTTCAAATTACTTCCTAAAATTTCAGCAGGAGGTTAAGGTTTTGTGCAACTATCAAAAGACAACTACAGTACTACAGCCATCTGTAGCATCCGAAGCATTTGTCCACACATTAAAGTCGTCTGAGATTCAGTCCTGTGTTGTTGCTGCTCCTCCCTCTTTTTCTGAGGAATCAAAATGCAGAAGAACACCTTAGAATTTATAAACTTTCTAAAATACAAGAGGGTTTTGTTGCCTCTGCTTCCTATTCCCTTAACATCAGAAGTCTAAACTTTAGAATAAGTCCATTTAAACATCATCTAAATCTATGTTATTTTCTTTTCTTTATTCCAGGTAAATTTCTGATGCACACTCCACAAACTTCTATTCTACACATGGAAACTACCAATCATAGTATATTAAAACTCACTGACAATCCATTAGCTTGTCTAAAAAATGCCTTGCCTCAATTTTTAGGTTAGTATTTATTATTTGTAACCTTAAAATGACATATGAGAGGATAAGGGATAAGATATTTTGAAATAAGCAGTAATAGAAATACTACTCCACATCTGCATTCCAATTGACATTTGTTAACGTTTCAATTTCCAATTGTTGGCATTGGAAAAATCTCCCAATTTAAATGAGGAAAAAAACCCCAACATTTTACAAGAAATCCGCTGGCTATCTTCTACAGAAGAGCACTGATTAAAGCAATACCGCCTGAATCTGAAGAGAAAAATTCACCTTTGAGACCACAGCTGCATGTAGCTTGAAGAATGAGTGGCTAATTTCAGACTGCATAAGAGCTATTTTCTTTCTACCCTAAACAGCTGCTAAGGGCCTGCACATACACAGTCAATCTATCCTGGATAACTCTGGACAGCAGAAGAGTAAATAATGCAGAGGATAGGACACATGCCACAGATATTTTGAAGTGCACAAAAGAACACGATACAGAGATACCCTGTTGCTGCTTTACCTTCCCCAAGGAATATTAACCCAGCTTCAGGCTGACTCCCACAAAAATATTCAAACAAGTATTCCAAACTGGTCCTAAAAATAATACTAACACATTCACATGGTACAGCGCTTGAGCTAGTATCAGACACGCTGGCTCTGCAGTTAACCAGTTCCACGTAGCAAACTGTTCTCAACACAGAGGACTGCTGCAACCAAAATTGTTACCAAAATCCTCAGCATGGTATCACAGCTATGTATTGGTTTATTTTAAAATAACGTTTAATAACTATGTAACACTAATTATATGTACATACATACACTGGTTTAGCAAAATCTACTGGCCTATGTTGACAGAAAAAATAATTTAAAAAAAGAAAAAGGGCTGCTCCCACCTGCAATTATAAGTTCTTAACCAAAGCAGTTTTAAATGTCATTCAAAGGTAATTCCTGAGAGGCCCACACCCTCGCTGAGCTCCCTTCACTAATTAAGGGATCATTAGTAGGAAAGAACCCCTAACTGTTCACCCCCTGCTCCACATACTATCTTAATTACCTTTGTGAAGCAACTAATTTGTCTTTCAGGCATTCTGTCCAAAATCCCAAGTGAATTGACTCAACAGGGAGAAGAAAAAAAAAAAAAAGAAAAAAGTACTTTCATACACACATTTATGAAAATTCATCATTTTTATGACTGGCAAAGAATTTAAGGGCTAAGTGTTTCCAGCAAGATTTAAGAAAGAGGATTTTAATAAACTATAAGAGACAAAAGTGATAGACAGTGACTAAAGGAACAAAAAGCTCTTCTTAGGATTACAAATGCGGATACATCACTGAAAATCTTTCCCTTTGTGAAGCCTTTGAGGAAGTTAATTATATCATCACTTCATAATCACGACAGCTATGGGAAACAGCAAAACACTATCACAGCTGTTGTTTTCTTTTTTGAGACCATTGGAACAGGCACCTATTCCTTGCCTTTCAAAATACTTCCTTGCAGAGTTCCTAATGACCAAGTTCTCTCCATGTTTATGCCCATTGCCACACAAATCCACTTGGAGAAGAAACATAAGCTTTACTGCCAGTTATCTTACAAGAGAGATTTGCTTTTCTTCTCTCCACAAATCTATAAAAGTAAACCCCCAAAAAACTGATGCCATTACAGACTTTTTTTTGGATGTACCTCAATGAAGCACAATGGAAAATGGGCAAGAATCACTGATGTCAGGCAAGACAGGAGACATGCTGGCTGCAAAAAGTATACCAAGGAACCAGGTAATTTACTGTATTTGTACAGTTCTACCTTATGCTCAGGTTTCTGTATGATAAACACCATTTAGGATATAAAGTTTCAGTGATTAAAAAAATTAATAAAATCAATGCCATAGAGAAGTGTCTTCCTTTGAAACTGAATGCAGCGAACTATATACCTGCTATCTCCCTGTCAGTTAGCATATCCTTAATTCTGATTCCAAAGTGAAGCAGCTGGGAGATTCCAACACATCAGATGTTTTAACTTACATCTTCCAGGAAACAAGCCATTGAGACCTCCAGTGTTTCTCATCATCATCACTGATGATGAAACTTTCAGATATAAGTCACCAATGATTGAGGCTCAAACGAATTCCCATCTATAATCCACCACAATACTTATTTTTTAATAGAAAACCATACCTTGCAGAACCCTGAAAAAAGTGACAAGAACTGAAGACACTCAGGTCTTAATAACAATTCAGTCCATCACAGAACGTGGCTCTGAAAGCCAAAAGGGCCCATGAGAACCTGTTGATCTTCAAGGACAACCTCTTCAAAGCACAAAACCAATCCACTCCACTGTGCAGAAAGTAGGTATGGCAGAAGACCTACATGGGTTGACAAAGACTTTCTGGATGAGGTTGTTTTTAGTCTTTTTAAAAGAGGAGTACACAGAAGGGATAGGTAAGAAAATAAATACTTGGTTGGAGTATAGAAACATTGTTTGAGGAAGCAGGATGAAATTAGAAAAGCCCAAGCTCAGCTGGATTTGAAACTAGAGAGGGATGTTAAGGGTAACACAGGTGGTTTCTACAGGTATGCTGGCAACAAAAGGAAGACTAAGGAAATTGTAGGCCTGCTGCTAAACTGGTAGGGGACATAGTGACAAAGGACATGGAAAAGGCTTAGAAACCCAATGTTGTCTTTGTCTGATTTTCTACTGATGAGGTCTGAGCTTAGAGTAGAGTACCAGGGAAGAGAAGCATTACTCACATGAGTAGAAGACCAAGTTAGAAAGCTCTTAAGCAAGTTGGACATACACAGAGCCACAGAACCAGACAAAATGCATTTTCTTGGGTCCCCGGTAGGATTATGGGGATTATTTTCCTTCCAGAAGCCACCCTGTCCTGCATGGACAAATAAATCAATCAGACTGCTCTCTGTATAGTGAGATGATTAGCTCTGTGAGAGAAGGGTACTGAACATTGCCTTAACTTTAGCAAGCTTCTAACACAGCATCTCAAAGTATCCTCAGACCTAAATCAGTGATATATGAACTGAACAAATGAACTATGAAGTGAGTGACACAGCAGCTGGACTACTGGGTTCAAAGGGTTGTAATTAAAGATGGTCTCTAATGGAGCTTCTCTAAATCAGTAAGGGGTGTAAGGTTTGTCTTTACTGATGACTAGAATGGTAGAACAGAGTGCCCCCTCAGCAAACTTCTTCAGGGTACTGAACGGAGTGAAATGGCTTATTATGCTAGAGGGGAGATCTGCTATTCAGAGAATGCTCAGCTGGCTCAAAAAAGTGACCTGACAGAAACCCCATGAAGTTCAATGAAGGCAAAGTCCTGCATCTCGGATGGAATAAACCCTATACAGGCCGGGAGCCAACTGGATAGAAAACAGCTTTGCAGAAAATGTCTTGGGGAGCAAGCTGAACAGGAGTCAGCAGTGCAACCCTTGCAGCAAAGACAACTGCATATTGGGCACATATCAGCAAAAATATGGCCAGCAGACCAAGAGAAGTGATTCCTCCCTTTCATTTGGCTCTTGTGGGAACACATCTGAAGGATTCTGTCCAGCTTTGGGATTGCCTGTATGAGACATTAACATATGGAAGTCCAGCAGATGGCTATGAAGATGAGTAGTGGCTAGACAACAGGGCATACAAAGAGAGGCTGAGACTACCGCATTTGTTCAGCCTTGAGAAGGGGAGGCTATTACTGCTGTTACCAATGACCTATTCGGAAGTTACAGAGAAGGCAGAGACAGACTCTTCACAAAGATGCATAACGATAGGACAAGTGGCAACGGACATAAACTGCAGCTCCAATAGATTTTTCAGATAAAACTTTCAATAAGGTTTTGATCAAACAGTAAAACAGGTGTCCAGAGAAGTTGTAGAACTTTCAGTCTTGGAGATATTCAAGGGCAAAACCCTGAGCAACTCCATCTAAGTTAGCCTTGCACTGAGCAGGGAATAAGACCTGATGACCTTTAGAGGGCCCTTCCCGTTTAAATGGCCAAACTTCCAGTGGCAGTCAAAACCAAAACTCTACAACTTGACCCTATCAGGTAAATACAGTGAGGGTCTCAATACTCCTCTTCATTAAAGCTTTCTTATTGAAGCCAAACTAATATAGATGAAGAAACAGGTGGAAGGAAGAAACCCGAAACATTTACTACAATAAAAACAGATGAACAGGAGATTTACTGTGTTCACCAGAAACCTCGTGCTGCATATACAACTACTTGGGAACCAGTTATTTGCTGAAGGTATGCATAGAGCACCTGCATTTTGATAAACCACGTGCAGTGTTTTGTTCTCACTGCTTTACCTGTTTCAACTGATACATGGTTTAAGATACAGACTACTGCACTTGGCTTAGTGCCACTGCAGCCAACAAGATAGCTTTTCTGTTCTATCAGCTACACAAAGGGCAGATCTTGTGGATCACTACCAAATTAAAGGCATATGTGCATGCGTGTGAAGGAGCTTCCAGGGTTGGTTCATTCCTAGAAGAGGCTTCAAGTAACAGGTGTTTATCTGGAGGGCACAGTACTGGAATTCTGCACACTTTAATGGCACGAATGGCTCTTAGCTTTAAAGGGCGTCTTGTCAGGATAGCTTCTCAGTAGTAGCATACATGAAAAAAGAAAAAATTATGGAACTCCTCTGCAATATACCTTGTGACTTTTTGTAATCACCAGAGCACAATTTAATATGGTCAGGGTCCTACAGCTGGTTTGGAGAAATACAGCATCTTCAACTGGCAGTGAAAAAAATATCCTGAATTACTGTTGAGTATATCAATGGCTTTACAGAATAACTCTTAACAATGTAAAATGAAATACCAGAAAGCCAGTAAATGACAAAAAAATGAAAGCTAATCAAACTTCTAAAATCTCAGTTATGAACCTTTTTAAAAATTACATTATAAGAGCAGTTGACATTACAAACAGTTTTGAAAAAAAAAAATTATGTATGTTTCTACAAATAGTTATCATGCTTCTGATGCACAAAGACATATCGGGGGAAAGAATTGCAAAGGCAAAACCCTCAGAAGGAAATCTGATCTCACTTGCTTTCCTAATTCTCTACAACGCACCTGCCCTCCTCTACTTCTCAGGGGATCTTTCTCCAGTTCAGAGTTTTGGAAGAAAACATTCCTTAGGCTTTGACATCTACACCCTATATTTCTTCTGCTTACATTCCCAAATGTTCCTCCACTAAATCACTAGCAAACTGACTTTCAAACAAGGGGAGAGCATGTGTGTGGGGAAAAAAAAAAAAAAAAAAAGGTATTGCTAGTGCATCCAAAACCACTCCATTATCGAAGCACCTATTACTTGAATAAATCTCTAGACTCTATTGAAGAGCACTTTTAAGAAGCTGTGGTATAAGATTTACAGCATATTTCATATACTTGCTTTTCACGCAAGACAACTCCCTCCCTTCAAGCAAACAAAATATCTGGAAACTGTACAAGTAAGGCTTACAGAAGAGCCTGCAAGGTGAACATCTGGATCTTCTGAATAGCAGCATATAATCTTTCAAGTCTTTCAAAAGAAATAGGTCTGATTAAAACACAAGAGATAACTGCTGGGCATGTATAAGACTAGCCAGTGGTAATTCTGCTTTCCCAAGAAAAGGACTAGTCTCTCGCTTAAGAAAGCTGCCCTGCCAAAAAAACCAAAAGCAAATTATGGAGGAGAACAGTAAGGATATCAAAAGAAAAATCAAGGAGTGTGTCACCACAGAGTTCTTCAGCTGCCAGCAACAGGATCTCTGACACCCTACTGTCAATAACTCATTCAAACATTTTCCAGCACTGTCTGAGTCTTCTGTTTGAAGAATCAGTTAAGTTTCTCCTCTCATTCCTCCTGAGCACTCCAAACAGGAATCTTGCCCATCACATGACACCACAAGAAGAATGCAATCCTTCCTCATAACAAGAGTCTAAGCTTCCTCTACTCCCACCCACCTGTCCCCCCCTCCCCATTACTATTTCACTCTTAGAGGTCATGACAGATGATGGCCACCTCAGACCTCCCATGCTACTCTTAGAGGGAACCCCTTCTGTTGCATAAGGCTCAGTGGCCTAAAATTTGTCTGTAACTACAATCTTTGACTAATGCTCAAGTTCAGAATATTACATTTTCAGCAAGATTCCCAACTATAAAATTTGTTGAATACATATTCAGGGAGAGGCAAATGCACAGAAGTATGTTCTATACATAAAACATATAGAGTTCAACTTCTCTTTGGGCAACTTACTACAGCATTTAATATTAAAAGACATAGTTTTATTTCATTTTCCTTTCATTATTTGGGTATTTGGTGTCATATTAAGACATAAAAGGCAGTGCCAGTAAAACAAGAAACAGAAATATTACCCTACAGTATTTTTTCCAATTAAAAGTTTAATAAGAAATTCAAAAGTGCATTGACCAGTGCCTTTTCTAAGTTACTGCTCCTAACAGCTGCAACTACATTGTTATATAAGTAGTATTTTGAAGTTTCACTAAAATTATAAAATGTTATAGTGCAAGACCAACTGTAACACTAAATATTATCTGGCAATGATAAATTGCAACTTCTAGAGAAGAGCATACATAGACAGTGGGGCTACTGAATCATAAATGGAACATACACGAGGTTTCCATAACAACCTCAAGTGAAGAGAAGCTACTAATTAGAAAACTAGGTAAGACTCAGAAAACACACCAACATTTCACGTTCTCAGAATAGGAAAGGACAAATACACTCTTCCAAACGTGTTGCCAAACATTAAGAAGTAGGTGTTCTGTTTGTCCATGACACCTTTCCAAACAAGCTACAGAGAAAAGGTTTTAGTAGTGATGTTTTGAAACCTAATAAATCTCCACAGACTGAAGTGCAAGAATTGTGAAATCCTTTTACAGTTATTTGAGGGAAAGGTTAAAAAAACCAACAAAACTCACAGAGAACTTCTCCCTTAATTTCTTTCACTATCAGTTGGTGGTTTCCTCTAGTCACATCTACTGCTCAGGGACACTGCCCATTAGCCTCCCAGTGAAATACTGAGCAATATGACAAATGTCTTTCAAACTTATGCAGAAGAAGCATGTGCAACAGAGTATCTTGTTCTAGAATTTTCTTTATAGGCAAGATATACTCATCTACAAGTAGAGGCAAACATACAGAATGATTGGTTAGAGCAAAGCCAAAGAACCACACCTTGCCTTAGAGGAGATTGTGATGAGCCACTGTCCTGTCAGCATTTATTCCGCTGCCTTGGATTCTTCTTAAAGATCTGTTCCACCCAGTATTAAGCAACATACCAACATGGCAGAAACACCTTAATCTACAAGTACAAGGGGCCTCATGACATTAATGTGCATCTCTTATTCCAGTCTTGCAGTCAGCTGTAAATGATCCTCTACAGCCTGTGCTGTGTGCTGCTTATCCTTCCATTTGGTTCCAGTACTGCAGAGGCAGGGGTCATGCCAGCCTGTACTTCCCCCACCCTCCCTCCAGCCCCTTTTCGTCTTCCAGCAGCCCAGTACAATGACAGTACATGAGGTTGAGAAGTTGGAAGGGAAAAGGGTTGTGCTGGGACTGGTAGGTTTCCCTCTAATGCTCCGTGTGGCAATCTCCATCCTAGCAAGCCAACCTTCAGTGAGACCAGGGAGAATCATGGAGTGAGACTCAAAGCCCTTTAAAATTTTAGTGATCTCCTACTGTCAAACATCTTTAGACAAAATAACTTTTGATATTGAGTTGTATCTTTTCTTCCTTTTGCAGCATTTTAATTCCCCTTCTAGAAAAGCAATATTCTTACCCCAAATTCTGGAAAAGTAAATAATTTCTTTTAACTACATTGCTATTAATAAACAAGACCAGCTTAGAAAACTGTTTTCACAGCTAAGTATCATTGCATTCTGTTTGAGGAACCATCGATGTAACACCAATAAGCTCACTTATCCACAAACTATGCCAACTGCCATGCTCAAAGAGGCTCTGCTGGAGGCACATCCAAAGGATGGAGAGCAGGGCGCTCTCCCAAATCTTACTAACCAAGATCATGGTTGCATTGCTGGTCTTAAGTATTCATGGCTGTCAGCAACAAGAAACACAAATTATCAAAACTTTAAAGCCAATATGGTACATGCTACCATATTCTCTTAACATTATGATAAAAGAGCTTTTCATCTATTTTAAAGAAAAGGGATCCCTCCCATTCCCAGTCTGCTCAGGACAACTTTTCCAAAATTCTTTAACAAGTCTACTAAAAGGAATGATTCGTTGGCCCAATCCAAGTATGTAAGTAGGCACCTTACAGCACAGGGCCATGTCCGATACAATGCTGAAGAATTACACAGATAATATATTTTGTTTTCAAAAACAACGCTGATCTGTATTCTTCTTGAAGTTTTATGTATAGAGTTTCTTTAAACCACATTAGAAATCAGTTTAAGTGACCCATACACAAAGAAACAGCAACTAAATCATGGGGAAATTTCAGATCTTGGCCACTTCCTATTTTGCAGTGAGCACACATAGATCTGATGCATATTAAATTTGCATTGATCAACCAACTGTACCAGGAAGCAAAACGGTTTCATTAACTCATGTCCACTTTTTCAAACTTGTACTTGCTCATTTAAATGACATTTTAAACCAGTACACACTCCTTGGTTTTGCTCACTGGAGTCTGTACTTAAAACAATGGTAAAAGCCAACCTAGCGCATAAGCAACATTCTTGTTGTTTTAATGCATAGATGTGACTGCAAAACACCAGGTTCTTCACTTTAGTCTCTCATACAGAGAGCTAACACGCTATAAATAGTCATCTATATATAAACATTTCAAATGTGTTTTTTCAAACCCTACCAATCATGTACCTTTACTAAGCATGAAATTACAGGAAGTTTATGATAATTTAACCAGAGCTTATCCAGGTAGAAGTGCACAATTCAACGGGATAACAAGTGCTTGTTCTGTTCAATAAGTATTTGTCCTTACATTCCTATTCATTTTCATTAGTAGTTCTATTACTACATATATCCCTTTGGATCCCCAGAGCTCTGACTACCTTTACCTCCAATTATGTCGCCATTTTCTGGCCAGTTTTACTCTCCCAAATGTTTAAAATTGATTCATCAAGCACATTAGCATCTTAATACCAAATCCTATTAAACTTATTCAAACAAGTCCCTTTTAGCTCTGCAGGTCACTTATGCTACGAAAGGCCCAGAATCTGGCCTAATACAGTTCTGGAAAAGTAATAATCACTGCATCTGCCTGTTTAAAAAAAATAGATAAAATATAACACAGACATCTTCACAAAACATAGGCATCAGTGATTGAGTTTCTGTGCATGCGAAGAAGGAGGTGACTTAGATCAGATCATGCAGGTAATGCCAGCCTGAAAAAACACTGCTGTGGTCTGACAACTAAAGATAAATGTGACAACGGAGCAAGACAGCTCAGGAACTTTTCCCGGCTTCGGTCGCTGAGCTCGGCCGGGGTTAGCTCACCGCAGGCGGGCTCACCGAAAGGGCGCCCAGGCAGCCCCGTCCTCGCTCGGGCACGGCGACTCGCTCCCCCCAGTTTAAGGGCGGCAGCACAGAAACACGGGCGAGAAGCGGACTCCGGAGAAGCACCGTTACGGCAGCTCCCTCTCGGCAGCCGCGGCTCCCGCTCCCGCCCGAGGGGCTGTGCTGCCCCCCCGGGCCCCCTCCCTCCCCTCGCCTTCACTCTTTGGTTCACTGAACGGGGAGGCGTGACGCCGGCCTACTCCGCGGAGGGGCCGGGGCCAGGCCCCACCGCCCGCCAGGCTAATGCCCCGGGCCCGCGGCGGCTCCCGAGCCTCGGCCCGGAGGGCGCAAAGCCCAAGCCCAGCCCCGCCCCACCGCCGGCCCGTTCCGGGTCCGCAGCCTATCAGCCTCGGCCACAACACCGGGCTCCACCAACCGGGCCCGCTACCGCAGCCGCCGCTCGCCTCCCCGCACCCCACCAAGCAGGTGTCGGCGGAGCGACCCCGGTCCCGGCTCCGGCCCCCAGCGAGGCGAGGGGTAGCACCGTGGTGGGGCCGGGGGTCGCCACCCGGCCGGAGGCACGTTCCGGGCACGCATAAGAGGGGGAGCGGGAGGACGCTGTCAGCCAGGAGGGCAGAGCCCCGAGGCCCGCCGGCCGCCCCCACGCCGCCCAGCCCAGGCCGATGCTCCCCGTGGCGGGACCGCGGCGGGGCCGGGCTGGGGGGAGCCGGTCGCTCACCAGGAGGAGGAGCAGGCAGCCAGGGTCAGGCAGGAGAGGGAAGATGGCGGGTCTCATGGTAGATCGGGCGCCCGGGAGGGGGAGAAACGCGGCTCCCACTCTCCGCGGCGGCGGCTCCTCACTTCCCCCGTCGCCAGGAAACACCCGGGCAAGTTCCACCGCGGGGCCCCGCGCTCCCCGCCTCCGCCGCTCACTTCCGGGTCCCCGCGCTGCGCGGGGCACGCCGGGAAGCGTAGTCCCGGCCGCCCCCGCCGCCAGCGGCCCGCACCGGGGAGGGGAGGGGAGGGGAGAGGCGTAGAGGCGATCCCAGAACGCACCGGGGCCGCCCGCGCGTGAGCCCGAGCCCCGGCCCCGCCCGGCCGGTGAGGGGCGGGGCCTGGTGGCGGCGCAATGAGGCGGCGGGTGGGGTCGAGGTGAGTTACGGGGCGCAGCTGCGGCGCCGGGGAGGGGAGGCGGGTGGCGGCGGCTGTCACCGCCCGGGCGGGGCAGGGTTAACCCTTCCCGCCTTGGCGGTACTGTAGTTTCTTCCGCTCTTGATCGGGCGCTGGGGCTCGTTGTGGCGCCTGGGGGCCCGCGGCCCGCTCTGTCCGGGCAGGCGAGGGGTCCCTGCTAGTCCTCACCGGTGGCGGGAAGCGCGCGGCAGCTCCGTCACTTCACCCGGGCCCGGGCGGGTTGGGCAGCCCCGGGGCGGCCGCGGAAAGTTTGTCCACGTTCCCTTTGGCGTAGCTGAGTCCCGCCTCGGCCCTTCGGGCGCCGGGACTGGCGAAAGGGCTTTGACCGTAGGGGACCTGAGGGGTGTTTGGGCGCTGCGCGCGCATGGTGTCCTCGGAGTTGGGAAAGCAACTTGTCTTTGCAAGGCGGGAGAACGCAGCCCGTGTGAGGGGGCTGAGCGGCTGGTGGGAGGGTGCAGCAGTTTCAGCTTGATGATAGGGTTAAAGTCGAACGTCAACGTTCAGTTCCATTCCTTGGCGCTTCAGTAGATTCGTGCTTTTTGTCACAACACCGAAAGGAAGCCCACCTAAAATGCAGTGCTTCATCCCCTTCCAGTAAAACTTCGGACCTTTCAGAATACATATATGCTCAGTCTTAATGTGCTCTTGTATGCCAAGTGCACGTTAAACTATGTAGCACATGATACATCTCTGTAACCTTTTCCCTTCTCTCTCTTTCCTCTTCAGATTGTAGTTGAGTATTGTAGTTCCCTTCATGTAGTGGGAAAATGTATATTTATAACTGGTAAAAAAACTGACAAAAAAGTAGGGCAAGGCACTGCAACTACTTGTAACTGACACTCAGTTTCATGTCCCTTTTGGTTTCTTCAGGTTTACCTGAGTCAGAAATGTCTCATCTGCTTTTATCCAGTATAATGTACAGATACCAGAAAGCATAAACCGTACTGTTAGGTTGGGAGGAAAAGTTTGGCTTTGAATTAAACATGTTAATTATGTGTCCTATAAGTCAAAAATGCAGTTCTGTTGGAGGAGCAGAGGATGCTTGGGAAGCAGCGAATGGTGCAAGTATTTTGAATGATGTGGATACTCTTTATCCTCCTTAAAAGAAAAGAATGATTCTAGCCACAGCTGGGAATGTTTGAAAGGCTGTTACACTAAAATTAAAGCACTTGTGCTGTGTGTTTTAAAGTGTGTTTGGCTTGTGTAAGCTCTGTCCACCCAGCATTGTCATGTATGCATCTGTACTTTCTTTGGCTTTCTTAAGCACCAAGTCAAGTTGAACTTTTCTGTTATTTGTTGTGGTGTATTATGGCACCGTTAGCCTGTCTTACATGGCTCTAAAAGTGTAAGTGTTTTTAACCTGTGGTCACATTAGACTCTTTGAATTCTTTTCTGTTCTCTGCTCCTAGAAGTGAACAAAGCCATGAATCCCTTAATGATGTGCTTCTGATTATGGGAAGGATCATCTACTTATGTGGTAAAACAAGCATGTCAGAAAAACATTCAGTGGCTTTTTCGAGGTTCACCAAACTCAGTAAGGATAGAAGCATTCATGACTTCCAAGCGATACTGAACATCAGCATTGTCATGTTATTCTGAGGTTCATGGAAGAAGAGGAGAGTGGTGGGATAGGATCATGTTTTTCCGTAGGTTTCAGATGACCAGAAATGGCTCCAGAACTATTAATGAGAAAGAATACTTTCATGAAGTTATGTGAGGAACTGGTCCTCACGTTTCTGCACCAGCATTCTCAAGGGCGTGCACCAGTGCTGGTGTAGGAGCAAGTAACTATTGTGCTCTGATAATGGGTCATTTCAGACAGGTGCAAATGCCATACATGCTTGGTGTTGGCAAATTGGTTGTTGGGTGACTGGGATGATTTCTGAAATAATTTTATAAGGGTGCCTGAAACAAAAGTTGGGTTTGGGGAAATTGCTTGCTTTGTTAAAGTGTAGTGAGTCATTGCATGTTTCCGTAACATACATCCTCTAAGGAGTGGTAGTTAGGGCAATACCATACTTACTCCTGGTTCTGAAGTGACTGACAGACGACAAAGGGAAATCTGTGAACACAAGCGAGGAAGCGTTCTTGTAGTGAGGAGTTCTAGTATATGTACTCAAGGAAACCAGGATCTCATGCCTTTCTAGTCACACCTTTACTAGTTTTTGTATGGGAGAGAGATTGGAAGGTAAGGTGAACCCACTTTCATGGCTCATGAAAACTCAACCAGACAGACTTCAGGAAAGGAGTGTTCAGTGGTGCGGTTAGCCGTTTTAAGAGCAGCATAGCATGCACTTGGCTGTCTGAGGACAAAGTGGAGAAGCAGCAATTTTGACACTAGTGTGTTAAAAGTTTTGTCTGCAGTTACCACGTGGTATACTTTAGGCACTGAGTTACACCTGAGCGTTTTCATGCAGACTGGATGCAGTATATTGATGTGTTGTTGAGCAGGTTTGCACAGCCTCATGGTTCCATATTTGTGCTTATTGCAGAGATGTGGTATGAAGTGATATCATGATTGTGCAGGTGTTCTTTGAGTAACTGATTATATTTGCCATGAAGCTTCCTGTATTAGTTTTCTTATCAGCTCTCCACGGAAGTTTAAAGCTTGTGAAGAAGAGTCTACAATTACATTAACGTATTAAGTTGTATTTGATTTTCTTTTTTGTTTGCAGGTAAAAGCCTTTAATTCTATTACTTCATGCTTCATATCTGCTGTAGAAGTTTTCACTTCATTTTACATAAAGGTGAATGTTTTTCTGGTATTGTAATAATTTCCCTCCAACAAATTTTAATATTTCCCTCCAACATATGTATGCATCTGCAATTATATTAATAGCAGCAGATGCTGTTTAGCAACATATGAAATTTATAGAACAGATAAAACTAAGATGGTTGAAAATAACAATTGAAGCAAAATAGCTTCCTCTTGCTGTTTTCTAAGTGTACTATGGTGTAAATGTGGGACAAAAGGAGTATATTTAAATTAGCATGGAGCAGAAGATGAGGTGAAAAATTCCCAGAATTCAGTAGACAGCTCAGCAATACCTCTTTTTTTTTTTTTTTTTCCTGATGTGTACAATTATTGTTTGCTTACCTCAGCTTGTTTTCCATTCCAAATATGCAGTGTGGTAAGAGTTGAAAGTAGAAGTTCAATATTTGATACTTTTGGAGAATATCAACAAGTTTTCAAGCATGCAGACCCTTTTTCATTTACCAAATAGTGTATGGACCTGAGCTGATTATTGTGAAGATCTTGAGGCAGTGGTAGCTCAGTGAAGGTACCGGTTCCATTTCAGAAGAGGCTCGGAAGGCAACTGTAGCGGTAGATGTGACTTAGGAAAGAAATAGAGAAGAAAGAAGAGAATACCATTATAGCACTGCACAAATCCACATTTTGCCTACATCTTGAATAACTAGTGGAGTTTTCTTTCCATCTCAAAAGGGTTAGAACAGAACTGT
Organism: Athene noctua; assembly: GCF_965140245.1. NCBI lineage: Eukaryota > Metazoa > Chordata > Aves > Strigiformes > Strigidae > Athene > Athene noctua. The sequence continues at coordinate 67,155,693 of NC_134038.1, forward strand.
GAAAAGGTCCAAAAAGGGCAGTTAAAATGGTCATGCAAACAGAAAAGCATCTGCTTGGGTGACAGCTAAGTTAGCTATGAGGATATGTTAAAAATCTGTAGAATAATTACTGACAGATAAGAATTCTTTATTTACTCTTCCTTCCAGTACAAGGATTAAGGACCCTCAGATGGCAAGAGCCAGGACAAGACAGATGAAAGCAAGTGCTTTGTCCATACAGTGTCTGGTTGTGGTCTGAAATTCCTTGCCAGTGGATGTTGCAGATGCTACAGATTTGCATAATCTTAAAAGGAGACTGGACACGTTTATAGTACGGAAATAAATTGAAACAATTCGCAGAATTTGCAGAGTACTAAATACACAGAAACCAAGTGCACTTCAGGAAGTGATTGAACTAGAAATGTGTACATTTGGAGAGTATTTGGAAGAGATGTACAAAATCATATTCATATATATAATAATTTTTTATATATGTATATATTTGCTCTGTTCTTTGGCATCTACCATTGGCCAGTTTGAGACAGGATTTAAAGCTGGACTTCTGGTCTAATTCGTTGTGTTTTTTCTTACACACACATTTTCAAACTTCTGTTCAGGTTTGAAAACACTTGTAATCTAGAAAGCTGATCGAATTATTTCAGTTATGTTAGTTGGTGAAATAAAATATGTTACTTCAACTTGTAAAACTTGTCCTGCATATGTCCCTAGACCATCATTGTAAAATACCACCAGATATCAAGTACTGGAGGAATATATCAAGTTGATACTTGATAACAAACTAAACTGGTTACTGAATTGAAGCATGCATAGCAACACTCCGAAGAACAGTCTGTTGATTTGTAGGTAAACACTCTCCTATTTGCAGACTTTTGTAAAGCTTATTGATTGAAATTTATGTTAAAGGCAATGAAATGATTATATATGTATATATCTCATTAATGTAGGCATTTCTGTTTGAATTTTGGCTAGAGGTAGATTTAATCCATGAAATTAAAAAAAATGTGTTTTTCTTTTCTGATTTTAACAGAACAGTTTATTCGCTTTAGCATTGATTGAGTTGTTTTAATGACTCATTATAAAATTAATTCTATTTTATTGTTTTCTTCTAGAATTGAATTCCTGCAAAAAATGGTGGTGGTACACATCTGACCCATGGTAATACCTTGAAAGAGTATGAATATTTCAGCAAACTGCCTCGTCAGTGGTTCCTCCTTAGCATCTGAAGTGCATGCTGCTGCTGTTAATGGAGATAAGAGTACCCTCCAAAAGCTAATAGCAGGTAAATGTTTTCATTGCAGGTGTATGTGGATTACTTCAGAACTGAAGCTTTTTGGTTTTGACTGACTGCTCTGATCTTTATGATACGTTTTCCGTTATTGATTGTGTGTATTTCTATAATAAATGTAATCCTGGAAATACGATTTTTTAAACTTTTTATTTCCTGTTGCCTTTGATTAGTACTTCTGTGTGAAGTAAAATAGAAACTTGGTGATACAACCAGAAGATTTACTCAGAATTCCTGTTTCAGAAAATTTGAAATTCTGGAGAACTGTTTTGGGCTGAAATATTTTGACTGCAATTCCTTATTTTTGGAATTGCTTTTGTGGGAAATTTGGTAAACTTGTTTTTACAGATCATTTATTATAGTTAATGAGGTCTTGTTACTGTGTAGTATTTGGGGACAAAGGGAGCCAGCCCTATTTATTACTTTGATTCTGATACACTAACAAATTTTCTCAAGACAAGTTAAAGGTAATGAGAGAGTCTGGTCCTACTGAGGTTGAAGTAAAAAAAAAAAAATCCCATTCATTAAAAAGCCCAGGATTTTGCCTTTTCTTTCTGACCAAGAACTGTATGGCATTCCAGGTTAGTAGATTTCAAAAGCAGCATATATTCTGTGTTACAAAACCAATCTTACATGCATGTGGAAGGCTGGCATATGGTAGGTGAAGACTTTGATTTTCAGAGTTTCTGATTAAATGCAATTCCAGCTGATACTGTAGAGGTTTTATTTTATTTTTTTGAAAATCCTATTCCTGGAGCTTCGTAGGGGTGAAGAACTGTGAAATAGTCTTAGTCTATATTTCTGCCATTAACTGTCAGTTTTAATGGGTGTAGAGGATTTAGTGGTAATCACATTAAACCAACAGTCAGATTTCTTTCTGCATCTTCTGCTGACCTGGGTTTAAGACAAGACATTAAGCTATGTGGATCTATTCTCTCAGCTGTATAGAAAGCAGTAAATGGTTCATCTTTACAACATATATCTAATAATTATCTCAAAAGACAATTAGAAGTGATTTGACTCAAAACAGGAGAAAAAATTTGAGGGTGTTGTTTATTAGAGGCTATTTTTTTGTTGGGCCTTCAACTTTATTTTGTCATATGATCGCTCCAGAATACACTGTTTGCATTTAATGCTATCTGTTCACTCTTTCGTAGAACATTTTATGAACAATGGATGAGCAGTTGATATGGCGATGCTTCTAGAAATCATTGGGATGCAACTACAAAGTAGCTTTAAATACCTTGTTTTTTAAAAAAAAACTGCTTGCATGTGGAGGGGGAAAAAAAGTCTGAGCTTTCGAATCCTGGCTAACAATGAGAAGCAACAGCATAGAGATTTTGCTAACTTTGGTTTTAGTTCAGTTTTTGTTAATCTCCCAGCCAAAAGATGTATTTTGAAAACACAGAGGAACAGGTACTTCTGTGTTGCTGGTACACCTTGTCAAATATACCAGAAAACAGCTCTTAGAACCAGATAAGGAAATCACTGTTCTGTTCATGTTGATCATGCAGCAACAAAATGAAAATGCTGTGTGTTATTTTTACATGGAAGAGAAAACTGCATAGTCCTTGCAGCCTTTGCTGTAATAGCAAAATTTGGCTTTTCTGCTTTGTCGTGTTTTGACAGGATATGACACAGACCTTACTTTTGCCAGGACAGGACTGAAAAAAAAAAAAAAAGTATTGCCTAGCAGAAGAAGAATGCATCAGAGTAATATTTTTAGCTGTTTACCAGGCACTGTTGAAAGTATAACTTGATGCCAGAAGTAAATTGAGCAATTGATATTACTCACTGAACTTCATGACTGCACTTAGCAGCAACATCTAATTCAGGACAGTACTTCAGTGTTAGGTGTGTGTATGCTGGATTGCTTAACAACATTCTCTGAACACAGCCAAGCTTTGCGTCTTGATTGTGTAGCTAGTGGTATATGCAGTAACATAAAGTCCGTCTTTCTCCTTTTAGGGAGGACTTTTAACCCCTAAATTAATTATTATTTTCTTCTTTGAGTTTTTCCTATTCAGTTATTAGCAGAGGAGGGGCATAGAGGCTGGTTAAACAGTCTCTCGGAGCAGCCCTCTAACCTGTTTGGTGATGATTCCTTTTCCCATCTGCAGTTTGATGGAACATGTGACTTTATAAAAACATATACGTTGTATTTGCATATAATTCATGAGTATGGACGCATGTCTAATCTGCTGCCCAATAGCCTGTGATTTTAAAGGAACAGGTGTTTAAAATAATACAGTGTGTTCTGGATAGTATGTTGTTTTTGACATCCCCTGCCAATAAGAGGCATGGCTACACAGAATCAAAGGTAAGTAGAAAATTTGTATAGAGAAAGTGGGCTTTGGAACTAAGTGTCCCTGTATGTTAACCACTGCTCATGCTTAATTACAGGATTTTCTAAATGGCTTCTGGGTTGAATACCATAAAGTACAATATGTGCCAGATGTTTATTGTATAAGCAATGCTCTAACAAAATTGTGCTAATTGTTTGCATTGCATGAATTACCTAGTACTCTATCACATTGTTTTAGAATGGTATGATCTCAGGCTTTGGGGAATACTCACAGTATTTTGTTTTCTATGTTTTATACAACATTGAACATGGCTTTAATTAACGGTTCTTCAGTGTTAAAACCCAGCTGTATGATTTTAATCCTAGGCAAAAAAAAGGAAGCAAAAAGTAATTTTGTGTTTGGAGGATTGTTTTGCCTTTAATGCTTTTATGCAGAGTTTTGGGAAGATGCATCTAATTGTTTTAATTGCTTATAAAAACAAAATAATGTGTGTAATAGTCATTATACTGAAGTGTCTGTTCAGTCCAGATCCTCATTCTAAACCTCTTATGTATTGCTTGCGTACTAATGCTTCTAAATCTCTGATACGATGTTTCATTGTAAATGTTAACTATAAATTCTGGGTTGCAAATATGCAGTTGCATGGTTTTGTTTGGTTCTCCTTTCTGCTTCTCTTCCACATTCTGCAATGTAGGAGGTTGAATAAAACTCAAATCAAGTATTACAGAAGGCAGGATTCTTGGAAGTAACAAGAGATGGCCTGTCTTTTAATAACTAAGCAGAATTCATGTCCTCCTCCTGCTCTTTCTCCTCTTCTGGTTTGAAAAATGGGTAGAAATGTTAGAGTCTGATGTGACTGCTTGCATAGACTGAGGAAGTGATGAGGTACGAATATGAAGGTTAAATTTTGGAATTGGGCCACTTGATTCTGTGGTGTTTGTGACCTCCGTGGGCAACAAGTTTATGGAATGCATAATCTGGAGGGTGAGGATGTTGATCCTGAAAGGGGAGGATCAAACAAACTTCCTTTCTTGGGCACATCTGTGAAAGAGAATTTAATTTTGCCATGGCACATTTTAGATATGCTAATATGTGAATGTTTTGAAGGCTACCTGTGCTTTCTTGATTGCAGAAAATAATATTTTGCTGCAACTGTGAAGTCCACAAGATGTTGCAGTTAGTGAATTTCATCAACATAGTCCCCCTTAGCACCTCATGGTGATATAGTAGCTCCTAGTCCTTGTCCTGTCTCATAGCCTGAGCACAGAGACACCCTTTTAGGGAAATGCCCACAGGACTTTAACCATTTTAAGTGTTGTAAGCATACAAAATAATAACAAGAAACCTATTGCTAGCTGAAGATAGTTTCTTTACCTTAAAAACCAATGCAGCATCTTCAGGCAAATTACTGGCATCAAGTTTTGAATGTTCATTTATCACTCAGACTGTATGCAAGTCATGGAAACTCAGTCATCAGCTGTATCACTCTTTGTGAGCTGTAAATGAAAATAGATGTCTGTTGCTCTGCTTAGGTGGGTTGTGCTTGGGCTTTAGGCCATTTTTGTTCATCTTGATCTTACCCATTTCTTTCTTTTAGTCTCTAAATTCTGTATATCCTCTAACATTATATACCAGAAAGGAACTTGGAATTTGAGGGAGGGGGCCTAGTTTTGCACATTGCTGATTTAAGAACGAGTATTATATGAGCATAAACCATGTGTGTGTGTCTTTACTGGGAGAAATGCATGTTTATGTATTTATTTTTAAAAATATATTGCACAAAGCCCATCAGCTTCAAAAAATGTAAGACACTGTTGAGGCTGTGTTAACATTGAATGGTGAAATATGGTTTAGTGATGTCTAAATTACCAGGCTGAACTAATACTGGAAGAGCACCTGACTGTACTTAAATAATTAGAGTAACTGGCTTGTTGGCTGAGAGCAGTGTCATGTTAAATTACGCTTTGGACCTCAGTATCTGTGTGTTGCTGCACAGGACTGCGTGGTTGTTCATAACTAGCTTTGATGTTTCTGTACTATACTCCATTGACTGGAAAAAACATTTATTGTTACCTAAATATTGAGATGTAAGACACCGACAGCTTTGTAATACGTACATGTAACTTTTAAAATACTTTTTTTCTAATAGTAGAAGAAAGAATTATCTTGAAACTGCATCCACTTTGCAATGAAATTTTAATGCTGTGACAAGAAAGTCTAGCAAAGATTTTTACAAGTTAGGGAAAATAAAAATTTTGGATTTCCCTGTTTAACTCATATGTTACATTTTTAATTATTTCCTAATGGCCATGGAATTAATTAAAGAAGTGACATAACTTTTTTATATATATATACTACTTTTTAATGCAGTTAGTAAATATTACAATTTGTAATTATGAGCAGAAATAAAGAATTAGTCTTCAATAATGAAAATAAGATGACAGTTAAATGAATATTTAAAGACAATACACGAGCTTTTTTCTCAAAAGTGTTACAATTAGAATTTTAAAACAGTATGAAATATGTAAATAGTCTTAGTAAAAAGCACATTACTTTTTTTTTTACATCAAAATGTAGTTGGATATAACAGGACATAAACAATAATCCAAAAATATTTCAACTTACACAGCTTGTAACTCCCCTTTAGAAACATTGCAAATTATTTTTTTTAAGTCTTAAAGATTACTTTAAAAATGTTACCATAAAATTAAGCGGTTTTGATATCTCTTTTTAAGAATAATGAGTAAGATACAGCCAGTACTTTGCCTTCTCCCATTCTAAGCAAAGTTCAGACCAGATTCTTACGCAGCTTTTGTGCAAAGCCACACCGAATAAATCACTTGTGTAAATTTTCAAATTTTCTATTGTTTTATTATTTGATTTTTCTTCTGTATAAAAATGTACTTTGGTCATTTATTTATTGAAAAAATCTGAGACTCAGCTGCTATGCTCATTATAAGAAGATTTCTACTGGAAAAATGAGGAAAAGATGACAAGGGTAAGTGCAGTTCCCAGTGGCTTATCTACAGAAGGTGGAGTTGTAGCTGTTCTGTATCTTCATTTATGCAATCATACAGTAGGAAAAGATAGCATCCTATGCAGTCTGGTTGAAGTTGCATAGAAATCCAAAAGAAACATACATATTTTTCTACATACATGGAAGTCTGTAAAAATTAGATAGAAAAACTAGGATGTCATGTTTTAAATGAGGCTATTTGTCATATGGTGAGAATGTAAAATTTGTGGAAGGGAAAGCATCAATGTGGACAGTGCTTTTTCTGTATACTTAGTATTGTGATATATCCATGAAAGCCATGTAGGTGAAGGAGTGGTGACACATTAGAAACCAAAGCAGACAACAAGCCTTGGATTCCGATGAGATTAACAAATGACCATGTAAATCAATCTTAACACCAAAAAAATGCTTAATGATTGCATTTACAGGTCTAAATAAGAAACTATAATACCAACGTTTTATTACTGTTCATCTGACCAGATGGTTGTATGTGTGACATGCTAAGGGAGATCAAATAGTCTGAACTGATAGGAAGCACAATAATAAAAAAGCTTACTTTCATATATTTTGTGTAAATTACTATTGAGGATATGATCCTAAAATTAGATTGTTAGAAATCAGTAACAGTCTGCCAACAGAAATTTTGGTGAATCCAGAACAGAACCAACTCTTGAGTTGCTCTTGACTGCTGTGTAGGACCTAAATCAGTGTTACTAAGTGAGATTTTGTAACCCTTGACCAGAGTATACATGCATAAGCAAAGCAGCCAGCTATAGTTGTGTACTTCAAATATGGTGAAGGGAATTAAAATGAAAACACTTGCTACAAAGCATCTAAAGGTGAGTCTGAAGAGTAAACTCCTTGCTTATAATGTGAAGCAAAAAGAAAAAGTTTAGGAAGGTGAAAGAGAAGTGAGCATGGCTAAACAGCAATGTGAAGGTGGGTGTGAAAAAGCAAGGCATTCTTCAAACACTAATCCACTAAAACTAATAGTTGTCAAGGTGGAGGGGTAGTCAAAGAAGACAAGGTCATGGATTAAGAACAAAAAGAAATTTTCTATATCTGCATTCACAGAAGAGTTCAGAAGGGTTCCTAAACTCTTTTTTTTACAGAGCAGAAAGAGTTTTTTTAATGCAAATGACAATTTCTAAGCAAGAGAAGGTGTTACAGAATGAATCATGAGAATGACATGGTATTCACTCAGCAGTTTTAAAGGAACTTCGAAATGGAGTGAGTGAGCAAATGATTGCTCTAACTTGCAATATCTTGCTTAATAGTGGTTTTTGTGAGAGGGTTGGTTGGTAGGAAATTAATTTTAATTTTTGATATTCCCCTTGATTCCCATTTAATCTGCTTGACGCTTCTGCTGGGTGAATCAATAGAAATTGATAATTAAGAATATAATTACTGGATACGTAGATAATGATAATATGCTGGGAGAGAGTGAGGGTTGTGTTTGTAAAGGAGAAGCATGCCTCTGCTGGAGTTCTTTTGAAGCATCAATCATGCAAACAAGGGAATATTGAAAATGAACTTACCTGTTAAAATTCTATGTTCCTTGAGTAATTCTAGACAATGTTGCTACATGGAATAGGTATTTAGAGTTGAGATGTGTAGGATAGTTGATACCCATGAATCTGTAGGTGCTAGTTTCTCTGTGGTGACATAATAGAAATATGAAACTTTAAAGTGTAGGGCGCTTGGGTTTTTTTTTTGACTGTGAATAGGAATACAGTGGTTTGGGATTTTTTTGTAGGACCCCAGACAACTTATTTAGCTTAATTGCTGCCTTACTAACTTTATCAGTTCAAGAAAGCCCAGGAAGTATTTTAGTGGTTTCCATATTGTAAAGCACTATGAAGTAAATGGTGTTGATGTAATAGACACGTTTATGTTTTTTAAATAAACATTGCTGTGAGTAGGCTTCAAAGCTTGTTTTAGTTACAGTGTTTACAGGTTTCAGAAGGGTTATTTGCTTTATGTGCTGTTGATTTTTTTTAAAGTAATCTTTTCAGCCAAGATTTGTATAACTATTTTTAAATTATTTATAATTATGCCACTGCAGAATGTTATTGGTGGTAGGTGTATTTGTGGAACTAATGTTTTCTGAATGTACTTTTTGCTGTAAATATATTTTGAAATATCCTATAAATGTCAGTAAAAATAGGGTAAAAAGTAGTAACTTTGACGTTATCTTATACTGCATTGTTTTCACTGCCATGTTCATTTATAATAAGATAACCTTTTAATAAAAATTACTACTTTTAGTTTGGTAGTCACAGACAACCATTTTGTGTGGTTTGGGTTTTTTTATTTTTAGGAAACACTGAGCTGAAAGATAAAGAGGACCAGTTTGGAAGAACACCCCTTATGTACTGTGTATTGGCTGACAGACTGGACTGTGCAGAGGCATTGCTGAAGGCTGGAGCCGATGTTAACAGAGCTGATCGTAGCCGAAGAACCGCTCTCCATCTTGCTGCGCAAAAGGTAATTACAAGTACTCAGCCATTGTATAAACTTGTGGCATTCATAATGGTTATAATGATTTTCTTGTATTGAGTAAGGATATCGTATTTTTAGAGGCTTTCATTATTTTAGAGGCAAATAATCTATGATTTTTTTGAAAACTTGGCTGATCCTGAAGTAAATCTTTGGAGGCTTATTTTTTTGTTTTTTAGCGTTTTTGCTGAGTACATTTGTAGCTGTCTACAGAGACAGTGCAATTTGTTGCTGTTTTAAGAACTTTAAGAACTAAGAAAAATAGTCCTTGTCTGTTTTGGGATAGCCAGTTCTAAGTAAAGACTACATTTTGTACACTGATATTCCTTAGGTTGTTACCATTAATTTCAGTGGAATTCAGGCCATACATCGTTAATTATTAATGCCCTGTCTGAGAATTTCAAGGATATGGAATACCAAATCATTTCCAGGACCAGGAGGGAAATGCATTACTGTCTGTTTTTCCTTCTACAATTTCAGTTTATAATACTGTCTAGTTAAATTGTCCCACTGGAAAAGTGCTAAAGGAAGTATTCAACAATAAAATAAAAGGTAACTTAAAGCATAAATTCAGAGCTGCAATAAATTTTGAGCATGTTTAGGGCTGAGGGAAGTGTCCACAGTTACAGGAGACCAAGAAAACTGCTGATGGGAGAAGAAAAAAGGAGTGGTTGGCTAGCTAACCAGGATGCTTGAGTTCATAAACTATGAAAAAGACTCCACAGAGAAGATTAAAAGCTCAAACTGAAAGCAACAGCTTTTTATTTACTATTTTGCTTCTTATACTAAGTGTAAAACTGTAACTGCTCAAAAGTTAGAGTTGTTTTGGCTATGTAAGCTTTGGTACCAGTTAGAGTGCCTACCATGATTTTCATAGCAAATCACGTTTTTTATAAAAAATTGTCACCTGTTCATAATCATTCACATTGTTCAAATAGCTTACATACTTTTTAATACACTCTGCAAGGTGTTTTTTTGTTTTACTTGAGTTAGGTTTACATAAAGGGAGCTATGGTATGGTCACAGTATTTAGTAGGAGCAACTAAATAGAGAATCGTTTGAGAAGATTACAATATGGTGACATTCTTCAGCTACACTTGCATGGGAAACCTTAGGTACTGTGTGGTCTGTGTCAGTACATCCCTTATTGAGAATTAAGTATTCATTTTTTAATTTTACAAATTCCTCAGGTAAAAATGTTAACTATTAAGAACTAGTGTGAATGAATTCTTGAAATGCGTACAGTAATGCACTACATTAATTGACTACCATCGTAATTAATTACAGTAGGTTATAGTTGAGTTGAAACAGGCAAATTCATTTATTTGGTTATATACCACAACACCCTGATGAAATATTTCAGTCATCATCATAACCTTATCTCCAGTGTACCAGGGTTAACTTCTATTTCTTATATTTCTAAGTGATCAGCTTACTGTGAATGTTGTTGTTTCAAAGACAGGTATTTCATAAACATAACAATGTGAGAGACTTAAATTGCTCTAAAATGCTATACTTGCCTGGTGTTCATACAGGCTTTGGATTTTATAACCTGATAGGCACATGAACATTTTAATCATATTAAAAACTTAATTTTAAAGATTACATTTTCCCCAGCTTTTAAAAATACATTTTAGCAGATGAAACCAGTATAAATATCCACAAAATGAACATGCAGACAAAGATTTAAACAAGAATTTATATTGCAGCTGTTCAAGGCAAGAGATATTTTGCCTTGGCATTATAGCCATTAACTGCATGTGCTCTCCATTTCCTTTATGTCTCACTGCAATCGTGAAAGGGCAGTTTGTACTATGTGATACTTGGACCATCTTAGATGTGGTTTCGACAGTGCAGCTGAAAAAAAAAAGGTACTGTCTTTACCCCGTGCTGTTTTAGCAGAAGGTTTTATTCAGTCACCCACTTTTTGTGTAATGTACTAGAGAGATGTGATTCGCCCCACAGGCCACGTAAGTGCTTGTACCATCATAGTGCTGGAGTGGCAGAAAGTGGTCAGGAGAGAGCCTTGCAGCTGCTTTGCATTTGGCTGGCTTAGCTGTCCTGTAAAACTGCACTCTGTGTCTTCTGAGCAGTTACTCAGTATTGATGTCAGGTTACAAAATTAACATTTCACGTGTGTAAAATTTTGTCTTCAGTCTTTCCTTGTTAACATTTTAAGATCTGCATTTCCATCATGAATGCCTTCTGCAAAATATATAAAAATAAATTCAAAATAACTTCATGTTCCCTGCAGTTTTGGCTGTTTAAATAATGTTTTGCATTCTTCTTATTCCTCTCTGATACTTTTGGTTTATATTCTAATTTTTTTTTTTCAAAGTAAAAAAAAAATTTCTGCATAACCAGTACTGAAAGTTGATTTTCAGATAGAAACAGAAGAATGCTGTGTTGGTTGATCATGAATCTACATATTTACCAGGACCAGTGTATAGTTTTTGTTGTGTTCAAGCTTGTGAGTCAGTCACTGTCCTGTGCTTCATCAAAGCAGCTTTACAGGACTTTCCAAATCTACATTCATTTGTAGTCACAACTACAAGTTGTTTAGAATGACAGTGCTCGGAGATTCAGATTCTGAAATTGCACTTGAGTTGCCTCCTAATTTTCATTTTCTTTGGAGAGAGAAGTTAAGATTAATGCTCAGACCTTTACATGCAACCAGTGAAGAGGCAAGAAAGAGAAGACACTTTTCCACACATGTGTTCTCAACTAAAGAACACAGATGTAAAACGAATTAAGGTTTCCTGAGTAGGAACCTTCCTCTCTAGGGTTACTTTTGCCATTTTTTACTGTCTCTTGGGAGGGCTTTTGAAACACCTTACTCATCAGATTGCAGCAGACATCATGAGGGCTAGAGTTTGTTGTTCAAAATTTAAAGTCTCTTTTAGTGTTCAAAATTTAAAGTCTCTTTTGCAGATAATAGAGAGTTCTTCCTAAATTATAGGTAGAGATTATAGCATTACTCATATGGTCATACAGAACATTACCTGAAGTGACAGACAGTCTCTCAGTATTTCCTTAATCCTTCATCTTTTCCTAATGGCACCTCTAACTCCTTTTTAAGTAGTTACTTTGTAGTAACAAAGTTACAGTTGTGTAGTTGATCTCTTACCAGATATTCTGGTGCACTCAAGTGCTTTTGCTTGTTGTCTCACAAGTGTCCTATCAGAACTGTGAGTTGTCAAAATAGCTCTATTTTGCTTTGGATATCAATAAACAATACCAAAATTTCTGCACTTGATATAAATGCTGTTCACAGTCTCTGTCAAAAATATTTCTGATAGCATAGCTAGGCAGACTAACCTGTGCTGTCCCGTGTTCTTTCAGTTCCAAGGGTTTCAGCATAGGTAAAAAGTGAAGGTGATCTGATTTCAGTAACCCTGTCTAATGCAGTTTTAATATCTAGGTCATCTTTGCCAGTTAACGAGGAAACTGAGGTCTCAGAACTCAAAGTTGCTATGTCGTCCTTGTCTTGCCATGCTTTGTCCAAATGACTTTTGTCACTGGAGCATGTCTACAAAGCAGTAGTTACCTGGAAAGATGTATCAGATTCTCAACAAAGGGTTCTTGTAATCTCTGTGCCTTCATTAATGACATTCTGGACTATTTGCAAGAAGTAAGAGTTAGGATATTCTTTTACTTATTGGTCCACCTAGCCACCTTTTTTTGATAGCAGATTAAGCATAAGTGTTCTCACCCTTTTCTTTGCAGAAAGTTCCTGAAGTTAATAAAATAAGGTCTTATATATTCTTTATTATAAAATAAAATACTTGAAATACCAATGCTTTTTGAAAATAACTGCAGTTACACAATGATATGATAACCTCTGAGTGGTTGCTTAATGATAATAATTATGTTCGTTATGGTAAGTCTTCCATTTGGTGATAGACATTCTTTGTATTACATCTTTTAAGCTTTAGACATCTGTTGCTCTCAAAGATTTTTTTGCATGAATAAGGAGCTAAAAAGTTAAACTCTTTACTTAAATGTAACAAATATATTATTTGATGGAAATATTCAAAATATAACACAATGCAATGTGAGACCATAGGGTTAGAATAATCTCATGTCTGTAGAAATTTACATTGTAAACATCTACATCTGAGCAAGTCATCTAGATCACTTTTAAAGTTAATGCACTTTAGGGTGCACTTCATTAACCCTAAAGTATAGATGAGTACCTTAGGACATGCTGACTAGCTCAGTCATCCTTTTAGGTATCTGACTGACGTAGGTTTTGATGTTGTCAATGCCTAAATTGTAACAACTGAATCTCACCCAAGGCATATATTTTTTTACCAGGTCATCTTTTTAGAATCTTCATTGACATCATCTTTTGTAGGATCTGTCTTGTCTTCATCAGCCATATGATGGAAATGTTTCAGTCTTTGTAGATAGAAGGCTGTGTAAAATGAAGTTACTTGATTTTTCTTCTTGGGTTTTCTTCTGTCCACTATAAAGGTAGAATGTTTTGGTGTCTCTCATTAAATGGACAGGTGTCCTAAGCAGTTTTGAAAGGGTGCAGACCCTTTAAAAAAAAAAAAAAAAAGTAAGTCATTGACTTCAGAAAAATTAAATTAAAAACCATTCAAACAAAAAGACCCAAAAATCGAAACCCACCAGAAAATGATACAAATTGTTTCAGGAGTGCACCTGTGAAGATTGCATAGGAGTTTCAGAGGACAGTTGTGACTTCATGAACATGGATGTAATTTACTGGGAGCTGAAACAGTGACTGATTGCAACAGAAGTAAAATCATTAACATAATTTGCCAGTGATTTCACACTGAGGAATTGTATTACTATGTAGGTACAGATCATTTAAGATGGTAGAATTTAGATTATTGTAAGATAAACATGCTATGGAGACAGATAGGAGTACTGAGATTGCAGTTTAACTACAGACATTAGTTTTCACTTGTAAGCATTCTGGTAGCAACTTGCTTCTAGTCTTAAATTGCAACTTGGTTAAACACCCACATGTGATACTTCTTAATGGAAATGTTTCTACATACCCAAATTACCTGTATATGATTTTTTCCTTTATCTTTCATTAAGTAATTCCAATTTAGTATAAGGAAAAAAACAGGCCTGCTTCTTTCAGAATTTCTCACAGAGGATGCTCACTTAGTAGCAATGTTTACTCTGGGAAAGTAACGATCTCTATGAATACCCCAAGCACAGCCTTTTGTGTTGATAGGGATAGAAGAAAAAATTCAATAGTTTTGTTGTTGAATGTTAACAATATGCACTTAAAATAAGTATTAGGATGATTAACTGTCAGAAGGATATTAATTTTGGTTTCAAGAAGATTGATACCACTCCAGTGGGAAAATTTGGATTTCATTATCTAGAGGCATGATGTATTCTGTAGCTTATATTAATTCTTTGCTGACACAGTTATTGACAAATAACAGTGCATCCAGGATGCAGTTAGGAATTTTATGTAAAGTAAGAGAGTATATTTTAATGGTCTTTAATTGTAATTTTTCTTGAACTAGAAAAAATGGTTGTTCCTCTGTACTCACCAGTAATCATACAGGTAAAGACAGAAGTAAGAAAAAACAGCCTCTGGCAAGCATAAGACATAGCAGAAAATTATAAACAGAAGGTAGTCTTCAGTTCACTGTTTTTAGGAAAGCTAATTCCCAAATCTTATTTAAGGAGTACAGTCAAGGTAGTCCAAGAGCCCCAAACCCAGAACATTATTTCCCCTTTCTTGTCCAAGTAAAAGATGTTTGTATTAAAAGCTCCTGAAAAACTTGCCTGGGAGCAAACTTACACATTTTTCCTTCACTACCTTTTTAAAGATATATTTCCCGGAGCTGTAGTCTCTCAAATAATTAATCAGGCATTATTCAAACTACATAAAAGAGCACGTGCTTCTTTCTTTCTCAATCTGTATCATAAGAATAAGTGCCTTTCAGAGATGATGGTGGTCAGTTTATGTTCTTTTTTTCCTAGGCTGGTAACCTTTTATGGTGTTCCCTCTTAAGTGCAAGCTCATAATGAGTAATATTAATTCAGTGCATATAGGTTCATGAAGTGTGAATGAGGTTTACATTCATTCTGTCATACTTTCATGTGAACATACGATTTGACTAAATGTGAAAAATCTGGACAAACCAAGGTGTGAAACAGAAATGTTGGCTGACCATCCAGAAGAGGTAATTTTTTTACATGCAGGACTATAGTTTCTTCTGTGTTTAAAGCCACAGACAATAACTGTGATACAATTGTTTTCTTTACTTTCCCGAACAAAGGGTTCTCTCCGGTGAACACAGCCTGAAGATGCTCAAGGGCAGAAGGCACAGTTCCTCCTATGTGATTTGTGTGTGTTGTATTAAAGATAAGTTGATTGAGCTACCAAAGGGTTGGTCCTGTTCATGGCCTTCCTGTGACCCCTTTTCACAACTGAAGAACTGCTCACTGTTCAGTGAGTTGACAGAGAATGAACTCTGCAAAATAACGATTCATTTTCTGCCTGTTTAGCAGAAGTAGTCATGCTCCCAAATGCTTTTTGCTATTGGTTGTGCTGATACTACTGTTGATCTGTGCTGCAAGCCCTATTGAAATGGTTAAAAATAACTACAGGAAAACTGTAGGAAGAAAAAACTCAATGTCACAGAGACCTGATTTACAGTATTGTGACAGTTGTACTTTCACCACTGGGGAAGAATAATAAAGCGGAGATTTTGTAGGGCTGGAACTTCCTAGATGAACTCTGACATAATGAAAAATATTCTTAAACCTTAGGTAAGAATTTAGCAGCATTCCATTTGAGTTGAGGGGAGGACAAGGGAACCCTTCTGAAGGTGTGGTGTTTTTTTTTTTTTTGTGATTAACAATAGCTGTGGCTTTCTTTCAGGATCTGCTTCAGACTATTCTTTAGATTTCATTAATACTTCCATTTGCCTCTGCATTAATTTGTCTTGATTTAGTGATCAGTGAGCCAAATATTAAAGTATAAAAAGGTGATCTTGAAATCAAAGTATTGGTCTCCTCTTATGAAGTTCAGCATTCCAATGTAGCTCCAGAGCATCTTAAATTTCACTATTTCTCCACTGAAATGTACAGAGCAGCTTGGAACATGATTGTACAGAAAAAATACTACAAGATAAAGCATCTTGTGGAGACCAGTGTTAGGTAAGCTCTTTTGCATGTATCTAGAGAGAGAAATGATTTGTCTGAAAAGGTTCTGGGGAATCAAGCAACACTAGATATTATGCAAACAGGCATATGTGAAGGAGAGGTAAGGCTTTCCAAGTCAGTTACAGTAAACATTATAGAGCAGCATCATTGAAACAGAAAGCTTGACAGCAATTTTGTTGGTATGGAGAGCTTCATTTGGGCACATATGTGATTCTCATATTTTCAGGCAATGCATTTTCAGCATACACACTTCGTGCCTCGTAACAAGGCAAGAACATGCACGTTGTTGGTTGCTCGTGAAGTGTTAAATCACTAGAGTCATTTGGTATCCAGCAATCATCTGTCTCTACTGTCAAACTGTGGGTTAAAATCCAGCCAGTTCTTTTGTCTGCAGAAGACAAAATTGTGGAAATACTGTTCGACAAGTCAAGTTTCTGTTGTACAGCAGACACTAAGGCATCTGAATCTGATTTCTTACTGGTTTTATGTTAGGATGAAACCACATTTCAAGGCAAGGTTATGCAAAAATTTACGTGCCGAAGTAGTTCTTCTGACTCCAAGTTCAAGATCAGAATTTCAGAGTAGCTAAAGGTCTCTATACAGACTACACTGATAAATATGGTATGAATGTCTATGTCACATGTAAAATTGACTTTTAAATTATTTTAATAACTGTTGGCTACTAAACTTACTTTAATAAGACATACTTGGAAATACGACTTGACATTTGTGGCTCACTCCCTGAATATACGTACTTTCCAGCAGTCATTTTGAGCATCAAAGGGATTAGAACATGGCTAAACAAAAAATATGGTGTCTGTTACTGTCTTTGGGTAGGATTGGATTGTGAAAGAGAACAAATAAAGCTGGCTGAGGCACTAAAATGCATTATACTATAAATATCTGATGAGTTTGCTCTATAGCCTGCTGTAGACAGAATGCTTCCATCTACTTCCACTTGTAATAGCAAAATACTGGTTTTCCCCATTTAGAATAGTAGAAGCAAAAGCTGAAGGTGGATGGGGGAGGTTTAAAGAGAGGATTTACAGCAGGAGCACTTGTGGTGTATTTAGACAAATATTGTACAGTAGAGTATATTTGTGTGGAAAGGGATGGACCAAGTGTAGTGCCTTGTCTTTTATGTGCACATGAAGTGGTGATCTTCAGTTGCCTGGGGCAGTTGAAGACTGGCAGCCGTCATTGTCGTATCCACATTTTGAAGGATTTTGTTTTAATTGTGAGGGTTACAAACCTAATTTAAAAGTAGAACAAAGAATAAATACATCTAAGGGGTTTGTGAAGATGAATGGATTAGCTCTTTCTATGTGTAAAGGATGTTCAGATATGATTGTCAGGGAGGCACATCTCCTCGAACACAACCTGAAAAACATAGTGGTATATGATTTCTGATTCTGACCTGTAATGACGGAAAAGAGTCACACTTGTCAAGAATAGTGATCAAATCAAATATTATAAATAAGTATTGCAGAAGAAAACTCAGGAATAATAATGAGGGAGACAACTTAATGGGTTAATGAGTCTAATTCTTATATAAAGGCACTTATTTTGCTGATATGATTAGAAATGAAGCACAGTAATTTTTCTTCACTGCTTGGCATCAGCTAGTCCTCTAATATAACATTGTTTTTTAGTCTTCATAGTTAAAGATTTTTTTAAAAAGGAAAAGCACTTAAGATAATAAAAGGGGGGGAAAAAAAGCCCAAATGAGAATACTCTTAATGAACTAGGTAAAACCAAACTGAAAGAACAGTATGTATTCCTTTCCTCTGTAAACAAGGTGTGTGTTAAAAAGAATTAGAATCTGCTAAATAAGAACAGACCATAGCAGTGAATATAACCTTGGATAAGTAGGAGGTTTATAATGTAAACATTAAGAGATTTCTTTATGCTGGAAAACCTGAACAGCTCCTGAGAACGCTGTGGACTCACTGTCGCCAGTGTAGGCATAAATGTCTTTGGGTGAAGGAGAGTTTGGAATGAATTTGGGCAGTTCTCCTCCATGTGGAGGGTGGGGCTGATGTGCCAGTAGAGCTCTCCTTTAGCACAGGAGCTTCTGTGAGGGCCCAGTGCTGAGAGTTTGGAACTAATGCTGTTTTGGAAAGGACAGAATTATACTAAAACCAGGTTTTCATCACTGTAAATAAAAAGTATCATCTACTAAATGGTACACTACTTTATTGAAAAATTAAAATAGTTGTCTCCTCTTTGCAGTGATTTATTATATTTGGAGTACATTTTAGAGCAGTATAGTAATAATTTAAATTTATTCCTTGAAGTATCATATAAAATTTTAACTTTTGGGATTTTTTACCTCTTTGCTTGAGTTTTGAGACCCAGCTTACCCAAATGTCCTGTAGATTCAGTTTTTATTCAAGCAATAGTAATCTTAAGGATTCTGTTTGCCAAAATATTAATTTAGATATCTACACTTTGTGGTAACACTATACTGGAATGCCCATCTTTTGAAGAGTTTAATCATCTGTGTCTGATTGAAACAATTATTAAATATGTCTGCAACCCCAAGACTATTTTGTAAACCTCAGAAGTTAAAACAGTCTGAGGAAAAATACTACACAATTTTTATTTTGTTTATTAAATAGATCTTTTTACAGATTTTAGATTTTTAAAAATAGATTTCTGTTGCACTTGCATGTAGTTTCCTAAATCTGTACGACCTAGGTGTTACACAGGAACATTATTCTCTGTTAAACTGTAGATTTTTCCAAAGTAGAATAGTGGATATTCATGTCTTTTGTTGTCTTTAACTAAAGAAGATTTTATTCTATTTAAGTTTAAATGTATTTGATTTAATATTATTTTATTGCTAGTAAGTGATTTCAGAAGTGTAGGAAGCTGTCGCTGGAAAATACATTCTTTTTGGCATAGTTGAGAAATCAACTAATTAATTATGGCAGGGCAGTACTAATTGCTTTTTAACTGTTTCAAGAACTCGTGTATTTTTACTCACATTATTCTTCTGATTGATCTTAAGAATGTTCCCATGATTGTGGTGGTTTACTTGTTTTGGGTTTTTTTAATGGTGTCTTCCTGTCATTTGTTGCATTAAACAGCCTCAGTTCAGGGACTGTGCCTCTTGTCTCACTGTTAATGTTTTTGGATACTGTAAAAATAATAAATGTTGTTGCTGCTTTTTGGTTTGCCCTAGAGTGTTGTGACTTGTGAGGTCCTATGCTACTGGATACTGCATATTGTCCTAGAAACAGACTTTTTTTTTCTTGAGAAACAATTTAAGAAAATTTATAGTAATAAATTCAAACTATGTAGTCCTGGTTTATATCACTCCACTAAAAAGAAAGGAAAATTTTGTAGCTATTAAATAGAATAACAACCATAACATCTGTCTGTCAAGTAGCTCGGAATTGGGATTCCTTTTTTAATGATGCAAATCCTTGCCTGATAAGAACACTTCCCCAGCTCAAGTTTGGTTTTCTGGGGTTAATTTTCCTGGAGTTTCTGCCTGGGCTTTAGAAGAGCTCTGTACAAAGGGAGTCAGTACAGCCTAGTGGAGAGCAGAGTCATGAGCATTTGCATCTCTGGAATGTTTTTATTGACAAACGGTAGTCTGCTATTGACATTTGTGTCCCTTGATGATACTTCTATCCTAGCTTATCTTTGCTGGTCAAATGCCTTAATTGTTCTGGCCTTTAATTCAGTCAAAGTTGGAGCATGAGTGGAAGAGAAAAGAGAAGGAACGGGTCTAACAGAGCATCAAGCTTGAGCTGTGAAGCTGCTGGCAACGATCAACCTGTCATAATGTTATGATTTGTTCATTTTTATACCATTTATTAGCCTTTACTTGTTGTGCCATTTGGCCTCCAGGGCAGATAAAGTGCTGTCTAATTTGGTAGGTTTGCTTCTGTCAGAGTGGCCTCGACAGAGAAGGTGTTAGCTGTAGTGACAAATAATCAATAGCTGTCGTTGTCATGAGGAACGTGAGTAGTTGGGCCTTTCATCTGGAGGATTAGAGGTCTAATTGGATTGAGAATAGGGAGGGTGGGCTGTTGGGCAACCCTGTCAGCTATGTTAAGCTGTCAAATGTCAGCCTTCCTGAAAGGAAGAAGGGATGGTTAGCTTTCAGAAACAAGGAAGAAGATATATGAAAGCTTTTTAAAGAAGTAGTAGATAGAGAAGTAGAATAGACTAATGTACGCTTTAACCCCTTCATGTTTAATTATATATCTCTCCAGTTAATGAGGATGCGTGGTGTGCGCTCTCTCTGTATTTCTCTCTCTCTCTCTCTCTCTCTCTCACGCGCACACACAGACAGAATTTGTGTGAAACATTTGGCAGTGTGATACCAAATCAGCCTTGTTCTATGTTTTGAGAAAAAGCCAGTTAACTATTTAGATGCGGAGTATAAATGCAAAAGATTATGATATAGAAGAGGAAAATGCCACCAGTGGAAGGAATTACTTAGCAGAAACTATAAAGAAACTGAATATTTTATTGTATTAGTTTGTTGTAAAGATTTGATAGCCTCATAGTACCAATATGTTTTTTTTTGAGATATAAGCAGTTGTTTCAATGTTGCTGTAAGTAGAAAAAGTGCTATGTTCTAGTCCTGCATTGTACTGTAAAATTGTCAGCTGAATTTTGTCTGTATTTTCTTACTGTTGCTTTTGAACCCTTGCTCTCTGCCTGTTTCTTGGAGAAATATTTGTGTTATTACAAAGAAGATAAATCCAATGAAAGAGCCATTATGCTAGTAGAACAAATATTTTTTTCAGATTAATGTCTCAGAAGGCCTACAGTACTAATATTTACCTTACCAGAATAAATAATAGGACTAGATTTTAAAGGAAGATTTGTTTGTTTGTAAAATTACTAAAATAGTAGTTTCTTATTTTATCACTCTTTTCAATGCAAGTCTTGACTGTAACCATACCAGCATTTTCTTTCTCTAAATAACAAGTTTTCTCTGAGATCTATAGTACTTGGCCAAAGTTACCAATGTAACTAGCTACCTCTTACAAAGAGCTATCATCCTTAGCTGCTGATGACCTTGAAATAGCGAAGTTTTTAGAGAGGGGGGAAAAAAAAGCCCTTTATATTGTATCAGCTAATTAAACACAAGACAATTCTATGTTTTTCTTGCTTTTTATAAGCTTGTAGATTTTTTTTTTTTTTAAATCTCATAGATATTTTTTTTTTTTCCGGGGTTTGACCATTTATTCTAAACTAGTGTTTTTACTATTGGTGTTTCAGTTTGGATTGATTCTCCTGCTGCTCCCTTCTCTTCTGCACCACTTATTGATGGCCATTTGGACTCATGACATCGTATTTACTGGTGGTCTGCTGTAAATACTGTCAAATCCATCCTTAATCTTAGGTTTATCTTTGTAGGTTAGCACAATGGTGTGAGTATTTCAGAAGCAGAAATCTTGAACAGATTGTCTGCTATCATGTTTCAGTGGCTAAAGTGTTAGAAATAGTGGCTTTTTTCCCCTTAGACATTGACTGCCATGCTCTCAAAGACAAATCTTTGTGTGAGTCTGGATTCATGGCTCTTGAATCCTTTTTGCTTATTCAATCAGTTATCCAACAGGTATTGTTCTTCTGTCATTTCTAGTCTAGGCTTTATCAGAACTAAACTTCAAACTTCTCTCATTATTTAGTTCACCTGCCTCATCTTTCTCAATGTGTTTTATTTCATTGCTTCCCCAACTCTTACTTTATGATCTTGACATTTATTTTTGAGTCTGTATAATCTCATTTAATCACATTTAACCTTCTGGTGTGAACTATCAAAAGGACAGACGAAGAACTGAGATCATGGCCTGCTCTTGCGGCTTTAAGTGTGTTGAAAAGAGCTGAGATTGCCAAGCTGCAAGAGAAGTATTACACTGCTGTGGCCAGCTTGGCTTCAGTATCCATAATATCCATGAAGCTGACCCAGAATTTTTACTGTGTATTGTAGTCTGCACTATAGAAGCACTGCGAGAAAATGAGCTTTTTCCTGGTAATAAAAGAAGTCCATTTATTATTAAAAGATTTTTAGATTATGTTTTTAGTTTATTTAAAATCTATCTGTTCCTATGAAACATTGTTTTTTGTCAAGTTTTTGCTTTATTTTTATTCATTGTGATAAGAAATGTGCCATAATTCAGTATCTTAATTTCTAGAGCTTTACCTAACTCTTGCTACCAAAATCCTTGCCCTGTTTCTTTTTCCAGATGATTTCCTTGCCATGGCAATGATCTGTGGTTTCCCTGTTTTCTCCCCTTCTTAGTCTAGCTAGAACATCACTATTGGTGATGTTTTCTTTCTCTTTTCCTCCAGCAATGTCACAGCTATTTTCATTAACCTAATTGACTTATTTTCATTGTACAAACTATTCTCTCTCATTTTCAAGCACGATGTAATTTCACTTCTCTGCTTCTTGCCCTGTTTCTTCCTCTGCTAACTCTCCTTCTTTCCTCCATTTGGCATTATATCTTCTACCATGTTTCCTGGGCTTGAAATAAGCTTTTGTGATCCAAATTGCCAAAGAGGATATTGTCAGGCGCAAAACATAGATTGTATTATCATACTAGTGCCTCTGTTGAGCAGTCTTGATCTCAAGCATTTGAAATTTCATTAAAAATAATAAGAAATGTCTCCAACTGCAGTGATTTTCTAAAAGATTTTGAAAATATGAATCAAGTGCAAGCCTTGGTGGCAGAACATAGAGAAACTCTGCTTCTGTTGTGTTTCTCAGTGAAAAGGAACTAATTCTGCATAGCATATGGAATGATATCTTAAATATCTGTACAGCCAGCTGGTAGAATTACTTTATTTTCCTCTATCAAATTCACGGTCATATTTTTATGAGTAAAATTGGGAAGAGCTTCTGGGCTGGTGACTTACCATTGTTACTTTTTCTGAGCTTTTTTAAGTCCTTTGCCATAGGAATAATTTTTCAGGTTGTTATCAATGAATAAAATAGTTTTTATTAGTTTATGAACAATATCACTTACCAAGAATGAGATGGTAAAAAAATAATTCTTAAGTGAGGACTTAAGGCTAAAAAGATACTGATGCATAACTTCAACTCAGAGATTTTGTTGGGAAGACGCACTAGAACTGAAAAGGATAGACATGCTTTAGGACAGTTAGGCAAAATTTTGCGCAGTGAAGGCAAGTACTTTGCACAGGCACAAGCAGTGCTTTTTCTACAGAACATTATTCCATACTACTTGATGTTTGGCTGGTTTGAGTTGACTTAATTATCCTGGGTTTCAACTGCTAGCTCTCTTGTACATACTGTTGCCAAATGGCTGTCCTCTCTCTATCATTTTGCTTTATTCAAAGGATTGGTGAAAATTTCTCTAGCATTTGAACTTGAAAATAACGGTTGCATCTTAAAAACAGGATTCTTTTTAAACATGGTACTTACTATACTTGGACTGTTATGGTTCAGATCTGAATAGATTTAATTTTGTTTCACTTCTTGCTGTTCCTTTAGTGTGTTTAGCACTGTGGCATCCCTTGATGCGCAAAAGACTTGCCCAGCTCTTCTCCCAGGACATTGATGTCTGCTGCCAAGTCTATTCCTTAAAAAATACCTTTACAGGCAAAGACATCTCCCTGTTTGAGTGTCCTTTCTAAAACATCATTCTTGCATTAATTGCCCCTCTGCAGCTGACCTCACAGTTGATCTTTAATGGTTACAAGAAGAAATATTGTTGTTGCAACTGAGAAACTACTTACTTGTTTGTGTCCAGATTTGGCACTGACAAATTAAAACAGGACTATCACTACCATTAGCTCATCAGTTTGGTTTAGTTCAGTTTTGTGAGCTGTTCGGTGATTTCTGTTTGAATGAGGTGACTTTTTCTGAGTATTCTGTAGTAAAAAGTGAAGGTATTTGTTTTCACTGATTATAAATGTTATTCTAATTTTAAGTGAATTAGTTTTGTGTTAAATGTTTCCACAATGCACTTCAATAAATGTAGTACAAGTGATATATCATTTTGAAACAGGACACCTTTCTGTTGAATTCTCCAGGAATCTTCTATCAGGTGTCTGACATGTCCTTAATCTGATGCTCAGGCTTGTCATTTGAATCAATAGTATACTAGATAGGATGTATTCAGCATGCAAGGCTATTGCTATAGAAGGTATCTGAAAAATAAATTCAGATCTTATGGCCAGCCACAAACTCCAGGAGCACTAATCTTTCATTTGTCTCTCTCTTTGTCTGTAAACAGTTAGTTAAATTGTTGATTAAAGAGAATTAGGTGAATCACACTGAAGTCAAAATGGATATGTATAAACTACATAAGCAAATTCTGTTGTTTCCTGGAAGGCAAAAGCTAATGTCATTGTTTCATAAAATACAAAATTAATTTAATTCTTAACATTATCATTTTTTGGTCTCTTTGTAGAGCAGTTTGGAATCCTTTTTTATTACACAATTTTTATTGATAAAGAGTGAAGAATTAGTGAAGAATGCTACCAATTTTTATTAATGAAGAATGATTTCTATTGAAATATTGAGTGATTTATGTTATGAATATCATCTGTATATGTTCAGCCTTCTGATGGGAACATTTAAACATATATATATATACAGACACACACAGAGAACATGTATTTTCAATGTTCTGTTAATATGGTATAGATTTAGGTAGACTTTAAGAAACACCAAACTTGAATTGTTATTTTAAACTGCCTATAGTCTGAACAAAGAGAAATAAATTAGTACTTTTATTGCTTCTAGGACATAGTTTAGCTTAGTAGCTTACTAAGGATTTATTTACCAGTGCTGTAAGTAGATTCTGACTTCATTTTAAATCTCAAACATCACTGTAGTGTCTATAGAAGCTATAAAATATTGCAGTATATAAAAGTAGCCTCAGGTGTCAGTTATTTAAAGTAAGGCTAAACCTACCTTTATTGCAGGTTATTTTCCTTATGGGTTGTCTGTGTACTTCTGTAGCAGTTCTGGAAACTTCTCTGTGGCTGGAGAACTTGTCTCAAAGAATAGAATTTTATATGTATTTTTGTAATTATTTCAAAGTGTTTTGTTATAGGACTTAAGATGTTTAATATATATATAAAAATCAATTAAAAGACATGGATTTATTTTCAGATAAAACAGCAGCTAAAATCTTAACAAAAATTTCTGGGAAAATATGCTCAAAAATGAGTATATATGCAAAGTTTTAATTTTGCAAGCATTGTTGCTTCCAGCAGTCTGTAAGGATGTCATGTGCACAAGCCCTTAGAGGGGTGCAATTAAGAAGTACAAGGCAGTAGTGACGCTACTGGTCAGAGTGATGCTGAGTAGCAATGGCAATTAGTTTGCCTCCAAATGAAACGGTACTTCACAAATTTAGGATAAAAAGTGAGGACTTTGGACTGATTGCTGTCATTCAGACTTGTTTTTCAGGTAGAATTCTGTCATAGATAGTACTGTTCTTTATAATATTTTAATTAGATTTTAAGCAGAAATCTGGACATTGCATAGAAACATATCTGGAAGAATGGAAAATCGTATGAAGTTTAGGAGGCATTAGGTTATATTTATGTATAACTAAGAGATAAGGGACTGGGACATCTCCAAAACATCATTTACGTGAGGTATACAGATAATTACTGAAAATGCAGCGAACATTATTAATATGGACATAAATCAAAACTTTACTAGGATTCGAGAAAAATGTGAATATATGAAAATGTCATTTTTAAAAAGAAAGACATATATTTCAAGGATATATTTTCTTAGTTTTTTTAACAGTACTATTAGTTTAAGACTGTTCAACTTAAAGCCATTAAGATGAAGAAGATGAGTAAGTATTGTAATTTTGGGAGGAGGGGGTCAGTACTTGCTTCCAAATCTTTCAAATCACAATAGTTTTTGGAATACAGTATTTTCTTTAAAACTTAGTCTTTGATTCTTTATTAAGAGGTGGGCAGTCATCCTGTAAATACGGGTGATGGATGATGTGTCTCAGGTTTTCTGGTAAATCCCAAGAGATTGTGTGTTGTGGGTACTTCTGCCTGAATGACTTCAAGAGAACACTACAGAAAAACAAGTTCGGTAACAGTAGAAGAGATCAACTGGAAGTGAGAATGCTAATTGCATTTTCATCCTTGAAGTGCTTTTTACATGAAAGCTACTAATTTCTATAGGTAGACTGTAACATTTAGAGCTGAAGAGCTGAGAACACTACACAGAAACAGAATGTACAGACCATGGATAAATGAGGTCAAAGGCTGTAAGGTATGAACACCGATTTTCCTTCAACTGATGCTGGGAAACAGTTTTACCTTGGCTTGTACAGAACTAGTCAGTTGTCTTCTCTATTGTATTCTTTGACTGTGTGCCAGTTGATAGTTCTGTCTATTCCTATGGAAACGAAGACACTGAAACCAATCTTGCAAGAGGCTTTAGGGAGAAGTGCTCTGAGTTCAGACACCGCCTTGCTTTCAGTCAAAATGTCTGATAGTCAGAACTGACCTCAAGTCGTACTGAGGTTCTTTGGCTGATGTATTGCCTAAAATGCTCTGCCAGACAGATGAATGCGCTCAGCTTGGAAACTGGTAAATAAGGTTCTATTCAGCTGTCTGAGAGGTTCTCTCCAGTTAAGTATTTTACTTTTGATTCTGAGATGCTGCTAACAAAGTTGTTAAAAGGCTACTTTGTCAGATTAAACCCAATGTCAAAATCAGTGATGTTTTTGCCATGGTTGACTTGAAAAGATTATAAAAACATCACATATTTAAATCCACCAGTAATTTGTTAGATAGAAGACATGGCATCATCCTTGTCCACTCAGAGGTAATAAATAGCTTACAGAATTGTTTGTCAAAACTGTAGTTCAGTGAATGACTGTTAAGGGTTATGTCTAAAACAATAATCCGAAAGATTTTGTTTTACTTACTTTTATTTTTCAGTTACATTTTTAATCAAGGAGTTAAGTGCTTAATTTTGGTCAAATTAAAAACTACCTGAACACTTGATTTCATATTTTCTTGAGTTAAACTGGTCCAGCTGAGAATGAAGTTGTTCCAGAGCTAGCAGAAAAACTGATTAAACTCCCTGTAATTAATAAAATTTACATTATTATATTTTATCAGTTCAGAGATGGGCTGTTTCTATTCACTCTGCAGCAGCTTTACTGAAGATGCATGTGGAAATCAAGTCTTCTGACTGCTGGCTGATGAGGAAGTTTACAGAACAGGAAGGAGTATGCTACCTCTGCTGACTTTGTTTATAATGTAGTTAGTATAGATTATTGTGGTGAGTAAACAATATGCAGAAAAATGAGCTAAGAGTTTTAATCTTTGGTTTCTGATTCTTGCCCAGTGTACAAAGTGTCTGTACCAAAGATTGAGGGGAGTATTTGAAACGTTGCGAATGTCATTATAACTGCTGTGTTAAATAGAAACACTTCAGTGTATTTGTTCTGTAGGGCTTCGTAATCAGATTGATGAATATGATCACCTTACTTCAAATTTGTGAAATAATTTGATGTATTCACCCCTCTTTTGGTGTGATTTCATTCAACAGTGACAGTATTTTTGCACCTGCTGTGTTTTAGTGAAGAATGATTAATCCAGCAGTTAAGATTTATGGATAAAATAGAATTTCCTTTACTATTCGTGGCTTACATATGAAAATCCTATTTATTATGGCATAGATGGGGGAAAACATTATTGGGAGCTTGTCTGTGATTTTAATTTTGTATATTCTTGATATAGCATTTGAAATATAAAATATATTAAAGTTTAAACATTACAAATTCTATATAAACTTTGTCATGAGCTTATTTGCTCAAATAAGAATTCTGTGTGTTGAACTTGTATGGCAATATAGAACGTGATAACCAGAGAGACAGCCTGCTATTTTGATGGCAGATTTATTCATTTTAACTAGAAATTGAGGTTCTAAGTATTGATTTAATTATTTTTTTTTAGGAACTGTTAAAACAAAATTACTCAAGGAGTATAAGAATGGTGCAGTCATATATGTTTAAAGGGTAGCTCTTACAGAGCTTGTAGCTGTTGTAACCAGGCAATAATAATTCAGCTTCAGTGTATTAGAAATCAGTTTCACTATTCCATGCATAGATAATTTTTAAAAACATGTGTTGTTAATTTATAAATCTAAATAATTCTTATTTGCAATTCAATTAATATATTTGCTTGCTAGTCTCTATTTAATACCTTTTCTTCTGAAGGATCTTTATCAGATTCTGGCAGTTAGCTGATAATATAAGCGTATCAAAATGCTCCTTATGATGTATGGATTTCAGTTGCTTTTGGAACACTATTCTGTTCCTATATATATCAAATTAGAAGTATGATAGTCACAGCTTCTGTTTTAGTAAGTGCTTAGTTTGTTCCCTCAAAAGCTACTAAAACTGACAGGTGTTGGTGACAGAAAGTTCTTTATATGCTCCACATCATTCTAAGTTGTTTCTGGTGTTCTGAAAACCTTCTCAAACGGATACTGATAGATGAGACGATCTCTAAAGAAACCACATGCACAGCCCCTTTTCTTTCCAAAATTATTAAAATTCTCGAGTTTTGAAAATTTGTGACCAAGTTGATCTGTGAGGTGAAGCAGTTTCTAGTCTGCGAACATAAGCAGGCAAAATCACTTGCCCTTTGTGTTTTAAAGGGAAAGCTCATGGGTATGTTTATCTTTTAAAGGCTTAGCAATTAAGGAGTTCAAGTTTTTTGACTTTCACTGCTTCTTGAAGGCATCTGACAGCAAAGAGTTGTTCTCAGTTTTGGAGGTAGCAATTTATTGACAAAGCGTGTTAATGTAGTGCAAAGTGGCTGCTGTATTCTGCTTGGGTTTTAAGCTAACAACTAAATGACTTTAAAGTTGTTCATATTTTACCCCAGTGAATGAGTGCACAATAAAATTTATTATTTGTCAATGTATAGATTTATACTGACCTTAGAACCTCACATGTCACTACTAACAAGTATAGACAATTTGGTGTTTCAGACATGATCAATGATTAAATCTTAACTTCAACTTTTCGGGAGTCCTGGGTTTAAAAGGTTTAATACCTAATCCAACTGCTTAAAACATCAGAGCCATCTAATTCGCTTTTTTGTTATCTTAGACTAAGAACTGGTATATTTGGGGCAGAACGTGCTTCTCTGGAAAAGGAGATCATTGGCCTGATATGCTAAATTTCTATGCACCTTTCCAGTTCTTGTTCAGCCCCAAACTGGGTCTAAATCAAAGGAATAGTGTACATAAGTGAATATGTAGGTAATAACCCGTGATACAATTTGGTTTTCTGCTCTCACGTTGTTGTTATGTATCCAGCCATACTTTCTTAAATATGATTTATGAGTTTAAAAAGGAAAATTGTAACATGAGTAATACTTAAAGACAGTAAAAGTATAATCACTGCCCATGCTACAATTGGTATAGTATTAGAAAAAGCAGACCCGTTTTATCTTTGCAATTAATTCAACTGCAATAATTTTGTGGTGGTCTGTTTGTGAAAGAGTAAAAGTATCTGAATTATATATTATATTACTCTGAAGAAGAGTTATTGATTATTAAATATTCTCTCTTTTCACAAAAGAAAACTGAGAAAATTGTACTGAACCATCTTACATAAGTGCTGCTTAATTAATAATGAATATATTTCAAAAATCAAAATTTAATAAGCTAATCAATTATTAAACTATGGTGGGATGTATAATTATCAGATCTCCAAAATCCCTACTGTCATGGATGGTGGACTTGCTGAACTGTTACTCCTTCTCTGTTGTCTTCAAACGCACCCCTTTAAACTGGTTGACCTTCATGCTTCTGATTCTGTGGTGACTTTTATTTTACCACTTGCCTGCAGTCTTCAGTGCACTTGCTGACCAGGTTTAGCTACTGCAGTTCTCTCTGTTAGGGGCTGTGGTCAATGGTTAATGCCTGATTTTGATAAATTTCATCTTAACAGTACAGAAACAACAAGGGACAAGGTGCAAAGAGTTTTAATTAATGAAACATTATTTGGTAATCGTAACATTACAGAATTTGGGGGATTCAATGACATTTTTGAATAGAGGTAAGTTCTGTTTTAAATAGGAAGAAAATTAGCTGAGAGAAGTAGCCTATTGGACCTCAGTAGCATGCAAGAATTTAAAATTAGTTTCTAAGGGATAAATACGTAAAAAATGTGCACCACGCTGTCAGCAGAAGGTTCTTCAAGACTAACTGGATATTTTGCTGGCTATTTTCTAAAAATCAATAGATTGCATTTTTAGGCCTGTACAAAAATATTTACTGTAGTGCTAGATGGAAAATTGCAGGTTAAATGGCAAATTAGAACACAAAGTGCAAGGGTATGGTAAAGAATTTGATAATGAACTGAAAACAAACATATTTGAAATACGAACTGTAAAATCAGGAGTATATTAGAATTCCTGAACCAGTTGCACTTGAATCTAGTATTAGTCAATATTTTTCATTAACAAACTTAGCATCGTAGGTAGTACTTTCTGTAAGAAAGAGTGATACTACTTCAGAGAGATACAAGATTAGGTGTTATTGTCTGTCAAAGACAGGATTGGAGTGTCTGGGATACCAGAAGTATGAGAATAGTGAAAGTAATTGAAATGGTCAGAAATACGATAATGCAAAATGCAAACCTGTGCGTGAAACCTTTTTCTGTATTATGAAGTTATGACTTGAAAATGACTGAGGCCATCAGTGTGCTAACTGGTTGCAGAATGTACTTAATTGATGAGAAAAACGCAGGTTTTGGTGTATCTGACAAGATACTTGCACTAGCAATAGACATGTATCATTGCTGTTCAGTAGGCTTAGTGGGACCTCTTCTATTACACTCTGTAATCTTTGCTTGCTTGTGTTCAAAACAAACCAGTTCGAACCAGAATGAATACAGAGAACTGATGGTATTTTGGGGGTAATGTAGGGTTTATTCTTTATTATTGAGATAAACTCAAAACAAGCATTGGTCTTTTTAAGACCTGTACTGTACTTTCATGGGTAGGAGGAGAGAAGTGTGTGTGTGTGTGGGTGTCTTAAAAAAACCCCAAACCAAACCCTAAAAAACCTCAGCCTGAAACTGAGAGAAACAAGGAGAAAAAAAATCCTGAACACCACAATTCCACTTAAAAGAAATCTCTAGGAATTTTTTGAGAGGGATTAGATGTCCTTACTCCCTAGGGTGCTGGAGGATTGAATTTTGTAACCTAGAAGGTCAATTTTAACTTTCAGTTCTAATTTGTGGTTTATCTGTAAATATTTATAAGGCTTTCTATTCTGCTGCAAGTATCTGCCCTGACTGTATCTTCAGTGCTTATGACTGTCAGCAATGAAGAGCCCTTAAAAACCACTTCCTGTGTAAGGATCACTTTTAAATTGTTTTATGTTCTTTTGATCTGTCTGTTCCCAGTACTGGGAAAGCAGGTATGTGATTTTGAATTGGAGCCAAAGTAGCGTCTTCATGGTTTAACAGCTTGGCATTCTGTTTAATGACCCCTGCTGTGTTTACCAGGAGGTTATATAGAGATGCTGGGCTGCCTTTTTCCTAGTTCTCTAGCAACCCTTCACAAGCCTATTGTAGGTATTCCGAAAACCAAGTGTAGCTGTGCTGTAACAGTCAGTAGTCAGCTCATGTGCACTAAATTATAAATCATTACAAATCACTCTTTCAAGTCCTGTTAAATATTTCAGATGGACTAGAATTGTTACGCTTTTTTAAAAATGTGGCCTCAGAAATTAATAAGGAAATAAGCAATTTTTCTATATGTATTGGCCCTTTTTAACCCACTGATGACAAGGTAATGGTAGCCTACCTATGGATGTGCTTTTGTTGCTTGGAGAGATGCACATATTTCTCTCTTAGCCTTATCTTGTACAGCTCAGTTGCTCCCTTTGTAAAATGGTGTTATATTTATCTACCTTTGTAGTATGTTTTTAAAATCTGAAGATGAAAGGTGCAACCTCAGAGGTATATCCACACTACAGGGTAGGAGAAGTGGTTAGAGCATAGAAGCGCATGGTTATGTAATGAACAAGTTAACTCACCAAGAAATAGAGGGATGAGAAGGGAAAGAAATTTTCACACAGCTCTGTTGCACATCAACAGAATGTTTCTAGAACCTAGGCGAGCTCTTTAAAGCAAGCTTATATGTCTCTGAAATACTTAAAAGTTTGCTATGCAAAATACTTAAGTGTCATTCATCATTATGTGCCCAGGAGAATTTTCTTTGGGATTCTGCAAAATCTTCCTGATTGTTGGTGCATAATAAATGGCAGTCTGGACTACAGTGAAATTGATATACTGTCATTCATTTAGGATTTAGGTGAAATAGTTCTTTTTTTCTGTTTCCCTTTATCCTTCCCATTTCTTCTAGAACCACATCTGGTACAGAAGAGGGATATCGATTTACTGAGGCTTTAGCTGTATGAAATGGAAGTAATATAAGGAGAAATAATATTAACAGATTAAGGTGGTTAGTTCTTATTCTATTAATAAGTGTACTTGTCTACTGTCTTTTGGTGTTATCTATAGTTTGGAAAAGTGTTTGGACCCTTATCTAATTAATGATTATCCAGGAGACATCTGTGATGAAACTTAATTTGAATAAGTGCACACTCGCTATTAAGATGATAATGACTCCTCCATTTCAGATGGTGTTTTATTTTGCATAACAACAGTCACTAATCCAGGTTTTTACATTTATATATTTTATATGGTGTTACTTTAAATGTTCTTGTTGCTGTTACAGGCTTTGACTTCCAGTTCACAGAAAGAAAATTTTATACGTTTCACAGAAACTGTACTCAGTTTCTTTTCAGTTTTGAATCAGAAGAGCATCAGATTTTAGCCAGCTAAGAGGAGAGGGAGTAAGATGTTCCTAGTAAGTATTAATTGCAGCTGTTCTTCTTTATCTCTAATAGTGGAGCAGTGATCCCAGCTGCCATTGCCAGGCTCCTACTGAATGTAGCAGAGCGCTGTACATGACCTCTCTGCTGGCAAATTAAGCTGTCTGGGTCTCAGAAGGAACATGCGTGAGATCTCACACTTGAGGAGAGAATAGCCTGTCACCTGTTAAGGAGGTTAACAGTCATCTATGCTAAGAAATTTTTGGAAGAATTTTGCTTACATGAAGAATAAAACCTTTCACAAGAAAAAGGTTTAACTACAGCAATTTGTTGTTAGCTCTGTGGTAGTCTAAGATTCAAGCTTTAACAATGTGTCTCGGAATGTATTAAATTAACTACATGTATTGAAAAGGTAAATTAAAAAAAAATCGATTAACTCTGAATCTTTCTTATACTGCTAGATATCATGTGGGGAACAGAAAGGTCTACCAAGACCTCTTTTTCATTTTGGGTGCTGGAATATTTGCACAGCTGTATTTTTATGGTCATGTTTTCTGTGTTAGGTTTGTTGGTCTGTTGTGCTGCCAACTAGTAGAGGCGCATAACATTATTTAAGCATTCCCAACAGTAATACAAAAATGATTGCTCTAAATGTTGCAGTACAATTGAACTGTTTTGGATAATCACAGAATCATCTAGGTTGGAAAAGACCTTGAAGATCATCCAGTCCAACCATTTACCTAACATTGACAGTTCCCAACTACACCATATCCCTCAGCGCTATGTCAACCTGACTCTTGAACACCTCCAGGGATGGGGACTCCACCACCTCCCTGGGCAGCCCATTCCAACGCCTAACGACCCGTTCTGTAAAGAAATGCTTCCTAATATCCAGTCTAAACCCTCCCTGATGCCAGGGAACAATGGATCAGTAGGAACCTATGTCTGCCTATTTGTTTGCGGGAGGGCTGAAACCTGTCCCAGCAGGGCTTTACAGTGATGTTTGAATCCCTGTCTTTCCTTATAGCCATATGCACATGTTAGGTTCAGTCACACACTAGATCTCTTGTTCTCCGTTAGTTTGCTAGGGAAGAGGACTGCCACTGGTCCAAGGAAAGGAAAAATAAATGTTCTTTCCCCAATCTTCCCACTGCTGAGTGAAGGTACTGTGGGCCAAGTTCTGAGGAGGTGTTTGAAACTGAGGCACAGGATGGCTGGGAAGCTTAGAGCAGGACTGTGTCAGGTTGTGTAGAGTGGCATGAGGTGAAATGTGAGGCTAATCTTTTTAGTGCATTGGTAATACAGCCATCAGTAATTTCAGTATCAACCTGTGATTAGAATCATAACAACACTTGCCAGTACAGAGCTCATTTTTTCTTTAGCCTTTCACTTAGGTGACCGTATGTGGTGGATTGACCTTGGCTGGTTGCCAGATACCCACCCAGCTGCTGCTTTCTCCCCTTCCTCAACAGGCCAGGGGGAGAAAACAGGTTGAAAAAGCTGGTTTAGATGAATGAAGAAATAAACACATTATCTTGTAGGCCCAAAAAAGTAGGTAGAAAAGGCTTTATTGGCAATTTTCCACTGGAACCTGTTCCTGGCAATAGAGTCATATTGAAAATACTACACAGTTGGGTTTTATTCTGAGTGAATTTGCAATTTTGGGGATAACTTTTTCAGTTTTGGGGATAACCTGAATTCTGGCAAATTCATTGATTCCTACTAAGATATTTCTCCCATCACTCTTTTCTCTTTTGAAACATTCAGAAAAAGAGAGTTTTTCTGACTGCTTAGCAGTTAATCTTGGGGCCCAGGACTTTCTTCAAAGTCATTACTTGATGGCAGAACAATGATTGTTTATTGAACTGTCTACCAAAAAATGTGTTATACTCCACTGCAGTTAGTATATGTAGCTGAAATTTTGTAATAGCGTATTTATTTTGATTATGCTGAAGCTAATTGTCAGCTGTTCTCTGAAACTGTGCTGTAGTTTGAATACAGAGTTGAGTCTTTCGGCTAAAAATAATTTCCATAGAATATAAAGGAATTTTTACAATCAGCATTGGAATAGTAAATTTTGGCTACTAGGAACTGAGTTTTCTGTACCAGTATTTAATCCTGTTTGCTCATCATGTTTTCCCAGTATAACAGAATCATTTTAGAGACATGGTCAATATTAAGAGACCATGGACTAACCAAAGCACTTCATGATGCCCAGGAATCTTTAGACCAATCAAATGCATTTTCTATGAGTAAAAACTAGCAAGGTTAAAGACTTGTTATACAGAAAAATTTTACAAGGAATTTGGCTAGTAACTGCTTTTCAGATTAAGCATACTTTTCCCCCCCTTTACCTAGTAAAGACCTAAATTAAATCTGCCTTTAAGACATGTTGATACATTGCATATTTACAAACTTAAGCACTAATCCATTGAAGGTGGGGAATTTTTCCTTTGTCATTAATAGGGATGGTATTATTTTCTAACAAGTGAAAGTAACACAGCAACATTCATGGTATTACTAAAGAAAAGAACAGCAGTCAGAAGTAAGAGCATGAATAAGATCACTAAAAATAAGTAGTGTGAGTACAGGTGTTTTCTGTGGTGGTGTTTAAAAAATAAATCTTAAATCAGTTGGAAGAAACAGAATCTTTTGTATTTCAGAATGAGGGGATTTATTACAGATTCATTTCCTAAGGAGATGGATTTGTTGGTGGTTAAGCATGCAACAGAATAATATAGTAGTAACTGGTGGAAAAATGTGTAACAGCAGAAGTAAAATACAGTATAGGGAAAGAAAATCTAATAATAAAAATGCATTTTTCCTTAGTTTTATGTATTATTTTAACTTTGACTCTTCACTGAATTCATTCAAAAAGCACAATATATTTGTAAATCTTCCAATAAGTATCCATCAACAAGAGAAATTTTTTTTTTTTCTTTCATGTGTATGCATGCACATTGAGCAGGAAATACTGAAAACAAACCAAATACATTATCCTCTGTGATGGAGAAAAGCAGCTCTATTTCTTCCGAGACTAATATTCTCTAAAGTTATTTAATGTTGTCTTCCCCCGGTCTAATTCCCAAACACATCATGATACTTTGTGATTTTCTGCTAGTTTTTTTCTTTTTTAATGAATTTTGCACATTCTTCTTTTATTTACCTGTAAAATATAATGGCATTAAGTTTTCTTATCCCTAACTCATTCCCAAACTTCTCATGAATTCATTCTGAGTGTGTTCTGCGTGGATTAGTAGCTGTGCAGACATTATGGTGTTCTGCCTCTGTATTTCATTGTATGCCTTGATACATGTCTGTGTATTAAAGGGAAAAAGTCCTAAGGTTATGCTTTCACTGACATCCAGCAGAAGAAAGAGGTTAGTCAGTCACTACTTGCTGTGAATGCTGTTGAAGAGCACAAGTAGCCATGCTGCCTCTGACAAGAGAAGTTTGCATTTTCAGGCAGGCTTACGGTAAGGTTTTTGGCAGACTTCTTGCAGGCTTTCATTGAAGAGCAAGGACTGATGACAGTAAACTGTAGAAGTAGGAAGAGGTTAATTTGTCTGAGCTCACTCATGATTTGTCTTTCCTGTTTTGTATTTTAAAATAGTGTAACAGTAACAGAGAAATCGCATTCATTTACTTCAGACATACTTGGTGAAATCCATTCTGCGGCATAAAGCTCAACTCTTCCATTTTCATTAGACAAAGAGCAGAACAGTAATATATGTAAAATCTGCCCTTCCAATGTTTATAGCTGCAATGAAAAAGGAAACTGGAATCTTTTTATGCCCTGGCACTGAATACTGTGGGGGCCTCTGGAATCCTTTCGTCCATCTCCACCCTACCATTCTGCTGACAAAGTGATTTGCAATTCTGAGACTTATGATATACAGAAGTGCCCCCATTCATTAGTACTGCTTGCACTTGTCTACATGGTTACCTTTTTTTTATTGTTTTTCCGAAGACAGCCTAAAGGGAATGAGTTAACATACAGGATTTATAAAAGAGTTGTAGCAGAATTAAATATGTTAATTTGCAGGTAGCTCCATAAGCGGAAGAATCCAAAGGCATGACTTATATTGATTTGTGTCACCTTTCCTGTGTACGTTGTCTAATAAAGCTTCATCAAATGCTGCAGCTTTTCCCTGAGTGAGGGGAGTCAGTACTTACTGAGCTTTCTATTTTCATTATATTTATAGGTAATTGATACTTTTACTTAAACTGTGAAATTGGCAAAAACTGATATTTTGGGAAACATTGGAAGACAGCACACTCACTTTAGGAAAGGTTAAAAGTTAGAGTGGGGAAAAAATAAGAATGTTTAACATATGATTATATAAGCTAGATCCAGATGGTTTGCTTTTATGGGTTATTGCTCCAGGTGTTACTGGTCCTTGACTGAAGCTTAACTGCTGAAGGTGGTTTGAAAAACCCAACAGATTTGTACTGAAGTGGAAGCATCAAAATGTCATATGTGGCATCTCTGTTATATGGAAAATAACCTCCAAGCAAGGGGCAGTAGCAAGTCAAGTCTGGCTATATGTTAAGTCACTACAGCTTCTTAATGACTACGTGATTATATATTTTAATTTTTGGCTTCTTTAATGATTTGCAAAGTTAAACCAGATTTTTTTCTTTGGGATCCACCCTCAGTTATTAGTCACAGGAGCATTTCTACATTATTTCTTTGAAAACCTACCAAGTCCAGAGTATTAAGTATTTTAAATGTGTTACAAAGCTAGCTGTCCCATCAATTTATCATGCATACAGTAGAGCAAAACTCATATACAGTCCCCAATTTAAAAATATATATTTACCATTCACATAAGTACACTTTATTTCTCTGAATCATTCCCTCTTGATTTTTCTTACTTTCATTCTGAAAATTGTCATCTTCATGTTTAATTTTATTCCTCATCTAATAACTATCTACCTTGCTGAAAACAGCCTGTAATGGTCTTATTTCAGTTTTTACTTGATGTTTATTGAGGTTAAACTGTCAAGAAACACTGGAAATATTGCACAATTTTCGATATTACCGAACCATTTTATGTACTCCACTAATGGAAGATACATATCTAATACCAAGTGGCACAACAGACTTAAAAAATCAAGAGTTAATGTTTTTTAACAAAAAAAATCTTCATTAGGTGTTTCCAAAGCTTAGAGCTGTTTTGGTCTGGATTTTTAGGCACTGTAATACAACAGTATATATATCTAAACAATATCATTAGGTTTGATAAACTGGAATAAATTTTTGATATTTTTCTTTACCCAGGGAAATTACCGCTTCATGAAACTTTTACTGGCCCGTAGAGGGAACTGGATGCAGAAGGACTTAGAAGATATGACACCATTACATTTAACTACACGTCACAAAAGCCCAAAATGTTTAGCTTTATTGCTAAAACATATGGCACCTGGAGAAGTGGATACCCAGGACAGAAACAAGGTAAAGGTACTGCTTATTTTAAGACAGAACTTGTCGCAGCTTTAGAGACTGGTGTTACATCAAACAGTTGTGTGTGAAAAATGATTTCAGCCATAACAAACTTTTTCTGAGTCTTTAAAATAGTAGCTAACGCCAGCATTATAATGATCACCTTTAAAATACTAGTATTTTCCTAACGGTAATGATGTAAAAGTTCATTGCAACGAATTCATTGACATTCTTGTTGAGAGTACCTAGAATAATAGAGGATTCAAAAAAAACTGGTTTTAAGGTCTAAGTCTTTCTGTAACGTTGTGATCTTTGTTAGAATCTGGATAGCATGTGCTTATCTTGCTTTTCTTCATTGGAAAAACTCTACATTTAGAATTGTTTAATGATAAGAGTCACTAGAAAACTTTGTGCAAAAGGCTTTCACGGTATTTGTCAATATTAGCTGTCCATAGGTGCTACCCTTTAGAAATGTGTGGTGAGTTGGCTTTGGCAAGCAGCCAAATGCCCACCCAGCCGCTCTCTCACTCACCTTCCTCAATGAGACAGATGGAGAAAATAGATTTAAAATCTCATGGGTTGAGATAAAGACAAGAAGATTGATCACCAGTTACAGTCACAGGCAAAACAGACTCAACTTAAAGAAAATGAGTTTCATTTGTTGCCAATTAAAATAGTTTTGTGTAGTGAGAAATGGAGACAAAAATTAGAACACCTTTAAACCACCACCATCCCCTTTTTTCCTGGCTCAACTTTACTCCTTCACTTCCACTCCTTCACATCCATCCACAAGGCTGGTCCAAGGGTAAAAATAACTATAGTCTAAATCTCTCTGGTTGTCCTTTTGTCTGTATCTCTGTAAGTAAAAAGGGACAATTTTTAGAGTCTACTAGTCATACGTGACTTTTTGGTCTGGGATAGAATGTGATGCCATTTGTCAAGAAGATTTTCTAACAGGGACAATGAAAAGTATCGAGTTATTGTTGATATTATTATTATCGTCATGAAATGGACCAGTTGGCAGCAGTCTGCTATCAATACGCATGCACTGTTGCTTCCATGAGTGCATCATTTAGTGAGAGGGATGTGATGATGAACTTGATTGACATTCTGGCATGAGACTTTCATTTGAAGCAGAGCACCAGCTAGTTACTTTGACATCTGTTTTGTGAAACGGAAGACTTCCTCGGGAGAAAATGTGATCTTAACATCTTCAGAGCTTTATGTTACTACCTTCTTAGAATAAAGTCGTTCAGAATAATTTTCTGCATCTATAGTGACAACAGTTGCTTGAAAGGCCAGGACATCTTCACGTGACTTTCCAGGTATATCATGTATTGCGTATGTTGTCATGAGTTGACTCATGTCCCTTTGCAAAGTCGCATCATGGTCCACCACATCAATAAAATTACCAGCCTGCTTCAGAAGCACAATGACTTCTAAGAGCCTCAGGAAATAATCTACTGATGTTTGTTAAAAATGACTTATCGTTAAAGTGACCATCCAGAAGAGATGATGGATCTTAGCAGGGAAATGCTGTACAGTTCTCATTTACTATTACTCTTTATACAAAGAGTCCACAGTAATAGCACACTAATCCATTTTAAAAGAAGGGATGATTATTTAGCATATGGTAACCGTATTTTTTTGAGGTGCTCAGATTAGTGTTGTTCTTAAGTTTGAGTGCTTAGCAAAGCTTGATTTAGAACTGATATCAAACAGTTGCTTCCATTAGCATTAATAGTAGGGTATGAGGAGACATGGAACTTTGACACAGTCCTGACAGATATTCTAGGTAAAGGATTTCTTGTCTTTCCACACACATTTTGAACAGAACAGATTCATCCCTCTTGCTGGCATGCTTAATGCGTGTTCTCTTTGGGAGATGATCACATTGCCTTTAGTAAACAGATTTCTAGTAATTATTGCAGATCTCTTAATCTGGGAATATCTGGTTTAAATTTCATGTGCTTGAGCAGTTTGTGTATCCTGAAATCTGAAAGACACTTCTTTCAAAGAACCCAGAGATATGAATTTTCCCAAAGCCTAACTTTTTCTGCAAGGATATAGTAACAAAAAGTGAGACACTGTGAATGTAGATAGCAAAAGGAAGACTGAAAAACAATTTTCTGTAACTACCATTGTTAAGGTAGGCATGGTATTTGAATATAAGTGGAACTGTTACTGATGATGGAGGCTTTTTAAGCATTGAGCAGGAAGGTCTCTTTCTTACGATTTGTAAGTGATCTTGGAATTTTTGAAGAAACTCTTTCCAACCAGGCACTAATCTACCACTGATTCAAATGTAACTGCCCTGATCAAATCTATTTGGATCAGCTGCTAACCAATGTACTAGCTTGGCAAGGTTGGTCTTAGTGGAAATCATCATTCTGTATCTCATGTAGTGGAATTTCATTCTACCACAAGAGGACATAGTAAGAGAAGGGGACTGGACTTTCTAGTGATATAACTGCTTAAACCCTGAAATTGTTATCTGATTTTATCATCTAGGAAGCAGCTGCAAGCCCAGTTTCCATCAAATGAATCTTCTGTCCCCTCTGAACAATGGAGTTGAGCCAGCCTGTGCCCTAGCAATCAGCTGTTTGCCTTCCAGGATACTCTAACATGTATCATGGAAACCCTGACTATAATTACAGCAGTCATTCTGGAGAGGTCATGCTGACTTCCTGACCATGTTAATTAATTAACAAAGGTATATGGAAATCAGCCAAAACCTTTTAGGAACCTTGCCTGTTGTTTAGCAGATTTCCAAGGCAGTATTAAAGCATTGCCAGATTTTCCACAAAGTGTAGAGCACTTTTATTGCAGTTCATGTCATGAGTAGTCACAGTAGCAAAGATGGAATTCAGGTTGATGAAAAGCGGTCTCAGGGACAGAGCCCAACAAGTTTGACCCACTTGGGCACATACTTTATTTGTTTCCCTTACTGCAACTGTGCACGTCAAGATTGTCAAATAT
Organism: Athene noctua; assembly: GCF_965140245.1. NCBI lineage: Eukaryota > Metazoa > Chordata > Aves > Strigiformes > Strigidae > Athene > Athene noctua. The sequence continues at coordinate 67,197,243 of NC_134038.1, forward strand.
AATTCCTGAACATGAGGGAGAACAACTGTCTTTTGCCTACATGGAAGTAGATGTAACTGACTGAAAACCAGGTTGTAGGTGAGAAAAGCCAGTAGACAAGGCTGCATTGGCCTCCTGGTAATCGAAAGTTTTCACTTTCATTGCATCTGTCAGTTTCTAGGGATATTTGTCAACTCCACTTAAGAAATAACATTTGTTAACCTATTACAGATTTCTACTGCTAGAAGTTTTTCCACTTCAAATTCCGACAGGCTGTGATGGTGTGATGGTTTGAACTTGCTTTATGGTGCTAGGCTGTATGTCATGGTGCCAGTTATCAGACCTTTCCTTGCAGCCCCTCCAGTTGTGTCTTAGAATGAGCTCTTCTTCAGTGAACTACCAAATAGATAAAAAGGTTGTCCTATCATATTATGTTACCATGGTACTAAACTAACAGCTTAAAGCAACAAATAGGCTCCTTTTGCTTCCCTCCTTTACAAAGACATTAAGGATACGACAGTAAACTCACACGTTCTATCTCACTATTCAGGGATGTTAATCCAGGGTATCATAGGTTTATACAAAAATGTCCCACAGCAGTTATTTCTCTCAGTTTTCAAAGCAAAGTGACTTGTAAAATTTTGCAGAGAGATGGGAAATAAAATTAATTCTGTGTCTTACAACCCTCTGCTACCTGGCAGTTGGGAGACGTGTGCCTGATAAATAAAGTACTTGTTAATGTAACAACACTTTTCTGTTTAAAACCCCCCCGCACATTGGTTTGCTTTTGTAATTATGAACATCAGTAATTCCCATAAAAATGCCACTGGCAGTCAGGAATTGGCAATAGGAGCATGGATTGCCTTTTGTTGTTTTATTGGACTGCCATGGGTTAGTCAGTGGGCATTAGATTCAGTAATATTCAACCTCAGAATTCTGAGTGATCAAGGACAGTACAGAAAGTCAAAACCTTTGCTCAGGATAGGTCCGAGTCCAGTGTCAGTACTCAGTGCCATCTTCCACTAGTGGAGAGTAATCATCTTATATGCTTCTCCATGAATTTGTGTTATTCCAAAAGATTTTCACATTTAAGAGGGACCAAACTAATTACTGCGGTTGTTCTGTAGTGCAGCTGTGGTGCTGAGGCCTGCTTCAGATGATCATTCTAACTTGGACATGATTGCTTAATACCAAGCTCAAAAGTTTTCTTCAAGTCTGAAATTGCCGCATCTGATGGCATTGCCCTCTTGTCTGGCTAAGTAGCATGAACAGCATTCTTCTGCCATAGTTCAAGAAATCCTTATACAAAGATACCAGGCAATTAAGCTCCTACCAGAAATACTTACATTCCAAGAATAAGGGCTTCTCAGTGTGGGTCTCATGTAAGATGGTGTGGCTTAGACCTAACTGAGACATCGGCAGCAAAGATGTGTGAGTATCTACTCTTAGATAGATGAGCCTCTTGTTCAGTTGTCTTTAAAGCCTGTTTTCCACTGATTTTGAGTTGTTACCCATACATGTGCTCCATTTTCTGTCAGTCCTCTTTATTGAAGTGTAACAAAAGACTGCTCATTTACTCATTGTTTAAAGTTGGTTTTACCTGTGGTCCCTCCCCTCTGCTCAGCACTGGTGGCACCACAAGTGGAATGCTGTGTCTACTTCTGAGTTTTCCAGTACAGTAAGGACATAGACATACTGGAGTGAGTTCAGTGAAGAGCCACAAAGATGATTAACAGATTGAAGCATCTGACATCAGGGAGAGGCTGACCTGCAAGTGTTTAGCTTGAAGAAGAGACAGTTCAGGGATGATTTTACCGATCTGTATAAATGCCTGATGAGAGGCAGTAAAGAAGATGGAGCCAGACTCTTCTGAATAGCCTCCAGTGAAAAGACAAGAGGCAATGAGCACAAGTTGAGAAATAACTGTTTAAACCTGAGAGAGTATTTTTTTACTGTGAAGGAGGTCAAACAGTGGAACAGGTTGTCCAGAGAGGTTCTGGAGTCTCTACCTGTGGAGATAACTAAAAATCTGACTGGACAGTATCCTCCTGATCAACCTGTTCTAATTGACCCTACTTTGAGCAGAAGAGTTGGACTATGTGGTCTCTTTCATTCTGTGCAAACATAGTTAAATCATATTTCAGGTTCTAACCAACTTTAATTTTCATTTTGTATTATTTTTTCAATGTGTTTGTAAAACTTGTGAATACTGTGTTCCAGCAAACTGCATTGCATTGGAGTGCCTACTACAATAACCCAGAGCATGTGAAACTTCTCATAAAACATGATTCAAATATTGGAATCCCTGATATTGAAGGAAAAATCCCACTTCATTGGGCAGCTAACAACAAGGACCCTAGTGCAATTCACACAGTGAAATGTATTCTGGTAAGAAACTCTATTATATATATATATAATACTTTCTGTATCTACTTACTCTGATAGAAATGTTTTTTATTCTCTTGAAATTTTTCATGTTAGTCCACTGACTTTTCGAGAACGAAATTGTTTGCTTTTCCTAATATCCAGAATTTTGTAGGAAGTCACCTTTAATATTTTTTCTCTCTTGAGCTCTCTTGAGATTTCTTCTGAGTTCTGTGGGTGAATATCTTTGCTCTAATTCATGGACTCTCTATATTCTCTTAATTAGTTTGATGTGTGTAACTATTTGTTTGGGGGATAAGGGAGGGAGAAAGGGCTTGCAAGTTCACCTAATTAAAATGGCCCGTCATATTACTCATCTCAGTTACATCTTGTACACTGATTTCTTTGTTGTGTGTCTTTTCTTCATTATTTGAAAATTTCCTTCTAGTCAACTGTACTGAAAAGTCTAATTTAATTTGGTCATTCAAGTCAGAATTCTGGGAAATATTTCAATTACTAGTCAACCCACAGTTTATTGAGAGACTTTCCAAATATTTTTGTGTACGGATTTAATTTTCCCTTGATGGCATATTTTCTTTTCCTGCAGTATTTCAACTTTATTTTCTATACTGACAGGTAAATGAGTACAATAAATAATGTACTCAGTGTGATTTTTACCTTGATTTTTATTCTGTGGAAATCTCTGAACTTCACTAGCATGGAAATACAGAGAAGTCTCAGTTGAATTTTTCCCTCATATTACAACAATATCTTTATATCTTTGTCTTTGAAAGGTCTTTCAGAACTAGACAAATATTGATTGTAAGCTAGCTACAGTGACTTAAGTCTGTTTGCCTGATTAGCTTGCAAGTTGAGAACGTATGTGTGGCATATGAAAATTTGCTTTGCTTTTCTCCAAATCACATTGATAATCATACAGTTACTGATACTTTTTTTCTACTATAAAAATAGTTTTTGAGAACTTTCCCGTGTTAAATTAATGTTTTTATTAAAATAGAGAATTTATTAAAATACATAATTTTATTTCCGTGTTACTTCTATTTATTCAAGACATTTGTAATTTGGACTCAGTTGTGAAATAATTTATCACAAGCAGAACTTTGTCACAAAGTTTTAGTTCATATGTACTATCTACTTTTGTGCCATGCTGGAGAAATAAATTTGCTGAAAAGTAGGTAAGGATTGGTGTATTCAAATACAGACTTTTTTCAAACATTAGATAGTCAAGGTAAGTATTTTTAAAAGTTGAGGTCGGTTGGCCCCAGCCAACAGCCTAACACCTGCACAGCCACTTGCTCACTCCCCTCTTGTGAGAAAATAGAAGGAAGGTAGGAGGACTTGTGGATGAAGATAATAACAGTTTAGTATGGAAAGCAAAAGCTGCATGAAAAAAAGGGAATTTATTCACTACTTCACATCAGCAGGCAGATGTTAGCCACTCCCAGGAAGGTGGAAAAAGAACTTCAGCATGTTTAATTGTTGCTTGGGAAGCCAAACAGTGTAGCCATGAGCATCCCCCCTGCTGCCTCCTTTCCCTGAGCTTTTTTTGCTGAGCATGACGTTGCATGGAATATTGCTTGGGTTTATTCAGGTTGGCTGTCCCAGCTTTGTCCCCTCCCAGTCTCTTGCCCACTCCCAGCCTACTTACTGGTGTGAGCAGGGGAAGAGGGCAGGGCATGATAAAGATAAATCTTGATGCTGTACAAGCACTAATAGCTTGTACAGCAATAGCCAAAACATGGCAGTGTTATCAACTATTTTAATCATCAATACAAAGCCCAGCACCATACCTTCTGCTGTGAGGAAAATTAACTTCATCCCAGCCAGATGCACTACAAAAGGTCAAAAATTCGTGTCTCCTTACAGAAGTCGTTCTCAAAGATTTTCTTTAAGTAATACAGAATCATGATCATGTCCAGGGGTTTTGGTTGTTGTTGTTGTTTTTTTTTTTTTTTAACTATGACAATTAAAGGAGGGTATTCTTGATTCCATCTAGGCTTTTTTATACATCAGCTGAATTGTTTATATTCAAATAGTTATACCTATATATGGTTATTTTTGGAGTAAGATAAAAACAAGTTTAAATGAAATAGTATTTTGGCTTACAGAATATGCTATAAAAGTTGATGATACAGAAACATTGTTAACTAGGTAATCGATCTGTTGATGGAATCTGTTGCTGGATATAAATACTGTTTTGTGGTGGTACCTCTGAGTTTAATCCTTGTCTTCTTTCCAAACTGAAGTGTTGTTCTTACTTGTCTTGATAGATATCTGCCTAGCAGAGCTCACAATCTTCCCTTCTTTTCTTAGCTACTGTTTGCCATATTATCCAGTTCCAGATCTAGTGCCCAAACATCACCTTTGATTCTCATTCCTCTCTAGGTCTTCACATCCAGGTTAGAGTGTGAAAAGCTAGAAAGTTTTCTGCGTGATATTTCTAATGTATGTACCCATACAGTTATAATTTCTGTCATCTTGTGTCTTAACTTACATAATTGCATTTCTAAGTTCATGAGAATATTGTCTTGTAGTGATAACAGAGCAAAAGGTATACGACTGTGTCATTGTTGCCTCTCCATTTTTTATATCACATCCAACAGAAACCATTTGTCTTTGCCCTCATGATAGAGGGCTATAAGCTGTAAGCTATGTGCCAGTGCTCAGACAGCAGTCAGATATTGATATCTACTGCTGGTCAATCTGCGTTGGCAGCCTTTATTGCCTGCTGACTAAGTTATGAAAAACATTGCTGTTTTTTCTCTCATGTTATATTTAACACTCTGGAAGAATTCCCTAGAAATTTTTTTTTCTAGTTTTTAATATATTTTTTTCCCCCCATATGTTTCTAGTGTCCTACTTGGAATTCTCGGGTGTTGCTTTACAAAAACTTGACAAAAGCTGCTGGTTTTATTGAGACCACAGTCTATGATATTGAAAAATACTGTCTTGTTTTTCTGTGCTCTACCATCTGGATGTGTCCATTTGTTGTCTTCTGTTTATAAATTCATAAAATTAGGGATCATCTTTCTGTTTGATGTTTGTACAGTACTTGGCTCATTGGGATTGTCAAAATAAACAATAATGCAGAGAGCTCAACTGAATTCCGAAGAAGTAGGTTGGGTTTGCAGGGCTGGCAGTTATGCACAAATTGGTTTTATCTAATATTGAAATCCAGCAAAAATGGAACTTGTGACATATTTCAAAAGTAAACATGTGAAGTAGAGAGAAACTCTAATCTGGAGATCCTCTCATGGTCAACTTCCTTTTCCACCTTTCCAGATTCAGCAGTGCTTGGTTACATGACAAACGTTGGGAAGATTTAAGGAGAAAAGAACAGAATAAGGTTCCATTAATATGATGGAAGCAACTGCTTAGTACTGTCTGTCTATTTTGTATCTCTTCTCTTTATTTATTCCTCATGGTAAGAGACATGACATTTATTTATACAACACTTTCCATTATTGCCTACAATTCCATTGTTCTAATTGCTGCAGAAAAATGCATAGCTTCTGTTTCTTCTGTGTATTGTGCTTAAAATATTAATATACTACGACAGTTTAATTACCGCTAGTTTTACACAAAAACCACTTAAAATCCAAAGAAATTATACTCTTGAATGTAGGCAGAAAGAGGCGTAGAAAAATTTGGTTTAAGTGGTCAAAAATTTCAAAACACATGAATACATTGAGACTAGAATATAAATAGTGCCTTTGTCATTAAAAGATTCTCTACCATTCTGCAAAAGTAACACTTGTGATTATGGGGATATGTTCCGGGGAACATCAGTGACTTTGAGGCAGGAGTTTTACAAGTCATTTATTTAAGACATTTTTGTGCGTCTAGAAGGCTTGAAAATGAGTTTTCCAGATTAGATTAATAAATTATAGGTAAAGTGAAGAAGCATTTGTTTTCTTGTTTGTCCATTTTGTTCAAATAGGTTTTCCTTTGATGAAGTTAGAATTTCAGTAATAACTTCTGTGCATGTCAATATTGATTTTTAGTCATTCTTAAGAGTGATTCTCATAAAGATCACTTCTGAATTTTTGCAGTGGGCAATATACTCCCCCTGCTGAGCTCTTTGAATAGACAGAAAGTAAGCCTATTACCAGTTAGCTTTCTCTTGAGAATTATTAGAGCTAAGGAAGAACATAAAACTTCACTTTTCACTGTAATGGCTCAGACAAATGCTTTTGAATGTTTATTAAAAGAAGTATTATTTATGCTTTGATTATTGTGGTTTCTACATGTAACTATTAACTTTGTATTTTTAGTTAAGAGATTCATATTTATCAATTTTTTATGTTTTAAATAGATTATCTGTTATTAAACTAGTGGATAGATATAGTAATGAAATACAGTATGTTTCAAGTATGTTTATTTTTTTCTTTAGCAAAACATGGCTAATGCTGCTGATATCTAAAACTGCAGGTTTTTTATATGAGACAGGCAACTTAATTAGCATTTACATACAGTATGTAAAGTATGTAAATGTTTAACTTTAGCAAACTTACATTAATCAACTATTAGGAGGTTTGAGTTGACACTGTTAGAAAGTAAGACAGTAAGAAACAAAGAATTGGGGCATTGCAGAGTTGGGGCTACTACTGCAGTATGAATTTAGCCAGATTGTATTTAGGAAGTATGGTTAAATATAACTCTAAATGTATTTGGGTTTTTATCTATTAAATAGAACATATAGAATGTATAACATTGGTCAATTAACATTTGGATAGAACCCGTAACTCTGGAATTTCCTGACTTCCTGCTTCTTGATTTATCGTTCTCAATGTTTAAGATGTTCATTTTCTATGTAATAGTTACTGCATTTCAGATAATGCAAATATAAGTGATTTCATGGCCTGTTTGAGTACCTAGTGAATAGGAAAAACTGCAATTATTTTAGTGAGAAAGGGATCTGGAACTTGCTTTAACTGTTAATAAGCTGCACTGATCACAGTCTCTCCACCCTCTTTCATAAGTATATTATAAGATATAGTGTGACTCTGTGTTTTCAAGAGGATTGATTTTCTCAGTTATCATGAGTTAAAATCCACTCGAGTGTTGGAAGTTAAAAATCTCAGCACGACATTTCTTTTTCTTTTGCACAAGGTTCCCATGACTTCAGTGAATTGTTCTGAATTGTTGGGAGACAGAACAGCAGACTTACTCTCTATAGTTTATTTAAGCTATGATTTTGACATTCTGCTTCTGCTCTAGATGTCTGGTGTCCCTGACTTTCTACTGTTTTATTGTTTACCATTTTCTTTAGAGATACTTGTTTTTTCAGGAAAGTTTAAAGTTTGTATTGCATGGGCCTTTATGGTATTTGCCATTTGGAGATCTCTGCAATGCTAAGATGGTGTTCATTTGTACCTGTTTTATTCCTTTGCTTGAGAAAAAGTCACAAAGAAAAATCTGTCTAGAAAAAAGTTGATGAGAGAGAGAACTATCATAATACAAAGCTATATAGCTAGGGGCCTTATGTGAAAGTATTTTAGCATGCTTTTTAAGAAAATGTGATGAAAAGTCAAGTTGTATCTATTAATGTCTATGTTATATAATCACATGACTAATCATGATACTTTAAAAGATTTTTTTTTATTCAAAATTAAAATCATTACAAGTAGGTGCATTCATCAGAAGTACTCTCTAACTCACTTCTACTCTGTCAGAGACCTTGACATCTCCTTTAGAAATACTCTGATAGACTCATGGTTTTAAAATGCTAGAAAAATATTCATGAAAGACATATATAAACTTGTGCAAAAAGGGGAGCGTCCTAGGAGAAAAATATGAAGATATATATGTTCAAACCTAGAATATCAAGTAAGAAGATCTAGTTATTTTCTCAAGAGCCTGAGTTAGTCTTTTAAAGAACTGTGTAAGGAGCCACTTGCACAACAGACTGGTAAAACTACACGATATGTATCAAAAATCAGGTCTTGTAGAGTAATCAAGTAAGTACAAAAAAATTCTGTCAGAAATACTTGAAAATAGCCTATACTGTAACAAAAGTATTTGGTTGTAGAGCTATATTATACTGAACAAGGACAGTTTATCTCCTTATTATAAGACTAAAAAAAAAAACAACCTCTAAAGAGTATGTAGTTTTTCTCTTCAACTTAATTTTTTTTTTTTTTTAAAGGAAGCTGCACCTACAGAATCCCTGCTTAACTGGCAAGACTATGAAGGACGGACTCCACTTCATTTTGCTGTTGCTGATGGGAATGTAGCAGTTGTTGATGTCCTAACCTCCTACGAAGGCTGCAACGTGACATCTTATGACAACTTGTTTCGAACTCCCCTTCACTGGGCAGCCTTACTTGGTAAACTGGACAATACTGAAGTAATTTAATAATTAATTGACTGTAGTGTTTAATTTTTGTCTCTGTTTTTTATTTAATTCTATTCTGGCATTATGCTAACTAATTTTTTGGAACAATAATAGTTTTTGCTAGACCAGGATTAGAAGTTTGTGTGTAGACTGGGTTTCTTTAGCTTTAGATTCTCTAAAGCATTGTAAAATGCATTACTTAAGCAGGCTATATGTGCTCATAATTTAAGAACAATTAGAGCATATTGAGATGTTCTTGCATATGTTCTTTGTTCATAGGTTAAAAAAACCCTGGTACTCTAGAGCAGTGGTGTCTGGAGTGGGGTGTGCACACCCCAGCATGTATGAAAGACAATCCATTGTGGTGTATGAAGAAAATATCAGAACTTCTGTTTATTTTTTATCTGAAAAAAAGAGAAAACTTTACTAATATTTAATATACAGTTTGATGCTAGCACCCTCACTTGGTCCATATGTGAGACTGTCACATAGGTTTTGCGAGGTGTTTGAGAGAAACGAGTGCTCCACAACACAGAGGGTTGACAGTGACATCATCACTCCTTTGTTCACTATTGTGATGTATTACAGTTTACGTGTGCCTGGTTAAGTATATTTAAGGATTATATTATCTATTTTTTACTAAAATAGACAAGTGACTTAAAAAGATTCCTGCAAAGAAACCCTAGATAATCTGATAATGCCAGCACACGTGAACAGCAAGAAGATGGCAGAGCTGACACTTCTCCTACTCCTAGTACAAGCTCTTAATCAGACATATTATGACAATCTAATCAGATCTGACAAGAAGCTTTATTCAGATAAAGTTTTTTTCTGTTCAGATTGCTACCCTGAGATGCAGATGCTCTGTAAATCATAATCTTGCATATGTGAATTCTTGATGATTTGATTTTACAGGTTAAAAAACTGGACCTTTGCAAACCAGGTGAAAATCTTATTAAATACATATATATATATATAAATATATTTTAAAAATATATAAAATAAATATATAAATACAAGGAAGTTCAATTCATAAAATGACAGGCACAAAAATAATGTGATTGAGAAAATTGACCTCCTGTTTTCTATTCTCCTATGTGCAGGGGGAAAAAATAAACACCATGTGCCAGATCAAAAGAAAGAATCTTCAAACATTCTCTCTCCCCTTTTAACAGGCTTTGTCCCCATGACCCTCTGGGATGCTGCAGACAAAGCATGCCAATAAAAGAATCAGATTGCTCACTGGAGTGAATTACTGCAATTCCAATGACGATATAAATGTAGTTTGATTATGTTTATTTAAAAAAAAAAAGAAAAAGAAAAAAAGAAGAAAGAGTGTTCTCAGGTTTACATTCAAGTAGGAATATTGAATTTTCACAGAGAAATTGTGAAACTTTTTAAGTGTCATAGGATCGGTCTACCAAAGAAATAGTTATTATCACTTAGTTCTGTCCAAGAAGCAAAATTTATCATGTTTTGAAATTGATTGTATTGAAGAGAGTAGTTTTGTCAGTTGGAAAAATGCATTGTCTAATCAGTGTGGAATAAAGGGGAAAGACATTCCAAGACCTTCAGAATCCTTTGTGAATTTGATGAGGTCTCTAGGTGGCATATGCCCATGGGGAACTTCTGATTGGTAAATCATGGTTAATTTTTAGTGTTCTGGTTTTAAGTTAGATACTGGATGCTGTATATAGATTTTGAAGAATTCAGAATGTTGCTAAATGGATTAACAGTAGGAGGTTTTAAGTATTGCATGAATACAGCCACAAATAATCTGTTAAAAGTGATGGGTTGTACGTGACTGCATCTTAGGACTTTGTTGCTCCTGTTACCTTTTCTTTGGCGTAGATAAAAGTCTCAGCCAAGTTACATCTCTTCTATTAAGAATTATTACAGAAAGGACAGTTTCTGACCTCAAGAATTGAGTTTTAATGTTTACATTAGTGTCTAAGTGAGATCCATCTTTGCACCAGTTTATTTACTGTTGCACCCCATACTGGTTTTTTTTTTTTCAACTCCCTCAAGCATTCGTTCTCACTGATAATTTAGCTAGGCTTCCTGTCCTGATAAGAGTTCAGATACCCTTTCTCTGTTTGTGTCTCCTGAAAGTTCAGGCAACTTTTTTTCCAGGTGCAGTACTCCTATGGTACTCCTATGTTTTTTTTCTCTTAGAATTGCACTCAGAATCAACTTCTTCTGGTGCACCTCAATTCACTTCTTACAGTCTTGAGATGGGAAGAGCATAGCAACATTACATCTCTTCTTTTTAGCGGTTTTCTGATAGGAAGGGGTAGAATGTTCTGGGTTCAGGCTTGTTTTAATGGCTGAAAGAGGAGCCTTCCTGTACACCCTAAAGCCCCTAAATTAATATAATCTCTGCACAGCTGTTCATCCTTTTTGGCCCAAGTTGACCATTTTATCTTGTTTTAGTACTACTATACATATAAAGATTGAAAATGCCATTTGACAAAAGGCTTGCCTAGTCCCTCATCTCTTAGGTTTTTTGAAAACAGACCATAACTGTTACACAACTTAATTCTGTAATTGTCAGTGTTTTAATTTAAAAAAGTCTACTGCTAGTAGAAAGGTTTACCTACTTTTTTTTTTTTTTCATTTATTCTAAAGTAATTCAAGTCAACCATGCCAAAGTAACAAGCTGCAAAATTGATTGCTTTCCCCACATGCAAGATACTGGGACATTTCTCCTGTAAAATCAGAGTAATTTTATGGACTTATGCCTTATAGTATCTCCTAAAACACCAAAGATATTCTGTGAGCTGCATGTGCCTACAAAAGAAAGTATATAAAAGGACATATGAAAGGATCTTTAGTAGCAGTATCCTATATTATGTCTTTGTTTTCCTCTCTGTGAAGCAGATGTAAGGTTTACCCATCTCCCCCAAATGTTGTGATTTTAATCTAAAAAACACTCTAATATTTTTTAATGGAAGGAGTTGCATGTGTCAGTTACTTATTGCAAATACAGCAGCAGGTAGTAGACTAGCCTCCAGATTCTGCTATACCTCTTCAGTTGAAATTTTGATTGAATGAAACCTAAGTAAAGAATTTACACTTAATTTCTGTAGAACCGTGTGATGTGGGATGAAATTTTCAATGTTGGTTTAGCCTACCTTTTAATGTAGATAGACAAATGCTCATCATCATCAGTCTGTGTTCACTTTACTGCTTCTGACTGACCTCTCACTCAAGTGCAGCATCTCAACTGAATTATCAGAAGTTTTTTCTGGAAATGTTCAACTCATTCACTGCAAAGTTAATGTCACAGTTGTCTGACCAGCTACTGCTGGTTTCCTTGTTTAGGAAAATGCTCTAGTGATGCCTTTTAAAAGAAATAGGAAATCTTTCCACATGTTCCTATTCATGGGTCATTCTGATTTACAGATGCTCATCAAAAATAAGGATACAGAGTGTCAACTGAAACACTGTTGGTAAATAGGGAAGTGTTTAACTTTAGAATTCAATACATATCTGGTTTTATAATATTTTTCTCAGGTCATGCACAGATTGTCCATCTCTTATTAGAAAGAAATAAGTTTGGAACTATCCCATCTGATAGTCAAGGTGCAACACCCCTACATTATGCAGCACAGAGCAACTTTGCTGTAAGTAGCACATATGTGAAGTAAATATATTTTGCTGAAATATTTCTAATGTAACAAAGTGTTTGAATTGTTTTTAAAATCATATAAACACAGTGTTGTCTGCACAAGCTTAATTCAGAATTTTCCTATGTTATGTGATATACATGTGGTTAATTTCAAAGTATTAAAAATAAATTTTAAAAAACCAAATTTCTGTACAAAGAAAGGCCTTTTGATCTGTATGTTTGCATCAGAACACACAATAGTCATTTAAGTACTTCACTAGAAAGCAGAGTGGCTAGCAAAATGTAAGAAGTTATAAGGTATCTAGAGTAAGATCACCTGTATGAGTATTTGCACAGCTGCTTCAGTACCAGTCAAACCAGTCTTTGCCTTCAAGAAGGTGATTAACTTACGAATATTTGCTATTATGAATGAGCTGTTGTCTCATAAAGCATGCCTAAAGAGCAAGTACCTTAGAATCATAGAATGGTTTGGGTTGGAAGGGACCTTTAAAGGTCATCTAGTGCAACCCACCTGCAATGAGCAGGGACATCCTCAACTAGATCAGGTTGCTCAGAGCCCCGTCCAACCCAACCTTGAGTGTTTCCAGGAGTGGGGCATCTCCGGGCAACCTGTTCCACCTTTTGCCACAATTCTTCATGAATACCATGTATTTTAAAGTTTTTAAACGTTTTTAGTATTTTAAAAATATTTTTTTTAAATCCAGACAACAAAGAAAATTGGTTTCTCAAGCAGCCTAATTCTTATATTTTGGTAAAATAGATAATTTTTTTCCAGAGCAAGATCAGATGTGGTAAAGCTCAGTATAAAACTCAGCTGTTTAATGATTGTTGGTCATAGATGTTATTATAGAAGTAGTTCTCAAGCACTGGAATTTAAGAAGGCTTTTCTCATGCCATACTCTCATAGTTGAATTATGCCATGCACAGTAAACTGAGAGCTCCCATCTCTGTTTTCTTCAGTTGTATTATTCATAACCTCCCTTTAAAAAAAGGTTATTTAGTGCCTAATTAATGTAGTTATGTAGTGCATATCGCAGCGTTTTCTTAACAGGAATACTAATTTGGGTCTTTCTTGCCAACATGTTAATTTTCATAAAACAAGTAAAATTTTAATGCCCTTAAGAACCATTCAAGTTAAATCCAAAAGTACTATTGAAAGAGGAAACTGACCAGAGTGTATTAATATCACAACTGTCACCTTCTGTTTCCTTCTGAGAGTGAGTTTTGGGGTTTTGGTGGAGTTTTTTGGAAGTGGTTTTAGTATGACCATACAGATATCTTTTTAAATTCAGGATTTCATTGGAGCATATGTCTGTATATAATTTCACCTTTTTAGCGAATTGTTTTTTGATTATTATTGTCCTTTATGTGGCATGTACAGTTTGGATCTGATTCACACGCCTAAAATATTTATGTTGTAAAAGCCTTTCTAGTTTGAGTCAGACTCATGAGAAAGAATGTTTTTATTTACAATCTGGTGATTATCTCCACATGCTTTTATCCTTTTTCTTTTTTTATATTGATATATTCCTAAAAAATGATTTTTCATACTGGCTTTCTTTCTTGAGGCTTGATTCAGTTGTATGAAACATCTTCATTATTTTGCTGCCTTTTGATCCCATCAGTCAGTCAAACTATGATATTGTTTAGGTTTTCATGGGGAAATTCTTTTGTAATCTTATTTACTCACAATGAATGTACTGTTTCCCATCTTACACGAAGAATCAAACAGGAGAGTCTCATTTAGATCTGAAATCCTCTTTTACCTGACAATGTATCCAAGAGCCCCTGTTCATGCATGCCTAAATTATGTCCAGATCTTCTCTCTTTTATACGATTCCAGTTGTTTCTAAGCACCACTATTTGCTTTTTTTCTCTATTACATACAAATCCTTGCGTAATTCCCACCACTGGATTCCATATACATAGTGAAACAGCTGAGTGGAGACACATCCCTGTTTGTTTTGGCAGTAGCATCTATATATCTATGGTTTGAGAGCCACATTCTGTTCAGTCCACCCAAGTCTGGATAAGCATGGTATATTTCTCACTTAAAATACGATGTATCTTAGACCTTAACGAGAAGGAAAAAGTTTGTTCTTCTGTGTTTATTATGAATATTTGCATTGCATTCAGTTTTACTTAACTCAGTATCTTGTTCTTTGCTCTGTTTTTCTGTGTGTTACTTAATCTAATATGACGTTTTTGTCTCTAAGACTAGCTTATCCCCGATTATTATAGAAAGAAAAGTTCTAGAAGTTACCTAATATAACCACCCAAATAGATTGCCTGAAATTTGAATGGTTAATGTATTCCACAGAAGGTCCAAATAAATATCCTTTTAAAGTTTTTGAACTTCATGTGTGAAGGCAGATGCTCTATTATTGTTGATTTTAGTATGCAGAATGCAGGACTAAATATATATCATTTTTTTCTGAAAGTTCCCAGAGATGTCCAAGACAGTGTACTTCCATTTCACATACTTGTATAGAATGATCTAGTAAATGAAATGTAGATACCCCTGCCTTATTTTTGAATGTTCAAAAATAATATTTAGTATTTTTCAGAATTTCTTGATAGTACAGAATGAAATGATCCAATTTATTTCTTTACTGTTTCAGCTTTGTTGTTTTTTATTTTGTTTTCTCCACTTTTTTTTTAATAGAGATAAAATAGGTGTGATTTTTTCCATGACAAAATATTTACAGAATTAAACTGATTAATACTTCTGTTTTCTGGTTTCTTAACCATCCTGTTCTAATTTAATTTCATTTTGTTTTCGAGTTGTGATAACTTCATTTTGGAAAATAACTCATATAGCATTAATGGATTTTATTCCACTTTTTCCCATTAAAAACTCTAGAAAAAAAGAATGGTTGAAAGAAACATCGCTTTACTAAAACTTAATGGAAAAATAAAATTACTTATTTATGTTTGTAGGATGTGTGCCTTAGTATTGAAAAGGTCCAGCCTTCATACTGCTTTTCACTTTGCAGGATTTCAAGCAGTGAAGAGTACTGGTAGGGTGCTGAGTTGCTGGCCTAATGAGTAGCCGTTTGTGTCTGAGATGTAGTGGTGGTCAGTGTGAGTACACAAAGCTATAAACACATGCTGGTTTGTGAGGAAGTCTTAATGCTTCCATTCCTCATTATTTCTGGCTGGACATTTTTATTATAAAATGATGATTCAGATATGAGCCCAAATTCACGAAGCTCTTAGGATCTTAGGACACATTAACATAAGAAAAATGAGAAATTTCCTATTTCTTTAGGGGGATGAATAAGTAGTAGTTAAAAAAAATCCAAACTAATCAATAGGACTGTAGGCATTTAAACACCTTTGTGATTATAAGCTTTTGATTCCTTATACCCAAGGAATTCTCATCCTACCAGAGCAGTGATAGAGCTATTTTGGGATCACTTGGGGAAACAATAAAAAAAGAGTTAATACTAAAATATAAAAACAAAATAATTAAACCTGCTTTTTTCAGTTTGTATTGGCTAGTCTATCAGTGGCTCTTAAGACATGTTCACCAGCTGTTAAATACACAGCCTTTGTAAGGCATTAGATAGAAAAGGGAAATCTTCCCCTAACTGTTCTTCCAGCAGTCATGATTTCCTCTCCCTTTCTTTCCTATCATGGATTATTAAGAATTTAGCAGCAAGCTAAACAAATGAACTTGTTTACTGAGAGCTTAACACAAACACAGCATTTGAAGAAATAATTCTTTTTTCTTTTGTTTAAATTGAGATTTTAGTGTGACAGTTACAGTGGAAAGCCTGGACTTGGGTATAAAGGTTTTCTTAATCTGTTTTGATTTATAATACTTCAGTAATTAGTAACCTGTTGATACTATCAAGTATTAGGAAATATGTCTATGTTGCCCCAAAAGTACTTTTTTTAATAGTCAAATTATTAGAATTTGACAAACTAAAATATTTGCATGTGCATTTGTACTTAGAATTGGAGCAAAAAAATATTCTGAATATATAAAAATATTCTGAAGGAACATTATTTTAGCATCATAGTATTACAGTAGTGCTTTGATAAGCTGATAATATTTTTCCCATTGCTTTCTTCACAGTGACTGCGGTGTCTTCTACTTCCTCATGATGAACACATGATATTTGACACTAAAAAGAAAAAAGTATGAAATAAATGACAGTGTTAAACTCGTAGTTAAGGATGCACTGTGAACACTGATAATGAAAAAAGCGTAGCAGAAAATACAGTACTCCTGTTAATCTTACTCTATATAAACATAAAAAGGAAAAAGGAAGCTTTGATTTGCTTCACAAACAGCTAAATGAGACACAATAGTTTCTTGTTGTTACAGATTCCTTTTAATGTTAATTTCAATAGTATGTCTTTTCAGGAAACAGTTGAAGTATTTTTGAAACATCCTTCTGTAAAAGATGACTCAGATCTTGAGGGAAGAACATCCTTCATGTGGGCAGCTGGCAAAGGCAGTGATGATGTCATTAGGACTATGCTGACTTTAAAATTGGATATTGATATCAACATGACAGACAAGTATGCTGGCACAGGTAAGATGCTTTACGGTAAAGCACCACTGGCTGTTTCCAGTTAGTGAGATTTCCACCAAATAAAAAACATTGTTAGAAGCTATATTAATCTTTTCCTGGATGTATAGTATACCTTAATCCTGAAAATATTTCTGCATTAGTTTAATTATGCGTGTGAGTCACTTCTTTGCCTTATTGGCGGAAAGAAACAAATTTTTCTGCACAGATTGGACCAGTTCATTTGAAACACAGAAAGAAGAAGAAATGTATTTCTTTGCTACTATTTACTTAGATCTGTAATCGTGGGAAAGGAAAAGCTGTTCTGTATTTTGAAGAATCAAATGAAATATAATTGCATAGAAAGTCCTGATAATGCCTATTAAAAATATATATTTGTCAGTAAATAAATAATTTGAAAAAATATAGAGCAAACTAACCAGTGGAGTGGCTAAATTATCATAATGAAAACCCAAAGTACCATAGTTACTTGTAAAGATAGTGTAATAAAGATTAGAGCTATTGCACTCCATTGTCCAAACAAGAGGTTAAACTTGATATGCCCCAAGTTTATCGTCCTATTATCTGCCCAAAGCAAAGGATAGGTATGCAACACAGTGTTTCAGAATTCAAGCATGCAAGTCATGAAATTCAAAATTTCCTATAGCAACTGTGAATTTATCTTCCTTAATGAAAAATTATAAGAATTTGTGGTAAAAATACTGTTCCTCTGTAGTACTTTCAACAAGAATAGAATAACCTGTCAGAGAGACAGGTGTTGAAATGTATATGTATTCAACAGCGTTGGAAATACAGGTAAAGTAGCAGAGCTGTATAGTGTGCTGATGACATCTGAATAAAAATAAGAGGAGAATGTAAATACACTGGGCATATATTGGAGGGGTTTGGTAGCAGGGGCCTGCAAGGGGTAAGCTGTGTGGGAGGAGGTCATGAACTACCCTGTGCCAGTCACAGCCAGATCACAAATTCAGAAGTTAAGTGCAAATATATATAGCTATGTATAATAAGTAGTAAAATGATAGCCAAGCTGATAGTCAGAGCACACACTTGTGAATAATACAGTAGAGGGCATTTTTTCTGAAAATAAAACTGTTATTTTAAACAAACAAGTATGTATATTGCAATGTTTGTTTATATAAATTTTAATATATTTGTTTTGAAGTATACTCAAGCATTATCTTTTGGCTGCACACACATCCATAAACTAGCCTGTGCTGCATACTTAGATTTAGGGAACTTGCAGTGTAGATCTGCCCCAACCAAAAAACAAAAGAAATGCGTTTAACAGCTTTTCTCTTTTCAGGTCATACTTCGAATAACATAGAAATGGTAAATAAATGCAATGTCAGGGTTGTGCGGTTCACGATTTGAAAGATAGCATGTATGAATATTTCATATAAAAACTTGAAACTTTTTATTTTGTTTGGTGGTATGGCATGTCTTTACACAAAAAGCTAAATACAGTTACCATAAAATTCTATTTAAGTATCTAAATTCTTACTTTCCTTACAAATTAATGCACAAAAAAAATAAGTTTTTCCAAGTTATGATAATTTGTAATTTTTGAGTTTAAGAAACAGTGCAGCAAATAAAATCTCAGTCTTCATGTTTGATGACTTTACAAACTACATATTCTACAAAATGATTCTCATTTCATCTTTTATCGTTCTCACCTGTATTTGTTCCTTCCTGACAATTCCCTTTTAAATATCTCACAGTGTTTGTTTCAGACCTTAAGGTGCAGTAATGTTTTAGTCACTGTGCAAACCTCCTTACAAAGGGTTTTCTTCTCTGCAGACAGTAATCACATACTGTGTTTCTGAAATTACTCAGGTGTGGATTTCATGCTTGAATAATTCAGGTTGTTGGGTTTATTATCCTTCAGTCTTAAACCTTTCATAGCAGTGATGTGTAATCACCTTTTAGTCTTGATTTTGTTGTAGGACTTTTAATCCAAGGAAATGAATGGATTTTCCATTTACTTGAAGCTGCTGTTGTGTAGAACACACTAATAGTCTTAAAGTGGGGAGCTATGCTGTTTGTTGCTTGCTATCGAGCAATCTGAACTTGACCATTGTGAAAGCATGTGCAGTAACCTGGGCTTTATTATAGTGAGCTGTAAACTTATAAGGAGGTCCACCAGCAAATCACTCTCTGATTTCAGACCTGTTTTTTTTTCTGAAGGTTCTTAATCATTCCCAGGTTTTGGTGAGGGAAAAGTAGCATTGTATTCTGACAGGAAACTATGCGCTAATAGAAAATAGTGTACATGCCACCGTGCCTGGGTTACAGTTGCTGAGGAGAGTTCAAGGTTGTGTTTTTCTGACTTTTGTGTGCCGACTCAGTTAAGTTCAGTTATAATGTTGCATTAACGCAGCCTTTTGCATTTACTTATAAAGAGCAAGCTCTCCATTCAGCTTTGCTAGAACATCAAGACTCTCGTATTGTGTAGGAGAATGACACCAAGGGAAAGGAATTTCCCTCTTCTCAGAGATCATCGCTGCAGGAACATTACAGGGGCAGCTTTATAGCTCTGCCGTCACTGCGTACAATGGAGAGGGCTCTGTCTGTCGGCTGAACAAAGGGCCTATTGTGACCAGCTGGCCGAAGAATCTCTTCAGTCACCGTGACTCCATCACAGAAAATTTGGCTTACAAGAAAATATTGAGCACAAAGTGCGAAACAAGATGCCTGCGTCAGAATGAGTGATAGGGGGGAAGAACCGGCCAAGCTGACACAGCAGCTCTTTTTCTATTGTATTGTTATACACACCCCATGTGTCATCTGATGGAGTGGTTTACTGCCGTTGGTTTCATAAGAAATGCAGTACAAAAACCAGAACCTAGAGTTTACTGTGAGGTCAAACCATGAAAACCAGGCCCATCCGAATGTACGAAGCGGCAGGGATCTCATTCTTGTCAAATTTCTACTGATAGCCACCCACTCGCACAGTGGCTGCAGATTGTGCTGCTCACAGATATTTTTCATGAGTGCAATGAGTGCCCCTGTGCTTTTTAGCTGCAACAGTTAAACATCAGTGTCATCTTAAAGGCATGATTTCAGTTACTGAGGCAGCACTTCTCATACTGTCTCTGGCTGTGACTGCATTTCTTGTAGGAAGTGCCTCATTTGTCTGTATCACAATTCCAGTTAATATCCCTAATTTTGAGAATGTGTGTTTTAAGGCAACACACTTCACCTGGATTTGATTCATGGACAGTATGAACAACCTGTGCATTTTAGTAGTGCCTGTGTGGCAGGTTACACTGGGTTACTGTTTCATAAGCTGTGTGAACCTGGTACCAGTGGTAAAGAGTAGCAGGCAAATACAAAAAGCCTGACTGTTTTGATATTCTGGCTACGGTTCAAGAAGCAATTCCTTCTAACATTTGCCTTCGTGGTGTGCCTTTCTGTATAATGCCTCTGCTGGATCCTGACCTTGCCTGTTTTTACATTAAACAAGTAGAGACATGTAGGGAGTGTTTATAACCCCACATTTTGCTTGCTTGAGCAGACTGAATTCTCACCAAGGATGAAGATTTGTGAAATTTCAGGGAGGAATATGAATTCACTTTACTAAAGGCACCTTTATGACTTGCACTGTTTTGTATTTTCATTCTAAATTATTTTGATTTTGCCATCTGTGAAATAGTCTACATGTAAGACAGTATGAGAACATGGATTATCTGATTTGATTGCTGACTATAGGAAGTAATCCAAAGCATTCTGAAATCAGCAATATATGTGTCCTTCATTGGTTTGAAATCTCATTGCTGTGTGTAGTTTGCCATTCCTTCAAAAAGAGCAGTGAACTGGTCAGGCTGGCATTTCAACATTTTTCTCAACTCCAGCCGACAATGCCCACAAGATGCTGTGTTAGGTGATAGCAACTTCAGTTATAGGACGCCACATCTTTACCTCTGAGATCTAGAGTATCTAAAGTATCTCTGTGTTATTTGTTGGTTTGGACTTGGTGAAGTCTGCATACATTCAAATATGAGAAGGCAAAGAAAACTATGGAAGAGTAGGAGTCTGCAGAATCAACTTACGCAGTTTTCATACAATTGAACTTCGTAAATTGTAGAGGTGAGACAAAGTGCAGTATCTGGTCTTCCCATCATCTTTTTTCTTTTTCTTGAAGAAAATGGGGAGCTGCAGATACTGTGTGAGATGTGATGGCCTTGCTACGTGTAAAATTTTCTTCGAGTAATTCTGAAAAAAAGAGGGGGAGGCAGGAACAGCTGGGTACTTATCTGGAGTTAGTTTTAATTGAGATAGCTCTGCTTATTTGAAAGAAATAGAAAAGGTATTTTCAGGAAAACGGTGAAGGTATAATGAAAGTTTTCTTTCACTGATCGTGAGCAGTTTCATCTCCAGTAGGGGGATGGAGATGCCACAAAACAGAGGCAGAAGTAGATCATGTTATGCTCTCTTAATCAGAAGCTGCTAACAGTCCACAGATCTGCAGTATAAGCCAATCTCGGTGCTGTTAAGGTTAAAATTCCTATTTGTACAAGTTAGAAACATGTTTCAGGGCAAGCAGTTTTTCTGTTTATTGCTTGTATGGCAAGAAAATGTGGTTAGTGATCACTTGTTAATGATTCTTCAGTTTCTTGTGGTTGAAAAGCACCTTTTCCACCAGAATGCTCAGAATTGAATTTTCTTTTGACTGTTCTAATTGTGAACCTCCAAAGTTCATGGTATTGTGATTTTCTTTTCCTACTACTTTATTCTTTTAGCATTACACGCTGCTGCCCTTTCTGGCCATGTCAGCACAGTGAAATTGCTGTTGGAACATAATGCACAGGTAGATGCTTTGGATGTCATGAAACATACCCCGCTTTTCCGAGCCTGTGAGATGGGACACAAAGAAGTGATACAAACACTCATTAAAGGTCAGCTGTTATGAATTTACAAACCTGTTCAGAGTTCTGGTGCTG
Organism: Athene noctua; assembly: GCF_965140245.1. Lineage (NCBI taxonomy): Eukaryota > Metazoa > Chordata > Aves > Strigiformes > Strigidae > Athene > Athene noctua. Next base: position 67,219,059 of record NC_134038.1, read on the forward strand.
CTTTCTGTGGGACTGGGAAATAAACAGCATAGCTTAGCAAGAGGTGGGGTAGCAAATTACTTCCCTAAAGCAAGTTTTACCTGTAAGTACCCTTTGTGGAACAGCTCTAGTAAATGTAAAAGATTATCAGTGTTGTGCAAAGTGGCTATAAGTGTTAAATGTAAAACTTTGAAAATTGGGATAGTTCTGTTCGCAGGTCTTTTCTGCTTGAGCCTTTTCAAGTACATTCTAGTCTCTCAAACCACCCCTTCCCCCAGCAAGTCATTGTTTTTCTTTTTTCTTTTTTTTTTTCCTCCAGTAAATAAGACCAAATAAAGCTTTCTTCTCTTTTGTGAGAGAGCATTTTTATGCTTCTTTGGAGACTTTCTGAATCTTTATTTTGTAAAGGATCTTAAATTTTTTTTTTTTTTTTTTTTTTTTTTTTTTAAGAAGGTAGCTATCAAAATTCCTAAACCGTTGTTGTTTTCTGGTTGTTTTTTATAAGCAGTATTTTATTTGTAGACAGAAGTAAGATTTAACAATATACATAGTTATAGATAATTGTAAAAACTCTGAAGTGTAAGAAGTATTGTGAAAGAACAGTGGTATCTTAGATACAAAATTCTGTCATTTTAGCTTCACAGAAATGTTCCAAGTAGCTGGAAGCAGTCTCCCTCCCACTTGAGATATTATCCCATTTATGGACAGTTGAAGTATGCACACTAACAAGTTGCAAGTTTTCTGTCAACCAACCTTTCTTACTGAAAAGTGTGCTTCTCTATGTGATCTGCTGGGCATATTTTAACCACCTGTTAAGCTCTTCCTCCCACCTCCTATGCCATTTAGCTTTTGTAGATGCAAGAAGCTTGGTTATCAGAAACTGAGTTTTGTTTAATTAAATATTTTATGATATAGACAGTCCTTGTTGCTGGTTGGTTCAAATTTTTATATTTAAAGAGTTTTTATTTTTGTACAGAGCTTTTACATCTTACAAGAACATACAGATAAATTAATTATCTGCATAAAAGAGTCTTAGTATGCTTGGATTTTAAAAAATCAAGCTTTTTTCAAAAGTCATTCTTACACTGTATTTTATCTTGTCTGCTTTAGACATTTAAAAAGAGTTTTTATATGAAATCTAATTTTCAGTAGTGATTTTGTTGTTAAGAAATAAAAGTTTCACTGAAAATTAATAGTCCTCAAACAAATAAAGGCTAGGTTTTTCAAGGGAATTTGACAAATCTGAAGATTCTAAAGCATCTAAGAGAATAATCAGAAGCTTGTAAAAAAGTTAGATGCCTGACCCTAACTGAAACTATATAATTACAAATTAATTTTCATTTAGGTTTTAGGATTTGAGTAACAGAGTTAAAGTTACTTTCAGAACTATTTCTCTGAATTTTAAGTTTACCAAGTAACTTCTAGTGGAACATAAATTTATTTTTTCCTTATCTTTGCATTCAAAAGTATTTTCTTTTTATGTTCGAAAATGTATTTGTTGCTACAGGAGGAGCAAGAGTAGATTTGGTTGACCAAGATGGCCATTCACCCCTTCACTGGGCAGCGCTGGGAGGAAATGCTGACGTATGCCAGATCTTGATCGAAAATAAAATCAACCCTAATGTGCAGGATTATGCAGGTAGAACACCTCTGCAGTGTGCTGCTTATGGAGGTTACATTAACTGCATGGTAGTATTACTGGAAAACAATGCAGATCCAAATATTCAGGATAAAGAGGTATGTTATTCTTCACTGGGCTATTTAATTAACTTTAGAATAACTATAAATCAAAACATTTTCCTTTTTTTCAAGGTCAGTCTCTTTCCTGGGACATAGAAGCATCTTTGCTCTGTTTATCACAAAAGGAAATGCATCCTGACATAATTTTCCCTGTGACTTCACTTCTAACATCTTCAGTGAAAAGTAGTATTTTAATATGCAGCATGAATCAAAGATTCATATTTTTCCATATCACAATTGACTTTTCCTTATCGAGTTGATGTTAAGAGGAGTCATATTAATCATCTGATTTCTTCCGTCATTCTTTATTAACAGCTGACATGGGCATGTGATTTAATAGTATGTAATGTGTTTCTTCAGCAGAGATAGAGCAAGTGAGATTGCATAAGAACTGCTTCAATTGTCTACATAAATGTCCACATATGTATCACTCTTCCCGGTGAAAAAAAACCCCACTGATTAGTTTAGATGTTCTTTTGTGACATTATTCAAGCAGTAAGTGAAATCAGGAGCCAGAATAATTGTGCAACATACAACAGATTTCTTTGTTATATGACTTAATTTCTCAGAAGTCAGTAGAACTTCAACAGTCAAAAGAATTTCACCTAATTAGTTAAACTTTTCTGTAGCTATTCATTGTAGGGCAGGTAATGGAATAATTCCAGGTTTATTATTATGAGTTCTACAGAGCATGCTGGGGAGATTTTCCAACCTGCTACCAGCTCTGTATGGCATCAGCCTGAGTACAGCTGAACACATCAGCTCCACCTATTACACACAGAGACTCTGCAGCATACTCTCTTCAGCCCTTGGGGTTCAGAGTGCGGCTTACTAGCTCTGAACTCAGAATGTCTTCATGCTTTTCTGTGGGATCCAGCCTTTTAGGTATTTCCTGCATTTGGAGTTCAGAAAAGCAAGATGCGGACAGGAGGCATGGCCTGGAAATGAAGTGAAATACCTATGTTTTGTTCATATTAACAGAGCTTGAGATTTTCATGTTATAGTTCTGTGATCGCAGTCCCAAGAGTGGTCATGTACAAGCTGGCTGTATAGAGTGCAGCTTGAGAATTGGACTTCTGCTTCATGTGAGAGATATTAGACTGCTGAAATCAAGCGCATTTTGAAAGCACAGCTTCAAGTCTTTCTTTGTTTGCCTGGGCTGATAAGATTTCCTCAAAATTGATCTGATTTTGAATTCTGTAGTAATTCTTTCAGTCTTCTCGCAGTGTTTTAGAGCAGCCTAAGAAAACAGTCAGAATTGCAAGTGTTGATGAGAGCTGCTTCAGACCTGGACAGCACAGCTGCAAAGGGAGCAACTCTAGAGATAGTCTCCTAGTGCTGTTTTTAAGCTGCTCTAGGTGAAAAAGCACTAGTGTTGTAGTCTTGTTTAAAAAAAAAAAAAAAAAAAAATTACCTCATTCTTAAGTGCTGTATTCTTTTATTTTAACAAGGAAGTTTATTTAGAAGAATTAGTTTGTCCATCATGTCCAGAAAAACATCGAATTACAGTATGATTTATGACTTTTATTGTGGCATGATGGACTTTGGGGATAGTATTTAATTTTGTTTTGTTCCATTGTTTCCAGGGAAGAACTGCTTTGCACTGGCTCTGTAACAATGGCTACCTTGATGCTATAAAGTTGCTGCTTGGTTTTGATGCTTTCCCTAATCATATGGAGAACAGTGAGGAGAGGTATTGCTTGTCTGAATACACTATTTTGTATTTTAGCAAAAGTGCTGCCTACTGATTTAAATGTTATGTGTTTAGATAGTGGCAGAGAATTGTGATCTTGTATCTAAAAGGAATGCTGTAATCTTGGGCTTCAGTGTAAGCAGCTTTTCTGTGAAAAATCTCTTCTTTAAGTAAGACATTGCAACTTCGACTATTTAGACTTTTGAACCTTGAACTTACAGATATTTCTGCAAGTATTTACTCATTCTAGTCATGTTTGAAATATTAAAGATCTTTTTCATTTATATGAAGTAGACAGTGAACAAAGGATGAAAAGGCATTTCTGCTGCTGTTGGAGTAGACTGGAATTTTTCTATTTGGTAGAAATACAGTGAGAAGAAAGAAGACTGGGAGAAATGTAATGTTATGTATTAAAATAGTGATTATAAATTACCTGGTGGTTAATTGTATTCTAAAGTCCTATTTTAAAAAAAATCCTCCTATAATCGTAGAAAGTCAGTACATTTGCATCTCTTTGTCTTTCACTGACATATAAATAATAGTTTTTTTAAAGTGATTTGGGTTGTGGAGTTCGAAGTAGTCACCTGACCGTGAAGATAATTACTATTAGCAGAAATCTATAATGCCTTTTTTAGAGTAGATGACCTCCTCATAATTATAAATAAAATTATGATCAGTATGCCATATAAATTTGAATATTTCAACATTTAAAATCATTTAAGGACTTTGAAACCCCATATTTTAGTGCTAAACTTGAGACTTCCATACTTATCCCAGTATTTAATTGCTTTCCTCCTCCATCATTCCTCTTTTGTTCTCTACTCTAAACCACTCAGATCTCTCTATTTTTTCTGTTCCTATTTTTTATTGAAAAACACAAATGAAAGTATAAGTACTTCCTAATTAAGTGGTGCCAATGCTCTCTTTAGTAATTTAATAATAATTTAGTAAGTAATAGAAAATTAAATAAACAGTTGTAATTAAATTACTCTTAATAAGTAAGATTAAGAGCCATTATTTTGCCAGAAAGGAGACTGCTGTTTTCCTTACTTTGTAGAAATGTACTAATGATGCTCAAATGTCAGGAAAAGACCTTAACTGTGGTTTTGCTATAGTCATTCAGTTAGTTTTGTTGTTTGGTGGGGTTTTTTTCTGCTTCCGGAATTAATATATGTTCTTACATGTAAACCTAGATTACTCAAAGTATAACTAGAATATCCCAAATATTGGCCCTTAAGAACTAATCCATGTGCAGAACAAAATAGTTCCCTGATATTTCTAGATTAATCAATCTTTAAATATAATCCTCCTAAAAATATATATAGTTTATAAAAATTGCCCAATTTCCTCTTAATAAACATCTACAAAGTTTTGGTTTATTGTTAAGAGATAGGAAGTTTGGAAAGTGGAAAAATCAAATCGAGTATTTCAAGAGAGAGTAAAAATAACTTCATGGATATGGTTCATCCATCGTAATTGGATGAATTTGTTTTTTAATCAGTAACAATTTCACTAAATAGTAATTTTTTTCCAGTATACCTACAGAAAGAAGGTTACCCTCTTCACTTCCTTAGTGAGCAATATGAGATACCAGTGCAAAATTCAAGCACAGTGGTTAAAACTAAATAAATTTGTGAAAAGATGGAGCTGAGGTTGCATCTAGGATTTTAAGCTGTCTGCTTGCTTGCAGAGATGTGGTCAAGTGTAGTCTGGAGGGTGGTAAGTTTGTTGTTCATTGCAAATGCATTTTGTAATCCAACTTGATGTCCTGGGTGCACCTCGTGGTGCCAGGCTACCTGCTGCTTGACCAACTTCATGCTAAATTACATAATGACAACTGATGGCTGATGTCTTCTTTGTGTATTTTTCTGTGAAGCCAGCTTGATTTAAAAGCTATCTGCTTTAGAGATAACCAGTGGAAAAGAAAATTTATAACAGGCTTTGAGCTGACACAACAGAGTAATGGCTGGTTATGAGGACTGTGTGTGAGCAGCTTTGGATGGGTACTGCCCAGTTGTACAAGCTCCTATTCAGATTTGATTTGAGTGATTTTTTTACTTTCAAAGGTGGCTCTAATGGAGTTAGAGAATCCACCTTTAAAAATATGGGTCTTCATGACTGGGATCATAATATAATACATTCTCTTGATACATACATGCTAGTAGCATGAAGTTTATTACCTTTTGTACCTGTTAATTAAAATATTCAAAACTATGTGTACTTTAAAGATGTGTTTTTATGAAATGAGGTCCCTTCTGAAGTTCACATTCCCAGGTTATCAGAAATCTGTATCTCTTTAAATGCTACCAGCAACACCCCTTGACATACAAATTTTCATGTTATGTCATTGTCTTTATTCCTGCAGACACTTCAGTTCAGATACTGTTAAACCTTCCATCAAATCATTGCTGCGTGGCAAGTCCAATTGTGGTTTCTGTCTGTTTTTGTTTGCTTACCAGCATTGCGTCCTAGGAGGTTACCATCAAGAAGAGCCCTAATTTTCACAATCACATGCATTGACACTTGCTATTTGATAGTCGTGTATTTTATGGTCTTGATTATGGTTTGTGACTGATAATTTTCAGTCACTAAATGTCTTTGTCTAATGTTTCAGTGTTGGTGAGGAAGGTATGTGCACTTGGTTCCTGTGTTGATGACGGGAAATTTAGGAATTATTTTTATGAGGGCTTAGGCATCTATGACACCATTAAAAACCAAAGCCATTTAATATTTTTAGCACCTGTGTCCATTTGAAAACAGACTTAAGTCTTCCTAGTGCTTTAAAAAAAAAATTATCCCTTGTTGCAGGTGTAATCCTGCTGCTTGGTCAGTCATACTATCCTCACTCATTGTTACAGAAACTAAGCTAGTTCCAACAGTAAATTTCTAGAACTTAAATTCACATGGAAATAACACCAAAAAATGCTTTAACTTGCTTTTTATTTAGATTATTTTTCTATATGAGAGCCTCAGTAACACCTTTTTAAGATTGCTTCCCTATAGCAGTAAATTCTATGGATAGGGCTTTGGAGGATTATTTTGATCCAACACTTCATACAGTCTGCCCTCCACCCCTCATATTAGGAGACTAAATAAGCCTTAAGCATAGTCATAGCATGTAGAATGAGTAAGACATGAATATAATATTAAAAAATTAGTAAAACAGCCTACTGAAAACAGTGTTTAATCTGTTGTCATACTAGAAGTTGCCTTATTATGAAATGAGGATAAAGTAAATGAACATTGTGGTGAGAATTCTAGTTCAATGATAATTGTTGTGGGTTTGTTTTTTCTTTTTAGATATACTCCACTTGATTATGCTTTGCTTGGTGAACACCATGAAGTGATTCAGTTCATGTTAGAACATGGGGCTCTGTCTATAGCTGCCATACAGGATATTGCTGCTTTCAAAATTCAGGCTGTCTACAAAGGATACAAAGTTAGAAAGGCTTTTCAAGAGAGGAAGAATCTTTTAATGAAACATGAACAGCTGAGAAAAGATGCTGCTGCCAAGTAAGTCTGAGACTTGAAATCCACTCCAGCAAATAGACATTTGTCATAAGTCTGTATATATCAGTGTATGATTTTATCTGTTACTCATCATCATTTATTGTTCCTCATAGTAAAATTCATGAAACCATAGGAAGCATATAATGGATTTTTTTCCAAACACCTGTAGATGGAAATTATTTTCCAGATAATCCTAAATTATATAACAAGATTTATATAATATACAAGAACAAGGCAAAGTACCCAAAGCTGAGAAAATAGCAGCATCCATGAACCTTTACCTGATACTCTGTATGATGATAAAAGGGCTTGAAAAACATTTATCTCTCTAAGGTAATGGAAATAATTATTGACCTATTAAGTTTTTGATATCAGTTTTGAAAAAAAAAAAAAAAAGTAGATGACAAAAAAAAAACCAACAGGAAAAGCCTGGTTTAATAAGGCTAACTTACTGTTTCACAGGAGAGGTTGTGCTTTTCTAGCAAACTGAACTCCTGGATTTTATTTGCAACCTCTGTCTTAGCAATATCATTCTCTGCATTTTATATTTTCTGCTCTTGAATTAGAGCGTTACCATGAAATCTTTATATTAGATTATGGATAACTAATATGTGCAGTTCAAATAGTTATTTGTAAGTTGTGTGTGTTCATTCTGATTGAGTTTCTACCCTATTTAAATGAGTTAATGGTAGCAGTGTGGTGTAATTCTAAAATCAGAAGGTATATAAATGATCATCAAAATACTTCACTTGCTTGGGCTTTATCCTTAAGACTCATAATATGAAGAACAAATTAGCACCTGGTTTCTCCTGAAGAAATCTGATTCTGGAATGAAAAAACATAACAGTCTAAAAAGACTTCTGCATGATTTTGTAGTATTGTTTCTGTAAAGAGAGGTCATATGAATAAACAAACAACAAAATGATTGCAGGGGTATTTTTGTTGCATCTGTGTATGATAGACAGAGTCAGCTGCACTGTGCTCCATTTCAAATTCAGTAGTTCGATGTTGTTCATAACTGGCCAGTCTGACTTTCATTGGGTTTGAATGCTATGGTTATACTGGTTAATAATTGTTAATGCCCAGTAAGAACCAAAGCTAGAAATATCAGGTAACTAACCTCTTGCTCACATCTTTAAAGTTGTAACTTGCAGCCCTCCTACTACTTGCCTTTTCTGCTGAAGTCAGCAGGATTTAAACCCATGCATGGAGAAACTGCCTTTGAAAATGTTCTGAATATCTTACATATTTCTTTTTAATTTGGAGAACTTTGCTTCTTGGTGTGTGGTCACAACTGACTTTACCAAATGAGGTCATTCTATTCTTTGTGATGACAGTCATTTTTAGAAGAATCTGTGATACCCCATCTAGAAGATTAAATAAAAAAGGATTGCCTCATGGAAATTTGGGGGGGGGGGGGGGGGTTATTATTGTTTTCCTTTGTGAGTTTCTGATGTACGTTATGAAACTTATGAAGCTGTTGTTGATTTGTTTGAAAACAATAGAAACAAAGTCTGTGTACCAAATACCATAAAACCAGAATTAAAATACAATTTGACTGTACCAGCAAATCAAGTTGTCACATAACAAATTTTATTTAATTGCAGTGTTATGATCTGTAATAAACTGGAGGGGACATTATGTTGTCATCATTCTGCATACCCATCTGTGCATTCCACAGCTAAAATTGGCCAGGGTGTTGCTACATACAAAAACCTAATATCCCCATGGATGTTTAAAAATCCACTCTCCAGATAAAAGTGGGAATCCAGAATGATGGTGAACTCCTCTATTGATCATCCCCCACAACGATTTCACTGTATGTATTTAAAACTTGCTTCATAACATGTTATTGCAGAGAGTCTGACTAATATAAATCATTCCTAAGTCTGCATGTTTTTAATTTGTCTGTCCTTTTTTTTTTTTTTTTTTTTTCCTTAACAAAAACTCAGCCAACATCTCACACCTGTGTTATCTTCTGGTAAAGTTACATTCACTTCCTTCAATGCCTGTGAATTATTTCTATACAAATATATTGTCCCACGTTGAACAAACATATATCAAAGAAATGGTAACATATGAAGTGAAGATTGATGCAGGCCAAAACAGCATGCACACTATTATGTCACTGAGCAAAGAGACATATCAGGAGATCAGTTTGGGTAAGCAGGGAAGCTGTGACTCATTGAAGCTCAAATGCAAAAAGACAGTATACAGGAGGTGGAAGGAGGGGAAGGATGCAAAGGAAGAGTGTAAAAACTTTGCTTGGACATGTAGGGATGGTGTCAGTAAAGCCAAAACTGAAATGGAGTTGAGGTTTTGAAGGGATGTCACAGGTAACAAGGTGAGCTTCTGCCTCTACATTGATAGTAAAAGGCTGAGCAAGGAAAATGTGGGCCTGTTGCTCAATGGTGCAAGTGATTTAGGGACAACAGACAGGTGTGGCAGCAGTACTCAATGCCTTCTTTTCCTCAGTCTTCACCAAGAAGGTTTGACAGGCCTCTGTGCTTAGAGAAGTGGTTCAAGGAGGAGAACTGTCAGCTGTGAATGAGGATTAAGTCAGGGATCACTTAAGAGAACAGACAAGTCCATGAGACCAAATGGGTTGCATCCAAGGGTGATGAGAGGACTAACTCCTTAAAAGGCCACTTTCTGACATCTTTGAAAGGTCACAGATGCCAGGGAAGGTCCCCAATGATGGAAGGAAAGTAAACGTTACACCCAACTTCAAAAAGGACCAAAAGAACAATCAGGAACTGCCGACTGGTTGGCCTCACTTTGGTCTCTGAGACACTTATAACAGGCATAAGTTGAAAAGAGAGATTTTGACTGGAAATGAAGTTTTTTCACTCTTGGGATAACTGAGCAGCAGAACAAGTTGCTCAAAGAGGTTGTAGTCTCCATCCTTAAAGGTTTTCAAGACCCAACTGGATAAAACCCTGAGCAACAAGGTCTGGCCTCATAGTTGACCCTTTTTTGAGCAGAATGTTGGCGTTGATGACTTCCTGAGATCCCTTCCAATATGTGTTAGCTTATGATCCTATGAGCTTCTGGAAGAGGGCAGTGTTGATGGGATGTATAAGCATTTTAACAGCCATAAATGTGTCAATGTAATAGGTGCTCTTCTTCATTAGGAATGAAAGTAACTGTTCAATAGGTGGGATGGAGAACCTGACAGGAGGGAAGCAGTGCTTTAGGAGAGTTAGCACAGAGGCAATCTGGGAAGGAGGCATTTAAAAAACAGTCAGAGGTAAAATGATGGACTTTTAAAACTTTTTACAAAGAGGCTTTTGTTTTATTTTTTACAAAGCCAGGGTTTAAAGCATATTCAGAGAAAACTGATGTCCAATGTATTGGGTTTTGAAAGGGCTGCAGAACTCATTCATCACTTGTTCACTTCCCTTTGAATTCCTCAGAATAAGTTCCTGAATCCATACTTCCGTTTTTACTAAGTCTTTTGGATTTCATTTGGACCAGTTGGAGGAAACTGATGGAGAATGTGGATATGAAAGGGAAATGGATAAAAGTGAGTAAGTAACTCATGATATCTAGGAAGAGAAGAACAGCAAGACAATAAAACAGTTCCATTAAGCAGCCTTCAGTAGATTTAGAAAAATGTCCTAGCAGAAAGAGAGTACAAGTGTATAATGAGATTCTTCAAAAAACTGGAAGTAAGGTCTGCATGCTGAGAAAAGATAGGACATGTAGCAAGAGAGAAAAATAATGAGCTCTTCACCAACGTGAAAAGGGAAAGAAAGCACTTAGAGGAAATTTGGTGCAATTACTAAAATTGAGGGTAATAATAACATACAATGATAAAATTCAACAAGTTGATACACAGAATAAGAGCAACTAGCAAGGGATGTGAGGTATCAGAATAAATCCTTGTAAACATACACGTTGTAAAAGGAAGAGCAAAGAAATAATTTGTTCACAAGCGATGCTAAGAAGGCTAAAGTATTCTATGGGGTTTTTTGCTTCAGTCTTCCTTAAATGTCACCATTAGCAAATGGAATTCACACTAGTAATGAAGGGGAGCAACGCAGGCTAAAATACTGAAACAACAGTTTAGAGACCAGTCAAACGAATGAGATTATTTCAGATCAGCTTAGCCTGATAAAATTCATTTTGAGGTATTTAGAAAATTGAGTCATAGAATCTTAAAATGGTTACCCTTGAAAGACCAGTGGGACTGGAGAAATCATGAAATGAGCAAAGTGTCTGCATTCTCAAAGGGGAAGAAGAGGAGTCTGTAGACCTATAAACTTCAGTCCCAAGAACCACAGACTTGTTGAGGTTAGAAAGGACCTCTTGAGATCATCTAGTCCATCCCTGCCCCTGCTCAGACAGAGTCAGCTAAAGCAACTTGCCCAGGACCATGTCCAGTCAGGTTTTGAATATCTACGCAAATGGAGACTCCACAACCTCTTTGGGCAACCAGTTCCAGTGTTTTACCACCCTCACAGTAAAAAAAAGTGTTTTCTTGTGTATGGATAGAATTTAATGAGTACTAATTTATGCTTATTGCCTGCTGTCCTGTCAGTGGGTGCTACTGAGAACAGTAGCACCATCTTCTTCCTTCCCTCCCATCGTTATTTATAGTCATAGATGAGATTCCCCCCCGAGCCTTCTCTTGTCCAGGCTGAATAGTCCCAGCTCTCTCAGCCTCTTCTCATACAAAAGATTCTCAGTCCCTTAAGCTTCTCCATGGCCTTTCACTGGACTCACTCCATACCTTTCTTATCCTGGAGTCAAACTTCTATGTTATTTGGACATAACAAAGCAAGAAATGATGGCTGGTCTGAAGAACAAATTATACATCCTTATGAGGATAGATTTAGGTTAGACCTAAGGAAGAAACTCTTTCCTGTGAGGGTGGTGAGGCACTGGAACAGGTTTCCCAGAGACGTTGTGGCTGCCCTCTCCCTGGAAGTGTTCAAGGCCAGGTTGGACGATGCTTTGAGCAACCTGGTCTAGTGGAAGGTGTCCCTGACCATGGCAGGGGGGGTGGAACTAGATGATCTTTAAGGTCCCTTTCAACTCAAACTGTTCTATGATTCTATGATATCAAACCAACTCAGTTTTCTTTTGTGACAAAATAACAATTTTTGTGGCCATGGAGAAACAGTAGCTGTTATTCAGACTTGCCTGAAGTTTTCATACTTCCCCATGTGCCATTCTCATTAGCAAAGTAGGGCAATGCAGCATGACTTAAACTTCTATTAGACAGGTGAAAACTGCTTGGAAGAACATATACGAAAAGTAGTTCTTAATGGTTCAACTTTAACCTGGAAGTGTATATTGATGAGATTTCCACATAAATCCATCCTGAATCTGATGCTATGCAGTATTTTGATTTACAAAGTGAAATGTTAAATTTGCAAATAGGACCAAGATGTAGAAGACTGAAAGCACATGGAAGATTAAATTAGAAATCAGAATGGTGTTAAAGTACAGATGGGAAACAATTGAGGAAAAAATAGGTAATTAGGTAAGTACTTCTCTACACATTTGGGAGGACCAACCAACATAGAATCAACTGGACAGAAATTAACTGTGGTTTTAGCATTATTACGGACTATCTGTTAAAAAGTTGTAGTAGGTCAGAAGCTGAACATGTCATAAGTCAACAGTGTCATGCTTTTAAAAAACAGTATCATGCTAGATTGTATAGCAGGAGGTGGCTGTTTATACAACATGAAATATAAGACATCTTGGTCCACATAAAGCTTCAGCAGTAGTAGGATCATACCTGTTATGATTTTTTAATTTAAATTTTTAATTAAAAAATAATCACTCTAAAAATCAGTTACGATTTTTTAATTATTTTTTTTTTTAAAGGATAACTTTAAAAATGCTCTCCAGGCACATAGACTTGTTCTAAATTTACAACGTCCTTCACAGAGTAGGTACAAAAAGCAAAGTGTTCTTAACAGAATAGAAGAGGTTGGATTCATTTTAGCAAGATCAAACATTCAAAGCATCTCTGTGTCATCACAAATGTGTAAGGCTGAAACTGTTCATTTCCATCTGCTGAAGGCTTAGTTTCTGTTCTTTCACTTTTGTAACGGAATACAAATTTATGACCAATCAGGGCAAAATTCTGTTGCAATTATATGGAAATTGTTGTCCTGACTGCTCTGTTATCACCATCAAGCTGTAGCTGTCTAATTTTAGAGCCCAAATTTGGATCCTGTTGAGTTGCCAGAACCTCCTAAGAATGACAGAGAGCCCTTAAGTTAAGAACTTGTCTACTTCCTCTACTTGTTCATGAAAGGTAGTTTCTCAACTTAGGCAACAGTAAAACTTGGAAATTTTAATTTCAGAGATATCCTTCATTGTAATACAAACAGTTTCTGACTAAATAAAGCAAAACACATGGGGAGGTTCGTAAGTATTCAGGAGTCTGTTAGTCAGCTAAGCTGTACTGTGACAACTAGGATGATGCTCTATGAATAGGGAGCTTTGAAATCCCTTCCATTTATTATTTCTTCAGTTTACTCTGAAAAATTAGCATACAACTTTTTTAAAAAAATTCTCCCTTCTCAGTTTCTGGTCCTGTGACTTTTCAATAACTTTACAATTGGTAATGTTGCTGAAGTTATTGGTTTGAGTTAATCTGCTCATCCAAAGAGTGCAGGCCGCATGATTGTGTATCACACAACCCATCTCACACTTCTTTTTTAATACCGTGAATGGAGGATACTGGTAATAGGCTGCTTGATTCTTGTGAAGAAAAAAATTACTATTCTGTGAATAGTAAGATCTGATTTATCAGCTCAAATGGCAGAGTAATGGCAGTGAGATCCATACTGTACACCACACAGACATCCCCACATAATCCGGTTGTGGAATGCCGATATTGTTTGAAACTAGCCACTTCTTTCCGTGCCAGAGGGAATACTGAACCTCAGGCTGCCAGGAGTGTATTTTTTAGATCAATTAGCAGCTTTTCAGGTACAAAGTTCAATCAGCTGCTTCTACAGAGCATACTTGATAAGAGAGTACTGACAGATAAAGTTAAGGCTTCTCCCTGGCAGCTCACACTGAAATGACATATACTGGCATTGATACGACTCACAGGAACTGAGGATGGCATGCTGCATAACTAACCTGTCATATGCTGCGCTGTGAGCTAATGTGTCAACAGTCTGCAAACTATGTTGTAGCATTGGAAGCAAGTTAAAATACCAGGCAGCTACATGATACGACATTTACCACCTGTCTATTCCAACAGGAAAAGTGTCACTTCATCTTACAATCAGTGCTTAATTTATAAAAACAAATTCAGTGGTACGTAGGTATGTAGTGTTTGCTGTGTGCTATTGTGTTTATTCTGCTTTATAGGAAAAAGAATTGAAAAGGTAAAGTGCAATGATATCCCACTGTATTTCAAAATAGGCTGCAAAGCTTTATTCAACAGATGCGCATTTCCTAACCTTGTCCAAAATTCTCTTTTATATCTACGCTATTTAAGAGATGCACGACTTCTTTCTTTTTTGAAAACCAAATGGCATAATTGTAATGGCGTACTATGTGCATACAAGTTTTTAATTCACATCTCATATTTTCAGTATTTATCTTTTCTGTAATGTATAATCTGTTTATGTAAAATAAATTCGTCATCTACCAATCATAAATATATAGCAGCAAGTTAGTAGCAGTAGCTAGTTTGAAGTTGGTTTATAATTGCCTGTATTATGATGCAGGTAAGTCTGAAAAATCATTTTCAAAGAGACTATGTCTTTTATTTAAAAGTTTCCTGATTTTCAAATACAGTGCATTTCATTACTGCTTATATTAAAGCCTCGTTCATTACTGATTAAAACATAGTTATTAGTATCATATTTCTTGTCTTTTGACACCTCTTCAAAATCCTGCTTTTAATTTTTGTGTATGTAAAAAAAGCTAGTTTTCATTGTTTTCAATAAGGGAGTGTTTTAAAATCAGATTAAACCACTGAAAACTGAGTGAGCAGCTGGCTGATAGGGACTTAATTTGTTATTTTGGATCAAGCTAAGATGCTTCTATGCAATAGGCATCCATTTCTCACAAAAAAAGATGTTATAGTCAATGTTCTATTGTGGCAGTGTTAGGTTTCTAGAGAGAAATGTGTTCAAGTTAGATACACACTCCCAAGATTTTGTCTTTGGAATTCTTATGTTATTGACTATAATTACAGGAAACGTGAAGAGGAAAGTAAGAGAAAAGAAGGCAAACTACAGAAAGGGACGCAGAATATGGAGCAAAATAGATTTCGAGTACAGCAGAATCCTGCAAATAGAGAGAAGACTCCCAGCATCTCACAGTTACCTAATAAACCAATCGATACACAGAATAAGGGACCTCTGTCCCTCAATGCTTCACAAATTTCACCGGGGAGAAACAGTAGAGGTTCACCTAAAGCTTGTCACAACAAAGGGACACCGAAAGAGAGTTGTCTGTCAGGAGAGCCTCAGAGTGAAGGTCATAAAATCAGGCAAGGTTTGTAATCTTTTTTTATTTGTCCTGATGATCCTTTTTCTCCATGTCTGGGGGTGTTTTAAATACAGGACCTGTTTTACTCTTTTTGTATTTTCTTTTTTTGTTATTTAAGTAGTTCGTGTAGGATAGAGTTAGATACAGATTCTTTTACTGTGTGTGTTCATTCAACTGAAGTAGTCAGAAATACCAGTATCTACAATGTCTGTGAAATACCTAAAATAGGTGCGAACAGGTTGTTGGTAGTTGTTCTATTCTTTGCACTGTTTGGAGAAAATAAGAATAAAGATATTTGGAGTATCTATGGGATTCATGAAGAATGTTAATGGAGAAGTTGTAACACTTGGTTTTTAAACAATGTTAAAATGAGAGTAAAATCGTTCTAAGTGGCATCTCCAGCATACAGAGCTGTTCAGCCAGCTTCATTACCCATGACAGGGTACTCCCGTGATCTGTCTTTGAAGTCCTCTTGTTGAGAACATGCTAGGATATTTTTGAAGTGAGACTGTTTTTAGAAATTGTACTATGAAACAGTGTTTCAAACTTCTTTGTTAGTTTTTTTTGCCCTGCTCCACTCTTCTATCTGTAAATGCTTTTTCAGTTTATCATCACTTCTTGACCACTCCTATATTAGTTTTTGCAAGATAAACATTTTAATAACATTTCAATCAGTTCCGACTTCAATCAGTTAAAGGAGCCCCTGGCTCAAATCTTTCAAAACTGGTCATGTAAAAGCATCTTTGTTATCATTAGAAGCAAAAATTGCATAAGTAGTTCATTTAAGGTAAGTTGCAGGGACTCCTTCTCAGATGTAAAATTATTGCTAATTCCTCTGGAAATTCTGATAATCAGAATATTATAATAATCCAAAAGAAAATAAAGTCAAAGAGCTACTGAATCATTTTACCTAGATTTCTTTAGCTTTTGCATGGAAGTGTGTTGGTAGACAGAATACTTGACTGTATTGTCATAGTAAAAAAAGACATATATATCTTAGCCTAATTTACACTGTGATATCTAAGTGTGTGTTAAAAATTCTAGCAAGCTTTATCTATATGTGTATTAACTTTCTATTAAAATATTCAGATGGCAAAGTAAAACCTGCAAGAATAACCAGAAACAGTGGTTGCCAAATGAAAAATGGATAGTTGTAATGAACATAATGAGGAGAAGTTGGTAAGTATTGAGAAAAGGGAAAGGAAAAAGAAAGATGTGAGGAAGATTAGAAGTGAAGAGAGACAAGAAGGACAAGAAGAGAGACAAGAAGGACAAAGGAATTATAAAGGAGGAATGAACAGCCTTTTCTTTTACTGACTATCCATTCTTTGCCAAAATCTTCCATTGGCTATGCCAATGGAAACTGCATTGCATCAGTCAGACTCCCACTGTTTCTTGGAACAAATATAATGGTTTTGCACGGAGAGAATGACCTAAGGAAGTAGGTAATAGGTAGTCCATGGGAAACATGGGCTGTAGGGTCAAACTGACTACAGAGACCAGGACTGAATTTGTCAAATTTTCTGCAGAGGATTCTAATATTGATACTTATGTTTGAAAAACCACATTAATATTCAGTTGTCTGCACTACCCTTCACAGTAACCTAGGGAATTCAAACCAGCAGAAAATGCTAGCAGCGTGTAGCTTGGACATTTGATCGAAGGCTTCCCTGAAGTTGGAGTTTTCCAAACTAGCTATGCCAGAATAAGTTTTCCATGTTGATAGTTTTAAAACTATATGGGCTATTGCCTGGAGATTTTTTGTGTTTCAATAGATCTTTAAAAGCAGAATACAATTTCTGCAAAAGATAGAATTTTAATTTTAAATAGAAAATTGTTTGCTATTGTTTATTATCTTTCTTCACCATGAGTGTTGAGCATGAAGAGAACAAAACCCTTTACTCAAGGGTCTTCTGAAAAGACATGATGTCTACTTCTTTTACAGCAAGACCATGTTACTGTCAGAGATTGTCAAGAAATCCCTGTCTTGCCAATCCAAAAAACCTGTGTTTGAAATAAAATGCTATGCCATTTTTACATAAGCATTCTCTTTTTGTTATTGGAATGCTGCCAGGAAAGTTGGTGCAGTAAGGATCAAATCATGAAGTCCTTTAATCAGTTCTCATTAGGTGTTTTAATCAATCCTCTTGTCACCAAAACATTAATGGACTTCATTGGATGCTTTATTGAAATTAAATATAAATTTAGATCCTGTGGGCTGGCACTTAGAAAGATTTTCAGCATTTGCAAATTGACTTTTTGAATCTGCTAACAATATATGAAAACTGTGATTTAGCTGGTGGGTCTATTCTGATCTCTTCTCCACTCAAATCTTTTTTATGCATGTTGTCTTATTTGCCTTAATTATAGTAGCAACAGATAAATTCTTTATTTTGCTCTGTATTTGTTATTGCTTGCTCTTCCTATCTAAGAAAGTTTATTTCAACCTCAAAAAGTAATCTAGAATACTTAAATGATGTTTTTTTCCATTCTCCAGTTATCCAGTTGTTCAGATTGGGAAGTTTTGCACATTCTACTTTAACAATTTAAATGTGCTACAGTGAATGCATTCTTCAGGCTGTATGTACAAAAGAGGTAGCAGGTTTTGGTGAGTTCAGAATGACAAGGTCATTTTAAAAGGCTGTGCTCTTTTTCCTGTGAAAATTAACTTCTTGGGAGATCAAAATAATGTTGTGACAGTGCTGGAAATTCAATACATTTGAGTCGACTGTCAGCCCTATAACATTTTTGCTGATGGCACTGGCAATCTTGTACTTGGCTTCATTAAGAGTGGGATTATGCCCACAGAAATCTTGGCTTCAAAAGGCACATTTTTAAAATTGTCTATTCCCCTGGTGTGATGAGAGAGAGAGAGAGAGAGGGAGTTTCCATCTTCATTCTGAGAGATAAAAATACTAGATTAAAATATTTTTAAAATAATTAATAATATATTAAAATAGATTCAAATATTTCTTCCCTGTCCCAGAACATACAGGGCTACTTACCCATATGACAACCATGTGTATGTCAGAGTAACCTCTCTGCCCATATTGACCTGTCACCATGATAAATCTCTGTTGGAGACATCAGTGATGATAATCCTAAATTCGTTCTGTGTAATCTGTTAATCTGCCATATTCTGTTATCAAATGAAGGGAGTATCCTGTAAAAGTGTTACAGGGATGAAAAATGTAGCATGGTTTTACCAAGTTTTGGAAAATCCAGAAGATTTTCTGTGATTCCATTATATCAAAGATACCTTTTTTTACCTACCCTTTAACACCCTGTTTGTTACATTTCATCCTGTCTGGTCTATTTTTCTCATTCCACTGAGTTTCCTAACAAAATAGAAAGTGGGTGGTAGATGTAGATTTTCAGTTTTGTTCTCCAGTCTGGCTTCCAAGTCATCCTCACAAGAGCGCTTAGATGGAGTTATCACACAGGATTTATTTTCCCACCCTAGACTTGGAAGAGAAATCTTGCAGCAAGACAAAAATGGGAAGGACTTCATAGCTTCCTTTAGGATGTCAAGGAAAGTACTGAGAAGGCAATTGCTCTGGGTTTCCTGGGTCAGTGTCATCATGTGGCAGGATGCAGCGTGGCTAGAGCAGAAGTTTAGTGAATAAGTTTGAAACAGGAAAGGTCTTTACGGGTTGTGGTGTCTTCACTGGAACAAGCAGGTGTGTTCATGGGGCTGCATTCCTGCACCATGTGGTGAGCTTATGTCTTAGAAGGAGGCCAGTGATTCAGGTAGGTGAAGAAATACTTCCTGTGACTTTTTTTAGGCATCTAACTCAAATGTAATGTGAGAAAGAAAAATACTTGTAGAATAGTAAGAAAATGAAGAAGTTTGGGACTGTACTGTTACAGGCAATCATGTCCTCTTCTGATTCTTCCTGCTAATAGATTTTTTCCATGTAAGTAAATCCTAGCATGCCTCAAAGGTAACTGAATGAAAACAAATAGAGACATAAACTATGTTTTACTGGATCACAGACTGAATGTTGGTTTCCATTTCTCTGCCTAAAGATTCATTGAGGAAGCACAACAAAAGCAAGTCGAGTTGTGTCCATTTTCACTGTGGAAAAGCAATAGAGGGAACAAAAGCTGAAGTGAAACATCGCATTGCAGCTGCCACAGAACCACATGGAGAAAAGCACAAGGAGCACACTGTCGAGGCAACGGCTACTTGTGCTCGGAGGAGCAAAAGGCATACTTCTGCTTGTAAGACCGCTAGTGTTGGGGAAAAATTAAGGGATCAAAGTCAGACTTCATCTGGCAACAGGGACCATTGTGAGGGAACAGCTGTGCTGTTCAGCAACATCAGTTGTACTGGTGGAACTGCAAGAAACTCAAAGCAGTGTGAAACTTCTTCCAAAAGCAAAAGGCATCAGCAGAAATCCAGAAATAAAGAGGTAAATGATGAGCGATGTTCACCAGCTGGCTCTAGTCGACCAGGAAGTGCCAAAACAGTGTTTGTAAACACCAGAACTGAGAGCGTGCATGCTGTAGAACAAACTAAGAAAGTGGGAAATAATGAATTAGCAAAAAAGGCCTCCCCTTTATTGTCTGCTGAGGCAGAACCTACCGGAACAGTGCCAAGAAACCCAGCAGCATGTTCTGCTCCTGATGACAGCTTGAACTTGGAAAAAACAGGCATAATTGGATCCAGGAATGCAGATGATCAATTATGTTCTATTGCATGGCAAAGTACAAATATTGAACTAATCCCTTTAGAGATTCGAATGCAGATAATAGAAAAAGAAAGAAAAAGAAAAGAGCTGTTTCGAAAGAAGAACTATGCTGCTACAGTCATACAGAGGACATGGAGAAGGTAAGACTACTGTTTCAGTAGCTAGGGAAGAGTGAGACACAAGTAGATGTAAATTAAATTAGGCTTGTTGGCAATGCACTTTATTTGGTCATTTTGCTTACAACATTACCAGTGCTAAATCAGGAATTTAATAGTCTTTCGCCAAACAAATGGAGGAAGGTTCTAGTCGCCTAGAATTACATTAGTGAGTTCATAAAAAACACAAGGTAAGTGATGTCTTTTAATAATTGGACGAGTTATTAAACTCATATTTCAAGCACTGATATTTCTTTAGAGAGTGCCAATCAACCTGGAGTTCACTGCTGTCGTGTTCATTTGCAAACTTGCACAGGGTGAGGTATAGGGTTTTTCCTGAAAAGTTTTTTTTTAGCCAGATCCTTCACCACCATTTACTGACACACCTGAAATTGTATTCTGACCTGACTTTTAACTGGATAGCCAAACTAGAAGAGGTTTGGAAGCTCAGATGGAGTTCATTGCCAAAACTTGAACCTGACTTGAATAACTTGATTGAGCAGGAACAACTGCTGTACAGAAGAGGCAGATGGGAGGGAGTGAGTTGTCCCAGTGTTTGCTTTCGACAGCATTGTTCTGCTTTCGTGAACGCATGAGGTTCAACCTCAGAAGTACAGTCATTCTTGATGTACGTGCTCCTTAATTAATTTCTTATCAAAATTGACAGGAAGAGTATGGCAGCTGTAGGTGAAGCATGTAGTATGTACATAATTTTTATTTCCTATTTTTTACTGAAATTTTCTTCAGGTTTTATGTGGATGCAGAAAACTAAATTGCTGATTTTTACTAATAACTGATTTGTCCAGGACTCTCACTAGTTTAACACTTTCATAGATGTTTTAATATTCAGTTAAAGAAAAAATAACAAGGATGTTCCTTTGAGAGCTCAACTCTCAACTTATGGTGTAGTTCAGTTGTTCCCCCAATCAAACTGTATCAAAGGGAGCAGCTGGCGGGTGTCTGGGCACATACGAAGGTAGTAACGTCCTCTATACTAGTCCCTGGGAAACCTGCAAGTTTCCTGCAACAGCAGAATCAGGTCTTAATGCCCAACTGCCTGCAGAATAAATGCTGAGTCACTGGTAGACCCTTCTTCTTCTGGGTCATGCTGGAAGCTTTGATTCCTTCGCAGAGAAATTCAGAGGGGCAGTTTCTACCCCTTCCTGTGCCAGCAGCCAAGTACTAGCTGTCTTCCTGGTGCAGGGCAGCATCTGCATCCAAGCCATCTGCCCCAGAATGGAGCAGAGGGGAGCACGCAGCAGCTGGAGCACCAGGGTCTGCTCTTTGTCACCGCATCCAGCTGCAGGAGGCAGCCAGCCCGGGCTGTACAGCCGCAACAGTAACGTGTCCTCTGGGCCTCATCAAGCGAAGGCAAGACCACAAGTGAGGAGAGTTCAGAATATGTTCTACCAGTTCTGAATACTTACTGTACAAGCCTGCTGTTTTGACAAGAAAAGGTGTTTTTCCCAGTTACCACATAGCTCTGAAAAGCTAAAAAGGAGGCACAAGGTTGTGCTGCCTGCTTGCAGTGGTGCTTCCAGGCTTACAAAATCCTGTTTCTTACTTTGCAAGGTGGAGTGTTACCTGTATTCCCTATTGTACAAAACACCAGGGAGCCAAGTATTACTAGTTGCTTGTTTGTTAAATTCTGAGAAACGGTATTTCTCCTGTTGCTTTGTACAGTGAACTTATGAAGTGCAAAGAAGTCTTGTCCTTCTCAGAAAGAGCTGATGCTGCCCATTACTAGGGAAGGGGCACCAGACCACACACCCTGTGGTCCGTGCCAGCAGTCCATTTGTTCCTAAACTGAAATGTGGCCATTTCAACATTTGTGTTGGCTCAGCAAATACATCTGTTTGCTCCAGCTCTTTTACTGATCAGTCTAATATTTCTAAGCATGAGGTTGGATTTGAAGTCCAGTAATATTCCAGGTTATCTCTTCATTGTTGTTGGAGTATAAAAATTATGCTGGCTTTTGCGCATATATTCCCATTCCAGTGAAAAGTTAAAATTTTGGAACATGGTATTTTTAATTCATTTTGGAGCCTCTTTTTTTCTTTTTTTTTTTTTTTTTTTTGTGAAGATTCTGACTTTTTGTACAGTATCGGCTATTTCTGTACTTTTATTATCTTTGTTCTCTGTTTGCTATCCAGGTCTGGGGTCCCTAGTACAGGAAAGACATGGACCTGTTGGAGTGGGTCCAGACGGCCCCAAAAATGATCAGCGGGCTGGAACACCCCTCCTATGAAGAAATACCAAGAGAGTCAGGGTTGTGCAGCCTGGACAAGGGAAGGCTTTGGGAAGACCTTATAGTGGCCTGTCAATATATACAGGAGGCTCAGAAAAAAGACAGACTTTTTACCAAAGCCTGTAGTGACAGAACAAGGGGGAACAGTTTTAAACTGACAGAGGGTAGAGTCAGGTTGGACATAAGGAGGAATTTTTTTATGTGAGGATGGTGAGACACTGGAACAGGTTGCCCAGATTGGTTCTGGCTGCCCCCTCCCTGGCAGTGTTCAAGGCCAGGCTGGACGGGGCTTTGAGCAACCTGGTCTAGTGGAAGGTGTCCCTGCCCATGGCAGGGGGGTGGAACTAGATGGTCTTTAAGATCCCTTCCAACCCAAACCATTCATTCTGTGGTCCTGTGATTTCTGCCATATTCCTCATACCCACACTGAACTGCAAAGCAGCCACTTGTTTTCCCATTGATCCACCACTTCTGCCATCAGCTCGCTCTGCTGTTTCCAAGCACTAAGTAGCTCGGTGCTGGCAGTGTCCTCCTTGGCCTTCTTTTCTAATTTAGATCCCTAATTCTTGTGTCCAGAGCCTTTTAGATACCAAAAGCTAAAGTCAGTCAGGGGTAGGTTAGGAGAGTATATCCATAAGTGATACTATTGCTTCTGAAGGCTATGCTGTTTTCATGTAGCACTGAATTAAAAACTTTACAGAGGAGTAGGCACATGCCATAGCTTTCAGTCAAAGCGTAAAGATGTGTAGTGAGTGCTTCTGCAAATTTCCTCACAAGAACTGGGACCTAAAGCCTTGTGCTCAGCTAATTTACCTGTGTGGAAATATTTGCATTCTATTTAAAGTTTTGACTATCTCAAGATTTTGGATAGATCTTTCTAAACTATCCACCTGCTGAAACAGCGATGGTGTGTTATCTCAGCAAGAAGTGCATGCACTTTACAACACTTTAGAAATTATAGGATTTAAAGATAGTTTAAATTACATTTGTTATTTTAAGAATTAATAAAGAAAAATAAATATATTTGTTCTGTTTGCAAAACTTATAGAACACTAATGAGGATCATAAATTCTGCAAGACTGCAGGAGAGATTAGTTTAGCAGTTCCTCCACTGTCACTTCATTACATCTGCGGACAGTTTACTGTTGCTAAGAGCTATGATGGAGTTCATAAAGTTTGCAGCAATATCATAGTGCATTTGTTTCAGTGAATGTTTTGATGCAGAACACAAAACAGTTTGTTGGGCAGCAATGCTGTGGTGAGGGCACTACACTGTTCCGAAGAGCTGTGCTTCCCTCCTGCCTTCTCTCCCAGGCCCACCGGTTCTGCTGCCTTTTCTGCTTACCTTTCAAGCTCAATATGAGCTGTATTGTCTGTTTTGAAACTCAGATGGATGATGAGAGCTGTGAAATTGAACCAGATTTCCTCCTGCCAATTTCCATGCTATTACCACTGCAATAATACTTATTAAAAAAAAAAAAAAAAGAGTTCTACCTCTTCCTTTGAAGCAGAATTCATATATGATCTCAAAGTATGAGGTAGTGTGGGTATTTTGGGATGTGGATCCCAAGTCAGGTGGTGGCACCTGCTTGTCCAGAAGTCATGGTTAGCGTTTCCAGCTAGCTCACATTAGGCAGCTGTACGTGCTGAATGCTAACATGTCAGTTATTCTGACACTCTCTCTGAAATACTTGATTTCCTGTCCACTGTACACAGAATTACAGTTGTTAAGCAGGTATCTGCTGTGTGGCTGTGGGTCCTACTCAGTCCCATGTTTGTCTTTTGAGTCCAGGCTTGTGCTGGTAAATAGCATGTACTTGTAGACCACAATGAAATTACACATTGTTAATGTATCATTCTACAATAGAAACATGTAGAAGTACATGCTTGAGTTCTGGCATTTCTCTAAATTAGGTTTTAGTACATTTGTCTCACTCTGCAGCTTTTATAGTCATGATTTACTTATGAAAAGTTTATCGAGAGCTATTGTGAGCTACAACACAATGGTACTCAAGTACATTAAACTTGCCTTTCTCAGGAAAATGTTTCAATTCCCAAAGTCCACAAACTTTATAAGTGTAGTCCTCAAAAGTGTATTTTAAGGTGTGTGGCTTGCCAAAGGTTAATTGCTTATCCTGCTCGTTGAGGCTTACAAATCCTGTGTCTGGCTTGCTCTCTCATGGGGGACACTGAGGCCTGTGCCATTCTCCAGGGTCCACAGTTGAGTTGGCAGAAGCTGGAAATAAGTTGGTTGCTGTCACTGTTGTTCTCCTGATGGAATCAGGCTATATTTTTTATATATGCATTGTTTGACCAGCAGTAGTTTTTAAGATTAGAGCTTCTGTAACAATGAATCTGAATACCATTTGCCAGCTTTGTCATTGTGCGTGTACGTTCCACGTTTCTTTTATGTGCAGTAGCTTTGTTGACTTAAGCATTGGGTATTTTGTTAAGGCACCACATCAGATTCATAGCGCATCAAACACGGTCCCATTCTTCTTCTTTCTCACCAGGATCAGAATGATCTGTTACGAGAGAGCTGAATTAAAAAAATGCACACATGCTCTAAAGCTAGCTGCCTACGAATTCTCAGTGCCAGAGCTGCAGAGTTTTCTTGTTGCTAAAAACTACCAGAAGTTCTCTACAAACATGAAATAACAGCTGGGTGCGAAGATGGAGTGCCTGTGAATGGGTCATTTCATGTATCAGCAAAGGCTTCTGGCAGTAATTACCAAATTCCAAGAGAATAGCTTAGTATTCTTTTCTGCTCAAGTATGAAACAGTTCTCCAATTGTTTTTTCTGCAGCGGTATTCACAGAACCCATCCTTAGCTCAAGTTATGTTAGCAAGTCACTGTAACTATGCCCCCCTTCACATTCTCTTCCTCTCTTACCCCGTTGCAAAGTTCTAAGTGATGTGTTATTTAACAAACCTGGATCATTTTTTTCTTCTGTCTCTTAATAGTGCCCCTGTTCTGAATTCATACAGCGCTTTGCAACTTGTAGGCACTGCAGACATTTATCGGTAAAATGCAGTTGCTCCCCACATTCATTACATACTTTAATGAGCTGTGTAACAGTACATGCCTGAATTCTGAAGCTCCACTAAATTAAGATTAAATATGTTTGTCTCACCCAGCAAATTTTACAGAGGTAATTTACTAAGCTTATTGAAAGTTTTAAATTATTGGGGCTGTAACTGAGCATATCATCCCCCTTTGGCATTTTGTTGTGCTCTTACGTACTCATTTTCTGTATGCAGCTGCCAGTTTGTTTGAATTATATAGTGCATTGTCTTATAATATATATTTAAACAATTTGTATCTGGTTGTGTTGTCTTTTGTTTTAATGTAGAACTTGTTGCAGATGGAGCAACAATACAAAATCACCTCTTTCTCCCTCCTTCCTCACTGCCTTTACCAGAGCATCCTTTTCAAGTGCTGGAGGGGATGAAGCTCAATGTGTTTTGGCCTGTTAACAAACACTTATAATTAAATATTTTACCAGTGTTACTCAGTGTTCATTTTTGACAGGTTTGTACTGGAAGATTCAGAATTAATTGCTAGGCCAGTTAATTGACTTGTGAGCGTGAAATGTCAATATCTGATTGAATGCTTATATCTGATTTAAGAAAAAAACCCTACAAACAACTCCTTGTTGGTGGTGCCATTAGCCACCGAAGCGGGAAGAAGGACAGATAATCCACAGTTGCCACTTGGAACAGAGCTGTGACTGCGTGTCAGATCAAAGCAGCCGTGGCAAGGTTGGGTCGGGAGGCAGGGAAGGGAAGGGAAAAAAAGCAAGAACAGATTGCTGAAAACAAGGTGAGTGGAGCATCTTCAGAGAAGGGATAGAAAGCAGCTCAGTTTTCTGTAGAGGAAACGTGCAGCTGAACCCGTAAGAGGTAGATTTGACTCGTCTTTTGCACTGATTGACCGAGAATACAAAGTGGTGAGGCACACAAGAAAATGTGGTGTTATTAAGCTGTGAATATAGTGAAAATGAGAAAACGGTATTGATTATACTGTTATATCATAAATATTTATAGGTTTTGTCTTCTCCAGATTTTCTATATATTACAAAGCAGTTAATAAGCTGACGTTGCAGTACTGTGATACCTGCAATGCCAGATCTTTATTAGCTGTGTGAAATAATGGATGCATCCAGAATTGAACCCAGCTCCTACTTTTTCTTCTGAGCAAACATTTCTCATCCAAATGACTTAGCACATCAGTGGGAGTTCTGTTTTCCCAGTTACTCATGTAATCCACCATGTGAACTGATGCGTGGAAAGCACTGAAGTTAAAACAGGTCACCTAAAACAAGTGCTCTTCTCTTTTCTGCTCTCTAGTTACCAGCTAAGACAGGAGTTGTTTCAGCTTCTTAGTGCTAAGCGGCAGTGCAAAGAAGATGAAGACAAATGGAGACAAGAGACAGCTGCCTTCTTCATTCAAGTTGCTTGGAAGAAACAGCTGAACCATAGCCCTCTGAAATCAGTTCCTTCATGTAAAAATCTGAAATCTATAAACAAAACCAGCTCAGCCATAAAACCCAGCAAGCAGTCCATCCTTAAGCAGATCTATGGTAATTTTGTCCTCACTATACTTTCTTTTAAATACCTACGCTTTTCTTTTTATAAGAATGTTCCCTGTATCTTGGATTCTTCTGTACATTCCTTACCTAGTTTTTAGGGATTACATCTATTTATAAAAATCAGCCCAAATCTCAGGTGTTCTGGATAATTGCGTTTCTGTTTCAGGTTGAAAAAAATACCCACCTCTGTGATTTAAAATGGCGGCTGCTGCTAAAGCTGTTTGAAACACCGCATAGCATTGTGCCAGCACAGGTCTTGAGCAACCAAATAATACTGTTGCCAGAGCTGCTCACATATATCAAAAGAGAATAGAGCAGTTAGACTGGGGATAGATTATCAGTGCACAGTGGCTATCTGGATCGGGCTTTAATTTTTTTAAGCGTTGTTTTAAACTTTTTGGGGGTTGTATTGTTTTTTAAATATTTCCATTTGAAGAATATGATCTTGTTCCATGTTAATAACTTTCTTGTTTGAAGACAGCTGGTCTTTATTGAAAGAGCAGGATCATCCTTTCTGATAACACCACACTGCTTTGCACTGTGCCTGAATGTGCACGGCGCAAAGGAATGTGTCTTGAAGAAAGGGTAGAGGAAAAACTGAGTTCCTTCACAGTGTGGATCAATGATGGAGTAAGGATGTGCTAACTATATGTACTCTACCAGGTGATAAGTCACTTCTATCATGGCTCTGTGGTTTAGATAGCCAAAAATGATTAAATAAATAAATAAAAAGAGCTAATAATTTTACTTTCCTTCTTTTTTGTAGCAACTGCAAGATGTATTTTAACTTCAGTTAAAAGTTCAGTTGTGGTTGTCACGATTTTCTGTCATATAGAACCTCTCATGAGTTTCCTCATCATAAATGAAAAAAAATTTAGGATAAAATAATGCTGTGGCCTACTTACTTAAATAGTTTATGGCTATACATAGCCACATCTTTATGGGAATAAACAGCTGTTCATATTGTTTGTTAAAGGACGTTCTCAGGAAGGCAGAGCATATCAGCCAGCAAGACCTACTTCTAAGCTGAAACTTTCGGATGTGCAGCTGGTCTCAGGTAGGACACATACATTTTAAGAATACTTTGATGTTTATTTATATATTAAATCAGTTTCGTCTTCTTAGAAAAAAAAAAAAAAAATCTGCTCAAGAACTGGGATCTTATCTCAAAACACGTTAACTACTACCAAACTGTTGTGACTGCACACTTGCTCTTTCAATACTTTTGGACTTATTTGAGCACTGCACTTTTATCCTTACGTTGAAACACTGATATGAACACCTATTTTCATTGGGCTGTTACTAGGATAAACCTTAATATAATGGACTTGTACAGTGATAAACCAGATAACAATCAGTTGTGGTTAAAATTACTTACAGATGCTCATACTTCAGTTCAGCAGCAAATACTTACTAGTCCTATAGAACTAAAGCGAGCAGATTCCTACGTATGCCAAGAATTTACACACCTGTGTGTTAAAAATACATGGTTTGGTGCACAGACAAAAACATGAAAATCCAGTTACTCATCTAAAATGGCATAAGGGGATTCCTGCACTGTGCACAGAGCCTTAATAATTTCCTAGAATTTTACTTGCAGTAAGTTTTAAGGCTCTTAATGAAACCATGCATTTATTTATGGCTGACTCAGAAGCCATGTAGTCTCTACCAGGTCTTCCTTGGGAAAGTCTAGTTCTGTTTGCAGCTGAAATTTTACATGTGGAACTGGTATTGGGGCAGTAGGGTTGGCACGATCAGGACTGTCAAGCTGTGCAGGCAGGCAGAGGGGCTACACGGCATCACACAGAATAACATCAAGGAACAAGGATTGTAAAAGTATTATCCAAGTCATTAAATGCTGGAACTTCTATGCGTGTGGCTTTATTTGACAGCTTAAAAATGAACTTAAAGAGTACATGGTCATTTTTCCTACTGCTTCTTTACTAAATGGCGCTTTCTAAGACTTTTTTAACTGTGTTACAGACTTACTCAGGGATGGGAGCTAATGCTAACATTAGCCCTTCACCATGTGGAGATTTACTAACCTGTGGCACATTTGGTCTTCATGGTTGTATCACATGTAGTTCAGAGTCAGGCCACAGCTAGACAGCAACAAAGCAACTGCTTCAAGGAGACAGTAGTTCAGGTAATTTGCAAAGGGAAGTAAAATACATTTTCCAACTAGTTTAACAAAACTGAAGTCAAAGGAAATGTGACAGTAGACCTGTCCTGGGGTTTGTTAGCACTGTAGGTGAGTTTCTGCCTCACCAACAGAGGCTTTTTTCTTCCACTGTTTGAAAACTGTTTTAAAGAGGCCTGACCAGACAGGTGTTTGATTGCCACCTCTTCATGCAGACGTTAATCTAAATTTTAAAAGAGCTTTAGCAAATAATGCTTCTTTTCGTTTAACTTTTCAGGACAACAGATCTCCCTGTCTTCTGAAATAAAAAGGCTTTCTTTTGAGGTTTCAGTGTCCTTCGCTTTCATAACTTGGTGACGAATAGGATAGTGATAGGAACTCTGCCCAGTTCCTTTAGAACACTACCTACTTTTATTCACCTAATAGGAGCTCAGGGAACTTTAGCCCTTACTTAAAGACAATAACATGTTTTTCATCTGACTGCCTTTGTGCATGACAACATTACGTTTGTTGGAAAAGTTCAGAGCTGTCAGTGGCTAATGCCAGATACTCTGTTTCTGACGTAGGTGCCTGGAGTAGGTCAGAATGGACTGTTCAGTTTGATTCTGCTCTTGCAGAAGGTACATCAGGGAAGGTGAAGACTGACTGTCAGCCCCAGTTTTAACGTTCATATAGGTAGTGGAAGAAGTACGCAGTGACAAATCTGTAACAGGGACTGACACCAAACTCCCTTAACTTATTGGTATAAGCTGACCAAACTTTGGAGTGGGGAGGACACAGAAGGTATTGAAAGGAAATGGACAAGTAAGTAATGGGGGGCAGAGAGCAACAAGTCAAAAAGGAGTGTGTGCTGAGGCACACGGATAGTGGGTATGTGCTTCAAAATTTTCTGGCAAATAGGGCCTTTATGATTGATACAATTAAAACAATTTGGAACCTGGAAGTTGTTCTTTTTTTGCATTTTATTAAATAGATGGCTTTTGTCAATTCAATAAATGGCATTTGAAGAGGCTCTCTGCAGCAGGTCAGACAGATAAGCCCCTTTTTTTGTTTCACCATGGACATTAAAGTGTGTTTACAGAGTTGTAAAGGAGCAGGTTTTGCAATTCTTGGCTTTAGAAAGCCATCCTTAAGACATCCTGGGTTCTTCCCCCAAGTGAAATGTTCTGATTTGCACTTGGGATGACCCTGGCTAGAATGGGATAAAGCACTAAAATGTTCACATCCACTCTACAAACTGGGAAGGGAAAACACATGTATTGTTTGAAGCACATCACAGTAAATAAAACACTGAATGAGTCCAGACACTCAGCCAGACTCAGAACTGAAGAGAATTGTCAGCTGACATTTGTTATTGCTTTCTAACAATTCAGAGAGGACTTGCTTTAGCCCTGGACTAGTTTCCCCTACTTTCTAGAAATGACCCAGTACCTAATGTTGCTAAATATTGCTCAACAAAATCTCTTGCTGCTCTTCAGCAAACTCAGCCAAGAGCATTGATTTAGTGACTGAACTGTCAGCCTGGAAACCTTCCTTCGCTTATGAGGGGAAAACTCAAGTTCAGCTCCATGATTACAGGCTGCATTCCCTAGAAGGCTACAGCGTATGGCTTAGTTGTAGCGGGTGCCCCAGAAACTGAACTACTTACAGATGATCAAAGTGAGATGTCACAAAAAAGGGATGTTCTTTTCTTGGTAGATTCATTCTTTACCAAATCTAGAATGCAGTGTAGATTAAACTTCTTTTTATCCACTAGTTACTCATCAAAACCATTTTGTTCTTTTACAGTAAACAACCTACAGTGTGTTAATTTGCTGGAGAACATGGGAAAATCAAAGCAATTTTCATACAACATGAGACCAACCACTGCTGCAAAATCAAAAAATACAGGACTCAAGCACTAAGCAAAACTGAACGTTTGAAATGTAAAGAGCACATTCCAGTACAACTATTATCTTTCATAATGTACGAGTCACCAACATATTAAACTTGAACACATTTTCAATTTTATATTATCTCAGCATTACATGCCAAGCAGACTTCTAAAGAGTTGGACTCACTTTGTGTACAAATTTGTTTTTAAATGCAACTGTTAATTTATTTACTGACAGGATGAAATCTGAATTGCATTCAGAAGCAGAAACTGAAGCACTAAGCCCAGCATTACAATAGAGTTGCAGGGGCACCTAAAGTTTTCCATTGTCAAAAGTCAGAATTTCAAATGTGTTCAAATGCAGTTTCAAAGGAGAGGGAAAGTGTACTACAGATGTAGCAGTTCTGAAAGCCTGTTCTTCAATTTCACCTCAAGTTCATGAAATGTATTTCAAAATCTAAACAGGAACAGAAGAACAACCTCCATGCCCCACTTCTGTACTAAAGAAACAATTGTTTCTTAGCTAGCTGCGGATTTGGAAGGAAAAGTAGAAATGTTGACAAAAAACACTCAGTAAATAAATTGCTTTCCACAGCCCATGGAAATTGTTTGGGGTGTGTTTTCTATCCTTTGACATTTATCACTGGTTTTTTCCATATTAATAACTGGTTTTATACCTGTGCAAAAAGTTTCTACAGAAAGCAAGAAAAAACAAAACCTATTCTAGAAAGAAACTTGTTCTTATAGCTTTGGAGCTGCCAGGATACAGTATTTACCTTGCACAAAGAATTTAAAAATATGAACTCAGCAAAAATAAAAAAACATTACTCTAGTTTCAAAGTACATTGTTTTCTATTTTTTCATCTAGTTGGTATCACATAATTCTAATTTTTTAATTAATATGATGCTTTGAAATAATAGATGATTTGAGTCAATAAAAGTCTGTTTCTCTGCAAGCACTTAAGCTTTGAGGAGACCAGATTTTTTTAAACTCCCCTCACCATGGTCACCACATCTACTGAAACAACTCCCAGTAACATCTACTTACTCGAAAAGAAAGGCAACAGAGGTATGCAGTTCTTTGTAAAACTTTTATTCTGTTTCACTTACAAAAAAATTGACAAGCTTTGTTCCAACATCTTCCATTCAAAACTAAATAGAAGTAAATGCTTTACAATAAATGCAGTTCGACCTCTTTAATATACGGCGTTTATAGGGCCAGGTCCCTGGGGATGAGAGGCAAGGTAGATGTTGAAACAGTAATGGAGGTCTGTTAGCCACTGCTCTTGAACTTCACCACTCTTCAGTGTCTAGAAAGAAGGGGAGAAGAGGTAAAACTCAATTTCACCAACAGCACTTGCAGAGCTTTGCTTTGTTTTCGCAGTTAATCAGGTGCACTGTTTAAGGTACAGGCCAGCCTTGTTCACCTGCACACAGTGACGTAATTCTTCTCACTTAGTCATTTCATGTCTGCTAAAGCCGAAATAACAAAGTGTCACTACTTAGTACACCAGGTGGGTGTTACATTATGAAGTGTAAGACTTACAGCAGATGTGATTTCCTTACTCTTAATTATAGCGGCTTGCCTACTTTCCAATTCTGCAATTTATAGTCAATTAAAATGCAAATGAGCACAGTTCTACTGAAGCAGAAGAGCTCAATACCCCAGTCTACAGAACTGCTACCCACAGACCAGCACAGCCCATGGTACAGTTACTCTCCTCAGCATTCCTAAGTGGTTAAAAACACCCACCACCACCACACACAACCCACACGCAGCAGAACATCACCAAAACCAGCTGAGGTGTTTTCAGCCCCAAAGGAAACCGACCACTTCATTCTCTGTTAGAGAACTTGCACGATCCTCTCTTACAGGTTATACTTCTGGTAACAGACCTTTGAAAAGCTCCTAATGAATGCCCATGACTGGCTTACTCAAACAAGCTTTCTGCACTCAAAATTAGTAAAAGCTTTGTGTGAAGGCAGTTTCAGATTTTGTTTCTGAAGAGAGAAGCAATAGTCTGAAAACCACTGGAACAGACACATGAATATAAGCACTGGGTTTTGCAATGTTTAAAAGTATTTTGCGCCATACATATTTAAGAGAGTTTGTCTGATTTAACACCCTCTCCGTACACCTATATAGCCCTGCTCCAACAAACAGAAAAGCCTAGTTTCTTATTCTGGGACAGCTCTCCCTCAGAGGGGCCGTAGGCAATCTGCTTCCAGTGCGCTCTGTGAGGAAGGCAGCTGCTGCCCAGGGCCCTGGGCTGGGTGGAAGCTGAACTTCAGACCTGTCTCATCTGCAGAGTGACTGCAGGAGCTGAGGCAAGCAGCAGCCTTCAACACAGCCTGGACTTCCAAAACAAATAAAACCCAGTCATAACTCCTATTTTGTTCAACATCTGTTCTTCAGCATTTACGATCATTTTTAAACATAAACATGAAGTACAGATCCTTGTAGTCTCTAGGAAACAACAAGAGGTTCCATACCATGATGTCCTTGATAATCTGTTGCACCAGAAATTCATTTGTGATCATATGGCTCCTGAGCTGACCATGCTGCATTAGTAAGCGAAGCAACTGAGCAACCACGGGCAGTTCTTCCCGACAGATCCTGCTCACTTGCAGACTTTGCAGCATCAGTCTCAGTAATCGTGGCAGGAGTGCTAATGCAGAGATACACGATCCCCACAGCATATCCCTGAGAGGAAAAGAGAACAAGAATTGGAATGATCAAGGACACGTATTTCAAGTACACTTCTGTGAACCAGCCTCACAGCTGTACAAGAAACATGCCTCTGAATTCAATCACGCCAATTGCCTTCATTATAATTAGTGCCAAAGCAAAAAATTTGTACCAGAAAATGCTAAAATTGAAAATACTCTAAAATTATGTACAGCACTGGAAAAAATGTAGGATCCTGCCCTGGAGCTACCAATGTTACTGAAGCTCCAACACAGTGTAATTTCTGCTCAATGCAGCTGGGAAGATGCTTTTGTTACAGTCACTCTCCAGGTACACCTGATTTAAGGCTCATAAGAAATCAAACAATGGAACTGGCTTTGTGTGATCAAAATCAGCAAGTCATTATATACAGCAGAACTTCAACTTTAAAAAGACATCTTAAATTTTAAATAAGCTTTGAACAACTTTACTGAATGTGGAACAGGTAGAGGAAAAATCTGAAGTTTAAACTGTTTAAAGATATTTCTGTTATACAGCTAAATAAACTTATTTAAATATCTGGTATCTGTAGCTTTTTTAAAAAAAATCAAACGGATTTGCTGTCTACAAAATGATGCCTGAAAAGTTTTGTTAAAGCTGAAGTATCAAGTCAGTTCACAGGACATGCTCATAAAGCCTAATCCTCTGCATGTTACTTTTCAATGTATCTAATGAAACTAAAGGCTAAACCTAAAGATTAAGGTATAAATATCCACCCTTCTAAAGTCAGGAAGATTCTGACATCTAACTAGAACAATCTGAGATGAAATTCTGTTTTTCTTAAATCCAAGTACTGTTTACAAGTGAGCAAAAGACAGCAAAATAAATTAGGAGGATGGCTGGGGGTATCCTTTCATTTTACATCTCTAAATACTTGTGAGTATAAAGGCGAGACAATTAACATCATAAGAAAAGCAGCATTACCTTTTCTGTACGTGTTCTGCATCCTCTTTGTCTAAAGTTAGCAGAAAGTACAGAAGACTGTAACAACAAGAGGCTAAGAACTTGTGCAGGTTTTCACTTAGGATGCAAGCTTGATCCAAGAGCTTATTTATGGCACATAGAACAGATCCAGCTGTGCTATCGGGTATTACAACCAATCCAACCTGTATTAAAATAACAAAAAAACCAAGTTCGTAATTTCATACACAAGTTTTTTTGCTGATATATGTGTAGACCCAAAGGAATGTCTTTCATGTCATGACATACATTATTTTGTTTCTGTTCCAAGTTCTCCACGCTACTGTGTTTTTCAAAATTCCTATTTTCCTAAGAAATCACCACCCATACCAACAGAAGGTAAAACCAGCATCTTCAATTCCATCCCCTCTACATAAACCCTCATCTCCATGTATCTAAGAAAACCCACTGCTTTGAGCCCTTCTCTAAAAGATACAGGCACAAAGAGAATCTTTTGGACAGCACAGGTCTTTCCTTTTAAGCACCTATCATGGGACAGGGTAGCCCTTCTGTGTCTTGAAATGGCCATGAGCAGGCACTGGGGTAGAAGAAAACTCAGATTTACTTTCCAGAAAGAAAAAGCTGCTACTGGATCATCATCAGGGTGAGTTTCCTCAGAAATCCAACAGGCTCCACAGGAACAAGAGCGGTATGAGCCGAGTTAAATTAAAGCTAATGAAACATATGGTCAGCCCACAGCTGGGGTGATACTCTGCTGGTGTTAAAATGAGAACATATTGAGTAAGGATTTTACAGGCATGATAAATAACTTAGAAAATGTCTTGTTTTGGGTAGAGGCAGTGAATTAGAAAGTGCTTTAGATTTTTAAGTGCTATTTAGTAACTATCCTAGATTTTTGTCCTGTAAAGCTGTTAAAAAAAAATTCATGCATCGCTAATGTGGCACCATGTATCTTATTAAAAAACTAATTTAAGGAGTTTTAGAGTAACCTAATTTTCTCGCCTGCAAGTACATTGTTTTAAGCTGACAGAGGCAGTTGGTTCACTTAA
Organism: Athene noctua; assembly: GCF_965140245.1. NCBI lineage: Eukaryota > Metazoa > Chordata > Aves > Strigiformes > Strigidae > Athene > Athene noctua. The sequence continues at coordinate 67,254,859 of NC_134038.1, forward strand.
GGTCAGCTGTTTCTTTTATAAATGTTTAGAAAAAGATCAATAAAGTACAAGCTACAGAAATGTGGAATGTATTTCATTGGTATGATTACTCAGGAGAGGTAAAAGATAAAGAACAATGATGGGTTCAAACTTTTAAATACTGCCCGTATCAGACACTAGGCATATTTCAAGGCCACGATGACCCCGCATCAGCCAGTTGCAAAGGCAGGAGAAGGATGGCATTCCTGCCTGACAGAAGGTGGACTCCAACTGTCACCAAGACCCTGCTAAATACCACAGGACACTGAGGCATGAAATAATAAAAACCAGTAATGATGTTCCTGATCAACCACAAATAGGAAATAATAGTGATTATACAGATCCATGTCTGCATATAGAGAAGCATCCTGAGGGTGGCAAGACCGCTGATGAAACGTGCCAGCCACCCGGTCTGGAAGATGCTTTGACCACAGACATTTCAATTTATACAAATCCAGTAGATGAGACTGCTCGAGTAAGTTCCCATGTAGGATGTTGCCTACACGGTGCCTTTCTTCCTTGTTCAGTGTCATCATCCAGTTAGAGATCTTGGGCAGCTGTCTCCTCAACTATAAAAATCCACTTAACTCTGCTCTCAGAGTGACAGTGCAGCAGAATGCATAAGCTGATTGGTTAGTTACGGTTTAAATCAACATCCATGCCCAAAAATCCAGACTAGAGTTACAGGGAAGTCACTCCCATATGGAAGCTTCAGCAGGGCTCCACGCAGGGAACTGCAGATACTCGTCAGATCACAGAACCACCTCAACAGGAGGACGGACATGTCCTCCCTCTCAGCAGGCAGCATCACGGGTAACTGCAAATTCTGGCCCTTGAAATTCTGTCATGCAGCTCTGACTTTGCCAGCCCCATGCTCAGCTCAGGGTGTAATCAGGATTAGAAGACGACAGACTGTAAAACTCATCTAAAGCTTCTAGTTGCTCTTCTGAAAAGCAAAGCAAACCAAAACAAGGAGCCTTTCATTTACAGCTGTCCTGGCTTGAAAACATGCTGAACTAGTCAGAGCAGAAAAATCCATTTAAGTTTGGATACCAACAGTTATTCGGTATTTTTTAAAACTCCACACTCATCTTGTTAATAACTTCTGATAATGCTGAAATTATACATTAAATATATGGAATAAGTGGATTCGAGAGTTAATTGGACTGTTACAAAATCCATCACAAGGAAGTTAACCTAGAAGACAAAATGGTACTTACCAGATATTTACAGATGCCAGTCTGGAGAATGTCGAAACACTGACTTTGTGAAGGTATAGTGGACAAGCTGTGACAGATCATCTGTTTTAATAAAACAAAGTTGTATTTCAGTACTCTAAATGCAACCACCAATCATTCCCTGTGGAGTCATACTCTGCTGACAGACCTAAATACAAAGTACCTATAGGGACACAGCAGCTTTGTCTCAAAAGTACTGATGCTTTACAGTCTGTAAGAGTAACACTGTCAGTGTTTAGAGAGATGATGAACTGTTCAGTGTTTAGAGAGACGATGGCCTACCCCATTAGGTTTTTTTGGTAGAGGCTTTCTTCATTTTACCTGTGTGATGGAAATGAAAAGCCAAAAATATTCTACAGCTACAGTACCACACTGGGCCTCCACATACCTCTCGTGGGAGCTGAAGAATTTCAGAAAACAGCTTTACAGGTAACTGTGTCAAGCATGAACCAGAGGAATCACAGTGAAACAGGACAGAAAAATAACAAAGAAGAAAGTAGCAAAGATCCATTTCCAACTTACTTTACATTGCCAAAAATAACATGTTCAAAGATCATACAAAATGTAGTACTACAGAGGGAAATCGTGCTTTATGAACTGCCAAAAACTTTCTGGTTCTTATATAATCAGGCACTAGCAAACTGTATTGGCTGCCTTGAGGCATGATGGAAAGAGATAGAAAAAAAAACAAACCCAAAAACCTGAAGACTCAGATCTTCTTTTTTTTTTTTAGTAAAAACCATAGGGGGGGGGGGGGGGGGGGGGAAGAGTTGACCAAGACCCCATGAAATGCTATATGGCTTCTGGATCTGGATCAGATAAAGAAACTAGAGCCCTAGCTGATTGGCTAGGAAGCTGTACTACAATCCTCAGTGGATGGCTTTCTCTGTTCCTCTTTTCCTTCCCTTTTATTCCAATAATTTGCAATCTAGAGAGCTTGGATGACCTCCCTCTGTTTACATTCACTGCTTATCCCACCTGAGCATCAGCTGAAGCCTCCGGAAAGCAACATGCACAGCATGCCCGCATTATGAGACCACTAGCAATTGTGACATCCTGCTAACGACAAGCAAGATGGAAGAACCAATCCATGAGGAATGAAGTCTTCTATTTGTGTTTAAGGGAATCGGAAAGAGAACAGCAAGATCAGGCGTTTGAGGGAGGGAATAATTTATGTCCCTGAGTCTTACAAATATCTCAACTAAGTAAAAACCATTTCTCTAAGATAACCTTGATGCCTGAAGAAAGAGCTTAAGAACACTTTCACGGAACGATCTGGCTTGAGGGACTAAATTCTGTGATAGTGTCCTGGTTTTGAGACTTAACTGGAATTGGGGCAGGTCAAGACACCTAAACAAGAGATAATGACAAAACAGAAAACATCACCCATGTTGTGTCAAACATAACAGTCCACAACATTTCCAGCTGAAGAAAGACTCCAAGGAAAGGAGAGGTTAGCTCAAGATCCTGTGGTATGAAAGCTCAATCCTAAAGTGATGCGGATACCATTGGTGGTTTAACTGGGAATGGCCAAGCAGTATCGTTTGTGGTGATACAACAGCGTACTCAGCTTCTTTTCCACATTATATGCCACATGTGCTTTTGGGCCTGCTTAAGTTGGCCAAATCCAGGAGATCATTAACACATCTGCTTGTCTGAACATAATACTATCATGACATCGCTCATGTTAATAGGCATTGCAGGTATAACCATGCCAATACTCAGTTTGACTAGTAGGGCTATTTAAAAGACTATTTTACAGATACTCCTGCAATGAATATCCTTATTTTTGATACTGTACATTTATTAATGAAATATTATTAAAACTGTGCATTCAATCTTAGATACGGTAGTGCTTCCGTTCACTGTGATTTGAAAATGATAAAGTATTAAGTCCTTTGTAATATTCCCCAGAAACACACTCCAAACACCTACGTATTAGCGGTGTCAAGGAATAAAATCAGGCTGAGACAGCGGTTACTCCTGGGGATTGTCATGTCAAAGACAAACTCTGACGCCAATCTGACCTAGTATTTTAACGAGTAACACTTACACAAAAGGTAAAGCTACATTGATGAAATCTGTCGACTGGCAGCTCAAAGTTGAGAAACCCTGCCAAGACAGGAGGACTGGACTAACCTGTAGAAAAGATCACATGGGTTTGATGAATAAAAGATATAGAAAAACTTCAGTGAAAGAGAAGTGGCAGGTCATGTGCTTGGAGACTAATAAAAATTTCTGCATGCAACTAGGAGTTTTAACAGTTGGAAATGAGGAGAAAATTCTGTGCATAACAACTGACCACAAGGTGATTGTAATGCAACCATGAAACAGGCAAACGTCACTTTAGGATGAAAAAATAATCACAATGGAAGTGATGAGACCGTATTGATCGCCTGTTCCAATACTGTTACCCAAAAAGCAGATTTGTGCCTGGCGTGCAATAAACCAACCTTGACACACTCAGAAGAGATACTGTATTTACTGAGGCCTGGGTACCTGGTGGGCTTTTCCACAAATCAAGCACACCAACAGTAGGTTTTCATGCTCCTTTTATACATAAAAATTGGAAGTTAGTATTTTTCCATAACACGCCTATTAGATACTGATTGGTTAGCTACTAACATACAATTATAATATGGCTTACCTAATGCTTCTAATACTGCGCATGCTCAGGGGAAGGGTCTTAACCTGGGCAGGGGTCTTTTTGACCTGTGTGTGTATTTTTTAGTATTATAATGAAGGTAGTTCACTTTCAGGACACTCAAACGTTGGTTTCATTGCCAAGTGAACTGATCAATTATTCACTTTGTCAGGTTGTCAGATAACTCATTCTCAACACAATTCTATACATTGTCTTTATGGCTCAGGATGTTCTCAATATTTTCTAAGGTATGGAGAACAAAGCCTATTCTTTATAAATTTCAATGTCTCACCTGACCAATCTTATGATTATCCCCAGGTGTGCACTAACTATAGCTACTAGCATAATCCTTAACCATGAAATTTAGTAAATATGAAGTATACTTTATCAATACTACTCTATAAGACCCTACTTAAGACTATTTCTGACATACTGTGCAAAGCAAGAGTTACTCATTTTCAGGAAAGGTAAATTCAAACTGAATGGGCATAGAAAAATTGCACAAAAAACCCACAGATCCTGTCTTACACATGTCAACAGAAAGTTGACAGCCTCAGCTGGAAAAATTTACAAATACAACAGACAGGTGAAAACCACTGCAGGAAAATAACCATAACCATCAGCATAACTGGCTGGGACTGCAGGTGAGACAGAAATCAGGAAGGATGATTATGAAAGGGGAAACAAATGCAGGAGACATTTGTTGCTCATAGTACAGAGCTCAGACAGTTTACAAATGAGGTATGCCATATGCTTGTGAGCACATCACACCAGACACAGTATGCTAGAGAGATCCCCTTTAATTCAGTACATACTCACAAGAGATCAACAGATCGAAGGCCTTGAAAGCAAATCCACCAGGCCCACCCAGCAAACTAAGGTTTCTACATTAATAAAACCATTATTATTTCACCCTTAGGACTATGACCCTAGAATAGGCCACCAGTCTACTGAGGTTCTCCCTGAGATGACAAGTTGTAGGAGCATTTTTAACAGGTACAATTCACCAACATTCAGACTCTTTCAGAATTGGCAAGCGAAATGGGCATCATACCACTGGAGAGCAGCACACTTGCTAGGAAGGGTCGTGGTAAAGTGCATTGGCACGTCAGTTTTTCAACCTTTTAGATCTTCCTGACCCTCAAAATAGCACAACCATTCCCCCCCATCCCATCCTGTTTTCCTACGATTAAGTGGGAGTGGCAATCCTTTTCAATTCCATAAATTAAATCCTGCTTGAAATGGGTTTCATAACAAATGCCTGTTATAAAGTGAAACTGAAACGTTATTAGACATGGAAATGAAAAGCAAAGAAAACTTAATTATCACGTGAAAATTAGTATTTTTCCTTACAATTTATTTTCCTTAGGCAAGAGTTTGCATGATGTTTAATTTCCATAATAAAATGTCACAGCTGATGCATTATTTTACATTTGATTAGTATTTATCACATTTTTGGCGCATTCATAGATTGGTTTTGGACCAAAGCCAGAGTAGTTTTCTTTCAGAGTATTAGTGAAGTGAATGGACAGAGAAACAGCATTTCTGATTGTAGGGGAGTTATATCATTTTGAGACAAGTTATTTCATAGCAGGTTTGGTTTAGGTTTAGAGGTTGGGGTTTTTTTTTTAATTTTTTATTGTGTTTCAATGTCCACTTGAATAAAGTAAACCAAAGAAAGCATTCTCTTAAATACAAGGATTATCTGTTAGTATTGTGCAGCAAATACTACAGGCTCTGTAATCCACTGGCATTTTTTCAAAACCAAGCTTTATTGCTTAGACAAGCCCAACTACCCATCTTACTCATGAGCCACACAACTACAAACAAGAGTAGCCAGCTGAAATGGGAAGGAGGGGGGTGGTGGTGGTAAAGCACTCCCTGGGTTTTTTGGAGATCCTGACACAGACACAATGGAGTATTTTACTCTAGTCTTCAACTGGATGACTTAAAAGCATTTTTGCTGCTGACAGCCAACATACCTAACTCTTAATCCAATCTGAAACAGACTTCTCATAGCTCATGAGAAGCTCATACAACCAGAGGAATCCATCAGTGTAATACTGCTTATGTGTAAGATGCTCTCAACTCCAAAAGGTGGAGCTCGGACGACCTGAGGAAGTCCAGTCTCAACCTAAGCCCTCACAGCAACAGGAACACACATAAATGGTGAACTGAGAGTAACGTTTTGTTCATTATTTCACTGTTCCCACTCCCTAAATCACTCAGTGCTTCCCATGTGATAAAAAGCCTCAAGGGAAATATCGTATCAGTAACTCTCCAGGGAAAATCTGCATATTATTTGAAGCTTAATCATGCTGCAAAGTACTCTTTTCCAAAGAAAAATACTCACCTTCCTCTGAAGACACACACAAGTGTGAGCAGAGAGGAACTAAGCAAGCAGGAAAGAAAATGGATCAAGTATTTTAGCGAGCCACTCTGTGGAGTCAGACCAAAGATAGTTCAGACTCCAAGAGAAGTGATTTTATTAAAAAAGAAAGTTGGCACACAGCAGACACTATATCCTAAGGTGAACTTTAAAATACATTTTTCAATTCACATCGACATCCACCTCAAACACAGGTAACTAAAATGTAACAGGCTGTTCTGCCGTCAATTCCCAAGCCCTTGTGAAATGACTATTTCGAGCGGGACTCTATCCAGTATAACATGTTACTGTAGAGCGTAGAAAACGAGAAGTTTTCAGGTGATGGGGCAGGCAATGAAGCTTGCCGTCTGAAGCCTGGCCAGCTTCCCCCGAAGCACCCTAGCTTATCAGACAGTGTACTCCCTTGACAGGTGCCGCTTCTTTTTCTGAAATAAATTGATTTGACAGGGCAATATTAACAGTGCCCTGAGTTGTTGAGAAAGCTGCGTACAACAAGAGATCTTTGTTCATCTGCCTTGGCTAAGCTCACAGGGGCGGATGTGAAAGGTATTCCTGATTCAGTGACTCCAGAAAAAAAGAAAAAACGAACACCAAATCTTCACATGAAACTCACACACCACTGCAATAAACCAAAACAAAACCTAGGTTAAAAAAAGAAAAAGCTAAAAAGAAGGAACAGAGTCTGTAGGAGAACATTACATAGGCGGGTAACGGGACAAAACCACTACAGGGCTAATTTTACATTCAGGATAGCAAAACGGGAACATGTATTGTGTCCCGCATCTTGATAGAGTACGTATTTGCAAAGACTTAGAAGGATTATGAAACACAGTTAATGTCCAACTGCTGGCTCAGAAACAGGGTAACCGCAGCATCCAAACTCACCTTGCATGCAGTCTGATGTTAAACCTGTCTTAAGAGGTAACTAAACCAAGTGAAGTTATCTTTATTGGCCACTGGACACAAATACATGTGTGGCCGTCACCACTGCTCACCTCCTGTGCAACAATTTGATCACGTGTTTAAATCTGGGTACCAGCAAGATTTGGTGCCAGGAGACAGAGAACTATAGGCTAGATGACTAAGTGACAGGCATTTCTAGAAATACTACTCTTGTCAGCAAACCCAGGTTTTATGCCCAACAGCTAATGTGCTATCCAGAAGTAGGTGAAGCTATACCTGAAAAACGGCACAGGTCTGATTCTCTTTTCAGAGCCATCTTGCTAGCAAAATTCAAAGAAAGGACACCACAAAATAGCTTTGCTACCCAAGGAGCTTTTCTTTTATCCCCTTGCGGCCATAATAAGCCCTTCTTTCACAGCTTCCTCACAGCTATAAAACGGCAGCACAGTTGATTCCTCCTCCTCGTGGATGCCTCCCCGTCAGACCACATGCAGGACAAAGGAACATCTGATGTACAGGTCTCCAAATACACATGCCTGACCCTTCCCCTAACAAAAAGGCCTGAAAACACACAAAACCATACACTTTGGAAGCTAGCTCTTGTCCCACAATGCCTGTCTATTTGAGCAAATATAGGTGTCACAAGCCAGAATGTGAATATAGAGCACAATGCACAGTAACTGTAGAGATATTAATTCACATTAGTTACAGTATTATGTGAGCTCCCAGCTATAAAATGTCACAAGATATGCTGCAAGTATATGATGCAGGTACAGTGGAGCACTGGCCTGAAAAATCAAGTTTGTGTTTCAGTGTTTGATTTTTTTTTGATTGGTTTTGGGGTTTTGGTGGGGGGTTTTTGTTTGGTTTTGTGTATTGGTGTGGGGTAGGGTTTTTTTACATTTTAAGGTTTATATCTTAAGAAAATTATGGAAGAGACCTTTGAAAAAGAGCTTTATTCATTTTAGGAGGACTTAAATTTGTATAATTTCTTTTGTTTCTTTGGAATTTGCATTACTTTTCAAGAAAAAAAATATTTTAATTTCTAAACATTAAACTTGGATATGATATAGTGCTACAAAACACTAACAGTCTTACACAGAAATTTTTTATCCTCCTTAAAGAGGGTAAAAATTATACCATACTTCTAGTTCAGAAGGGTCACTATTTACCCTCAGCTGCCTCTAACCTGGAAATCTCAGTAAAGACAAGTTGAAATCTTACAGGAATCTTCAACTCAAAATCTACATTTTAAAAGTTCAGTGGTTTTTTGAAGTGTTAATCTCTGCTTGAAGTTAACCTACAGTGCTGCAACACCACCTTTTACTTCACGACAAACTTTCTTGCAGGACTTTTAATTTACATGCACTGACTTGCTATCGTTATTGATTTGTCATAATTTTTCATAGCATTATCAGTGCAGATATAGCCTTGCTCTCTCCGTTTCACTTGTAAGACTTCTCTGGTTTTGACATACATTATTATGTTATATTACACACATCAAGGTTTTTGAATTCAAGACTGCTTTTAAAAGCAGCTGACCTTCTCCAGTGTTTGCTCTTAAACTTTTTAAATGTTTTGTTATTTTGTTTCTTCAAGTCAGCTATGTGCTCAATATAACTCTCCAGTCTTGACTTACAAGCAGAACTTTCAAATTATCATTTGCTTTCCCCCTCCAAGATGTTTAAGCGTCACAAACATCAAATATTACAACAGAAATTATCATATATACACGGTTACCTTGTTAAACTGTTCATTTCTGTTGGCACTATTTCATTCGATACTGGCAGAGCAATTCAATTACAGGGGAGTGAACAATATTACCGACAAACACTACAGGCACAGTTACAATGAGCAAAGACTGAAGCCTCTTCCCTAAGGCTGCAACCATTTATTCTGGAGCCCCATCTATTTCAGCTACAGGGGTGTGATTTTAAATAATTGGCTTTAATAAGGCAGAAGTCTTTTTAAGTAGAAGTTGCTCCAGAAAAGGAACCAAGGTTTCCACATTTAACGTATCTTTTAGACAAAATATAAAGACTAACCTCCACAGCTACAGAAATAGCTTTTAAAGGGACACTTTTCTTAGGTACTGCTCCTTAAGTGAAAAATCACCATTACCTAAAAGCTTCCACAAAAACCACCCCCAGGGTTTCAGATTTCCCCTATACCAATTACTCTCTAGACAAAAGAAAAAAGTTATGAACAGTATCCATCTCAAAACAGTTTAGTTATAAAACACTTTAAAGCATTAATTCCTATCAGAAGTGCATTTGTTTGGCCTTTTTCACCAATTACGGTTAGCCACATGCTACCAAGTGCCCTAGTTATATTAACACCCCAGATGTCCAAACTGCCACTTGAAAATGCCTTGCGTTACTCCTTCACACAACCTGCTTTCTCCAGAGGCACACCTTTTCTTCTTCCACATCTCTGGCATGCATACGTTACACATTACATTCCCTCTCACAGTTCACTGCCATTAGAAATTCATACCACTCACTGCACAGTACAGCTAGCTAGCAACAGAAAGCTGGGACTGCCTTCCTCTGGATTTGAAAACAAAGTTGAGCAGCGAGCAGTAAAGTCAATAGGCCATGGCCTCCTACAGATTCACGCCCGGAACCCTTCACCCCTTGCCCTTCTGTGTCTTCAGCTCTGCAACTCTAGCTGCTCCTGCCTCACAACCACCTGGCACCCCTGTGGGCCAAGCGACAGCAGAAACCGAGCTATAAACTGCCCAGGGCTAATCTAGAGCTTTTTCTCTTCCTCCTGCTTATTTTCATAAAACTTATGGGCAACTAGTATTTGCAAGTTTGTTCTCTTAGCAGTGAGCCAAAAGCTAGCCAATGGTTTAGACAAAACTAGTGGTGGAAGAGAAGAAAAATGAATGAACTAATAAGAATCTGATCGGTAGTCTCATTTATTCACAGGAAACCAGGCTGTCAATTCTTAATTCCACCAGTTCCTTATTTTCATCCACAACAGAGTATTTTTTCCATTATGAACACACTCTGAATTACAACTACACAATGAGAACTCTTTTAAATGAACAATTCTCAACATAGAGGCCTGAATGCTGCCTGCTCTGAAGCCAACAGAGGGCTGTTCTCACTTACTAGGTATTTTAAATTACTACAAATATTTTGCTTAACACTACAGCATCACCATAAACCTCCTTATCCAGCAAGAGAAAGCATGAAAGATCCAGCATTCAGAAGCTGTGCCACTCCACTCAGTTCCACCAAAAGCGTAACTAATTCAAGCTGTGTTTTATTATTTCCTGTAGCACTTCATTCAAATAATTTTGCATCACAGCTAAAAATATTTTTTGATTTTGAAATTGTGTCACACCTTGAACTATGTGCACTTGGAAGAAAGCGGTCTCCAAACCTATGTCCCTCAAACTCAGTGCACATAGAGCCATCATATCATACTGTCTTTCAAGACATCCTAGAAGAGCCTCCCAATTTGCTGGCAGTTTTCTTCTCCCCAGAAGTTGCAGCTCTGGGTTAGAGAAGGGCTTGTTGCTGTTTGGTTTATTTTCTTTGGAGAGGAGAGTAGCTTGTTCAATACCTGGTGGAGACTACTTGCTCTACAAAAAGTATTCCTGTGCAACTTCTGGCAAATTTTGAACTGAAAGGTTTTTCCCAAGCCAGGATTTCCCCCCCCCGCCCCACCTCATTTTTTAAAAAATGGTCCAGCCTCCAAATCCAAGTTTTTATGGACTACATTCCCCAGAATGTTTTCTTTACAAACTGAACACAAGACAGAGTCTGGATCAACATCTTCGAGGTTGAAGAACAGTACTCAACAAGGAAAAGAGGAAGCCCCTAAAACTTACCGAACACAGCACCATATTAGATACTTAAACACAAAGAGTCATCTAAGTCTAACTTCTGATTTTTTTTGAAGTGGTAACTTCAGCATAGTTTTGTTTATATATCACTGTATCTAAGATTGCTGATGAAATCAAAAGCAGTCAAGTGAAAAATGAATGGAATCCTGTGATTCATAAAAGGAAGCGTTGCCTTAATACTGATCTTGTCTTCGTAAAAACAGAGAGATTTGGAACACAAACAGTGTATCCCAGAGACCATTATTACCAGATCAGAGGCAAGAGGAAAGAATATCTTTATTTTTCTCTAGTAGGAAAGAAAACTACTGAAGAGGTGCCCCTACTTTTCTGACCACAAATTCCATGGAAAAATAAGAGCCGTTCTGGGGAGAACACCCTGAACGGCATTGTCCTTCTGGAAAGCATTTAATGGAAACAAATTTACTTCCAGATCATACATAACAACCTACCAAAGAAAAATCTCCCCATACTAGGAATTTCATTACGCTCTAAAAGCAAAAATAATTCTGAAGAGGTCTGTTGATAGTAAAACAGAAGTTCTGTATTTTCCAGATGAGAAATTTCAACAGAATCATTCAAGTTTGAAGGGACACACTCCACCCCACACCCCCCTCCCCTTTCAAGTTCCCTCTAGTCCAAACACTCCTGCTCAAGCTGAATCAGCTAAAGCAGGTCACCCAGCATTGTGTCCACTCTGGCTTTGAGTATCCCTGTAGATGTGAATGATAATGTCTCTAGGCTACTTATTCCAGTGTTTGACCACCCTCAATGTGAAAAGGTTCTCTTGTGTTTAGATGGGACTTCATGTGTTTTGATTTGTGCCGTCTTGTCCGGTCACTGAGCATTACTGAGAAGAGTCTGGCTCCATTCTCTTAGTTCCCTCCCACCAGGTATCTAGACACACTGATAAGATCCCCCCTGAGTCTTCTCTGACCAGGCTGAACAGTCCCAGATCTCCCAGCATCACCTCATACACGCCTCCCCTGTACCGGGGAGCCCAAAACTGTACTTCAGATGTGACCTCACCAGTTCTGAGTAGAGAAGAAAGAACACCTCTCCTGACTCGTGGCAACACTCCTCCTCGTGCAGCCCAGAACGCTGCTGGGCATTTTTTTTTTGCCACGAGGGTGCATTACTCACTCATGGGCAGCTTATTATCTACCTCAAGGTCCTTCTCTGCAGAGCTGCTTTCCTGCTGCCCAGCCTCCCGCATTTACTGGTGCCTCAGGTTAATCCTCCCCAGGTGCAGGAATCTGCATTTTCCTTTACTGAACTTCATGAGGTTCCTCTGCTCAGTTCTCCAGCCTGTCCCTACCCCTCCAAATGGCAGCACAACTGTCTCCTCTATCTCCCAATCCTCCCAGTTTTGTACCATCTGCAAACTTGCTGAGGGTGCACTCGGTCTTATTGTCCAGGTCATTAACAAAGGTTAGAAAATAATGGCCCCACTACAGATCCCTGGGGAACACCACTACTGAATTGCCTCCAACTGATCACAACCCTCTGGCCTGGCTGTTCAGGTAGTTTTCAACTCACTCTGTCTATTTATCTAAACCATTCTTTGTCAACATGTTGAGAAGAACGTTATGGGATACAGCATCAAAAACCTTACTCAAGTCATGATAAACTGCTCTCCCCCTCACCCACCAAGCTACTTATCTTGTTGCAGAAGGCTAATGAATTGGTTGAGCACAATTTGCAATTTATAAATCCTTGCTGACTATCCCTGATCACTTTTTAGGTGTATCTGATATAACCCAGTTCACTAAAAGCTTTCTCTCCACAATCACTAACATGCTTATGAGGAAAAGCCTTCAATCTCCCTCTCAAGCTGTGTTATAAGCGGCAGGCCAGAACTTCCTTTGGTTAAGAGTCTACACAATAAAGTGGGTCTAGAAAGTCTCATCATTCTTCACACAGGTTTTTGATGCATGGCATTTTTATTCATATTCATTCTCTTTAGTCTCCAGAAAAGACTCGAGGCTGACACATAACTGCAGAAGCAATGCAATGCTCCATAAGATGTTTAAATCCTCCTTCATTACTAACCAAGGATATCCAGCTCTTTGCTTAATGACTGCCACCCACTTCTGTGAACCTGAGAGAGCACCTTGTATCTTTCCCAAGAAAAGGTACTTTAGCAAAAGGAAGTCTCAAGTTCCTGAAAATATTGACTCTCCTTGATGGCACCATAACACTGAAAAGCTTGTGGTAGAAGTAAATTAGAACTTGCAACCAGGAACCAAAGCCACAGATAAGCTATCTACAATCAAACTATTTCACTGTCCCTAATTTTCAATTACATTTTTCTCACAGTCCTATTTCTTAGCCAACTTTGATAGACTCGTGAAAGAGAAGTAAAAAGAAGATGACGACATAAGAAGTGACACTGGCTGGCTGGACAGTCCCACAGTGTGGTGGTCAATGGAGCTAAATCCAGCTGGCGGCCAATCACAAGTGGTGTTCCTCAGGGCTTGGTGTTGGGACCATTTCTGTTCAACATCTTTATTGAAGACCTTGATAAGGACATAGAGCATATCATCAGTAAGTTCGCAGATGACACCAACTTAAGCGGGAATGTCGATCGGCATGAAGATAGGGAGGCTCTACAGAGAGACTTGCATAGATTGGATCTGTGGGCCAACGTTAATGGGATGGGCTTCAACAGGGACAAGTGTCAGGTCCTGCACTTGGGCCACAACAACCCCCTGCATGGCTACAGGCTTGGGGAGGTGTGGCTGGAGAGCTGTCTGGAAGAAAAGGATCTGGGGGTTCTAACTGACAAACAGCTGAACATGAGCCAGCAGTGTGCCCGGGTGGCCAAGAAAGCCAATGGCATCCTGGCTTGTATTAGAAAGAGAGTGACCAGCAGAAGGAGGGAGGTGACAGTCCCCCTGTACTCTGCACTGGTGAGGCCACACCTGGAGTATTGTGTCCAGTTCTGGGCACCTCAATACGAGAGAGATATCGAGGTGCTGGAGAGAGTGCAGAGGAGGGCAACGAAGCTGGTGAAGCACTTGGAGAACAGATCCTGTGAGGAGAGATTGAGGGAGCTGGGACTGTTCAGTTTGAGGAGGATAAAGCTGAGGGGAGACCTCATCACTCTACAGCTACCTGAAAGGACACTGCGGAGAGGTTGGTGCTGGTCTCTTCTCACAGGTAATTAGTGACAGAACAAGGAGGAACGGCTTTAAACTGCAGCAGGGGAGGTTCAGACTGGACATTAGGAAATAAATTTTCACAGGAAGAGTGGTCAGACAGTGGAACAGGCTGCCCAGAGAGGGGCTGGAGTCACCATCCCTGGAGGTGTTTGAGGGTTGTCTGGATGAGATGCTGGGGGATATGGTGCAGGGGAGAACTTTGTAGAGTAGGGCTGATGTTTAGACTCGATGATCCCAAGGGTCTTTTCCAACCTGAATGATTCTATGATCTAAAGATGTGTCAGTCATGGTACCAAACAACTTTGTTTAAAATACTTTTCCACACATAATAGCACACATTCAATATATGCCTCGGACTATCATTAGTTTCAGTAGATTATCATTTCAACTTTATGAACTAGAAGAGAAAAATGTACTGTATACTGGTTTCTTGAACCAAAAAGACTGCCATGAATAAATCTCACACAGCCCAGAATAAATCACACAGCTAAAACTTCTGTTAAACTCTTCTTTCTGCATTCATGACAGATTTCATAGATAATGTCAAATTGTCATGTCATTAAAACATTATTTCACACCTTAAAGTGGTTTCTGGTGAGCTAAGCAATAAAAAGAGTTAAGCCAGAATGAAGACCAATGCACCTGTTCTGAATAAAACCTGGTGGCTCAGATCCCTTTAGAACCAACAATAAAATTAAGCTTTCAGCTCTTATGATCTTTCAAGCAGGAACCAAATTCATAGTGAAGTTTCTAATCCCAGTAAATTTTGATTAAATAAGCATCAGAAGTTATTCTAAATAATCACCAATGCCAAGTTAATATTACTTCCAAGTTAAAATCTCATTTAATGCAAGTGCTTTTTAATTAACAGTGGAATTTACTCTCAAAAAAAAATTCTTTATAATTAGTATTTTTACAATTAATTTATTTTTGAAAGCCAAAACATATTGCTGGTCTTAATCTTATTAGTGCTTAAGAATTTTCCACCAGGCTTCTACCCATTTTTTCCATGAGTATTGTTTTGCATACTACATGTCTGAACATTCACCTTTAAAAGCAGCTTCCTTCAAAATATTATCTGATGGCTGTAGAAAAACATTGGCTGTTCAACAGCTATTATATTTTTCATTCTTTTTTCAGCTCAACTCACAACAAGATTTAGGCCTCCGCGGAAAGGGGACAGAGAGCACTCGGAGTTTGTATGCTGTCATTTAGAATTAGTGTTGATGTATTACCTCTGTCACAGCCCAGTGGTGTAAAAACTGGTCCAGATCAGTTAGGTAAAGACGGACAGGTGAAAGCTGTGTCTGGCTAATGTGTGGTTTTCCTCTAATGCCCTGGAGACTAGTCAACTCCTCTCTTGAAAACCCTAGAGGAAAAGAAGCAGTACAACAGTATCACAAGGCAAGCCAAGCACTGTTCTACTTCAACAGAGTCACTGATAAAAACTGTCTTTTAAATTGTGTCTACATAACTTTTTTTTTTGTAAAATGCTCTTGCTTGGTATTTTCAGTTAAGTATATCAAAATACAAATTCTGACTTCTGAAAGGAAACAAAAATATTTGAAAAAGCAACAAGCATACCCAGTTAACCTATAATGTGGCATAAAAAAGCAAACTGTAAAGAGGCCAATGTTATGCTGCTATTTTTAATGTATCTTTAAAAAAATAATAAAAAAAACAGGTATAATGCAAGACAGTTCACCATCTGTTCACAATAACTCAGTAACCTTCTAACATAACCTCAGCATTTAAAAAGTAAATTAAATAAATAGGCTATTTATTTCTAGACAGGTATTAGATGTTTTAGTAAAATGGGACTACTGCTTCAAAACAGTCACTTGGCTTTTGCTTTGTTTTTTCAGTTATCTCAGCACTCTCTTCACTGTTTTAGGAAAAAAAAGGTAATTTTTGAAAGCAAGGTAGTTCGAACATTATGAATGACTGAGGTGATGAAGAAAAACCAGGACAAGTTACTGGAAGATATTTCTCAGTAACATGATGTCATTTTAACCACTGTAATTTCCCAAAGTTGTATCACCACAGACTACAACTATTTTTATATCTGAGTGAGAATATAGTAGCAGAAGTAATTCTGCTCAGTTGTTGACCCTGGGCAACTCTCTTCGATATACTGTGATTACTTTATTCTGATGGAATGTTTTTAATAGCATAAGCACGTCCACAGGAAATCCCAGGTGCGCTCATTTATATTGTTATGAGCCAATAAAAGGCACTTAAATCTAGAAAAAAATTCTTGTTCATGTCATATGCTGAATTTAGGTTTTCCTTGTACCTTTCAAAAAAGTTTCTAGAATGAAGAACAAGTATGCAAATATGCAGCCCAAATTGCAAAATGTAAAACCAGGGTGTTAAAAATGAGACCAAGAGAAAGAAAAAAAAAAAAAGGGTATCTCATACCAAAAATATGTAACAAGATTAGAATTACTTCCAGGAAGTATTTACTACACCATTTATTCTAAATTAAACCCAGTAATTGACTATCAAAACAAATTTCATTTTGTTAATTCTGATTTATGACATGCACATGGATTACCTATAAGGGTTGAAAACAAGAAGCTGAAATAGTCCACATCATTCACTGAATTATCCTGCACTTGGCACTTCCAGCCTGCAAAGGATGATCTACACAAAACCAACAGCAGAGAGTTTATTAAAAAAACATGTAATTAAGAATTCACAACCTACCTGCACAATATTATCAGTTAGCATGACTAAATTCTTAATTTTAGCATTCCTGTTTCTAAGTGCTGCTGTTAGAATAGCATTTTAAATAGCTTCTAAACCAGAACTTGCTCTTTTCAAGACAAGTAATATTGAACTTTGTACCCATACATGGGCTTAGGTTGTTGATTAAATTACTGAGATAGCAACTCTTCATATATATCGGTATAACCTTTAGTATAGTGACGACAGCCAACACAGTAAATTAAATCAGTTTTATTCCCCTTATTTGCTAAAAGTCATTATATTATGAAGCTGGGTTGTATTTTTCATTATATCCAATACTTTTAATACAGCTCTTTACATGAACAACAGATCCCATTTAAAAGCAGTCTCAGCATCTATTTTAGAGTAGCTAAAGCTATTAAACACAGAACTAAATTAAAAACTTGCTTTGAGATGTAGAACATAGAAAGGAGCAATATGCAAAGACAGGAGCAAACCCATTATCAAAGCTGCCTGACACTTCCCTTTTTAGGGGCAAAAGAAGTGGAGCACCAGCCTACTTTTGTTTCTCAAATTATCAGCTGTACATGCTCATGGAAACCCAGAGCAGACACCAGTGACCACCAAATGGTCTTGCCTGTGTATTGTCGCAGAAGCAGGAGAAAGCCAGAAGCTGGGAACAAGTACATCTCACACATGCCTTCCTCAAAAGACTGCAGCTCAGACCTACATCACATTATGCAAAACACATATTATTCAAATTTACTTGTGTGCTGCTCTTGGCACTTGCACTGCGGACTATGGATCTTTGCTGTAAGAGATTGCTGCTTTCTGCTCTTACAATCTTGTGAAATTTCAGAGCTACTGAATGCAATTTTCCAAGCCAACTATCTGCCTCAGATCACTTTTTTCCTAATTTCTCTCCACTAACAGCCAAAATGGCTTAGCTCATGGATAACAAAATTCTGGAAAGCTTGTTTTGCAGAAAGTTTTTACAGCTCCACATTTTGGGAGCAAAAATATCAAATTTGGAATACCTTTGTGCCAGGCATATACATTTTGCCACCCCATGAGAATCCATCCACAATATTTCAGCATCCACAAAAATGACAGCTAGAATATGCACGTGTCTGGAGCTACTCAAAAAGGGAAAAAAGGAACCTCAGAATTTATTTAGATTAAAGAAAAAAATCAGGATTTAATCAGATTACCACACAGGACAATTAACGCTGGGGGGGTGTGTGTGTGTGTGTGTGTGTGTGTGCAGGGGAGATTACAAAAAAAAAAAATCACAGCTAGGTGAGAGAGAACAAAGAAAGGCTTTATTAAATAAAGCTCCCACTTCACACTGTATCCTTAATGGTAAATCCTTATTCACAGACATATTTCAGGTGACCTATCGACTCTTCAGTGCAGGCAGCTCTGCACGGTCCCTTCTAGTTCCTAGGAGGCCTTCGGTCCTCTGCTGAGGCCTGGCTCGCTGCTTCCTTTTCTTAACATGTGGGCTCTCGAGTCTCTCCATTCACTTGGCTGCCAACACCGAGTTCTCCAGGGACAAACCCCTTGGCCATGGCCTTGGCGATGGCCCAACGCAGAGGGACCATGAGTCAGACCTGAGATCACTCATACCAAAATAAGCACTGGGGAGCATGAAGATTCAGGAGAATTTAGGACTCACTGGACACAGAAATTCAAACTGTGATGCAATCACTGAGCAAAATGGTGGGAATACAAGGAGGTTGTTGGGAGAGATATATCAGATGACAAGCTGCAAAGGGAATGGGGGAAATGTGAAAATAAAAAAAAAAATCTTGGGCAGGAAGAGTGAAAACATGGAAACATCTTGTGATAAGCCCGAATTCAGGGAGTAGGGACCCGCATGACAAATAAACTATGATAGTATTTTTTCATGCAACAGTTAGCAGATGTGTCGAATTCCTCCCTAAGGCCAGAATTTTACATGAACTCTAGAAAAGACTGAACAAAAGCTCAGATTCACCACAGGCTAGCAAACACAAACTGCAGTAGGTTCAGGAGATCCCTGGACATGAAAAATTATTCTGAAGCTTACAGTTAAATATCTAGAATTTTTTCAAACACTTCAGCAGCTTTGTTTTTCTACCCACATTTGACTATATGCACACTCACAAAACAGGACAAGCATTTTAAGCATCCTAACAGTGTGCCAAGCTAAGTGCCACCAATGTGGACATAAGAGGAAGCAGAGAGAACCACTGCTGTTCTGCCCTGCGAAAACGGAGGCAGTATAAGGTACAAACCCTTGAAGAGCTATTAAATGGTTTTGAGACTCATTTACAAGCAGAGCTACACTGAAACACTCACATGTTAAACCAAGATCCCCAAATTCCGTTGCAGTTTACTCTTTTTGGAAAGTGAAAGCTATTACTTACATAAAAGAAGCCTCAATGTTAAAAGAGCATTAAGGTTAAAAATAATCTAGCATTCAATTTAGAAAGTGATAGAGAAAGTTGCCTGCAATCTTCAGCTTGGCCTCTTTGCGTGTATGCCTTAGAGTATGAAAATATTATGTGTCATTTTATCTAAAAAAACCCAAATCTATGCTTCATTCAAATCATAGATGAATGGATCAATCAGTATTATGCAATGAAGGATAACACAGCCTGACCTGTTCCTACCTTATTTATTGCATCATCTATAATGTGCACAGCATATGAGGCATGAGATGGTTAAAAAAAAAAGAAGAAAGAATTAGCTCACAAATTCAGGTAAATAGGTTTTAGGCATTATACTGGATCACTCTGCTACCTGTATCGCAGAGGTTCTACAAGATGCTAGATACTTTTTTGAAACTGGAGGACAGGAATTCAGTGGTAACACATTTCTCCAGGTATCATCAAACGAGGTATTCATTTACTTTTAGAACAGAAAAAAACCTACATTATTCATAGTGAGGGCTTCTCTCATCCCTTCTTTCTGCTAGTTATTGCTAGCCCTTCAATAGTTCAACAATGAGTAAAAGACTAAGAGAGCAGTAACAGAAGTGGAGTGATACTGCTTCATATATCTTAAAGAGCAGCACATAGACCCATCTGATCTTTACTGCTCCATTTGCACTTAACAGTTGCTTTCAAGATAGAAAACGCTAAGCATTCTGAAAAAACAGTGCCCAGATGTTTCATGCTGTATTCCTAAAGTCAGCAAGTACTTCTAGGTACGTATCTATGTCCATGTGTGTATGTCTACACCCTTCCCTCGCCTAGGTTCCTCATCTGTAAAGTGGGAAAAGTATCACCTCCTCATCTCCTACAGCTGTGAGAATACCTGAGCACCAGACAAAATTCCATGGGCAAGGGGAATCACTTTGTATTATGTCCCACTTGGAAAACAACAGACACAACATGGAGCTTCTACTGAAACAGTGACAATGCATAACATCATGTAAACACTCCTTCAGTGAGCATGATGCACTCAGTACAGAATGTAGGATGGAAAAGTAACATGAGATCATCTAATCAAAGACGAGATAAGGATCTCACAGATAGATCAAAACAAAGTAAGACCAAGACCCATGTCTAACAATAACAAACACAAGCAGAGCAGACTCACAGCATAGAAGTTTGTTTAAATACAAATCTAACAAGGTGTCAATGCCTTGATTACCTTAAAACTCAAATGTCTATATGTAGTTAAAGCTGCTCAATTTTGAGATTTGAGTTATAGTAAATTAGAAAGATAAAGAACACAGAACAAAAGAAATTTAATTCTAGAACATATGTTGATGTACTACACACACTACAAATTATTTTTTAAAAAAATCTTAGTTTAATATATTAAGACTACCATAGATAATTAAGAACTGTATGCACTTTAAAAATATATTTTCAAGATGCTTGTAAATTACACGTTAGACATTTAACTAAAAAAAAAAATTCTCATTTATAGGTGGAAGAGAGGTAATAAGCATATTATAACTGCCCTTTTTTGAATAAATTTTTACTGACAATAGGAACCTGTTATCAAATTGTATATGAGTGAGACCTCTCCAGTCATCTAGTCCAAACCCACATTAACTACGATGAATTACGTGTTGTAATTTCCATAAGGTTATCTGCTCTCCACGAGAGCCTCTCTACTGAGATTTAGAAATGCACCTTTAGGTAACCTGCTCTGCACACCAAATGGTATTAAAAGAAAAGCTGAATCTAATTAACTTAAAAATCACTGCTTCTCTTGCCATTAGCATAGCAAATATTTCTCAGTCACAGTAACCGTGCAATGCATTCTTTTTATCGCTTGCTGCTAACTTTTATTTTAACTCCAGACAGGCCTCACTACTTTTGTTCACACTACTGTTATTTTCAGGTTGGGCTGTATCACACAGTTGCAAAATTGAACAACTGCAGTTTGTGCACAAGTAGTTATTTCTCAACAACACACTATTATCTTTGTGCTGCCTGACCTAACTAGCTACCAGTTGATTTCTGGTTCAGGTTTAAGGTGTTGGTTTTGACTTACACAGTCATAAAGAGTCTTTGGGGAATTTAGAAGTCTCTGGTAGAAGAACTCTGATGAATCTTGCTATAGTCATTTTAGAAATTATCCTTCCACTTGTGCTCCTGTAAAATACACTGCTCAAACTCCAACTCAGACAGCAATGCATCTATCAAGCACAGCAACTTTTGCTTAGAATCTGGGTTGGGTTTTTGATTTTTTGTTGTGTTGTTCAGTAATAGAATTGAAGAAAGCATAAGGACTCAAAACCCCCTGAGTTCAGTCTTCCAAGTATTTTTAAAGTAAAACAAGAAAAAGCAAATGTAAGATTCACAGTTCTTTGGAGGCATTGATACTATCGCCCTTTTATTCAAAAATGCAAGGGTTACGGAACTCAAGAAGTGCAAAATCAAGGGTCTGGGTTTTCTGTTCAAGGAAACTAAAATCTGTTCCTTTCACCTTGCAGGAAAGTGCTTCCACCACCGTAACAGAGAATACTCCAGCACAGGGTGTTCCTGAAGCTCTACAGAACTGTTTAAACATCTGCAACAGACTAACCTGAGAAACCTAACTTAGACTGTGGTAGGTGATCCCGTTTTACATTTGTTTGATCAATCATTGATCACAGATTTAAACCAAGGCGTCCCACAACTGTTTCTTTAATTCTAGGTTAAAATAATTCTAAAAGGAGTTTTCCCCCAGTGTAGGCATGTACTTGTGCTACTGTAAAATATGTTCTTTTAAAACACTAAAAAGCCCTGTGCCAATATTTATCTCAGCTTTGGTACAGTTTATTCCTGTTTAGCTTTAATGAAAAATAATTTCTGTCAAATTGAAATGCAACTGCAATAAAGTATAAATTCAGGTTCCTGTATCAACTTAATCAAACCAGTTTTGTGTTACATTGTTAATGACTATCAGCACTCTCAGTTTCTATACCACCTCCTGAAGAAACAGAACAAGACTGTCACAAACTGTTGAAACAGTTTTAAAAGAAAAAAAATAATAGAATTGAATCTTTGAATACTTCAACCCTATACCCATCTCATCATTCACACCAACTTAGCTTCAGGTAGCACAGGTCCTGAACATAAACTGTGAGAGCAAGTGAAGAATTTTTATCTTCCTTTTCCTCTAACAGGTTATCATATGCATGCAATGGTTTGCTAGTGTGAGTTTTTTGTTTTAACTTTCACTAGGTCTTTTGAAGGATCAAGTGTTTCCATTTGAAGATGTGGCAAAATACAACAAACATCTTCAAGGAATTACCAAGGATTTGGGGAAAACTATGAACCCTATCTTAAGAAAACAACAATTTGAGTTATGCATTGTTAAAAGTAAGCCTGTCAGCTACTCACTTGTTCTATGGTTGCAAAGGCTGTCTGAAGAAAAGAACTGCTTCCACATTATAAGTGAGAGCACAAATCAGAAGAAATATTCACTAATGAGCAAATGTTTTTTACTGACTGGTGCAATTGTAAGTGCAGCAACATAATTCTTTTCCCCTTGGTTAGGAATATCAAACTACAAACACACACCTGGGGACAAATTTAGAGGGCCATGCCCTTAATCACAAGCTTAGCCTTCTCCTTCTCTCAAGACCTAGACCTTTACATAGCAAGGAAGAAGAAATTTGCTGACCAGATGTGGATGAAGGAATGAACCGTAACCCACGCCAGGATCTGATTCTCAAGAACTATGGATCCTTTCTGATCCTGCAGCAAGGAAAACAGATCTATCTTTTACCCTTCATTCTCACTGGCACCTGAGATGCCTTAAGCATTTTTGTTACCATTTTAATACTTCTTCCTTCATTTTTGTTTCCAAATTGAGGAGTGTGAAAATACAGCCAGAAAAAGCACTTCACAGTGGACACACACTATTGTTACATTTTCCTTAGCAACCCACTTATCATTACTATACCTTCCTATACATGTATGCTTTTTGACTTACTCTCCTGGGTGTATTGAGTTGACTTTCCATTTTATCATTTGTAATGACTCAAAAGTGTGTGGGGGGTGTGTTTGGGTGTTTTTTGTTTTGTTGTTTTTTTTAATAAGAGCTTATTTTTAGTAAAATTTTTATTTTATGTCTTCCTTTTTTTAAAAAAAATATACTGTTCTGAAATCTTTTCTACACTTCATTTGTATGAGAATTACTATATTCAATTGCTCTATCAGTGTTGTAATTCACAATAATTGGTTGCAATATACTATCCAGGTTCTCTCCAGCTTGCAAATACTTTGAGAATATAATGTTTTTCTTTTTCTTGTCTACAGTACTGCATTCAATAAGTCTTTATTGAAAGTAGTATACAGGCTCTTTGTTACTTACTTTTTGTATTCTCACTGAATTCTGAAAGATACACTGTCAAAGGCTGCAGATCACATAACTAGGATGACTAAATAAAAGTAGTATTTACTTAGAAAGGAAACATATATAGAAAACTTTAAACTCTATTATGATCCTAAACCATTTCTGGGTCACATATTTGGAAAGACAAAATTTTACACCTTACACCAAACACGTTAAAACGTCCATCTCAGTTCTTTCTAAACACCAGATAACTGAAAATAGTAGGAATCAACAAGCATGCCTGGCTGCTTGATAAAGATGGCAGCTGAGCTCCCTCATTACTGTCTGGAAAGCAACAGAATATTTTAAAGGCACTACCTCTTAAGGGAAGAGTCCATTTACAGCTATGGCAAGCAGAACGCAAGTTACCCCCAGAGTTATCTCAAACCTGTGAAGCCTAGGAACTGCCACACAATTTATGTCTCACTGGGAGAGAGCTCTCAACTTTTATTTATATGGTTCTCACCCTTCTCGTTTTCAACAGCAACAGAAACAACAACTCTTTGCGAGACCCCAGCAGGGAAAGAGCCCCACACGAATAAGAATGGCTGTTTGAAGCCATTGGAGATCTCATTGATGGACATTCTACTTCAAGAGAGAAATGCCATAAATTAACTCCCATTGTTTTTTATCTAGACAGTGAAATATTATCTGTCCAATTCTTTATTACAGTGAAATAATTTCCAGACACACGGTTCCAATGGATAAAAAGTTCTTAAAAAAATCATAACTATTAAGGCACATATATAAATTGAATTTATATAATTATGCTGAATAAAGGCACGTAAAGAAATTGCATTTATGTAATTACACCAAATAGGTTTTCCTTATTTTTACCTCAAGACATGTTAAGAGGAGACAGAGAACTTTTCCCATAAAGTCAGCAATCTAATTTCCTATGTTATATATTTGATCACAATCTCATAACCTGTGTTTCTTAATCCATATTTCATAGCATAGAATACATCACAGTAAATACTCAGATTATATATTAATCATTTTAAGAATCCTACCTTCTACAAAAAGGAAGGAGAAAAATGTGTTTGCAAGAACATCTGCCATTCAATCACCCCAAAGTCACTAAAAGTAGCAAACAAAAACACTAAGCCTAACAAATGGTGACAAACGGTGTTCCTCTGCAACTGTTATGGTACAGATTTTGGTTATGTAAACAGCAGACCTCCTTTCTATCAGACAAACAAGACAATCTACCATATACAAGAAGGTGAGTTTACAACATTTAATACATTTCCATATTTGACAGAAAGATTTGCCCCAAAGCCAGTCTTCCAAAGAAGTATTCATAATATAAGCATATGTTTCACTAGTCCTTTAAAAATTCTGAATAGCCCATCTGACCCACAAACGTAGAAAGCAGGCATAAAAGGATTACTCCAAAAATTCTTTCCAGCTCTACCAATAACACTGCTAAAGTTTATGACCTTAGTCCTTACTACACCATCAATAATTAATACATTTCTTCACTTCCTGGAGAGAGTTGTCTACTTGTCCATACCCATATCCTCACGGAATCAATCAGAACTCCACCACCAAGTTGAAGCTAACACTGGAATTTCAAACCAAAGGTCCAATCATGCCAAACATTACACGTTTCCACCCAACACTTAGAGCCTTCATCTTTAATTAGCAGAGAACTACTATTTATTTACCAGTTATTTCAATAAATCATTAAAAATAAACAGTGTCATTAATTCTTTTAGAAATGTGGCACGCTGCATCAAGACAAATGGTTCCTCTCAATATATCCAAGAACCATCTAAAGACCACAGAAAAATCTATCCAGTAGATACAATGCAGAGTCCTTCTACCATACTTCCTACAACTTTCCCTCTGTCTCTGTAAACTTAAGCACACTGGAGGCTTCAATCAAAAGGTCAGCTGGAGGAACTCCTTTTCTCCTAAGAAGTTGCTACCTCTCATTTCTCTCAGTCTGAAGTCACAGATTGTTCATTCACATTGCTCCACAACTTTCTTCACCTGTTTGTGTATGAACAGGAGTGGAAAGAACTATCTATACCCCAATACCCTGGTACGCTTCCATCCCTCTGAACCCTACCTGCTTAGATTTATTGAAGTTACTTACATCTCAAGTCCCATACAATAGGTACAAGGCAGACACCGGAGGAGAACTGCAGGGAAATTAAGCCAAGGCAACACCTACTGTCCCTCAGTTTCACCTGAAACTCACCAGCTGTAGCTAACCCAGTGACCCAGACAGCAGCAACATCTGTTCCTTCTCACAGACATCAACCAGTCTAAATCTGAACATGTTCATACCAGTATGCAGAATGGGGTGGCTGCATTTCAGCTTTCTTTTCAGAACAGTCCTCGGCCTATGTTAACTGGTAAAGCTTTAGTGAATATAGACCAAAAGCATGACAGGAACCAGCCTAATAATTTAACAGTATACCACTGTCCTAGGCTCAGAAATCTTCCCATTATATACAGAAATACTGTCAACATCATCTTCATTCTCAGCACACAGAGCCCACTGTGCCTCCCTTAATGGGCTCCTGCAGCCCATCTGGCTATTCATTTCACCATTGCAAAAATTAAGTAGAACTACCAAATGTCTTCAAAATTAATTTCTGATCAATAAGAATTTCTGAAAGTTAAGATGCAATAATTATAATTTCACGTTACCACCTGATAACATCACAGGGCTGTGGTTTAGGCCACCTGGATACCATAACTACCTACTTTTATAGTTTACACACACACAAAAAAAGCTGTGAGTTCCTTGAGTTTATAATGATTGTTCTGGGAGTAACAGTAAGTCTTATTATCATCCATATGTACCCTCATCAAATCCACTTTTAACGTAGCTTTTCCCTGGCAAGTATACATGGGTATGTATGTGCATTCTCACGCATGTAAATGTACATGCTCTGTCAGTCAAGAATAATGCGAAAATAAAGGCTTTTAAAGAAATTAAGAACAATTATCAAATACAACAGTGAGCTTCTGACGCTCCTGAATGCAATCTATTTAAAGCATGACAGATAAGCAGGTGGCATAGAAGAAAATAAATTTACAAAAACTCCCCCCTCACCAAACAAAACATGAATGTACTGGAAGAAAAACAGTGCCATCTACTGACAACATCTGTTTAACTCATAAATGATGTCTCCCCATGGCCTGATTTTGTATCAGTTTCTCTACGCAAAACTATCATAATCTAAAACTACAGAGAGCATCCCTTGAACCAGACTGTGGCACAGAACTGTGAAATCATACATTTTGTTATAGTACTATTAGTTTCAAAAAATTGCACGTTTAACTCCAAGCACCACAAGAGCTGTAAATGATTACCAGAAGTTATCTAGTCCTTTTACTTCCTTTGAGACTTTACATCTGCCATCCATGATATACTTTGGGCCAACCTGATTTTAAGTATCTCCAGTGAAGTATATTTATACCCTCTTCCTACACAGCCTATTCTAGTATGTATCTCTGCTTTTAGAAAATTTTGCTAGCACTCAAACCAAACGTTTTTCTGACGTTTAAGGTCTGTATTTCTAATCCTGCTAAAACTGTGTTCTCCCATTCCTTTTCAACAGCCTTTTACACATGGCTCCCCCTCATTCCCAGCCTTATTTGCCTAACAATGCCAATTTGTCAGTCATTCCCCATTATCACAATTTACAGACTATCGTTCTTTGTCTGGTGTCCTTTAAACTCAAACCAGTTTGCCCATACCGTTATCTAAAAGCAAGCCACAAAACTGGACACATTAATCCAGCTTGGCTTCTCTGATAAGAGATGCAAAATTAGTCCACGTACCCTGTGTTCAATGACAGCTTATGAAGCTCATGAAGTCCAGCTAAGGTTTGTATCTAGTAAACCTACTACTGTTTCCTTAACTGTACAACTTCTTTTTCAAGGAAAAAGATGTATCAGACTCTTCTGTTCTTAAGAAGTTAACATTATTGTTACTTATCTCCCTATCTTTGCATGCTTAAGTTGTCAAAGCAACTTTTTTTTTTTTTGGACACTATCCTCAGTCGCCATGATCATCTCTGACATCACCTTGTTTCTCAAATTCTTTAAGGCATCCTAGGATGAAGTTTTTAGCATGGAAGAAGTCTATGGTCACAATGAAAAAAAAAATTAATTTTTGACACAACAGATTTCACCTATATATTAAGAAGTTGAGCCACAGCTAAAAAATGTGTCATCAATAAGCCCTTTAAAATTGTGCAAGTTCAGTTGGCTATATAGGTAAGAATGTATTTTCATTACTGTTGCATCCACTTTGTCTATAAAAGACTTGTTTTAATTCCTCCAAAGACTTGCATTATTTTCAGATCTGTTTCTTAAGAAAACTGATCAAACCTCTGTTTTTAATATTGATTCCTACCCATGAAGTGGGAACAGCCTCATCAAACAACCCTCAAGAGTAGTATCTCTTTTTCAAGCTTCATGAGAACCTGCAGTCTTCCAGAAAGGAGGACTGTTAGGGCTTATCAATACAAGGAACTGCGCTAGTATCACTACATTTAGTACATTATTTTTCATCTAGTTATTTTAGACTGACTTCTTGGGTAGGTAACGCACAATCTTCGAATCCAACTTAGTTTAAAATATGTTCCAAATGCTATAAATGAAAACCAAATTACTTTCTTTGCATTTCTGAAAAATGAGATGTTGCTTCTCCTCCCAGCAAGCCTTCTGATCACTTCAATGGAGGAACAGCAGCCTCCCTCCCTGACTTCAGAGGCAAACTTACTCTCTTCCAAGCCAGGTTAAAATCAAAAATAGTGGATAATTTCTAACAAAACTCTTGCCTAGCAGCTATGATTTGGCTGTTTAATGTGACAATTACAGGAAAAGTGAGTTTCATCAATTTTAAAGAAAGCAGAACATGAAAATACACTTTTCCAAGGAAAACAACAGCCACTGGTGATGACATTCTGGGCAGAGCGTGCTCAATGCCTTACAGGTAGTTGATACAATTTCATTATCAAGCACTGGAGAAGTCCAGTCAGTGTAAAGTCAGAGTCGAAGTGAAAGGAGCGAAGTTTGATGGAAGCATTAACTTTCCTCATGCTGCCAGTTTTTGCAGGCTACATGACCTTTATTGTGGAAACCAGTGAAAGAGTGAAATGCCCACACTTGGGGTTTTTTTGGGTTGTGCTTTTTTGAGGTTTTTTTTTGTTTGTTTGTTTGGTTTGATTTTTTTTTCCTTTTCTCCCCTCTTAGGGCACAGTAACCCGCGCGTTGCCCGCCGTACCTCATGTGCAGTATCCCGATGAGGGTGGCGGCCAGCTCGGCGGACATCCTGCCCATGATGCAGCAGCGGCTGAGGCGGGCGAGCAGGGGCGCGGGCAGGCAGGGCAGGAAGTACACCAGCTGCACCAGCCGCCGCTGGGCCTCCGCCGGCAGCAGCACCAGGGTGCCATCTAGCGGGTCTGACGGCACACGGGCGGGGTCACCACGCGAGAACACACCGGCGGCCGAAGCGCCACCCCCACCCCCACCCCGGCCCCGCGCCCCCCCCCCCCCCGCGGCGGCCGCCGAACAAGCGGGCAGCCCCAGCACCCCCCGGGAGTCCTGCAGGGCCCCGCTCTAACTGCCCCTATGGAGCTGAGAGACAGAGGGCAACTGGGAAAAAGAGGGGGGGAAGAAAAGGAAAGGGGGGGAACACACAGAAAGGAAGGGAAATGGAGGGGGACACGACCCACAGAAGGAAAGGGGTGGGGGGGGACACGACCCACAAAAGGAAAAGGGAGGGGGGTGACACGAGGACAACACACAACACAAAAGAAAGGGGACACACACAAAAAAAAAGCAATACAAAGTGGATTTAACAAACAGCAAAGCTTCTAGTCTGTCTATCGGATTAAATTCCTGTTAACTTGAACTAAAGATTTTAATCTTTTCACTAGCCTTTAGGAAAGGACACACACAGTTCATTTTAACCTTCATTATATGGGACTCAACCAATCTCCACCCCTACCCCCCAAGTGACGGGCAAAATTCATTACACTGTAGCGTAAAAGTCTTACCATAAATCCGAGCAGCAGTGGCTTGTAAACTTTGTAATAATTCCTTGTTGGAACGAGAAGCAGCAGAATGAATGATATCAATCAGCTGATTGGAAAGCTCAGGGTTTCTCAAGCCAAGCAGAGCAAGTTGCTGAGGTAAACCAGCCAACCAACGAGACAAAACTTTACTTCGACTTCTACAGAAAGAGGGAAAATTAGTTGGG
Organism: Athene noctua; assembly: GCF_965140245.1. Lineage (NCBI taxonomy): Eukaryota > Metazoa > Chordata > Aves > Strigiformes > Strigidae > Athene > Athene noctua. The sequence continues at coordinate 67,284,822 of NC_134038.1, forward strand.
GGGGGACCAACAAACACTACAAACTTCCTCTTTCTGGTCTTGACTAAGTTGCTTTAATATCAGGCACAATTAAATTACAATAAACTGCAATACTGTGATTTGCTGAGACTATTTCACCAAAAGACCTGAGCACACTGATGTACTACTGCAGTTACATCAGAATTATTTATTTGATCTACAGGTTCCGCACTGCATATTTTCAACTCTTTTAGAAAGTATTTGTGTGGACAGATCATAAGCTGGCAAAGTTACATTTCCATTTATCAGTAGTTTTATCAGTTTGTATTTAATGAGTTATGAGTCAAGCTACAAAGCCATGAGACTACTACACCCTCAATACCGCCAAACCCCCCAATCAAGCTACTACTCCTTACACTGAACTTTCAAATTCAGTTCTACCTTTGCTGATGTCTTGCTTGTCAATTCAGATACCTCTTGGAGCAGAAAAAAAACTAGAACTGGTCAAACACAGCACTAACAACCTTATTAATAACGTATGTTGTGTCAGACACTCTTCCGCTGTCCATGCAGCCATTCGTCACAGGCGCCTGTCATGCTGGTAAGGCATGATTTGTTCTTACACACCTACTAGCTTGGTTCCTGATTACCTGCTTGTCCTTTATGTGTTCACGTATGAATTCCAAGCAAAGGACTGCCTGATTTTTCCAGGGACCAAACCAAGGCTCATCATTCCCCTAGATTCTCCTCAAGATGGGTTAATAAACAGCCTTTTCCAGTCATGCAGAACCTCCCGCAGTCATCATGGTTTTTCATGGGTGACAATGACCTCACTTTCATGAGATAACTTTTCAGCACCCTCAGGTACATCCCTGCCTATCTATCTGGCCCCTGGATTTCACTACATTCAGCTGATGTGATTCTCCACTTGCCAAATTTAAGGAGGCTTTTTACATAAGATCTTGCCTGTTCTGCTGGAATGTCTAGCTTTCTACTGACTCTACCCAGAGCCTCAAACAAGCACGACTGAGGTGTTTTGGCCAATTCAAACCTGAGTGGAAGGAATCTATAGCTTAGGTTGCCCCTGCAGATCTTACAATCTGGGCTTTCTTGAGCATAAAAAACTACAAGTGAAGTCAACTGAATAACATATCAAATAATCTTGCTCATAGATTACAATGCTTCCATGTATCTTCTGCTACAGCTGAGTATCTTTAAAAGTTACACTTTCTTTTTTCCCCACCACCTTAGTACACAGGCAACATATAGAAGGAGAAAGATCAGTCACAGGATTACGGTTTGCAACTGCTTGGTTGAACTTTAAATTTTAAAAAAGTCTGTCAGTCACCAAGTGCACCGATTTTTGTTTTGTACAAATACACCTCTTGCAGCTCCTACCGTACCCTCAGGTAATCCAGTTATTTTGGTTTATATCTCATTTCCTCTGCTCAGGTAATGCTTCTGAACTACATGCCACCAGAAAGTTTCTATTGGCAACGCTCCTGCTTTGTGTGACTGTCACGAATGATAACATGAAGTTTAGCTTCAAGAGAGCTCTGGGGAACTCTCTAGGCAGTCTCCCTCCAGTTTTACCACTCCTGCTGTTGTCACCTATGTACTGTATCCCACTGTACACACTCCTATACTTTTAAGTGAGATGCCATCTTTTATACCACATCCAGATTGCATTACCTGCCTTTTAAAGGTAATAGTCAAAGTTCTTACTATCTGTATTTTCACACACCAGTTCTCTCAAGTCTCTGGAATAAAATTTACCTAATCCTCCTCTTTTGCATTCGTTTGACAGCACTGAACTCACTTTTGTTTACAGCACTGGTGTTTTCATATCTGAGGACTCTGACCATCCCTTGTGTTTGACATGAATTACAATAATCTTTATTGAAAAATGTGACAAATTATTATTTATATTGAAGGACAAGCTGAATTCACCCTCATTTCAGACCCACTTCTTCCCTTATCCTATAGTATGATAGTTAAGAAGCTTTTGCTATTTTCATGTCCTATAAAAAAAAAAAAAAGATATTCAACCTGACATTTAGGAATTGCTATTTCTAAACACACTCATCAGAAAAAACAAGAATGAAAACAGTTGGCTTATCAATTCCTTTCTTCTCATTCCCTGTTAGTGCTGTTTACCATAAACATCCCCTAAAAGCTGGTGAGGAAACAGCAATAAAAAACTTGCACAAGCATAAGACAAATCTTCATTTGTACTTATGATTTGATTCTCCAGACCTCCTTCAACATTCCAATTAATTGGCCTGCTCATACCAAGAAACTTCAACTAATTGGGTTTTTTCTCTCCCTTAAACGTCTTTGATGCTGAGTTGTAAAACTTGACAACCTCCGTTACAGATCTGCTTTTATTTATCCACTCTAGCTCAAGCTAAAACAATCTTACAGACTAATCCTATCTTTTGTTGGCTACAATTTCTATGACACTCTAACTTATAAAATCAAGTATCATTTATAAACCAAAAGTATTTAATCAGATTACTACTAAAGTGATGACTGCATCAAAGAAGCTGCTGAGTATAAATCAAGTTCAAAGTAGGTCTCTGAAGCTGTCAACAAGAGTAGCATAACAATGACAAAAATCATCTGGCAAAATTCCTCACCAAAACCTTTTTTAAGGAAACCAAGTACCCATGGCATAAGAGAGAAGGGTCTTGCATAGAGAGGTTGTGTTAACAGTAGGAAGAGTCTGCAGAATATAGAACTGAAGCGGGTGAATTGGAAGTAGGCTCAGTAGAGGTCTCAAATCACTTGACATGCAAATGGTGGATGGGAATAAAATGTTTGCTTTCTCTTCCCACAGAAGTGGGTGCTGGAATCAAATGAAACTAAAAGGAGCCAGGATCAAAGAAATCAGAAGAAAGTTGGTTGTCAGACAGCTGACCATTGTCACTCCTCACCAGAGGATACTGCTGTTGCTCTTGCTTTAGACTGTTCCAAGGAATGACCATGAAAGTGCATGAAAGAGACATCCACTGAATGACACTAAACACACAGAAGCTCTGTGCACTGGGGAAGTACAGGCTCAAATGTCTGGAAGCTTAGAGTACTACGGAAAAGTAATTCTTGCCTTCTTCCTATAGCATCTCACATAGGTCAGTGCTGAAGGGAGGCTGCAAGGCTAAATAGCCTTTTAAGTGTCTACTAGTATATATATATGCATATACACACACGCTGTATATCCATATATACACACAATGAGTGTGCATGTAGCGATTAGGGGTGAAGAAAACTAACATCAAGACCAAAATATTAATTATGAACCTTGTAATAAATCAATCAAGTTTTCTTTCACAGGGCAATAGGCCAAAAGCTCCTACCCTGGATCAGATCCACCTAAAAAATAAACAACTTCACTTAAATGTCCTTGGAAAATGTTCCAGCATGAATTCTGCTCCTCTTAGACTGCTCTTAACAAACTCCTGAGGAAAAAAAAAAAAAAACAAACAACAAAAGCAAAACCAAAAACCACCACTAAAAAAATGAGGAAACCACTCACAAGAGCACTGAAGAAGCTATGACGTCAAACAGTGGAATAACATGAATGTTACCCAGAATCTACTGCACAGTCCACATCTTGAAGAAATGAAAAAACCCACTGTTTCTGAAAGAAATGGATCCGTACAGTGCACAAATGTTAAAATGCATTGTCTGACATAAGTGCACTTACCGATTTTGCAAAGAATTTTTGAGATTTGACTCTTCTGTTAACAAAAAAGGCACAATTCCATGTATAGAAGACGAAGAGGAACTGCAGGAAAAGTACTGCTATTTATGATTTCAAAAGATAGAAAGTTAAAGCTTTCTAGATATTTAGGTGATCACATGAAACTGGATGAGATGCTCAAGACTTCCAGGAAGTACAGAAAACAGTGGTTATGTAACCTTGGGGAAAGTATGAAAAAAGATCTCTCAGTCACCCCAGGTGAAAAGAGGGGAAAAATGGGATATTTCTAAGCCTTCTTCCTGTCTGTCTTTCAAGTTCCCTATACTTTTTATAATGTTCATAGGGTAGTGCTAGGTATTTCTGGCTGTAGATCTAATTACATGTACTCAGGCATTACCACAACATAAGATTTAACAAAGCAAAGGAGTTGCAGAAGAGAATTTCCCTAAAGCTTGACTCTGCTAGTGAATACCAGTACTACAGAAACAGGTATCATCGATATGATCTTATGTCCCTTTGCAGTTCTCAAATGAGGTAGGATTGATGCAGTCTGTGTTTAGGGATTTTATGTAGCTGGAACCAGATGACTTGGATGAAAAATACCTTCTGGAAAAGTTAAAACCTGGAGACGATTTGGACAAATCTTATGATGAAAAAGCATAATAACAGCAATACAGAGAATGTCCTCCTACTTGAAGCAAGTCAGGTTTCTAATAGATGCATGAAACTGGGAACCCAAGAGGACAAGAGCATTTTCTTAAATCTAGTCTCTTTTGAACAACACACCCAAAACAACAAAAGAATACTTTTCTTAAAGAAACAGCCAGTAACAATGAGCTTGCAGAAGCGTACTTCAAGTTAAATTTTAAATCATGAAGATACATCCAGTACTTACGCTAAGAAAAAGAGACAGCTAAACTAATACATATCTCAATCTCACAGAGAACCTCCAACTTTCAAATTGCAGCAACACAGTGCCGAAAGATTCAGAATGAAGTCTTATAACATGCACATACAAATTTAGTATTCTAACTTCTGAAATAAATACACTATGCTGAAATTAAAAAGAACATGCAAATAGGTTTTTACCTGATTCTTTGAGTCCTCAAATCTTCTTTTTGGTAAACTCTGCTAAAAAATTTCAAAAGCAACGTACGAACCGGAAAGAGGAGATTCCTTTGCTGGTATAGCGTATATACTGCTTTTATCAAGGGTTCTGTTGCCACTAGAAAGAAAATATATGAAAATCTGAAGTAGTGCTTCTTCATTTTCAGATTTTATACATACAGACATACACAGAAGAGCTATAATCTGTATCTGCAACTATCTACATTTAACTCCAGGTGGAGTGGAAGTACCAAAATGTTTTAAAACAACTACTGGATAGACTTCTAAACCATTGAAACACCTTCTTCTATAGCTGGTGACACAGCCACACAAAAGAACAGAAACAACATGCAAGTGAAAACTTCAGAATTTCTTGATGACACAGGTTGCAAGGTAGCTGAGAACCAATGAACTCCTGCTTTCCACAGCTATCTTCCACATCCTTTTCCTCTAATGCAGCAATTTCACACCATCTTCTCCTTTATTCCTCACCTATGCTCTTCCCCGAACCTCACTGTCACAGTGCCTTCAATTCTCTCCATACTATTCCTTTCTCCCTGCCATATATACCAGCCTTGTCAGCTCTCCATGTCTTTGAACCAGCTGGTTCCAAATCACATTCGCTAATTAACCAGAAAAATACATACTTCAGGATGCCACTGGCAAGTCACTGCAAAGACAACTGCTAAACTTCAGTGCAACTTTCCTTCTCTGAAGCTCTGCATTACCACCAGACATAAAACAATGTAGGAAAGTTCTATTCTTACGACTAAAACCAGCCCAGCAAGTGCAGAAGTCAAAGCAGACTGAGAAGCAAGACCATTTTCTTTGGAAACCAGATTAAACCACTGGATGCAGAAATTAACAAAGCATGGAAAAGTATCTGAATTCAGGCAGGACAGGCCTGGAAAGAATGGGGAAGCATCTGAAAACTTAAAGAGATATATGAAGGATATGAGACCTGACTGACTTTGTCTCAGAAGAGCTTGGATCCCAATGAATTCACTGCTGTCAAGACACACTTAAAATTAGCGGCAATCACGCCATTATCTTCATAAAGCAAGACTCTGAAACCTTTGTCTTTCCATGCAGGCGTACAGAGCAGTCTTAGTAAGTTATTCATTCAAAAACAGATACAAATTTTGTGTTTCACACTGACCACAACTACTTCTGCCCGCAGACACAAGAATGCGCCATACTAAAAATTATTCCAGATCCAGTCAGGGCCTGGTCTGCGTTAATAAAACGCTTACCAAGGAACATATTTAACTTACTGTATAGGGATTCTCAAGAAGACATGCTATATATAAAAAGCACATGAAATGGCATGGTCATACTCAAGCATAGTGCAAAGAGCCATTTAGATGTTGAAGTCTAACATATATGTAAACTGAAAAATCCATCAAATATTAGAATGGATTTTAATTAAGATAATTAAATTCTTTTCATTGCATCAGGCACATAAATTTATTCAATTCACATACTCTTCAGGTGAAGATTCATCTTGGACAGCATTTCTTAAACAGAACACTGGCTTATTCTTAACTGAGTAACAATTATACCTTTATGTAGTTTTTAGTTAATGAACTCTAAAATGAACAAATATAATAAGAAATAAATATTCTAAGTGTGTAGAATGTTCAGCCACCTTCCAGTAACACTCTATGACACATTTAGTAAAGCAGGTCCTACTATTTGAATTGCTCCATATGAACAGGACAAGTTTAAAAACAGAAGCAATGTAAAAAAGGTATTCTTAAAAAGTAGTAGTTAAAAGGTCCACATTATACAGACTTCCAAAACGCAGCCAAAGTCCTCGTTAACATACTTCAGTTTTAATTGGCACACAGCAAACTTCCTTCTGAACTGAGTGTGCTCTCTTCATTACTTGAGGAAAATTTATTGAAAATACAACTAGGAGGCAAGCTGCTCCTAAAGTCATTACCTGAGAGATTTAAAAAAGTAGCAGACGTCCTAATTACAGAAAACAGATCCAGAGTTTGATCTTAAACAATGGAGAGAAATCTTCAGACATCACAGCTCAAAGCTCTTCTAGACTTCCACAGAAAGAGATGGATGTGTGTATTTTACCCCAGCATAAACAGCTACTCAAAACTGGCAACCCTGAAAAATGTGACTGCAAAGATACCACCATCTTTCTGTGACATGATGCATGGGAGGTTGACTATGGTTTTATTTAACCTCTCATTAGTTCTTTGTTTTTTCTAACTAAATTTACCCTCTTTTAATTTTCAGTGTGTTAAAAAAGAAGTTCATTTTTTCTTTTGCATTGTCTTCTAAAGATGACATACCCTTCCAAACCTTTAATCTCCATGTCAGATAGGTTTTAGATAAATCAGTTATATTTTTGGTATGTACCATCTTTCACAGTATTATCTGACACAATACAATTCAGAACTTCTAGAGCACCATCAAAAGAAAGAAAAATACCAAGGAAGGAAGTTTTTCTTGTTCCACAGAATCACATAATGGCTGAGGTGGGAACAGACCTCTGGAGGTTGGATGTGAAAAGTGTGCATCTCCTGTACTTCAGTTTGTGCCCACTGCCTCTGGTCCTGTTACTGGGCACCACTGCAAAGAGCCTGGCTCCATCTTCTTTGCACCCTCTCTTCAGGTATTTATACACATTGATGAGATCCAACCCGAGCCTTCTGTTCTCCAGGCCAAACAGTCCCAGTTCTCTGAGTCTTTCCTCATAGGAGAGATGCTCCAGTGCCTTCATCACCTTCATGGCCCTTCACTGGACTCTCCAGCATGTCCATGTCTCTCTTGTTTTGGGGAGCCCAAAACGGGACACAATACTCCAGGCGTGGCCTCACCAGTGCAGAACAGAGGGGAAGGACCACCTCCCTCAAGCTGCCATCAACACTCCTCCTCAAGCAGCCAGGACACTACTGGCCTGCCTTTGCCACAAGGGCTCACTGCCAGCTCCACTGGGATCCCCTGGCCCTTTTCTGCCAAGCTGCTTTCCAGCTGATCAGCCCCCCAGGATGTAAAGGTGCACAGGTTTGTTCTTCCCCAGGTGCAGGATGTCACACTTCTCCTTGTTGAACCATCAACCCATTTCTCCAGAGTGTTACGGTTGTACTTCCTCTACAGCTAGCAAATGAATTACAATCTGACATCTAGTCAGGCTTTTAGTACTGCACAAGGATTATCCTGAAGCGACAAGGTAAAACGTCCACAAACACATACAGATTCATGAGGTAAACCGTTTCCTACTTGCAGTGAAATTCCTAAACCTTTACAAGATCAGCAGACAAGAGCCATACATATTAATCCTTCACAATTTAATTTAAACTTTTTAGATCTCATTTATTTTCTGCACTCTTGAGGAAAATCATTGCACTAAAATGACCACTTTGGTTAGAAAAACACCGACCATTATCTACTATCGGGTAAAAGTTTGGTAGACAGAGGAAAAAAATCAATGTTGCAATAAAAGGAAAAGCATGAAGTATCTGATTTAACAGTCTAACAATAGTTAGGAAACTACTTTCCTAAGTAGCAACTCTTCTGCTTTAGCTCAGCCAATGAAACAGGCACATCTCTGACTTTGGACTATTATTTGCCTTCAACAGTAAGATAAATCTGGAGTACAGATAGGAATGATTAATTATTACTTTTGTCACCAGGGACATAGGAATAGACAGATTGCCAATTAAAATGGATTTGGAAGGAGAAAACACTAATATATAAAATTATATATATCTATAACAACATGTTAGTGTTATGCCAAAATATATTTAAGGGGCAGTGGATATTTTTTCATCTTACAACACTAACAATGAAACCTGCTGCTAATGGTAAAGCATTTTCTATGAACTCAGCTGAGTGGTTGGGGAATTAACTTCTACAAGACTGGTAAGACAGAATAGACTCCCGCCACCTTTAGATTTACTGAAAAAAATCTTCTTTAAAAAGACCTACGTCAATCACTTAATAGACACGTCGACCAAGGTCTCACCTGGAACACAACCAAATAGTACTTGAAAGAGAAAAAAAAAGCCAAGCCAAAACAGTGACTTGTAGGACCAGTACAGAACTGGAAATATCTTTTCTCTTGAAAAAGGATTCAAATCAAACACCTTGGAAAATACTCTATAGCAGCTTCAATCAGAACTATCTTGGCATTTCATGTCATCAAAGAACTAGCATGGTCATCCAACAGTACTCAAGGGACTTTAGGAGCTAAAATTAATGATTTTAAATAAGGACTGGAATATTAAAGTATCATGAACCTCTACATCCTGTTTGTTTGGTTTTTTTTTTTTCAATGAGGAAAACTCATCTTCCCATTTATAAGAATATCTTAAGGAGTAAAAACAGTAAAGAGGTACACAAATATATTAATACTTTGCATACCAACAGTGTGAATCCAACAACATTCCTAAAAGTCAAGTACTTTTGAATGCTACATGCAGGGATATGACCATGAAATTCAATTTACATCTACAGACAGAGTAAATTATGATATAACAACTAAGGATGTAAGATGAAGTGATCTGAAAACGCTAGAATAACTCAAGCTCTTTGTTGGTGCATATTTTTGCTTTTCAGAAACTACTTGTATCTTACCTTTGTTTTGCTGTATTTGCATTAGTCTCCAAGTCACACCAAGCAATCTGTTCACCTGCTTGCTATTCAGCTTGCTGCCATCCTGAAGAGTGTCTGTCACAAATTTTCTTATCATGTCCAGCCAACCAGAATCCACCTGAAGTGTTGAAGTGCTTGCTAGTGAAACCATTATGTCACACAAGGTCAAGTTCAGTAAAAGATGGTCTACGCTGTTTGAGGATGTCATACAATATTTGTTGCTAAGGGGGAAGAGAGGAGGGGAAGAAAAGAAAAGAAATTTCAAAGAACTATTTTGTGTCTTTTAACGTACATTGGTAGAAATTAAACTACATAGAAGAAAAAGGTCTAAGTTTTAAAGACAATACGAATTTTTAAAGTCTTCATATTTGGCATTGAAATTTTTTTCTTCTGTCATCAAAATGTCTGTTTCTCATATTTATAGCGGCAGCAACAACGAAAGCTCTATATTGTATCTTTATGTCATGTTTCACCTGTTTGACATTTTTAGTATGGCCCAGCAGCACTTTTGGGTGACTGAAAGCAGTAAAGGAAAGCTTAAAAAAATTGATCCTTAGTTTCAATCTTTTCTGTTTCTTTTTCTCTGATCAATCACATGGATTTTGTCATTATTACACAATGACAAAAGCACCATGAACAGCACAGAACTCCATTTATGTACTTTTTCCCAAACACATGTGGAATCAGAAACACATTTTTCACCATCACAATATTCTGCAGGACCACCCTGTTGTGCTACAGACATTTGAAAGACAAAATTAAGGGATATTAAGATTAAGGAATCAAAGGCACTGCAGCTCGACATATAATGCTGGAACTTCTCTACTCGCTGATTGGTCACTCACAGTATACAAGAAAAAAAACACCACAGCATTTATCTACAGAAAGTTGCACAATATGAATGCCTACATCTAGAACACAATGTAGAGCTGTGAAAATGAAGTAACAAAATGCCCTTTAACCTGCACTAAGTGTAGTCACCCTTCAGTTCTGAGCCAACCACTACAATATGAACAAATAAATCTCAGTCTGTGGACATCACACATGCCATAAATCCTAATAACTTTATGTTCAGAATATGTAGATACTATGCTCTATCAGTAACACTGGGCTAAATTTCTGCAATATTTTGCAAACTGGAAAAGGAAAGAAGCTTCAAAGTGCCATGCAAGTTTCCAAATGCAGGCCTTTAACTCAATATATTAGCAAGCAAGGAAACAAAAGCAACATTTTTTTTTTTATTTTCATGGCATGAAGCTAAGTTTCCAGAAGTCTTGAAGTAACAGTCAAAATAAAAACACAAAAAAGTTTCACAGATTAAGTTTCCTGCATGTATTCAACAACGTATTTATTTTGAAGTGCAAGAATGGGGCAAAACTTAGTAGCAGAGTGAAAAAGGATCAACAGAAGTATGGTTAGCCAGTGTCTTGGTTTAAACACAGCACAGCTGCTTGCTCACCCTCCCCTGCCCAGGGGATGGGTGGTAGTGTTGAAGGGGTAAAGGGAGACTCATAGGTTGACATAAAAAACAGTTTAATAATTGAAATAAAACACTAACAATACTATAAAGTACAAACAGGTAATGCACAATGCAATTGCGCACCACCCGCTGCCAACTGACACCCAGCCCCTTCCCAGCCAGTGATCCTGAAATACCAAGAGCCCACAGTTGCAATCCCAGAAGTCATACACACACCCCCCCCATCCTTTCCCAGCCACCCCTCCTTTCTATACTGAGCATGATATGGAGTATTTTACTGGCCAGTTTGGGTCTCATGCTCTGGCTGTGCCCCCTCCCAGCTTCTTGTACACCTGCACATGGGCAGGACAAGGGGAGTTAGAAAGTCCTTGATCTCTTAGAAACAACTGAAAACATCAGTGTATTACCAGCACCTTTCTCATAACAAATCCCCTACTGAATCCAAAACACAGCAATATTCTAGCTACAATACTAAGAAGAAAAATTAACTCTATCCCAGCCAAAACCAGGACAGTCAAGATGTCATCTATAAGACAAGAAAGATGGTTTCATTGCCTAACTACTAATTCTGAGATTTTCAGTTTCAGGGAAGGGTGTTCAGGTCAAAACCTAGAAAAGCAAAACACCTTTTGGCTTTATGAACTTAATGGGTAAGACTTAACTGAAATATCAGCATTTAAAGAGCAGCTATGCTGTACTTCTGATCTACGTGCCCTTCCAGGGAGTAAAAAATGCAACAGTCAAAATATCAAACAGAATTTCAGTCTCAAGTATACCTGCACCATGGTAGACCCTCAGTATAAAAAGAGGTGGTTCTACTACTACTGCTCAATCTGCAGTGGCACAGTTTACAAGTATCGGAAACCATGGTAGACACCAGCTGATAGCCCTTGTGTATACACCAGCGTTCCACATAGACTGTGGTGCCACAGAATGACTCCTTGCAAGAGTAAAGTCTCACATCTGGGAGCTGAGAGGGGAGACAAGTTGCTACTGGCTTGTACTAGAACAAAATTGGTGCGCTCACTCTGACAGCTCAATAGAGAAGAAACATGTGAGTGTTCGGCCTCTCCTGCTCCAGTACTGTTTTGCCATACAGAACAGGCACAATGTGTCCCATCTCCCCTCCTAGCTGGATATATCCAGCACTGTAAGACATCTATAGAAGAGGTGTGGGTGAAAAACAATGTTTTAACGATGTTTTGATGTAATTCAACAGTCAACCGAAGAAAACATGCAGAATTAAGAAACTTGTCAGACTAACACAAATCACCATTTAGCGATATGCAAATTCCAGATCAAATGTTCAATAGAATAATTTCTCTGAGACAGCATTTTAACTTCTACTGGGACCTACTCAGATGACTTCCTATACAATACTTTTATAAAGAACAGCAAAAACTTCTCAAAGTAATGCTACCTTCCTATAAAAACTTCTCTGCAGATCTTCAAGTAAAACACAATAAAAAGTTTTTTCCAACATTAAAAAACTTAATACCGGATAAAGCAAATGACACACATTGTCTCACTTATGAAATTAAAATCTGTAACATGACATTGATTTTCTTCTTACCCTTTGTATGAATCTTTCTTTTTGTGCTTTACTGTTTCTTGCAAAGAATAAGGAAAATGACGCATGAAGTGGTGCTTGAAATCAACAAGGTAATTCATCCGAAGCCATAGTTCCTGTCAAGGAAAGCAGATAAGACAAGAAACACAGTAGTAAGTGAAATACATCAATGCAATCATCTTCCAAAACCATTATTGGAATTAATGAAAAATAGGAACTTTAGCTCCTGTTTGCAAGTTTTCATCGATATTTGCTTTCAGATGTAAACATGAACTGCTGTGCCTGAACCAGAAGATCCACAAAACAAGGGAGTAAAATTGAAAGGGTAAAGGGAGACTCATAGGTTGACATAAAACCAATTTAATAATTGAAATTAAACACTAACAATACTATAAAGTACAAATAGGTAATGCACAATGCAATTGCTCACCACTCGCCGCCAACCGACACCCAGTCCAGAAGTCAAGGTTGAGCAACAACATTTAATCCAAACATGACCAGTATATTTTCTTAGCACATACTAATGTGGATATGTGCATATTAAACGGAGTTACAGGTGTGAATTGAAAGTACTTTTATATCAGTTTATCAGGGTACTTAAAATCACAGGGCACTCATGATTTACTTGTAGTGACTTTCCTGAGTTCTCCATTAAGACATATTCTGAAACTGCCTTCATCCTTCCCCATCATTAGTGTACTTGTAGTTCAAAGCCCACTGACAAAACATTTTCCAGTAGAAAGGCCATCCTTACAGAAAAAGGATTTTTTAAATATTTGAAAATAATTTTACTTTGCGGGTTAGCGGCCACCATTCCACAAAATGTCCAGCAGAACTCGTATCAAAAAATGCCTGTATTGCTATCAGACTGGTCACACAGAATAAGCTTTCTGATACTCAATTATGAAGAACAGAGAATGATCATTAAACTATTTCAAAGATGAACAGGTTTCCACTAAGCATATTCAGAGTGATTTTCTAAAGTGTCTGTAATAACCACTTTGGCCTATAAGCCCAAGGGCTATTAAATAATCAAAACTTCCATTTTGAACCTGAGCCATTTGAATGAATTTTCTACATATAGGTGACTGTAACAGAGAAGACAAAATAAACTGTTTATCTTATCTAAAAGATAATATACTAAAAAAAAGTTGCATGGACATCAGATTTTTTTTTGCCCCCAAAAAATCCTAAGGTCATAATGTAACTCTGTGTACCTAAAACAGCTCACATCTTGAAGCAGGAGCACTTTTTCATGTGATGAAAATGCAGGCACCCTATGGCTAAGGGCAGCAGCTCTGCAGTACCCTAAAGGCTGGCACAGTAGGCTGCTGCAGGTATTAACCTGGCCAACTGCCTGCTTTCTGCCTGCTTCCAAGAGGCCTGCTAGAAAAGATGAAGAGGAAAAAGGGGAACACCCTGTTTTGTTCAGACACACTGAATCCATCGCTCAGGCTGTGTATGTTGGGTAAGCCTGACCTAGTGGAATGATTCCACAAATGTTTTCCAATAATTATTCTATGCAGGTTTTTGTTTAGGAAATGGACCTACAGTTCTATACGTAGGTAAAACAAAGAGCTGTCAAGACAACTCTTCTCAACAGCCAAAATGGAGTGTTTTTTCCAGTTTGCAAAATCTTTAGAAGAGCAGCAAAAGTTACACCAAAAAACCCCAATTAATTTATCAAAGACAGACAAAATAATTAGGGAAAAAACCTTCAAGGATATTTTCCAAAATTCTGATTGAAGCTTTGATTCAATGCCGTGTGATACTACCAATCACGACAACATGTAGGTTGCACCATGCAGTACAGGATCTTGTACCACCATTGTCCTCTCCTTTTCTAAGGCTTTAGGGGTTTGTTCACTTCCACCCCCAACTGTAAAATTTTTCAACACATAAAACCAAGGAACAAACAACTCCATTCAACACTTTGTTCAAACATATTCTAAAGGTTATCTGGGAGACAAAATGCTTCTCTTCTCCAATCCCACTTTCAGTTTCAAAAGCTTTTGGGCTGCAGTTCGTCAAGGATTCCTGAAGATTATCAGTGAACTTGTTGCTCAATTCAACTGATTCTTTTCTAGAGTAAGAGACCTGACAAAATCCAAACTCAAATTTTACTCAAAACCTAGCTTTTTCCTCTCTTAATATTTCCACTACTTTCAACCACCAAATCCCTAGTTTCCAATCAAGACAAAATGAACTGTCATTATTATGCCACAGATCACTTCTCCCTTACCATTTTGTATGTTTCATCATGTCGCTTTGTGAGTTTCCACAATAAATGTATTATACTAAGCACTTGCTGCATAAGCTGCTGAGATTCTGATTCCAAAAGGTTTCCAAGAATGGGAGCTGATTGTGCAGGAGATGCTTCAATCCAGCACTCAATCAGTAATGGAATTATTATCTCAATAAAACCTTTTAAGTTTTCAGCCGAGGACAGGCCTTTTTCTGCACTGTCCATTACACTTGCCAGAGACCTAAACGACAAAAGCAAAAAAAAAAAAAGATAAAGATCACACCTTTAAAAATAGAATAGAGCAATACCACTTTTCTGCTTTCTGAGTAACAGGAAGAATTAATTTTTTAATACATTAAATGTCTGACTGCTTTCTTGCTAGGTATTTCAGTAAGGAAAAAAGGGAGTTCAAATCATCTACAACAATCCTGCTGCCTAGTCTCCCTGTGCCTCAACTTAGATTTCACCATTTCTTTCCCCACTGTTATATGTGAAGTCTTTAAAGTGGAGAAATGTGATTTGCATTATCGTATCACCTTCAACCAACAGATAAGAACTCACTGTACTCGGCACAATAAAAAATCTTTACATTTTAAGCTGCTTAAAGCAAAAGAATGAAACTGACTACAAAGTATCGTCAAATGCATTACGTTTATTACAGTTAATAACAATCTCCAGCTATAATAAACATAATGACTGTTCATATTAATAGAAAAAAACACATTCCGCAAAAATATAACTTCGGTTCCCACCTGATATTTAACTGTAATGCTCTGAGAGCAACTAGCTGGAAAATTATGAAAATTATCTAATAATCAAGTTGAACAAAAATTATCGAAAAATTAAGATATAGTTTAAATTAAAATAACATCTTCCAGAAAGCAAGAAAGACAAGGACTTTTTTTCCCCCTTACAACACACTTCATTTGTGTTTCAAAAGAGATTACAAGCACACATGACCAAATCCTGCTCCTGGATAAACTCAGGCAATTTTTATCCATTGTAAAAAGAAGGTTCTTTAAAGAAAGAAACCCCTTAACTCCTGCTAATTTTAAGCAATACAGAAGCTTCTGAAAGGATTTATAAGTGACAAGAGCCCTTAAAAGAAAAAAAAAAAAAAGGAACAATCATTAAACTGGAGATTTCTGACATTGTTTTCCATGATGATTTTGTTTTCTAACTCACAGCAGGGAATTCCCATCATAATTCTAACTTCCTAGCATACATAAAATTGTTAAAACTCCTTTCCATTTCAGTGACAGTCTCCAAGTGATTTTTCTTTACATATACACACAAAAAGGATCTGAAAAACTACTTGCTTGCTTTCCACAGATAAGGCAGAGAATTTGTTTACAAATATTTTCATTTCATATTGGATTACAAAGGTGAGCAGTTTTTCCCAGTCATCCTGTCATTTCCAAATTATCCAATTAGTTACGTCCTTCTATGAAGCTACATTTCTCCTGCTGTTGTTATCATCTATAATATGCACATAATAGAAAATTTTATTCTGTCATTTCTCTCTGGTTGAAATAAGTATCTCAAGAAAATTACTAAACCCAACTCCGGTATTAAACTGTAAAAGGAGCAGGAATAAGACATCTGCAATGGAATAAAAAGAAAGTGTGAGACAAACACAGGATTCTTTTCAATTAAGGCAAGACGGAGAGAGAATTTTGATCTCCAGCACAAAATAAAACGGACATGCAGGAACATATTTGGTCATAAGAAAAAAAATGTCAGTTTTATCTTTAATAGCTATTATAACTATCAGACATCTTAAAATTTTATAAAGTTTAGCACTAACTGCAGTAACTAACCTATGCAGTCAATGCAATTTGGATTATTTGTCCCTTTTTTGTGGCTCTGTGTCCCTTCTATGCCACAGACACTGCAGTAAAGACATCAGTTTCTTTCAGACTATAAGCAGAGTTTACAGTGAAGGGTTCCAACTTACAACATTTAACTCTCAGTCTAAAACACTGTAGACAGATCCCATCTTTCAGTTACAACCACAAAAAATTCTTCAGTATCACTCGACAGGCCAGTTGATACCAAGACCACAACCCCACTGAAAAAGTTAGGTTGTCCTGTAAATGCTGTACTATGACAGGATTACAGACTCAGCTGAGATGCTGAAGTGCTAGTAATTGCTGAAATAGTTCTGAAGCCGTAGTCTTTAACTGCTTCTCTGAAAATAATACTTGATATTACAGCAGAGCTCTGGAATCTGAATAATCTATTTCTGGAACATGAAAGAATCTCCCCATTGAACAGCGAACAGTGCATGAAACCTGAGAAGTTGGCAACACACACCTGAGGATTCCTACCAAAGTGTAACACACACACACACAACTATTTCAGTACTTTTCTGAGACAAGGGATGGAAAAAGAAGGAAGAATCCATGCCAAAGGGATACTCCACCCAGCTCCTGAAAGCCTCTGGGCAAGAATACTTAGCGTAGCACTCCTACAAAAGCAGCCCCCCATCTCTCAAGATAAGACTCCTCCAAAATATTCAAGGTTAACAACAAAAGGGGTAAATAAAATCTGATTGCCATTAACAGATGACAAAGGATTACTGTAATCGGTCCAGTAAATATTTGATTAGTGCGATATCCTTAGCAATACATGTACACGGGAACAGTTTGATGTCAATTAAAGTGTTAATCTTTTTGTCACATATCTGTTACCATTATTCTTTAATAAGGCAGTTTTCAGAAACACTACAAAGCATATTACCTTCATATCAATATGAAATACTACCAAAGGAAGCTGCAAGATATTTGTGTACCCCTTAAACTGTCATTTTTCTTTAAAATTTCAGTATTTTTATACAGCAGGACCAAACAAAAGAGAACTGTGCAACATATCTGTCATTTGACAATAAGAGGACAACAGAAATTCAGCAAAGAAGTCAAGGAAGTGTAAAAGAAACAGAAAATAAGGAATCGACTTTCTGCTGCTTAAAATAGGAAAAGTCATTGGCAGTTTTTATGGCTCAGCATCTAAGCCAGGTTACTGTCCTCCTTTTTTGTGTGCACTGCCAACTGCAGCAAAGAAACACTCAGTACACCAAGCGAACTGTATTTTCCATTTCTATCTGATGCACAGGCCACACCATATAGTTATTTATTCACTATGTTTCGTCTTCTGTTTTGGTGTCTCAAGTCTTCTTTGCTTTTCTCTGTAGTTTCATTTTGTCCTTTCTCAGCAGAAATAGTTGTTCTACCATTTCTCTTGAGCACCACTTCCAGTCCAGAAGACATCATACACCTTGGTATTGCCACATTTAAGTTGTGAAGGCTTTTGATTTTTCCACACCTGAAATCAGTTTGATGCAAAAAGCAGCAGTCAGCACATGAAGTAGAGAACATATTCTAATATTTCCTAATCCACTGTAATTTTTACTTCCAACACAGTAGGAAGACCCAGCACATAACAGAAAATAACAGTCTTAAGATTTGCATTGTTGAACCCATCCAGCATTCCAAGCTCAGAATCTACACTTTTTACCAAACATTTAATTTGGCAAACTGATTCTGAAAAATCTCTTTCCATAACGACTAGGTTATTATGACTAAGGTGCCACCCCTACCCAATGAATTTACAAGATTAAAAAGATACAGGAACTTAAAAAAATTAGCATACTATTAGTGGTGTTTGCAAGCCTACTTTTTAAAAAGCAAAGTTGAAACTTACTTGCAGTATTAGTGATGAAGCCATCAGTGCATACACACTGCAATTAGTTACTTATGGTTTGATCAATTCGTTATCTATAGACAGGAGTTGACTATTTGTGCACTGACTTCTTCAAACAAAAACACACCACACTGTTTGAGATTTTGGAAGTATTCAAGGAGAATTACAGATGTTTTGCATCTCTTATTAGAAGTAATCTCTGTCCTTGCAGTAATGGCCACAAGCAGAGGCCTGGGAGTGCCCATTAAAGGCCACAGTTGGGATTGAAAGAGACAGAAGTAAACATCTTCAGATTTCTAGAAACTATTTCAGTGGCAAATACAAAAACCACCACAGTAACTCCCATTCTTAGAAGTTCATGGATATCCATTAAAACAAGCTGCACCAGCCCTTTGTGCAAAATGAATATACCAAAAATATGTGCAAATGCAATAAAACGAGAACATTTTAGTACCTTCTGCATATGCCCCTTCTCTTTCCATTCTTCTGTTGTGCAGCCATCAGCTTGCTTTGCCAATCTTGCCTTGGATTCCAGCAACATTTTGTTCTATTCTTCTGGCTCCTCCTCATGCTTGCAAACGCCTTTTTGAAAGTATTTATAACTGCAAGTGGATCACGATGTTTCACCAAAATCTAGCTCCTCAGAAAAGTGGAATCCAATTCAGGTGACACCAGATGTAAAGTTTATTTTCCTAGACCTTGGATACAATGCATCTTCAGCTATTACAGGGCATGGTATATCACACACTGCATATCATTCAGGGCACAATACAAGAATCCTCTAACACATGGTGGTCCACAACTGTACGCTTCTGACTGCGGAGATGACATCCACAGGATTGTTTTGCGCTTAGAACTGAACCCTTCCCCCTGCCTTAAGTGGGCTTCACTGGTCTAGTTTCCAACGAAAGTTTTACCTGCAACACATACTGTTGGTCATGACTGAACTCCAACACTACGTTGACAACTACTTTTATGAGAATAAGCTGCACGTTTTACTTAGCTTAATATAGATTTCCTATACCTACCACAAGTCATATGCTATCTACTGAGAGGAAGCCTAGAAGAGTAAGAATGGAATGGTCTTTTGTGGATCGCTACAACAGAGATGGAAAACACCTGCTAATTCAGGCCAATACCTGTGGTATTAAGAGAACACCTCTTCTTCTGCACTTCATTCAAAGATATCAGATGGCCATAGCAATGGATTAGGCAGTGAGCTTTACACCCTTTTCTGCCACTAACTTCCTAGATTAATTTGGTCTAACTGCTTTATACTCCTTACTCAAGTCTCTCCAGCAGTAAAATAAGGACTGTGGTTCCTCTTCAAACCACCTTGACATCTATGGATTAGAAGTGCTGTGTAACAGGTAAACAGCTTCTGTTTTTCAAGTTGTAGTTTCTGGTCTCCTACCAGCAGGTATGTAACACCTATAGTAATGCACATACATGAGGATGCCAATGATTAAAAGGTACCATAAAGTGAGGTGGAAGGTTCCCCTCTAGTGTGAGGAGTGGGTGAATCAGAAAGGAGGAAGAGAAATAAAGATGGTTAGTTACTTCTCCTTTAACTTTAGCTGACATCTATTTAGAGCGCTACTAAAAAATACACAAATCTTTCTGTGACTAAGCACACTACACTTTCTTCCATATTCATCAACTTGTCTCAGATAAGACATCTTTTATCCACAGTGAAGATATAAACCAGTGAATTGGTTAAAAATACCTAGAATCAGAAACTCAGCAAAACTTCATACGACCAGACACTTTATCACGCTGTCCTTTTTAAAAGGAGCTATATTCAAAGAATACAGACTCCTAAACCTATGATGGACTGTTGAAAGCAAAAGCACAAAATTTCAGTAAAATTCATTATCACAGTGTAAGAAACAACCTTAGGTTTAATGTAAAGAAATTTGCCTGCTTGCCCCCAGGTCTATTTGATACCCTGCAACATGTTAGTTCACATTCCAAAAAAAAAAAAAAGCTACAGTTGATCCTCAAAAATTTTTATGAATAGCACAAAATAAAGCTTTTATTTGCTAACAGTAAAGTTCATGATCTATGCATAGCAAAGTTATCTGATGAGTATTTCTGTATTTTCAAGCCACTGCAGTAAGCACTGCACATTATGCTAAATGCTCTAAAATATGGCTAAGGGACAATCCCACAATAAAAATTAAATAGTTGTCTTCAACAGCACCAAACCACCAATTAACACTGTGATCATACAGCCGATGTTAACTGTCAAATTAGTTAACATTTTCTCACCTCAGTCTAAATGATGAGTTGATCTTTGGTCGTAAGCCACCATTTTCAAACAGTTGTATATGTTGCTGATTATTTGCATGGACCTTCCAACTTATATATACTGGGTTCCTCACAGAATGAGGGCTATCCTTTTGTTCTTGAAGACCTTCGTCCTCTATTTCACTGGATCCATCTACCACTGCTTGAAGAAATTTCTTGAGCCTGGTAAGTACATTCAACCTCCACTGCTGAGAAGTTACTCTGCGATTTGGGTTAACAGAGAGCATCCAGGAAAGTTTCTCTCTGCTTTTCAGTCTTTTTGACAATTGCTGGTGAGAAATAAGCTCTACAAAATTCTTCAACAATATACTGCTGCGGTCTGTGAGAAGAGCTGGGTATGCTTCCAATAAAACATCCAAGACTTTCAACGAATCCTCCTGAATTCCTTCACTGATATGAGTCATGGCACTGGAGAGATGGGCACTTACCAAAGGGAAAAACGGAGCAATCTGTTCTGCTCTTATTTTCGAAGCCAAGAATTGCAGCAGGTGAACAGCTGCTCCTCTGACACCAGAATCTTTGTCTGTAAACACAGCTGCCACCTCACTTATTATATTTGAAAGGTGTGCGTCAATTACAAATGGATACTGAGACAGGAGATCTTTGAGCCCAAGAAGTGCATTATGCTTAACTCCAGGACTATAGTGATGCATCTGTGAAAGAAGATCCTAAACGGAAAGAAACATTGCTATCATTATTACTTCAAGCTCTTTAAACTTTTTCTTAGAACATTTAAATATTTTTCTTAAACGCTTTAAAATACAGTACCTATTCTTATGATGTACTGCTGTTCGTAACTGCATAACATGTTCAGAACAAATATAATATTGAAGCATAACAATGAACAAATCATCAAAATCCAGTGACAGGAAAACTAAGATACCATGACTTGTCTTCAGGCAATTAGATACTTCTCATTCTTAAGTTTATGCACAACCCCACTGACTTAACAGAGGGATGACCAAAAATAAGTCCTCTCACACTTGTTCTCAAAAGTAGAACTGTGAATTCTCAGTCTCAACAGCTTTGTTCAGTTTAAGCAGAGAGCTGCAGAAGATAGAAGACGATGCAACGCAAGGAAAGCGGAACCACTGCCCAAAGAAATACAAGATTTTTCTCAAACATCATCTCAGAAAGTCTACTTTATAAAACCCTGTCCTCTAGTTACGAACCAAGACTTTCAAATACTGAATGTCAATACTTAAATCAGTGTGCAACTTCAGTTTCAGCACTGCCAAAAACCTTTCCCTTGGGTTATATGCTGGTACAGCAATTTGAGTCATTAAATTCACGGATCAATTTCTTGTCAAAGACAAAGAGGCTGTATTCATACTCTGCTGGGTTCAAATTATGGTTTTATATAAATATTTTTTCCTAAACTCTAGTAAACAGTAACCTAGATAAATGCCAAGATATTTTCTGTCATTTCAGTATGTAATATCACAGTATACCTTTATGTTAAGTTTTCTGTTTTGTGTAGGAAGCACTCCATCTTCTTTAAGCTGCTCAGGAATTTGTATGGCCTTTGTTCTGAAGGTAGTATCAGTTGCATTCTCTAGTTTAGGCTTTTTTTTCCCAACTTTTAATTTCACTTTCTGGAAATCTTCTTGATGTTTCCTTTTTTTAGTCATTCTGATTCTCTGCAAAAAAATATTCAGAATTTTATTTTGATTAAATACACTACAGACAATTTTTTTTCCAAAGAAACTTCCTAGTGAAGGCTACAGTTTTTATGCTTTATTCCTATGCATAAACTATTGTCTGCTCCTGAGACAAAATACTAGACTAAACAGACATGCAGCTGTTCTTCTAGTGTCCAAAAACATTCTCCCACTCCTTTGGTTGTCTTTGCTCTGAGAACCACTTTATTGAAAAAAAATCACTTCAGTATCCACATGTTCCACTGCTTTATCAGATTAAGTTCTTGGTTTGGTTTTGTTTTAAGAAGTTCCTGCCAACAGAACTACTTTTTACATAGTTCGCTCTTGTCAAGACAAAGGAGCCCGGTGAACTGTTTCATTTAATTTGTACATTGTTTACCAACTCAATCATTGATAGCATAGAGTCTGCACCGGTAACATCATGGGTTTAACCAGGCCTTCACTGATAACAGCAATATAGAAGAATCTAAGAAAACTTCCACTACAAAGTGAAAAGTCCAATCTGTGCATTTAAAAACAATAACTAGAAAGAATGTGGGAAGGAGCAAAAAGGTTAAATGGGCACACATAAGAGTAAAAAGAGACCAAAAAAGTTGTATTAAAAACATTACTAAAAACTAAGGCATAAGACATAAGGTAGTCTAAGTAGCTATATTAGAAGTTGTACAGACATACTAGAATAGATACACAATAACCAAAACAATTTAAAACCTACACTTCAGTTTCTGAATAACCTTTTGGCTTTGACATAACTGTACTGATAAAAGTACTCCTAATTCTACCAGATTAAAAAAAACCCACAACACACCAAAAAAACCCAAACACTACAACACAGGTTCGTTTATTTAATCTTCCTTCCCTCGATCTCCATACTTCTGAAATCATTCATAACACAACTCCAGAAGCCGATGTCAGAACACTCAACACTTTCTGTTAAGACCATGAATCCATCATCTGATGACTCCTAGTAGTGGTCATAGAGATGAGTTACAATTTAAAAGGGAGAAGGGAGAGACAAGCACAAAGCCATTATGATACTGAGGTTTAATATCTCCCAACTTTCTAATGATAACAGGTAATGAACATATAGAGCTGGAAATCTGAATACTTCCAGACCCCACTGTACACAGTATAAAATCCATGCTGTCAGGTACATAAACTTTTTGCTTCTTCTCTCTTCCAAACTAGTCTTCAGGTAACTATGTAACTGAATGTTTTGGACATTCTTAATATCTGAACTATACAAAAAAAGTTACAGGCACAACATTCAAATTGTAAAGACCAAACTGAAAAATAACAACAAAAAAAACCCAACAGCTGACTAAGCCCAGAAATTTCTAAATAAAATATTCAAACAATGATTCTTTTATAGGGGATATTATCATCATTCACTCTAGAAAATGGAGTTCTACAGCTCATTTTCCCAATGGACTTCAAGCTGTGAATTCATACTGTAATACAGAATTTCATATACACATCATCAGGATAAATGTTAAAGAATGTTTTAAATCCAGTTGTCATTTTCTATTCTTTTAAAACAATTAAAACGACTGATTATACAAACATTTGACTACAACTTAATTTCTGCTTTTCACACGCTGGCTTCAAACAGCTCTATGCAAGACCCCTTTAACTGAAGTGTAAATTTAGCATAAGTAACCTATCGAATGAAAAAGCTTTAAGAAAAACACAGGATTTGGTGCCAAAATAAAAAGGTCCTTTAGCGTTCAACCGTAACGACTATGGTTTTATGAGCTTTTCATTTTTACCATATGCATTTTTTATGAAAGAATTACAAGATTTTCACTACTTGGTTGCAAGACATACAGGAATACCTAGAAGCTTTTGATACGACTGTTATTTCCATTTACAAAGCTTGCTTCAATAGAGATATTTTAGAAGCCTCAGTACAAGATGAAACGTTTGGCTTCCTATTAGCATTAACGCCTTCACAATACAGGTGTGTACACAGCAGAACAAAGTTAATTAAGTTCTCTTAAAGGAGAAGGCTTATAAAAGATACTTTCTACTACTAAAACAAAGAAGCACAGTTTACCCTACACTGCATCTTTTGGAAATAATTTATTGGAAATCTAAGCACATTCATTTCCAATTCATATGTACCACGCAAACTCAGAGATAAAAGGGTTACAAAACTAGAGCCATGAAAACACCACAGCATCTACGTAATAAGACATTAAGCAAAACTGTATACAGCTTATGAAGTTATGTAAATATTTTAATGAAAGGTATTGCCGAAACAACTGTTTGCTTTTTGACTTCGATTGTATTTTCAGTTGGCCCTCATACAACAGGGCTGCGCTAAGTGCACCTAATAGTTCATGCACTAATAGTTTTACAATCCAAAACATTAAAATAACCACAAGTCAATACTAGCTTCCTCTAACACCAAGCTGTACGCAGCACTTTTCAGAAGCTACCTCGTATGTCTCTTGGCCATCCCTGGCTCAGGCTTTAGGGAAACAGAGGGGAGCCAAAAGGAGCGACTGTTTCGTCTGTGATTTACTCCCTTGCAGCTCTGAGGCAGTGCCCTCAGGGAACCTTGCTGCCAGCATCTTCACAAGCTCAAGCAATCAGGAAAATCCTGAGAAACCAGAAGGCAAGGTACTTGCCCTAACTCCTCTCATCTAATAAAGGCTTCCACCTGGGGGAGTTCTCTCTCGACAAAGGGCAATACTTACTCGCGGTTAACTCCCTGAGGCTCCCGCGCCGGACAGCCCACCCCCAGCCACCACAAAACCCAACACCCAAAGCCGGCGCCACGCCGCAGAGGCCGTACCCCAAAGCCGAAGCGCTGCTGGAGCGGCGGCGGCGGCTCGTCCCGCAGGTCTAGGCCGTTAAACAACCCTCCTCGCCGTCCCGGGACATCTTTCGGCTTGTTCCCAAAGAGCCGCTTCCCTCCGCTCCGGTCGCTCTACGAGGCGTTTAAATAAAGCGCGTTAGTGCCCGCCCGGTGCCGGGGCTCCCGGCGGGGAGGCCGCGAGTTCGGCTCCCGGGAGCCCCCCGCAGCCGCGCCGAGGAAGAGCTGGGTCTCCACACCAGCGGCTGCGGGAAGCCGCCGGGGGGAGAGAGACGAGGGGAGGCGGGGCGGGGCAGGGGCGGCGGCGGCCGACGCCCGCTGCCGGGAGAGCCGAGGCCGCCGGCTTCCCGGGACCGGCGCACGCCCGCGGCTGCGCTCGCGCTTTCCCGCCGCCCTGCGCAGGAGCGTGCGGGAAGGGGGTGGGTCGCACAAAAGGCGGCCGTTCGCGCAGGGCAGCGCAGCGCAGCGCAGGGCAGGGCGAGCCCGCCGGACCGCGGCCGCGGGCAGGGCCGGGCCGGGCCGGGCGCCTCCCCCCCCGCGCGCCAACGGCGCCGGCCGAGCCCCGCGCGCGCCGCGCCGGCCACTCACCAACCACGCGGCAGCGCGAGCCCCCTTCCGCCCCCGAGCGCCTGCCCGGAAACGGCCGCACACGTGAGCGGCCGCAACCAGCGAGCGGCCCCGCGGAAGGAGCGCGCTTCCGCCCCGCGCCGCCGCCGCGCGCCCGCTGGCGCCGCCTGCAGGGGCGGCGACTTCCGCCGCCGGACCCGGCGGGAGCGGCCCCGCCGCCTGAGGCGGGGGAAGCGCCACCGCCAACGTTTCTTTTTAACTTTTTTCTTTGCCCCGGCGTGATGCGCTCCCGGGCGGTAACGACGCATTGGTAGGAGCAGATCCCGACATCTGCGCTTGTCGAGCTGGAAAACACGTAGAAGAGAGATTGCGGAGTCAGCGCCCTTGTTCCAGGTGTCGCATACGGTATCGAAGCACCAGGCACACGATATCATTTTGTACGCTGATACCTAGATCAAGCTTGCCGCTTAAAAGCGGGTAATGAATTCCCCTGGCAGGAGGACAGAGCACATCCTACAAGACGCAGGAAGCAGCGCAAGAGGAGGATGTTTCTGTACCTGCCTACAACAGGAATCATCACAGTCGACACCAGACAGTAACTTTTCTGTTGCACACAGAACTTTTCACTTCCTGTCACTTCACTTGTGAATACCCTTCTGCCCACCTCCTGCCTTCTAAAGGGCATAGAAGTTACGCATTTTTTCGTTAAAAAAATCACTTCCCAGTAGCTCTCCAGTCTCTGAGTACAATGTGTAGAACTACGGTAAAGCTAAAAGAAAAATTACTCTTCTCTCGGCATAGCTTTTCTTGCTATTGCTTAAATTTTAATTCTATAAATTCTCCAGTTAGCCCAGACGTCTGCATTGCTGTCGCTGTGAGAAACAAAATGGATAGTATTAAATATTGTCAGCAATATCATTGAAGCATCATTAGTAAAGAGAATGCCTTTCTTCTTTAGTTTGCAATTCTTGCACAAGTAAAACATTATCTCTAAAAATAGTTTTGGAACAAGCATACAATTTTCCATTAGTGTGAGAATATACCAAGCCATCACAAAACACAGGCAGATAAAAGAACAAAACAATATAATTCTTTTGCAGCATCTATTTGCACCAGAAACAAAAAACACCCTAAGGGGAAAATACAACTGAATAGACTATGTTCTCAGTAAACATTTCCAGAAGCATGCACTTTATGATTTTTGCGCAGTTCAGTTTTCTCAGCTGTCTTCGAGAAGCAGCAGCAGCCCTCCGCAGCATACCATTCAAACCATTTTATATCAGTGTGCTATAGATTCAGAGGTCTTTCCATTTTTGGCATGCTTCTCCTGCATCCAATAAAAAAAAAAAAAAAAAAAAACCAACCTCAAATCCAAGAAATTTCAACTTAATTTTAACTTTATTTCCACTAGGAATGATTCCACAGTAAGAGGAAAAAGAAATTGTCCCAGAGATGGTGATTTCCAACAGCTGAACACTCTGATTTTATTATTTTAATTAATAGAATGTTCTGCACTTTAACAACAAACCAAAAAAACCTGTTTCTATTATTATTTTCTGTATTACGGGAACAGAATTCAGAATTTCCTATCAACTAAAAGATGTTTTTACTGATCAAGCTCATCTCCATGTAAGTAGGTATTAACATTGTCCCTGTTACAGAGTAAATGAGCTGTAACAGCTCTGGTTCTATCTCTGCTTCTGACAAAAACATATTTAGAGGCATTCCAGAAATTCTTCACAATTTCTTTAAAGCAGCATTTTGTGTTTTAATTTCTTTAATTGTCAGTGAACTTTTTATTCCTGTGTCTGTTAATAGAACAAAACTAACCAATTTTGTTGCTACTTTCTTTGTTACCTTATTTTTATGGCATCTTGCATTCCATGATATGAAGATGTGAAACCATCAGGATGAGGATTCTCAATTCCATTCAGATCTCAAAAAAAAATGTAAGTTAACATTAAAAGGTTCATTTACCATCTGGCCCCGGCATGTCTATATTATACCAGCATTTGGCTGCAAAGCTGAAGAGCTTTAATTAGAACCACTGAATGCTACCCAACATCACAAGCAGGAAGCAAATTTTAATTACACAATTTAATTTTTTTTTTCCCCCAAGCACACTAATTTGTAACCATCCAAAACATCTTTCATCATGCTACAAAAGTAGTAATCATTAATATATAGACCTTTACGTTCAGTCAAACACACTACTGCTTTAGTTGGGAAAAAGTTCACATTAAAAGAGCCTGAACTGACAGACAGTATAAACCAGCTTTCATTTCATTCTCATACTGGTGAGATAAGAGAAGGCAAATGATACTTCCGCTAGCACATCAGTGCCTCTTAACCATAGTCTGGTGAGATCTCTTGGGACATAACCCTGAATTTGCAAGCATGGCCAACCTCTGTTGACTTTGCTAAAGCTTTCAATTGTGAGGGCTCCCTAAATTGGCTACAATCCAGGCACTTCTCAACGCAGAACTAAGGACTGACAGCACTGACTTTTTATTACTATTTTTAATCTTTATTTTAAAAAATATGCGGAGACCTATTAGTAATCCTTATACAGGAGAGGATTTTTGATTACAAAAGCTTTTGAGTCAGGCCAAGCGGCCACTGGGAATAACTTCGGAGTATTTGTTGTAGGATGAATTTGTACTGCTGACTGCAGTAGTTCATTCTGCTGATAACTCTTTGTAAAAGAACCAACAATAAGAAAAGATCTGTCAATGTATGGTATTTAATGATACTAAGAAAAACAACAGTTACCTGTTTTAAAAGTGTGTTTTAACATGGAAAGAAAGAACATGAGCTTTACTACCTTTCCACAACACAGAAATTTCAGCTACATGGAGAAATAAATAACAAGAACCTCAAAACAAAGTTATTCATTTAATTAAAATAACACTGTACAAAATTTGAACATAGCAAAATCAGTTACACTGAGTTCATATTAAGTAAAACAACAAACTTACAGAAGGTAAACACCGCTATATTAACTACCATGTCACTGTGTGCTGCCATTGCTTGGTCTTCTCAGAGTTCCACTTTCAGTCAGGATCCTTATAACATTTGGAATATCAATTCCTTAGTTAAAGGCAAACAAACAAACAAAAACAGAAAACAAGTGGGTTTATGATAAAATACATTTAAAAGCACAAGTTATAATGAAACACTGAGATGCTGACATGAGTTTGGATCCTTTATTATTAAATGAAGAACACCCTAACTGTTAACAATCAGAATGTGCCTGAAAACTGTAACTGTATTTCTATGATCAGCTGTACTCATTCAGTTAAAGGGTCTGTCTTGCCCCTCTACTCTGTCTCCAACCTTGAAAAATCTGCAGCTGATAATCAGGAAAGCATGACCAGAAGTACTTGATTTTATCACTGTAACAGTAAGTCAAAGTGTCATCTTCTGAACACAAGCAAGAAGGCCACGTTGCTTTGGTGAAACTAATGCCCATGACTTTAGGAGGGGGAGAGGAGAGGTAGAAGAAACACAGGGACTGCTTAAGTGGTTAATAATAAACATTCAGCACCCATAGCCAAATGTTAAGGGAAGAGTAAGAGCAGGGCAAGTGTGCCTGATGCTTGGTGGGGTGTGGGAATACTATGCTCTCCCCATCTCAGATCATCTTCAGCTCAGGAAACTTTCCAAGTCTGATACAGCAAATTTTTCAGTAGTCTTCCTCCAAAAACTTATCCAGTCTGGCCCACAGAACAAAGACACATGTAATATTTTTTGTATCCACTGTAGCCTTTTGCCAGGATTTCCATAGATCATCCATCTACTACTGCATGAAGAACCATCTCTTCTTGTCCATTTTGAAGTTGGACTCCCACACTACTCCAAGTTTATGGATCAAAAGAGATAGAAAATAATAGAATCCTGTCTGTCATCTCCATCCACTCATGACTTTACAAATCTCTGTTACAGTATCTCAGTCATCTCTTTTCCAGGCCAAAGAGTCCTAGCTTTCTATTGCTTCTTATATGGAAGATACTCCCATATTTTTGTTGCCTTCTCTAAACCTTTTGCAGTAATAAAGTCCTTTATCTGAAATAAGGGAAACAGAACTGCATGCCCTATGCCAGATACATGCAAAGCATGAGTTTATGCAAAATCAAAATGATGACTCCCATCTTTATTTTCATTCCTTCTTTAATTCCTTGTATTCAACATACTCTTCTGACTGATAAGTTGGTATTTCCACTGATCTGATGAGAAGCTTTTGAAATTCATCAGTCAACTAACACTGTTAACTGTTTCAAAATTTGACAAAATTGAAGATGAAGATACTAAATAGCACAGGCCTATAGCCGGTTCTCTACTGGAACATCTTTTCACTGTAAAAAGCAATTGCCCATTTGCTATCTCTTTATTATTTAAAGATAAAAAATTTCCCTCTTTTCCCACAGCCAGTCAGTTCCCTTAAAAGCCTCTGATTAGAGTACCTATCAAAAGCTTCTCGGAATTCCAAACAGACTAGATGAAGTAGATCATCTTTATCTGACTCCTTTGCTGACCCATTTCAAACAACTCCAGAAAGTCTGTAAGGAAGGTTTTCTTATCACAAAAGCTATATTAATTCCCCACCAACCACTCTAAGCAGATCATGTTTTTCCAAGTCTCCACTAATTTCTACATTGTTTTTCTAAACAGTAGAATAGAAGTTGGTAGTTTCAAAGATCACCTGGAACCCTACACTGGTTTTGGCTGGGATGGAGTTAACTTTCTTCACAGCAGCCTGTATGGTGCTGTGTTTTGGATTTGTGGCCAGAACCATGTTGATAACACAGCAGTGTTTTGGCTTTTGCTGAAGGGTGCTTGCACAGCATCAAGGCCTTATCTCCTTCCCACTCTTCACACCCACAGTGATTAGGTTGGGAATAGGAAAAAGACCACTAGGGGACAAAACTGGGACAAATGATCCAAGCTGGCCAAAGGGATATTCCATACATCATGCACAGCAATAAAAACTGGGGGGGGGACGGGACACAAGGGGGTGGGGTTGGCTGCCAAGGCAGCTGTTGCTCAGAGACTGGCTGGGCATCAATCTGCTTGTGGGAAGTGCTGAGCAGTTGTCTTTGCATCATTTGTTCCTCCCCACCCTTTCTTGCCTTTCACTTACTAAACTGTTATCATGACCCACTAGTTTTCTCACTTTTTTTTTTCCCCTCTCTTTTGTTATTCTCTTCCCTGTCCAGCTCTGGGGGATGGGGTGTGGGCAGTGAGCAAGCAGTTGAGTTCAACACACAACAAAACCTTTTAAAAAAAAGAGACAAATATGCATAAAAGAACCAAGTTTGCACCCATAAATTTGCAGGTTCCAAAGGAAGCTTTATGGGAGAAATCACTACCATCAGTAACTTAACCATTTTGTTCTGGAGGTCCCTAAGACCAGCTGATATTCATGGAATAGTTATAACGGTTTACTACTTTCTTTGTTTTTTATGTTGTCAATTTGTTCCAGAACTTCCATTCCAAACAGATACTCTGCTGAGTTGTGTGCACACAGGCCCAAGGAGAGGTTATGGCATGGACTGCACTCTCTCCAGTTTCTTCCACAGGGAGCAC
The DNA here is from genome assembly GCF_965140245.1 of Athene noctua. Classification (NCBI taxonomy): domain Eukaryota; kingdom Metazoa; phylum Chordata; class Aves; order Strigiformes; family Strigidae; genus Athene; species Athene noctua. The sequence goes on from NC_134038.1 coordinate 67,316,149, forward strand.
TCAGATAAAGAATATCTTAAGCTTCTCTACAATGTACTTGTCTTTATTGTTTGTTTTTTTTTTTACCCTGATGATCTTAAACACATTCTGAGAAGCTTAAAAATGTACTCAGGAAGCTTCTGAAGAAAGAGTAGCAGTTGGCTGAAGATATGAGAATGTTTAGTAGCTGAAACTTATTAGAAACTTGTAAGAAAAAGAAAGACTACTTGTCTCTGATTCATTACTGTGCAAGTACAGTTCCTTCAGGAATCAAGAAATACAAATTTCTTTGCTGTTGGATTCCCAAAACCACTGTTCTCCCAGTTATATCACAGGCGATAGTTTCTGCTTTTTTTTACTAATAATATGCTTGATTTTAGTTTACTTTCATCATGTAAATGTTACTATGCACAAATGAGAAAGAATTTTAAAAGAAATTCAGCAATTAACATTTCATGTGATGGCAGCCATTTTGAATTACCATTTTTAAACTGGATCCTGCAAAAGTTAGAAGGGGAAAAAAAAGTCTGTTCAACCCTCCTTAATACCTCAAAGTTCTTTGACCCATATAGTACTTAATATTTGACAGAGCTAACAAAATTATGTTATGTATATTTTCATATATGTGTGCATGCACATACACATGAGTTACCTCTGAAAGCTGGATTTGCTGCTGCTATTTTGTGTAGAGTAGCAGTAACTTCCTCAACGTTCATATTTCTTACACTGTTCAAAAATTCAGTAGTGATGTTGTTCTCATATGCTGTTTCCGAAGAGCCACTTGAAAAGTTTTGGGGTTCATCATCTTCATTTACTGATAAGGACTGCTTAGCTGATCGGCTGCTTGAATAGTCTTTAAGAAGAGAAATACTGTTTTTCAGTAAAAGAAGTTTCTGAAGAGCCTTCATTACTTATTTCTCTAAATAGGGCTTTCCAGTCTGGCACAGCAGCACTGCTGGTAAGGTTCACATCTGACTTCGCTACATTTTCATACAACTGAGATTCAGGAATGCTTTCTGTTTACAGAAAATCCTAGAGAAACACAGGTGGGGAGGTAGGTGAAAGCTATTTCCATTATGCTTTCAAAAAGGAACCAGAAATTCCAAGTGAGTCATTGAAATTTTGGTATTAGCATTGTATTAATGGAGGTTTTCAAAAGCTAAACTTCCTAGAAAAAAATAAAATTGACACCGAACACTAAAAAAATTAAATCAAACAGAATAGCTTCGCTAGTATTCTGGGTATTTTGCTTCTCCAGGCATATGATTGTATTCTTCCTATGCTTGAGAAAAATAACAATTTGTTTATATCAAGAAGGATGTGACCTAAAAAATATCAAAGATTCTTTGAAAGAATTAATCAGAAGTACTGAAGCCAAGTAGCTGCAATATTCAGGTATTAAACAGAATTATCCATCCTATGAAATATAATTTTGTTTCCACTAACATCTTGTTTGGACTCGACCTGCACTAAGCCTCTTCACCACCAAGAAGAGAAAGAAAAGGGAGGATGGCAGGGGAGAAAAACCCAGAAACAGTTGCCTCGGAACAGAGGAAAGTCAGAGTTGATACTAATTCAATTTCTCCCCAAATCCTACAGTTAAGTAGGATGCATGTTTTTTTAATAGTCTGCCCTTTCTAACATCTGTAGAGGATGGAACACACACCCCAGCCCCCCCACCTATTAACTTACGGTACTTGATCCTGGCTTTATTCTACTCTTAAACTCTGCTTTTAGAGAAGCAGGAAAAAAAGGCTTACTAAAATTTATGCAAGGTTTTAAGATTAAAGCACATTCAAGACTGCAAAACTGTATTACCAGTATCAGAGTCACTAATATCTGCTGAAGTCAGGTCAGACTGTTCTGTGGAATATTCCAATGCTGCTTCTCCATTATATTCAGTATCTAAGAGGTCCTACGAGTTTGAAAGAAGTTGCATTCAGAGTTTCATCAAGATGACTTCTTGAAATGATGAACTACTACATTTTTAATGATCACAAACCAAATAAAAGACCAGTATTTCTGCTACCAAATCTGAAAAATCAAGTATTTCTCTGAAAATCATGCAGCTGGTAATGAACTTCTATGTATATATACACTGCTTACATTATTTCTCTACATCTGAAAAGGCATAGTATTAGGCCAAGAATTGGTACTTACAGAGCCCAATTCTCAACCTGTCAGGTCTAAAAATGAAACACTTTACACTGAGAATAAAAGATTTAGTTAAAAATTACCAGTTGAAAGATCACAGTTTAGAATACTAAAAACCCCTAATGTGGGAAAACATTTTATTTTTATACAACTAGTAGGTTAAAAGTTACTTCAGTTAGAACTTAACTGTTTTACAACATGTCAGATTTTGTCCTTTTACCATATGAATAAAACAACAAAATCCTATATGGAAAAACCAGCAGGAATAACGTGAAAGTAAGCTTAATGAGGAAGAAAAAGGCAGTAAGTAATTAATGACAACTATAGGCATGGAATTTATCATGGAGAATTATTGCCTTTGGGGCAGAAAGCAAGCAATAGAGGGAATATGGATATGGGGAACAAAGATAAACTTTATAATTAAGTCCTAAATTCAGTCAGGCTGTTAAAGACAAAAGAAGAAACAAAACATTTTTTTCTTAAAGTGTCACCTCTGTGATTCTCTCAGGCTTGTTGGCTGTTACTTACCCTCATTTGGCATTTTCCACTTAAGGTCACCCTTTAATTAAAAAAGTAATTAAGTAGCTGTGGTAGGAGGAGTAGCTGTTGTGGTGAATGAGAAGTCTGTTCAACACTGACAGTTCTGCAAGAAATGCTAGGAGGGATAAAGTATTTCCTATGGCAAAGATATTGAATGGTTCACCACAAGAGGAAAGTTCCTGCCATCCCTGTTGACAACAGGGCAATGAACAAAAAGTCATTCCAAGAGTGGAAACTGAAGATTATGGTATAATGGAATGTAAACTGCACATATAGGGAACACAGGTGGGAACCACAGCAGCCTCGAAATACTTAACAACACCTCCATACTATGCTTATGTAAGGACAAGTCAGTCAAAAGTAATAGCAGAGAGGGGAAAAACTGGGTGGAGGAATAGTGGAGGAAGAAAGAGAACTCAAGGGGAACAGTCCAGAGTAGGACCAAACCTTGTATAAGAAAGCAAATTGATGTCAATGAAAATGGGATATAGAAAAGAGTGTCAAGGAGGTCAGCGGAGATGAGAAAAGCTTAAGTTAGAAAAGGGTCAAAAATAGCAGAAAAACTTAAATGTAAGGAAGAGCATGGAAAATAGAGAGACAATATGATTTTTAGCTTCTATTAAAAAAAAAAGCAAGCACCTTGAACAGAAAATATTAAGACTCAACAGCAATACTATGCTTATCCTATCATCACTACAAAAATTCAAGTATTTAATGGGCAAAATGTAAAACAGTCTCCGCAAAACTTTAATTAAACTATTTGTAATAAAAAAAAAAATGCATAATCACAGGAATCTACAGATTTGTAGAACAAAGCCAAAACAAAAGCCACATTACTTTGTTTGATGCAGCCTGTTGACGATATTCCACCAGTGCATCTGTAAGAGTCTGTGTAACTTTTAGGATAAATGAAGCATCATCTTCATTCAGTATCTCAAAACGTTGCTAGGAAAAAAACAAAACACACAACATAAAAACTTTCCTTCTGAAAGATTAAAACATCACCACAGATAAACAAAAACTGCAGGAACCTCATTTTTTTATGTCTTTATCCTTCTATCAGACATGACTGAAGTTACAAATCAAATAGTTAATTGAGGGTAGGGAGGTGGAATGGAAGAAGATCCTAACAGAAAGAAGATGCAGCTACCTGAAATAGCCATTTGAAAAGAAACAACCCAAGAATATGCCTGGAAATACATACAGGAAAATGCTTTTCTTTAAGTATTTTGATCTCTTTCTGAGGTACCTGCATACAAATGTGAATGTGTACAACTTCCCTGAGGCAATATAGTCATAACCCATTTCTCCAGAAAGTAGCAAAAAAGCAGAACACTACCGAATTTAAAAATATATGCCACCTTGCCTTATACTAACCTTCTTCTTCCCCAAAACCCTAAGGAAAAAGGAATCTTACTCTGAAGCTCTGGTAGGGGAGCAAGTTCTAGTGCCAACAGCCCTCACAGAGCACGCTACATGCATCATACTCTCATCTATACTAATGAAGTTCTGTCAAAACCACTTCCACTGGGCACAATGTAACAGAACTGCAGGTCTGTCCTAACAATGCAAAGTCCTCTGCATTAGAAACAGACACCTTTAAACACTCCAGACAATGGAAAAAAGGAATTAAAAACTAGCATGAAGATAATATGTGACAGCATAACAGGGATTATGTTATATTTTTAACACTAATAGTATTTACTCTCCTGGTCTGCACAAGTTAAATTTAAAGAAGATCTTATCAAATAGGCGGAAAAAAGATTAAACTTGGGCAAGGATATCTCTGCTACCAGCTGAAAAAACAAATACAATTATTTTAATGACAAATCTGAGCATATCAATTTTCGCAATTAAAAAAAGTATACAGTATGGATGATTATTGAACAACTGGAATTATTCAATGATATAAACAGCAAGTCCTGAAACAATACTTGTAAAATTACTTTCTACTACACATGAAACCTTTTGAATCCAGCAACAGAAACACATAATGCAGTTTTTTAAAAAATTACTGTAGATGCTAATATTAAACAATTCTCAAACAGACAATTTTTGTTTGACAACATTGTGTTAAACAACACAAACAATTCTCAAAGTTCTTTCCAAACCAGAACATTGTTCCAATCACATTCCCAGCAGTCCTCTTTTGTTCTTGGAGGACAATCATACTAAGCAAGAGGATGCCTCAAAACAAATTCAAGTTTTGTTAGCAAGGCGCAATCTTTACACCTAATAATTCCCTATTAAACAGCGGAAAAAAGATTTTATGATAGCCAATAGTGCTTAAATTGCCATGCAGTAGCTGTGTCACAGCAACTATCAGTAAAGATTTTCATACAGTTTGTCATTGATGCTTTTAATAAAAATCACCATTTCTGCATGCAAGACCACAAAAGTTAATACATCTAACAACTGGAAGCTGCTAATTTTCCACTCTCATTGATTGTATCTCTGCTGTAAATATGTACATAACACATTTCTAACATCTGAACAGAACTCAGGTGTTCTGCCACTTACTTTACAAATGGAATAGGTAGGGGTTTTTAGTTTATGGCTTGGGGGGGGGGGGGGGGAGTGTGTTTGTTTAAGTATACAACTTGTATTTTATTTCTTAAAAATTGCTTCTTTCCTTTCTACATCTTTCAGATACTTTTCTTCATTCTGCTTCCTTCCATTATTGACTTACATCTTTCCACATTCCACAGTTGAAAATGATGGAGTAATTATAAAAGAAAGGAAAACAAATTTTAGAAGGTTATTTTACTTAATCACGTAGTTCAGGAGTGGAGTTAAGCTATAGCTGAGAAAAATACATTAATTTTCAATGCAACTCATTCCTCTGACAGTAAACCAATACTTTGGCAAAAACCCTGTCTAGAAACTTTAGAATGAATAGCTATATTATAAATTCAACAATATTCATTTTATTCTGAATCCCACCTTCTGACAAAATATGTTGTTAGATTAGCAGACTGCCTACATTTTGGCTTTCATGGTACTTGGTACATTTTAAACTTAGTAATTCTATGATTTTTTTTTTTTTTTCAACAATTTCATTACAATGTAAGATTTAACACTCACCAAATAACCCAACAGTTCTTCTTGACTAGAGAATTCTTCAGGACTTGATGTAAATTCTTGCTGTTTAATATAGCAAAAAAAAAATAATCCAGAGATTATGTGCAGTAATTATAATTAAAATTAAAAATTCATTATTATCATTATTCAAGATTCTTTCTCTAATTAAATTGCATGTGCTTGTATGAAATGTGTACATGTGTTTTCATGACAAAGTAGAATACCTTGTTCTTAATAGCTTTGTTCCGTAACTTGTGCCTAATTTATTGTCAATAATATTATCAATTTTAATAAGCAAAAGCAAACACCATTGCCAAACATACATTAAAGCAATTACTTCCCCAGCTATTTATAAACTGAACCAACCCATCAGCAGAAAAATACTCACCTCAACTTCCTCGTTTTCCTCCTGCGATTGTTTATTGGTCTCACACCTTAAGATAGAATAAATAAACAAATAAACCAGTATACAGTTGGTTGATCAACAATGTATAGCCAGTCAATAACTGATAATCACTTTAAATTCCTGACACGCTACTAGTGGTTCTGACACACTCTGACAGATCACGTTACTTCCTTCCAGAAATCCCAGTAGTTCCAGATATCATTGTAAAAATTGTTTATAAGGGTGTTTTTTTAGTGTGTTTAGCTAGTATGTAAGTTCTAAAACACAGAATTAAGAAAAAGGTTTGACACTGGTAGTAAAAGCTGCAAGCTTTTTGTATGCATTGCAGAAAGACAAGGCCTCTAATTACAGTACGATTTTTATCAGCACTTCGCAAACTTGGCTTTACAAAAAATATAAAAAGAAGTATAAAAAGAAAATAATTATAAAAAGGAGAAGTATTTTACGGTGTAGCCACAGGGGTACTGGGCATACAAAGATTCATATAGCTAAAAGTTACTAACCCACGTTTGTGCTGTTCTGCAACTACAATTACTATCGATGCATTCCATCCCCTTGCAAGCCCAGGAACCTGGGCTGAGAGTGGGTTTTTTTTCCAATTAACCAAACCCATATGACTGCCAAGCCTAATCCCTCCTTTTTCTTGAAATCTTTCTTAGGAATCAAAAGTGTAGTAAAAGCAGATGATACCTTTAATGAACTCAAAATAATTTACATCTTCAGATGATTGTCTGTACAGAACTTCACTACAAAGAAATAAGAAGTAATAGAAATTCTCGGGCTAATACTGCAGAATCTTTAAGTGGAAACATCATTTGACTGCTTGCCATCAATGCTAATCTGATTTTACTCCTTTTAAGAAACTATATATCGAGCTCACATCTCTCAGAAGTCTCACAAAAATAAACAGTAAAGGAACAAGCTGAAGTCCAAATTTAGTAACTAACTTCCAAATCAGTCTCTCACTTTAACACCTGGCTGCTCAGTTAACCCAGGATCTATCTGAACAATGGGATTAAAATAACATTAAGTGATTTTCCAAAGGATGCTGTTCTTTAAAGTACAGGACTGCACAGTCAGGTAGAACAGAAATAGACATTCAGGTAGAAAGAGAAATAGACAGCAGCATTTCCAGATGTGGATATCTGAGTTTTTTAGCTCCCTATTTTTGATGTTTTCATGAACTAATTCACTCTTCAGATTAAGAATTGTTACACTTATTTGGAAGCCAGACAAATTAACACAAAGATCCATAAACCTGGACTTGAATCTGGTTTCAATTAATCCTTCTCTTAATGGTTGCCCCACAGAGAGGCAACAGTCCTACAGAAAGATATGTCAGGAACAAGAAAATTTCTCCTTTTACTGGGTAACAGTAAACAAGCAAAAGGTGTTAGCCCTCCACATCTGGACAGACACTACTGGTTTAATGTTAAGAAATGTTCCAAGAGAATGCCATTAGAGCAAAACCAAAGAACTAACTGTTGGAACAAAAGCCTTATGTTTGGGTTGATGGATGTATATCCCTTATTGAATGCTTTCCTGTGGTTCCTGATGTTGCACAAAGATGACTGATGTTGGAGATAACCCCCTCACACAACAGCTGATAGTTCAAACTAAACTCACAATAAAGATGTTTACAAACAGCAAGCACAGTTTTACCATTTAAAACCAGACACAATACTTATTGTTCCTCTATGAAATCTTTTGTAAAGATGAACTCCAATTGTTACAGCTATTTACTGATTATCTTTTCCTTCTAAAATCAGTTCCTGTATCACCCTAATTATCTGACAGGAAGCCATAACAGAGGGTTTTTGAACTGCAAGGGAACATGCTTTTTGAATTTGTAATACATGAGGATTATGCCTTAAGGATAACACAGTTAAATATAAAAATTAGTTGCATCTAAAGCAAAATCTGAGGTCACTTTACATACACCAGGTTTTCTGTTTATGAGATAAGTTTACAGCTGAGCACAATCTCAGAAGACAAGCATTTTAGTATTACAGCACGCCTTTCTTCCTCACAGCATACTCTATGCAAATCCACTGTAGATAGTTACCATCTACAACATTTTCCTTTGAGTAAGTTTTAAGAGTTTTGGTTTGGGGAGGGGGTGGATTTTGTTGTTTGTTTTACTTTTCTGATTTGTTGTCTTTGCTGCCTTCTTCAGTCTTGTTGCCTTTGCTGCTTTCGATAGCCTTATTAGGTTCAACCTTCTCGTCTGTTTTTGCCTGTTCTTTCTGACTTTTTTCCTGCTCCTCTTGAACACTTTTTTCATCTAAAACAATAAAACCAGTATATTTAGTAATGCTTTTCCAATATTTTAATTTAAAAGTATTCTTTGCTTACATTTTTTTTAAAGATAACATCAATAAAACCTGAAGGTGTAAGTAAGGTGTCTTGTGAAGAAATAAAATAAAAGGTAAATCTAAAAATCAAAGATTTGGTTCAGCCACGAAGCAAAAGTTCATCTTTCTGATCAGAAATATTCTGAATGAGAATAATTATAATGCATTCAGACAAAACCCTAGTCTCACCTTTGACAATAAGTCTAAAACCATGCAGCAACTTCTGATGTTTCTTCAGTTACACAGTGTTCACTAATTTTTATATTTAATTCTGGTTTTGTTTTCAAGAAAATAAGCATTAGCCAAATACCTTCAATGATGTTAAAAAAAAAAATCAATCTATTTCCTTTTTATTATTCTTGTGCTCTAAACAAAGTATGACAAACAGCTGTTACCATTTTTTTTTGTGACACTGAAGAACAGCTTATAGGCCCAAAAAGAGTCTGGGCCCCTTCTGCCAAAAATACGCACAGTAAAAATTTCTAATTATGAATCTTGTCTTGTTTCTGTTCTGAAGTATCCAGTGACATTAAGTAAAACTGGACAGTTTTCTTTGCAAACACTGGGATTATTGTTTCTGCTGCCACAGACCTCAAAACCATCCATACACTGTGTGAATTCACCTTCTGCAGCAGAACATAACTACAGAAGCTATAAACAGGCACATACGGAGTAAATAATTCATGCACTGGTGAAAGTTTAAAAAAAATTAATGAAAAAAAATTTTTCTCTTACCTCGAATAAGGTCTGGCATTTTTCCATCCTTATTTTTACAATCCAATTTTTCTTCATTACTAAGTGATGTATCCACATGCTGAACTTTAGCTTTTGAAGGGCTGTCATCTGCAGCAGGATCTAAACAAACATGCTTGAAATGTAGCACAATGGACATTATCTTGATAGAAGAGGGTTCTAAAACTGCACTTCAATTTCAACTAGCTCTGTTTCTGTGCACTATTAGTTACAAACATTAAGAATAATTTTATAAGCATTATTGTGTGACAGCATATTAAATATGAACTACAAATGAATAACAAAGTGTTATATATTTTATAACATGGTTATAATTACATACATAAATTTCTTTAAAGGTGTAAATATTACAAATAGAATGCCACATAGCCACGTGCAAAATCAGACACATTAACCAATAGGTTACAGTCAAGCAATTTAATTTGAATAGGATTCAACTTATTTCAAAACACTTTCCTAGATTCAAAGTGGATATCTTTCCTCTTCAGACTATAACACTGCTAATCTAGATCATTATAGAAATAATATTCTCATTACTTCTACTGAGCTATTTTGAGACAGCATTTACCTACTAATATACATTAAAATTAAGTACATTAGTTTCAATTCAAATCTTTATTTTCAGTGTAGGTCTGAAAACGAGGGTCTCGCAGCAATTTTTAGCCATTACCTAAAGTGGCAGGCAATTGTACTGTCTGTCCATCTGGGTGACATTGCCCTACAATAAGTTTTGAAAGATTAAACTGAGTGGAGAGTTCTCACAGATACCATGTTCCTACAATTTAGTGAATGTCAATGGCTAGTAAAAGCTCTCTTCCACAGAGAAGAGCTACAACTGCGCTTTAAGAATTCTGTGTGGCTTTCTGGGCCGCAAATTAAATACACACATGGATCTCCAACCTGCTCCTTTTGCCCAGCTCACCAAAATGCTCTTGAGTAGTTGGCACTGCAGAGGCTACAGCAGTAACCAGATAAAAAGAAATCACAGATAAAGGATCCTGGGAAGCAAGGGGGACTGGGATGGAAAGAGGGAGAGAGAACAAAGTCATATAGAACAGGTCTCTCTAGTTATGTTGCCCATGGAAGAATTTGTTCATCCATCAAATTTTCATTATAAACTATATAAAATGCCGCTTAGAACATATGCACACACTACAATTACTGACCAAGTCTTTCAATTTGCCCTTAAATCAAGCTGATTTAGATCAAAGGGAGTTTACCCAAATTAGAAATGTACAATTTACATCCCATTGAGCGCACTTACATTCTTGCCATCTCTTCCTCATTATCGGAGCATCTGTAACAACCTAAAAATAAAACCTATCTATGTTAGCTATTTTGTGAATGAAATGATTCCATAGGTATTTCATTAGAGTTAAATACTTATTTTTTTAAGCATATGACCAGTAGTGTTAAACACAAAAGTGTAAATCCCTGAACGGATATTCAAAAAGTCAGTTACCTGGACACTTAATTTTTTTTTACCACAATTTTTGTTAGAGCTAAAAAAATTAAATAGCTCATTTCAGAAAATATAGCAGTAAAATTAAACTGGGTTATGCATGCTCTATTTAAAAGTTCCTTAAATTAAGGATGGATTTGCTATGGATGTAGTGAAACTGTTCCTAGAAAAACAAAACAGTCTGTAAAACATAGATGGAATTAATTATTTCTATATCCATGAACATAAATCTCAAGTAAAATACACAGTCTTGAGTCAATAAATTTGAATTAATTAAGTCAAAATAAAAAGTTATTGCCAATAGTCAGTTTTGGTTTTCTTTTTAAGCAGAGGTTAAAAATAGAGGATATGCAGGCAGATTTACTTTGATTATCTGAAATCTCTCCCTTCTAGAGCATTCACTCCAGAAGAATGACTTGATCTTCCAATATTCCCATACTTTTTTAAATCAGGAAAAGAGCGGGATCAGTACAGACTCACATCCTTGGGCCTAGCTATGATTGTATCACACAGAAAGAACCAGGGGTCTTTTTTCACATGGGCAGGACATAATGAGCTTAAACACAATAACATTTCTAAATACTATTGTGGTGTAAACATCAACAGAAAGCAATATGAAGATCTTTTTGGAAGAACATGTTTCTAAGGGTGCAGCTCCCCAAGAATTTAAGCTTGTAGTGCTCCTGTGATCCATGGCATTGTTGATAACCCCATATCCACCTGCAAATTCCCACGCTTCCCTCTGTGGTACCAGAAGTTTTACCTGGCTCCTCTGAAAATTGCCACAAGGTGCTAACAAAGCAGAAACTAATTCAGGGAAGTCATAAAGGTAGTTTCCTAGCAACAATGAAACAAATTATTTTGCATAAACACACCCCCTGCTGGGAATTGCTTAAATATTAATACAGATATTGTGTGTTATTTGTGCACTCTAGAGTCACATTTCTCTAGACTCAGGTAGCATGAGCAAACAAGAGAAGTCCTTATGAAGGGAGTGACCAATGAGAAATTGTGTCCAGGATAATCCTGGAAGAACTATTAAGATAACAGAAAGCACTTGTAATAAAGGTTAAAAAAGCAAGATTCTACTACCATCCAAAGCAGATCTGCCCACCATAACAGAAATTACTTTTTTTGGCTTTTTAATAAATAGAAAACTTCTGGAATTCTTAAAGAAATGTACCTTTATTTGTTTTCTTCCTTCTTTCTTCTCAATTGTTAATGCAACTTGCCTAACTTTTCTGTTCAGTTCGGAGCCTTTACCCTTAACTTCATCAGATTCTGCTATCTCAGGATAATGTTGTTTCTGAAAAATAAGGAAATGCAAATCCTGAAGTCACACTTTATCCTACACAAATCTTTCCAGATCTACCACAGCTAATAATCACAGGAAATAAGTCAACTTTTATATATACATAGTAGAACTTATTAAAATTATTATATATAGAATCAGAGTAATTTAGGGGACTGAAGCTCAATCTTCTGCTCAGAACAGGGTTGATGCTGAACGCTGAACTGGTCGCACAGAGCTTTGTCCACATGGGTCTTAAAAACCTGTGAATACACAGATTCCCCCATCTCTGTGGGCAACCTGCTCCACACTTGACTGCCCTCACAGTGAAAAACTCCTTCCTTAGGTCAGGTAGGAAAAATCCCTTGTTTGATTTTATGTTCCTGCCCAGCATGTCCATAAAGGGCCTGATTCTGCCTTAATAATCTCCCCTAAGCTATTGGAGGGCTAGTATTAGATCCCCCTGACACTTTTTCTTCTCCAGCCTGAAAAAGACCAATTACCTCAACCTCTCCTCATAGTACAAGTGCTTCAGCCCCCTGACCATCTTAACAGCTCTCCACTGGACTCACTCCATCAATAGCTTTCTTGTCTGCAGTAGCACAAAACTGGACACAATATTCTAGATATGGCCTAACAAGCATCAAGAACAGAGGAATAATCACTTCCCTTGATCTACTGGCTATATACTTGTTAGTATAGCTCAGCTTGCTGTTAGCCTTCATTGTCACCAAGGTACACTACTTATCTTTAGCTTGTCATCCACCAGGACCCCCAGCTCCTTTTCAGCAGAGCAAATTCCAGCCGTGTAGTCTCCTGCCTTTCCTACTGCCTAAGGTTAATCCACCCAGGTGCATGACTTAAAAGTTATCCCTGCTGAATTATTATTTTATAGTATTTAAGGATATAGCAGAGTGCAGTTAACAAGCATAAGATTCAGAATTGAAGGAAACAGTTCAAAGCAAACCAGAAATACAAGAGCTGACAACATCAAAACTCAGCATATACATCTGAATTAATGACAAGAAACAGCAGGAAAGTTTACAAAGGCCATCTCTGCAGATCAGTACACTTGATAACACATTAGTTCTAAAACTGCTTCAAAATGCTATATGAACTCAACAACTTTCTATGGCTTCAAGATACATGGGATATATAGTTCCAACTTTGAGCACATATTTTATGTAAAGTATCAAAATATTTTTCAGAATATTGCCTTCTCAGTTTTGTTAAAGCCCATCCTAAACAAATATATTCAAGTAAATATTCAAAGACTGGAAAACCTCTTTTCTCTAAATATACTGAGAAGCTTAATATATTTAAGCATTTGTGGGCCAACATAAATCTTAAGAGCTTTGCAAATTTCCATAAAACAGGCACAGAACTTGCATGGCTTGTCCAGCCACAAAACTGGGGATAAAACTTCCCCCCCCCCACCCCAGTCCAATGTCACAACCTCTATTCAATACACATCATGTTAATTTATAATTATGTTCCTTTTAATTTAAAACATCCAAAAGATGGAACAATTTTTTCATTGATCCAGTTCTTTAAGATAATACAAAATTTAACCAAAAACCTACTTCTAGTCAATTTTAGCTGTAGATTTCATTATTGGCATTACTAGTCAACCAAACCAGAATAAACTAAAAACTCAGTGTCAGCAATGGACAGGCATACATCTTATTGATGAGAAGATTTTTAAATCCATGTATCACAGTTGCACAGTTGCAATATAAACACATTTTTGCAAAAGCTTATGTAACACCTTTTTTTAAAAAAAAAAAAATCATAATATGACTAGCAAATTCTCTACTGAAATCATTACATTAAAAAAAAAAAAAAACAACCACTCTAAAAACTTACCAGGTATGCCAGTCTGTGTTTGGAACCGCAAACATGCATGAACATGTTACTTAGTCCTGTTTTACAGTGGCACAGCTGACATTCATAGAGAAAAGGGAAATTGTCTTTTGATCGGTATTCAATTATATAATTAAGTCCTGTGTTAATAAGAAACATTAAAAGAAATGATTACTACTGCAAGCCAAACATGTTTTTAGAACCATCAGTTATTTTATTCTTTGAGTGTCTAGACTTCCCCAACACTAAAGGTACAAAATTGCATTTTTTTAAGATGCCTTATGTTTACCACATAGGACTTGACAATTAAAAAAAAAAAATCTAAAAAAGTAATAGCAACAATTCTTTTGTAACTATTTAGAAGGGAATGTATTTTAATATATGCCCCTATAGTTATTTTCCTGTCCAGTTCATTCTCTCTTCCCTCCACAGGATGGGCAGTTAAGCTTCAAATAGTAACGATCATTTCAGTCAAAGTTCATTTTTGTCATATCACCTTAGATTGTTTCTAGAGAATATTCTCAACATGTGGTATCTACCTGTGGACAGTAGCTTAGAACCAATCACAGCTTGTTTAGCTGTATGTGATCACGCCCTAATAGTATATAAGATGCTCTGTACTTAATAAAATTGGATCAAGCTGGCAAACCATATTGGTGTTATTCTTGATACCCGGGCTTTATCCGTTGACATCTACCCTAATCAAAAATATTCCAAGCCAAATCCAGTGATTTTGTCACTACGATCAGTCACTTTCATATTGGGTACTCATTGTAAATATAGTAAGATTTTATTACACATCACCTAATTTTACATTTTAAAAAATTAATCAATACTCTTTAAAAGTAAACATCACACAAACAAACAGTTACAGTATTAAAAGTCCTCACCAAGTGCAGGTTCTGAATCTTTACATGTATTAAGCTGTTCTTCCAAGGTCTGTCCATGAAACCTCTCTAGCTCAGTTTGCACTGTAAGATAAAGTCAATTTTATGTAATCCCAAATCATCCATCTATCAATCAGTCTTCATGGTCGCACAACACATCACAAAAACACTCCAAAATGAAACAAACTCCTGAGTTTAACCTTTGGCCTAGAGAAAATATGCTGAGAAACTCACATTCAAGTAAATCCCTGCTTACACATGGCCCCACATCACAAATTAAGTCAGTTATTGAGAAATGCTATCCCTCCCCAATCCTATTTGCACTCCTTTTATAGCATATTTTTTGCAGTGGCCCCTGTGAGAAGCTTCTCAAAGCTCCCCTGGCTCCCAGCTGGACCCGTGTCTGGCCAAGACCAAGCCCATTAGCAACGGTGGCTACACCTCTATGATAACATATTTAAGAAGTGGGAACCTGAGAGAATGAGGAGCTGTGAGGGAGATACCTATGCAAACACCAAGGTCAGCGAAAGAAAGGAGGAAGGGGGAGAGGTGTGCTGGAGCAGACCCTGCATCCCGTGGTGAGAGGGGAGGCTGTGCCCCTGTGTTAGAGACTGAAATGTCCTATGACTGTCTCAAAGCTTGCTTGTGTCTGTGCAAACCTCCAAAAGAAGCTGCTGCGGCCTGTGAATTGGTCTGGGGGATGCTGCCCAGAGAAGCAAGAGTGTATTGAAGGATGCACTCTCCACTTCTTGGCGGTTGCATTGTCCAGACTCTTTACATAAGCCTCAAAGGGGCAGACATGGACTGAGCTGGCCCCATCCTGTAGCCATGTGTGGCTCTACTGCGTAGGCCAGACCCCACGCATGCATTGCTAATGAACTGATAAGCGTCAAACGTTCCTGCCCTTGACGCAGGATGCAACAAAACCTGTTGGACCAGAGAAAAAAAAACTAACGCAAGTAGATAAGCTTGCTGATCAGCTGGTACGATGAACTTAAAAAGGCAGCAGAAAATCTTTCTCTTTTTGCATCTACCATCGAAGCCAGATCCCTGTGCACCCACCACTGAAGAACTGAAGACTGAGGACCAACAGGACATTGCTGGATCCATGGTGGTGACTATTCTTGCAGCCCTATCCTGCATCCTTGCTTTATTTCTGCCTTTTCCTTCTATTCTGTCCTATTGCTACCCCTCTTCACTTTTTTAATAATAAAAACCTATTTGGGGTATAAGGCATTTGACCTCGTTTGTGTCTTAAACTCGCTCTTGGGATCATATTGAAACCTCCCCCAACATTGGATCGGGACACCCTGCAGCCCATGGAGGCCTACAGTGGAGCAGATGCCCACCTGCAGCCTGTGGAGGACCCCACACTGGAGCAGGTGGCTCTGTGGGAAGCCCATGCTAGAGCAGTGTGTTGCTGGGAGGACTGCAGCCTGTGGGAGGGACCCACAATGGAACAGTTTGTGAAGAGTTGCAGCCCAAGGGCAGGACTCATGTCAGAGAAAGTTCATGGAGAACTGTCTCCTGTGAGAGAGACCCCACACTGGAACAGAGGAAGAGTGTGAGGAGTCCTCCCTCTGAGGAGGAAGGAGTGGCAGAGACAGTGGCAGAGTGTGATGAACTGACCACAACCCAGTTCCCTGACTCCTGCACTGCTGGTGGAGGAGGAGGTAATCGGGAGCAAAACTGAACCCAGGAAGAAGGGAGGGATGGGAGAGGGTGTTTTTAAGATGCGGTTATACTTCTCACTGTGCTACTCTGTCTGATTCTTAAGTGGTGGTGGTGTTTGAATTAAATTGATGTTCTTTTTCTTCCCCAATTAAGTCTGTCTTTTGCCTGTGACCCTAATGGGTGAGTCATCCCTCCTTGTCCTTGTTTCGATTCCTGAGCCTTTTGTTTTATTTTCTCCTTCCCATGTCTGAGGGGAAGGAGTGAGTAAGCAGCTGTGTGGTGCTCAGTTGCTCTCTGGGCTCAAACCACAACATCACTTGCAACACTGTACCTCAAAACTTTTTATTTCTTCCACGTTTTTGGGGGGTTTTTGCCTTAAACATTCTTACCATAATCAGGAAGTTTTGCAGGTGTTTTCACTTGCTCCCCTGAGCCACTTGCTGTTTTAACTAAACAAAAAACAAACCAGAAGTGGAAATAACATTGTAAGTACAGAAACCAATTTGATATGATAATGGATTTTTTCTAAATAAAACTCTTTTGAGCTTTTGCTGACATGAGAAAAATAAGCTTAGTTTTGAATGTGCTATGAGGTTTTTTGTCAAAAAACAAAGAGAAAATATTTACACCAAACAATGACAGTTATTTAATGTTAGGCAATTCAATAAAGCAGGCAGAGAAGATGACCAATCAAGCCACTAGATAGCACACAACATGGGTTCAAAAACACATCACAAAATTAAACTGTTAAACAGTGGCTTAAATTGTAAAAAATTATGGCTGTAATTTACCTTATATAGAAGACAACCTGCAACATGGGAAAAGCCTGACTGATTCACTACAGTGCAAATATCTTTTATTCTATAATGAACCAAGCTTCATTTCACAAATTGCAGGGCTACAATAATCCAGTACATCAGAGCAATTCAGTTTAAATCCACTGAACTTAAGGTGCTTAAACTGACAGCCCACACACTGCCAGCCAGGGCACTTGACTCAGCCCACAACCCTGCTGTCTTTTTCAAAGGTCTGCAGTTATCCCCTTCCCAAACAAATATTTTTTTCTGTCTACACATGGCACATGATATGGCTGGAGCTGCAGAACCTTAAGAAAGGTAAGACAGAGATGACCACATTAACATGATTTGCCATTGAGGAACCCAGAAAGACATCTGTACGAGCTGAGATTCTGTATGTTTGGGAGAGGAATGCCAAGCATGCAAAGGCAGCAAGTTGCTATTCCTTGAATAAAGGCTTAATGGGCTCGCTATAAGAAAAAAAGAACAGGATTTCAGAAATTCAGAAAAGTCAGCATTTTACTACATGAAAATAATAAACAAACAAACAAACAAATCACTAGCAGTGCCTGAAATAACACCAGCTAAGGGCAAATCTGAATTTTTTCATCTCTTGAATGCCCCTCAACCCTGTTACTCTCCTGTTGCAAGTAATCTCTTACTAAAATATCAGATACTGATAAGAAGTTGAGCATAAGGCTTACAATAAACCCTAAATAGAAGGCAAGAGTCAGCAGGCTTCAACCTATACTACTGCATCAGAAAGAGTCACATATGTTTTGATTACAGAGATAATCTTAATGAAAACTCTTACTGAGTATTTAAGTTACAAACTATATTGTGTTGACAATTGATGAAGCTGCCAGCTCATGCCTGTAAATTAGATGTTGCTTAATATCAGCTGCATTACCACAAACCTTCTGAAACGGTCTTAAGGGAAAGATCAGAAGAGTAAAAGAAAGGAAATGAAGTGTTAAGAAGATAACCCTACAAAGATTCTAAAAACACAAATCATATTCTGGTCACTAGAACTCAGCAAGTCTTTTAGTGGCCAACCAATCCTTTAAAAAAATAGAAGAAATAAAAAGACATAACGCTGGTTCACCTCTAAACATTTCAGAGCATCCGTTTCAGCAGCATCCAGCTGCTAAATATTTAATCACTGAAAATTTCCTTTACAGTCCATACAAAAATTCTCAGATTGGGTAGGCGCAATGACTACGCATAACTTAGGCCACAACTTTCAAATTCTAGGAGCAGCGCACTGTCATGAAACGGAAGTAGGAAAACTATTACGAACATAGTTAGACCTTCGTTCTTTCTGGAACTAAAGCACTTCAGAAAGACCTGGGGAAGGTTTAATGATATATTAAACCTATTAAAAATACTTTGCTTCAGCTAATTAAAATATTTCTAATAAGTTCTTTCATAAACCAAATATAAAGTATATACGGAAAAAGCATTTCTACATGCTTTAAGGAGCATAGGGGTTTTTTTAAATTATTTTAAATCTTGAAGATCTCTAAGGTCTTGAATTCTTCAAGGTTTCTCAAAACTTTAATGTAGGTGATTTGTAGTACTGTAGCTAGTGCTTTTTAATAAACTTTGCATACCTGTTGCTCATATTGACTGATTTCTGTAGGGTTAGATATATCATTAAAGAACAGGAGACAGGTCTTAAAGCACCTGTCTTGAGAAAGTCTTTTTCTTGGGTGTTTCATAAACACCTACACTGGGGTGGGGAGAAAGGTGCAGGATAGGAAGTAAAAAATCTTGCACTTACCAATGCCATGAGCTTTCAGTGCTTCTTCAACCTAAGTTACCAAGTCATCAACCAATAAGGAAGAAAGACAGACAGACACACACTTAAGGTTCAAAAAATAACAATGCAAACCTTTTATTATTTATAAATTAAGTTAGATTAACACCAACACTGCACATTATCTCAGGTAAATAGATAAATACATGAAACTTGAAAGTGACATACATCTTTTTTCCTAGATTGTCTATTATTTAAATAATTCCATTTTGCATTTATTAACAGCCACGTATTCTCATGCATCGTCTTTACTAATTCAGAATACGAGACAAAGTTGTAACAACATTTTCTGATAGGACTAATGTACAAAACTAAGTTATACTTCATCACAGTAAACAAAATAGTAAAGCAACAAAACCAGCTAAATATCTGAAATTGCACGTTTTAAAACTACACTAAAAATAGATTTCAAACCCATATTCTACTGCTAAGTATATCTGTAAAATCTGACAAAAGGTGCATTCAAAAACTGATCTTACCGTCTTGTGTTTGAATCCAAGGAAGTGAGTCTGCAAGTTTAATGCAGAAGCACACCAGATTTTGCAAATCTAGGTTAAAGAGAAGTATTTCTATAGCATTGCACACGAGCCAACAATAAAAACATATCACTGATATCAAAACAAAACAAATCTGCTATTGAAATGTCAGTATAGGTAAGTACTACTCCTCCAATGACAAACTAAAGCAGCTTCTAGAACTTTTCTTTATGAGGCTCCAAAACCACCAAAATACAGTGGAATGAGAAGGAATCTCCCCATCACATAAACATTTCAGATGTGTCCAGAACCCTGCAGCTATCTGAATAGCATATTTTTGTGTGGAAAGACAGATCCAAGCTCTTCCTCACACACTATTTACCAAGTCTGAACCAGAGGCATGGCATAACTCTAACAAACAAGCCAGTACACCTGTCTTAAGATGAGCCAGTTCTCCTCAGTGCTGCATCCAGACTAACACATTCACTCTGATCAGTTTGGGGTCTGCCTCACTCACAGGCATATGAATTTTTCCAGTCTCACCTGGTTTATGCCTGGGCTGGTTCAGAACAGGAGCAGATTAGGTTTAAATTCATGTGAATGAACCAAGGCAGACCAAATATTTTCTCCTCCTCTAAAAAACAAAGATGCTTAAAACCAACAGCAGTAAATCTGAGAACCTTTGATAAATTAGGATCTTTGTTTTCTGAAGAGAAGCTTCAGTTTAACCTTCCACTTTAAAAGAATGCCTTTATCTAAAAACATAATATTATAAAAAATATTCATTGTAATAAATTAGTTCCTGACACACACATCCATGTCAAACATGACAAAGACAACAAAATAAGTTATATTCCAGTGCTATTCATCAATTTTGCTCAAGAGAAAAAAAAATTCACACTTGGTTTAGTCCAACTTTGTTCTACCAAAATTATTTTGTATTAGTTAAAATTTTCTGTAAGAAATACTTACGTTGCAATAGAAAGGGTTTACTTGCTTCTTTATCTCAGCTTCAGGATCCATAATTGATTTTTAGATGATAAGGAAGATCTAAGAAAATTACAAAAAGACTGCAAACTAGTTTTAGCTTCACAAAATCATTCATATTCTTGTTGCACCTACTTAAGGGTCATGCTTATTCCAATTCTAATTTGTGCCTCACCTTCAGTTACACTCAACCTTTACACCTCCAGGCCAGCGATCGGATTTTTAACTTGAGATCAAAAGTACAGCGTGGAAAGAAACAATTCTTCTCCAAGAGTTTCCCTGAGGAAACACAAAGCCAGGAAACAAAACTAATGCCAACTATTTCAAGCTTCCCCTTTCTTTCCTGGGATTGAATGCGCGCATGGGCTGGGACGGAAGACACGCAGCGCCCGAAGTCTGCATTTGCAACAAGAACACGACAGGGTTTTGTGAAGAAAAGCACGATCCCACTCCGGACCGTGACGGCGCGGGGCGGCGGGGGAGAAGCTACGAACCCCACGGAACAGAGGCGCCGAGATAGCGAGCCGGCCCCCGGGCCGCCCGCGGAGCTGAGCCCGCAGGTCGCGGGACAGTGTGGCCTTACCGACACTTCCAGCTCTGCCGGGGAGGGGACGGGCACCTGCTCCCGCAAGGACCCGGGGGGAGCGGCCGGGCCGCCGCGGCGCCCGACCTACCCCAGCCCGGGAGCGGGCAGCGCCCGGAGGAGCCGAGGGAGCCGGCACCCCGCGGCCGCCGACACCCCCCGCTGCCGCGCCGGCCTCTCGCCACCTACCGGCTTCGCGGGGCGACTCCCCGCCGCACGAACCGCCGCCGCGGCTCCCCGCTCCTCCACAGGCACCCGCGGAGGGGCCGGAGGGCGGGGCAGGGCGCGCGCCTCCCGCCAACCGGCTCGCGCGCGCGCCCGCCCGCCGTCACGCTCTCAGCCGCCGCCACCGCCGGCGGGGCCCGGGGCGCACCGGGCGGGCAGGAACCGCGTCACGGCCGGCGCGGAAGGAAGGGGCGCGGGAGCCCGGCCGGCCCTCCCGGGGGACGGTACGGCACGGCAGCGAGGACCCGGAGCTGCGCGGCGGCGGGAGAGGACGGCTGGCGGCGGAGGGACGGCGCGGCACCCCCGGCCGCCGCTGGGGGCGCTGGCGCACACGCGCGTCGTTCCGCCGGGCGCTGTCGGAGGTAAAGCCCGAGCTGGCGTCTTCTGCCGCTGCACCGGGACGGGGCGGGCGGGGCCTGGGCCCCCAGTGCCGCCCCGCTCCGCAGAGGAGGCGCGGGGTGCCGCGCTAGCGACCTGCGGCCCGGGAGCTCCGCCCGCGGGGCCGCCTAGCCCGTTCTGGCGGCCGCCGGGTGTCCGCACGTCGCTCCCCAGAACACGAACCCCGCGCCGTGTCCTGTGTCCCCCAAACCCCGGCTCCCAGCGCCGCCGCACCTGAAGGCTCAGGATCCCCCGGGACGGTTCCTCGCCACCGCCCGGCCCTCCCGGGAGAGAGGCCGGTGCCGTGCCGGCCGTGCGCGGAGGAAGGCGGAAATCCAGCGCGGGGTTTGCGGGAAGCTGAAGGAGGTGCCGGCGACCTGCCGGCGGGGAGGTGAGGGAGGCAGGCAGGCCTGGCCGCCCAGCGCGGGGCGGGGAAGGAGGAGGAGGAGGAGGGGGAGGGAGGGGAGCCGAGCCGAGCCGGCGGCGGCGGCTCTTGGCGGCGCTTTGTTACGAGAAGGGAGAAACGCGGGGGCTGCAGGGCGGGGTTGTCCCCGCAGGCACGGCAGAGCGCGGTCTCCGGGTGCGAGGGTGACCGCTGTCCCTTCCTCCCGCCGCGGCAGATGCCCCTGGCCCCGCGCCCCAGCCGCAGCCTGCATGCCCGCCCGCCCTGGGTGGAGCGGCCGCCTTTGTCGAGCCGGGACCTGCTCTCCTTTCTCGTGCAAGCAGAAGAGGAGCTAGCGAGGAAATAAAAACAAGCTCGAGTTAATGTTTGAGAAGTTCGGGTGCAGGAGACTCTGGTAGGATTCCTGTTTATGCCTATTTTTGGTAGATATCAGACAATCGTTCGAAATAACAACCTGCGTCCATTACCTTTCTTTGCACAAACTGTGTCCTCAATAGGTAGCGGGTTGGCCCTCTTAAAATGTGTCTGTGTGGATGTATATATAAGGCAAAATTCTATATATTTAAAAAAAAAAAAATCATTTGCGTGCTTATGTATATAAAATTTGCCAGGAGAAATTTAGGCAAAGTACTGTTAATTTTTACTAACATTTTATTTTGTTCATTTGCTGGGTGATCCCTGACAACTAATAATGTGTATTAAAATGGGGGGGAAGTATCCAAAGAGGTTTTTTGTTTTAGTATCTGATTATATGTAACACAATTTCCATATCGACCTCGTTGGTATTTGTAATAGGCACTAAGTAATTAGTGATTTCAAGTCTCTGGGTAGACAGGGTCAGGCCTGGAACACTCCGATGGAAGCTCTGTGAGGAAAACCTAACATCTGAGGAAGAAGGATACTGTTTACTGCTAGTTCTGTCATTCAAATGAAATATAAACCTGTTGTGACTAGTTTGGGTCATTGCATTTCCATGTCTTTCTTTCACCCTTAAAGACTGGCTGAAAAGGGCAGAATTGTGATTGATTTCTAATGCTGTTAATTACTCACTATGCTTAAAACTTCATCTGCAATTTAAGTTGGTTAAATAAATCTTTTTTTGAATCCTTAACTATTTCTGGTAGTAATCCTGTTGTCATTGATAAAGGAATTCCATTTTCACACCATAAGTGACCACTGTTTGCTAGCAAACTATTTTCTTTGGATTTAATAGTGTAACCTTAACATTGGGGTTAAATCTTCCACCATAACCTCCTATTTGCATTTTCTTATGCCTACAAAAAATTTTCGGGGACTGAAAATGCTCAGACATGCCAATCTGAAGTGATTTTTTTTAATGCATTTCTTTGCAGCTGGTTGAAGTTTGGGTGTATGTTTAGGTGTATGCAAGCAAAATAATATATATATGTATTTATGAACATATGTGCACTTCTTCACTTGTGTAATTTTTTTTCAAGATATTCTTCCAGCAGATCACAGCACGTCCCTTAGTCTTTAAAAGAAGAATGCCACACAACATTTCAAAGTAAAAATGAGGAGCTGAGAGATATTCTTGTTATTTTATAGCAATAAAGGTTTGTGTGAGAGGACAAGTACTTAGGACACTGATTTGTTTTAAGGCAAGCTGTGAACTGAGCCATGCCAGAAGATATTTAGGATAAAGTAATTCCTTACTGAATATGTCTTAGAGCCTGGGCATCTGTAAGAGTGAGAGAAACCTCCATTCTTTTTTCTTAGAATTTATTGTGCGATGGTCCTCATGTGCCTACACATTCCCAAATCAATCCTGTTTACTGTATGTGCTATACACAGTAGACAGCTTCCATTTCAGTGCAGATTCCAACATGCTAAATTCCCATCCTGGGCATATGTCCTGGAAGGATCTTTGAGCCTCGAAATGGGAATTGTTTGGGTTTGTGAGAGTCCTTTCTCATGTTCTACAGAGGAACCAGTGGGCTGCCAGAAGGTGGTGGATATGCATAAGGAAAAACAGGTGTATATAAATATATATGGTGGTGTTTTGCTGCAACTTCTCAGTATTCAAAGTTCTCTGACATCTCTGAATGCTTTTTATTTACCTAATTGAAAATGGGCTTTAATTCATTGAAGCAAGCAGGCTAAGCATGCAAGAGCTTGAAAAGAATCTTTAAGAACTCTTTTCTTCTGTGTAGTAAGTGCATTTAATCACTCTCACCAGTTCTTGAGTTTTTACACATCCAAAATCATCATCCTGGTTTCTTCATGGAAAGGATACAAGTATAGTGTGTATGTGTAGGAAAAAATAGTTAGGAATGTGTATGGGGGAAGGAAAGACTAATGTATTGTATTCTTCTTGGAGTAGGACCTACATTTCCATTTTTAAATGTACAGTATTTGAGCTTATGGCTAGCGATCTCAGATGCTACCCCAGTAAAAATAATAACAATAAATGATAGTGTGGTATGAAAGCAATACTTAAGGGTTTGCTCTGGCTCTATCCATGAAAGATGTGTTTTTACCCTAGTACATAGGTTGTTAATATATATGAAGTCATATTTGGAAATGTTTTAAATATTTACTGATATCAGTTGATCTCTGCCAGTCTGTGTAGTTAAATATTTAACACCTGAAATCCAGAAGTCCCAGTATCGTTGTTTAACTTTTTGAACATAGTCTCAAAAGTTCCTGAAAATCCATTGGCTTTCTCATTAAAGGGATTTTCTACACACAGAGATGTCATGATTTTTGGTCTGAGACTCTCATACCTTTTCAAAGCTAGAAGTAAGATTTACATGTATCATCAGAAGAGAGAATCAGCCACCTCTGATCACATGAAATCTCTGATCCTGGTTTTTCAGGGTCATGAGCTATCGAACCTTACAACTTGCTGGTAGGACTGCTTTTCCTTTTGTTCCTTGGTGAAATTGAGGCTAAGACAGATTGAAGCATCAACATTTAGTCCTAAGAATTTCATTTCAGGAGCTGTCCAAAGCAACTCAGTGGTTTGGAATGGTACAATAACTGTGTAAGTAAAATAGATTAGAATCCATTTCATTATGGGTCTCTTAATTTACATATTTTGAGAGCTGTTTGATGGAGCAAAGTTGCCAGTTTTTGATATCTTCTTTGTTAGGATGTCAGTTTCCTGACTTTTTGCTTATTCTTTTTATTTTTTATTTAAGGAACTTCTGAAGCAGATGTTCTCTTCTATTAGACCTAGACATTATAATGATTGATATGTGATGCTTTCAAGTTTGTTTACATACACTTAGTTTGCTCTGTGGGATTATAGGTATTTAAGAATTCCTGTCACCATGTGGGCTGACTAAGTTTTCGCAGAGAGTAATAAATAACTTGGTATAGAGTGATGGAGGAAGTGCTGGATCAGGGAACTGTCTTCCTTATGCTCAGCCACCCAACTGTCTTCCTTCTTCCACCTTTTTCTTTCCTGCAAAATAAACAAGCTGTTCTGCGAGCAGTAGAACCAATAAAGTCTGGTTTCCAATGGATCTTTCCTTTTGTCCCCTGTCTGCTGTAGAAACTCCAGCTCTCCCACGTCCTCATGACACTGGCATTTGGTAAGAGACAGCAGAACTGTGACTAGCCAGGAACCACACAGGTGTTGGCTGTCCAGTCAGTACATGCCTGGTGATTACCCAGATGAGCAGTCACAGAAAGTACAAACTGAGTGCTGCCTCTTTTTCAGCAGGAGTACAACTTGCATACTGCTACTGACTTAACATACTTAACTTAGACTGTTACTTATTTCTGTTCACTTTGTTTCAGTTTTGCTATTTAGGTTTTGTTCTACTGCCTCCTCTATTCTTCAACTCCTTTGTTTTGCTGGGTTTTGCTGTATCTCATGGGCTACTTGAGAAAGCTCCTGTTCTTATGCCAGAGTTGGGTTCTTGGTTTGATATTAGCTTGTCTGTTAGCTTTCTTTGTAAATATAAGTAATTACTTTCACTGAAAGAGGTGAGAATAAGTATTAAGTTTTTTCAAGGAAAGGAATTACAAGGATGGTATGAAGAGAGTGCTAGTGCAGTAAAGCTAAGGAAAAAGATATTGAAAACAGGAAATCTCTGCTGATATCTATTGCATTTTCAAGTAATGTTATAAAGGATGTAGTGGAAACAATGGGCAAAATACCAGAAAATTTGTTTGGGGAGTGTCCTAGACTGTTAGGAATATGAACCGATTATCTTATTAGATATGTTCCATCTCAGTTTTATGATTAAAAGCAGAAGACATGTGAGCTAAGAACATTGCTCCCCCCTTTTTCTACTTAACTATCCAGAAGTTTCTGCCCAAAATGTAAAAGTAATTGGGGTTGCATAGTAGTAGTGGAAGGGAATGGGGAAAGAAGTGTGGAAAGATAAAAGAAAAAAACCCAGCATCTTGCAGCACAGTCGTATGTTGATAATTCAAGGAAACACTGCTTTATTCTTTTTGTGTGTGTGGCTAAGAATTCCCTGGTATCATCTACCCTTTTCCTATTGACTATGTAAGTCCTAGGCTTGAGAAGAAGAGGCAGTTGTTAACATTGTGTGAGTATATAGCAGTGGACGTATTGAGTGAGGCCAAAACTTTTTTTAGCCTGATCGCTTTCGAGAGTGACCAGCAGTGCAAACATGAGGAAAAGTGCTACACACAGTCAGCAGTAAAGGGCAAAGGACCTGTACCTTCTGAGTGGTTAGTTTCCATAATTATTTCATGTCTTCTTGCAACCCTTTCCTCTTCTCAGTATTATAATGGTAGTCAGGATCCTGCTGCCTGTTGGATGTCAGTCAAGGAGGGCTGAGCATCGGAGACAACCAAACTGGCAGAAGTCTTTAAAAAGATTACTATCTTTTCTCATACAACTTTCAAATACTGTAGAGAGAAGGGAGAAGTTAGCTATATGCAGTCAGCAAGGGCAGAAGAGGGTCTTTTGTGTGCCAAAGGAAACCCAAACCTGCTGAAGGTGGCTTTAGGCTTAAACCTGAAGCTGTCAAGAGCTGGATTTCAGAACTTGTCCCACAGTTCAGGTCTCTGAAAACACTCTGGGTGTAACAAAGTACAATAAATAGGAAAACAAGTTAAGTAAATTGAATACTGAGTATTTTGTATCAAGACAAATTGTAACAAAGACAAGAAGCTTCTCATGATGGTATACATCTGTAACTGCGTAGCTGCTGAAGTGGCAATAGTAAACAGCATATGATTATACTGTATCTTACCTGAATGTTTCATTATGTACTTTAGAACTACTCACAAACTATTCTAGAAAATTGTGTTAGAATCAGAAGCTATTCTTAGGAGTTATTTGCTGAAACACAGTTTCTTGATACTGTAATCAGTTCTAATTTGTGTTTGTTTTTTTTGCTTTCAACATTGTTTTCATAGGATTTTTGGCATCTTGGAGAAACAGTAGAAAATGCAAAACGAAATAATAAAGCCGGCTAAATACTTCTCAGAAGTGGAGAAGAGTGTGCTGCTTGCATTAGTTGAAAAATACAAATACGTGCTTGAATGTAAAAAAAGTGATGCAAGAACTATTGCTCTGAAACAACGTACCTGGCAAGCACTAGCTCATGAATATAATTCACAGCCCAGTGTATCACTGCGAGACTTCAAACAGTTAAAGAAATGCTGGGAAAATATCAAGGCACGGACAAAAAAGATAATGGCACATGAAAGGCGGGAGAAGGTAAAAAGAAGTATTAGTCCACTTATAAATACTCACATCATAGGGAAAGAGAAGATTGCCAGCATAATGCCTGAGCAAATGTACTTTTTGCAGAGCCCACCAGAAGAAGATTCGGAATATCAGCCTGATGCTTCCAGTCAAGGTATAAATGTTACTGTAATGATGCAAGTAGTATTGTTTTGTATGTGATTTTGGCAGTGATTCTCTTTCAGCAGTCTAAATCTCTCCACTTAGCTGTGACTGCTGGTTATAGAAAAGTAATTTCAGAGCTATGATATTACAAGACTCTGTGTATTTCCCTAGGCCCCCAGGAGTTAAACTGAGATTTTACTCTTTTTTTTTTCATCAGTTTTTGACATATTTGCTACTCTGTGGTAAACATCACAGTAGCTATCATGCTGGCTTTCCAGAGAACTGTCCCATGGATATTTTGATCCTTTATAAACCATCATTTTGATGGGAAGAGGTTGTCTGAGCATTTAAAAAAAAAAAAGGCACCAGCAACAAATTCATACATAATTGTCTGCTGCAAGAGTTCCCTGTAGGTCTTTCCTCCTTTGTTTTCAAGGATTAAAAAGAGGATGTAGAGCCATATTTCACACTGCAGTCCACACTGGAGAATGGCCTTTCTGAAAAAGTTCAGCACTACATTCTTCTTTGTTTGGCAAGCATACACAGAAGGAATAATCCAAAACCAGAAGGAAGGGTGGCTACAGCAGTTTCTTGCAAACTGTAGTATGTCAGGATCAGACATAGAAGACTGTACTTGCTCAAAAGACAACAGTAACTACATTGTTAGATAACATTCTTACAATGTCTCTTTCATAATAGTTTTTACCAGAAATAGTCATCAGGATTTGTAAAGGAATGTATTCTGAGACCCTTATTTGCAGTGGCAACTGTTTTATTCCATGAGTAGTTTCTTTTATTTCAGAAGAATTGCTAGAACTCTGATCAAAGTCAGAATAATGTAATTTTTTCCTGAGAATATATACCATTGCATTTATGACATTGTAGTGATAAGGAAGTAATAAATAGTATTCTTCCCAATATTCCCTCAGTCTCTTGGTATTAATGTTGATGCAGCTCTTCTTCTGATACTCGGGTCTTTCATTAAAATACTGCAAGTCACATATGGATTTGGCTTAAACTGCTGCATTCACTTTAGTATTCTGAGCTTCCATTATAGCCGTGGAGGTCTATCAACAGAGCCCAAAGCAGTTCATTTCAGACCATTATCTCCTTAGTATTCTGTAACAGAACTGCATTATGTAGTGGCTCCTGTACTATGGTACAGAAGTGTGAGGTTTAGATGATACACCAATAACTATATTATCACAAGTTGATGTTTCCTGAGGGAGAAAAAGGGAATTCTATAATACTTTTTCCTCTTATGTTTTGCAGAGTCATTTGTTGTCTCAAATAGAGAACTTTGCGATGAAGAGAAAGAACTGGTACATTTCCCAGTATGTGAAGGTACCTCCCAACCTGAGCCTTCGTGTTCTGATGTCAGAATAGCAGCAGATAAGAACTACAGAAGTAAAGCATCTCAGGAAAGTGCTCTGAAAAAGATGCATGAGGAAGAACATCATCAGCAAATGTCAATTTTGCAACTGCAGTTAATCCAAATGAATGAAGTTCATGTGGCAAAAATACAGCAAATAGAAAGAGAATGTGAGATGGCTGAAGAAGAACACAGGATTAAAATGGAAGTCCTAAATAAAAAGAAAATGTATTGGGAGAGAAAACTGCAGACCATCACCAAAGAATGGCCTGTATCATCCTTTAACAGACCCTTTCCTAATTCACCGTAGACCATAAAGGGGCAGAGAGTCAGTCTGAGCACATTTATGAGTAACATGCACTGGAAAGACGTTTTTTTAATGTGAATGTACAGTAACGGGATAGGTGCCTGGCTTATAGTGAACACACTTTGACTCTTAATGTTTAGGGTAACAGTGGTAGCGTTCACCAAGGGGAAAACTTGTATTGTTCATTTGTAGGTAGTTTGTTTAACTCTCAGACACGCACTGTTCTAAAATGTGAACATATTTTCCTCTCAGAATACCCTAACATCCTTTTGAAATTTAAGGTACTCTGGGTATTCTTACATTGGGTGTTCTTAAGAAATCTTTACAGCTTTAAACATCAGGTTAGAGTGTTTATTTCTATCTCCTCCTCCTATCTACCATTTCCCAAATGAAAGCAAGGGTTGGAGTTTCTCTCTGAAATTGAGACAAAAGGTGATTGATAGGTATTGGTTGGATTGTTAGGCTGGGGCTTAGGAAAAAAACCCTCAACTCTAGTTAATATAGTTCATAATTTATTCTTTATAGAAGATGTGTTAATGAAGAAAGTAGCAAAAGGACCACTGTAGTAACTGAGCCCTTTGCTTATGAATAACGGTAATATTTTCCAGCTGGCTGGCTGATTGAGAGAATGATTGTGAACTGGTCCTCCAGTTGTTTGATCCTTGACCCTTAAGAAGTTGGAAAGAAGGTGACTTCTTCCTAAAAAAACATTGTGCTTGTCCTTTCTTTTCCAGGCCCATACTGTATTCAAGTAGAATACTGAAATATGAGGGTCACATGGTGCTGCCGGTGCTGTGTGCTGTTCACCTGGAGCCATTCTGAGGGGAAGAGCTTTTTAACAATTCATAAAGCTCTTAAAATGTCATGAGCTAGCCAGTCCATTGGCAAAGTCTCCCTCTATTTCCCTATGCAATACTTGATAGCATAGCAGCTAGCCTGAGTATTTCAACCTCTCCCTAGCTAGAAGAAAAGACTAAGACTCTCTTTTCCTTCATGTAGGGTGGGAAACAGTTCAAGGGAATCATTCCTGTCTTGGACCACTGTTCTGTTTTGTTTTGTTCTGTCCAGTGTTACGGTGCTGTGATTCTTGCCATTGCTGTCAGTGACGGACATGATTTGTATGAAAGCATTCACATGAAGGTCCCCACAGAGGTGATGGGGGGGAGAGAGAGGTGATCCAGAATAGTAGATGGTAAGAAAGCACAAATAAAGATAATCCTTCACAGGCAATTATTTAGCCTAGGGGGGCAAGGGTTAAGAATATGAAATACAGAACTCCACAAAGATTTTTAAGAACTTCTGATGTGTGAAAAGCTGTTTTACAGGAAGGAGTATAACTGTCATTTGAAGCAGTGAGAAAAATGAGCAAAATCATACACTTCCATTGAAAAACCTGAGTATCCCATTATTCAATAAAGTATTTTCAGACCATGATTTGTGAGGGCTAGTCCATACAGTGAGCAATATACTCAAATTGAGTATGTTATAAAACTACATTCCCAATCACACTCCTGTCTCTTCCTTGGATCTTCCTTCTGGTGGAGTGAGTTTATTTTGGTTTTGTTTTGGTTTTTTTTTTTGTATGTTTCTTTTTCTTGAACTGGTTTCCCTGCTGGTGATTCATCTTCGCAAGCACTGCCATTATCAACCACAGTCCTCACTGTGGTTAACGCTGTGGTACGTACATTGCTCTCTTCAACATGCTAACACCAGTAGTTGCAATGGGAGTGATTTAGTACAACTTCTATGAGAGAGAAAAAAAAAATTGCAGAGCTGCTGCAAGATGAAAAAAAATAGGCCATGTATGAAATCTGAGGATAGATCTTTTTGACAACAGTCAGTTTTCTTATAAATTGGCTGTATGAAGGAAGCACAGGACTTCCAGAGAAGGATATCATTATGGACACTATTTTTCTGCTGAATGGAAACACTATTGGAAGGTATAATAAAAGCAGAGACAAAAGAAAGAAGTAAACAGGAGCAAGGACCTTTTTCTGAGGTTGCATTCTATGGTCTGAAAGATGAGTCAGTTATTTGAGTGGTTATGATGATTGTTCAGGCACCATCCAGAAAAAAATAGGAAAGACATTTGTCTTACCCAGTGATGGGATTCCTTCCACACTGCCTCTAAGTGAAAGTAATTTGAAACTATGATATTGAAACCATGTATGTTAAAGGTGTCAAAAGGTGACAAATGGAGACAATTTCAGCACTGTGAAAAGAGCAAGAACAGAGAGACATTTGAGGTCTAGATAGCCTTGTGAGAAGGTATGAAGTAGTCCAGGGATAATCTCATGAATAAGGGTAGTTTTGACTCCTGAAAGTTATACCTTTGCTCATGAAATATTGTTTTATTTTTATATTAAAAAATAATTTAAAATATGCATGTTTTCAGACTGTAATAAGTAGTCAATGCCTTGCATTTTAGTATATATTCTTATTCTGAGACCAAAAGTTACAGTTCTTTGGCTGAACAATAGACCCTTTTAATTTAGCTTCTATTTAAAAGAAAGAAGATTACAGCAGAAAAATTAGAAAGAGCCAACATGAAGGTATGAAAGCAAGAATGATCAGTACCTGCACAGAGGAAGAATGGGAATGTCACACCTAACACAAGTGTTAGAAGATGCTTTTGTGGTACAGGTAATAGATGGCTTACTGGTGACACAGACTTTTACTTTCTCATCTGTGGTTAACTGTTGGTTGCTGTAAGGTTGGGCGATAGACACAGAACAATGTAAAAGATAAACAAGATCAAGTAATTGTCTCCTTGCCAGCCTTTGGCTTCCCCATCTAAAGGCTTTATAAAGCTATTGGTGTGGTGGAGTTTAAATGACTTGAGAAATGTGGCTTTTACCTTTTTTTTTTTTTTTTTTCCCATTACTTTCTCTGGTATTAGGGTTTATCTTCTCTTTTGTTTGACTTTACCTATATGTAATATTGCCATCTCAGACAATATGTCCATTTGTTCTTCTCCCTTTTTTCTAGCTTATATCATTCAATTACTTTCACATAATCGTGTCTTTCTGTTAACCATTTGGCCAAGCTATATAGGCATTTTCCCAAGGTTTTTCCATAGATAAAATACAGCAGTATTTTAAGAAGAACATGCCTGTTCTTCTCTGGATTTGCTATACAAGTTGTTGGCAAGAATGAACTTAGAAGATACACTGGGCAAAATTATCCCTGCTTAACTCCATAAGAAAAAATACCGGACATGGAGTGGCCATTGTTCTCAGCTTCTGTGTTCTTATGAAGAGAAACTATGACCTTCTAGGCAAGGTGTGGTGAGTTCCTTTATGCTCCCCAAAATGACACAAGCCTGGCTTCAAGTGCTGTCTCTCCTTGGAGACCATCTAACTTGTTATCTGATATAACCTTTTTTATTTCTTGATTTTTTTTCTCCTGTATTCCTTCCTTATGTCTGTGTTGACCTTTGGTTTTTTTAACCGGCAATATGAGCAGGGGATTTCATCCAGAGCTATGTGTTTAGCTCTTTCCTTTCTCTTGCCCAGATTGCCTATATCACAACATTTGAGCGTGAAATGGGTGCTCCGCAGACATCATCTTCTCCTTCCACAGAAAGCATGGTCTTTTCTGCACAGCTGCCCATACACTCTGGATTTTGTGCACAGTCTAGGAAACAGGATTTTGAAGAGAAGTTAGTATAGAGAAAGGGCTGTATAGGGAAGAGCACTTTCTTCATTCCAGGACCATGTAATTCTGGAAGAACAGTTTGAGACTACAAAGTCATTCATCAGGACCAGAGCTAGTGCAGGGTGCTGAAGTTGTGTAAGTGGTACTGAGTCATCATAAATCCTTGGGGTTCTGCAGAGATTAGGCTTGGGGTTTCCTGAGAACAAAGTTCCTTCTTTCTAGGTAGTGGAAGTGTCTCAGTGAAAGACTTTCACAGATATTTCCTCAAACTGAGGCTCTTACCTTGATAAAGAAATAACCCAGCCTGCCATCTACTATACTACATCTTTGGACACCAAGGCTGCTCTACAACAGGAGCAAGGGATTTTGCTGCTGGCCACAAATCCTTTCTGTGATGCTCCTTCCTATACCACAGAGGTGTGTTTAGCCAGGGCTGAAAGACACAGCCCCCCTGGACAGCCGCTGCTCAGGGGAGCGCTCCTTGTGTGTGGCTGTGCTCAGCTCAGACCACAGGGCTGAAATAGTCCCCTTGCAGTCCTGTGACCAGCGAAAGGAAGGGTGGCTTGAGGCTACCCTTTTCTGAGTTATACCACATCTAGTGCAGCTGAGGATGTTGGCCTGGATTTTGTTTTATGATCCTGTATTTGTTTCCAATACCGAATTTTAGCGTTCTCCCAAGGATTTCTATGATCACATAAGTGTTTTTCAAAGATCTTCTGCAGATTTTTTTTTTTTTTAATCTGGTGGTTGGTTTTTGGTTTTTTTTTCTAGTTATAGTGGCTTTTACAATGTGTCCTCTTCCTTCTTCCTCACTTGCATTATAACGCTTCCAATTTTATTCCAAATCTCTATGGTCACAGTCTGTACAACCCCGCATCTGTGCAGTATCATATATTCAGGTATTTTTCTCACATTGACATTGAAACAATAAACCCCTACACTTTTCTATATTGTTACTTTGGGGGTAGGGAAATTAGATGTAAATGTTAAAATAACATTTAATTATATCTTTTTCTAGGGAGGTAAAGTCCCTCACAAGTAGTCCTGTGAGTTCATATTTTGAGTATTTTGAGCTAGCTTCTTCCAAGCTATTTTTATAAGACCATTGCATCTTAGTTGTTTTAACAAGGTAATTGCCTGTCTTTTTGCATTATTTTTCTTTTTCTTCTTAAAACAGTTGACTGTAAACTCACACATCATCACTCTTCCTGAACTTTGTCTCTAGTTAGATATTCGAAAACGTTTCTGTGCAAATTAAATACTAATGTGTACTAAAATTAATACATTTAGGCTAATAAAATAAACCATGTAACAAGATGATAGGATATTATGCAGTAACTGTTAATATCATTTAAAAACCATTACAGAGGTCAGCTCTGTACATTTGATAAAAAGAAAGAAAACAATTTGTTGCCATCTATAAGAATAGGATAATAATATCTTTCTACAGTGAAAGCAAGCAGTGATCTCTGTTTCCGAGATCACAGATTAACTTTTGTGCTGCTGAATTACAAGGGACTTTCTTCTTAGATATCTTTTATTTTTAAAAAATTTTTTATTCTCTTACATGTAAAGAAGGTGCACATAGAAATGTGGGCAAATTTCTGAGCCAAAAACAAGAGCAATAAAATAGGAAAGTACTAGCTGTGGCTTTGAACATTTTACTATTCTGGTGGTGAAGGGATTAGGCATCCCACAACATCATCAGTCATGTTAATAACACTGAACAAATTAAAAACTTGCAAAGGTTAAAAAAAAGGGCTGATATGGAAGAGTCAGAAGTGAAGACAGTTCTTAGCTGTCCCAAGAGGTGACACTGTCACGTATGTCAAACAATTACCCTGTATGGTTTTCACCTTCCCTGATTTACTCTTTCCTTTGAGGCCTTGGACACCTCTATCATACCATTCACAGCTCCAAGTGCCTGACAATAGAAAAAGTAACCACGTCAAGTAGGAATCCTGCCAGAGGTATTAGACCTCAGTCTTGACTAAACTGAAACTGGACTATCCAGACAACATGCTATGCACTGCAGAAAGGCACATGAAATCCATCCAGCACATAGTCTACCAAATGGTATAGGCTATACAGCAAGGAAAAGGAAAAGGTTGTCTATGCATGGCTGTGGGTTATAAAACTGTTATATTAATGAAGGCTTGTGGATGCATCTCACTGGATGGTCAACCTCTTTAACAGTAAGAATCAAGAAGTATTTTTGGCAAATCTTCTAATTCATCCTAGTCTAGATTTCCCAATCTGTCAAAACAGCCAAACAGCCACAGGACAGAGAAAAAAAAAAAAGGGGGGGGGGGGGGGAGTCAAAACAGCTAGAAAAAATATGTTGCCTTCTTGATGAAGAGCTGGCTAGATATAAATCTACACTATATATATATTTTTCAGAAATAACTCTCTAAGGTAACAGAAAGAAATCAAGATAGATTTTTAGACCTTTCCTATTTAATTTATGTGGAGTTTTTTTAAATGTTGACTGAGATTGTTTGTTTTCCTTTTGTTATTCAGTCCAGCTGCAGAATAGTTGTGTGCTTCAGTTTCTGACCAAATGTTAGAGCACCTCATTAATCAGATTTGTTTGGCAAGAGAGTAGAAGTAGGTTTGTATTCAGCACAACTTGAGATTGATTGTATTCCCTAGGGCTTCAGATATTTCTTCTCAGATATAAGAGGCTGTTCTTGGACAGCCCTGAATTTGAAACTGGCATTATACACCAATTTAGTAGTAATCTATTATTTATATGGCACTAACGAGGTGACACATAAACTGCTCAAGCTCTGTCCATTATTTGGTCACGTACAAATCCCTTCCATTTTCTTATAATTATGCCCTGAAATCATGTACTCAGCCACAAATGGACCAGCTGAATCATCTGTATAAATTCCTGCCATGCGTTCTGTATCACAGTATAATGCAGAGAAAAAAACCTCTTGCTTCTGTTTAATTGTGGAGTTTTGAAATTTCGACCTGTTACATGCACTGAAACTTTGCTAAAAATTGTTTTGTTCTATTAGGCACCTATGTGTTCCCACAGAACCATTAGTCCAGTGAGCCACGTGGCTTTATAACTTTTGAATACCAGACCTACGGACTGTACAAAGTCTGAACTGACATACACATGATAAATTCCATTTATCTGAAAAAGATCTTGTAAATGCTTACACACACAGAGACTCTGAAAAGCACAAATTAGGGAGGTGACTGGATGGATTTGGTATTTAAACCAGGGCAGAAATTCTGGCAGGCTGGGAGTTATCAGTGCTGATCTAATAGAGAGGTTCAACCTCTGCTTATGGAACAATAATGTCCAATCTAAATACCGCCTTACCTCCAACTTTCTGTCTAAAATGAGGTGTAATGAGAAGTCCTTGCCAAATAAAACAACGTTAGTTTTCAAAATGCACTTGTTTTGCTTTCAATGACCAGCTTTCATGAGGGCTCTGAGGTTAGAGGTTAGATTGGGCTTTGTGTTGCACTCCACTGGTGGCTGATAAAATTTGAAGAAGATTTTGTCCTGTTCCTCTTGAATGCAATACTCCTACTTGGATGCACTTAGCCATGCAGTGGTGCCAGTCGGACCATGGCGAGGGGCTCATGTTCTCAAGTTGTCTGGTGCTGACTCCCTGCCTCTTTTCCAATTACTAAATCAGTGGTGGTGGATGAATTTGAATAAGAGATGAGGGTCCTTGGCCATCAGGAACAACCATCATTGCTAACTGTGTCACTGAGGTGCCCTGTCACACCAGTGACAAATTTAGAGGTATAATCAATAAACAATCATAATGGTACTTTGTCTCAGCCAAATACAACACTGTCTTCTGAGGTAAATCTTGCCTTTACTCCTCTTGTGGGCTGATAAATTAATTGCTTTCTTCCATCTTATGCTTCCACAATCCTGCTGAGGCAAATACATTTCTTTACATGTTGCAGTGGGCTTGATAGATAAGCATAGGTCTCTGCTCTCATTCTAGTCCAAATGCCACAGCTACAGAGTCTGCTTCTATAAATCCAGCATGAGGGCACTGTCAGGGAGTCAGGCTGCGACAATCACGCATGGGAAAAGACTGGCTTAAACTTAAGCCCTTCTCTTAACACACAGCATAGACATAAGTGGCTCAAGACCCACAGCACAACAAACTCAGGCCCACATCCTGTCACAACTTAAAACCCAAGTATGGACATAGTAACACCAGTGGGTTACTTTGGTGATCTGTAAAAACAGCTGGTAAGCAATTGATTTTTTAAACTGTTATATATTAAAAATTTTCAAGTCATAGGACAGGTTAAAATTATGCCCTGTCAGTGTTCAACCACCAAGAGCAATAAATTAACACAGTTTCAGTCTGACAGATTCAGTTTTCTGTTAGGATCTGGTTAACTGGTATGGTTAATATATCACACAGGCATGCTCTCACCTTTCTTCCTTGTAAAATCTTTGCTACTTCTGTCACATTCATTGTTATTCATAACTAAAATAAGGCCAGCTATGTTAATCCATCCCCAGTTAGATATATACATAAATTCAACCAAATGAACAACATATGAAATCTTTTTCTAATATATTGTATTATCAGCTATATGTGGGATTTTGAGTTTATTTATACTTTTGACTTTTTTTTTTCTTTAAGAGTCTAAGGATAAATAATGAGAGATCTGATCTTCATCCTCTCGAGATGCAGATGTCCTGACATTTTAGATCAGTACCAGAAAAAAAGTTCTGATAATCCATAAATGCAAATGCAGAGATATTCCAGTCTGTCCTGCTTCCCAGGGAACTCAAAGGCATAACCCTAATCATACCTTTCCTTTTGTGGTTGTGCTTCTGAACTTCCAGACACGAGATGTACAAGCTGTTTTACCACCAACTGGCATCCAGCAGCACGAGTGTAGACAGGGCCTGTTTTTCAGAGGTGCTGACGCACTGTCTTCAGCAGGGATCATGGCAAATCAGGACCTCTGGGCAAAGTGAGCTGTAGGAATCATGGATGGGATTTTCAACAAAGCATTTTGGTTACATTTTCAGATCCCATCAGTTTCCAGAGAGCACTGGAGCCCCACTTCCCCTGGGCACCATCTGGAATTTCCAACCTATATGACTATGAGGAAAAAAAAAAGTAGTGTTGGCATCTCGGCAATCACATAATGGTTTTCTTTAACATTTCTTCTTCCCCTGATTTTTGAGTGGCCTGTATTGCTAAGTGAGTAAGAACCTCTCTTTTCCAAAAATTCATGCAGTTTAACAGAAATATTTTTACAATACCCAGGAAGCAAAAATGCTTAAGAGACAATTGTTTTCCAAATGTGTTATTGCCATCTCTGCTAGTACTACCATCTTGTGATAGTACATCATGTTGGCCATGTTTTGAGAAGTCTTATCTTTGCAAGGGGAAAAAGTAACTTTTACTTTAATTTGGCAATGACTCAGGGTGTTATTCAAGATTGTTTTATGAGGTTTTCTCCACCATCACTTTTTCTCATCCTGCAGAATCTTCCCCTATTTTGCATGTATATTCCACCAGCACTGGAATTGCACCTGAATTCCTTTGGTCAAGGAGACTGCAAGGATCCCCTGAAAACCTCTGAAAGTGGTAACCTTTCCATGTGTGTTCGGGGGGCTCAGGGTCACTGCAGTCTAAATGCAGAGGCACTGGAAATCGGACCTCTAAAATATTGCCAGCGCAAGAGCTTGAGAATCTCAAGGAGAAACGAATCTAGGCACTCTTTGGCATTTTTGTGTAAGTGGTCAGACAATTAGGAAACCACTCTTTCTTTACACTGTGTTGTATTTGTTATGTGACATTAGATTCTGTTGTATTTTAACAATATATAAAATTACATTGTGCCGTGTTTGTGCTTATAGTCAGTAAGCATCTAAAATGGAACTAGCACTTAAGTACTGGGCTATTTGTCATAAGATACTTGAAAATGTATACACTCCTTCTGATACTAAATATTTTAATGGAGTATTAGATGGTATCTCTTGTGGTTTTTGCCTTCTATTAGCAAGATTTTCTGGATTGTGCTTTTTAAATTGCCCTAAAAATGATACATTATTTAAGATCCCCTTTTTAGCCAAATGGTAGCCACTAGGCTAATTCGATTTTCCTAGCATGGTATCAGCCTCAGACATCTCACCTGTTTAAAGTATTGGTCTAGTATTTTAGTGTCTCAAACACCACCAAGGATGGTTCTGCCACACACAGAAATAGCTTCTGACATTTCACCTTTAAACAATTTTTGTTGTTGTTACTGTTTTTTTTAATTGATAAATAATACCCACATTATAGTTTGAACCTCTAAGGAAGTCACAGTAGGTCCAAGTCCTGAGAAATGTGAGGAATGGGGTTTTCATTATCTTTATTGTGTAGCTAATTTTCATAGAAAATTCTTTGTTTTTCCTACAGAAATAGTGACTAAAAGGAGACAAAAGTAGGGCCCTAAAATGTATACTTTCTAACGGCTGGGCATGTATGAAATGCAACAAAAAGTACCATTGGAAGAAGAGATTCAGTAAGTGTCTAAATGAGGGAAATCTACTGTATGTCTGAAACTCACAGCATATGTAATAATGATGACTAACTGTACATTTTAGTGCCTTGTTTCTTGTAAAATGCTTAATCATCAATTACTAAACATAATTAAGAATTTCTGAGAAAATTTTTCTAAATATTGTTAATAGAAACTGTATATTGACAGTAAAGTCAATAAATCATCAACTATTGTTACACATTAATTAGATAAGACTCCAAATTGTTTTCAAATAATGTCAATTAATTTACACACAACTGTGCTATTTCTGTCTTTTAAGCTAAACTCCACTCAACTACATGGAACAAAGAAACTTTCTCAGTTGCACTGTCAAATTTTGTGAAAGTGCTATTTGTGAGGCCTGTTGTAGGTATTACTCACAGAATTTGTAGGTATTATTCACAGAATTTGTATTTTGATTAAATGCTGATAGTCATAGGTTCCTCTGAAATGTTCATCCTGTAGGTCTGTCTGCTGAGTAGATCAGGTTTGAACCTGAGTTAAGCACTAGCAGTTTGCTTCTGGGCAGCTTGTGTCAGGCACTGATGGGCAATAGAAATAATTGGGTTCCTATTAAGAGCATCATAACAATATCAGTTCAAAGCCTACAAAGAAATCCAGGAAACTAAGCCACGCTGTGAAGTGAATGTCTGTCCCACTCACAAGCAGCGAGATGAACAGTGGGATGTGAAAACCCACGAGGCCGAGTGTTTAGAACTAATCAGAGGAGAGGGAGAACAATGAGTGGATAAGGACAACCTGAACTTTCTCTAGGATTTTCTGTGCAGACCAGATGTGCTGAGGTCACATTGGTAGGGGAAAATTTCCCAATGGTGTCTCATCTATGCTGCATGTAGAACTTTGTGGTGAGTATTACAATGTCCAGAGGAACTGGGACAAGACCTTAGAGACCACTGGATTCATTTTTGCCCATGCAAAAGCCATGCTGGATCAGGCCACAGCTCCATCTAATCTGGTAACCTGCCTACAAACGAGACTAATAGCATCTGCCCAGCAAAAAGTAAAAACAAAAGTGAGTGTACAATATTTTCATAGCATGCACTGCTTCATGAGGCAGATACTCCATGAGACCGTAGTGGAATCTTTGCATACAATGACCTTTAATGAATTTTTCTTGTATAAATCTGTCCAAGATCTTTCTGAACCTATGTAAGCTATCAGTAACCATGTGTTCCACACCTGAAATATATGTAGAGTGAAGAAATACCTTCCTTTATTTGCGCTGAAGACCATTTCTGCTATTTTAGCTTGCTGCTCTGTGTAGAACCTTGAGTTAGAAAATCATAGGTCTTAAGATTAGTTCAAATGAGATAAGGGTTAGAATAGCCATTCAATCATTTTCTCTTATATCAACACAAGGGGTCTTTCTAACTGATAGAGAAAATTACTAGCAAATCTCTTCCAGTGCATTTGATCGGAAGACAAAAAAAACCCCATTTTCATGAAATCTGAAAGAACAAAGAAAGGGTAGCATTAACTACATACAAAAGTAGAGATGGAACTTCACTTTTATACTTTTCAAGCAGCCACTCTTTGCTTAAAAATAAGGTTGCTCCTTTTCTTTGTTAACTGATTTTCAATAGCAAAGAATAGTTTCACTGAGTTAAAAAAACTTTGTGCTAGATGTTTGCTTTTGGTCAGTAAGCTGTTCCTCAAAACATTTCATCTTCCTGAAGACTTCCAGAATGTGATCACAGGACAGCAGAAGACACGTTTGTGCACCTGAAGGCTTCTGTCTACAACCTTCATCTCACCACTGTTGATTCCTGAACAGAAGCAGCCAGGTTTGTGGCTGATTACACCATCAAACTCAGCAGTTTCTCTCCTTGTAACTGAATCTGCAAGATTCAGCATTTTATGCCATAATCTGGTTGGGTTTGGGTTGGGTTGGGTTGGGTTGGTTTTTTTCAGCTAATTTGAGTGCTCCTTCTAAAAGGTAAAGCCATGAATTGAAAGATCTTGTATGACAAATCGTTACAGACCTGAATGGCTCCCCATAGTGGCAGTCACTACCATGCTGTCACCATATCCCTTCAGTTTCTAAAGCAGCTGGGTTGGGACAGTATCCATTCTAAATGCTCTTGGTGGTGAAGTGAACAACATACATGCAGTCTGCTTCACAGGGGAAATAAATGTGCATGTTGGCAGTAAGGGCATTATTTGTCAAACAGAAGGAAATGAAAACAATAGTAACAAATATAGACAAGAGGCTAATGAAGTTCTATAGTGATAAATAAAGCTAAACACAGCAGGAAAAGTAGTTTTGACCAGAAGACCTAAACACAAGAAAAGTGGTTTTGAGGTGTACAAGACAGGGAACAAAATCACTTAAAGAGTTAAAGTATATGGTACTGTTACTATATGCCAGTGGTCAACTGTTAATGATACAGAAAAGGCAAATGTTAAAATGAA
This sequence comes from Athene noctua, assembly GCF_965140245.1. Lineage (NCBI taxonomy): Eukaryota > Metazoa > Chordata > Aves > Strigiformes > Strigidae > Athene > Athene noctua. The sequence continues at coordinate 67,358,370 of NC_134038.1, forward strand.
TACTCTCTTCCGTATTTAGAAAGCAGCAAGATATTGGTTTATGGGTGATGGTTGATTTGTCATATGAGGATGACGAAGAACCTCACAGTCCTTTCTACAGAAAAAAGAATGTCAGATTTGTGCTAGAGGGGAAGACCAGGTTTGAGGGGTTGCGTTTTATTCATTCAAATTTGCAGGAAACCTGTACCAAGAGTCCCAAAAATGATGGCTGACCATCACTGCTCAACTGATACGCAGAAGACTGGGAAAATTCAGAAACCTGGAGGGTTGCTAGTTGAGGAAAGCATCATGTAGTGATAGTGAAATCTGAATGTAGCTAACATCTCTTTACATGAAAAAAAAAAAAAAAAAAAAAAAAAAGAACCAAACCAACAAACCCTTAATCAAATAAATCTGGTTTTGCTCTTAGACAAAGTCAGAATTGTGATAAAAGATATAAGTGCACTGATAAAAAACACAGACATTGATAAAGTATTTGGTTCAGTCTAACATGATTTATGAAAAAGAAATGTTCCAAATTAAATGGCCTAAAAACTGCTTAACTGACAGGCATAAAAATGTTTGAAAAGCAGTTATTGGCCAAAGGTTTCTCTAGAGATGTTCCACAGGCATTGGAAGCAGGAATAATCTTCAAGGAAATGTGCGAGTCATCGCTCTCATTTACAGTTAACACCAAGTTTGCTGAAGGAGTAGTGATAGGGCAAGGCAGAGATATGATACAGCCCAGATTATTCTGTAAAACAGGCCAGTACAAAATCATCTCAATGCCAACACAAAACTCTGTATTTGGAGCTGACGTGCAGAGGCCACGCCAAAAGGGAAGAGCAGAGAGTGGAGTTTCTGGATCACCAGGGCAGGCACCTGACATGATCTCCTGAGGGCCAGTGCCCACGAAGAGGATTAAAGGGAAATCTGAAGGACAGATGGTGGTAAGAGATGGAAGTGATACCTCCCCATGTAGCCCTGGGGAATCCAACAACAAAATATTGCTGGACCTCATGCCTATGCTTTACAGGGATGTTAAAACTGCACAGGTGAGGGTGTTGGTGTGTGTGAGCCATGAAGTGGTGGGTAAGAGAGGATTTCTTACACAAGCCGTCTTAATGGGAGCAGTCTTTTTGGTTTATAAATAAGAATTTGGTAAAGTATCATGATCTGAGTAAGAATTCCCCTCAGGAATTAAAAAAAAAAAAAAAAAAAAAAGATTGCTGAGGTGCTTTTTAATGGAGGAAAAAAGTGCTCTAGCGAAGTAAGCCTGAGACTTAGAAGTCCCGACAGTGACGGGCGGTCAACGGCCAGGAGAAAAACCACCGCAGGTGACTAGTGCTGCTCCCCGCGCCAGCCCATGAGCCGGGGCCTTCGGGGCCGTGCGACAGCTCGGGCACGGGCCTGATTCGGAGGCAGCGGGTGGCGGAGGCCGAAACGCCGGGCCCGGGGGGGGACATGCAGGGCTACGGGACATGCCGGGCCGCCCCCCCGCCCCGGGCCCTGCCCGCTCCCTCCAGCGGGCGGCAGCCGCGGGCCGCGGCCGCGGGGGGCAGCGCGGCGTCGGGGCTTTTTGTCGCGCAGCGGCAGCTCTGCCAGGGGGAAAGCGGCTCTTCCCCGAGGGGCAGGAGGGTCCCCGGGCCCGCCGGTTTCCCGAGAAGCGCCGGGCGGCTGCAGCTCCCGAGCGGGAAACCTGCTGCGTGCGAGCGGCTTGTGGCGCCGCCTCTCAGACCCTCCGCCGGGAGCTGCGGGGGGACCCCCGCACCGCCCCCGGCATCCGGCGGCGCTCACCGAGCTCCCCCTGGAGGGCGGTTTCAAGGTGGGGGCGGGATGGTTAGGAGGTGGCGGCGGTGCCCCCCCCGAGGTCCACCCCCCCCTCAGGGGCTGGGGGCCTGCGCCGGAGGTGTGAGGGAAATGGCCGGCACCCCTGACTTGCCATGGCGGGCTGAGGCCCAGACGAATGCTGGCCTGGTGTTAACGGGCAGTGCTGCTTTAAAATGAATTTCCTTGCCGGTGTTGGAAGCCAAGCCAACATCTTTAGTTCGTTTTAGCCTAAGACAGCGAGGGACTGGTTTATACTGAAAGAAAATCAATCACTTTCCTAGAGAAATCGGTATTACATACGGCCTATATATAGTCCATTGTACTTTGCTTAAAAGTCGAGTGAGAGTGAGCAGGGCTTTCCAAATCCTCTGGCTACTTTCCCCTGCCCTAAATTCTAGACTTCAGTGGGTTTAACACAAAACTAGGGAAGCACACTGCAGGCAAAATCTTCCTGTGGAAGTTCTCCCACTGAATCTGGTCTCCGGGAAATCCTTGACAAGGGTCAGGGCAGGATCCGAACCCGCAGGAGATTTTGGCAGCCTCCTCTTTGTTTCCTCCACCAGAAAAAGAAATTCCCCAAATCTCTCAGTCTGGCATGTTCATTTCATTGCCTGGTCAGGGAAATTCTTGAAAGTCCTCAAGTATTTGTTTTCTCAGGTTACGTCTACACTAGCAAAAGGGTTATATTTCAGTGATAGTAGTCGCTGTCTTACACAAAGTTAGTTAGACAGGGCAAGCTGTGATCATACGCTGTACCTGAGTGGGGTTTCTTTCATACAGTTTTTTCCTCATCAAACCAGCATGTATGAGAAATGCCAGGTACTAACTATCATGTTTTAAAATCACACTATTTTGCCAATCCAGACAAAGCCTCAGGGAAATTCTCCCAGATTTTGTTTATCCACACAATGCATAAATCTTTTAACCACTCCATTTGCCTGAGGCCACACGGGGGTTACACACTGCACATAAGCATGGGGAACATGCTGTAGCCTTAGGCAATCCGAATTGTTGAAAAAACTGTATGTAAACAGTTATAAACAAGTTTTCAAGATCTCTATTAAATAAGCAATAAACTAATCCTTGTCATAGACAGATAGGCACCCATGTCTCAGCTGTTTAAGAGCAAATTGCGTAAGACATAGTGCCTGAAATACCTCAGCCTAAAAGCACCATCATTGTGTTCATGCGAAAATGAAAACAAAGACAACCAAAGACTGGGGAGGCTGATCAGTGCAGATAACACTAAAGTACACACAAAATAACTGAAGTTCCTTGTTCATGGTAGCATCCACATTTGTTCCTGATTTTCAGAGAAAGCATACCTATACCTTGTCATATCATTTCTGCCAATTCAGCTTCTAGGTGCTCTTGCTACAAATCTCGTACATGACACCAGTTTAAATCACTGTTCAGAGACCCAGAAAATTAAATTATACCCCGACAGCTCAGCCATGAGTAACTTTTTCCCACTCCCAAGCTGAGAGCTAAACAAAAGGGTTCTAGACGTACACATTTTCTGACCCAAGGAGAGAGGCCAGTGAAGAAAAAGAAATACAACAACATATAAACTTGGAAAACCTGCTTAACTAATAGGAGAAATAGCCATCTACTGCTGGGAATTGGCCTGACCCAATCCTGACTCTCAACACTGCACAGTTGGTGAGAAAATCATGCTGCCCCAGATGGTAGCTGCACTCAGCTCCCAGTTTATCATTCTGGCCTAGATGTGTCCTGGTGCACTGGGGGCTAGCATTTAGGCTCCAGCAGTGTTTCTACTCCAGGCAGTGGCCTCGACACTGGCCAGTAGAGCAGCCACCACCGCTGACTTCTGCCAGCTGTCTGCAAGTCACTGGTCTGCTCCCTGCCCCAGCCACTGCAATCCTGGCAACCCACTCGCCCTTTTTCTGCTTCCTTAACCCCAACGACTCTTTTGGAACATTACAGATCCAAGTGTACCACAAGTCTATTTTCTTAGGAGATAAATGAATGGTGAACAGGAGCCACATCTAGTCCCTATAAGCGAAAGAAAGACACCCCTACTTTTTTTTTTTTTTTTTTTTTTCCTCCCATCTTGCCTGCTCAGGGCTCCTTCATCTCAAGCATCAAAGCCTCATAGGTACAATTCTCTTGGCCCTCTATCTCTAAATACTAATACATCCCCATTGCCACCAGACCTTTGTTTTAATAGGATAGCTATAAACCAAAAGCCACAAACAGGCACCAACTGAGATGTACCCCAATCCAGTCAGCTGCTCACATGGTCTTTCTGCTGGGGGGAGGAGGCCTGAGAGGGTCTCATCCTCCCCCCTCACAGGTGGCCACCACGAGTGAGCCCCTTCTGCACTGTCCAGCCACTGGGATCTTGTTAGAAATGGCACAGCCAAACTCACAGAGGCCATAAGCTAAACACAGAAATATATTTTTTATTTGCTTTTATCTGTAATATACAAAAATGCCAAGGAATTTTCTAAACGTGATTGAAACTATTCAAAGAGTAAAATACAAGCCATGCACTGTAAACTGAATGAATAATAAACTGTTCTCTGCTTCCAGTCACTTCGGGGAAAATCAGAAGACTGCAATGGGCAGAAAAGAAGAACCTGTGGACTACTGCTCTCCAGGCACTTGAGCAAACTACAATGAAGTCAGATCTACAGATATTATCAGTTTCCTTCACTCTAACAGAAAAACCATCTATGATAAATTTTCTGGTTTCAACTCCCCCTCATTCCCAAATTTTTGTTTCTAATAACGAGTATTTGTGCCAAGACTGAAAAAATGCGACAGATCCTTATCTCAAGTTCCAGAAGAGTTACTTGATATTTATTGTATCAGTGAAGAAACAGAATGTAAACAAGTAACTAAAGACCACTGCCTGTCTGGGTAAGTTTGGAGCACTCCTGCTAGCCAGTAAAGTTCCTGCTTTCCACTAATTTTATGCTGCCCTTGTCAGCAGAATAGCCAAGCTCTTTCTGGGCTGCGTTAAGTAATCTGATGAACATCTATAAGCTTGAGTCTATCTGGGCTCATTACCTTTGGTGAAGGCCCAATGCTTTCAGAGCATCTTATGCCAATACCCAGTGCTCATAAATCCGGGAAGGCCTATTATCTCACTGCTCAGCCAGGCAGACAGCGTGCAACACCTCCTGGACATGAACTGCTTCGGGGTTACTGTGATAGCAGGATAAAGGAACTATATGGGCAACGCAGCAATAGAGGAGATAAGGAAGGTAAGAGGTGGGGAGAGAGCCTGTGTCAACTTTTGTCTCACAACGTTTAGTAGCTTCAGAAAAATGCTCTACTGCTGAAACACGGTGGTGAGTATATGGGGTGCAGATGCCCAGTGGCAGAGTAAAGTCGGTTCAGTTGGAGCCTATTAGCTCTGGATCAGTTCCAGTCCCACCTATGCTGACACCAGGAGAACTTTTTAGGTATCTCCCTCCTGCTCTCAAGTCCCTTGCTGCCCAGGAATTTTACTTGTCAGTGTGTAGGGCCATATAGGTACCCAGAAGTTGTTTGAGTCTGACATTGTGCCCAATCTTCCAGAGACCCTACAGCTGTGGGAAACATAGTCCATGCAAACAAACAGAGGTCCTGCAGGATCTGTGAGTCTGAGCTCCTGTTGTTAAAGCACCAACGGTAATGATAGATCAGCTCTGTCCTGGAAATGTTACAGCAATGACCACTAGAGGCAGGTCCAAAACAGCTCTGCTCTGCCTTCCTTCTCTTGCCATGCATCTGTACCCTCACCCAACCGATGTACCAAGTGCCTAATCAGGAAGCATGAGGGCACTTCCCATTCCACCAAGAAAACTGGGGTCAGGATGTTTAAACCCTGCAAAAACAACATAGTTCACAGGTTTGTTCCAGTTCTCATCCCTTCCACCAGATACCCCTGTAGCTCCACTGCTCCACTGGCATCCCCGATGTACAGTTTGGAAATTACTTTCTCCAGGCTTTCTTCCTTGACACCATTTTTGCAGAATGTCTAGAGGCCTGGTAGCAATTTCTGCTCCTGAGAGGTTTGTCAGATGCACATAGGTATCAAATTTACAGCTGTAGCTAAAGGGCTCCTACTTTGTACTGGGGATTTGGGGTGATTCCTGGAGGAAGGATTGTGAAGGACTCACCTCTGGAACACCGATGGGCTCCATTCTCTTTTCCACCCTTTTTGATACATTACCAAAGCTATTGCAAAGAATACTGCCGGGGATATTGGACTCTGACCACTGTACACAGAATTACTGTTGTGCTGATGGTAATACCTGTGTTTTCATGATAAATTCCTTGCTCTTAGGTTTATGGAGTGTGTCAACAGTGCAACTAATAAACAAGAGACAGACATCAGGCATCAGATGAAATGCAGTGAGAATGGTGTGTATCATACTGGATACCACAAAAACCACAGGAGAAATGTACTAAGGGAAAGGCTGACGTGCTTGTCACAGGAACACCCTACATATCTCTGACTCTTCACCTCCATTCCTTCTCAGTACTAAGCAGACCAGGCTTCATTGACTTTGAACTTGGACAGAAAAATAAGCAGGCTGACTCATCAAAGAATTGTTTTGCCCCTTCTCATGCAGTATAGTTCTGGGTGACTGAGGAAGATCCAGACAGCATGGGTAGAAAATGGGTAGAAATTCTGTATTTTGACAGGAAGTTAATTAGTACTTAATTCTTCCTTAGCAAAACAAGGGGATATCAAGCTATACTTAACTGAAGTAAAAAGCCACTTTTAAACTATGATTCTGCAAATAATTTATTATAGCGACAGAAACATTTAACTTAGAGTATTCTAAATTTTAAATAAATTTTGTCTTGTCTTTTTCACAGAAGCACATCAGAACAGATCACAGAAGGGTAGAGGTGGGAAGGGACCTCTGGTGGCCATCCAGGCCAACCCCCCTGCTCAAGCAGGGCCACCTAGACTCAGTTGCCCTGGACCATGTCGAGACAGCTTCTGAGTATCTCCAAGGATAGAGACTCCACAACATCCCTGGGCAACTTGTGGCAGTGTTCAGTCACCCTCACAGTAAAAAAATATTTCCTGATGTTCAGACAGAACGTCCTGTGTTTCAGTGTGTGCCCGTTGCCCCTGGTCCTGTCACTGGGCACCACTGAAAAGAACCTGGCCTCTCTTTGCACCCTCCCTTCAGGTATTTATATATATTGACAAGATTCCCCCTTTTTCATGTATGTCTTCATTGCCTTGCCATATAAGACACTCTGTATTATCTAAATATAACCAGAGAAACACTGAATTGAAAAGCCAGAGAAGCTGACTTCAGCACTAAGTCTGCAGTGCATGTATGAATAGGCATTGATATGACCAAAATCAATTAACGGTGTGATGTCAGTTATCCATCCGTGCTTTAAAAGTATTTGTCTTTAACTCAAATGCTATACTGGAAAAGAATAAAGAACAAATCCATAAAATGAACATAATAGTGAAACTTGTAAGCCACTCTAGGTCAGCATATTAGGAAACTATACACATCATATCACAATGTGTAATCAATAAATCAGGTGCCAGGTGTAGTTACTCCGCTTGGCAAGTCACATTTGTAAACACATATGTCAAAATTTTTTGGGGCTTCATTTCTGCACTTTTTCACCTTCTTAAAGCAGGTAAAAGTTTTGCCATTCTAGGGGTGTAATTGCTTTGACAAAATAAACACCCTCCAATTTTTAGTAAAAGAAAGTAGTGGAAAGAACAAAACAAGCAGAAAAATAACTTTGCTATCACCTGTATTTTTTCTAAAGAAACATGCCTGAGAATTTCAGCACTGCTGATTACTATTACTGAATACTTTAACATGGGTCTGAAAACATGGGTTACATATGGGCTGTCCAAAAAACCTGTAAACAAGGGAAACTTTGGTGCATAAAAGTTCTGCTGGCAAGTGAGTTGTGGCAGATGCCTTGTTCTTTCTGCACAGCAGGAATACTCTCTGCCCCCGTGAGACAAGCTTGAAGCCTGGGACTAAAGAGATCCAGTAGAGATGAACAGCAACACAGTCTTGCCTCAAACCGTCTCCTTTGGCTATGAGGATAGCGGGGGATGACTTCTGGAATGACACCACTTACATTCTTCCCACACTGTCTGTCAGGGTAGGACTAGTGGATAAGAGGCATGTGAAGAGAGTACTCAAAGCCCCAGCGATGACTCAGAAATGACAGTGTTCCAGTTGGCATGCAAGAGGGGCTGCTTGAGATGCTTCCTCATTTTTTTGTCTCTCTGCAGTGGGAGGAGACCCGCGGCTGGGACTGGCAGAGGAACAGTCCACTCCTTTTCCTAGGCGAAGATCAAAGCCATCTGTCCTTACCCCTTAAATGATCACAAGAAAGAAGTCTGCTACTGGAAGGGGAAAGAGCTCTTTGTTATGCAAGACATCAGTTTCTACAAGGCACAAGCATTTGTGGTTAGGAAAGATGGCAGACCTTGTAGAGTAAAAACACCAAAACACCTGAAGAAGTTAGCGGTCAGCTAAGGCACACTTAGAGAAGTATGTCTACCAGATGCTAGAAGTCTGCAGGTTTCATTAGCTGATTGATGTGTGTCTCTGCAATCTATCCAGAGACAGATCTCATGGTGTAGCTACATTTTGAAAGCAGGGGATAAGAAAACAGTAAGTCTTACAGGTCGCCTTTTGCAATGCGCAGTGAACATGTCCCTTTCCTGCTTTCCCTCTCCCAAATGTCATTAGTGAAGGTAAGATTACCAGTGACAGCAGTGAGAAGTGCCAGTTCCAGCCACAGTCTTTCTCCATACTGGGAAATGAAGCCTTGAAGGTGGAAAGCTTCCAAATTGCTGCAGAACATGACTAGAAATCACCATTGCTTCATTTTTTCTTCTTGCTGAGACTTGTCATCCTTAAAGCTATGGGGAGTGCTGTTGCACAAGGCTGGCACTGCTAAGGCAAGAAAATTTCCTGACCATGACGGCTGCCACTGACACAATCTGCAGAGCTTTTCATTGAAATATGGCTCGGGATATTCTAGTGCAGCTCCCCTGCCCTAGACAGCTTTGCCAGGCTGTTTTAATTAATCTTGTCACTCTTTGGTGTGTTGGCCCCTAATGTAATGAATGAACATGAATTAACACAGAGCATTTAGCAGATGTGGGCTGCCTAATTCAAAAGAGGGTGTTGTATCTTATCCTGAAGAGTCTTTTTATGGAAAAAATCATGGTTAGGTTATTCTGAAAAACTCCTATAACCTTTGAAGGGTGAGAAATGACATGCAGTGTTAAGTTCTTGTTTGGGATAAACATGTACTTTACCTACTCTCCGCAGATTTGAGTGTAGCAGAAAAGTTTTGCAAGTCTCCAAAGTATTCGCTGGATAACTTTATAACTCTTTATTAAAGACATATCTAAGCATTTAATTTCTATATTGGTTAGATTTTTGGAATCTTCATGTTCCCCAGCCCACATTTCCTCCAGGGAAACATAATTAAACTGCTTTATTGCTCCTATTTTATCCACCTTTCCACTGAAGGACTGAGCTGTGCTTGACAAGCATCATCCAGCCCATATTGCCCTTTGAGAGTGCTGGTTTCGGATAAGAGACTGTTAGCAAACTAAAGCAGTGCCTACTTTAAACATAATACTTCAAGTGAAAAAAAAAACCCAAAAGTGAACTCAAGTAAGGCAACAAGAGTGATCAGAGTTTCAGAAATAATGATGTCTGGCAAAAGACAGGATGAGACACTTTTTTTCTGTTTTCCTCTCTTTTCTAGAAGAAACTTACTAAATCCTACACATTAGAATGGAATGGTGATTACTTATCGGTATTCTCTGCTGGGAAAAGAACATTAATAAATGGATTTGATTTACAGAAAATAATAATGGGAAAGTTTTAATAAGATATTGAAGCACTTGAACAAGAAATCAAAGTAAGTTTCTGGAATGTCACTGGGAACTCTTTATTCTTCAGTTCAGCATCAGTTTGCCATCTGTCTGTGGTCTACATACAACTGATAATGTCTCAGTGTAGGGATTTAACCTAGAGAGGATAATCTCATTAGACCCTGCACCTCACCTGTATGGAGTGGGTGGGCTCATCCGCAGCAGATATAGTGATAAAGAATGGCCTTAAAGAAAATGGTTCTGGTCACTTGTCTTCTAAACAGCTTTGATCAATTTCTTCCCAACCCATTCTCCCTTACTTTTCTCCAGACTCTCACTGCTTTAATCCTTCTCTTCCCTGGCCACCCAGGAAAGGAAAAAGATGATGAATTGTAAGAACAGTACATACCATCTGCAGACAGAAGTAAGTGATGCGTGTTATGGACCAGGACTTTAGAAGGCGGTTGCACACTTCCATCTGCAGCAGAGGAGGTTCAAGTGTGAAATGAAGCCGTCTCTTCACTGACATTCACAGCTGAACAAAACAAGCATGACACATGAAATGACACAATCATGAATTGCTCTTTTCAGATCTGCGGAGTATTCCTACTTCTGTTGCTGAGGCTTTGATAGTTATGTGCCTGCTACATCCATCTCCCCACCACAGATCATGATTTCCCAGAAGAAGCAATACAAAGGAAGGAGGGCATGGCTGCTTTCCTTTCCCTGGTCCATTAATGCTGGAGCAAACAGAGATGAGGAGTATCTCCCTTTCCTAGCTGGAGTACCTGTTGGGAAACACCTGGTAAATGGGTACAAGGAGTGTCACTTTCTCCTTTCAATAGCAGGTAAGAAGATGCTTAGCAGATTGGAGTTCTCTCTGTTTTATATATATATATATATATATATATATATATATATATATATATATTCCCTCTGTGTTAATATATATTAGCACTTCTGAGCTTCACTCTGGTACCATACTTTACTGGTGAACTATGGAAATCCATTTATCATTCTAAGTGTTGGTCAAAAAATAGGACTCTCAAATGAGATTGCTCAAATGACTTATACTGAATTTTCTGGGATCATATTTTCCCCAAGAGCTGAACAGAATAGCCTTATAAGACAAAAACTAGAACAAAGATTAAAACCAACATTGTTCACTATCCCTCAGTAACTGTATCTGTCCTCAAAAGTTACAAGAATGTGAATAACTTCAGCAGATCATGCTGGAGTAGGAGAGGAAGAAGGAAATGGGATGCACTGTATAATTTTACCTATTAGTCAGAAATCTATTTCTGTTGTTTCAGTTGCTTAGAATATGTGAAAAGCACAAGTCACTGTGACAATATTGTAGTCGCTTAGCATGATCTTCTCCTAATACTATCTTCTTTCACTAGGAGCCTAAAAAAACCCCAGAGTCTGGGTGGCTTTCTGTCCTTAAACCTACAGGATGAGCCTCTCAAGAGTGCAGGCAAAGAACAATGTAAGCAAAAGTTTTGAGAGTTCAAAACTAACAATCTAGTTTGCAAAAATAGCATTATTGCGTGCTTCTCACCATTGGTAGAAATGTGACTGCAGTATTAAGTTCAACATCACCAACCAACTTTTTATATAAACCTTTTTGCCAATCAATGATTAACTGTAAAAGGGACTGGATTCAATTTCCAGGCATACATGCCAAAATGCTCAAGAAAGATGCCTTGATCTCACCCCCAAATGAGGAAAATTCATCTGCACATCTGGACACTCAAAAGAGAGCAAAGACTCTCCATTTGTAAAAAGTGATGCATAGAGGAGATCTCAAGAGGACTCCTGAGGAAAGACAGCACAAGAAAACTTCAACTGGCAGAGTCTTGTTGAATGGTAGATGATCTTTCCACACTGCAGTGTCTCTGGCGATAGTCCTGTTGTAGTTCTCCAACTCCTATGAAAGACAGAGGGAGCCAGCTACAACCTCTTGTCTGATTGTGCCCCTGTCTAAGTATCCAGGACTGGAGTCCAACTGCTGCCCAGGGTGATCTCTTGCGTCAGAGGGATATGCGAACCTGCTCCATCCATAGCGGCAATCACAGTAGTGTAGTCAAGTTCTGCCTAGCCAGTTTGTAAAGGTCTACTGTTCTGCAGATGCCTCTCGCTTCAGGGCATGGCAGTGCCTGTTGCCGATATGCTCCATGGGAAGAATGGGAGGGATGGGTGGAGAAATGTGAAGGATGATACTGTTCCTGGGGTCAAAGTGAGCAGATGCTACTGTTCCACCATTATGTTCTGGTACAACCAAGTTTTTGTCTTGCTGCACTTGCACAACCTAGGGCTCAACAGGCACACCCTGGCAAATACATCTGACATTTTTCAGCTAGCCCTGGTCATCGTACTCCTACTGACACCTGCCCCTGGGATAAAGTGATGATGCAGACAGTTCTGTATCAAGGTAGAAGCTGGTGCCCGTGGTGGTATAGCCACTGTAATGCTTGTGTAGGGCTGTAGATGTGACATTACAGCATGAAATCAAGAATAAGGGTTTGAAAGTGGCCAACAACAGCACTTGAGGCAAGCAGCTCTCCTGGCAAGGCCCCCATCATGTCTCCCAGCTCTGAAATTGGACAGGATTGTTGGCATGGTACACTCATTCAGACCCACACATTTAGGCATGGCCAACAGAAGAGAGGCTGATGACAGATGACAAGTGCCAAGGAAACAAGATTGATGACTTCTCCTGAAACAGTGCACCAGATATCTGAAGCCTGACAAGACTTTGCAGAAATGGAGATGGCACTCCATCCTCTTGCTCCACCACCAGCCAGCCTCCTTCCCCTGAGAACACTTGTCCTGTCAGCAACGCTTCAGAGAAGATGGTAAAAACCTCTCTGTGCCTAAGGTTGCTATGCTGATTTCAAAGCTCCAAAGAGGCAGAAAAATTCTCTTGGGATTCCCTAAGGGAAAGACTAGATGTTCCATCTTTCACTCCAGGGATGCTGTTTCTATACTGGAATGTCAGGATTAACACACTGGTGAAAATTACTGCATATGAGCCCTTGCCCAGCCTGCTACATATGTTGTCTCAGTTTGGTTTTCTTCGTGTTTATGTCTCCTTCATTTTGGGGAGGTAAAAGTTCTGCCTCTTGTGAGCTTAGAGGAAGGATAGCAATCGCCCCCAGCTCAAGCAGTGAGTATCTGGGAAAGCAAGGGATGAGTCCAAACTGGCCGGAGCTGGAGAAACCAGAGTAAAGGTCTAGTGCCATCCAGTTCAGCTGAGCTGTCACATCAAAACTCTAAAGCTTCATTGGTTTTGATATAACAATTTCAAGGTACTCGACATGAGACCTGCTAATGCTACTTATCCCGTCTTTACAAAAGATGCCGAAATTTGGCCTGAATATCTAACGTGTCTACCAAGGAATTAAGGCAATTCCTTAGTTAAATGTATTAAATGTGTTTTATAGTTATCCACAAAATCTGGAAGTATTTAATATCTAAAGATAAACTGCACTTTATTGCCCCTTCACTCCCTGGAATCAATCAAATCAATTCGTGTAGCACGGCGTCTCCCTGTATTAGCTGTCTAGCCTGGCCATTGCTTCTCTTGTGGTGCTGTGTACCTGGCTTTCATAGGCCATCCCAGCACACCATGAACCCTGTCACAGAAACTTTTGAGGGCAGAGCACTGCATAACTGAGGATTTGTCTCCTAGAACTTACATATTGGATTTTGATCACAAAGGAAATCACTTCAGAAAAAGATTGTGAATTCTCAGTATGTATCTTGGCATTTTTTGATATTAAAGTTATCAAGCACTATCTCAAATCTATAAATCACAGTGAAGAAGACAGCAGGATTTTTCAAAGGTTTCTCTAAGGTAAGGAAAAGGCAAAGGAGGAAGAGACAGAGAATGGAAGGACAAGGATGACAGCAGAGGGAGGTGAAAAACTTGCCAGATGACCTAGTAGAAGAGGGACTTGAGGTGGTTGAATGGGATGTGGCTGTTAAAAATGTCAGCTGATACAGAGATGACATGGCACCTTGCAAAGGTAAATAACCAAACTCCATGATGACAGGCTCTGTCAAAATTTCTGCCTGCTTCCTATATTCTAAGCTACAGGATTCCAAAACCTTATTTCTATCAGCACATAAGTGTTTAAACCACTACCAGGTATTGTGCTGGCAAGACTCACCTGTCTCAATTCTCCCCTTCCTGAGGAAGCAAAGTGCCTTTAGATCTAATAGTTGGGTTGTTGTCTTTTTGCAACAACCCTGAGGAAGGCATTCTTCTCCAGTAACTTTGACTCCGTTGTTTTTAAGGTATGATCTCAAATTCTCCCTTTTCCTTAATTCAAACATTTACTGTTAGCACGGAGCATAGTATTTGCACACTTACTAGCACTTATACTTTGTACTTTAAGTGAAAAGCCATGTGCATGAAATACCTACAATTATTCCCAAATTATTCCCTGGGGGAGCACAAGAGACAGTACTGTCCCCTCTCACCAAGATGAGTACTTAATGGTGGGACAGGCAAGAAGCTGCTGAATTGTGCTGAGCTCTTGATCCCTGTACCATCAACCATATGCAACCACTCTCCCTCAAAACCCTCCACAAGGAACCTGATAGGTCCAGACGCTCAAGCTGGACATCAAATTACAGTTTACAGTAGTCAACATTTTAAATGTAATGAAAATACAAACATGTGCTCACATCTACCCTCCCATTCTTTACCACGTGCACATACACAAGCATCCACAATTGGCAAGTGCAGTTCTGCCAGTCTAAAACTTGTAAGGATATGCAGAGCATTGAAAATACAATTGCTCTACATCTTTGTTCTCCACAGCAGACATCCACTGTGTCCTATCCTCAGCTTATGGGCTGCTGCTCTTTGGGAGGGGGCACCCTAAGGCTGCTCCATGTATCTCAAGGAGCTCTCCACAGCGAGACTGGGAACTGAGCTAAGGACTTCCTTGCCTGGCACCACCTTCTTGCTCACCCACATCACAGCCTGGCACCTGCTCCCATATCACTCTGCTTCATATGCCAGAGGCTTCTTTAGGAAACAGCCTCATTTGTCCTTCTTGGGTATTCTCTACTGGGAGGGTGTAGAGAGGGAGCAGGGTGAGCAGAGGCAGAAAGTCAGTGACGGGGCACTGTGGGGTAGGTGCTAGCCGGCCACACATGGTCCTGATGACTGCACTGTCGAGTTGTGTGCAGGGATGAGATGAACTTCATATCAGATCTGTGAGCTTTTTCCTGATAGAAGGAGTACCCTCTATCTTATACAGGACTCAGAAAAAGATCAGGACGGTGCCCCTTTTCACTGTGGTTGGTTTTGCCCTCTTTGATTTGAGTTTAGCCTCTTTACCAGTCCTAATCCTCTACTGGAAAAGCTCCGGAATAGTCTGATGAATGTGCAATGCCTACTTTACCAGTCCATGCACCAATCAGAGGAAGTCAGGAGGCAATTTTCTGAAAGAGAACATGATTGCCATACTGTCATAACTCTGAGCTCAAGGTTGTAGAAAGAAGCATTTGGTGCTCCTCTGTGGCTCTGTCTCTTAGGATGAAACATTTCTAATAGTTCCCAAAGAAAGTGCTATGCACAAAAAATTATAAAGCTCATAGACTGTGCTACAGATCAGATTCTTCTTATATATGTCAAAAAACCCTTCTCCTTCGATGAGCCATCTATAGCTGTAAACAGAAATCCACATATTAATACAATGATATTTCCTCTGCACATAAATCCTAAGCATTGTAACAACTTTTCTGTTTGCACAGCTTTTAATTCAGTTATAGAGCTGTGTAGCAAGCTTGTTTTCTATTCGCTGAAGTCAGCTATTACAAATACATATTTATAATAACATATATGTCATCTAAATGCATTTTCCTTTGGGCTTAAAAATCTAGGTTTCAGGTTGCATGCACCCCAAATTTCCGTAACTACAGGGTAAGAAAGTATACTAGTGTCTTTCAAGTTAGACATCTGTTTAGAATGTTTTGTGGCCACACTAAGTCTTAAATCAATTTGGTTATAAAAACAAATTTTCTTTACAGTATTAAAATGAAAGAATGGAGATGATTTATTGCTCGTTTTTAGCAACTGATTTGTCTGAGGAAAGATGGACCATATGGAATGAACTGACTTAAAAATCACTGACATGATGCAGTTATTTATTGATTTTTATAGGCAACAATGACCTGTAAGGGCTCTGCTGTTTCCCTGTTGCTTTAGCACCCTCTTTTAATACTTAAGGAAATCAAGTCCATTTAGCTGTCTGTATGCCTTCTCACAATAAATTAATAAAATGACAAATCATATGTTGGTATCCCATACCATGCTGTTATAAATATTTTCTTATAATTTTCTTTCTGCTTACTCCCATTGGGAAAAAACAGTTAGAATTTAGATTTCTAAACATCCTTTCTTCTTTCTCCCGTCTCTATATGAGTGCAGTAAACATTTCTCTTCGCATTTTGCTGCAATTCACAGGTTCATATGGACTTCTAGGTAAAAAAGGTCAGGGGAATTGCTAGAAACAGAATTGGAGCACACAGAAGCATGCAAAAAATGCCACAGAAGGATGCAAGAAATATATTGTTATAAACACTTGCTCTTCTTTTGAGGTCTCTGCATTTATTTTAAACCACTTCATTTTTTCTTCTTTATCTCCCATTCTCCGGTGGCTCGTAAAGGTGATTCTGTTCCCCAGGCACCCACCTGCACTTTCTGGGCTAGACACCAGGTCCCACCCCGGCTGAAATCAACCTTCTCCTTGGTGGGGAAGGATAGACAAAAGTGACTGAGTTTCAGTACTGAGGTCACTGTCACTTCCAGGGTGCTGTGATCCAAGATCTCGGATCTACCACTACTCCAGGCAGCAGCGAGCAGGGGTTTCAGCCTTCTCTCCCCTACAGCTCCCAGGCCGGTTTCTCGCTGAGCAAGCAAGCAAGTTGCAGCCCCTGGGTGCAGGCAATAGCGGCAGCGCATGAGCTGAAGTTCCTCTTTCCCTCTCTGCAGCGTTTAGAAGCCTTCGATGAAACATCAGCACCGCAGCCTTACCAACCTGCAGACCTCTAAGGAGCAGGAAGAGGAAAATGGAAGCAAAAGTAGCTCAGACGATGGAATTTTTGTTGCCGTATAACACAGTCAGATGAGGTTAATAGAGACAACCCTTAGAAGTATACAGGTTTAGAGAGCTACTCAGTATCAGTTAAGCACATCTTGGAAAAATAATGAAAAATAAATAATGAGTGGTCATGAAGATGCTCTTCTGAGCCGCAATTTGACTTCTTCTGCATTTATTATGGACAGTTGATTAAATCAGGGGGCAAACCTGGAGAGAGCACAGCTTGTAGTTCAACAAGAATGTTATCCAAGCATCTTACACACCTTTTTTTTTTTTTTTTCCTTTAAATAGGATATGATAGTTCTGAAAAACTCTATTCAGAGAAAAGAAGGTAATTTGAAATTGCTTTCTCTGGCAATCTGAAGATCTAGTGTATTTCAGTCACTTTGTACTTTAAGAGTTTATAAAAGCAGTATGGCAGGAATAAGAAGCAACCAGTATTGCTTCATGAGGAAATGCTTGTGTTTATGAGAATATTAAGAATGTCTGTCTCTTTTTTTCAAATAGCGTGTGTCATTTAAAGCATCAAGAAGAAAATTATATTGGCTTCCAGCTCTCTGCTAGTTTCCCACAAAGGATCACCTCCCCTCCCCATAGTCTAAAAATAATGGGAAATATTAAAAAATGAGCAAAAATGATAGAGTTGAGAAGCCAGTTACATACAAGGAGCTACAATACTAGATAGAGATTAAAATGATGTTCTGAGTATGGAGGTGCTTGAAATAGTGATGACTGTAGGAAGACAGGTGAAGACTAAAGTCTGTAATCATTTTCCAGAAGTGAAGTGGGGTTATGTGAGAAACTGATGGCATGTGGTCTTGAAAATGGAGGTGTGGATGACAGTCTAGCTTCAGTGTTCAAACCAGCCCTTTGAATGAACGTGCATTTTTCACCAAGTAGAGGGAATTATGAGGAGAAATCAAACTGGTATTTCAAAGTTTCTGCTTTGAAACCCCATGCAGTCATAGATTTACTAAGTGGATGAAGGGTCTATAAGCCACCTAGTAGCACTATCCAGAACCTACTTTCCTGATCACACAAGACAGTTAAGACTGCAAAGGTCTCTAGCCTCCTACTCTATGTGCACTGTGACTACAGCCATTTCTGTGTGTCTACGTATATGTGTGGGTTTGTGCATGTGAGTCTATAGATGATTACACTGCTAATAAGTATGTCCTGATAACCTTGGTCTCAGCCCTGTGAAATACTGAGCTCAGTCTTTCAATGCGTCGAGATGCATTCCTGAATTTAAATGCTTATGCCCGTGGTTAAATGCTTTGACAGCTCAGGTCCCAATTCCTCCACATTCCCTGCAGGAGGGAGCGGAGGAGGAGTAAGGAGGGCACTGACCCCCTGCCTCTACGGTGAGTGATGGAACTTACTGTTCCATTTACAGTTCCATTTTAAAAATAGATGCTGGGCAAGTAAGCAATTAAAATTCAAGAAGGAAAGCAGAACTATCTGGCAGTTGTTCAGTAAGCCTAACTTGTATAAAAAAGATCTGCACATAGCTGGTGTAAGTATAAACAGTCAGCAGCATGAGATTATGAAAAACAATTCTTGCCTGGCAAATGTAATTACTTTTAACAAAATTTAAAAACCAGGGAGTGAAGAGAACACATCACAGATATTCTCTCTGCAGGCTGGGTCACTCAGCTGTATGTGGAATAAGTTGCCATAAACCATCCAAACTGTCATCTTCAGATGTATTGATGAAGACAGGTGCAAAAGGGTCCCAGTTCTAAGCTGGACATATGGTAGCTCAGCCCTGTTCTCAGTCAAACGAAGCCCCTAAGAGATTTGTTAGAGTGACCTGAACACCATGTGGTGACACCGCTTCTAAATGAGAGCTGGTTCATGCCTTGTCAATGAGCTCAGGTGTGTCCTCAAAAACCAAGACACCTCCTAGCTCCCTGGCTCTCCTCCGTGGCATGGGGTTCACCAGGAGAAGTAATGAACAATAGTTGTCCCATGACTGTCTCACCATTATACAGCACTTTCTGGGCTCCACCCACCCCCCCACCCCCCCCCAATTCTCTTCTGGGCAAATCACTCCCTGTCAATGGCCTGGCAGCAGAAGCACCATTGTTCCATCTAGTGGAGAGCTATTCAGTGTTGATGGCCTTTGATTTCTCTTTCCAAACATAGGCCTTGCCTCTGCCAGATAGGATTTTGCTGGTAGGGTTGTGCTGGCAAATCCTCCTAACATAAGCACAGTCTGTAGTCCCTGAAGATTTATTGTGGCCCGAATCAGTCTGACTTACATCAATTCTGTGAATATAAGTGCAGAAAATACCAAAGACTTTCAGAAAATGTCTGATATAAAATAGATACGCTAATTTATCGTGAAGGTTACAATTGTAAATAACATTCAGAAGAAAAGTAAATAACGGCATTCATAGTTTGGCACAGACACGTTGCCAATGTGTCACATCCTGATGGATTGGGGATATGTCTGTGTCAAACTATGAATTCCGTTTTTGCTTTTTGAATGCCGTTTACAATTGCAACTGTCCATGTGGATTATTGCATCTATTTTTATAGCCAAGGCTCTGTCTGGGAAGATGTAACAGAGCAATCAACAACACTGACTGGTTCTATTTTGCTGGAACAATAGTGTTCCTGTGAGCTGGGCTATTCCATCTTCACACACAGGACAGGAGGGCTGGGGTCTGGGCTCCCCCTCATCTGGAAGAACACGAGCAAAATAGGGATAGAAGCTTATTGTGTGGGTATATTCATCAAAATGGGGTCTCCCCACTAAAAGCAAGACAAGCGTGGTCAAGTCAAAGACTTAACAGTGATCATAAGGACAGGCGGTGGGGCACTGCAGAACGATGCATCTCTGAACTGCTGGGGAAGCTGGAAAGCCACACAATGCATCCACCGAGACCTTCCACGGAGCTGGTGCCACCCTCCTCAATGCTCTCCAGGGCGAGACGGGGGAAGGGAGGGCTCAGGTACTCTCTAACACTCATGTTCTTCTCCACTCCTTCCCCAGTGATTTCATGCCCAGGTAGTGCATTTTCATTCAGTCTGTATCACAAGCAACTGGAGAACAAAGCTTTGCATGGACGAAATATCTACTAGGTCATTCAGACAAGATATAAGGAAGAATTTTTTTATGATGAGGGTGTTGAAATGCTGGAATAGGTTTCCCAGAGAGATGATAGATGCCCCATCCCTGGAAACATTCGAGGTCAGGTTAGAGAGTCTGGGAAACCTGATGTAGTTGAAGATGTCCCTGCTCATTGCAGGAGGTTGGACTGGATGTCCTTTAAAGGTCCCTCCCCACCCAAATCATTCTATGATTCTGTGATTAACAAAAGTGGAACTCATTGCTTTCCTATACATTATTCCTGCCACCTGTATCTTGATAACTGGCCTTTCCCAGAGGGATTACCCGTGGATACAGAGCTCAGCTGGGGCCTGAGAAGCTGCAACACTGTGTCTGGGGTGAAAGCAGGTGATGCAGGGCGCTGCTGTCTAAAGAGTGGTACCTGCCACAGCATCTGCAGCTGAGGGGACACCTTGGCAGTCCAGGGCTGAGGAGTGTTGACAGTTCCTCCCCACAGCAACCAGTTCCAGGAGTCTGCTGGGGGTTCAACATTTGGATCTCCTCACTATGGATTGCTTTTCACTTTATTACCTTGGACTTTCTGCATCGGTCTGCTTTGTTTTTTTCTGTTCTGTCCTTAAGCCTCAGGTGCAGGAGCCGCTTTAGGTACTTCTCAAACACCAGCATCTAGCACCACTTGCAAAAGGCCTCGCTGCTTGACTGGGGTGCCCTGCCACTTCCAGTACAAACCAGAAACCCATCGGCAAAACCTTCTGGGGAGAAAAAAACCCTACTAATTCAAAAAAAAAAAAAAAAAAAAAAAAAATTAAAAAATCCCAGCTATTACTCGGCTTGCTGGTGAAGCCGGTAAACACGGTGCTGAACCGAAGGTACCGGTATGCAGCGGGAGAGGGACTTCCACCACACAAGGCAACAAGCGCAGGGAAACCCGCATCAGGCAGAGACCGGGGCAGGCGGGGGGGCCCCTCCGGAGGCACCAGTCCTGGGGGTGTGGGGGGGTTGAAGCTGCTCCCGACACCCCGGAGGCGGGGGAGCCCCCGCACGGTACTTTTTCTCCCCTTTCCAACTTCTCGGGAGAGGCGGGCTCGGCAGGTGCACCGCACCGCACCGCACCGGGGCGGGAGGGGAGGCGGGGGGGGTGGGGGGCGGTTCGGCCCCTCGTTCCCCGTTGGAGCGGGGGCCAGCACCGGCGGCGCCCGCGCCCTCGACGCTGCGGCCGCGCTCGGCGGCGCCCGCCGGCCCCGTCCCCGCCGCCCGCCCCCGGTGCCGCCGCAGCGCCCTCTGCCGCCGGCGGGGGGGAACGGCGGCGGCCGGGGATCGCGTGCGAGCGGCTCGCCGGCGGCTCGCCCTGTCACTCGGCCGCCAGCCCGCCACCTGAATCACGAGGGAAGCGGCGGCCCCGAGCATCCTCCCCACCCCCGGCGCCCCTCCGGTCCGCTCCCGCCCCCTCCGCCCCGGCACCGCCGCCGCGCCTCGGCCGCCCGCTCTGCCCCGCCGCCGGGGGCTGCTCCTCGCCCGGAGAAACTTTGCACCCCCGGGTCGTGGCGGGGACCGTGGGGTAAGTCCTTGCATCCCCAGAGCTCGCGGCGGGCAGGCGAGGTTTCGACCCGGGGGGGACCGGAGGACCGTCGGCTCCGGCCACCTCGCCCCCCCAAACCACCCCCCCACCCCCCCTTCCCTCGCGGGGTGTCGGTGCTCCCCCCGGCCGTTCCGGCGGCGGTGGGACCGCGGCCGCGCCGGGACGCGCCCCGCTTCTTCCACCCGGGCGCCGGTGATGGGGCCGCAGCTCCCGGGCGGGAGCGCCGGGAGGTGCCGGGTGCCCGCTGGCCCCGAGGCGGGTGATGCCCGGGCTGCCGCCCCGCTGCTCCCAGGGCAGCTCCCGGGGCGGCGGAGGGCTCCGCCGCCGCACCTTGGCCGCCTCTGCCTTCACCCATCCCCTTCCCTCGAGAGACCGGCCGGGGGCAAAGCAAGCGAAATAAAGTTTCACGTCGCCACTTTCGAGCCCCGAGTGCGGTCGCTTGGCACGGAAGGGGGTGGGTATGCTTTGGGGTCAGCCAGGGCTTCCCCTGAAAATCTTCGTTTTCAGCCGTTTGTAACTTCAGAGCTAAAAAGTCTTGTGTTTCACTTTGACATACCAAAGGAGGAAAAATCGGTGCGGGAAGGGTGAAGCGTGTGTACGGGCTCTGGTGCTTTTTCTGACTTTGAGTTACTTTGCTTAGTAAACAGGAATTTTGTACGTCTTTGGGTGAAGCTGTAGTTTTATGTCTTTATTAAAGAATAACGCAAATAGCATAAAACCAAGTTATATCACGTAAAAAACTTTTTTTTTTTTTCCCCAAAGATGGGCAGAAACAATGTTTGTGCGTCATTTAGTGAGTTTCTAGGAGATAGACTATTAAGACCAAAAAAAAAAAAAAAAAAGCCAAACCAGAAAAAAAACCCACCAGAAAAAACCAAGAATATGCTTGACGTTGTTTGGTAGTTGGAGGTTTCGAAAAGACAACCGGGACTGGATTTAAATAAAACTGAATGATCTGGTTGGGCTCAGAAGTAGTCTGTTGAGAAGAATGTTGATGCACATATGTTTGCAGTAGATAAAATAAAACAGTTCGCCTTTATGAACCGTAGAGAGTGTTATTATCCAGGGCTAAGACTAAATAGTTGCATTTAAGCGAGAGATTTAATGACTGACAAGATCAAATTCACTGGCAAGACACTCGGTTAATTTGCAACCAAAAGCAACAATTTATTTCCTTGAAAAACAAAGCACATAATACCGTAGATATTAAGATCCAGAAAGAGTTACCAGTTAAGGTTTTGATAACAACTTTAACGCCGTTGCTCCTGCCGGCAGCCCCTGCCAGAGTGCAGGCTGAGACAGTCCTCACTTTTCACTGCCGCATCCACCGTGTCTCTGCACCAGGATATGTGTTTGCGACAACCTATTTGTTTCCGTAGTTGACTGTAAAAGTGTATTCGGGTGTCCTCTGGTCTCCAGGAGAGGACTGGTTTTCTAGGGGCTGCGTTGAGCTCCTGTGTAAACGCCTCCAGTCTTCAGCTCCGGAGGCACGAGGCTCCACGGTCCGTAGGGTGAAGGTGTACTGAGGGGGACTGTTTCGGCAAAGAGTGACAGGGAACTAACACTCGTGTGTGGAGGAGACAGGTTGTTGTGATTTCAGGATTTTTATTTAGAATGAGCCGTAGGAGGGGGAGGTACGTTATTACCTCAGCTTCCCATCAATTCATATTTCTGCCCAGGAATCGTAAAGAGGAAATGCAGTGCTAGGCCCCGTTGGCAGTGCGGATACTTAGGAAAACCAGCTAGCTGGTCTAATATTGATTCATCGGTTTCAGCGTATGAACGGATTTAAACTCTACCATGGAGGATTTAGTAGTCAGAAATGATTTTTCCATCAGATTTGCCTTTCTGTAGGTATATCTGAAAAGATAGTAAAGACACTTTCAGTATCAGGAACTGCCTATATGTAGTTGAACTAGACTGAGAACTTGGTACAGCTTTTGCTATCATGTTTTTAAGGGGTCTGATTTAACCCAAGACCCCACTAAACTTGGGGGCTCTGCTGTTGAATATCCAAGGATCGGTGCCAAATCTTTCCTTAATATTCCTGGTAATTACTGCTGACTCATGCTGACATGTGAGTTCAATTAGCCCCAACTGGAATGTAAAGGATGTGGGAGTGTCTCTTTGTACCCAGAGACAGCTAGGACAAAGCAGATTTTGGAGAAAAATTTAAGAAATTGCCAAGTTTGGGTAGGAAGTGTCAGCCAGGGTTTTTTTTACAGCAATGTTTGAATAACCAATAAAGTTGAATCCCTGGAAGGGGGTGAATTTGGATAACACGGGCTTGTCTTCACTATGGAATAACTGGAGTCCTAACTCAGACATTGCTTCTAATTTGACTCATGTCCACACACCCCAACTTGTTGCTGAAGAGTGGTGATGTTTTCAATTTGAGCTGGCTTACCCATGAGGAATAAGCTATAGCTCAGATAACCACAATTCATCAACTGCTAACACAATCTGCCTGAATGGCACAAGTGCGATTTTGCTCGACTCTGGCTACTTCCACTTGAACGGGGTTACCTGGACAGCAGGCAGCGCCTGCCTTCTTCCCCGGTGTGGGCAGAGCAAAGGCATCATCACTTTGGCCATGAGGTAAGCAATGGGACATTTGTCACCGCCGATGTTCCCACACGATTACTGCCTAACTGCTGTGTTTGTGACCGCTCGCTGGTGGTGGTCACTGTCACCACAGGGGCACGGCAAGGACTTTGCCGCAGTGCAGCGCTCACCGATGCTCAGAATGGGGCACCGCTGCGCCAAGATGTGGAAAGCAAAAACTTGTCTTTGCTCCAGAAATTAATTTCCTGTGAGCTACCAGCTGATATTAGAAGGTCAGTTATATGTCGGAGGTATATGCTAATATTTATATAAATAAATTTGGCTGTATTTGGCTAGCAGGAGCAGGAGTTGCTGCTTTGGGAGAAACGGTTTCATTGTTGGCCCTCTGTGCAAATCACTACTAGGAAATACAGACCAGGATTTCCACAGACATTTTGAGGTCAAAGCAAAGATGGAGACAAGAGCAAATATGCAGCCTTAAGTGTACCAAGTGGATGCTTTTTTAAAGAGGAAGATGACCCTAATGGTTATCTTGCGGGTCTGCATGAAGAATGAAAATTTCAAGGTGCTTTGCAAGGAATTTGACTCAGAATTAGAGATCAGCTGAACATCCTGAGATGGAAATGCTTTAGGAGTATGTCTCTGTAGGTCCAGAGCTCCTGCAGAGCTGTTGACAGTCATTTTGAATTTAGTTCAACTTACCTTCAGAGTCGTGGTCTTTGAGGTTTCTCTAGCAGTTGTGGCTGCATTGTGCTGTTGTCAACATAACAAATATTGAAGAGTTGGGTTTATCTAGCGCTTAGGGATCTGGTGTAGTTGAGAATGGTCAGTGTCAGGTTAATGGTTGGACTAGATGATCTTCAATGTCTTTTCCAGCCTAGACGATTCTGTGATTCTGTGAAATATGACACGGGTAGCTGCAGAACTTGAATGGATGGACTTAGAGGATTGCACAGGTGGGGCGGACAATATGATGCCAACATAATGCCTATTAAATTCACCCCAAACACTTATGAACCCCCTAGTGCCAATGTGTGATTTCACAACCATTTCAGTGTAGACAAGGTAGGATCTGTTCACTCAAGTGCAATCCTCAGGTATGCTGGCATGCAGCTACAATCACAAGAAACCCAATGTATCTCTTTTACCTTTGTTTTTGAAACCTTGTTCTGGATCTTATCCTTTCCCTCTGATAGGTGCCTTCTGGTATGCAGCAGCAGGGCACGTGCAGGATAGTCATGTAAAATTGTGCAGGATGGTGGTGCTTAGCAACCTAGGTCAGTGAAGCTCCTTTAATGTGAGTGGCTATGAGCAAAGCATTTAGTCTGTTTCCAGGCACTTGTCACATGATGAGATTGCTTTGGGCTGGACCATACTGTCCACGGTTTTGAATCAAGGCTGCATCTGCAGACAATGAATGAATAAATAATTTGCATGGTGCAGTCTTTTAAGCTGGGGCTGCAAAACACATTTACAATAATGTATTTGACCTGTCCTATGGCTGCAGTGGTGTGGGGTGCACCAGAGCTGTTGCTCTGCATTCAGCAGCAATATCTGTGCATGCATTAATTATATTAAATATGTATTCCTTACTCTTAAACTTCATTTGTATCGATGCTCAATGGTGGTCATGTCAGTAGGTTTAGCTCGCTGAAAACATGTGCTAACATAACATCAAATTTTGTCACCCATTAGGACTGTAAAATCCACCGTTAGTGGATTTCTCCCTCTTGTGTTACACTGGAGCTGAGACGGTGAAGTTGAATATGTGGCAGTTTTGGGGTCATTGTCTCACTTTCCCAAGAGCTCTTTGCTACATTTGGTAGTGTACTGATCCCTGGGAGTCATGATGCTGAGTAGCCTCTCAAACTTTTTCCTTTGCTGAAACTGCAAATATTATGCTCTCACCTCGCAGTCATGGCAGCATTGTCTGGAAAGTGGACTCCATTGCTTTCACAGGGATTTGCTTTCCCAGCATAGGTTTTTCTCATGTCTGAGAACTCCTAGTCCACTTGTCAGTTCGAGTCTTCCTCTTCTTGTCCTCAGATGAAGGATCCTTCCACAAACACAATGTTTTCTTCTTGTTTCGGGACGTTTTTAGAGAAGCAAAATTTGCTGAGGTTGTTCTGTGGGTGAAGAATACAGGTACTAGAGATTTTGGAGGGGTATATTGAGAAGACTATCACTCAGGTTGGGACTCCACAGCAGTCTGCCTGCCCTATTTCATGAATAGCTCAAATGACAGTCAGAGCATGTGGGCATTCAGCCTGCAGATGTCACCAAGCTGAAACGGGTTTCAGGCACCCTGGAAGATGAGAGTCGAATTCAGAGTGATTTTTGACAGTCAAAACCTCCAGGAAACCAAGCAGGATGCGAGTCTGTAAGGTTTTGTGCAAAGCTTTATCTTCAGTCAGCAATAAATCATGTACTCAAATACAGCAGGGGAAATGGCTGGCTAGGCAACATGAGCGAAGGATAAAAGGATGTGGAAATTTGGTGGATCACAAACTAAACATGAGTCAGTAGCATTGCACTATTATGAAAATGGTGTCTAAAAATGGGAGTGTAAAAATAGGAGTGTTTTTTCTAAGATGTTTGGTAATCTTTTTGCCCTACTCAGCCCAGGTAGGTCCTTAGCTGGAGTATTGTGTTCATTTGGAAGCAGGATTCCTGAGAAAAAATACAGACCAAATTAAGAGTCCAGAGGACAGCAAGAGAAACGATCAGATACCTAGAAAACATCACTTACAAGACGAGATTAAAATAATTGTTTAATCTAGAGACGGAAAGAGTAAAGGGAAAAAAGTTAAAAATCTTTAGAAATACAGGGTTAGCTGCAAAGTTAGTTGAACTTAAACTGTTGTTTGTGTCAGCTAGAGCAAGAAATTATGACAGAATCATATGTTGCAGTAAGAAAAATTTAGGTTAAGATGCTTAGGAAAAGTTTTGTGATTTTAGTAACAGTTAAATGCTGGCATAAATTCTCTCGGGTACTCATAGAAACTATACTTCTTCAGTATAAGCAGCTTTTGGGAGTGGTTTAACAGCTGTGTTGTTACAGCTATGATGGCCTAAGCATGTAAACGACTAGAAAGATGTGGCGCTTTTTTTTATTATATCAATTGATTTAGCTAGAAAAAACAGACAAGGCTTTCATGCTCACAAGCCATTTCTCCAATCTGAAACCTCTGAATGGTTTTGGTACAGCTGCTTCTGTATGAGGCAGGGAAGGATGTTCTGTATCATCTCTTGAGGGTCCTTTCAGCCCCAGTTGCAAAGATGTAATGATTAACAAAATCCTTCTGTCTTGGGATAGATGGGTGTTCAGGGACCGGGGAGGGAAAACATGCTATAAAAGCAGATAAAAGAGCTCTCCCCTACCCTGCAATTGGGGACATTCCCTAAGATTTTCACTCCATGAAAAATTCCTGTTCATTGCTTTTCAGGAGTGGATGAGAATCAGTAAATGTTAAACTAGCTGCTTTATTTGTGTCAGGTGGGTTTGGATGGTAGCAAAAGCTTTATGACAAATTATATTGTGGTAGGATGTATCCGTAAAACCATTGCCATTTATGAAAATTAAATTTAATTATTTTTAAAAATCTAAAAAATATATGTTGAAAAATGTAATGAGCACATAGAAAATACTACTGCTGGGGTTATTAATGGGAATAAATTTGTATATGTTTATTACTTAAGGGTAGTAACAGGTATAAATAGCATTAGAAGACAGAGTTGTACTGCAGACAACTTGCAAATGTATTTAAACATATATTTTCCTCTGGAGATGTGTCTCTAAACCAGTAAAAATATTTAGAATAGGAAGTGCTAAAAATTGTCAAAAAAAAAAAAAAAAAGATAGATATGTCCAAAGATCTCAGAAACAGAATGGGAATAGATACGTTATACTGCTTACAAAGGAGAAATTTGTGTTCCTGGAGAGGAAGTTGTATACTTAGGCATCCATAGTTAAGGACCCGCAGTAAGTTTGAGTACGTACCCAAGCCAAGGTGCTGGAGTAGTGCCTTGTCAGCACAGCAGACAAAACCAGCCGGCCTTTCAACCAGTATAACTTGTTTAGCTACTTTTATAATCTCAAAAATAATAGCTACATCAGGTTTTATTTTTACTTTTGTCTTCAGATTCTGTATCAGAAAGAACAGGAACTTTTGAGTTTTCATTCTGATTTTCATGTACTTCATTAAACTGAAGACTTGCAAGAACTGAACAAAATCTTGACAACTCACATGCCAGCCTGGCTCTCGGCGTGCATTTGTAAATTGTGATCTGCTGCTTTCAAATGCTGCAGTGTTTTTTATACTGGTAGCAAAAACATTTTAAAAGACTGAATTGCAGCGATAACAATAATAACAATGTCAATTTAAGCACCAAGCTAACATAACTTGCTCAGTTCTAGGAGAAATTATTTCCTGTTTCATTTCAATTTTTCTCTGAATTCCTATTTTCCGTCTCAAGCTTTGAGAAAAACACCTTGTTTTTCCCTAATTTTTTTTGGCTTTTTTTTTTTTTTTTCCTGTGGATCTTCAGATTTCTAAGCTCTGCTGAACCTCAGTTATGGGGTGATTTCATCCTCTGCTTCTCATTTTCTTCCACTGAATGACTGAGGAGGAGGAACACAGAAGGGCAAAGCCTGCAGAAGTAAGGACTTGCATCTTCCCAACAAGCTGATGTTACATCTAGGTTTATAAGCCATTTTTCTCCCTTCTATCCTACTCCTACACACACACATTTCATAACTCTTATAATAATAAAAATGTCAGTCCCCATTTTGCTGGCCTTAGATCCAGCCCTCTTTTGCTTCTTTTCTTGGGGAAGAACACTGTGCTGTGTTCTGCTGGTGTCACAGAGGCTCCTCCGAGGGCAGGCTGTCTCTGAGCTTGAGACAGACGCTTATTTTTCTTTTCACACTGTCTCTAGTGATAGAGAAATATGCAAATACATGATATATATGTGAAATATATATATATATGAAAAAATAGATATACAAAATATATGAGCTGTCACATATTTTGACTCCTATTCTGCACTGGATTGCAATTAAGAACTTTTAAGAAGCCTTTTGTGTAAAAGAAGAGAGGAATCAGGGAAGAGAGAGTGCAGTTACAATGTATGGCAGACTCTTTCAAAAGACTTAGAATTGGATCTTGGCCCACTCAGAGGAGGGGATCACCAGCTTCCTGGCTACTGTGGAGAGTGTCCCTGATTTTGATACGCAATCCTTTCCTGATAAAAAATCCATTTAAATTACTTTCATTTTGCCTTTACAGTAGAAAACTCCTAAAAATGGTTCCTAGTGTTTGTCTCATCTGTTCAATCCTGTAATCTATCTGTAGCCTCCCTTTGTGTAACTCAAGGTTTCTGATCATGCTGTTAGCATTTGCTCCAAAATTGCACCACATTTCTAGTTTGGCGTGATGGATACAGGATGATAAATAGTCTTATCAAAGATCACTCTTCTAGTATTTCAAAGAGAACCCCAAACCCCAGACAATCAAAGTCTGATGAAATGACAAGCAGGGTATTAAAAATGTAGATGGTTGCTAGAGTAACACCAGGAATGCTGGTGAACTTACAAGAGGGTTTGGAGGATGAGCGTAGCTTTGTTGTTCATAGTTGCATTTGCAACCTGTTGCTAGTTCTGCAACTCAGAGTGACATGTCTAGTTCACTCTAGTTCACGGTGGTGTACAGGTGCTGGAACACGTACCACCTTATAGTGGAACAGGGGAGTGGGGCATAAGGATAAAACAACACAAAAAGCAGCCAGTGCAGGGCCACATGTGTCTTGCGAAAAAAGTGACATAGCCCATTCAAAGTGACACTGTTATCCTTTTTATCTAAGGGAACTTCCCTCACTTTTGGTTGCAGAGTAGTGTAGACAAGCTAACGAACTAGATAAACTTGATGAACTAACTAGTTCTAGCAGCCTTATCATGACAGCACAGAGCTGAATCTGGGCAGAACCTGTCTGAAAAGTTATATATACAATTCATAAATATACTTGAGCTTGTACTGAGTTCTGTGTTGCCACTATAAAGCTGCTCCCAGAACCTGAACTAGCTATAGGTTGAAGACAGAAGAACTAAGGCCCTTCTATTGCTACACATTCATGGCAGAAATAGTTCATTGACCTGTCTTACTGGTTTTAGTTAAATTTCCTATGAAAATGATGCATATGTTTTCACAGCATCTGCTTTTCAGTTTCCAGAAGTTAATCCTTTTGACCTGTTAGTCAGGTTCCAGCAAACATAACAGAGAGATCTCAAAGATACTATGTTCTTGAGAGTTTAAAGGTGAAACATGCTACACTAATATCCCTACTGAGGGCAAGATTGCAGTGTGAGATTGTCTTGTTAATCATCAAGTAATCCATATGATTCAGGCACTATCTTAAATTCCCCAGCTGTAACAAAACTTTTCATCACTGCTCATACCTTACTATGGAAAGGGTAGTCCAGCTCCTGTGGCAACCCCGTATTCTCCTCAGATGGTCTGTGGCAAAGGCAATAGAGGACCAGAGTCAGACTGGTAGAAAGAGATGCTAATCCACTAACTAGAAAGAATTGTACCAGACATATGCCCAATCTGATTTTTTGGTGTGTTTTTATAAGTGCTGTGGTCCATATCCTTCCTGAAGTGACACACTGCACATGTTAGAAGTTCTAAAAATAGCTTAATTTTTAGAACATCACTTAAAAAAAATCCCCCTGCATCTAAGCTTTTTTAAGAAGTTAGTTATTTACATCCTCAAAGCTTAAAAAAAGTCTCCTTGAACTTAATTTCAGTCTTTCTTATATAAACAAATAAAGAAAAGAGGGCCAATGAGATAATTTAGTCCCCAAATGAACTTGCTTGTGAGGGAAGAATAGTGATTGAAATTATTGTTCTGCTAAAGATTCCTGACGAGTGTAGCAGCATACGCACCCTGTAGTAAAGGGCCACCATGTTTGAAAGTCAAGCACTTGCAAATTAGGACTCCTGGGAGTTAAAGATGAAATGCGAATTCCTCACCTATGTGGACAGCTACTAAACTTAATCTCACACTAAAAATAGATATTGCATGTTTTGTTTTTTATTATCCTCATTCACCTTGTGGTCCCAGCTCTGTACTACACACTGTTCAAATCCTGTGCAAACACAGTGCTATTAATTTTGTCACAGACTGTTCTGCGATAATTGTGACTCTAATATCTAAGTACATGAAAACCACCGCTGAATTAATCATTATTATACTGTTGAGACATACAGTTTTATTAGTAGAGATAAATCTAAAAGATGTGTTCTCATTTACTCAATGCCAGGCACTCAGGAGGTGATTTTTAAGAAGACGTAGCCTTTGGTGCACGTTCATTCAGAGTGCAGTTCTGGGTGCCTTCAGCTGTGGCACTGAATGCTCATCACTTTCAGAAATCAGACCAGGGCTCCCAGAAAACAAGGGTTGACGCCTCTGACGTCACTGGCTGTAGTTGCGTGCCTCGTGCCAGGCAGCCCTCATTCCTTATACGCCCTGCACAGCCCCAATTCTTTCCCCAAGCTCTCTGAGCAGGGCAGGGGTCTGGCTCTGGTGCTCAGACTCCTTTCCGTAACACAGGCAGCGAAGGCAAAGGAGCCTGTAGGAGGCCTGGGTGGGAGACTGCAGTAGGGAGGTGCAGGCCACCTAATTTCTGGCAAAAATCCCAAAATTTGGATGGTTACTTTGAAGTCCTAATGATAGTTCAAAAGCAGTGCTCCCCAGTGGTCCATTTCTGCAGTGTTATGAAGCACAACATCTGTCTGCAGGTCTTTGGCTTGTCCCTGCCTCGTTTCAGTGTGCCTCCCAGTCCTTCCCATGGCAGACTCCTCATTCCTGTGCCTTATAGTTGGAGTCCCTTGTTTCTGGGCAGCAGCAGCTGGAGCAGGGAGAGCACACCAGGATGGGGAGGAACAGCAAGAGGGAAAGTCTGGCTCGGCCTTTGCTACTCAGAGGGGAGGCATGTAAAGCACATGGGGATGCATATGTATAGTGCAGATGCCTGTAGGAGGAATGAAGGGGATGACGTGTGCTCAGCTCAGGCAGAAACTATAGATAACTGTCAGACTACAGCAAGTCTCCCGAGCACACGCAAACTGGATTTTTTTTTTCAGAAGCTCCAAACATAGCCAAATTTGTACATATTTTCTTTAAAGGAAATTAAAGAGAGATTTTATATATGCCATGTCAGACAACCTCAGCTGCGTTGTAAGCCCAGCGTATGATTCCCAGTACTTGTAGAACACCCTCTGTAAGTCAAGCATTATATACCCTTTCATTAGTCAATTAACATTTCTAACAACTCTTCGGGTTTCTGAATTATCCTTCTTCCTTTTTCACTGGAGAGAAAAACGAGGCAGAAAAGTAAATTTTAGGGCCAGAAAGAGCCATTGTGATCTTCTTTCGATCTCATGTATAACATGGACCATCAGACATCCTTACACAAATTCTTCACCACACAGGTCTGATAGTTTTCTTATGAAAAAAAAATCCTGATTAAAAAAAATGCTCAGTGATGGAGAGTCCTCTACATCCCTGGGTAAATTATTTTAATAGTTATCCTCATTTATTTGTAGTTTGAATTTAATTAGCCTCAAATTCTGCAAATTGGATCTTGCTAGAATTAGCTTGATCTCTGTCACGAAATGTTTGTTTTGTACATAATGTAGTTACTTATTGTGAGGGAGTTCTCTGTTGCTGTTCTTCATGATAACCCAAACAGTATGTGCTCCTGGACTCTGACTGCTGGGATCCTTTTCTCAACCTTTAATAATTTTTGTGACTCTTTGCTCCAGTTTCTCTTGATGTGTGGCTGTTTCTGAACACAGGATTGTGTGTTATTTGCAAAGATAATATGTCCAAAGTCGTTATCATATTTTCTCCTAAAACATGACCGTTCATCAGAAGCGAAGCATTTGGCAGAAATGTGTTAATCACAATTAATTTTGTGACATCAGGTAAGTTTCTATTCTGTTGATTAGCTGCTGTGAGTGAAAGTCTTTTTCCAGAGCTGCTGCCTCCCAAGGTAGAAGCAACACGTAATCCTGCAAACCCCCAAGCTATACTCCAGCACCATCCCCTTCTTGCTCTGCCTGTGAAGCTGTGCCGCGGTTCTGTGGTGCAGCAGGGATGAGAACACAACTTCCTTATTCCTAGTCTGCCTTTTCGAAACCTGCGCCGCTACGAAGCTGTGGTCTGCACAGCCCTTTCATGTAGTTCAGGCATTGAATGCATGGTATGTGATCACATTCAGGCAGGAAATGATTCATAAAATTTAATGAAAGGAGAGATCATTGGGTAATGTAATTTGACCTCCTATAGCTACCAAAGCTACCAAATTTATTTTTTTTTTCTGAGTATGCCTGCTTTCAGCCCAACTGCTTGTATTTAATTTAAGCATAACTTCTGTTAGAGTAAAGTGTACATTACAGAAAGACATCTAACAGTGATTTCAAGACAGCAGGATCCATTAAATCCTTTGCAGATTACCCCAGTGTCTAAATGCTCACGATGTTACAGTGTGTCTTATTTCTTATTTGGATGTATCTGGCTTCAGCTTTGCTTTCTAAGTGCTTGCTATGTTTCAGATTAAAAAATTTCAGCACCCAAATCTTCTCTGTAAAAGTACTTCACTTTACTTAAGTCACCTAATTCTTTTTTTCTATGCAAGGCAGTTTCTTCAGCCTGCAAGTACATTTTTTTTTTAGCTTCTTTCTTCACCCTTCTCCATTTCTAACATCATTTGAAAAACACTTACGTGGGAACTGTATGCACT
The DNA here is from genome assembly GCF_965140245.1 of Athene noctua. Taxonomy (NCBI): domain Eukaryota; kingdom Metazoa; phylum Chordata; class Aves; order Strigiformes; family Strigidae; genus Athene; species Athene noctua. Next base: position 67,392,183 of record NC_134038.1, read on the forward strand.
ATTCCAGCATCAGTCTCATCATATCTGTAAACAGAGGTAAAATCACTTCACTTAGGTCAGCATCTGCATTAGCTGCCTTTGCAGCAGCTCCTCCCTGGGAGCTCAGGGTATGGACCGTATTCATTTTTCCCTTTGATCCCTAATTCCTTTCAAGAGTCACTGGCATTTCAGGATGCAGTCCTTATTCAGTAGCAATGCCTTGCATTCCCTATTCTGAGATGTGAGTTTTTGCATTTAGCTGTATTAAAATGCATTGTGGATAAACAGAAGCAGCCTACCGGGCACTCCAGATTGCTCTATTTCACAATGTCTTCAGCGTTATTTGCCACTCTTCTAAATTTGTATAACTTTGTAAATGTTATCACCAATGGCTTTGTATTGAACCTTGATGCCTGTAAGATCTTTATAAAAACCTTTCTATATAGCAGTGATTTCTCTATGATTACTCTTTTTTTTCTTTTTTGGATCTGTCACTTCACAAATTCACAGTGCAGAAACTGTACTGTAATACTTTGTTGTGGCTTTTTAAAATCAGAATGCTGTGCTGCTACGTTAAATGGTTTACTAATACAAGTGAATTCCTCTATCAGCCAGAGGTGATAACTTCTCAGCGAGCTAGTTTCACTCCAACGAGCATGATGATCTATGGAATTCTACTAAGTGATGTCATTCATCTTTCTTATCTTTTCTGGTATTTTGCTTGGGATGGACATCGGTCTTGCCATCCCATTGTTAGCTGGATCATTGTTTCCCTTCTCGGAAGACTGTCATACAGCAGCTGTCTTTGTCCTTTGGATTTCCCCAGTGTTCAGAGATTCATTACAACTTAATGTCGGCAGTGATTAAAAGCATCTGACATAAGAAAGTGTATGATCATGGCTCACATCTGCCCTTTACCAGCAATTCTGCTCCTTTCAGTCCCAGCTCTCCTCACGAAGCTCCTCAAGCTTGTAAGCCCCCTCTCCTGCTGCTGGAGGGGTGGAAGGTTGCTGCGTGGGTTCATCTTTGTTTTCCCTCAAACAGGAGGGGAGAAAGTAAGGACTCTCAAGTGTTACAGAGAGAAAGAGAAAGAAAGGAAAGAGCACAACTGTTCTGAGCAGCTGAGTGCCATTCCCTGAACTTCTTCCTGTTTCTCATTCACACATCACGCTGGTGGACTGATAGGGGAAGGAGCCCCCAGCCTCCTGCAGCAGTGGAGATGGGCTGTTCTGTCCCAGCAATGGAAAGCAGAGCTCACAGATGATCAGAGGAGGGCACAGTCAGGTGGGACCATGAATATGTGCTCTTCACCAGTTTTTAAAAGAAGTGTTTTCTTGGTCTATGCTTCTGTGCAGCTCAACAACTTCAAGTGCTGTTTACAGCTGTATTTTTAGGACCATTAGCCATGAGCCTTCTGACTTCGTCTTTATTCCCATACATTCATTCTCAAAGTCATTTTATCTGCATGCCACTATTGGCATTAGTGGTAGAAGCAGAAGCACCTCTTGGCTGTACACATATCTAGGACATTGGTGTTCAGTTGCTGAGACAGTGCTTCACACCATGTTGCTGTGGTAACCCCTTGTCCTAATTCTGTAGAAAGTTTCTGTAGAAAGCCTGAAGAGTGCATGGTTTATTCTTATTTGATGCATGTGCATGATTCTTCTTCTTTTCAGAGATGAGAAATAAATCTGTGGAACACTCTTACCTTTTACGCAGATCTAACATACAGCCATCTCCATTTAATAAGCACTGTGCACACTTTTTGGACTTCTTTTGTTCATAATATTCTTCTAAGAAGCATACTATCTTTTCTCTTTAGTGCTGCAACTTGTGAATTTTCCTTTGGGCCTTTATCTTTCTAAACCAGCATTTTACACTTCATAAATTCTAACCCATATTGTTTGGTATTTATTTCCTGGTTTTCAGTTGTTTGAATACTGAGGTCTTTTTATTTATTTCTATTTGCTGTCACATATTCATCAACTGAATCAGAATGGGTTTTAAAATAAAGTGGTCCTTTTGGGAAATTGAATGTACTCTTAAGTTTCAGTTTTCAGTTGAATTATGTTGTCCAAGCCTTTCTCCTCCTTGTAATTTTGCTCCTGAAGGCAAGAGAAGGGAAGTCTAGCATGTGACGCTGTTTTGAAACATGAACTATGAGTCATAGATTTATATTATGGACGGGAAGGACTCAGAACACAAAAATATTACAATATTGTATTGGGTTTGCGTGGCAAGGTTTTGGTAGTGGGGGGGGGCTACCGGGGTGGCTTCTGTGAGAACCTGCTAGAAGCTTCCTCTGTGTCCAATAGACCCAGTGCCAGCAAACTCCAAGACGGACTCGCCAGTGGCCAAGGCTGAGCCCATCAGCGGTGGTGGTAATGCCTCTGGGATAACATATTTAAGAAGGGAAAAAAGTTGCTGCACAACAGCAACAGCATCAAGAAAGGAGTGAGAATATGTGAGAGAAACAACTCTGCAGACACCAAGGTCAGTGAAGAAGGAGGGTAGGAGGTGCTCTAGGTGCAGGAGCAGAGATTCCCCTGCAGCCCCTGGTGCAGCCCCTGGTGGGACAGGCTGTGCCCCTGCAGCCCGTGGAGGTGAACGGTGGAGCAGAATCCACCTGCAGCCCGTGGAGGACCCCACGCCAGAGCAGGTGGATGTGCCTGAAGGAGGCTGTGACCCTGTGGGAAGCCCACACTGGAGCAGGTTTGCTGTCAGGACTTGTGACCCCGTGGGGGACCCACACTGGAGCAGTCTGTTCCTGAAGGACTGCACCCCGTGGGAGGGACCCACGCTGGAGCAGTTCGTGAAGAACTGCAGCCCCTGGGAAGGACTCACGTTGGAGAAGTTTGTGCAGGACTGTCTCCTGTGGGAGGGACTCCACACTGGAGTAGGGGAAGAGTGTGAGGAGTCCTCCCCTGAGGAGGAAGGAGCAGCAGAGACAGTGGCAAAGTGTGATGAACTGACCACAACCCCCATTCCCTGTCTCTCCTGTGCCGCTTGGTGCGGGGGGAGGTAGAGGAATTGGGAGTGAAGTTAAGCCCAGGAACAAGTGAGAGCTGGGGTGAAGGTGTTTTTAAGATTTGGTTTTATTTCTCATTATCCTAGTCTGATTTGACTGGTAATAAATTAAACTAATTTCCCCAAGACAAGTCTGTTTTGCCTGTGACGGTAATTGGTGAACGATCTCCCTGTCCTTAACTCATGAGCCTTTCGTTATATTTTCTCTCCCCTGTCCATCTGAGGAGGGGGAGTGATAGAGCAGCTTTGGTGGGCACCTGTTGTCCAGCCAGGGCCAACCCACCACAAATATAAAGAAAATATCTTTTAATGTGTGATCTCACAGGAAACTGCAGCAATTCTTTTGGCATCTTAATGCCATTTCAGCTTCCCACTGAGTAGAAAACCCACCAGAGTATATGAAATCTTAAAAACTGGCAGTCTGTTGCAAAACACGAGCTTGTAGACTAGACTAATCTAATAAGGTCTTTTGAAGGCAAGAAGACTTTGTCTAACCAAAGGCTGTGGGATAAACAAACTTTCTTAACCTCGAGCAGTATTTATTGCACTGTATCATATCCCTTATAGACTTTGGCCAGGCAGTTGACCCATCTGATGGCATATGACATCATCCTATTAATAGAGAAGAAAACAGGTTTTTTTTATTTCTGACACTGCACCAATTGGAGAATGACTGGTGTTTCCACCATCAGTTACAATCGAGAGAAGGCAACTACTGACCTATTTGTCTGATCTCTGTACTATGCATCATTTTAGAATGAATCCTTAAGGAAAGAACCATTAATGGCTGTGGTTAGTTGTGTAAGGGAGTAAAAATGGAATGTAGATTTAGATGATTTTGACAAAGTAACCTCATAGCTTTCTGTTGATACAACAACCGATTTTCCAGTTGAGGGAAATATGGTAGACCTAATCTATCTCGATTTAGCAAAGGATGGCGTGCTACTGAGGACTAGTAAAGAACGGAAAGGGTTGGGGGAAGGAACTGGGTCAACAGCACGTGCTGAAAGGAAAATGACTGATCAAGAGGGAAACTACAGCCAGAGTTTCTCAACTATTAGTTTGGAGGCAATCATATTTTTACTAAGAAATTTCGTGCAAAACCAGAAGTGTGCCAATAAACGTAGTTGCTTGCGCCATCAATACAGAAGAGGATACAATTTCTCACATAACAAAAATAAACTGGCAATTAATTGTATGAATGGGATGACTAGGCACTTTGGCATTAAAAGTTAGATTTCCTCCATAAACTGTGCCTTTATGTATTGGAAGTAATACATGAAGACAGAGAATTGGGCTTATTAGGTGACCACAGGATGACTGTGAGCCATGAATCTGATAATGACTATGAAAAAGGAAAATGCAGTCATACAAATATCAAGTGAGATAATTCCAATAAAGAATTAGTGGCTTGTCGATAACTATGTCTATATATGCATGTATGAAATACTTTCAGATTATACTTAATATACTGTGCATGATTATGTTTATCTATGTTTTAGACAGATTGACTGAAATGAGAAAATAAAGGCTCCTAAGATGATGGGAAGAGTAACATAAGAGGAGAATAAAAGAGTTTGGGTTGTCCTAGAATAGAAAAATGAAGGCTGACAGAAGATATGACTGATATTTAAAAATACACCAATGAGTAAACACAATGGAGGAGGAAGAACTATTTAAACTAAAAGACAATGTTGGCAGAAGAACAAATGAGCATAAAATGACCATGAACAGAATTAAGCTGGAAAGCAAAAGGTTTCTAGTTATCAGAAAGCTGTCTTTCAATGAAAAGCAAAGCTCCTCTAAACACTTTTAAGTTCAGTAAATTTATGATTTGCTTTATATGATGTGTCTTCAGTACCATGGGATTTGATTCAGTGACATAAAAATTCCCCTTAATTTTACATCTTACACAGAGGAGCAAATACTCTTGAGATACAGTAATCTCTCAGGCAGTGTGCACCCACTGTCGAACAGCACACGGCAAGACTAAAATATGCTTTCAGACAGAAAGGCAAGAGACTTGCTAATCTCCAGAAGATTTAAACAGACTGAATGCAAAGACTTTTTCAGAGCTTGCAATGTCTCTAAGGCTAACATGCTCAAACCAAGCAATAATAAGGCTAAGTTTTGTCTGAAAATCATCACCTCAATCAGCACTGCATTAAGTCCTAGTGCTAACCACAATACTGAGCGTCACTTCTTGAACTTCCAACAGATATACTTTCAGGCCTTTAAAAATGAAGCTGTGAGGACCTGGAAAAATGCTGATTTGAATAATTGCATCCTACTTACCACAGTGTCAGTAATGGAAGACAATATTCTTGCGTATTTAAAAAACTGTGAAATCCTCTCTTCAGATGATGATGGGTAGTATTATTCATTCTTATTTGTTTAGCTGAATTTAAAAATGAGCCTAGAAGGAAAAAAAAGTTAATTTTGGATATTGAGTAAACAGGATGTATTTTATACCCATTTTTATACCATGTATAGTATGCTTAATTTGAAAAAATGAAAATTGAATATAAGCATCAATATTCTAATAATATTAAGGTAGGAAATTGGAATAAGCCTTAAGCTTCTATCTTAACTAATGCCACTGTGCTTTTTAGTGTTGTTGAATGCCACACTCAAGGAACAAACATTTTCCTTGGTTGAACCTTCTTGGTGCTGTCATTTTGCACAGTGGTATGAAACACAGAAAACTCTAAACTAAAAAACCTATTCCTTTTGTTTTTCAGCATCAAAACAATGATTCCTCCAGGGGAATGCCTATATGCTGGGAGGAAAAGGAGGAAACCCATTCAGAAACAGTTAAGTATCATATTCATCAGGAGGCATCTCCCTCCGAATGTACATGCTAGAAATGAGGTAGAAGAAGGACTCCCTTCCTCCCATGGTCTGCTGACACAGGAGAGACTTAATCTCTTCTCTGCAGTGAGAAACCCCTGGCTGGGAGGCCGTCTCTTCATGGTTAAGACTGGCTCCAGAAAGGATGCTGAACATGGGTCAAACAGTCCTTACCCATCACTAGGTGTCCCAGGAGGAGGCCAATGGTGGTTGTGGTGTGTACAAGGAGTGGAGAGGGACAGCACTTTTTTGTAGGCAGAAAATACTGGTTGATTAAATGTCAGCTGGGCAATGGGCCGGAGGGCTGGCTGCTACTTCCCTGCTTCTGTGTTCTCTACCACCTGATCAAGGAGCCTTTTGAGAAGCTGTGTGTCAAGTGGCACCAGTGCACTGGCACTGCGCTCCCCCCTTCCCCCTTCCTTGGCTTATCCTTGCTTGGGGCACCGCTAAGTCCAACATGTGTAAGCCTTGAAAGTGGGTCAGATCAGGCAACTGAAAAAGCAGACTGGTGACTCACTTTTTGCATAAAGAACACATCATTTTCAAACCACTATTTACTATGGGATCACTTTCATTAGGGGAAAAATGGGGGAGAGGAAATGTATGTGTGAAGGCAAGGCAGAAAAAAGAAAAAAAAGCAATGGGAAGTTGTCACTACAAGATACTTGAAATGGGAGGGAAAAAGGTTGCTATCACTCAAACGTGAAATGATTTCCAGATGCCATAGACCACGCTGTGAAATGAAGCTTTTTAATATAATCATCCCACATCTTCTGTGTTACACTTGATTATTTGGTTATGAAACACACATTTTTACTGTGTTAAAAAGATGAACTAGCACTGGTGGCCTTCACAGACAATTTAAGGATGAGAAGGTAACTAAAAGAGATTTTCCTATTTTCAGTTGTTCAGAACTTCTAAAAATAACCCACTTGGCTTAAAATTGTATATATTGGTCTAAAATCAAAGGGGAGATTCTCTGAGTGTTTGAGTGAAATCTGTTGATTTTGTTTGGACTTTGGAAAGTATTTGCACATGTACCACTTGTTACCACTTAAAAAAATATTTATTTTACTGTAAAATACATCATAGGTGACAATTTCAGTAGACAAAGATAATGACATAAGAAAATGATTCTTCCTGCAAAACCTGAATGTTAGATCCAAAACGTATGTAATGTTTCTGCACTACTGTTCAAGTATGGATGTGGATATTTAACTTTATAACTGCATGAGGTATGGAACCACTCCAGAACATGAAATTACCTCTGTGCAGAACTGTTTATGGATCATAACTTTTGTGAGAGAGGAGGGAGAGTTGTAGTTACTCAGAGAAATGTTAAGCTTCATGTTTGGAGTGTATATGCTACCTAGAACTTTTCTCAAAGATGATTTGTAGATAAATACAATCGTTAAGAAACTTACCTGCTAACAAAGGACAGAACTGTGTTCATTAGCCTTTTTTGAAGTTCTCGGTTCAACAAAATCAGAAGCAAATTCTCACTCACTTTGATGGATTTCATCCTGGGAGCCATTGCAAGTAATGCTTCCTTGAAAACAGCTTTGCTGTGTGATTGCAGTACAGGTACCTGAGCACGAGCTTATCCAGCCAGGACATGGGCAATTTTGATTAAGAAACCTGGTTTTGGTTAAAACAAAAGGGAATCATTTGGATTATTAGAACACTGAGCTTCCGTACTGGAGACAGCCCTCTATTTTCTGTGGTTAGTTACTTAGCACTTGCTGAGGATGATTTCTCAGTTCCTAGCAGCACTGGTGTCTTCCTCAAACCTTATCTGTTTGTGGGCTTGGTCTCTGGTAATCCTTTCCCATGCTCATTCCTTCACCCAGGGACTTCCTTACTCTCATCTAAAAAGGCTTTGAATGCCTAAGACTGACTGGCTGACAGAGCTCCTGTCATGGTCTATGTCCTTCAGTCCTACAGATCTTCTGACTTTTCAGGACTCTGAGGTTTCCTAACTGTTATGCTGCCCCAATTAGTCCATTGGAAGGTCAAGATTTAAAGGACAGAGGTGCAGCTTTCCCTTCTGCAGAACAACTGGGATGTTCCAGTAGGTATCTAGCCATACTCAGTGCATCCCAGGATGCACTGGCTTTTAATCCAGGATATCACAGAGTGAGAATGTTCATTATGCTCATGGTTTTTCAGGCACAGAAATGCTATTCTGGGGTAGCTTTACAGAACAGTGATGAAACTGTATGAAGAAGCTCCACGGGAGAATGCAGAGACCCACAGACTGTGGAAGAGTGTGTAAAAAATTCATTTTACCAGGAGGAGCTAATATGTTTCAGTCGTCTTCTCTACACAGAACTAAGAGAGACTGTGTTCATTAGGTTGCCATTCTTCAGACAATACATTGTGTTCAAGTTCTACTGTTATACATGCAAATAAACAAAACCCCCTAGCTGTTCTCCTTTTGCTCCAGAAATATTCCAAACAAGCCCCATTAGATGTGGTCTACACTAAAGAATTTTGGCTTTCGTGGACTCAGTTCAAACACCTGGGGCTCAGACTGATTGAAAATTTTCCATGAGATACGCTTTTTAGCCAGAGAATTGAAGTTTTGACTAAAGGAAACATTTTCTACCAAGTGTTTGTTTCCTGTGGAAATCTAACGTTTTACTGGTAATTCAAGCATCTGAAAGCTAAAGAGATCTTGTTTTTAACCTCAAACTAAAATCACCATGCTGAAATTAATACTTGTACTAGAAACACTAAGGCAATGCTTCAGGACAGTTACCATTTGAGAGCTTCAGCCACTTCTCTGTCTCAAACCCTGGCATCTTGTAAAACTCCGTCCACAAAACATTTCTTGTAATGTTTTACAGCTCTTTAAAGGCAAGCTACAGCTGCCCTAGCTCTGAGTGTATCTATAACTGCTCCAAACTGCCCACTTCAGCCAGAACCGTACCAGTGCCAGGGTAAACAGAGACCTCAGGAGGACCAGCTCTCTCCTGCTTCCTAGTTCTCATTTTAAGGCCCTCTGTGGCATAGCCCTTCCTCTTACTTGGTATCACACTATCTCACCTCTCATCTGCTCTGCCAATGTGATGTCTTCTTGACCATTACTTCTGCTTTTGCCTCTCCTTACTGCGAAGACCCAGAAGAGGCAGAAGGTGGCAAAGGGCCCCCTTTCCTTCACACAGCTTTCTCTCAGATGGTCCTTTCACTCCCAGGAGATGGTGAACTTCTGCACATTTACAGCTGGCGCTGGAGATCAGCTCTGCCAGGATTGCTGCACAGTGCCCAAGCACAGCTCAGTGGCTGTGGGTGCTGGTCAGTACATTCATGATAATCATCTTTCTGTTACTTTGCGCTTAGCCTATCTGTTGCATCTCATGGTCTCTCTCTTCCCTTTCCCTTCTTACTGAAAGCTTGCTGTCATAGTAAATGATTAGATTTTTCTCAGTTTAGATCATCTGCTGGTTTAACGCTTCGACATGCTTTAAAAACTTATTCAAAGTGAACTTTTTGTTACAGGGTAGGGCTCCTTCAGAGGGTAACAAACAGCAGACAGAGCTGTAGCTGAAGGAAATTCCTCTGCAAGCTCACCAAACTGGTTTACACTAGTGGCGGTCTGTGTGTCATGGGCACACTGAATCATAAAAGCACAAATGGCTCAATGCCTTATTTACCACTGAAACAGAAAATATTCTCTGCGCCAGCCCCTACACTCAGTTCCTACCTAACAGGGACTGGTGATCTGGGTCTTGTACAGGTACGAGTACCTGTTACTGCAGAGCAGAATTTGAAGGGTTTAACAATGCAAAGAGGGAACCACCAGCTTTATTGTTTTTTATGTGCTGCTTCTCGTGTTGTATGAAAAGCAGAGAAGAGGTATCACAGAGTGAGTGCTCTGGGTCTGTTTAGACCTGATATACACAGCTTGAGAAGCCCTGATTTAGCACAAACGCAACAAGCACCTTCTACATTCAGCTCAAAATGAGGGCTAGAATTTTCATTTGCCTCAAAAGAGCTCATTGAACAATTTTCCTGCCTGCCCTTTTCTGTTTATGGATAGCTAAGCTAGCCTTTCCATGGAACTTGCATTGTTTTAAATTGTATCCACTTGGCACCTAATTACCGTTTACATCAAACCCCTGTTTGTTTGGATTCATTCCCTTACAGAATCATTTCCTTGAGTTTTCCGGAAGACTCTGTTCTGAGCGCTCTCCTGTAGTCTTTTTACACCGTTCCCAGCAGTCTCCAGAAAACTCTTCTTTATGCTCCGTACAAATGCAGTCCACATAATTGCTTCAAACCATACCTCTCTGGCACAGACCAGTCACTATTTTATGTGGTAAATAGGCTGGAACAATTTCCATTTCAATTCCATGCCAATCTTGACAATTTTTACCCCTTGAACTCATCAGTTTAATTTTCCTTATTGGAATTTTTTTTTTTTTTTTTTTTCTGTCTTAAATTGCTTCCTTGCTTCAGCTGGTTTGTGAGGTGTAAAGAGCAATTAGTAAAAGCTTATGTTATTTAGCTTCTACTCAACTATAGGCTATATTCCCACAAAATTACTGCTCTCCACAGGTCAGACATCCTTTTGTGTCATAGTGATGATGGCTGAGCTTCAGGGTTTACACCAAAAAAGTTAGTGCCCAATATGTACACTCTTTTTTTGAAAAACAGTTAACTCTGGAAAAGTAAAAAATTATTTTTTCTTTGCTGATTGTATTATTTGTTGCATATTTGCTCTCTCTCGTAGAAGAAAGTTATTTATTGAGCCCAATCAACAAAATCTCCCCCATGTCTTTGAAAGCAACTCATTGTCTTCTTGAAATTTTGGTAATTTTGAATGAAAAAGCAGGAATTGCATGATTCGGCTGACACCTTCCTCAAACATTTTTTCATTCATTTTGTCCATCAATGTTGTCACATTAAAATGAATTGAAGTCTCTCAAAGTAGCAATGAATTTTTGGTACCTAATTTGGTTTAAGAGATTTTCAGTTAGCAGCAATCACACGTACAAAACTTTGATCTTTTTTTTTACTAATTCCTAAGCATAACAATATTTTTTAAAAATCACAATTTCAATGACAAATTAAGGTTGAATTTACAAGTGGGGAACACGCAAATGTTGTAATTTAACCCTTTAACCACCTTGTGAAATACTAATGCTCAAAATTAAAATTATGATTGAAAAACATAGTAAATGTGTAGAGCATGGAAATGCAGTAGTAAAGTGCTACAAATACTTAGTTGTACTCTGATTCTCTGCTGAAGAACCAGCTAAAATACATAAGGTTATGATCCTTGCTTTAGCAAGGTTTAGTGAGGAAATGGTTAGCACACCCATATTTTCCTTGCCTACCATTTCCCATTCTTGAGTGTTTTTCCATCTTTTCCTTCTTGATTTTTCTCCCAATGACTCTTATTCTGGAGAAGATGCCTCAGGAGGAAAGTGACAATGTGCTACAGTAAGAACTTGAACATGGTCATTATGAGAGCAAATGGAGGACCAGCAGACACAGCACTAAGTCCCCATGGGAATTGCTATCTCAGCTATAGCACCGGGCTGCTGCATTCCCTTTGAGATCACGGATCCACGTAGTTTACTGCTCCAGTGGCCTGTGGCTCATTCCTTGATAATGCACTTGACTACGCTGGGACCAGCAATGGCTGGCTGCTGGAGATAACCACCTTCTCAAACTTAGCACTCAGGTCTTCTTGCTTAATTGGCAAGTCTGTGCTTCAGCACTGGCCACCCTTTGCTATTGTGCTGGAAATCAGGTTTCCACAACTGTGTGCAAGTGCACCAGCTTTTCCTTTTCTCCCTCTTAAGAACAGAATCTTACATGTTCTGGGAGAAGAGTGTCAGTGGACACCCCAAAACTGAACTTCCTCATTTGTGATATGTTTCATCTTAATGCATTTTCACAATAGCTTTTCTGAGGTATCTGGTTCTGCCCACTGGATGAGAGGGACATGAAATGGGGATGGACTAGGAGTGCTTGGCTTCAAAATCTGAGTAACATTAGTCTTTATATTTTGGGAGGAATATCAATGCTCTTAAGACAGAAACCAAATTCTTATATTTGTTATTACTGATGTAGGAAGGTAAACGTGAGAATGTTCACAGGATTTTTGAGTTTGAGGAAATAAGGTCTCTTCACCTCTCTTCCCATACTTTTAAAAATTATGTTTAAAGACAGGATCTTTTCTTAATTATCTCCTGACCTACGGGTTAAATTTGAGCCATTAAATGGAGGCGACTAAGATGCTTTGAATGAATACAGTGCATATTGAATGGGTTCATGCATTAGTCATGGTAATTTTCCTCTGCTGTTCTGACCCTCATTTGTACAACATAGATGAGAAGCTTTTTTTCCCAGTATTGACTAGAACATGAAGATGGTACCCATTCCTCTAAGGTGAGAGGGTCCTGAGAAATAGATACCATTCTTCATCTGTTTTTCACTGGGCAGATGGGAAAAGAGAGGCCAATGTCCATGTCTTTGCACTATGGCAAATTCAGAAAGGTAAATCTCTTTTTGGCAGGGGACAGAAATGATAAAGATTTTCATAGAAGCTAGGTTAAATATGCCTGTTATCAACTAATTGTAGACAAATCTCAGGCTCCAGTTGTACTATCTGGAGGTAAAACAGGTAATCGAAAATGTGTTCTCCACCACAGAAGGCCTGCAGTTGGGAATGAAAAATCAAATCCTTCAAAGAGACACAGGGACCGTCTGAATGCAGAACTGGACCATCTGGCCAGCCTCCTGCCTTTTCCACCTGACATTATATCGAAGCTGGACAAGCTTTCGATCTTGCGCCTTAGCGTCAGCTATCTCCGAGTCAAAAGTTTCTTTCAAGGTAGGTCTCTTTAAGATATCAATATCCCAGTAAAAGTCTCCCTCTAATTTATTGCTGCTTTATACTAAACCTGAGTAAAATTGAAGAAAAAGAAATCTGTTACTGAACTTATTTTGTGCGTGGGATGTTGCATTGGAAATTTTGTGCATTTCCTCCTATGCCGTTTGTGTATTTTTCACCAAATATTGGGATAATCCCCACCCTTCCTCAGCAGGCTTTAGGAAATGGGAAAACATGGCTGTAAAATCCCTAAACCAGCAAAGAGGCTTGGGACAGATGTAATACCTACAGATACTTTGAACTCCCTTTTTGAAACTATTATTGTGCATGTTCACGATGCCTGTTTAAATACAATGTGAAAGTCAAGCAGCTAGCATATTACCTGTGTTTGCTGTGTGCTAAGAGGAAATGGGTTTGCTTGAAGGGCCAAAGAGATCACTGTCTTTCAGGATGAGATCCAAAGTTTAAAGTGTTGACTAAAGCTGTACTAGGCTACGTTTTGTTTTTGTAGCTGTCTGGCACACTGCACAATGAAAGCCAAATGTGCATACTCAGATGTACACAACCAGAGTTATTCCAAATTTGCAGACAGTTTTAGTTTCTTCTGTTGTTGAAGAGTTCACAAAAGCAAAATCCAGATTAGGGATTTAACAATGAAAATCCTCTCTAGAGTTGATTTGAAAAAAGAAGAAAAAAAGCCTGTTTGAAGGAGTAAAATTGACCTAAACTTATAGGTGGACTGCAGTGATAAACAGAAGTATTTTTTTATGGACATTATTTTTCCTTTACTACTTTTTTTTTCCTTTTTACTTTTCCTTATTACTTTTCCTACTCTTTACTACTCTGTCCTGTTACTGTTCCTTATTATGCACAAGGAAACCCTATATTTTTGGGGGGTTGACTGAAGGATAATATCTGTTGGTTGGTTTCTTGCTTTTAAAATATATTTTAGTATAAAAGAAATGCCAGTTTGAAGAGGCTTGGGTAGACTGCAGGACATTTTACAAGTTGACATCAGTTTACAGGTGGTGGTAATACTGATAGCACGAGCCTCCCATGTCAACTGTGGCGGCTGGTTGCCCAGCCTCCAGAATACTGCAGTTTATAAAGTGCTTCTCTTTCCCGTTGAACACATACCTGAGTGTTACAGCTCCTTCCTCTGAGTTTTGCTTTCATTTCTCATGCATTCACAGCATTCAGCTGCCTTTACTACTCTTCTGCTGGAGATTCTAAGATCCATTGTCTCCTCTTTTTAAATGGATGGGATGAAAGGGAAGCAAGTAAAGCCAGACTTCATTACTCCAAAATGTTCCATGTTTTAAGAGATTTCATTTAATTTAATCCCCAAATTACCTAATTGAACACATAGTTTGTGTTCCCTTCATTCTTATTTTTAAATGTTTACATCATGAAACTAAGGTTACAGAAAACATTGTTTATAGTAAAGGAAGGAAACTACGTGCCATTTTAAGGCAAGAGAGCAGGCTGGAGATTCAGAAGGGTGGAGTGGAGGAGAGGTGAGCTATGGAGCCAGAGCTGGGTGAGGAATGGGTGCTAATGTTTGAATAAAAGCAGGAGCTGCAGCCTCCTTCTTGGATATCATGATCTACTGCCTTGTAGCTGAAGAGAAATAAGGCAGAATCTGATTTTTTAAAAACAAAAATTTTGTTAGGAAGTTACCTAAAAAAGCAAACAAGAAATATCCATACCAGTGTTTCAATCTTTGTCGTGATGAAAGAGGATAGAAGAGCATAAATGGCTTGTTTGTGGCTTTTTAAATCAAAGGATGGTAGTAAGTTAGGAGCTGTTATAAACACTGTGAGGATAGAGAACAGACCAGTGGCATACAGAGATGTTATAAAATTGGATTAAAAAAAAAATGTGTCTGGAAAAAATGACCTAGCAAATCTGTACTAATTCACTCAGGGAAAATTAATCCAAAGGAACTGATGTTCAATGGAAAAGAAAAACCTGGAAAAGAGAACATAAAAACAATAATCGAAGAGGGACAGTGGTCAGTAAATTGTTCTATGCTTGTAATGTGATACATTGACATAAACAAGAAAGCCAAGAGTGGATTTTGGTCTGTTTGCCCAGAGGCAGCATGTCATTACACAGGACTTATAATCCTTCCCTGCATGAGACCAGCATGGAATAGAGCTTTCTGTTGTGGGCATCTCCTGGTCACAAGGGTATTAGTACATATTAAGGGATTTGGAATAAATGCAGTCAAGAAGTGACTATAAAGTTATATGGACAAAAAAAAAAAAAAAGAGTAAAATTAGCTCAAATGTGTACAGTTTATATGCTTCGGCTGTTTGTCTTCGTAGGAGAGAAAGACGAGGAGGGAAGGAATTACTTGGGATGTTTTAGAGTGGCACAATGATGAACAAGCTGAAGTTTGGTTTGAATGTCAAGCAAAACTATCTGTAATGAGTTCTGTTCAACTGTCAAATATTCCTAAAACTGATGCAGTGGAGATTCAGGACATTCAAATTTACAATCTATGACACACAGACATGTGCATCTTTTGTTTAAAAGACTGTTCTGTGAGTTTTAAGGAAGTTAAGCTTAAATTCCAAGTGTTTGTAAGAATGCTGTTTGCCATTTTTTAAAAACCATGAATAGTGCTATTTGACACATAAGTTCATATACGGCATTGCCAGTTCATCATAATAGTTCATCAATTCCCGTGACAATTATAATTACACACCTGCAACAGTCCCAGTGGTTTCAGATGTACTCATTTACTTACCACTAGGTGTCCTTTCAGTAGCTACTCTGCAATACTCAGTGTGTAGCACAAATGTTGTATTTATAAAGATCAATGGGTAATTAGAGGGCATGGAGTGACCTCACTATATTGTTTTCAAGTATGAAAATCACTTTGCGGAGAATTAGGTATTAGGGGATAGAGAATATTCATCAGTCATTTATTCCCTCTTTGGTGACAGGTTAGTACCTTGAAGCATATGGCCAGTTCATCTTAGTTAAGTGCCTTAAGCAATGGCCTGATTCTTTTCCAAATTTTAGATCTAGTTGCTGAGACAGATTTTTCTATTATTCAGTTTAAGTCACTTTAGTGGATTCCCTCCCTCATTCTTAGAAATGTTTTCCTTTGGCTTCAGAACAATTCTTCTGTCTACTTGGTTTACAATCTTCGTATCTCTGTTATCTGTTGGCAGGGGCTCTATTAATAGCCTCACTCATCCCAAGCTATACACATTTAGTCATTCTGCATTTTCCTGATAAGCACTTCAAAATGCCTTGCAGCAATAACCTTCCAATCTCACCAGATCTCTTGTATAAAGCAGCATGGATTTGAACCAGCGGTTAGTCTGAGAAACCTCAACTGCTGCAAGAAGCTGTGATGGTCATTTGGCCCTGACAAAAACTTGCCTGAAGTGGGGCTCCTGTGGGAGTGGAGTGGTACTTAGTGGCTGTGGCCACTTAAACTTGCTGGGCTTCTGTCTTGGCCATATTCCATCTTGGTTAACTGTAGCCTCTCTTCCTTTACCACTCTTGACAATACATCCTTCAGTACCTCTTATTTCTCAGTTTTTCCACTGGTGGAAAAATGGTGGTCTTGCTCCACTTCAAAACCAACTCCCTTTTGTTGATTGTTTAAATTACTCCCTTCTAGTATAGGTATTACTTTTGTGAACAAATGTATAAAGAATAGCAGCTTGTTCTTTTAGCATCTCAAATCCTTTCTGAGACAGCTAATTTAAACTTCCCAATACCTGTAACGAAAATAGTTACGACAATTTAGACCAATACAGTTACAACTAGGGCTTAAAGCTCCTCATCTTTCAGTTCTTAGTGTAACTAACCTTGTATCAGTAGGCCACTCAAATTTTCCTTCAACATACCATGCATTAATGTTAATCATTTTAGCCATAAGCATTCCGAAAAAATGATAATGATGTTGAGTACAGTCTTAGATGGCTAATGTAGACACCTCCATGTGGATCAATTTTTTGATTATTCAAGAAGTGGGAGTATTTTAAATCCTTCACTACATAATTTATGTAAGAAGTAGTTTAATTCAATAGCTTGTTATTTTTACCACCTGGACATTTTGTGCATGCACAAACGTGTATTTTGCATTTATACACACATACACATATCTAAACACAGAGACATGCATGCACACACAAAATCAGTGTCATCCCAACAAAAATCTCCCTTGCAGTATTATTTCAAATCTCTGTGTTTATTTCAGACTTCAGTGCCTTCTCTGTATTTACTTACTTACAGAGTTCATTTCAATTTGAAAGCTGAAAATCTGATAGATTTATAGATGACTAAATAAGGAATGCAGAGAGTCATAGAATAACTCTGTGAATAAATATATCCAAGGTTTCTGTAAATTTTCTAGATATTTCCAAAATTATTAACAATCAAGCATGGAGACATGTTGTTTGACCTGCTTTAGACTAAAGTTATGTATGGATTTTAAACTGAAATACAGTAGAGTTTGAGAAATTTGTCTACAAACATTTGTTCATCTGCTTCCACACAGAATTTAAGATTCTAGGAAACAGGCCTGTGAAGAATCAGCTATGTCTAAACCTGAGGGTCATTTGTCTAATGTTTTTGCAAATCTGCAATATGAGTGATTCCACACCTTCTTTGACAATCCTTAACATCCAAGATGGAGCTCTCCTGCTGCAGTTTAAGCCCTTCTTCTGTAGAATAAGAATTTATTCCCTTTTCTCATGACACCTCAACTTTTACAGCCATGAAGGTGTCCCATGTTTCCCTCGGTCTTTTCTTCTTTAGGAAAAACAGCCCTGCCTTGCTCTTCTGTTTTGTTTTGGTTTTGTTTTTTTTGGGTTTGGTGGGTTTTTGTTTTTGTTTTGTTTTTTTCCTCAAGGGCTGTATTTTCTTTAATCATTTTTGTTGCTCTGTTTTTGTCTTTTTTTCAAGATTAATCTAGGATATGTGCAAAGGATCCTTCCATTTTACAGCAAATGACTGATAACTTTTCTCAGATTAGGGTTTCTTAAGTAAGCTTGAACCCCCTTCCAATAAGATTCTTCAGTTTGTTATGAAAACTTTGTTGAAGAGTAGAAACAACCTTTTTAAAGTTAAGACATGTAATATCTATTCTTCCCATCTACATGTCCAGCTGTAGAAGGCAATTAATTTAGTGTAACATGAAAACATATCCTTGACAGATCTGCTGATTTCTACTTCTTTTTTATTACCTTTAAGTCTCTACAAATAGGTGGTTTGATATTTTTCTCCAGTATTTTTCTAGGTATTGAATCTCAGTTCAGTGGTCCTACTATCCTTTAGTTTCCTATTCCTATGCTTTCTAAAGATAAGTTCCACATTTGTCCCCTTCTAGCCTTTCAAAATATCCCCTTTCTATCATGATTTCTAATAGACTAATTGCTAATAGCTCTGAGTATGCTTCAGCCCATTCTTGGAATATGCTTCCGAGTCTAACCAGATGCCACTAAACTCATTCAAGCACCTGAGGTGCTAGCCTTGTTGCTGGTGTTTAGTGGCATTGTCTGTCTGATCCTAGCTGATGAAAGCAAAAAGAGACAATAAACACTTAAACTTTTTTTGAATTATCTGTAGCCCCCCCTCTGCTGAGTACCAGAGAACTCTTTTCCCAACCTTGTATAGTTAAAGGACTTCCAGCATGCTTTTTATAACCTTCCGTTTCTTGCTACACTGCTACATATTGGTTTTTCTGTTTCTCTTATACACTTGTACTTTATTCAGTTTTAAAATATTTTCTGTAAGCTTCCAGTCATTGAAGAACTCAGGATTTTGTTAAGACAGTCTTTTCTTATATTTCCTACTCTTCACTGCCACTGAGATAGTTTAAACTTATCCCCTACATATTGGTTTGCTGAAAGAGCATCTGTCTCCTACTACTCTTAATATCTGTCCTCTGAGATATTTTCTTCCAGTTCTCCAGGTGTATGGGAGTCTCCCTTCTTTAGGTGCAGTGTCTTCATGTTGCTGTGCCTTGGATTGCTGCTGCTGAAAGAACCATAAGTTTCAGGATTTCTTGGTCACTTTCACCAAGATGCCCTTCTTCCTTCTAACCCATTTCTTCCATTCAGTTAAATCTGTTATATATATATATATTTTTATTTTTATTTTTTTTTTTTCAGTTCTGGCAGGATAGCACACACTGTGTGGTTTCTGTCTTTCTTCTATTAGTGGGTCATTTCCTTTTACTCATTTATGTGTTTGGTGTGATCCAATTCCCACCAATGTTTATCTTTAATGGAAATTGGATTTATCCCTTTTAAGAAGAAAGCAACAAAGGATTCCTCCCAGCTGGCCAGATTTTCAGTATCCTCAATTACTTGCAGTCTGTTCCAGCTTGCTTCTCCTCCTGTTGTGTCCATGGCTGTTGATCTCCTAGCTCAGTAACATACATGGTCTTCTTACTACTTTGATTCAGAGTCCTTAGGTTCATTTATTAGATACTTTAGATTAAGTTGTCCTAAGGAAAGACTTCAGACTGTTCTTTGTTGTAGTATTTGAATATTTAGTGCTGCAGCCATCACTGCATAGCTTACAGATCCGTTTCTGATGTGACACTCACAGAAAAACAAAAAAATAAAACTTGAGATGGGTTAGGAAGCAAAGAATGATCTTGCTTTCAGTAAATTATCTGCACCATAATTCTATTTAACATTGTTATATGAGTGCTGCTTACCTGAACCAAAGCTCCTGGTCTGAAGACCCAAGATTCCACTGCAGTGCAAGTACTGGGGTTTTCAGGCAACCCTTTTTTCTCCTTAACACTTCTGGTTTTGCAGAGGGTGTTTTTTTTTCAAAATCTCTCAGTTTAAGATTTTTTCTGGATTGTCAAATTCTGTTCTTGTGGTATAAATATGTTTTTCAGATTTTATTTTTCATAAGCCAGGAAAAATTTTCCACAACAAGATGTAACTGATTTTGAAACTAAACCCATAAGTTTGAGTTTATTGTTACTCTTATGGCCTATACTGGATACATTTCCATGGAAAAATTTCTTTCATTTGTTAGCTGGTTCCAGTAGCCTGAAGCTTTCTCTTATATTTAAAATCATAGTCTTAGTGAATCACAGAATCACAGAAGGGTTAAAGTTGGAAGGGACCTCTGGAGGCCATCTGGGCCAGCCTCCCTGCTTAAGCAGGGCCACAAAAAGCCAGTTTCCCAGGATCGTGTCCAGATGGCTTTTGAATATCTCCAAGAATGGAGACTCCACAACCTTCCTGGACAAGCTGTGCCAGTGCCTGGTCACCCTCACAGTGAAAAAGTGTTTCCTGATGGTCAGGTAGAACCTCCTGTGTTTCAGTTTGTGCCCATTGCCTCTTGTCCTGTCACTGAACACCACTGAAAAGAACCTGGCTCTTTGCACTCTTCCTTCAGGTATTTATACGCACTGATGAGATCTCCCCTGACCTTTTCTCCTCTAGCTGAACAGTCCCAGCTCTCTCAGCCTGTCTTCATAGGAGAGATGCTCCAGTCCCTTCATCATCTTTGTGTCCCTTCACTGGACTCTGTCCAGGTCCTTTGTACTGAATATATTTAGAACATATATAGGAAAAGTAAAATTATAAAAGAACTGAAATACAAATAAAGATTATAAGAGAGGCTACACTGGGAACAGGATAAAATGCCTAAATCAACAATCGGAATTATACCTTCTTGACTCCGTCTCTTCACTCCCACCAGGCTTTTCTTGGTATGATTTATATATTGATTTCCACCATGGAAATAATGAGAAGCTTTCAGATTGTCTTCAAGCCTCTAGTTTTTGATGAAACCTGTACTTTGAGTTACAAATCTAGGGTTTCAGTTGTGGTTCTCTGCTTAGCTAGGGTTGAAGCCGATAGCTTGAGTCAAGAAGTCCCAAATATATCTGAATATTTTAACAATTACAAGTTTGTTTTTAAAAGACATATTCTACTAATTTAGAGCATTCCAGTTCTGTCCTCTGAAACTCAATGTCTGAATTATTTCTTTCTTGAAAGAGAAATACTGACTTTTCTTTTTTTAACACATAGAAAATTTCTTTAGGGTATCTGTTGCTGTAGACCACAGTCAAAGTTTATTAGATTGTCTATAACCACTTAGGTTGTTTAGGTTTCTTAGAGCAGTATATTCAATGGCTTGCACTGAGAAAGAACCTTCATGGTCAGAGTGGGTAACAGGTAAGTTTATTCCTGTGGCTATATTGAGCGGTCATTATCGAAATTATCACAGCATTCAGAGTGTTTTAGCCAAAAAGGGACTGTACCTGAAATAAATATTTTCCACTCTCTACTTCTCTATAATTTTACAATCTTCGTAACAATATAGCAATTGAAAAAAGTGTCCTGCTGTGTAAGTGGCACATAAGTAAATCTTCAAAGGAAGACCCACTGTCTGCAAGCCCTTATCTAATCAAGTACTAAAATACTACATCAGTGAAATTTTAGTAAAAGCATCAAGACTTTAAGCAGGCTAGCTGCATATATTCATTCCTGAGACTTGGCAGGACTCATTTCTGGAGAAGCAGCTGCACATTGACTCTCCTCCACATTACCCATATCCAAATAGTGTATTATTTTGACTAGATTTTTTGACTTTTTTAATTGCCAGAGAGACAACTTTATTGTGACATATTGCTTATACCGATGCTTCACTTTTTTATTTCCCCCTTGTTTTGTGGGGACACCATTCTTTCCATGTAACAAATACTTGAGGCTGTTTTGTGCTACACATTCTCTTGGATAACCTGGAGAACTCTCTAACCCTTGGGAGACCTTTGCTGACCCTTGGAGGAGGACTGTATCTACCTCTTTGTGCCTTGTTGTAAGAGGATGGATCTCCTTGTGCTAGCTAACTTTCTCTTTTGTTTTCTGCAAACAAGATGGGTTTTGTAGAAGAAGGAGATTTACAAGCAGGATTTATTTCAGAAAAAGCCTACATTCAGTAAGAACAATAGAACTCTTAATTTGCTTGAATTCCTGTCATCTTTGAAGACCAAGTGAACCTGTTAGTGCAACACGATGTTAAATGTCACATTCTGAGACTAAGTCTAGATTCCATACCCATTTTTTTAGGTAAGGAATCTTAGTTAGAAATAAGTGTGAGGCCTTTTCTGGTACTCCTCAGGTACTTGTGTCAGGTGCTGTGGGTTGTTTATATTGTCAGACCTCACAAGCTCAGAGCTGTTAGACTTTGTCAGTCATCTGCACAAAGTATGCTTCCTAAGGGCTGGACTCCACAGACTTTGTGCTGTCTTTGGGAAATGCACACTATCATTAAGATTCTTCTTGCAGAACTTTCTTTTGCTATTCTCGAATTCTATCTTACACTACTTTTCTACTGCTGGATGCAATTCAAGTGAACATCCCTGTAGGCCTCAATGTTTCTCCTGATATTAGCAAGATTGATTAGAAAACCAGGGAGCTGGAAATGACAAGTGATGTGAGGGGAATCTTTGACTGCTAGATTTCTCCTGAGGGTGTTTGGCACTGGAAAAGTTCCACTGTTTCTAGCAATAGTAGCAGTACACTCAGAACCAGACAGCATGGTCACAGACATGCACAATGGCTGGTTTTATAGGTGTTCCCACAAACCAGAGCTGCTATATTGGTCCAATGCTAGGGGAAGTCCCCAGAATACTTCGAGCTTTTATGTGTGGTCTTCATCTTTCTTCAGGTTGCTTAGTCATTTTGGACCATTCTGATTTGGAATGTTTTTATGCTGGGTCGCATTTGGTTAGCTCACACTATGCATCTCATGTAGCAGCAACATAAATAAATGTAGGCATGTGGCAAGGAAGAAACTGGAGCCATCTAATCCAGTAGACTGATACATGCACTCTCTTTTGTATTCAGTGATGTTCATCTTGATTGTGCACTGTGCTTGCTCAATCCTTCCTCTGCAGCTAAGGCCCTCCTTGGCCCAGCCTGGTACCAGCTGTTGAAATACCCTCATAGTCCCCCATGGATCAAATTCTATTATCCTATGTTATAATGAATGGACTTTCATTGACCTCATTTTCTTGAATTAAATTGTGTTTGGATGTTGGAGTCTGAGAAAGAACTTAGTATAAGTTTAGTTCCACTGTAACCCAAGTTTTCCTTGGACATGGAAGCAAGGTTGGTTTTCATCATAGGAAGGATGGCATTTGTACTCCAGAGAAGTTGCTAGCAATTGCAATGACTGTAGAAGGTACTAGCAATAATTTTGCCCTAATGACTGCTGCTGTGGATGGGAGGTAGGAAAGCATTCCCTCAGGCATGAACTTTGGCTTGGTTTACACTTGTTCTCAGCTTCACGAATGATTACCATCTCTGAGAGGAAACGTGTTTCTTTACTGTCAAGAAAATGATTTACTTTGTTTCTTATTTTAAACACAGATGTGTTTTAAAGGAAAGACAATACCTCTTATCCGACAGAACAAGGAATTTAGTTTGGCATAGTATTATTGCACAGGGCTTTGAAGACAAGTAAGACAAAGAGTTTTAGGCTAGAGAACAGTGTGGGAAACTCTTCTCACTTTGCTGCCGCCTCACTTTTGGATTACAGCACATGGTGAAGCTCTCTGCAGAGAATTCTGAAACAATGCAGATGTTAGAGTGGGTCCTGTAGCAAGTAGCATGGTGGCTATGTCACTTTGGGAACAAGCACACATGAATTAGTCCTTCTGAGAGGCACTTGCCATCTCAATACAACCACACTTTTTTTCAAGCTCCTGTTACCTCTGTGTAGCAACATAAGACACCGTGTGCCCATACCAACACCCTTAGAGCTAGCTCAAAGATCTCTGTGCTGTACTCCATCATGTCGAGTAGAGACATACCTCTTTGGTGCTTGCCAGATCAGGTAACTCCATTCTCTTGGGTCTGTGCAATTATATTGGCCAAAGCAGACCTCAGAATGACATTTGTGGTCCATGCAGATGGAAAACTCCAAGTGTTCAGGCCAAGTCAGAACACATTTCAGTGCATATAGGTCCCTCCTGCTTTAGTGTTCCTTGTCATTTATCACATCATCAGGCAAAATCCATCAAGCTGTCCTAAGACTATTTGCCAGATAGCAGCATGGATGGAGATGGGTGAGAACCACATGACAGTATTGCCATAGCTCCTTTGAAGACAACTCTTCCAGAGTAGTGTAAATATAGTCAAGAATTCTGATGAGAATTTGGGGAGGGCAAACCCATTAATATATTCACTTAAAACCCTGACATTAAGATATATACCTAAAATACTGCTTCCTTTCTAAGAGTTTTAAAAAATCATTTGAATTACAAGACTGCCATTTAGCTTTTGGACTTTGTTGTACTTTTATAGAGTCAGTTCATGAAGTTCTGAAATGCCATCTCATATGCCTCACTAGCAGTGCATGGTGGTTGCTGGGACCCTGATAAGTTCATGAGGTGTGGTCTGAAGGCTAAACATGGGGGCAGGGGAGAGGTGGAGGTTACAAAGATGTGTCAAGACTAGACAAAATGATACTATTTTAAATTTTACTTCCCAGCACCTTTCCCTATTATGATTTTCACATGGAATTTGTACCTAATACAGAGTGGTCAAGTCATGTGTAAAGACAGGTTTACTGCTTGTAGTCAAGGTGGGTGTATGGAGGGGGTAGGAAGGTGCAGGATAGCCTGGAGGGGAGAGGATAAAAATTAATAGCGAGATCCTTAATGGCTTCCATCATCTACTTACTAGGTTTTTATATAAATGCTGTGCTGCTTCTGTCTATTAAGCCCTCATAGATATGTTTTATTATCTACTTTCAAGAGTTTTATTTTAATAAACATCTTTCTTGTTCTGCTCACCAAAGTCCTGCTAATTGTTAGGCCACTGAAACTCTGAGACCATTGCCTCTCTTGTACATTAGTATTGCCTCACTGGGTTTCTGTATTGCTCTCTCTGTGTTGTCTGTATGTGACTGTTGTTTCCTGTCTTATACCAGGTATGTGCATGCTTTGTCAGTGAGTGACCAGTTTTTTTATTCTGTGGTGCCAACAGTGTTTCCATTTCTAATAGCCCTAAAGATCCACTGGAATGACTCAACCCAAGGACAAGAGGGTACCAAGACATGGAAGAGGGCAAGGCTAAGTGGCCTGAGGGTTTTCTGTGATTAATTCTGTCTTTTCAAGATTTATTTAGTCTCTGATAAATTCAATTTAAATTTTGTTTAGTGATAGCATGATATTGACTTTTTGGAATGTATTTAGGGTGTGCAGGTTTTTTGTTTTTTTTTTTCCATGGAATTTTTTTTTTTTCCACTGTGCTTGGAAATTTAAATGCACTTAAAATGAGCAAATGAAATCTAAATTAAATGCTAGCAATAAACAAAACACCTTGCTAGACTTCAGCACTGGTTAACCTAGTTACTGCTTCAGAGAATGTGTGCCAATGACTTGAAACTCTTATTTTATATCATGCAACACTCAACGGTGACAACTTCTCTGAGTAGCAGCCTGAGGCATTTGTTCAGTGCTGACATGGAAAAAAGGACATTATTACATGACCCGCAGACACTGTTTCTCAGGATTTCTTTAATAATGTTTTTCCACATTCTGAACAGTCCTCACAGCCTTGGAGAAGGCTAGAGACTCTTCAGTTCATGCCTTTTGGACCTCCTTGTTGTATAATTTCCGAAACAGTTTGGGATATTGTCTGAATCCTGCCCATGGACAAGAGTGGCGCTTCCCTTCTTGTCTTCTAGAGCCCTCTCTGTTTGGTTGACAACATCACTGCTGCTCCAGAATCAGCTGTCAGAAGCCCCTGTCAAGGTGCCACAGGGGCTGGCTGCTCCCTAAGGGATGGAGGGTCCCCATGGTGTCCATCAGGAGCTCCCAAACAGGGCCCATCCCCCTACCAGAGCCAGGAGCAGGGCAGCTGGAGGACACCAGGGACAGCCCCAGCCCTGGGCACTGGGCACCTCCCTGGGGACTGGCCAAGGCCACACTTCACTCTCTTCTCCATCTTGCCTCTATACTCTTGGAAAATCTTGTCCCTCTCCACCATTTCTGGACTGTAACTTCCTTTCTGAACATGATGAAGAGGCTGTCCGAATCTTGTATCCTCCTCATTATGTAACCTCTGTATTGCAGACCCCTTCCTGACATCATTGGCATTTGTGCTCCACAGAAATCATAGCTAATAATTTTTCTCTTCTGTCCATTTGTCTGAATGAGCAACTTGCTCTGCAACCTTTATGAGCAAGTCTATGCCTGACTTTTTCCTATTAAGGCCATATAATTGTAATAATCTTTGCCTATCAACTCTTTATTCTTATCATCCCTCTCTCCTCTTTCCATAGCTTGGACTCTTTCTCCTACAGCTGTAGTTCATTTTCTTCACATTCCCCTTTATGGATGAAATGTCCTTCCTGAAATCAACAGTCACCCAACAATTCCTCCTGCACAAAAATATTCTTAGTTATAAGGAGAGACACAGATGGCCGGGAGGTTTATAGAAGTATGAAAGTAAATAAATAAATTGATGATTTAGTCAAACCCAAAAGTTTATGATTTATCACATGATTTATATGGCTGAATATGTGCAAGACACCTGTCTTTCTAAGCTGTGACTAGATATTACTTAGACGTTTGGAAATCATAAAACATGAGATGGGAGCTGGTTTTGCAAAGCTTACCTCATTTTGCTATATGTTTAGTCCTACAGTTTGGCTCAATGGACTACTCTAAAGGGCTTGTTTTAATTTAATTGTGTTTGGTCTAGCATCTTTTTGATGTTATTGGAAAGAAAATCCCAAGTGACTAACGCGGATGCTTTTCTTCTCTATCTAATGTAGCAGTAACATTATTCGTCAGTGCTCTGAACGTTCCCCACCATGAAATGAAAGAACTTTTTAGATGAGGCACAGCAGGTTTCCCTTTATAAATCCAGTTTTAATTTGATTTTAATTTTTGGTGCAATCATGTAGATAATGAAACTGACAAATTTTCTAAAATCTTGACATCTATATGAGCAGAAGTGGAAGCAGAATGCATATCAATAAACTAAATTAAATGCTTACTAAGAGAAGTTGCAAACAGACTTTAAAAGTTCCTTCAAAGAAACTCGTCATTTCTTTTGTGAAAGTTAGATGCTATGTAACAGTCCTGCCAAACACGTATCACATGAATTTACTGTGTCCCTAAAATTCCTATGAAATACCCTCAATGCATTCCTTTTTTATATCTGCATGGAATGTATCAAGTTGAAAGTATATATAGGAAGTAAATCTCTGCCTGTAGTTTTTTTGTTATAATAAACACAGTGTCTGCTATTCCCATTTACCTCAACCTGCAACATGAATTGGATTCTTACATATTGGAAACAGCTGAAAGAAGTTGAGAGGAGGACTGAAAACAAGCAAAGATCAGGTCTGAATCAAACCCCAACATATTTTAAGTTTTCTTTTTCTAGTCCATTATCAACTTAATAACCACTTTACTAATTGTATGGTTGCAAAACATATGTCACCTTATATTAATCTTATATATTTCCCTGTTTCAACATCTGTACAGAAAATGCTATCTTCCATGTGTTAGTATTATGTTGTGCCATCAAATGACCCAATAAATAATACTTTATGAAAACATTTATTGAGAGGAGGAATAATCTAACCTAAATAATACATCTTGAACTGATGAATGTAAAGATTTATGTGGAAAGTATTCCAATAGGTTATAATGAGGGCTAAGAGAGTAAGTGGAGAAAAATGGAATTACATTTCTTCTTTCCATACTTTTTGATGTCTTAATCTACATCGCTGCATATACAAAAAAGGCTGTACTTCTCAAAAGTCATGCAAGGTGCAGAGTCCTCTCATATTACTATGTGTACAACAGGAATTGATTGTTTTCAACACTTCTTCACAACCGTAAGAACTGGGTAATAATTAAAACCTAGCAATATAGCTCTATATGCCTGTTTAAGAGAAGAGTTCTTTCTTGTGAGCCAAACTAATATTGTGACTGAGATAGGCACTGCTGGCAGAGTGAGATGGGAGGAGAGGTCAGCTTCTGGACAGAGGATGTGCGCCTTGCACTTACACTGCAGGGGCACTAAGTTCCAAGAGGCCATTTAGAAAGGAGGAGTTTATTTTTTGTTGTCTTTATCTAGTCAAGTCACAATCTCCAGACAGGGGTCAGCATTCTTACCTCAGATATTCTAGCTTCAGCAGATATTGCATCTTCTGAATCTCTGAAGATAATGTTCAACTAGCTTAGTTTTAGTTCAGGAAATAAAGTGGAATGGTTTCTCCATCTAGAGAAAAGCTGCAATGTCAAACTACAATTCTGTGACTATACATCACTCTCTTGCCAAATGATACATACAGCAAGTAACGTGAAAAACATGTTGGGGAAGACTTTTAAGCTGTATATTCACGTGCCCTGAAATGCCTGTAGTGGAGACTGTGAAACATAATAGAAAGTTTCCAAGGATGAAGAGAATAGTGAGAAACCTAATCCCCTTCCCACCGAGGCAATCTGCCAGGAAGACCTACTGTAGGCAAAATTCGGGCAAAAAGCCTCTCAGAAAGCAACAGGTCTGGTTGGGGAAGAAACACAAAGAAACTGGTCAAGTCCTTAATTCCTTAATATGTTTTGCTTAACTTTTGCATTAGTGGAGTAATACAAGTCAGGCCTTCAAAACCTGACCCAATGTTTTGAAAACTGCATTGCCCAAAGTTAAATGTATTTTTAGGAATCAAAGCAAAAATGCCATTGAAAAGGTTTGAAGCCTGGGAGGGGTGAGCTCACACCTTCACCGCTCCAGTAATTTGGCTGGAGAGTGTTTTGTGCTAGGTCAGTGGGGGACCAGCTAGCCATCTTGCAGCCAGATTTGCAGTGGTAGCAGGCTGCTGGAGGGAAAGAACACTGGAAAGTGAACTCAGATCTACATGGAGATAATGGGATACATGTGAAAAATTTGGGGGATTTTATCAGTGTACTTTCATGTCAAGCTTTTAATTAAATCTGCCAACTTGATTTTTCCTGTATGAGCTTTTGCTGTTTACCTTGGTGACTTTCCTTCCCATATCAGTGTGTCTAGTTGGTTAATCTGTTTTCTTCTGAAATCTTTGAGAACCATTTCCCACCTCTTTTTCTCTAGCAGCCTTTCTAGAGATAACCCACCTCACCTCTTTTTTAAATGCTTTTCTTTTTTGCATCTTCCTCATCTGTAGATTTTCTTGTTTTCTCCATAGAGGTTCTTTCCCCCAGTTTCCCATCTTTGCTACAACAGTCTCCCTTTTCCCTGTATTTCTTGCATTGTCCCTAAGAGCTTTTTCTTACATCTGTCCTCTGCCATTCCAGAACCGGATCTCCATCTCTTCTCTCTACTAACAGACTGACTTTGGTGGGAAAGCTATGCACTCTTTTTTTTACTAGTAAGACATTGTTCTCATCTCCTGTTGGGTGAAAGGACCAGGCAAACTTCTTTTCCATTCTCCTCCATGAGGCCTTTTGCCCTATGTGGTCTGGGTGTGGTGAGCTCAGATAGCCTGCTGATGCTTTCATTGCATGGGCCACAGGGAGGGGATGTACCTTTCATTCCCTCCCCTACACAGAGCCCTACCACAGTGTCAAGATGATGAGAATCACTACAGCAGAGGGATGAAGCCTTAGGGCGGGAGGGGGGAATAAATAATGAATTGTTGTCAACCCTCCCTACTGCATTAGGCTGCCAGATGATTGCTTATTCCTTGCTCCCACCCACACGCTTCATGCCACCACCAGCATTCTCGGTCCTTTGTGGCTGATGTGGGCTAGTCAGCTGATGAGTCAGCTCTGCAAACCAGTGCTTTTCCAGCTCCCCATGGCAGGGATAGCTTTGGCATAAGAGTTTCAACCAGGATTATCTGCGACGAAGAGGGTACCGCTTGAGTACGTTAATTGATTTATTTAGAAGTTTACCATTCTGCATATAAAGAGCAGGTTTCCAGGGGTGTGCAGTTCGGCTCATCTTGTTCTCGTTGCATACGCTCCGATGCAGGGAGTTTTGAAACTACACCCTGTATACCATCTGTTTGTATGGGAGTGTGGAGTTAATGGGAAATTCAAACTTTGAATAGGTCAGGAAATTCAAAGTTTTGTTCTCACAGCAATTAACTACATGTTGGTCTCAGATGGTATTTTAGCTCATTGGGTTAATGTACAAAACGAATCTTGCGCCAGAGCAGAGTTCCCGTACCACAGCTGAACTTGGCACAGGAACCGAGTGGGAGGAGAGATGATCAGAGCTTCAAAATACCTTTGTGCCTCCTCGATGCCGGGCAGGCCTGGGCCTCTTTAGTGCTTCCCAGGGGTCAGAACACCCTCCGGGACTGGCTCATCCAGCGTCTCACAGCTCATGTCAACTGGGGAACATCTGGGCAGTGGAAAATACATCAGGCATAAGAATGTTCCAGCTGCCCTGTTCCCAGCCTGCCCCATCCTGCCTTGACTCCAGCAACTCCCAGCTGTGTTGCCTTGGCTGGGGCGCTACAGTTAGGCACTCCAGATCCTTTTCTTGTCCTGCACGTCGCACAAAGGCTCTGCCACGCTAGGGCAGGTTGTACTGACCACCATATGTGGAAGGCTCAGTCACAACAACCTGCTTTAAACTAATTTCTGCAGCTGCACTATTAGCTGTCTTCTTTATACCTGCCTTCTACTTGGATAGTGCCCGGTATCCTTCAGCAACCAAACTAGAACTTCATTTACATTGCAGCAACAGAACACTTTTTTCCTCCACTTCCAGACAAAACCTAGCTGGAAAGCACTGGACCACGGTAGAAAGGTAGCTGAGCATCAAGTATGTACCTGGTGTTGGGGCAGCAGGAAGAGGCTGAGAGTAGAAACTTTTTTTTGAGCATGCTTGCTGTAATTTTTGTAACTGAGTTACTCAGAAATCCTTAAAGCTTGATTGTAATTACTGTAATTTCTCACAGTACTTAAACTTATTTCTAATGAACGAATACCTCTTAGTAGCTATTTAAAGTAAATTTATTTATTAAATAATGATTTATATTACACTAATTGGAATAGTTTGATTTTGGATTATTAGTTGGAGTATAAGTGAGATGGATTACATTTCTCTGGATAATTTTCAAATTAAATAAACTTCACAAATGGACTAAAAAAATAATGTAAAGGCAGATTTGCAGGTAATCCAAATTACTGTCTGCATGTTTCCTTATATATATATAGGCGGTGTACAGATCTTTGACTGTCAGGTGGAAATTTTTAGAGCCGTGGAGGGAATGAGGAAAGCTTGAAGTAATTATTTGGAAACTGGCATATCGGAGGTCATTGTTTATCCTGATTTCACTATACTAAATTATTGACCAATTCTGTCTCGAGAATTGCAGGTCCAAAGGCACTTCGGCACATGATTAGATTGCCTTCTTGCATCGCCTTAGAAAATGGAGCAATTGACCACACTACACTGTTTTTGAGTAAAAGAGGTCATATTCTTCCAACAAGATTACAAATATTTTCATATGTTAAGGAATATAAGAAGGATTCTCGGTGAGGCAAGACTCTTTGGGTACCAGCTCTGTGGATAGACTGCCATGCAGTACAGAGCTGAGCAGCAAGCTGTTTACCCTGAAATAACTATATGTAAACTCATTCCTGCTGTTACCAACGATTTTTTTTTTTCACTGACTCCAGAATTACAGTATAATTTGTTTGTAGAGGTAAAGTAGCACAACAGTATTCTCATGTATCTCTTTCCGTAACTAGAAAGGAAAAATTGTTGTGTTAATTAACTACGTGCATTACTATCCAATGCTCTTTCACTTTAGATTAACTTGTGGTTTAGCCAAATTTAATAAAGAGGGACAAAGTCATATTTTTTTATTCAGGATTTTATCTTGTATATTTTTCATTACCATGGGAAGATGCTGTAGTGAGCACAAATCAGCAACATAAGACTCAGGGCAACGTCTTCAGGAGTTTCAGAAATCTTTGAAACTATGGCCTGTGTTCAAAAATGCCTGCAGCTCTGTGTGCACTGGTACTGTTACCCCTGAAGTCACTCTGGAGGCTGTCAATACTCTCCCTTTATAGATCAGCATCTCTGTCTCATCATCTCCACCAGCACTTTGTCCGAGCTGAGAAACTGTGGTGATACTTGAGGTCTGAGGTTGAGCCTGCCTTGCCGCCCTGACTTCCCATCCACGGTGTGAGCATGCCAGTCTCAGACAGCGAGTGTGCCAGTCTCTACCAGCAGTAACCTCACAATCCCCCATCCAGTTTCCAGCCTAATTCCCCTCTGTAAATATAGGTGAGACCTGGAGCAGAGATGAGGCTGATTTTGGGGTGTCATTATTTTCATATCAAAGCTAGACCCAGAGATCATCTTTTGTGTAAACGGCAAACTGCAATGCGAGTGGGAGGGGACCTCTCCCACTGCTTGAGCTGCATGAAGATACACATCAAGATCAAGCCTGAATGTCACTTTGGATGAAGCCAAGGGCACTTCAAGACCTGTGGGTGCATGTCCAGAGTCCCTCAAGCTGTCTATAGCATGTGTGGGTGCACCTGAACAAGCTTTCACCTGGCTAGCATGGCTAATAATAGCAATGAACTTGTGGGACAGTATGCAAATGAATCATCTTGGCCCACACTGTGAGTCCTCAATGGTCTTAATGCTGTGCCCTCATTACTATTGTTACTTATTTAAACTGGATTATGAAGCTGGTCTGGGCAAGCCTGTTTGTGTTGCCTTTAAATGAAATGTGTCTGTATACTAATCTTCATGAAATGCCAATGAGCAATATATCCAACTTCATTTTTTAAGTTGTAGGCTCCAAAGCAATTTAACAGCTTTTGAAAACTTTATTTCAGGTAATTAGTGCAAACATTTATGATGGAACAACAACGGTTGCTTTCATAGTGCTGCTTGTGAAAATAAGCCAAAGCCTTCCTTCATTGGATAGAGTTGACATCGTAAGAGGACCAATATTTTAAACTTTTTTCTTTAAATTCCCATCTGCCCTCCATCACCCAAAGGCCATTCTAGCTACCACCTACAAGGCATGTCCATACAACAGATTAGTATGTTGGTCATTTCTGGGACATTGTCAGCTAAAATATAAAATAAGCTTTTCTGTCCTAGAATCAAGCTCTAACTAGTACTTGTATTTTCAAAGTATTTCTTCAGTATAAATTTTTGATAGTAAGCCCATTTCCTGATCTTGTGTTTCTGTACTGTCGGTGTTACTAACACTGCAGCAGGGCAGTGTTTAATTCAGGGAAATCATATCTGATGTTTATTGAATCTAATGTTTGTTTGACTGCTTACCATGGCTTTTAAATATCTTAATTAGCATAATTCACAGTAGCACATGGTTGGCAGACGTGGACTTTTAAGATAATAAAAAGGAACGGGCTGAATAAATATTTGAAAAAGGTGCCAGTATAGTTTAAAAGAATTGTAGAGCTATTTATCTTAAGTTTTTATTTAATTCTGCTCAGGCAACATGACTTCATCCAGAAAAAACTCCAAGCTATCTATTTCTTGCCTGATCTAACTGAAATAAAATAGTCCCATGACATGTTTGGGGGAAGCCCATGTGATAACATGTGTGTGCCTTATATCTGTGTGGGTTGTAAGGATGAGCTGCCTCTTTAAAAGGTTTCCGTGAACCTGTATTGTTATAGTAAGCTCTGGTAGGCGAAGGGTTGCGTGACTGCAGCAGACTCATTTGTGACCTCAGAAAAGTGGTTATGAAAGTGATCTCTTGATCAGAGGAATAGAGCTCTGCTGCCTGCCAGACCAGCAAGGCAGAAATGAGCCTCCTCCCTGAAAATCTGCCCTGGCAGGAGAAAAAATGTTCCTCTTTTGGATGCAGCATTCATAGACTAAGTCTTTAATGATTCCTCTGAAAAATACTCGGCTTAAAACAAAGTCTAGAGTATACATTTTGTCCAGTTAACGTCCGCATTTTTTAAGAATATGTGCAAAAACATCTTTGCTTTTGCTTTTTGCAATTTGCTATGTTCGTTTTCTGCTTTAAACCTATTCGTATTTTCCTTAGCATAGCTCTAAAAAGTTTTGTTTCCGTAGTTATTGACCTGACTCTGTCAGCAAGTCGCAGTGCATATCCAATGAGGATCATATTAGAACTGATGAAAAACCAGTATAAACAAACTGATTGTCACATAATGAGTATAAAACAGATCTGATGAGTCAGCAGGTAAGAAATCACCAGTTTTCATCCAGAAGACCTTGGCAGAATAAGAAGCACTCGAAGTAATTTATGTATCATAATTCTCTTTATACATATTATTCACCTAGTATCGATCACTTGGTGAAAGCTGTAATTAACTATAATTGCCTTGAAGGCTGAGGCTGCAATCCCTTATGTTTCATGAGTGGGAGACCAGTTTCCAGTCCTTATTCTATAAAGAATACTCGTTATTTCTTTGGTAGCTTGCAATGAGTCAAGGTAGCAGGCACCTTCACAGGAGTCAGACTTGCCTGTTCAAGTCAATGACACATACACAAAAGAGTTGAAACTGGAGAAAAGGTTATATTTTATTAACTAGAACTTTGTTTCTGAAATACAGAACATTGTTTGGTTGTTCCTTGTCTTCACATGGGAGAAGTCTGATAAGAACTCTGTGGTCGCCTTATAATTTTATCACTATATCTAAGTACTCTCTGTTTTTAAAAACTGAAGAGCAAATCAAAGCAGGGCCACAATTTATATTCTTAGAACTTTCAGGTATTACTCTTCCTGCCTTTTAAAAATATATTATTTTTCATTATGTTTAGAAATTTTGAAAGTCCTAATTCTGGTTGTTGACCTAGGGACTGTGGCATTTTTTAAAAATTCAATTTCTCTCATGCCGAGGTGGAGAGAAGATGTAAGCCCACTACTGGCCTACTTAGGGTCTGCTTGGGATCTTTTTCTGAGTATGGAACCTGGCTGTGAATAACGACAGAGCAAAACAGTTGTGAGGAAGTGAAAAATGAAGGTTCTTGTAGTAATTGAACACATCATGTTCATGCATTTTCTAATTCTGCAGAAGGTTCCTGTTCTTCAATGCAATTTATTTTTGAACAAACCATAATGTCTTTCCTGCAGGCCCTCTGACTTACAAGGGATTCCAGTTGGGAGCAAGGTCCATCTGTTTGGATAGCTTTTCAGGACTAGTCTTTAAATGCATAATTAAAAAATTAATGTGTATGAAAACACATTAAACATATCCAGGGATAGTAACATTATCAATTTAGGGTTCTGGTAGTTCAATTTTTGACTTCTGTTGTTGGCTTGTACTTAATTCTGAGCTTTTGGGTAAGATTTTCATGTTACTGGTTTTCTTCATCATTCTAAAAAGTTCTGGAATATAGTTCAGTCTTTTAAAATGATCCTGAAAACTGATTCTGAAGATTTCCTCAGATTTCATTTGCCTGTATCTTGTCTCGGCACGTTCTTTTACTTCCTGAAGTAGAAAAGCCAAAGCTCAAGGACCTCCTCTTGGGCATATTTTTCCCACAGGTCATTAGGTTCATTTAACCTCTCAAGGCAGCTCTTCATACAGTCAATCTCATCATGGCAGTCTCCACAGAAAGCAGAAAAGACCAAAGTAAAGTAGCTCTGCCTTAGAGAGAGAGTGCCGTGTTCTGTGGGGTATGTGTATTTATTGGTGATTGTACAGCAGTGCACTGATAGACATCTGACTCAAAGGTGAAGATTCTTGCATTTATTGTGTCAAGTGCTTTTGCTTAATTAAAATACACTGGAAAGCAAATGTGGCTGTTTCTTTGCCTTTAGTATCAGATACAGTATGGCTGCTATATAAAGCAGATATTAAGGAACTCTCTTAAGATATTTCTAACTCTGAAACTGATGAAGCCAGATTTGGTTTTCTGGGTAACATATGCACATCCTGTGCACTAAGGTCTCGGTGTGAATATTTTAGATGCAATGTTTATTTCATCTTAAAGGTTTCCTTTATCTTCTCCAGATCGTGTGCTCTGGCTATTTTTAAACAGTCTCTTGGGTGATATACTGGTCTACTGACACATGCTCTTTCAACTCTCTTCTAAGAGACGCTGACTTAAATTCCCTCTTGGAACTAGCAGGTATGAATTTAGCCTGTGCCTTTCCATGCAGAGTGGTGCAAATGAAATTATAAAGGGACAAAAATGTTAGAAAAGCAGTAGAAATTGAAGAGTGGAAGCTCAGGAGATAGTTTGTTTGAAACACAGGCCTGGAAAAGAGGTTATCAAATCCAAAAAGGCGAGCAAAGATCATGTAAATCTCACATAAGTCAGTCATTGTCAGGTTGATTTAATCAGGAAGAAGGAGAGATGCTTTCTCATACACTTTCCTAGCTGCATTTATTTTCACGGTTGGTCTTTGATTTGATTTCATTCTTCAGAGGCTGATTTACTGAATGTTCTAAAGTGTAGATCTAAATTGAAGAGGGTAAAATGGTGCACGTCTTCTGCAGCTAATAAAGACTAAAAATGTTCTGATATTCTCAAGATAAATCTGTTATCAGGACTTCATTGCATTTCTTCTATAAGATGTGATTCTTAAATCATTTTTAAACTGGGGAAGATTCCAGTAGACGGTAGTTGCTTACTTATGAACACACATGGCTTTTCTCTTAGCTGTCTTTTCAGTAAAAATGGATTTTGGTCTCATTACTT
Organism: Athene noctua; assembly: GCF_965140245.1. Taxonomy (NCBI): domain Eukaryota; kingdom Metazoa; phylum Chordata; class Aves; order Strigiformes; family Strigidae; genus Athene; species Athene noctua. Next base: position 67,428,528 of record NC_134038.1, read on the forward strand.
ATGTTACTGAAAAATATTTCAGACTCAAATTTATTTCAATAGGCTGTTTATCATAAAATAAATTTTTCTCTTTTTTTTATGCATTGATTAGTCACAAGCTGGTCTGTCATCATATGCTTAAACTTAGTCACACACAGGCCTTCTCATAAGGTTCCGATTTTTCTTATTGTCGCTTCTGTGATATACTTTGTTTCACATCCACAGATTCTGCTCTTGTTCATCTGTTGTTTATTTTCTGTCTGCAACAGATTTCATGGACAAGGTCATGACATTGCAGTGAGAATATAACGACATAAGAAATACACTACTGTGTCACACCAGTGGTCCTTCTATTCTGGTATTCGTATATCCAGAATTGCTTTCTTTTATCTGTTTTAAAGCATTCTTGTACTGATGATGTTGGGCACTTCACTGTCCGCATATTGTGGGGCTGGGTGAACAGCAGTTCTGCATTCAGTTTATCAGTTGCCTTTACAATTCTGTAAACCTTTGTTACATCTCCCCTCATCCTTCTCTCCTCAGTAAACAGTTACAGCCGTTTTAGCCTCTCCTCAAAGGGCAGCTGCCTCTGCTGTGGACCCCAATGTCCGTGTCTGTATTATTTTCATTAGGAGAAGCAAGCCAGTGAAAAAATGGCCTCGGGAGAATGAAATAATATGAGCCATGTCAAAACAAGACTACATTCTTGGGCCACGGAGAGACAAAGTGATGTGAATTCAGAGGATATAGAGAACCTAAATTTTATTTTTCCTTGTACAGATTTTTAAAAATATCTGGACAAAGGAAAAGATGAAGAGCTATTCAGCCAACAAGCCATCATGAAGGACACTTGGAAGAACTGGAAAATTCCGCAAGTTGTTTTGATAGGCCATCTGCTCCGTAGATCCTAGAATCAATGTGTTCTGTTGTGCTATTCCTCTGAATATGTATCTGTATCATGATCGGTGGGATTTGCTGAGATCCTACTCAAGCAATCAGGATGTGGTAGGTCAGAACACACTGCAGGACACATAAGGCTAATGTGGATTAGTTTCTTGAAGTTGAAATCGCTTTACATTGGCTTAATATGCGGTGTTTCAGAGTGTAATACAGAGGAAAATGAAAACGAGAGTAAAACAAACATAAACCAACATTGATTGGACATTCTGAGGTCCTTAGCTCTGGAACTAACCAACGTTAAGCAAGTTTTCTAAATATGGAATAGTTCTCTTAAATTTATTTTTTTCTACACCAAATTTATGCTGTAGATCTTGATTCTGATTAATGGACATGTAATTTACAACCTCATGACTTAAGGGGCAAGGAATTTCTTGGAATCAACTTAATTTTTATGAGGGATGTGGGTATTCATTTGAAGGTGTTTTGCAGATTTCTTACTCAAGGTTGCTGATAACTCAGGCTTGAGATCCATTTTGTAGTTTGACAGAATAGTTTGGATTTACCTTTTATGGATTTTTTCAAAAGGGTGTGCAAGCAAATACGCAGTCAGGCAAGCTAATGTATTGCAATTTAATTAAACTAAGAATAGAATAATACAGGGATAAAATTAAGGCCCCAGAACTGAACCTATAAATCAATATTTTCCCATCATCAAATCATCATTTTTAAAGGAGTAGGTAATCAAATGAAATTATGAAGATGAAATGGAAGACAATTACTTGGGATAAGTCTTGTATCTTGAGATAATTCAGGAGAACTGCATGTCTTTGGCAGTCTTATAGTCAATCTAGTCTACTAGACCAACTAATAACTCAAATATTTACTCACAGTGGTGCAAATAGATCTCTAAAATAGCTTGTTTGCTCAATGTGGGGTTGTCTGTTGGGGAGATCATCTGTTGAGTCATGTGAAGAGAGAAAGGATGCAACAGTAAACTGCAGAGACAAAATGTGAGTCCTTTGCTTGTATCGTTAGCACGCAATTCAGTTTCACATGGAGGCACATTTCTTTGGATCTGCGATCCCTCAGAAATGATGGGATAAAGGAGATTGCAGACTACATAAAAACATGACATACAGGTGTGATTTCTTGTGAGCCCATTGTGTCAGATAGTGATAGAATAAACTATCAAAAAGCATTGTAAGAATAGCTAATAACTTAACTCACACATTCTCCATATAGACACACTTTTCATGACAGCCACTTAACCATTCTCAGCATTTCTTAAATTATTCCACATATTTTACAGACCAAGATTTGTGGAAACAGGAAGTTCTGTCCAGAACTTACTCTAATGGATATTCACCTAAATCCATAAGCAGCTCTTACCTTACAAAATTAATCCTGTTTGTAGTTAAACAATTAAAGTTTTCATGGAGGGAATGTGAAATGCCCATTACTGGGGATACTCAACAAAAAGCACATGCAACCTGTCTAACTGAAGTTAGGTCTGTTTCTATCAGGGTGGAGTAGACCCGATATGACCTTCAAAGGTCACTTCCAACCAACAACTTCCTAAGTTTCCATGATTCCCTGTCCCAACTCAACAATAGGCCTGGCTTCCCCACAGGTAAAATACTTTCCTAAAGCCTCACAGAACTCCTTGCACCGCAGCACTACTGAACATGAGCAGGTACTTGTTTTCAGCTTCTCAGTTTGCCTCATCTAAATAAATTGTATTCCCTAAAGGCACACAGACCTCTTTTGCATATGCAAGAAAAAAAAAAAAAAACAACAGTTTTGTCACCACCCCAAGAACTCCTTGGTTTGTGTTTCTTCTCTGTCAGCTGCACCCTGACTCTGATGCTGCCTTTTTGCTGGACTCCCCAGTACTGCCTGCCCTGGCATCACACCAGCTCCAGCTCCATCCCAAAGACTCAGTCTGTCCAGCATGACCTTCTACCCTGAACTGATTCACTTCCTGACACAACCTTGCTCAACAGTTTGGTCAAGAGAAGATAAGACTGATGGATTTTAGAGGGCAGCATGAGGAAGAGGGGGAATTTATTCTGGGAACTGGAGGACAGCGTATCAGGACTTGCCCATGGCAAGAGGCTCGCCCTTCTCCCTTTCTCGCCTGCTGGGAACCCTCTCTGAGATCTCATCCTTAATATCTTGTCCAATCACCACTAAATCTTCTAATGAGCCAGATCTGTCAGGGCTGATGTAGAAAAACTATAGGAATGCGAACTTTCTCCCTCTTTTCTGTTTTTCTATAGAAGTAATTTCCATGTGTACTCTTACACACATAGACAGCGGTGGCAGCTGGATCGCTGTTTTAGAAAGTTTATCTCATCTGCAGTAATTTCTGAAAACACAAAACCTTCCAGTGGAATACAGCAAAACCAACCATTTTGATGATTGCTCTGGCAGCATTTTTTACTCTTTGCAAAAGGATTTGGCTTCACGGAAACACTCTTCACCTCTCAGACTGTGGGTTTTCTCCTCTCTCCCTGCTGCACGAGAGTTATTTTCTGATCCTTTCCTTTAAGCCCCTTTGCTTTTTTTAGGCAACTTCCAGATATCTGATACAGTATATAATGAGGAATTAGGTTCCATTACACGAAGGCTTAACCTTCTCAAAAAGCATTCAGCGCTTGCCAGGAGTCATCAATATTTAACAGCTGTTGTTATTATGAAATACTTCATAGGGTAATGCGGCTCGTCTGCTCGCACGCAAGGGTTTGAACGGGCGCCAGGCCCCTGTCAGAGCTGCCGGGAGATTGACAGGCGGTGAGGGTTGCGTGACAGCGGGGCTGGGGTTAGTCAGCAGTCTGCCTCCTCCGCAGCAGGGACTTCTCCTCCCCCTCGCCTTCCCTTCAAAAGGGCTCCTCAGGACTGGGGGCACGCAGGCTGGGGTCTCAGGGAGGCGATGTGGCCCCACCAGCCCGTGCAAGGGCTGCGGGGAGAGGAGGGCTGCCGAGCGGTGGCACCTCTTTGATGCCCCTCTTGCACGCGGGGAAAAATGGATGAGGCTCGCTGTGAAGGAGGAAAAGAGGTTCCGAAAGAAAGAGGGGACGGGATCTGGAAAGCAAACAGTTCAGTTTGTACCTTAAATAAATGTCATACTGTACTCGAGAAACTTCAAAGGGCAGTCAGATTTCAAAGCATCTCTTAAGAAGAAGCAGACTGAGAAAACCGCTAAGTTGGGAAGAAAAACTTTGCATTATTGCTAGCATAATTTCATCTGGTGTTCTGGTAGCCTCCGCAACAGGACTGAGCACCATAAATTTTTTAGTCAGAGGGTGCATTTTGGTGCCGATTTCTTTCCCCAAGTGTTTGTGCAACCTGTATGTTGTGGCATTTCAGAGTGCAAGCATCCCTTTCCATATTGTTTGACAATGTATGATAACCATCCTTTATGTTGTACATTGTTTAATTTCACTGTGCATCTAACGAGTCCTGTCCTTATTGTCACTCAGTGTTGTCTGTAATGCAGCAAGAGGAAACAGACCATTTCAATTCACGGTTGTAGGTTTGTTAAGCAGAATTTCTCATACCGTTTTTCCTAGTTTTGTTTTGTTTTCTTAGCATTCAGGGTAACACGCATAGCTGATTCTTCCTGCAGCTAGAAGATCCAGGAAGAGAGACCCTGTTTTCACTTCCTTTCAAGTAACAGTTACCAAAAGTAAGACTTGTAAGCATAAAGCAGTCTCTCTGAACCTGCAAGATAGATTCAGGTATTTTCATCTGCCTATTTTAAGAAACAATTTATCCCCTGGGGATCACAGGACAGAAATGGTCTCACAGGTACTCCTCATAGAAAGGCATGAAACTGATATGCCTGCATCATACCAAGGCTGAAGAAGATAGTATTTTCCCCTTCTCATACCTCAGATGAACCCAGGCAAAGTGTTCAGATAAGAAGCAGCATCCCTTCACTGCTCGTTTCTCACTTGTGCTGTTGCTTGATGCAGGTAGCCTTAGCAGTTCAAGGCCCCTGGGGCAACTGGGGGTACAGTTTGATCATGCATTTGTTACAGAGTTTAGCTTGGCATGTAATTTTGCTAATTATTTTTTGAAGAAAGAAGGTTGTGCTCATGCAAGAAGAGGTACAGAAACACTCTGGAGAATGTAATCCCATGGGTTTAAAAAGTACAGTTTTATGAGAGTCCTGAAATTTCCATGCCTCTGAAATAAAGAGTATTCTTCAATGAATAAATGTTCCGTTATTTCTGGGGGGAAGGGAATGGCTGGTTTCATAGTGCTTCTATAGACTTTAAAGTGTCAGGCAGCTTTTCTCTTCTTTACAATATTCCAGATTTGGTTTTCAAGCCAAGGGGTTTGCAAATGCAGATAGCGATGCTCATATCAGAACTGGAGGCTCAGAAGAGGTCTCAGGTTTTTACAGTGTTCTGGGGAGAGACAGTGCAGCTGTGAAAGGCTCAGCAGCACTGTCTGAGACAGTCTCATACTCCTTCAGCCAAACTTATGATCCCTTTTGTGGATTTTATTTTCTTCATTAATTAACTGTCAATTCTAACAGTACATTATTTTTTGGTTTCCACTCCTTCTACCCCTTTCAGATCAGAAATTGGAACAATGTCGTCAGATCTCTGACCTTTCCTTCAGGAAATCATATTGGGCTTTTTTCTTCCATTTTCTCTCCCTTCTCTTCCTCCTCCTAGCCCTCTTCCCCCCTGCCCTGTATGCTTCCACAGTGCAGTCCTTCTGTAGGACCCAGCATTTCCAAACTCGTGGTCTTTTAACGTTGCCTGGGACTGCACCATGCTTACCAGATCGCATGACCTTGCAAAACTGTCAGTCCTGGTACATGTGTATCTTGTATTTATCACCCTATGGTATCAATATGCTCATTCATCTTCTTTGGCAGAACAGCTCCATCTTCTGTTTTATTTTGTGTTCTGGAAGCGCAGGCTAGATAAATTGTGCTCAGAAAAAAGTCTCTGATGTTCCTTCTACCCATCTCTTCAGTTTGCCGGTTTTGAACCTAGTAGGTGAGCGTTCTATGCTGAATTGCTGACAATCTAGTCTGGAGTTGCCTCTCCCATAGAAAGCAGTCCAAGGCTCCATAAAACTTTCCAATTTTTTTTTACAGTCAGCAACATTCATCAGCTTGCTTGCAATATAATTTTTTTTCTTGCCCCATTCTTGATATATGGGAACACCTGCAGCCAGTTTTTCCCTCAGGTCACTGAGTCATCCTCTGCTGTTATTTTTTATCTTTCCAGAGTTTGCTCTTCCATGCCTACTAGAGACAGTACTCCTGCAGTCTCCAATCTTTCATTTGTTTTCATCATTGTAGGCTTCACCCTTGCTCCAGAGGGCCACCATTTTATGTAATGTCTAAGCCTAATCACAGCTGCCTTGATATCAGAGCCTTTGCTAACAAGCCACCCATCACAACCAATACTTACTTTCCTTCAGTTCTCCCTCTCAATTCTTGGTGGTGACAGGGATATTGTTAGGCTGCTCTGTTTTCTTTTCCTGATTTTTCTGCCTAGTCAGATAACATCTTGCAATTTTCCATTCTCACCCTGTCATGTCTTGCTTTTCCTCCTCATTCATTTTGGGGGTCTATGTGGTTTTCTGCCTTTCTTTATTTGCTTTCTCCAGGTGACAGGCAGTAGTACCAGTAGCAGTACCTCTTCTGAGCTGTCACTACAGGATCACCCAAGCCCTGGGTGAATTAATCAAGCATTTCCAGCTCAGGGAGGCAGAACAAGAGTGAACAGTGAGTGACAGCTCTGCTGCCCCAGGTGTGAGGAACAAACATCCCTGTCTCTGAAGAGCTCTTGCTTCTTGCCATGAAGGGTGTCATTCGTCTTTGATGGTGCAGTGGCTCTCCTTGCGTACAGGCCAGTGAGTAGGGTATGTTATGAAACGGATGTGTGTGGCCTAACATACGGGTAACTCTATCTGGCAAAATAACATTAAAATACTTTCCATTTGGAGATGGAATTTAGAGTAGCCAGACAAGCTGCGGAACAAACATCTTCTTCTGGTTCTGCTGCTGTGTTTGTGTGAGCCTGAAGGCTAACAAACAGTCAGGGAGCTCTGGCCCGCTCAGCCGGGTAAAAGAATAGTTTCCACTAACGATGAAGTTTGAACTGGTGGAATTTTCACGATGCCAAAAGAAAGCATCAAAAAAATAAACCTTAATTTCCTCTCACCCCTCCCTGTCTGTCCTTTAACCTGCACAAAGACTGAAAACCACCATGTCGGTAATTACAAAAGCATATTTGCGGAGGGGGGAGACTCTGGAAAAGGCTATTGGAATAGGGGCTGGGCTTTTAAAAACTATTCTCACAAGTGTCCATATGTCTGTTCTTATGGATAGGCGTAGCAGAAGGCTTGGCTGATCAGGGGGAAAAAAGTGCAACCTTTTCCAATTAGTTCAAAAGCTATACCAAAATGAAAATGCAGATTGAAGACTCTATATCCTGTTCATAGCAGCCTAGCTTACAAGTCTGAAATCACAGAATTGTTTTGGCTGGAAAATGTGGGTAGGGATCTGTTTTAGGCAGCTTGGGATTTTCCTGATGTGTTTTCCCATGCCCAGGGGACAGTTTTATTACATCTAATTATACATTTGAGATGATTGCTTTGGGGTAATGACCGACATTATCACTGGCGGCAAATATTTACAATGTAAGCTAAAAAAACATCACAAATGTCAGTGTGGTACTGCGTTGCTATTATCTGTTGTAAAATGCTGATGTATCTTGCAACAGGCCCTCACTAGGCTGTTAAATTGCTAAGGGGCTCTTGCACAGTCCTTTGGAAAGGAAATTACTCCAAAGAGTTTAGATCACTTTAGATCATATCCTCAGTCATTTGCAACAAATATTATTCAAGACATTTAAAAACGTAGACCTTTTTCTTAATTTGGTATCTTACTAAAAATTTAAATCCCATTGTCATGGCTTTTAGCAACAAGCTCAGTAGCATTAGAGGCTTGCTGGCTGTCTCCTCTTCTTATTCTGATTTGGTATAAACTATTCGTGTCCATCTTAACCCTTCTTTTTTTTTTTTTTTTAAATTATTATTAACCATCTCTGGCTGTGGTTGCTCCAGCTCTCCTTGAGCTGGAAGGGACAATGTGTATCAAATGTCCCGGCTAATCTCACTGGTATGCTCTTCTCTCTCATTTTGGAAAGGCAAACAAAGAAAAACCTGAATGTCTGTTTGCTGCAGGGATATTTGTATCACCCATCTCTGGGATGGGGCCGTAAGAGTGAAGCTGACTCCTTAATTTTTGCTGAACAAATGATAAAGACAGGTTTGGGTCATACTCCCTAGATGATGCAGAATCCCAATGTATTAAGTGATTTCAGCCTTCTCAGAAATTCTTTCATTATCCCCAGAAATGGGATTGTATTTCAGGGATTTTTCTGCGGGATGTATTGATATGAAGACTTTAATCTGAGTATTCAAAGATATTTCAGATCAAGCAATTATAACCTATGTCTGGGAAGAGCACTCACCTGTTTTGTCTCCCATGAAGGTTTTAATTATTATTAGGAAAAATATATGTAGTTTTAATCTATAGTGAGAGATTTTAATGAATTACATGTAGTAAATGACCTGCTAAAAACAAACTTTAAGCCTCTGTTTAAAAATGAAACAGTTTAAGAACATTCCCTTGAATCTGAGAGTCAGGCTCACAGTCGTAGAAGTGAATAGGGTAAAGTGAGACTGAAAATAATCTGATGCCAAGAAGGTCCGCAATGAAAATAAGAAACTTATTTGAGTCCCTTGTCTTCTGAGCTATATAGGCATTTCTTTATATTGTCATAATACATATTTTTATAAACAAAACAACTTGCTAACTTTCTTCTGTTTCTTTCCTGTGGGTTTTGGTTGTTGCTTTATGTAGAGTACACTAATGGAAAAAATATGTCCAATAAAAAAATGTGATAGATATTTCATATAAAAAACATCTGGACTGCCAAATATGTATCTATCTCCCTCACAGCAAAAGAAAGTTATCAGTAACTGAGACAGACCACAAAGACAGTAACTTCCAATTAAATCAATGGATGTTAAGTGCCTAAATAAGAATTCTAGTCTAGTGCCCCTAATCATTATGATTTCTAAATTGATAACTCTTTCCAACAGCCATTCAAGACAAGCACTTTAAGAAACAAGTTGGCCAAACAGTAAAAGAAGATAACGTATCTAACAAGACTGCCGTACAAGAAGGTGGACTTCTACTAGAAGTGAGTGAAAAGAATTCTGTCTTTTCTGGCTTTAATTTATTCAGTTTGATGGTGTATTCAAGCTAATGCTTTGTGGCAGCTTTGAACAAATGGTTAGTCTTGGTGTGAGTCATTCAAGAATCACACTTGTGAGTGCTTCTTGCAAGAGCAAAACTGGCAGTTGTGGTAGTCCCAGTCAGTCTCCGTTTGGGCAGTTGTACCTTGCACCCTTACATCCTCAGAATTGCCAGTGAACTCCAGTGGGCCAGTTCACAGTTCTTTTTCACTTGGACTGATAGCAGAAGTTCTTTTATTTGGCCCATATTTTGAGTGTGCCAACAGGACCTTGCCTGGTTTCTGATCTGAGATGAGATTATTCTGGGATATTTTAATTTATCCCACTTCCTCAATTCTGTGCTCTGAGGCAAGCCGTGTGTGCAGAATTTATTCCCTCCACGTATTTTTATCCCCTTTAGGATGATTTTATATTGGCAAAGCAGCATAAAGGGGCCATACTGTTACTAAGAGCTGGATCCATTAATCTGGAGGAAGAACTAATACTGCTGTAAACTACTGAACCAGCTAGAGCACAGCGGTCCATCCCAGATACATCTGCATTTCAAACATATGATGTAATAATGCCTTTTATACACTGAGGTCCTTGGAAATTCCTATGTGATTAAGACTACATATGTATAGTTGTTTTGGATAGGATAATATTCATAGTATAAAAATTGTGTTTTAATGACAGCTCTGAGATACATGTAAATGTAAGTTAAATAGTAGCTTTTAGCAAATAAGCACTGCATACTATTAAAGAAAAAAAAACATTTTATCATGGGATCCAATATCATAAGTTGTTCATGTCTATAGAATGGAAACTGGCACCCTGATTTCCTTCCTCTTAATACTTTAGAAGATTTAAATTTTGTATTTCAAAGCAAGTAACGCATAGGAATCTGATTAGGCAGTGCTAGGGCCAGAATGCGATGTTTGGCCATCAGGTATTATTTGCAACCATTTCCATTCTCAATGAATAGGGAGTACAGACGTACAACAAATGATAAATATGATGAGCTTTTAATTTTTAATGAGGCTCTCCTATATTTAGTCTATATTTTTTTGGGTGTATATTACATGCCCACAAGTTATAATTATTAAGGATCTTCAAACGGTAGCCCTACTGCTACAAGCATACAGGAAGAACACTGATACATAATTTCAGGTAGGTTACAAGAGACTAATATTACTGAATATGCTAATGGTCGGCTTACTACAGGGTATATAGGAGTCACCTTCCTTTTGAATATATGGGAGATATTTTATCCTGGATTATACTTAATGTGGATCATTAACTGGATGATTAAATGCATGTTAATATGAATATATCCACTGGGCTTCATTTATGGGCCTGTCTGATCTAGAATAGGGTGAATTTTCCTTAGGTCTTACCAGAAATATTTCCTGGGGTCTGAGTTTGGCTTGGATGCTCATCCAGTGGCCATGGCATGTGAAGAAAAGTGGGGGGGTTTCTGTTGTTCAACAAAATTTGCCATGTTGGTTATTAGGGACTGTGGAGTTTTGGCTAGTCACATTTGTGATTCCTTCCAAAGAGAAGCAAACAGTCTTGCTGGTGGTTGCTGTGCTTTGTATACCTATTTGTGAATCTGGCCACTTTATTGGGTCTCAAAATATATTTTTCAGCTGTCAAAAGCCACTTTCCTTCTTGTGACGCTCCCCTGCACTGTGCAACCTCTCCTAGATGCTTTATATAATACAAACCAGAATAATCTGAATCGCCAAAATATGTGTGAATAATACTGTCCCTGAGTGCAATGTTAATGGAAAACCAGGGATAATTGCTTTTTTCTTTTTTTTTTTTCCTAGTGGGTATGATCACTGTGCTCTATGTATAGATAGAAATATGGAATAACAAGAACCCTAATTACTGGTAAATAATGTATCTGTGACTCTCAAGTCTTGGAACAACGCAGTACGTCCCCTTTCAGCTTGAAAGAAAACAATTGAATTAGGCTGTCTACAAAGTATGTTTAAAATGTTTTTTATTTCTAAAGGCCTCTGCCACAACATGTGGTTTTTATTTAAGATTTTATAGAGATTTTTTACAGCTATAATCAAATAGCTTTCATCAGCAATAAGAGAATAAACAATGATACCAGTTTATCAAAGACTTTTTAGCGGAGCACAGCAGGTATCTAAATAAATAATTTCTTCCAGTGTTTTAAGATCACTTCTTCTGGATAAGGAAGTCTTTTCTTGCCATCTTTGTTTCCCTTTGGAGGGAAGACAGACAGAGCTCTAAGCATGAAAGTCCAATTTTATTAACAGTCTTTTTGAGTATACCCCATTCTTGCAAGTTTTGTTCTCCTTGGAAACTTCAGACTTCAACTGTTTGATTTTTAACTTTGCACTTTCAAAATATTTTCCAAGACAGGTGGTATTGCAACCCTTGTGCCACATGCCCTCTGGCAGAAAACGGCCACATTCAGTTTCTGAAGCCTGTTACTGAATACTTAAGGCACACTGGGCCAAACCCATAACCAGAAAAGTGGGAAAATAAGTTGTATTGGAGGTCAATAAATCCAGATAGAATTTATGGGGTGATGGGGTGGAGAAACACAATAAAATGATGACTTGGAAAAATAAAAATGAATCACTGGTGGGTATCTAGGCAATAGCTTTGATTGCAATAATCATCTCATGGCTGTTTGCCACCTCCAAGTCTTCCTCCCAGCTAGGCTGCACTCACAGTCTCAAATCCAGACTCAGAGTCTACAATTCTTCATCCCAGATGCATATGTAATTTTCATGTGTTATATACTATCCTATCAGAAGAATTAAATGTTTGTTGCAGAGAGGGAGGCCCTATCTGAACTTGATTCCTCAATGACATGCAGCCAGACAGTGGCCCTGTCATCACCACTGACACTTCTAGTGTGATCATCGCCCATATACTAAGCAGCACCCTGCTAAAACTGTCACTTGGACTTTATTGACCACGTCATAGTTGCTCCTGCAGTTTTTCTGCTCATTATGGAAGAATTACTGATGTTCAGCTTTCTGTCTCATCTCTTGCTGCTGAAGGAGATGTCTTGATGAGCTTTCTTTCCTTCTTTGTTGTCTGTTGGTCTTGTATTTCACTGTTGTAGGCTGCAGCATAGGATTTATGGTATCTCTGTCTCCACATGTGCTGGACATAATTCTTTTCAGGTGTAAAAATAGTGTTTTATATCCAAAATATCACAAAATTTAAAAGAAATCTGGATGATCCAGGCAGCTCCCAAACAGATACTAATGGAGTAAGACTGCCTGGTTCTGTCATGCTCCACCTCACTGATGAATACTGATAAAGGCCAGACCTGGCCTGTTTTGTCATTTCTGTGCTCACCAGCAGCTCACACTCTTTCAGGGATGGTCCATGCCGTTTTCAGGATGTTCCAAGCCATTCTCTTGCCCAGTTCACAGACAGATTTCCACGAGTCCTCTACTCTTAAGGCTTCAGGGCACAAGAATCACATTTCTGTGGTTTTGTCTCATATTTTTCTTTATGTCTGCACTGAAGATGCGAGTCATCATACTATCCTGGTATTTTTTATTCAGTGACACTGTACATTCTGTTTAATATCTTATCAGTGATCTGGATGAGGGTATCGAGTGCAGCCTCAGTAATTTTACAGACAACACCAAGTTGGGTGGGAGTGTTGATCTGCTTGAGCGTAGAAAAGCTCTACAAAGGGATCTGGACAGGCTTATTTAAATTTTTAGACAAAGACTGTCAGATGCCTGGCATCTTAAAAAATATCTTAAAATCACAGACATATGGGGTTTTATTAAAAAAAAAAACAAACAACCTTCTTCAAAATCATGTCTGTCTTCAGAAGTGGAGAAAAACAGTGAAAGTTAATTTTGGTGGTGTGGCCCTTATAATTCTGTATCAATAATCTTAGCTTTATTACATTATCTACTTAATCATCTAAAGTTGGATTTTTCAAACTGAGCTTCCAGGTTTTGTAGGCATGCTTTTGTTCTACCATTTAGCAGATGAATTTTACTCATTTGAGTTGTAAGTAATATGACTAGTGAGGCAATTCAGGTATCTAGCTACTGAACAGGCAGCATTTGTGCTTGGAATCGACTGTTGGTGCAAAGCAATAGCATAATTGGGTATAGGCACTTTATCACACAGACAAGTCTTTACATATTATTTCTTAATTCCATATCACAAGTTTGGGCACTACTGTGAACAGGAAATTTTGGTTCTTTCTTGGTAGTTCCCACTGAAATCACTGAAGTTTTTTTTCACTAGCATTAATACCAAATAGAGCCCAAGTCTTCTTATTCAAAACCAAAAAGTCAGACATTTATCTAAGTAAAGGATTCAGGACTTGATACAATGAAATTTTGAAGCATATTATTTAACATTATGTTGTTACCTTAAAAGTGGCTGCAAATAATAAGCTTTCTGGGAGTTACTCTGAACAGAGAGGTGTATGTGCACTGAAAGGTATTTCCAGGTGGCCTCTACTAACAGCTTGAACTAGAGTTCAAGTTTCATTCCAAGGGAGTTGGAAAATGATACATTAGAAAACATCCTATTGGTGCTGTTCTTCACTCTGCATAAGGAAATAACATAGGAAACCCTTTTCCCACTTGGTTTCCTGTAATTTTTTTAAACTCATTGGTGTAATTCCACTTCCTCCTTCCAAACTGATTTATGTAATCAGTACTTGATAAAAGTGCTCTTGAAAAAGGTACCGCAGTTTGAATTTCAGTCTGAGAGCAAGAGATTTTACTCTTCCTGTTATTTTTTAATTTTAACTTGAAAAGAAAAATTGGATTCAGTCAAGAGTGCATGGTTGTTACACAGGGCTATGACCAAGGCATAGAATTCAGAAATCAAATATAGGTAGAGAGAGACTTTTTGATTTATTCTGGTGTTGAATTCCTTTTTAGCTTCCAACAGTGCTGACTCTCTTAGCACAGTTCTTCTGAAGTAAATCCTGTTACATGATGATACAGTGCTTCACCTTTTAATCTACTGGTTTAAAATGGGGCCATCAAAATAGGAAGTTCTCATAAAAAGTTCATAGTCTCAGTGCATTTTCTTTTCCAGTTAATACAACTTTTAAAATTTACCCAAACAACCCTTTTGCTTTCCTTTGTTTTCAAACATGAACCTTCTCCCAGTAATTCAGATGACATGATTTAAGCTGACATTAGTCACATGGGATGACTTACAGAGAATTTATCCATGAGAAAAAAAAAACATAAATGGGGTCAGGAGAAACTTGCCATTTTATCATATGCATACATTCACTTTCTTCTTGCCAGGCACAGGCAAAACACAAAGGAACATTTCAGAGGCCCTGGTTCCTTTTTTTCTCTGCAAATAGGCATATTTCTAAAATCCAGACTTGAAATTTGGCATGGCCACAACTTTGTGCAAAAAATATCCTTTCTGTTGCCCTTTAAACAAATAACTAATGTTCTCGCTTATTCCTTTCTTCTTTTTCTTTTTTTTTTTTTTTTTTCCTTCTCAAACAAATCTGGACAGAAGAGCCTGTGACCTCTAAATACCATTTGCTCTCTCTGCCAGTCCTTAGTGCCACTGTTAGGACTGTAACAATCACGATGCTGTCACAGGCTGAGGTTTCTGAAATACAGGTGGTGGCACCCTCCAGCTTGACAGGGGGGCAGAGCAAAACAAAAAGATGTGATCTCCTCCCTTCAGATTAGCAGACTAAATACAAGACAAGTGGTGAAAAATGCATTTCAATGGGTAACACAGCATGTGGAAATAATGAACAAAATGGTAACCACGATTGCCAATACTCATAGTCTATGAACAGCTTGACCTTTGCCAGGACTTTTGCAAGAGTTTTAAGGAGGGATTTGAAGGAGAAAAATCAGAGACTTGCATGGAGCCTTTTAGCAAAATGGGAAACATCGGTATTTGTTTGTTTTCAGATCCTGCATATGGGTAAGGCTAACATGTTGGACTGATGAGAGTTAGTACTTAGCTCCTCCAACATGAAATGACAGATTATAATTAGGAGGGGAGCAAGCTGTGAGCAGATTGGAAAATCAGGACAAGCAGCTTATGTTTAATGTGATAGAGCAGGGGAAGCAGGCAGCCAGCACAGGTGTGCAGCAAGGAGAGACAGCATCCTCTCTGGTTTGCACTGGTATCAGAAAAGTTGGCTCTATTTGTCAAGGGAGAGGCAAACCTGATGTCATATAAGGAGGCCTAGCCGAGAAATTTTAGGTGTACTGGTGAACAGAGAAGCTGTCCACTGGCAGCCTTAAGTTAAAGAATCGATGAGCTTTGGGCACAGACCAGATGTGAATCTGAATTTCAGGCTCCTGTTGCTGTCTCCAGACTGTTCATGACAGCCAACTCCACCCGAGCTCACTTTTCACAGCCGCTTCCTCTGTTTCTGCTCAGGCTATTTCTGTGCCTCTGGAGATGGTCCAGCAGCCACGTGACTTCCTCCTCAACAAAACATATTCTCCTGTTTCAGCTCAGTTAGGTTTTTTTTCTGACTTCAGAGCTAATCCCTGGCAACCATTCTCACCAATCAATAGGTTCAATATCTGTATGTGAGCACCGTGTCGTAGAGATTCACTGGGATTTATTCTGCTACTAGAACTTGACTTGCTTTCAAGTAATGAAGACAGTCATAACATACGGTTCCTTCCGTACAAATTTCTGCATGAGCATTTGCTTTTGAGGAAGTGTCCTGTTTTTGAAGATGGCAAAGCCATGTATTGTGTAAAAAACTCCCAAAAGAAATCGATATACACTTCAAATAATACCTATTATCATAGATAATGGCAGTTTTACATTGTTTAACTGGTCTTCAACTGGTTGAAGTAAAATTATAAATTAGTAGCCTAATCAGTATTTACAGCTGACACTTGCTTCCAGTATATTCCTCATTCTCAACTCAGAAAAGCTAATGAGCTGTAGCCTTGCTATCTTCTTGATAAGGCGAAGTGATGAGCAAGGAAGCAGGTCCAGGCAAGATTGTATGTGGTCTTTGGAATTTTTGCAAATTTGAAGTGATTTTGTTTTGTGGTTATGAAGGTTTCAAAAGAAAAAACTTACATATTTTACTAGAAATATTGAGTTCATTTCAATTTTACTTCTTGCCTACCTCAGTTAATAAAACTAGAGTATGCTGTTTGATGGGTGTGAACAGAAAACTGCTATTAAAAAGCATGATGCTGACAATTAAATGTACTGTTTCCTATTAGCAAGGACATAGTATTGATTTGGAGACAGGAGGACAGATAGGCATCCTACAAATTGTTCTGTTCCTGTTCCAAGAACTTCAAGAGAAATCACCAATGTTTCAGTTTTAACTGTCCCTGACATTGTATGAGTAGAATAGAAAAAATGAGATAGTTTTTGTATATATTCTTCCAGAAATTCCTAGCTGCACAAGCTGATGGTGGCCAACAGCAGGCATTTTCCTCCATGTGTTCTACACCTTCCCCCTCCTCCCAGTACTGCGATGCCCCCAAAATTCTCCAGTAAGGAGTGAGGCTGGGCTTTTTTTTTTTAGTAATAAGAAATGTCTGCTCAAACTAAAGCAGGGGCTTGCAGAAGGGCCTTGTGGAAGGGTTCATCTAGTCTGTAACTCAGTTTAAGATTTACAGTCATTTCTGCTGGTTAGAGGAGTTGTCTCTAACTTTCCATTCTTAGCTCTTTCCAGATGATCCACTGTCATTCACTTGATATCTAGATTAGATAAAGCATTGTTTGCCTCTCTGGGTCAGCATAACACATTCACAGCAGAAGTCACCCCTGCTGCCAGTGTGGGACAAGGTGTGTTTTATGCAGGACACTTACAGGATACAAAACATGCATAAGATGGTAACTCACATAGTAAGATAGTTCCCAGAGTCAAATTCAGGAATGCCACACACTAAAAACTCCACTGACCTGAAAAAGTGTTTAAAGAGGCTTGTTTAGCGTATATTTTTTTGAACAGAATGTGAAGTACAGATTGTTTTGCTCTTCTCTTCATCCCCTGAAATAGTTCTGTGTTAGAAAACGTGATATATAGTGCTAAATACACAGAAAAATAGTGCTCTGAAATTAGGACATCACATTCTGTTTACAGTATATAGGCTGCAACATTGTCTCTTTTAGGTTTTGATTCCTTACAGAAAGAGATGTCTGCCATTCATGCTTGCTAACAGTTTGCTAGTACAAACAAAAGTCAGCTGTGGATGGAATATTATGACGGTTTCTTCTCTTCAAGACTTGATGCACTTACATGTAAATAACACTGAAAAAAAATCCAGACATTTGGTACTTACATATGTCTAATTGTCCAACATGTTGGATAAATATTACTTGAGACTCTTTTCAGTAAGTTATTTCTGTGGAAGATAATGGGTAATCTTACTACATTTGTTATTGCAAAGGCTACCTAACTAAATTTGTTATTACAAGTGCAGAGTAGTGAGCAATTAATGCTTCATTTTGAGTCTTCTCAAATGGAATTAATCAGGCTTGCATTTTCTATATTGAAATTGTTGAAGAGAAGACTGAAAAGCTCAGAGCAGCTGCAGAACTCAGAAAGAATGAAGGGCTGAACTTGCACTGAAGATATGATATTGCCCCAGCTTTGCTTCCATCTGTGAATACAACATCTGCTTTTGAGGAAGAGAAATGAGAAACTGCATAAATCAATATAAAGTTTGTTTCCATTTCCAAGTGTAGTCTGGGACATAGTATTTGTGAAAGAGCATTGACAGTAGAGTTCCGTTACTGGTAGAACACAGTTTTAAATTCAACATCATGATTAATGAGGAGGCTAAATGAAAAGATATAAAAGACTATGTCAAACTTTAGTATCCTTTCATGATAATTGCTAAGGTAAATGACATGTTATTCATACAAATACTCACTAGCATATCCAGTAATCATGATACATATACCTATGTATTAAAAAATAAAATGCATTTTTTCTGACTTTAGAATTAATGACTTGAATATTATTCTTCTTTAGATTACTATAGTCTCCAGTACTTGTAAAATGGCCATTTATCTCAGGTATTATTCATATACTCACCTACTGTATGAAATCCTAATTGATAATGCAAAGAAAAGAAGCATGGATTTTTTACAATTAGACATTAAAAATCCACCAGACACTGCCATCAATAGAAAGCATCGTTGGTGTTAATGATTTATTCTAAACATGTCATGTAATAAATCTGTACTGAGGTGTTTGGTGTCACCCGTGAATTAACTTTTGCAGCAGCAAAGCCCTCCCTAACCATCTTTAAGCTATTAGTCATTAGTACTGCTCCACACTGTATTGTCATTTCCAGTGTTTAGTACTTGTGAAAACAATGGGATTCAATTGGGATGTATCACTTTCTAGCATGAATCACATCAACTTTCTGCACATACAATGTCAAATGATGCTTCAGCTCTTGTTTCTCACTGCCGTCTTGGGCAGAGTGGTTGGTTTTGGGGCACCAGGCTCATTGAAGACCACCCATATGTTTTACCATTTATCAGGCGTAGCATAAAGGACACAGCCAGCATAAAGATGAACCAATGATCAAATTGTATTTGATACAAAAGGGCCAGTACATGGGTGAGCACTGGGGGTACAAACAAGTCAGATTACACATAATTGACATCAATCCCACTGACCCCAACAAAACATCCCACAACCAACAATGGGCGGAATAAATGGTGAAATGCAGTCTCCCATAGAAGAGATGGGAGACCACCAGGTTGACAAGCCAAACACATAAGACCAAGGAAGCCACATACTGAATCTCTACATAGCCCACACTTACAAAGGCCAGACCTGACTGGAGCCCAGTCCAGAGAGGCAGGAGGTCCTTCCCCAACAAGAAACTCTGCAAAGTGCATCCACCTCAGAGACAGACACTGCCCCTGCCTGCAAGTGGTCCCAGCTTTTATCCCTGGGTGGGACACTGACCTTTGGTTACTCAATGCAGACACCTGGGGCTCATTTACCCAGTGGCTCTCCCTGCAAGGCTGCTGCACCCTGGAGGGAAGCTTAAAGGCAAACTCACCCCCCCTTTGTGAAGGGCTGTAGGAATCACCCATACATCAACCTTAATTTGGGGCTTGGGGTTGAAACCCCAGCATTTCAGCATACAAGTAAAGAAGAGAGGCCCTACCACAAGGATTTAACACAGACCAAGCACGTTTTATTACAAAAACTTAGCTTGGAAGGAAAGTATAAGAGAAGGAAAAACTACATTTACAATTTCACATCATGCAATCAAAACAACTTTAAAGGCAAAACTGTTCTTGGTTCTGTCCAATACTCATTACATATCAAGCATATAAACCCCAGCATCACCATGGTTTAAAATGCGTTTACATGTGTGCACTCATTACAGTCTCACCCTCCAGGGAACTACTATGTTTTCTTGAAAGTTTATAGCTCACAATTACCAGAACCCAATGACTTACATTTTCCTAACTGATTTCCAGGAGGCCAGTTTTGTCTGCTGCCTCTTGACGAGCCACAGTGTTCCAGCTCTCTTGTTAGACTGAAGACACATATATAAACAAGTAACTCCAAAGTTGCCCTAATTCCTCAGTGGAAGTGATGGCATACCGAAAAATGGAATAATGAGAAATTTCACCAGTTGAATGCTTCACAATCATCTGGGCACAGCTGTTGCCTCCAATAGTAAATGGGAGGGTCAGGGCCCAAATTTTTCTGACATTGTGAATGATCTTTGAAAATTTTGCCAGGCCCTGCTCTGAGTAGTGCAGCATTAGATGCTGAATTTCCCTACTGTCTTTAAGGAGCCTGAAGTGATATCCAAGCTCAAGGAGATAGGCAGGAACATGAACTTTGTTTTATCTGGCAAGACGAGTGAAAGAGGCATAATTATCATATGTACATATTTCTTTGTATTTGAAAAGAAGCATTTTTGCTGCCTATGAAAACCAATCAATCAGATTGAGCACTTTCCTCCCAAAAGACTTCCCATATATAAACCCATGGCTGTAGGCTTCAGCCTGTAGGATTACTGGCTCAAATGATGGAAATTCATCTTCTGGTTTGTTTCTTTTGCCTGAAAACTAAGCAGTACACGCAAGCCTTTGATCAAAACATGATGCTAAAAACAAATCTGTCACTCCCCCTTTGCATGAAATAGTGCTTACTCACAGAACTATTCCTTTTGAAGATGCTTTGTAGATACCAGAGAAATACATAAGAGTCCGGAGGGCTAAGAGATGCTGTACTTGTTGAGCAAAAGCCATATTCTTATGTCATCAAATACAGTATTCCTGAATAGTCTTTTATGTGGGATTTTATTTCAGGGTTCTGTCAGAGTTTCATTTTTTTTTTCAGTTTATGAAGAGAACCTCAGGGATTGCAGAGGGATTTTTGAGAAGGGCAATTATGAGTCCCAAAAACATCAGCGGAAAGAAATACTGATTCACTAAACAATACAGTTAAAGACAGAAACACATTAACTGTCTGCATTTTCCTCCTAATATTCATAAGACAAGAACAAATATATAATTTCCAGAGTTTTTAAATAGCTACTTATTTAGATCACCAGAAAACGGCTGCATCCCACATAAGATGCAAAAACGCAGTGATCCACTATTAAATGAAGCTGTTCCAGATAAACTGTGAGCCAACTGACCCTGGAAATTTAGTACCCAAGTTGCGTGACTCGAAAATCTGTTCAAAGCAAGGCATGGCTGCAGGCCTTGACTGTTGTACTTTAGTAACCATAGTAACATGGTCTCTGGAGACCTAATGGTAGTGAATTTTCCTTTATTTCAAGGAAGAGTAATAAGAGAAATGTGGATTGGAACTTGTTCTCTCTCTTTTTTTTTTTTTCCCCCTCCGTATTTTTACTATGCCATGACCTTGACCAAAATATCTTTGAAGTATGTGCTGGCTGATTTTCTGCTGTGGGACCAGAAAAAAATATCAGGATATATAAAGGATCTTGCCAAAGGAAGTCCTATCTTCCTCAAAATATTTGCCTTCATTCCCAAACTAATAATGTTTCAAAAACTTCTTAATGGAAGGAACTGATAACTTTCATCTCACAGCTACTGTGGGCACCAGAATAATGTCGTACTTTCTTTGAACTGACAGATTAATTGTTTTGTGTTTCAGTAGCAGGTGCAGCTTTTCGTGAGTACATAATTGGATGTACATGTTTTTTCAAAAGAACACAGGCCCCTGTCTGGTGCCAAGCTCTTTTTTTTTTTTTTTTTTTCATTTGGGAAAAAATCCCCATGATTTCATTTTTTAAGTACAATGTAGAAAACTCATGTAAGTGTTTTTAAAAAGCCAAATACAAACAAACAAATGTTCACAATACATACTTAAGTCTGTCTCACATGTTTCAGCAATTATCCTGGATTAGAAATTCCATCTGTCATTGAATCCATATGGTTTACCAAATGGCAGTTTACAACCATGTATTTTTTGCAGATTTGAAGTTAGTTGGTTTTTGTTGCAAAAGTTTTAATGTTCATGCTAATGTCTTTGTGTGTGTGTGTGTGTGTTGCTATGTGTGGATGTATCCCTCTGTGAATGTGTAAGTATATGCAAAATTGCTAAAAAATGTTGTAGGATGCAAGTGGACTTTGTTGTTTGAAACACACCAGTTGTACACAAAGTAAATACCATCAACATTGAGCTGCAAAGTTCAGTTATTTCCTCCTCTAAATGTAAGAGCCTTATTTTAGGCTTTCCATTACTTCTACTGAATGGAATAAAATGAAATGAGAAGAGCTGCCTTTACTTCTCTGTGCTGTCCCCTCTGTGTTTTGAGCAGACATGTGCTTACATTAGGGAGTGCAGACTGCATGGGTATGAGGCTGGTCCGCTTCCTCTTTCCCTTTTCCCTCCCCTCAGGTTATCGATTATGCAGGCAGATGGCTGCTGTGGTCCTGACACAGCACACCAGTGCAGTCTCCCATTCACCACAAACGAGAGAAAGATATCGCTGAGAACTGTATTTCAGTAACTGAGAATGTTTAAAAACATAAGCGGAACCATTCACTGTGGTGTCCTGCCTAATGTGAGACCCAGTAACTCAGAACAAAAAAGCTGGGAATAGTTTTCATTCGTTCTCATGGACTGAAGCTGTCTCTCTCTTCCACTCAGTCTAACAAATCACTAGGATTCTGGCCAGAATCATGGCAAATCTCTATACAGTGTAAAGGGCTTAGTATGGAGTTGTATATGATACCTGAGAGATTTGAGAGGTCAGAAGAGGTATTTTCCTACCTATTTGCAATCACTGTTACCCACTTCTGGGTACCAGACCTGTGCTAGCAAACACCCTCCTCTTTCTCCGCAGCTGTTGTAAATAGGTAAGAAAAGTATAAATCTGAGCCCAACTCAGAGTCCTCTGTGCTACAATGTCAGGTTTCACATTGAACTGCACTTTATGGTAATACTGAGAAAACAGAAAAATTTGCAGTCATGGGTAAGACTCACTGGTTATGAAGTTCTACTCCATGTCCAGCTTGTCTCTTCTTAGTGTGGCTGAAGCAACAGGTTTCCCAGCTAAAATGAGGTTTAGACACATGGAATTTATGTTAATCCTCAATAGCTTCATGTGGCTCCATAAAAGTTGTTGTTGCACCAAAGTGGGTTTTGCTTTTCCTGCCTGCAGGGCAGAGCATCTGATGCCTGCATCTGGGGTCATGAAATCCAGGCAATGCTTAGTTAAGAGATCTTAACTCAGGAGAGGACATCAGCATTTTGAGAACAAAACAAAAACAAAGCAGGGGAAGTCTGTAATTCTCTTCATTTACATACCTCCCTCAAATCCATGCTCATTTCTGGCTTAACCTAAACACATGGCTCCTTGAACTTTTCCAGCAGTTCTTCTTTCCTTTTGCTCCCTCCCACTCTTCCTTAATACCTTCTCTGACCTCACAGATGTAGTTGCCACTCCACTGATCTGAAGCCTTAGAAATACACATGGTCCCATTTCCCCTTCTCATTTTTACAAACTGCAGCACCTAGTCCTGCCCGACTCCCACTGTGGGGGAGCATTTTAAAGACTGATCTCTTAGGGTATGTGTGTAGGCCTAAAGAATATGTACCAGTATGTTGGATGAAGAAGGTTCAAGTAGGGCCATTTGTTTCTTGATCCATAAAAGCTGTCCTTGGCAAAGGCAGTTGCTCCCCAGCTATTTCCTACAGGGGCTGAAAAACTCCAGCTTGCCTGCAGGACAAGGGAAGGCACATTTTAAGGATGTTCAGCATGATACTGTGTGAGATTCTTTGATCATATTCAGATCTTGTGGTCAATTTTTAAGCCTTCCAAGATAGGGCTTGGTGCATTAATTTGCATAGGTTAAGAACATTTCTTTAACGGTCTTAATTTCTGCTGCACGGGCAGGACTTGAGGTCTTTTGGAACATGCATGGTAACAGCCACAGACATGAAGGAGCTCCCTTAAATGTCCTACAGTTATCTTTGAGGAAACTTTTAGTCTGTCCAAATTAAAAGGTCTGCCAGATGTTCAAAATGTAATAAAATTCCTAGCATCACATCACTGATGGTTTCATTGCTGTGAAGATGAGTCCAAAGAGACAAGATGCCAAAAATGCTTTCTTGTCTCCACTTGACATTGGAAATGGATATGACAGATACCATCTATGGAGGCTTCTCTCAGCGCAGTGAAAGGCACAGATGTGAATATGTAGAAATCTTGACAGATTTTCTTCTGGTTGGTGAGGTGCTGGGATGAATTTGGGCATTATTTAGAGCAGAAAATAGCACCAGTCCATCAACTCCTTGTGCTTGAAGAATCAACAGGGATAACTAATGTTCAACACAAACCCAACTAGGCAGAGATAATGCATATTCTGGGAAGGATCTGTATCTATTGAGCTGACCTGGAGCTGAACATTATTTGCCCTTAACTATTCTTAGCGATGACTCATGGTTAGCATTGACTTGATTGAATCAGTTGCTGCTACAGCTCTTTCCAAATGTAGGTGAGCCATTGCGTTCTCTCCACTACGTTTCTCCAGTCACTGTTTCACAGGTTCTTTGACGTGCAGAGCCACTGGCCATGTATGTTCCCACTGGGCCATGTTTCTAAAGGTGTTCCACATTTATGATTGGGGCCAAATATTCTGAGGAGGTCGGCCTATTGTGCACTGGAGTCTTGAAATTCTGCCCACCATTGTCACAGTGAGAACAGGCTTCAAGCAGTCTTGAAAATCTGGTCCTTATTTAGGAACTGAAAAGAGAACCAAGCTCACAAAAATATGTCAGTATATCTGGTTACTGAGCAATTGAAAATCTGCCCTCATTGTGCTTCAGGATTAACTCAGGATTAGTAGGCACATCACTACAACAGTAAATTGAGAGAAAGGTGAAGCAAGGATAATAATAATATAGCAACATTTCAGCAGCAGCTATTTGAACTGTAATCTCAAAAGACCTCAAAACTATCACATGAAAGGATCATCTAAACTACCTTGGAATGCAAGTCTGCTGGAGTAAAGCTATGTCACCAAATATTTATCAAGGGAAGAGAGGCAATCTTAGTCAGTCTGCATGAAGCATGATGGATATTAATGTTTGCATCATGTATTTCATTTAATCCTTACTTTTCTTTTTGGATTTCTCTGGCTGCTTTCCTTGCATCACTGAATCTATGAGAAGTAATTTAGCTTTTTTCTAGACTAAACACTGGTCTACATCAGTGAAGTATTTATTGCCTGCTTTTTATATTAGTTGCATTTATGCAATTACGCTATGTATGTATTTTTATAGAAGCTTAAGAAAATAGCCATACTTCAAAATACATGTCCAGTTTTAAAGTCATAGCTACAACAGCACATGTATTTGATTTTCTCGTCAGAGATTATTATATTATTTATACGTATCAATGCACAGAAATTCAAAGCAATTATTATGGAATGTGATGTTTTAAATTAAAAGAAAAAAGTCATTGACACTTGCTATTAAACTTTTAATTATATTAAATAATAACAAAATAAAATTTAAAGTAGATCATCAGACAGTAATGTAATATGGTAGCTACAATGTAATTAGCTATTCTAACATTTTTTAAAAAGGAAAAATCATGTTTCAGATTGTTTTTCATTTTTCATATTACGAACAAAAGCCCTTCTGCAAAAATTTGATGACCAAAATTTTGCAGAGTGTTTTTTTCATATCTAGGATATTTATACATTTTATACCCATTTTATTCTTTATGATTATCTTTTTAATGCTTTTATTTTCCCTTCTTTAGTCACTGAACGGTTTTGCATTGGTGGTGAGTGCAGATGGAATGATATTTTATGCGTCATCGACGATTGTGGACTATCTAGGGTTTCATCAGGTAAATATATTAACAAATATTTAGAATACTTAGGCACTGTCATTATAATGACTTTCTTGTAGTCACTTCTGCTAACTGGCTTTCTAAAACACAGCACTGGTTTTTTGCCTTATCCTTCTCTACTGCTGATTAGACACTATTACTGAAGTTATTTTACTATGCCATTTCAGACTAATTTTCTTTTTATTGGTGATCTGACAGGTGAAGATGAATTGCTTGTAATGTTGTTCCTTTTGTAAAGCTTTTGTTAACAGAAACATAGTGCATTATAACAATAAGATTTATCTAGAAGTTTCCTTTCAATTTCAGTATAAGATGCTGCTATTCTAGACTGATTGCCTGTGTATAATAAATATATTTTAAAGTCACAGAATAACAGAACCATGTAGTTGGAAAGGACCTCTGGAGGTCATCTAGTCCAACCTCCTGCTCAAAGCAGATCCAGTTAGAGCAGGTTGATCTAGGGCTCATCTAGTCAAGCTTTGAGTTTCTATGACCTCTCTGGAAGATGTGTTCCAGTATTTAACCCCCCTGACTGTAAATTTTTTTGCTTATATTAAGTCCCAGTTTCCTGTGTTGGGACTTGCGTCCTCCCACTTTGTTCTTCTGAGAAGAGTCGGGCTTTGTCTTCTCTACACCCGCTCATTCAGTTGATGTAGACAGCATTTAGTTCTTTCTGAAGTTTTCTCTTCTGACGACGGAACAAACCCTGTTCTTCTATCCTCTCCTGATATGTCATGTGCTTCAGCCCTCTTATGTGTCTTGGTAGCACTCTCCTGGGCTCACTTTGGTATACCAATATCTTAATTTGCCTGGGGTACTGAAAATTAGAGAGAATTTTGACTTTGTTGAACTTCCTGAGGTTCCTGTCAGCTCATTTTTAAAGCCTGCCAAGGTCTGCGTAGCTGTCCTGCTCTCCCCAGTTGGTACCCTCTAAAAACCTGCTGAGAGTGCACTCTATACCACCATTCACTAATGAAGAAATTGAACAGTGTTGGTCCCAGCATCAATCCCTGAGGGACGCCACTAGTCACCAGCTGCCAGTTGGACTTTTTTATGATTCACATTTGCATATGCACAAAAGAATCATCTTAGGATGTGAAGTAAAAAAACAGATGTTGAAAAACAGAGGTCTCTGAAATAACTGTCCTCAATCAATCTTTGCCCTGAACGTATCCTAGACCAGTCATTATTTTAAGGAAAGTACCATCCTAAAGATAAGTGTCTGCCCCACTATGCTTACAAATTACATTCCTTGTTGTAATTGTTTCAGACTGATGTAATGCACCAAAACATATATGATTACATTCACGTGGATGATCGCCAGGATTTCTGCAGACAACTGCACTGGGCCATGAACCCTCCCCAGATGTTGTCTGGACAGCAACTACAGACAGAAACAGGTGGGATTGTATATGGTGATTGGAAACATAGGCACCACTGTACAGAGGTAGACTTACACTTCACCTACACCCACGTCTGCTCCATGTCAAGTCAGATTCTTCACTGGAAAACTGTATAGTGGCCATTTTTGTAATGTTATTGTCCCATAGAAGATGTTTCTTTCCAATCCTTGACATTTATAAGGTAGCACATGCCACTGAAGCTACAAAGTTGATGTTTCCTTTATTTCCCTCTAATGTGCCTACAGATATTCTTATCCATGCAGAATGAACAGCACCATGCAGAATGAACAGATCCTTTTGCTCACGCTGATCAGGACATTAGTATTCCTCTCATTAATGGAAAAACGTTCCATGCAAAACATTTCTGCGCAGTACCATAGCGGCAACATCACTTTCTGCCATTTGTTTTCCCATGCAAAATTATGTAGATAGGAATCTTCAGAAGAACAAGTAGGCTTAGCAGCGCACTTTTTCCTCTGAGGCTGTATTTCCCTAGGATGACAGGTGGATACGTGTTCTCAAGGTTTCTTTTACATGAGGCATTAAGTTGAAATCATGACTGCAGAAAATACAGTGGGGTTGAAATTGTTAACTTTATAAAGATTCCAGCAAAATGTATGCATTTCACCAGAGGTGAGGCAGTAACTGAGGAAAGAAATTGAGGAAGCACAGTCTCCAGATGGGTGGGGAGAAACTTGCAAGAAGTCCTTCAGCAGCCTTTATGAAGTCCTCAGGAACACAGTCACAAAAGTTTGGTAGAATTTCTTGCAGTTTCTGTGTTTTGCATGAGTCTTACAGATATGTGAGGAACTCTGCAAGATTTTGTAGGAAATACACAGAAAACAAACTAAGCAATGTGCATGAGTATTTCAAACTATAAAAAGTTATAAATAATTGGATTTT
Organism: Athene noctua; assembly: GCF_965140245.1. Classification (NCBI taxonomy): domain Eukaryota; kingdom Metazoa; phylum Chordata; class Aves; order Strigiformes; family Strigidae; genus Athene; species Athene noctua. Next base: position 67,456,327 of record NC_134038.1, read on the forward strand.
TTCCCCTAATATATACAGTGGAGAATTTAAGTTCCTGAGTTCGTACATCTGTACAAATACTTGTGTCTTTTGGGAAATAAGTATTTCAAAAGCTATGCACTTGTGGTCCAAAACTGGAAAATGCTTCATTAAAAATCAAGGAGGCAACAGCTGAACATTAGCTAATCAGCCACTGTTCATTTGTTTGGTTTTGTCTTGCATTAGCATCTTTTCTTATTTTGTTTCTTTTTCTAATGTATTTTCTGTGATCTCTGATCTCAAAACCAGCAACATCTGTTACCCTGCTTTGCATCATTAAAAATCACAAAAACTCAGGAAATAAAAAAGTCAAAGTTTCTAAAGAAACTCACCTGAATTCCACTGCAGAGCTTTTCTTTTTAATTTTGGTAGAGCGTGTGCAGATGTATCTATACATGATACAATTTAACATTCACCCTTCCATAAAGTAATTTTTAGCAATTTCCCTAACAGCTTCTTCAATTGGCTACAGAACATTTTCATTCTTTCTTAGCGTGATCTGATCCATATTGCCTCCACTGTTGTTCCTAGGAGAAGAATATATTCTCAGTAAATTGTTTAAAGCACAAGAGAATGACAGCATGACAACAGATTATTCTTCCTTCTTAACTCGTTGTTTCATCTGTCGAGTTCGCTGCTTGTTGGACAGTACTTCTGGATTCCTTGTAAGTATAATTTCACTTAGAGAACTGTAGTCATGACATACTGGATTTTATTTACTTCGTATGAAAAATATTTCAACATCAATATTGTGGAGAGCCATGGACAGGATACACTTTTAATTTGCTCTGCACTAACAAAAAACACCTAAAGACATTTATTAATATGTATAAGGAGTGATGGGAGAAATGAAGGTTGCAATATTTGAAATGAAAGAATCTCTAAACTTTTGTATTTTAAGCTCTTTTGGACAATATCTGTCCTCAATTTGTACCGGGCCTTGCACAAGGGTGGCAAGCCTGAGTTTCAATGATTAACATTTAAGCACAAAGTATTTGCTTTAAGGAACAATAATAATAATATGATCCATTTTCCTCTTTTGTAAAGGGTCCTTTAATAATAAAAAACAGAATTAGAAAGTCTCTCACACACTCCTGAAATATCCTTACCAGGAGTGGGTCATTTCTAGAAAACACTTCCCCATTTACTTAAAGACCAATGCTGCTTCTTCTTTTGCCAAAGTATGGCATGTGCAAAGAAAATTAGAGGATCATCACCAGACAGGGAAATGCAACTTCTGTCTCAGGTGCTCATTTGCTGGAAGACTATGGGTCTGAACAGCCATACCAGTTAGTCATTTCTGCATCCCTGTTTTAATCTTGTAGCTCTGGAAAATGCCCAACTCAGGCGGACTAATTTTTCTCTGGTCATTTTGTGGTAGGTAATTTTTTCACCAAAAGGCAGCAGCTTGTTATTAACTTGATCTCTGCCTTCTGATTATATAGAGATTTGAGGCAGGGATGGATGGTTTCTTTCAAGCTATGTACTTCATATCTGGCTGTCTTGGGCATATCTTTTCCCTTGGTGTCTGCTTGCACAGCCCTTGGGTTATGCCAGTCCATATACTTCCCAGTGAAAGGGCAGGGCAAGAGGAAAGAAACTCAGGAACCTTCTCACTGGAGAGAACAGAACATGGAAAAATAATAGTTCCAGCTTCAGAGTGAGGCACAGAGGAAATAGCTGTTTGCACCACCATATGCTGCCTGTCTTGGTGAACAGAACATAACACAGAACTTCTACTTTACATACACAGGAGAGAAAAAAAAATACAAAAGCCAGCCTAAAATGTCTCATTTTACTGTGATAGCACCTCCACTCACCATGCCTCTGAAATGGTTTAAATTTATGAAGAGAATGAAATTCCTAGTTTTTCTCCCGGTTTCAAAACTGGTTTTGGTGTTAAACAACATGGTCCATAGGTTGTATTAGCATTTTAAATGTTTATACACTAAATGTTTAAGACTTTTTTTTTTTTTTTTTTTTTGGTATAACAGACAATGCAGTTCCAAGGCAAACTGAAGTTTCTTTTTGGACAAAGAAAAAAGTCCTCATCAGGAACAGCATTGCCACCTCAGCTGTCCTTATTCTGCATAGTGGTGCCACTTCTGCTCCCTTCTGTGACAGAGATGAAGATGAAAAGCCTGCTTGCGAAAGCAAAACACAAAGCTGATGATGCAGCAGCAGTGAATACAAAGTATTTTCAAATTAATCTTTTAGCAGTTAGTAAAGTATATTACAGGCTTTATGTTTATTAAGCATGTAAAAAGCACAAATTAGGCAAAATACATCTCCATTTTAAAACTTTCTTAGAAAAGTGAATAATTTATCTGGATTTATATATATAATACCATATTAATATAATATAATATAATATATTTTATTTATAATATACATGAAGTATTATATTACTATATATAATTTTGTTTAAAAACTGGAAAGTTAGGACATCTTCCTAACCTTCACAAGTTACCAACACAATAGATCATTCTACTAGTTGTAAAAGTGAAAAGAAAAAGGGGTTTTACTGGGAATTTTCAAATTTCAGTATCTTCTGGCAGCAAAATTATTTTTGGGCATTTTGGTAGCAAATGAAGGAAACAAAAAACTTCAGAAAGCTGAATGTGCATGTGTGTGGGTGTTCACATAGAGTCAAATGAGATGTATTTGGTGTATGTATTTATCTTACAACAGAAGGCTTATGAACACATAAGTCTACAATTGCACTAAATGGCCTGGGGCTGATCACTCGGTAGCAATCACAGGTGATCAGGACAGATTGTGTTCAGACTCATTTCAGACTCATCCTAACACTTATTTTTGTTACTCTTCTGTGACTGAATTTTAGTTGATGTTTGGGGCGAGGATTATGTTTTCCCTTATTTGGTTAAATAAAACCTTACAGCAGTGAGGTCCATTGCTGTGAAGCAAAATGCTCATCAGTGTGACTGACAGCATCATAATTTGGCTTTTAACTAGAATATGCTTGTGTATATGTGGATTTACTATCCAGACGTGTAATGTGGTTCTAGCACATACATCCTTTTGACAAGAATTAAATTACTAGAAGGCTGACATAATGGACTATGCAGGCTTTTGGAGTAGAGCTGGAAAGTCATTTCCACTTGCTAGTTTTTCAGTGGCCCAGGTGAAATTAATTGACCATCAGAATTCAGCACCTAAAAGAGAGGTGCTTTAGTTTTACTAACTGACTGGACAGTGGCCAAGGATTTGACAAGACTGAAGTGGGCATTTAACTTCAGTGTTTCCTTTGGTTCAGGCCTGAAGCATGCTAGCTAGGGATGGTGGACAAATTTATATAGTAATTTTTTTTCTGATGGTCTTCTTAATAAAGGGAAAAAAACTTAAAGCAGTGTTATGGACTTTGCACCCTTTCCAAGTCCTAATATGCATTTTGAACTAAAGATTGGAAGAAATCCATCAAATCATATGATGATTATTGCGAATTGAAGTCATGCTAACTCTTAAGTGCATTGCTGATCTATGACAGAGCAGAATATATGCAGCATTTGTCTCTCTATTCAAGCTGAAATTTATTATTCTAGATATAGTAGGTCATGAGCAGAATATTCCTAAACATAACTATTCCTTTTAAGTGAATACAGAATTCCAGTCATCCACTAGTTTGAGCAATAGAATGACGGAGAAAATATAAATAATTATTTAGTGTTGTTTACTATACACTTAAACCGTAAGTCTTTGCTAATGGTCAACAGCTTGAATCACAGAATTGTCTAGGTTGGAAAAGGCCTTGAAGATCATCCAGTCCAACCATTGACCTAACAACAGTTCCCAACTACACCGTATCCCTCAGCGCTATGTCAACCTGACTCTTAAACCTCCAGGGATGGGGACTCCACCACCTCCCTGGGCAGCCCATTCCAACGCCTCACAACCCGTTCTGGAAAGAAATGCTTCCTAATATCCAGTCTAAACCTTCCCTGGCGCAACTTGAGGCCATTCCCTCTTGTCCTATTGCTCGTTAATTGGTCAAAGAGGCTCATCCCCAGCTCTCTGCAACCTCCTTTCAGGTAGCTGTAGAGAGCGATGAGGTCTCCCCTCAGCCTCCTCTGCTCCAGACTAAACACCCCCAGTTCCCTCAGCCGCTCCCCGTACGACCTGTGCTCCAGACCCTGCACCAGCTTCGTTGCCCTTCTCTGGACACACTCGAGTCATTCAATGTCCTTTTAGTAGTGAGGGGCCCAAAACTGAACACAGGAATCGAGGGCCGGCCTCACCAGTGCCGAGTACAGGGGTCAGATCCCTTCCCTGTCCCTGCTGGCCACGCTATTGCTGACACAGGCCAGGATGCCATTGGCCTTCTTGGCCCCCTGGGCATACTGCTGGCTTCTGTTCAGCCAGCTGTCAATCAACACCCCCAGGTCCCTCTCTGACTGGCAGCTCTCCAGCCACTCCTCCCCAAGCCTGTAGGGCTGCTGGGGGTTGTTGTGGCCCAAGGGCAGCCCCCGGCATTTGGCCTTATTGAAACTCCTCCAGCTGGCCTCAGCCCATGGCTCCAGCCTGTTCATACAGTTGGCCTGAAGTTGAAGATCACATCTTTCTTACTTCATCTTACTGTGTTGTCATTCATTAACAAGGAGTTTTCCACATTTTCTGTCCTCTACAGCTCCAGTTCCAAAGGTAATTCAGGCCTATGTGAAGCAGCAGAATTATATGGAAGAAACAGTCATCATGAAGGTGCTACTTTCACTAATGTGTTACAGATTGCGGAAAACCAAATCAAAGGTGAGTCTGGTAAGTACTTTTGTACTTCTAGATTATACACAGTTTATGGAGAAAGAACCTTGTCTTTTCTCCTGTTACATTTTTCAGGTTTTGGTTCCAATGCTCTCTTTTTTCTTCTCTTTAGAACTCCTTCTTTAAAGAAATGCAAAAAAAGTTGTCCACCTCAAAAGATAGTACCGAATCAGTCTGCTGTTTTGGAGTGGGCAGAAATACTGTGACGCCAAGATTACACATATATAAACAATCACAGTAAATAAGAATACTCAGCATATGCTTTCCTAAAAATGGCATCACTGAATTTAATAAGATTATGTGAAAATCTTAATAATTAATGACATCTGTCCATCTTTGAGGAAAACTGGATGATATGTTACAAATGCTACTTTTTCCCAAAGATCAGAAAACAGAGGAAAATCAGAATGTATTTTAAAATTAATGATTTTCTTGCAGCTTTGACTCATGTTTTTCTAGTGTTTGGCTCTGCAATATTATGAGAGTCTGCTGTATTTCAGATTTTACAATGGATAAAATTTTGATGGTGAGTCTACCCCAATGGGCAACTTCTTAAGTAGAGTTATACTCAGCCTTCTGTTATACCTTCTGGAAACCTTTAACTTATTTAAAACCATTCCTCTGTCCTAGCCCCACTTTTTATGAACATTTTCATGTTAGCATAGTACTACTACTGAGAGGGGAAAATTCTTGGTTACAGTTTATGTGCTTCATTAGGCTTTCCAATCTTTATTTTTTAAATGTAATTTGCCTAGTTTTGAGACATTTTTTAGCTTGTACTTTCCTATGCTGATGATTCCATAGCAGTAAACAAACCTGTGAGCATTCACCTGTAGTTTAGGTAAGAAAAAGTACTAAATATTGCTTGTATTAAAACAGTTGTTTGTTTTTGTTTTTCAATTGTATAGCAAAGAATAATGGAGAAAATGGCATTTCTCTAGTCAAAGTACAAACAAATGAAGATCACTGGGTCTGGGTTCAAGCTAACACTCAACTTCTGTATCGAAGTGGTTGTTCAGAATATGTCCTTGCCCAACAGCAAATGTTAAAGTAAGTATATTTTCCAATAAAAAATACCCTTATATTTTAGAAAAAGTAATGTATTCTTTATGTATGAGATCTTTAAAAGGAGGGTAGTGACCTAAGAGAAGAGCTGAAAGAGAAGGATTTAGTTTACTTATGAAATAGAAACCTATTTTTGTCTTGGGTCACATGAAATGACTGTTGCAATCCTAAACAATATTTACTTATTTTCTTCAGTCTTTTTTTCTTCTGAAGTTGAGTGTACATACATACTAAATCAGAATACTTCAAAACCAAAATGCTTGATTATTGACATATTTTGACTTTCTTGCACAAAAATGTATTTTGGAGTTTTGTTTTACTTTGCAGCTGAAACTCTTTGCTGATTTAGTGTCCTGGTTTTTCTACTATAACATTTGCTTATGTTAAACTTTTGAGGTTTTTTTCTTTATGGATGAGTTGAGCTCATGTTTTCAGTTGTGGATGTTCAACAAAATCTGAACAGGGATTCTCATATTCCTTGTGTGATTGTAGATAGATACATCTACTTGGCTATAGGCTCAACCTTGGAGTGGAAGCTAATCTCACAGATCTGTATTCAAAGAGGACCCCTCTGCTGGGTCCTCTCCCTTTCCTCCCAAATAGACTTTTCTTCCTTTCCCCATGGGATTGTCTGTTCCAGTTCCTGTGAGCCTTGTTGAGGTATCTCTTCAAGGTGGTCTGAGTGAAGAGATAAGAGTGGACTGAATGACCAGGGTTTAGGAGGTGTACACAGCCACCACATGGCCCAATGGAAAAAATGTGACTGTTTTCACTGTTATTTTTTCCTTTAGGATGCCTTGTAGGTGGAAGAAATAAATGAAAAAGTCTTTGAACTTCTAGAATAGATATCCCTTGCAGGCAGTGTATCTCTCAGGATCCACATGAATTAGAGAGGAGCTCCAATCTGAGGGTGGTGGAACTCTTCACCTTTACTGGGACGGCACAAACATCATTTTACCATGTGAGGGAATGAACTTCTATTAAGAAGCAGATTAAAATGGGCTGCTTCTTGTATTCAAGTCTCTATTTCTTAACTGGTTTTATGTAATTAAGCATGCTCTTTGATACTTAGTTACATTTTTACCCTCTGAGTGGTTAAGAATCCTTCTTTTGTTCTTGATAGTTCCTGCAGACTGAAGTGTTACAAGAGTTGATCTTGGAGATTATATTGAGTTCGGTCCTCCTGACAGTCTGCAATAATCCTTACTACTACCTTTTTTTTTGTTGTTAAAATGTATGCTGTCTTACTGGAAACATACATTCTTCTAGAGAATTTTCACTAGATATAATTTCACTGTAAAATTCTTAATTTGGGAGTTTAAGCTTTTAGACCATTTCCTGAGAAGCTAGTTCTGCAGCAAACTTGTATCATACCATTTGCATCTCAAGACTATCAATAATAACAATAACAATATTTAGTAGAGGACTGAAAGCATTTAATACCTCATGGAAGAAAAGAGAGAAAATATTCTTTCTTGGTGTACATTTATTACAGTGGGACATTCTCTCTTTGTAACAACATGGACTCCCTCTACTGGAAAATCCTATACTTGCACATTGAGTCCGTACCCAAGGAAAAAGTTCGTAATAATGAGCTAAGAAAAAACTTTCTAAGCCCCTCACCAGCTCTCCAGGTTTTCATGCTCTTTTTCTTATTGAGAGATGTCCACTTCTTGTCTGAAGAGGGAGGGGGTAGTTTCATAGCACTGATCCAGACTGGTCGAGAATCAGCACGTTAGTGAATTTAAGACAAATCCTGAACCTAAAGATTTGGACCCCAGGTTTTGAAAACTGCTGCATCGGGCATGGAAATGCTCAGGCAACTTTCTTTGTCAGAGTTCTTTGCTAATGTTAAGTACTTCAGCTGGAAGTCATGGAAAATCAATTCACTGGCCATCTTAGAAAACGAAAGACAACATAAATTAAGTTAGACATGTAAAATAAACCTATGCCCAATATGAACATCTGTGGCTATTCAGGACACTTAATTCAGGCATTTTATTTCTTCTCAGCTAACTCTGCAGTCTCAAAATATTCAAAATGACCCCCATGGTTGTCCCTCAAATCACTTTGATCAGAAAGTTCTTATGTGTCCAAATAATTCCTTGCTGACAAAATCCATCTCATTTAAGATACTCTTTGCATTTTATTTCTAGATTTTTCTACACACAAATATTTAGATATATTTTAAGGGAAGAACAAAAGTTTAAGGTGGTTTCCATACTGTACTACAATATTTAAGGTCTTTGTGAACTGTGTGCCTGAAATGGAAGTGTAAATGCATGTCAGATTTTAAATGAAACAGTGCCACAGAAAGGTAGCTGTGCACACACGTTGATGCCCATATGCATGCACGATCTTTTTTTCTCTTGAACAAATGCAAAGTTTATATGGACAAGAGTGTGAAAGTCCCATATTTAGTCAAGGATAAAGTATCACTTATAATCTATTTTGAGCCGCTCTGTATCCCAGAAAACATAAATTTAGAAACCTCTGATTGACTGACTTTTTTCTACTGTTATTGAAAGGGAAGAAGATGAGCAACTGAAGATATCAAGTGGTTTTGCCAGTTTGAAAGGAAACCTGGAGGGACTTTCCTATAATGGTGCCATTGAAACTCTGGGCCAGTGGAAGCATCTTAACTGGACAGCAGTAAAAAATGAACAAGACAATGTAAAAGTGAAGTTTGAGCCTCATACAAATGGTGAGTGTTTTATGCAAGAGGAACCTCTCAGTTCTAACACATCAGTTTTAGGTGTTCAAAACAACTGCACCACAAACAGTAGCTGGACTTTGAGAAACTCAAGCTCTTGTTCTATGAGCCAGCGAATGAACACGTGTTCAAACAGGAGAGCTGGATCATTCTACAACAGAGACCAAAGTATCTTAAATTTAGCATCAACCTGCCCTTCCCACTGGGGGAGCACTGAAAGCTGCCAGTCTTACTCAGGTGTACAGCAGCGTTGTGCGGAGAACTATGTGACGGACCATCTGAAACTGCAGAGACCGTTAATATCCTCAGAACCTCTCTATGACACAGCCTTTCCCTTGGAGATGCCTATCAAAATGGAATATGATTCCGATTCTGAAAACATTGCTGATAACTACCTGATGTCGCAAAACCGAGCCTGGCTGGATGAGAATGGCTCAGTGAGAAAGCAGGTGTTTAGCTACCCCAACAGAGTGCAACTCAAAACAGAACCGGACCTCTGTGAGCCAGCCTCACCTTGTCAGAAGCCAAGGAACTGCCTTTACACGCCGCATAATTGGCAATGCATTGTAGCAAATCATCCCAACAACCTAAACCTGAACAGATCTTGCAAGGGTTCACGTAGCAAGGAGATGGCCCCTTTTTGCCCTCAGAACTCCGGCTGTTTGGAAAGCGTACCCGACCTGCCACACATGGCGTGTTACAGCCACTTCTACAGCCCCAGCCCAGGGGAGGAGAAAGAGCAGAATAACGAGGTGTTTAAAATGCCGTGTGAATTTAAAAACCCCTGCTTGGTTCAAGCAATCAAGCGTGAGCCCCTGGATTCTCCACCATTGTCCAACAGTGGACAGAGCAGAGCACATGTGAGCTTCCCTGAAAATATATTAGCAGGTCCTGTGCCTCATAAAACCACTGAATGTACATTTTTACAATAGATTTTATAACATTTGGAATATTTATAATGTTAAAAGCAAGAAGTTGTAGATTCTCTTCCAGATGGGTTAAAGGAGTTACCAAAATTAAAAGCCAATGGAAAGATTTTGAGTGTGTGTGTGTGTGCGTGCATCTGTGTGTGAGAAAAACCAGACACAGACACACGCACACCTCCTACACACACCCCCACCCCTACCCCACCTTTCTCTCAGTGATCTTTGGAAAGAAGGAAAGACAAAACCTCAGGCACAAAAAAATAATCATTACTCACTGCTGCACAGGTATACCTGCTAATGTGTCTTTATCATCTTTAGTCTCTTGTCTACAGTTCATTACCAAGGACTAGCTGTTTCTGTTTCCTGCCTTCATTCTGTTTGTTTTTCTCAAGCTGATGCAATGCCTCTGTACAAAGAGAAAATGTTTATGGTTTTCAGTGTGGCCAGTTTACCTTAAGAATTTTTGCTTTTTTTTTTTTTTGTCTTTCCTTTATCTCAACTTTAAATTGATGGCAACAGACAAGGGCTTCCCAATACAACTTCTTAATTTGAAAGGAGAGCATTAATTAAAAGAAGTTACTTTCATAAAATGCACTAGAAATTATTTCACTTCAAACTGAAGTTCTTTCCAAGCTTCCTTGGTAATACTAACGTTTTAGTACCCATATTTTTCCATTTTAAAGCCGTCAGACTTTCATGTTGCTCTTTGAAAGACTGAACAATGGGATGTTATCCACCTCTATAAATGAGTTACAAAGTGCGGTTAAATGTATATGAGAAGAAAATATTTCTCCAGTTATTCTCCTTGCTGTTTCTTGTAATATTAACAAAGGAAATGTACTTTTTTATTTGATGGTGTCTCTTTGACCAACAGCAGCTTGTTAGACATCGTCACCTGACATCAAAACCAAATCCCACACTCAGATTAGACACGTTATTTTCAAAAGCATCCCAGTGTCATTCCCCCAAAAAATCTTAATATCACCGAGAGCTACTTGGAGTGTGTATAGCTTTCAAAAGCACCCAAAATGCTTTTGAAAACAGATCTGTACGCTTTCCTTTGAACCTAGGCAGTGATGTAGTTCCACCAAAAAAAAAAAAATCTATAACTTGTTTTGGTTTTTGTTGTTGTTGTTGTAGTTTGACTCCTGCACTAACTTTTGTTTTAAAATTGCACTATTTCAACTTTATATCAATTTCACCTATACGAAAAACACATCATTTAAAAAAAGCTTAGACATATATGTGCTTTTTGAAAGAAGCCCTATAATGAATGTTTTCTTTTTTAAGATGTTATAAATAATTAAAATGTCTTAATTTCTGTATCTATGAGTCACTAAGGGCATGGCTTTACATGCCAGAAAAGTGGCATAAACTTCTCCCAAATGCTATAAATATGTGGGATAAGTGTAGTTTTCAGGTAGGGGAATGGTTCTGCACCTGGGAGGCTGCTCTTCTCCAAGACTGTCTGTCTTGTCTGATAGAAATTACTGCCTGTATGTTAGAGTTGGCAGATGTGAAGATATACATTCTCTGCTAAGTGTTTGTGAACAACGGTTTGATCTGAAATGCTGTGCTGAAACGGTTGCGATAGCACATGTACCTTTTGACAACTGTCCTGCAGAAGGCAGTATTCCCAGGAGAAAGGCAAGGATGGACAGTAAAGAGGTGCAATAATGTCTTACTGCAGTTCAGGTGAAATCTGCCATAGTCCAGCTGACCATACCTAAGCCATGAGAACATCTCCATTTTTTGTGTCTGGTGTAAATCAGCTTCCTTCTGGCTATGTGCTGCCTCTTATTTGAGACAGTCTTGATATCCTTGCCTTAATACTCCTGCCAGTGGGTGCAATGCAACATCAGATCCCGTTCTGAAGTGAGTCCACAATGGTGGAATTTACACCACTCTTTGGTACACCACTGTTCACATCATACAAATTCAAGCCCAACTGCAAAAATACTTCTGGGCAAGCAGACTGGGTACTCGTGTAGAGTGAGACTGCCGTAAATCAGCTGTGCTGCACAACCTCTGGCCTCACTGATTAACTATCTACAAAAACAAGAGCAGCAATTCTTTTAGACTCTCACAGAGTTGCTCTCATAGTCCTGTGCTTGGCGTGTAGCAGTGGCATGGCTTATGTCCTGGTGCCAGACCCTCTGCTGTGGCTGCACAGCTGCTGGTAGGGTTGTGCTATGAACCATGTAATATTCTCCAGTTTAGCAACTTGTGCAGCTGCCTGGCAGAAATGGGATAGTGTGGAGACAGGGTAGTGTGGGAATAGATGGCTGGGGACAAGTGGAGGATGCACCAGCATGACTGCTGAAAAGCTGCTCGTTTAATTCCATGCTTGGACTCACTGTCACACCTTTCTGAATGAGAGTACCTGGACCTGGTTTCACACTACCTTGCACCTTCTTCTGTTATTTACATTGATGCAACATGACTGTAAAACACTATCATCCTTGTGCTGGTGCCATTTTGCGTGATGTAAATAGCTATACCAGGTACAACTCCAAAGAGGACTGTGACACTGAATGCCTTGTCTGTGCTTAGAAGTATTTCCTGGCATGACTACAGTGGGAGAACTATTACAGAGTTCTCTCTTCAGTGTGGAAACAACTTACACTAGCAACAGAAGTTCTCTACAGATCTCTCCATTACAGAACAAAGGCTATTTTCTTGTCATAACTCTATCTACTCGAAGGCTTTCTTGGTTTATTTCAGTTGGGATGATTTTTCTCATGTTCCCAATGAACCCAGACACATTTTACACATCTTAATTGATATTATAGAGGTAGATGAAGCCTCTACATGCAAGATATTCTAAGCTGATATAAGACATATAACGCCCTTCTTCTAGAGAATGGACGAATGTGTGACTGAAAAGTCACCTTCTGACTCCATGTGCAAATACAGTTGGGTCTGCTTCCTTATCCTTCCATAAAGTCTGCACCCAAGGAAAACACACTTACCCTGTGCATCATGTTGAATCTGACCCACTTACTTTGTGGCTGAGTTGTTATTCCAGGTCTCACATGAAAAAATGTGGTATCAGTGGAATTCTTCCTAATCTAAGTTATCACAAACATGCAGTGATGTCCTAAGAACTGCACCTATAAAGAGATCAGTAGTTTATCCTCTTTTTGGACAAATGCTAACCACTGTTGATAGCAAACAAAGACCAGTTCTTTCTAAATACTTGGTATATTGCACTCTTGGGAAAGAACAGAGGAAATAAACGCTAAAATAGAATCTCTTGCTATCTGCATTTAAGGCACAAATATTCTTTCATCTTCTCCAGATGACATGTTCCCTGGATTGAGTCTGGAATGAAATCTGACACTGCATTGTACCCTGTTAAATTGCCACTGATTTAATCTTATAAAAACCTTTTTGCATGCAGACATTAATGATCCCCTGACAGTGATTACTAAATAGCACAAAAGAGCAGTTCTTCTAAATGGCTTTCTTAGTGGCTGTTGTTTTGGTATTATTTTAAAGACTAGTACTGAGAAGTAGGGTTTTCAGTAACTAGCATTTAGCTTTTATCCTTAATGAGCTGGTGTTTGTGTCCCTCAAGTGCAGCCCTAAAGTCTGTTTTAGGAGTCTCCCTATGCATTTATTGTAACAACAATAAAAAAAATTTCTTCTTGCAGAAGAAATACTGGTTCAAATGGTTGCCTGATAGGAACTTGGAGCATTCAGGTGGAAAGAAATGCCTTTCCTTTTCCAGTGCGTGCCTCTAACACCTGACTGATGAGAGCATTCAAACTCCTTTGGACAGAAACACTCAGAGGTTGAGACGGAATGAACTCATGAATTCTGGTGTTCAGGGAGGGTATTTTTTGGTATGGAAGGTGAACAGTTCTAAAAGCTCTGAGAATATGCCTCCCTCTGAGATGTTACTTGATCCACAGATAGCAGAGACTGTTATCAATGCTAAAGCTGATGATTAAGGTCTTGTCTTTACTGAGAATGTGGTCTGATTTTAGCTGTCAGCGGACAGTTGCTGAGCACCATGCAAATGCTAGTCCAACTGAAGTACACCATTGTAAGCCACTATTTTTAATGAAAACCAACCTGATTTGACATAGGGGAAAAAATGTACAGCAAAACAAAGTGGATTTTCCTGCTGCTTCTAAGGTTTGCTGGGATGCAGTGGCTGAAACTGAGGCAGACCTCCACTGTAGATAACATTCACTAATTTATATACACTTTAGACTCTTTGGATACCAAAGTAGACCTTTGTTTTGAAAATCTGAGTGAGGGCAGCAGTGTGCAAGGGGTAAGCTGGTTTCAGCTGGGCCTCAGTTTGGAGACTTAACTAGTGAAATGAAAGAACAAGGGACTATACCTAAATTCTCTGTGGGAAAGACTCACTTGATTATAATATGGTAACGTGAAGTATGTCTCTATGGTTTAATAGCCCTTCATTAGAACACAGTGATGTATTCTTAAAATCCTTAGAAATGAGTTTCCTCTGGATAGCATAGGGAAGTCTGGCATTTGTGCATCAACCAGTTCAGTTTTAGGTGCTGATCCTTTGATACGGTAGTGAGATCAACCTTTGATATGGTAGTGAGGGCAGGTGCAATTCTTCCAGGAATTCCTAGTGCTTAAAATACTTAAGTGGAAGGCAACAAGCCTGAGGAAAGGAGTATTTTGTGGGATAAGATCAGCTTCTGCTCCCTAAGTTAAGCCTTTCTTAACTGTTTGTGTTGAAGCCATATTGGAACTTAAGTAGGACAGCCTCACCCACTGTAGTTATTTCAGAAAAGCCATTAATTTGTCTTAACAAAGTGTGGTGTTTTAATGGAATTAGTTAAAAGACACTATTTCCCCTACCTATGAATACAAACATTGTCTTAGGTAGTGGGAAAAGCTTACTCATTTTCTTTCATCAGTGTCATGTAACTAAAAAACCCAATCTTGGAATGACGGGGGTATAGAGCCGTTGTTCTTTCATATCTTTTCTTTCTGCTCTCTTCCCCTCTTTACTGTCTTAGTGTACATATTCAAAATGGAAAGACTTTTCTGATTGTACTGAGACAAAAACCCTAAACCTAAACCAGACTGTAGAAAACTTCTTGCTAGAAAAGGAGTTTCATTCTCTGGATTTTCTTCCTCTCTTTTAAATCTTGCCAAGTCCTATGTGAAATCACGTGTTGCAACTGAAGCAGACTTCCGTAACATCCATAGTAAGCAAAGAAATTCTGCAGGTGGCCATGCTGAGGTTGTAGTCGCAAGGATTTTTTTATCTAGCCAAATGAGATTCATACAAGAGGGCTGCTGGTAGCTTATGTTCATAGACACTGCCACTCTGGCAAATATATCTTTGTCGTGTTTGAATACACATGGCTTATGTTCTTGTCATTATAAATACATTTCCCTATCATGCTATCAGAAATGCTTCTAAACAAAATCATCAGTGACAGGCTGAAAAATATACTAAAACCACAAAGGAGTTTTTTTCTTTAAAAAAACATATGGAGATCCAAGCACTTGCTGGTGCTTAGGCAAAGACTTTCTTTGGGTGGAGTTTTGGAGGGAAAGTAAAAAAAGATTGCTAAGACAAGTTTTGAGGAGAAAAAAGATCACCTTGACTGATATATTGCTGTCAAGGTGTGATTATTCTATGACTACAGCATTAATTCTTCACATGCTGCTAACAACCAGCTCTGAAACCATGTCTTTTTTTTTTTTTTCTGTAGAACTGAATTTGTAGCTTTTCAGACTGAAAATAATCTCTGGAAAATAAGGGTTGAGGTAATTCAGTGCTATGTTGCATTTCTCAGTCAGACTGAAAACATCATTCTAGGAGGCATGAAGTGCTCCCGTTCCGTCTCAGCGGTTAGTCTTTGAAACTCCGGTACATTCAGTGTCTGCATTCTCTCTTGCTTGCACTCAGTTTTGCAGCTGGTGCTCTAACTGTGCAATCTGAAGTTTCTCGGGATTTCCTTGATGCAACAGGGCTCCAGGGACAGCTATACAACAGCTAAAATTTCCAGTTTCACATTTGTACTGGTAGAATTATGGTATCCCCATGACTAATACAAAAATGTGGCAGAAGGTAACGGAAAGAATATCAGTTGCTTAGCTTGTCTCAGTAATTGTATTTACCTAATTAAAAGGCTATGTTAAATTAATCTGGTGAATTCTGGTCTGGAGATCCCCATTTTGCACAGGAAGGGGCCATAGGAATTACCCCGCTGTTCTGCCCCTTCTTAAGTCACATCTTAGTCTCTCCTTTCCTTACCCCACCACTCTCCCTTCTGAATCTCTTTTTTTCTTTCTTTTTTAATTTTAGGAATGTATGTATCCTTTCTTTGTTCATTTAAAATGTGAGATAAAGAGAGGCAAGCATTAACTGTTGTGTGTTTCTTTAAAATTTTGTCTAAGAAAGAACTTCAAAAAGACAAAAGCTATAATTCTTAGCAACAGTATTCAGTATTCTTTCTACTTTTATCATAACCAAATTCTTCCTCTACGTGGTCAATAAACTTCCTTCTTCTGAAAGGGTCCTTCCTCACACCCCTTCCCCCATACACAGCTTCTTAACAAAACCAAAGAACACTTTCTTCCTTAAAGGAAATTGTGGAAGTTGTGTCCATCAAAAAAACTTTTTTCTTTCTCAGGCTTTTCTACCTTTTTGATTTTATAGGATGGTACATTGTGGCCTCCACCCTGTTTTCTTTCTGCATCTTTAGCTTTATTTCCACTTTAGGCATACTACAAAAGTTTTGCCAAAAGAACAGTGTCAGGCAGATGTGCAATCCCCCATTTTTCCCCTGCCCTCCTTAATAAGATAGAGGTACTCACTAATTACAGCTGTACTCCTAAAACCAGAAAAAAAGGTCACTTTGCTGGTGAAACATCCTTTCTCCAGGAGGCTGTACTGCCAGGAAACTCTGAGCTACCACCCACAGTATGGTTCTGCCAGTACATACACTGCCAAATCCTTTTGTGTTTAGACCTGGTCTCTCTTTCAAAAACATCAAGGAACCCATTCTCTCCTCTTTTGCTTCTATATTTTTTTTTTCTACATGTGTTTATTCTTTCACTGTGCAATTGCACTTTGTAATTATTTTTTTTTTTTTAAAAGGGTATAGAAGCATTACACAACATGTACAGTGCAGTGGTTTTGATTAGTTCATTTTAGAGTTTGAGATTAGAACCACAAATAATTATCAAGCATTTTAATGTGACTCCATGTAAAGGCCTCTCTCTGTTACTGAGATACCCATGAAAAATACCAGTACAAATAATATCACTCATCTTGAAAAAGGGTATAATCTGCCATCAAACTCTACTAATAATCCTGTATTAAAAGTGCCATTCCTGCTTCTACTGAAGAAACACAGTGGAGAACAAGATTTTTGAAAAAAAGGTACAGGGAGGCCTACCAGCAGTTTTGGCCTAACTGGTATCGCATGATCCAAAAACTTAAGGGCACGCTTCTGGAGAAAACACCACAACCACCCGAGCATTATTTGGAAAATACCGTTTTGTGCATGCAGCACGTGCATTTAAGGTGTGCAATCCAGGCACGCGTGCTGGCTACTTTGACAGCTGAAGTCTGAAGGCAGGCCAGTGGCCAGAGGCACACAGCTCCAACCCCAACGGCCGCCCCGGGGAAGCCGACTCAGCAACTCCTGGCAGAGCAGAACAAGTTAATGAAAATACCTTTGGTAGCATGTAATCTAACCAGTATCGACTATGCTGCTTCCTATACAAGTATAATAGATGTCAAGATGTATCTCTAGCGGGCTAATTAAAAGCAGGCAGTAAAATGTGGATATTTTGGAATTTTGTTAAAACCGGTGCACTTTTCTGTTATTTTTTGTACTGTTTTCTCAGTCTGCTTTTAGAAGGAACTTTCAAGTGTATTTCTTAAATTATATTTTACATTTATTACCAGTCAGAAGTGTAAAGTTAAGACACTTTAAAATAAATATTTGCATTTAAATTAAAACCGTTGCCGAGCACGTTTCCTTCTCCAGGAGCCGGCGGCTGCAAACCGCAGGGCCGCCGACCCCTGATGCTTCCCGGCATCCCGCTCGCGCCGGCCTCCGGCCCGCCAGGGGGCGCCAGGCAGCCGCCGGGGAGGGCGGGGCTCCCGTCCCCAGGCGCGGGGGAGAGCTCAGGCTCCCCGTCGCCCGAGGCGGTGCTGGCTTCCCATTGGTTGAAGCGGGCGCCTTCCTGCCTATTGGCTACTTGCCCAGGGGCGGGGGCGTGGCGCCGCCGCAGCCGCCGGTTCCGGCCCCCGGGAGCCTTCTGGCCGCTGTGAGGCAGCGGAAGTGACGGGCGGGGCGGGGCTCGCGCTCCCGGGTGGTGCTGGGCGGGCGCGCGCGCCGCGGGACCGCTGTCGTTACCGGCCCGCCTGGGGAGGCGGCGCCGGGCCGGGGGGCGCCGGGCCTGGACACCCCGCGCCTGGGCACCCTGCTGAAGCAGGCGCTGGCGGGCAGCGGGTGAGAGCGGCGCTGAGGTACCGCCGTGGCTTCAGCGGCTGGCGGGAGCGGCGCGGGTGTGCGCGCCGGAGAGCGGTGCTCCCCGGGGGCCGGCTTCTCTGTGCGAGCTCTGCGGAAAGACGGGCGGGGAGGGTGCCGTTACCGGGAGGCTTACGGCTGTAAAGGTGTCCTCGTGATAAAAAGATGTGGTTTCATCGAGAAATGCGTTGAAGCAAAATAATCGACTTAATTCATCCGACTGACGCTTCCCTCCCGCCCCCAATTGTTTGCTGAAAAGTACCGTATAAACGAGAGTCGGATTTATTTTTTTTTTTCATTGTGTGCAGTGAACCAGTTTTGCAGGATGAGCACTCTGACTGAAGAAGTTAAGCCAGAAGATGACAAACGGGAATCTGAAAAAAAAATATTTTATTGTGAAGTGAGTGCGTTTCTTGGTGGCTTTTCAGACTCTATGCTGAAATGCAGGCCTAAGGTAGTAAAGACCACGCTCTTAGAATTACAGACTTAACCTAACCTGATAAACTTGTAAGTAAGAGAAGGTGTTAATGTGGAGAATAATGTGGTCAGTACCTGGAAGAGCTACTTGTCTTAAGACTTGGTGAATTCAGTTTGTGCTTGAGCAGTCACAGGTGCAATATAATGGTTCTTAATTCCTGATCTTACAGATCTCAGTTAAGTATTTCTCATAGGCGACCCTAAAGGCTCATTTATCTGTAAATGATACGACTCGACGAGTCAGAACATGTTAAACTTGTCATATATTGTTTTAGAAGTGACTTTTTTCTGACGAATTAAACTTCTGGAACAGTATATCAAGAGAATAGACAATATTAACATTAGTCATCGTTTTCTTATCTAAAGATAGTAAAATAACTGTAGATCTATATTGTCTTCCATTAATCGTAATGGTACATGTATGCCTGTGGATCTTAATGAAATGCAGGTGTCTTCATTGTTTTTCTGATTGCTTTGATGTGACAATGAACAGGGTTGCAGTTATTCTAGGGCATACTTTTGTCTCTATTCCTTTCCAGTCACTGTATGATCCTCCCTTTTTGTTGGCTTTCCAGCTTGCAGAAGTTTAGAAAATTTAGAATCCAGAAGGTGGTGGTAGGAGGGAAGGGGGAGGCTCTTAAAAGACTCGTACCACCTGGTATATTTAACCTTGTATTTAAGTATCATTTGGACAGGTTTGCACACTACTCCTGGTGTCTTTAGTGGTATGCTGCTCTCCTAAATGTCATGCAAATTGTACTCTTTAAGCCAAGAACACCTTGGGTGGTATGCTGTAGAAACTGGATGTGTTTCCAGTTCTTAAAACTCAACAACTACAGAATATCCTGCAACATAACTGAAGATGTGCTTTCAATCTATCTTTTTAGGTTTGTAAAGTTCCATGTATGAGTTCTATAAGTCTTCAGTCACACTATCGTGGTGCAAAGCATAGAAAGGTAATCCTTTTCCATATTAAGTATATATGCAAATTTAACCATAAATCTGGGATTCTTGTAAAGTTCGGTATTTGTCTTCATATGGCTTCAACTGCTTATCTAACTTATTGGTAGATCTGTAACATCAATTTATGAGAAGAATCTCAAGAAAAAAGATGAGGTGAGAAGCTCACAACTCTTATTTTGTGCAGCATGTAACTTGAAATATTAACTGTACCTAAAGGTAAATATGTGTTAATTGTGAGATTAACATTTGAATTACATCTAAATCGCTAATAGTGAAAGAATGAAAACTGAATTTGGACACAGTTGGTAAAAGTACTGCTCTGTTTTCCAAGTTTACCTAGCTTACCTGTACTTTGAATAAAACTAGCTTGCTTATTACTTTCATAGTAACAGCAATTTGGATTTCCTGCAGGAGTTAACATAGGCTTAACTGGCAAGTCCTATGGTTCTGTTTGTTTGAAGCTTCTCAGTAGCGATTTCCTGGTTTACTGCATTTGCTTGCTTTGTGCTTAAATTATTAGACAGAGTTCTGTGAGGACTATTTAGAGATGAGGCTTTTATAAATATTGTTTGACCTTTTGACTGTTTGATGATTATCTTCTGCTTAAAATTCCCCATTCTCAGTCTGCGAAGTTGAGACATACGGTTGTCTGTACTTTCCTCTGTTACTTAGGATTGCTGTCATCAGATTGTTTGTATTGTTGTGCCTGCTCTATCTAATGTTTTCTTAATGACATTTTATTCTTCCTGGAACACTAAAGAATTAACTGCAAGACTGTCTTTCTCAAGTGTTTGTGTACCCCTTTTCTGTCAGTTGTAGATGAGGGGCATCTCCCCACATCTTTGTTTTCATGACAGATTAATAGTATTTTGTTGCCTGTTTGCTCATAGCTTTAATAGCATTGACTCTTATTTGAGTCAGTGGCTTTACCTTCTCCAAATGCTTTTTTCCCTCCAGGATTCAGTCTTCTTGTTCCCTCTTGATACAGTAGATTTGTACAGTGCTGCAGTATTTTTTGCATCCTGCCAAATGTTCTTGCTGGTGCAAGTTCCTTTAGTTTTGTGGTTGCTTGTTTCCTAGCTAACCTTCATAGCAATCGAATTACTGCTGTTTCTCCCTCTTAAAGTAGAAAAACTGGTGATTATTTTCTTAGAAAATCTGCACGTAGTTTTTCTTCTGTTTCACTCTTGGAAATCAGTGTAGGCTAGGCTACATCTCTCAAACTTCACTGAATTAATGAAGGACTGCAAACTGATAGTGAGTATGAATCAGGCAGGTTGAAAACCAGATGCTTGTGAGATGTTGAATGTGGTGTATGGAGTCCCGGTAAGTCATATAACTATGCTTCTGTAGAAGTAACTCTCCAAGATTGTGTCATCTTTTTCAATTACATCAAATTCCTCACTTTAAATATTAAATCTGTTGTATGTTTTGACAGAAGGTGATCAG
The DNA here is from genome assembly GCF_965140245.1 of Athene noctua. NCBI lineage: Eukaryota > Metazoa > Chordata > Aves > Strigiformes > Strigidae > Athene > Athene noctua. The sequence goes on from NC_134038.1 coordinate 67,477,200, forward strand.
AATTCATTGAGTTATCTCAAGAAGTTTTTGTATCATCAAGTTTGAAGTAACCATAACAGTCCTGAGTTTACGTTTCTTTTGATACAGGCTAGGTGTTGATAGTGAATAGCTCTTGGTTTGTTCCTTAGTAGAAGAGTTCCTGTTCAAAATAATACCAAAGGATGTCCTAACAACGTAACAAAATGAAGAGAATATGGTAATTCTTTACCTAAATTGCTACTCTGGCCAACCCACCAGTCATTTTTTCTGGCTTTAGTCAGATGATTTTTTTTTTTTAGCTACCCATTTGTTTTTAAAGTGGCATTGGTAAAGATACTTTGTGCTTGTCCTCCACCAGAGGAAGTTTTAAAATCACAAGAAATAACCTTTCATCGGGAGGACAGTCACTGGGAAAATTTCAAGAAACAAATGTAAGCACTTGCTACGTGTGTTAAATTGGCCTACATTTCCCATAGCTATTCAAAATTAAATGTGTCATTTTGAGTACCTGCACTAGTGAAGCTTGGTTATCTGGCAGATCTGTAGAAATATTTCAACTGACTTTGTGAACCATGGTTACTGTATTTTTTTTTGGTCACTGGGATAGTTTGTTTATTCTGGGTTTTGGATAGGTGCATAAAATACTTATCTAGGTTACTTATGCATATCTTTGTTTCATCTCTTTATATTGATTGATTTGTTTACCCAATCAGTACCAATAGCATCAAAATGCATAATTTCTTTCAAAGAAGCCCCTTCCCAAACATCTAAGCATATTTCTTAGTTAAATTGTACTGAATTTATTGCTTCCATAAAACTAGGGAGATTTTTTTAGTGTCCTATGTATAACAAAAGAATGAAGACTACTTTTTTTAGGAAATCTAGTTCATATGTGCTACAGTCCGCAGACTCCAGGAGTATTGCTTTTGATAAATTAGAGATTTTTAGTATGTTCTTCCTGTACTGATTCTCAATCTGGGTGTTTGAACTGACAGTTCAAATAATTTGCTGCTGGAGGGGAAAATACAAATATCTGTCTCTTCATGACAGTTTAGGCAGACTATCCAGATTTGTTATAAATTATACAGAAGTTTTAGCCAGGATATTTTCTTACTTCCCAAACTGAAAGAGAATAAGCCTTATGGAATTCTTCTGACTGTGGTAGAGGTTAATAGTTTGGTGCATTGAGCTCTCTTATAGGAGAGTGAGTCTTGAGTTGGTTACTTTGTATTTTTGTTTGTATATTTGCAGGCTTAATGCTCTGTAACTCACTGGATTGTTGTGTGATTGATTTCAAGGGATAGAGATAGACTGGATGACATTGCATCATAAAATAAGTAATTTTAAAATATTTCAAGCAAATGTTTAGAAAGTGCAATGCCTTTCTTCCTAGTGTGTTATTAGATTAGGTTTTGTTTGTTTGAAGCATTTTCCTTTTGTGCTTGGAAATTTATGTGAAATTTTTTTCTGAACAAGTCTGAGTAGTTGCTTTAGTCAAATAATAGATGAACAGTTACCTAATTAGATAAAATTGTTGCCACTTGCATTCTATGATATATGAAACTTAAACATAGATGTTCACAAGTCTTTGAATGCTTAATTTGCAAAATATTAGGGAATATTTTAATTCTATATGGTGTACCTGTTTACAGTTCATTTAGTATCTGTCCCTGAGAGTTGATTCTTTGTTGTGCCAAGAGTATGTACTTCTCACTGACTTCAGTGTTCATGACTATGATGCTTTCTGTGTTCTTGAACTGGAGCTTGAGTAATAAGCGGAATACACGTATAATTTTTTTCTAGGTTTGGCAATTCATGAGGCCAAACACCTGTAAAAGTACTGATGGACAAAAGATTGTGGGGATGGGATGACCACAGTACAAGACTGTGTATATCTTGTGCATCGAGTGCCTTATGATCTCTGTGTAGTTGAATACTGACAGGTTTTGTGGTAGTGTTGCTGACTAGGTGTTGCTGGGGGAGGTGAGTGGAAAATGTCTTGGACAAAATAGCATTCATATATGTGAATACATATAGTTTTTGGCTCTTTGGACATTGGAATTGACTTGTATTATATAGTTTGAAAAACAGATGAATGTTACTTTTAGCCATTATGGTAAAATGGTTGGAAAGGAATGTTTATATAAGTATACTAATGCTTTTCATTGAACTAAGTCTGTAAGAGTAATGATGGGTGTAATGGATGAAAGGGTGGGTTTGGGTTTTTTGAGAGCTGAGTAAGAAGCTAGGACTTTGGAGGGAGCAGTCCCTAGTTAAAATGTACCTGCTGTGCATGTACCTGGAGTATGGTGGTAATATATTTTATTCTGGTTTTGCAGATATGCATTAGCTTTACTGCTCAGTTTGCTAGAAAGGAAATCCCGTAGTGGAATGTCTTTTCCATGTGCTTTGAACAGCTCTTTGCAGGCTTGGCACCAGCAGAAGTGGGTTCCCTCTTCTGTGAACTATATATGGAGTACAAATGAAGACTGTTATAGTTCTAGGAGGGATTCAAGGTTCCTTGCCCTTCATGTCTGGCGATAAATAGGGTAGAAAAGCCTACTATGTTCCAAAAGGAGAGGGATCTGCATTTGGGACTCTACAACCTCATTAGAAACAAGGAATGTTCAGATCTGTGAAGAGTTGTTAGTTTTTGTCTTCACCATTTCCCTGTTCTTATTTCTACTATATCTCTTGCCCTTGGTGGTTGTGCGTCAGAACCTCTGGTTGAAAATATCTGACGTACAGGCAACTTTTCTGTCCTGTTGTATGTCATTAAAATCAACCATGCTGGAAAAGCATTTTTAATTGGATGTTTTGTGTTGATACTTGGAATGTTAATATAGCTCAGTTTCGGCTACAGGAAAATTGGCTTGCTATTGTATTGTTTGTTTTGTCTCCAGATGTATACTAGTATGTTCTGCAGTTTATCTTCATGATCCAAAGAGGCTTAAACTGTACAGCTTTTCTTTTACAAAAAAACTTGATTTGCTTAGTATGAGTTTGAAGCATTAAAATAAATAGAATTTCTGTCTATGGACTGCTAACATCTAGCTGGTATGCTTTCAAGAGTCTGTATATATTTAGGAACAACTAAATTATGTTTACATAATTCTTAACTAAGCCTGTGAAGCTGTTAGATAACATGTGAACTTGAATTGTGTGGAAAACTAATTTATGCAGAAGCTCTTACAGATTACGGTGTGTGTGTGAAGCTTGAACCCTAAATAAAAACCAGCAGTTTTCTGAGTTTTGGATTCTTTAAGTTGAACACTGTTAAAACTTACCCTAACTTTTCATAGTCTTAGCTCAGAACCAGCTGTTGCAACTTGCAACACATGACCCAGAATAGAGTATAAGTTACCTAATGTGTGAGAATCTTCATTCCTGATGTAGTTTTGGGGTTTTCACCATTTGCTTTTTTTAAAGAAACCTCAAGAAGGGATCACAAGTAAAATGGACCCATTAGCTTTAGTTGTGGAACTCCTTTTCTAATATTAATAAAAGCAGTAATCCAAGTGCAGTCGAAGTTGATTGTCTGAAAATGATCAGGAAGAAATTCTCTTTGAGTAGCAGCTCACAGTTGCTAATGTTTTCTACTTTTGTCTGAAAAGTTAGGTATTAGCAGCTCTTCTTTTTAAAACTTTGTAGAATGACAACTAATGAAAACAGTTGCACTTGCAGCAGCATAACTACAAGGGAGACAGTATCTGTATTCTAAGCTTATAAAATCGTGCTGAGCTCATATACCACCACCCACTATCTGTGGTGTTACGGGGACTTACGTAACTTCCTTTTTTATAACAGCTATTTGGCTTCTTAAAGAATTAACTATTGTGTCAGTCTCGTTTCCTACTGAATTGTCACACTGACGTGCAGCATCTCTTCCATGCCACTGAATACTGAAAATAAAGCTCCATGGGCTGCTCTGGGCAGACAGCTGCTTTACTGGTAGAATGATCATGCTTATTGTTTCACTCTTGTAAATGGCAAGTTTGTGTTTACTTACAAAAAAGTTCTCAAAATGAGTCAGGATCATTTTAGCCGTGTTCTGAAATGAAAATTTAAGATCCTCTTTTCCTTAGATTCTGCCAAAAAGCTATCTGTTCTGGGTTCAGCTGATGAAAGCCAGTTCTCCTGTTCTTCAGGATATGAATGAACTTTCAGGAGATTCGGCTAGCCTTAAGGTTTAACCAAATCCACTCAGAATGGTGGGGGAGCTGCTTTTTGTTAGTCTGTTTTTCCTTTTGGGGTGAATTTTCTTTTTTTTGTTGGAACTACAACTTTTGAAAACTTAAGAGCTGTAATCATGCAAAACTCAAAGGTTTTTGTCTGGTATCCTTGAGATAGTGTTTCAAGCCATAATCATCTCCTAAAACTTCATTAATAGCAAGGCTTTCTTGAAATTAGCCTTATATTAACTGTAAGTACGCTGTCAGTGCTTCCAGCTTTTGCAGAAAAATCATAAAGGCTCTAATTTTTCCTATATGATAATGGAAGCTTTGGCCTGTAATGTAATTCATCTGCAAAGGCTTCTCAGGAAGTACAGGGTTTTTCGTTCAAATGGTGCAGCACATTAATTTCTTTTTTCTTATTTTATTTTGGGGTGACTTGAATCTTCATAATTAAAGAAAGAGAAAGCCCTGAGACGCAAGACTGTCTATTGTAAGTATAACACTTTTTTTCTTTCCAGTCTCCTAGGATATATATTTCTTGGGGGTTTTAATGTTTGTTGCTTTTTTACTAGTCAGATATTTGCATTTGCCAGGTATATATGTCTATGACTGTGTTTCTCTTTATATGCTGAACATTCATCTGAGTTTTCTGTCTAGTAAACTACTGAGCAAAGAAATGTGTTAGAGCATGAAACCTTCACTATGCCTTTCCACATCTAATATTGGTATATCTGTCTAGTAGAGGGATGGATAGTCAGTATTTTAGTTTCTTACCTTCCCAAGCTAAACAGTCTCACACTTATCTGTCAGCTTTTTGTGCTCACTGCTAAGCTTCAGGCAGTATGCTAAGAAGCTAAATCAGCAGGCTAACACAGCACTATCCCAGATGCAGCTCTACCAGTGCTGGAGTTGCCTAGCTGCATCACAGAAGTGTTCTGCCTCTCTTCATTGTAGTGGACTTGGGAGTAGCAAAGACATGTTCAAGGTGAGCTCAGTTGTTGGGATATTTTTTCCCTCTGAAACTGAGAATGTGAATCCAGACTATTGTATGTCAATGAAAAGAAGAGTTGTGGTGAAACTTTGAAAACGTGGGATATAACTAGGTCACAGCGGAAATGGAAATCTTATTAAAGGCACTGATGATGATGTGCAAGACTTCTAAAGTACAGGAAGCAGAGAACATTGGCAGATATGGGAATACTGATAAAAATCAATGAGAAGATTAAAAACCAAAATGGTTATACAGTCAGTCATAAGAAATAAGCCTTTCACTTCTACTTTATCTTCTTAGCCTGTTTTCCTAAGAAACAAAGCTTACACTCTGGCTTTGTCATCTGTTCCCCAGTATCTTTTGAGCCTCTCAGCCTTTTTGAACCAAGTTGATCAAGGGTTCCTGAAAATGCATATCTGCACAGAGAAGAGTGATGTCAGTCTTTTACTGAGGGAAGTGCTGCAGGCTGAGTTCGTCACTTACTGGACCCTGAAGAATCAACGCAAGGCAAAGATTTAGAAAAGCACTGGTCAGAGTCCATTTCCTAAGACTGGGCTTCATTAGCTGTTCTTGTGGTTTGGTGTTGACAAGAGAATATTGCTGCAAGACGTCATTCAAGTGTGTGAACAACTATGAGACATCTTGCCTCAGCAGACATAAATACTGTGTGCAGACCCCTTTGTAGGAATACTGGTAATGAAGCTCCTTGACAGAATTTCTGCAAAATTTCTGAAAACATAGGTATCCTCAAAATCCAGTGGATTTGAGCAGTCCAAAATTGTATTATATCTCAGTAACAGCAACAGATTTGTTTGGCAGTGGTCTAGTGGTTTTAGTGGAAGACAGTTTCTAGAGACTTCTTTGTAATTCTTGTCAGAAATGGTCATTAAAAGTAATACTCATTAACTGGAGAGGTTCTTGCTTCAAGACCATAAAATCTTGGTTTGGAGGAGTAATGTAAGGATGCATGGGACAGAAAGTGGGACTTGAATAAGAGGACAGAAGGTGTGGCAGCAAGACTAAAAAGAGTGGTGGAATACAGCAGCCAGTTGCAAAGACCTACACCTTTAGAAAACAGTACTGCTTAATATACTACAATCTCAGCCTTCTTTGGAGAACTCGGTTTAAGAATGTATGCTTGTTATAAACGTTACATCTCTGGAGATGTCATAGGTTAGAATCTTTCAACTGTGATGTACATTATAGAACAAGAAGAGATAAGTTAAAGTATCTGATCATTAAAGGGAAGAATCTAGAATGAAACTTTGATAAACAAGTTAGTGCTAACTTCTGAAGGAGTCCCAGCATCACAGGGTATCCCGTGTCAGAAACATTGCAAGATGTGCTTTAATCCAGGAAGTTCTGTGCCTTAATAATAATTTTGAAGCAATCAGCATATTTTACTTCTAATATAAAATGGTTGTTCATACTACTGATGTCTCCTTTATTCTACTTTATCCATATTGAATTCTGCTTTACTGAAGATCCAGATGCGGGAGACCAATTTGCAAGCTACCGTTAGGGTTTATTTGTCCAAAAGAGGCTGAAATTTGGCCTGATGAAGTTTATTTGTATGTTTTAGTTGTGTTGGGTCTTTTTGTTTACAGCTAGAAAAGCTTTCCACCTGAGTAATTTTTCAAAGATGGCAATTCGGATTTCATTTGGGAACTGCAGTGCAGAGTTACATATTCAGTGTATATGCAGAACTTCTCGAAACTCCCATGGACATACTACCAATTATACAAATAATTCTCCCACAAGAGCCAGCAGATCCAGGAAGTTCATTGTACTCTGTCACTCAGATAAAAGAATAAATTTTGAATTTTCTTGGCCTTTGTTGTTTCATTTTAAGTAATTAATGATTTTTTTTCTACAGTCTGGAGTCATATATAGTAAGCATGAACAAAAATTACACTGCATTGGTGGAGTAAACTAGCAAAGTCTTGTGAATAAGCACAGAAAGTCTGGATATTCTTAAATTAGGTGCACTATGTAAAGTATGAGTCTAGTATTATTTCAGGTTTGAAATTAATGAGATGCTTCTGTTACTGCTGCTGGATCTCCAGTCTTGTTCTAATGTTCATGTTATGAAATATTCCAGTGAGTGAAATGTGGCAGCGTGTTCAAAGAGCCAGGAACAAAAATGTAGGGCTGCTGTCAATGAGTTTTCTTGAAAATCTCTTGGGACAAAACCTGACGAGTATCTGAAATGTGCACTGTCTAAAGAATGGGTACTTCAGAGGATGAGGTTTGACATTTAAAATGCTTTACACCAACATCTGCAATTTCTTCCTTCCTGCAGAATTGAAAAAAATTCCTTTGTCGGTAGGGAGAACACCACCAATGCTGCTATCATTTGTAAACTAATATCAAAAAAGACAAATGACTTGGATTCTGAGTGTTTTCAGATGGGACATGCCATGTACAGTATCCTCTCTGAACTCATCAGAAGTAACTGTTCATAATCCAGAAGTGATGAGTGTGAGTAACCTGACTGTTTAACTTAACTGTCTTCAAAGCCAGCAAGATTGTACAGTCAGGAAACGCAGTTGATTCCAGATGATTGCGTTTGGATTCTTACTTTCTGTAAGAAAGACATCTGGATACCACGCAAGTTTCCGTATGGCGAAACTGTCAACTAGTTAGTTTTGTGGTAATGACAGAATTGGATATCTGGGCTGTTTCTGTGCCTGCTCTCCAGCAGTTCAGAGAAAAGAAACTTAATGGAGGATGTGGGAAGAGAAGATGCTGGAGTTTTGGGACTTTACTAAGAAAGTTAAATCAAAGCTCAGTTAAGTATATGAATTTCAGTCATGTGATTTCTTTGTATGATGATAAAATTGGATACATGGAAGCTTTCAGCTGTAGTTGAGGCAGTTGCATGTATGTGTTCAGGGATAAGGAGGGGAGGAGACTGAACATTGCTTTCTTGGGACCTTTTGGCCAAAGCAGACAGAAGTTTGGAAAACCTTCCGCTTTGAGTAAGAAGTGTTAAACAATGGGGGTATGCCAATATGCATGTTAGGCAAATGTTCCCTGGGCAATAGCAAAATCCAGTGGTTTACTCCTAAAACGTGGCAGCTCAGGTAGGAGGCATAGCATAGAGTATGAGCCCTACTAAAGCTGTTTCAGGGATGCCTAGCTTTATTGGTGAATTAATTTGGCACAAAGAAAAGTGGATTAATTGGATTTTTTTGCACAGCCTGTGGAATTTTTCATGCATTACAAGAAGATGCAGAGTTAGCATCTCTTACAATGATAGAAGTGAAAAATATAATAAGGGATGTTGTAGGTGTTTAGCTGCTGGATCTAGCAACCTGTGTCTACATTCTTCAACCTATAAGTAGCACCATGAGTAAAGAAAGCTTTATTATGGTCATTGTGTAAAGTGTGGAGTCAAGGGGAGGAATCCAATCTGAAGATAAGCTGCATTTATTTAACAGCACTGACTACAAGTTCTACCTCCAGTGAAAGCACAAATGTTATGTATTTTGCCTTGGGTTCATCAATGACAACCTTATCAGTATCCTGATCAGCATATCAGGTTTATGATGTAAGATAAGTTTATTTTAACATGTCCTTCCATGCTCAGTGTCTGTCAAGCATTGATCAGTATGCATAAGGTTTTGGGATAAAACTACATTTTTGAAGAAAGGAAACCTGGAAGTTCTTTTCTTGCCTAGAAGAAAAAATGTTTCAGAAACCATAATAATAGAAGTACTGAGATTGAACACTACTCCAGCTCCCTTACCACCTCTCTTGGAGTTCCCCATACAATGGAATATAGAGTCTTTGTACACTTCACCTCTTTTATTCAAAAGTGAATCTGCAGCACTGAGTCCAGTACCTCCATTGGTGCTGAGTAATGGAGTTGACAATGGCTGAAACTGCCCTTAAATTTTGAAACATAGCTGTTGTATTTCTGGCAGTCATTAGGAATTTGTGTGCATTACAAATACATGTATAGATGTAAAAGGTAGAGAATGAAGAAACATGTTCAGCACTGCCACTGAATGTTGAAAGGAAAGGGGTTTTTTTTGTTCATATAGGTAACTAGTATCTGGAAAATATCCCTTACTAAATAAATTGATTAGTTGGAAAGAATTTTCTGAGACAGAGGTGATTTCCTAGCTTACTGATTGAAGCAGGGCTACTGTCTGTACTGGATCATCACTTGCTTACTGAAGCCTTGAACAACTCTGAGGGCAGAGTCTGTTTAATCAGCTTGTAGTTGCTTCTCTATCCTAAAGAGGAATTTTGTCCTAACATCTAATCTCTGCCTCCTAAGCAGCTATTTCTGGCTGCTATTTGTTATGCTACTGCACATCCCCACAGGGTTTGACTCATCTTTGTAGCTGCTCTTCAGGTATCCAGGCTATTAGATTTACTTTCAGCCTCCACTTTACTAGATTAAACAGCTTCCAAACCTGTTCTCATAACTTAATTTGCCCTGGGTTGTCTTTCTTGGTAGCCCTTCTGCTGGACCCTCTCTGTTTTTTTCTACATCCCACTTGAACTGAAGAAGGATGGAACTAGACAGCCTCACAAGTCCCAAATAATGGAGGATAAGATATTTTGAAGTATGCTGCCTGTGCAGTAGCTCAGTATGGGGTTTCCCTAGTTCATGGGAGATATGCTTTTGGCCAATACTCAGCATTCATTAACTGAGCTGCTTTGACAGTGCCGCTGCTCAGTCAGCCAGATCTCAGCCTGTACTTGTGCATGGGGTTATTTCAGCTGCAGAACTCTACACTTCTTACTATGTTGCTTTATTCCTTAATGTTCCCAAGGTCCTGCTCAACTGAAGCTGTGACATTGATTGTATTTCCTAAATTACTACTGTCTGAATTTGCCACTGGTGTTCTGTGCATCCTCAGCCAGGTTATTGATGGTGATGTTGATTGTGTGGGCCCTAAAAACAGTTTTTGGGGTGCTTTGGTGGTTACTGAACACCAAGAGGCTGGTCTGTTGATTGTTGGTCTTTGAGCCTGGCAGTCCAGCCAATTTTCAGCTCGTTCATCAATCCGATATGCTTTAAGGGAAAATATTGTTGTGGCTTGGGTTTCAGATGCTTAAGAAATATAACTTACACTATTACTGGTGTTAAAAAGCTATGTGACTAGTAAATGTGAAGTAAACATTAGCCTGGAAACCTGCTGTTGCTGAATGGGAGACTGTCTTTGAGGTCATAATTGCTTTGTTAAACTTTTGCAGGCAGCAGTTATACTTCTGAAATGCCTTTTTTTTTAAACAAAAAAATCTTTTGGTAATAGTAGCAGCTACAACTTTAATTTGACCATATTTGTAAATCTCAACCATGTTAAAGCAGACTGCACTATGAACTGCTTCTGGTGCAATTTTCTGCAAATAGAGCTTGTTCCTAAAAGTAAACAGAAAATCACTAGAAGTCTTATTTCACAGGTGCTTACTTATTCATACTATTTAGCACTTGGCCATGTTATCAGTCTGCAGATGCTGGACCTGGAATCTAACTTGGGCTTCAGGCACTAACTGAACTACTCTGCAATTAAGTAATTTTTGTTCTTGCAGAGTACCTGGATATCTTACTTGTTTACGCTACCAGAGACTTGGAAGCTTTTTACTGAAAAAGGTGGATAATATAAGAAATCAAGGGAGAGATCCTTTCTCATACCCCTCCCATATGTTAATATTGCAGAGTTGTTTGCCACTTTTGAATTGATTTACAGCTTTGATACATATCTAATTGCCTGTCTTGTGCAGAAAGAGAAAACCATTGATGTAAACAACATTGTATTTGCCATGACTGTCAAAAACTTCTCTTCAAAAATAGGAATTACACGGGCAAATACATAGTTGAACTTCCACTTTTTCCAGTAAATGAGTACTGGTGTGTTATCTTGTTTTAATCTTGGATGCTGCGGTTTTACAAAATATTGGGAACATTTTCAAATACACTTGAGGTGTGCCTGCGTCTGTGGATTTGAGGGAGGAGTGGGGCAAGGGAAAGCAGTTCCAAAGGAAGAGAGTGGAAGGACCTTTACAAAAGCACATCTAAAAATTCACTCTGAAGATGAGTGATTAAGAATATATACAGAACCCTATGCAAAAGAAGATGCAGTTGAATGATTTCTGAATTGTCTCTGGGACTGTGTTTAGACTCTAAATTTAGATCAGAAGGTTTCTGTTGGGTACCTGTAACACAAATCATGTCATGCACAATACTGAATAGTTAAAATAATTAAGCAGTGTGAAAAACACTTAGAAATAAACACGCTATGCTTCTGTGACATTTATGTGTTTGGTATATTGTGTTAGTGGGGAAGGGGAGTGGAAATGAAGACTTTTTCTTACTTAGAGTAGTAATGTTACAAAAGGAAAGTGCACCAAGATGAAATACAGCTATTACTGAGACTATATTAAACTGTAAAGTGAACTGTTTAATTCTCTAACTTGTTTGGATGATCTACTAGGTACTTAGTAAAAGTAAGTAAAAAGTAGTAGTCTGACTGTCAAACTATTATCCTAGGTGCCCGAGCTCCACTCCGAACTCCGATGAAGTATGAAACACAGAGACCAGGTAGCCGAATATGCAACTTTGAAATCAGTGGTTTTGTTTTAGTGATGACCAAAGCAGGTGGTTGATTATGGTTTTAGGAAGAAGCAATGCAAGTTACCAAACATTTGAACCATTGCTTTTCATTTGTGCACTGGTTAATTTATGTAAGAAAAGATTGTAGGAAAATGTGAATCGCATAATCTTTTGGGTTGGAAGGGATCTTACAGATCATCTAGTTCCAACCATCCTGCCATGGGCAGGGACACCTTCCACTAGCCCAGGTTGCTCAAAGCCCCGTCCAACCTGGCCTTGAACACTGCCAGGGAGGGGGCAGCCACAGCTTCTCTGGGCAACCTGTTCCAGTGCCTCATCACCCTCACAGTGAAGAATTTCTTCCAAGTTACAAGTATTTTCACAGAACAACTTTCAAAGTTGGGACATAGTTTCTGTATTCCTGATTATTGCTAACATCTGATATCAGTGTACATAGCTAATGTTTTTTTAGCTGATGCAAAATTTTCTTTTGAAAATTTCAGCATGCATGTGTATATGCATATGATACAGTGAAAGTTTGACAAAAGCATATAAACAAAGAACAGTATGGGTTGTTTATTATCAAGATGATACTAAACCAAGAATATTTAGTTGTATGTTAGGAAGTAGGAAGAAACTGGACATTACCTTGTAGGGACCTTAAACTTTTTTCTGGGTGAATCTTTTCATATTAAGCCTGAAAGACCACATGCCTTTCACTGTCAGTTTGGGAGCAGCCACCTCACACTACAAGCTGCTACACAGACACACAAATCCTTGAGAATGGCATAATACGTTTAAGTGTTGGTAAAAATCTATGGATATTACATGGCGCTAACTTGTTACATGTCAACCCTGTCATACTATGCTACTGCTGCATGTTGCCTCAGACAAAAGAAAACCCCAAAATAATAGAGAAAGATTTTAACAAGACTATAAAGTTTTGGTGGGAATGGGCCACGCTGTTCCTGTGGCAAGAGGTGTCCCATCAGGTATTTTCTACCACAATTGCAAGAAGTTTTTCATATAAATTAATGCTAGAACTTTGTGATTCTTTTTTTGTGTATGTGTGTGCAGCCCTGGACTTTGACTTGGTAACAGTACAGGCATGTTCTTAATGGAATGAATATTTAAGAACAATCATTGAATTCCCAGTGTGTCTGAAATATTGTTGTTGTTTTTTTTTTTTAAACCATAACCTGGCATCCTAAGCGGGGAGAACACAGTAACGGTTCAGTGCTTGTGGTATTTCTACTTGTTTGCTCCAGTTTGAAGAAACTAGCAGCATTTATGAGTCTTAGGAAATTCATCAGTCAGTTAAAATACAGCTGTATGTAATTAGGAAGATGAGTTTTATTGCTGCACATTTTTTCTCATTTTAAAAATATGTATTTTAACACTTGAATACACTTAATGCCTCTTTGAGACTGTTTTGCAGATATGTTTAGCTGGATTCTGCTGGTGTTCTGAGTTGACTAGGAATACTTTTAAAAGTGGTTTAGGCACTGCAAACCCAAGCTCTTAAAACAGTGAGGAGCAAGATATAGCCCTGATTGAAACTGCTAGGCCAGGCTCAGGAATGTACGGATTGTGGTTGTGTAGCTTCTGGTCTGCTCGGAGTACAAGAGGCATTGGCTGTATTAATGAAGATTATGTGTCCTTTATTATACTTAAGGCAATATGATTCCTGAACTTGACTCCAAACAAGCAGTCTCAGTATGCTATATGAGTATTAGGGTTTTAGGGGAAGAAGGAAGTTGGTGGCTTGGCCTTTTTTTTTCTTAATGAGCACTGACATGCTCTGGGGCATGTTATGAATGTGAACTTGGTATTTTTCCTCAGTAAACTGGATTGTGTTAGAAGGTTTGTTTTGCTTATTTGGTTCTCTTCTTGAAGACATTAATTCCTTGCATGTGAAATTGTTATGGAAAACAGACAGTGTTGGAATCTTTTTGTGAGTGACTGAGATCTTGCCCATTTTCCTTATGCATTTCAGAGTGCAAGTTAATTTTGTCTCCCTTAAATCTCCGTTAGAAACTCCTTTAGTATGATAGAAATTATGTGCAAACTGTCTAAGATGTAATATCTCTTTATGTGTATGTTTTTTACTTTAGCTAAGAGAGGACTCACAAAGGACATAACCTGTCTGAAGGATTTTATGAATGATCCCAAAAGAGAAGAACCTCTAGTTGGTATGTTTTTTGTTTTCTAAATAGTATTTCTTTGAATTTGTGACCAAATGGCTTTTGTTTTGAAATAAAAGTTGGAATTCTAGATATTGTTTCACTTTCTGTAAAGGTATTGAATAATTTATAGGATATATCTTATCTCTTAAAACTTTTAAGGTATAGCTTATTACACTGAGTACTATAAAGGCCACCTCTTTTGTACATCTTAGTTGTTAAGAAAACTTGTTCCTGAAGGAGCCATCTTAATAAAGAAGCTTTTCACAGATCACAGAATGTTTGAGGTTGGAAGGGACCTCTGGAGGTCATCTGCTCTTAACCCCCTGCCCAGGTAGGGTCACTGAGAGCAGGTTGCCCAGCACCACGTCCGGATGACTTTTGAACATCTCCATGACCTCTTAGGGAAACCTGTGCTAGTGCTCAGTCACCCTCACAGTGCTAAACAGTCCCAGCTCTCTCAGCCTTTCCTCATAGAAGAGATGCTCCAGTGCCTTCATCATCTTCGTGTCCCTTTGTATCACAGAATTGTCTAGGTTGGAAAAGACCTTGAAGATCATCCAGTCCAACCGTTAGCCTAGCACTGACAGTTCCCAACTACACCATATCCCTCAGCGCTATGTCAGCCTGACTCTTAAGCACCTCCAGGGATGAGGACTCCAACAAATCCCTGGACAGCCCATTCCAAAGCCTCAAAACCTGTTCTGTAAAGAAATGCTTCCTAATATCCAGTCTAAACCTTCCCTGGCACAACTTGAGGCCATTCCCTCTTGTCCTATCACTTTCTAATTGGTTAAAGAAGCTCATCCCCAGCTCTCAGCAGCCCCCTCTCGGGTAGCTGTAGAGGGCGATGAGGTCTCCCCTCAGCCTCCTCTTCTCCAGACTAAACACCCCCAGTTCTCTCAGCCGCTCCTCCTACGACCTGTGCTCCAGACCCTGCACCAGCTTCGTTGCCCTTCTCTGGACATGCTCGAGTCGTTCAATGTCCTTTTAATAGTGAGGGGCCCAAAACTGAACACAGGAATCGAGGGGCGGCCTCACCAGTGCCGAGTACAGGGGTCAGATCCCTTCCCTGTCCCTGCTGGCCACGCTATTGCTGACACAAGCCAGGGTGCCATTGGCCTTCTTGGCCCCCTGGGCACACTGCTGGCTTCTGTTCAGCCGGCTGTCAATCAACACCCCCAGGTCCCTCTCTGACTGGCAGCTCTCCAGCCACTCCTCCCCAAGCCTGTAGCGCTGCTGGGGGTTGTTGTGGCCCAAGGGCAGCCCCCGGCATTTGGCCTTATGGAAACTCCTGCAGTTGGCCTCAGCCCATGGCTCCAGCCTGTCCAGGTCTCTCTGCAGAGCCTCCCTACCCTCGAGCAGATCAACACTCCCACCCAACTTGGTGTCACCTGCAAACTGACTGAGGATGCACTCAATGTATGTTTGTGTCCCTTGTACTGGGAAGCCCAGAACTGGACACAGCGCTCCAGACGTGGCCCTACTGATGCTGAGTGGAGAGGGTGGATCATCTTCAGCCTGCTGGCAACATTCTTCTTCGTGCAGCCCAGGATACCATTAGACATCTCGGCCACAAGGGCTCATTGCTGGCTCATCTTCAACTTGGTGTCCACCCAGGTCCTTTCCTGCGGGTCTGCTTTCCAGCTAGTCAGCCCCCAGCATGTACTGGTACCTTGGCTTGTTCCTCCCCAGGTGCAGAACTTTGCACTTCCCTTTGCTGAACTGCATGAAGTTCTTGCCAGCCCAACTTCCCAGCCTGTTGAAGTCACTCTGGATGGCAGCACAACTCCCTGGTGTATCAGCCATCCCTCCCAGTTTTGTGTCATCAGCAAACTTGCTGAAGGTATGCATCATCTAGATCATTAATGAAGATGTTCAACAGGACTAGACCCAGTTTTGACCCTTGGGGTACACCACTACCTACTGGCCTCCAACTAAACTTCATGTCACTGGTGACTTGTCATTTGGTGATTCTTTGTGATTTTCCGTTTGGTGGGGTATACAGGTGTTTCTGTTTGAAATATTTTTCCTCACTATCTTTGGGAATAGTAAAAGTAATGAGATAGAAATAAGACCTTACAATTTAAGTGCTAAATTAGGCAACCCTTAGGAGAGGGTAAGCAATGCTGCTTGTCGGTCGCCTTAGTGCTCCTAGTATGTGCTGGTGGCCTAGAGAAATATGTTCCCTGGTGAAGAGCGAAGTACTGAATTTCCTAGTATTAGCAGAGAATTTCTCTGTTTAGTGAATTGTCTTGCTGTTCTTCTACATACACTATTAATATTAAAAAGCATAGCAATTTTTTATCATAAGCATTTTTAATAGAAAAAGGTTGCTTTCTTGTATACTCAGTTCATTTGATAATTTATTTTCAGAGTTAAGATTTTGCAGTGTAATACTGTAGTGAGTCCGAGATGGAGTTGTGTGTTTTGGATTTGTGACTAAATCAGTGTTCATATACAAACACACCCATGTTTTGGCTGTTGCTGAGCAGTGCACAGCTCAAGACATTATTTTTTTCACTGTGGGTCCCCACTCTTCACCCCTTGAGTAGACTGGGTATGGGCAAGAGGCTGGGAGGGGACATAGCCAGGACAGTTGACCCAGACTGGCCAGAAGAATATTCTGTACCACAAAATGTCACCTTCAATAATCACAGTTGAGGTTAAAGAAAGTTAAAAGGGTGCATGTGTGTGTGTATATAGCTTCCATAGTGGTTGTTCAGAGACTGACTGGCTATTGATCTGCTTATGGGGAGGTGACTGACTGGTTTTCACTTTTTTTTTTTTTTTGTCCTCTCTTCACTTACTAAACTGTTTTTATCTGAACACATGAGTTTTCTCACTTCTGCTCTTCCTGTTTTCTCCCATTGTGCTGAGGGGTGTGTACGTGAGCGAGCAGGCAGCTGTGTGGTGCTTGGCTGCTGGCGGGGGTCAACCCATCACAAATATGCAGTATTGGAAATTATGATAATAAAGAACAGCTGCAGTTTTTCCAATTAGTTTTAAGCTGCTTATTAACTTATTACATTTAAGCTGTTCAGAGTAAAACTTTTCATGCTAGCTATAAGCTCCAAACTTATATATTTCTGAATACTTCTGAGGCATAGTCTTTCAGTCATTCTAGGAAAAAAGAAGAAAAAAAATCCCATTTTCATTCCTGTAATTTTTAAAAGTTTATGGAAGATTTTTGGATTATGAAGGACTCAAGTTTTGTGAAGACTTTCCTACATGTACTTTGTGCTACTTGGACACTGTCCAAATTCTGTTTTGACTAAGTAATTTAAATGCAGTGTTTTAATCTAGATGTTTATGTGGCATTTCCTGTTCTCATTCTTTTCTTTATATGCACTTCTCCATGAATTCTCTTACATGACTGTATTGAAAGGAAGGCTCTTTCTTAGTTTCTTGAAAATCTCCCAAACAGGAAAAAAGGTACATGAAATATTTCATTTCAGTGGGCTTGCAAATCTGCCATAGACAGTGCTTGCCCTTAAAGGATAAAGCATTGTTAAGAGGTAAATTTAACTGATGTGGGTAATAAGTCTAAAGAAGTGTTGAAGTGATCCTTAAGTGTTAAAATTCTGAAAATGGAATGCTTTTATTTATTCATTTTAGCTTTTAATGAGCAACATTGAAGGGAATACATTTGTTTATAGTAGTCTATACTAAAATATAGACTCTTGCCTTTACAGGTTTAGAATATGTGGTTGAAATCAGATTTGAAGGAAGAAAAGAGCCGCATTATGAGTGCAAGCTGTGTGGGTTTAATACAGAGATGGCACCTATGATAGAACATCTTAGTGGATATAAACACAGAAGAGCATACATCGTGAGTAATTTTGATGTGTTTTGATGACAATTTCTTTATAATACTTCCTTTTTTTTTTCTATAAATAGTTGCATCAAGTTTGAAGTTTAAACCCCCATATGATAAATTTCTAATAAGACTTGTATGGTTGACTGTTCATCGATCAGATCAACATGAATAGCCATGAAGCTGTGAGTTATCGAGGAAGTGTGATCCAGAGGTTCATGACTCTATCTGCTCCAACTCTTCCCAAGTGTTTTGATTGCCTCCAGGATCAAGTTCCTAGAACATTGTGGTGGTGTTTTTAATTCCTCAGCATGCCCATAGCATTGTTGGATATGGTACAGAGCATGTTACCTTTTGGTAGCAAGCCTTGCGTAGTATCCATTTTTTTGTTTTGAAGACTACATAAGCAACTCTAATATTAAAATATAATTAGTTGTGTTACAGAGAAGAAATGAGCTCATATTGTTCAAAACAATGTTTACCAGTCTTTTGGAAGCTTGTCCAAAAGGTGAAACATGCCAATTTTTAAATGTTGTGATGAATTTTGATACTGACCATTTCAAGCTGTTTTTGTCAACAGTCTAAAGAATTTCCAGGTAAAATGAAGAGAGAGACAACAGATATAAAAGAATGCAAAGTCTCATTTCTCAGACGGATAGCAGGAGAGCTAGAGAAGACTGAAGGACTGAAAATGTACAAGGTAATTGGAAGTAAATGTAAAGTATCTGGTAGTGAGTCTTTTGTCAGTGTATTTATTCTTGACCTAGAAAATTTTAAAAGTACTGCTGACAAAGCTTGTTAAATTTCTGTGTGTTTCTAGGAAGTGTAGTATTAAGTCAAATTAAGGCTTAACTTAAAGTTACCCTAAAAATTCTGGAGAAAAGAACAGTAGTATTGAAATTCATCTGAAAAAGCAAAGTTTTTTAAGAAGTCAGTTTTTTTAGATAGAAAATGTCCAGTCTGAATTCAGTGGTTCAGAAATTGTATTGTTTTACTTCAATTATTTTTAATTTTTGTAACTTAAATTTTCTCAAATGTAAGCAAATTTTATCTCAAATTTCATTTTGTATTTACAAGATTATATATCTATGAAATTATGGGCTACACTATACTGGGACAAATAAAAATACTTATTACGTTTCTAAAAGCAGTTGCAGTAGAGACTTGTTATGAAATATTAATCAGAAAATCTGATATGAAACTATTTCTGTTCCTAGATTGAAGGTTACATAAGACCAAGTACCTCACGTAAGTCTATGAATTATTGAATGTAATAGATTTGACATAATTGCTATTTGGCCTAATTTGAATTAGTAGTTGAACTCAAAGGGCTTGACTGATTTAAAATGTTCAACTTGTAATAGCAAAAAATATTTTCAGAGTTTTTCCAGTTTTTGTGAATTTGAAATGAGGGAAGAAGGGAATTGCCAGACTTGCAGTATTTCTTAGAGAATTTTTAACAGCTTAGTTCTTAGTTTCTTAGTTCCTTATCTTAAGATAACAGTAATTTGCTGATCAAGGAAAGTGAAAAAAGTATGGGAAAATGGTATTTCTCTGAATAAGCTGCCTGCATGTACAGGCTCAATCACTGGTAAAAGTGGAAGTTACAGTTCTTTATAAGTCCACTGGAACAAGCAATGGAAACCAAACCCTCAAACATATACATTGGATCTGCCTTCGTACAGTATGTTTGAGTTATGTCTTTTGTTACTGTAGATGTGCCATTGATGCTTAACAATGCCAACCTGAAGAAATATCTACTTTTGCTACCTTTTGACCCTAGTACTAATACCAGGGGGATTGTTTGGTTGAAATGGGTGAAAGTTGCTGAGATCAGCAGTTTGTCAGTGTGAATCCTGCTGTAGGTGTCTACCATAACAGTGGGTTGGGTTTTTTTTTTTTGAGTGATCATTGATGGCTTCTGTAGATTGTACCTTTTAATGTTGTTCTGCAAAACAAGGTGGCAGGGACCCATTTTGAGCTCCATTGAGCTTTGTTTGTCTCTTGTGAAGAAGTGACCCAGTTACCTAGCTCAGTAATTCTCAGTTCAGAGTAAACTGACATCAGCATTTACTGACTTCTATAGAACTGGAAGACATGCTCAGATATCAAACTGGAACATCAAAAAGAGTGATCCCGCCCAGTCCTACAGTATATGAAGAATTGGAGGAACAGGCAAGAGTGAAGTTAGCAGCAGAAGTGTTGTATCATTCAGTATTGAGGTTTGCTCTGGTTAGGTGGTGAATTCCAAAATTAAAATGCTCTAGTTATTTAGAAGAAAATGATGCTTACTGGTTTAGCAGCTGTGTGTCTTCAGACTAGATCATATTAGCAGAGAATGACTTCCAACTTCAAAGTTACCTTCTAAAAAGCAAGAGTGAGTTTGAAGATACAATTAAGAAAGGCCATTTGGTGGCATGTAATACTTTGCAAGTGACAAAATGGATATTAACACAAATTTTGGCTTCTGCATAGATCATATGCAAAACTAAGATAAGATTATGTATTTTTTTATATATACGTATGTATGTATGAGAGACCTTGAAGTGATTGGTTGCTTTTCTTAAAAAGGAAAAGTTATGATATTTCTTTATTCCCTAATGAAGAGAGATGATCTGTATTTTGTCTTGGGCTTCAGATTAAAAATACTATCTTACTAAGGTAATTCCTATAACCCGTTACTCAAAGTAGGGAGTTGAGCTTGAAGGCCTTATGACACTCTGTATGAGCACAATGTGGCAGTATAACATATGAAGTTCTGGTCTAGTTCAGTCTCTGAATTCTGCCTGTGTAATTTTTTTTCCTTTCTAAAAACTACTCTTAATGCTACTATAGAATATGGCAGCAAATTCAAAATAAGTCCAGAGACTGACTTTGCTATTTTGGACCAGGCTTTTCAGATTGAATTATTGCTTCCTTGAAGTTATAACAGATACCTGGAGAAGCTTGTCTGTATCTTCAGCGGGGAAGTGATAACTCCATGTGTCAGTACCGGATGGGAAGTGACAGACTGATCAGTCTTGCTAAAAAGCACTTGATGGTTATGGTGGATGCTAAGCTGAATATAAGCCAAAAGAACGCTCTGATTTCACATAAGGCAAATCTGATGCTGTGATACTTCAGAGGGAGCACAGGCAGCAGATTGAAGAACAGTCTTAGCCCCTAATGTTTGATGCTAGTAAGATCAAACTTGCAATACTGTGTCCAGGTCCAGTTTTGTTCCTTCTAGTTCAGGGGGAAGATGGAGAAATTGGAGAGGATCCAGCAGAAGATTATGAAGACTCTCAGGGATCAAGAGCATGTACCTAGGATGAGGGTTAGAGGGAGCCAGGCTTGTTTAGAATGGGAAAGAGGAGGGTAAGGGGTAATCTTATACCTGCCCTTCAAACAGTTTTAGACTGATACAAAGAGGACAAAGCCAAAGCTGTTGGTAATCACAGGCAATGTAACGAGATGGCAGCCACAGATTGGCAGTGTGAGAGGCTGAACTCAGGAAAAACTTCTTTCCTAGAGGTTATTACAGCACTGGAACAGGTTATCCATAGGTAGTGAACTCTTCATCCTTGGGAGTTTTCAAGACCTGGCTATATAAAACTAGAATCTTAATATTAGCAGTAGTCTTGCTTTAAGTGGGAGGTTGGACTAGATGGTGGAGCTGGAAGTTATCATGTGGTCACAGAGCTGTGTCATCATCAGGATTGCAGAGATATAATGGAATAGCTTGTATGACTAGAGTGCTGTAATGAATGGGTACAGGCTCCTTATGAAAGGTGGCATGGAACGTGACAGTAGAAGTTGTGCTGGATGCAAGAGCACATTTTCTGTATAGAGCCATGGCTGGTGGTTGTTGAGGTCTTATGGGTCAGGACTAGAGGGAAGGCCAACAAGAACAACATCACTGTAGATGTCTGCCCATTGTGAACAGGCTGTCTGTAGCAAGGCTGTCTTCACATAACGGGAAGAAATCTTCCAACTGCAGGTTCCAGTTTTCCTGGGGGGACTGACTTGCTGTAAAAGCAGCATGGGAAGTTGCAAACCAAAAGTGAGTCAAGGCCAGTTTTTCAAGCAGCTGCTGGATAAGTCAACAGGAGGAAGGAAGTGTTTTATAGAGAAGGAGAAGAATCAGGAATGTGATGGTCAATGGCAGCCTTAATTGGAGTGGTCATGAGATGATAACAGGTTAAAACCCTTCTGGGAACGAGGATGTTACATAACAGACTAAGGACCTTGGGCTTCAGGGAAACAGACTTCAGCTTCTTCAGAAAATTAGTAGTCAGGATCCCTTGAGAGGCTGCTTTGAAAGGAAAAAAAGCCCCGAAGAGCGAATCAGTCTTCAGGGAGAACCTCCTCAAAGAGCAGAAATGATCCATTCTGCTGTCCAAGAGTTATGAATAGCAGATGGCTAGTGTGTTTGGGAACTCCCAGCTGATCTTAATGCTAAAAGGAAGCATACAGATAACAGAAGCAGAGGCAGGCTGCCAAGAAGAAATGTTTAAGAATTGCAAATGTATTTGGGGTGAAATTAAGAAAGCAAAGCTTTCCTGGAGGTGAAAGGAATATGAAGGGCAACAGGAAGGCTTCTGCAGCTATGACAGCAGCAAAAGATGATGTGGATCTGCTGCTGACCAAGTAGCTTGGTGATGAAGCCCATGGAAGAGGCTGAGATATTTGTAGCTTTCTTTGCCTTGGTCTTTACTGAGAAAGTCTGCTCTCAGATCTTTGTGTGTAGTTGTAAAGCCTAAGGGAGAGTGGCATCACCCACTGTAGAGAAGGATCAGTTTAGGGAAGAGCAAATTATGTACAAGGCCATAGGACAAAAAGGGATGCTTCTGGTGTTAAGGGAGCTCTCTGCTCCCTCAGAAGGTCTTTGAAAGGTCACAGTAATCAGAGGAGTTCCTTTGGGACCTGAAAAAATTCAAATGTGCTTATCTTCAAAAGTAAAATGTGGTTACAGGCTGTCCCAGACTTTATAAAAAATTATGGGACAAGTCCTCATGGATGTCATTTACTAGTGTGTGAAGGTCAGGAAGGTGACTGGGAATAGCTAGTGTGGACTTACCATGGACAAACTGGGTTTGACCAGCCTGATTGCATTTTGCAATGACATGGGCTGGCTTTGTGGACAGGGGAAGAAGGATGGATGTCGGATGGATGTCATTTTAACTTCAGCAAAGCTTTCAGCACAGTCTCCCATGTTATACTTACAGCCAAAAAGGTAAGTCAACAGGGTCAATGAAAGGTGGCTGAACTGCTAGGCTCAGAGAAGTTGTTGGTGATTTTAAGTTTGTTGGCCAGTTACTAGTGGCATTTCTCAGTGGTTTCTTCGGGGGCCAACACTATTCAGTGTGTGCATTCATGACCTGGATAATGGGCTAGAATACAGCACTGTCAAATTTGCAGATAGCGTCAAATTGGGGGAATGCCTGATATGTGGTAGAGCAAGACTCTGATTCAGAGGGATCTCAGCAAGCTGGTGAAATGGTCTGTCAGAAACCTCCTGAAGTTCAGCAAAGGTACATGTGAAGTATTACACCTGCGGTGAAGCAGCACCCTGCTGGATACAGACTGGATACTATTGGGCTAGGAGGAAAATCTTATGAACCTGTAAGATTTGATATACAGCAGTATGAACATGAATCAGCAATGCACTCTTGATGTAACGAAGGCTAACAGCATACTGGACTGCATTAGCAGAAGTGTAGCCACCAGTTTGAGGGAAGTCTTCTTTTCAAACAGGGAGGATTTTGGAGACTTACTGGAAAGACAGCACAAATTGAATAATTAAAGGAAAATTATTATAATTGTCAGTGTCCTCATCTTACAGTTAATTGTTTGGTTTCTGTTACTTACCACCCCTGTAGTAGTTTTCTCTTAACCTCTCAGGCTGGACTAGATGACCTTCAGAGGTTCCTTCCAACCTAAACTTTTTTATGATTCTGTGATTCTGCATGCAGATGCCCCGCCCATCCTACATTTCCGTGATTCTTAATTCACTGAATATCTTCTCTGAAATGGTGGCAGTCCTCTTCTATGCTGACATTTGGAAAACTTTGGGACCTACAGTGTAACTTACTGTTGCAACACACAGAATCACAGGATCATCTAGGTTGGAAAGACCTTGAAGATCATCCAGTCCAACCATTAACCTCACACTGACAGTTCCCAACCATATCCCTCAGCACTATGTCAGCCCGACTCTTAAACACCTCCAGGGATGGGGACTCCACCACCAACTCAACAACATGTGTTCAACATCAAGTTAAAACAGTAACAAGAGTCTTTCAGCCACATATTGTAGGGACAAAGACGTCATTTGTCCTGAGAATTTTGTCCTGTTGCTTATCCTGGAACAGGATAAATACTTACAAAGTGATAAGTTATGTACCATGCAGTAGCTGATTCTCTGAAGCATAGTTGCTGCCTTAGTCTACCTTGTTTTACTGAGCTTTCCCTCCTTACTCATGCTTATACACTCTCTGGCAAGAGAGATGATTAGACATTTTAATCTCCATAACTTCTTGTTGGAGACTGCATTGTTTTATGTGCAGCTTTGAGGTTCACTGGTACGTTCACAGAAATAAAAACCCGAAACCTTTTCACTTTTTGCATAGAGGATGCATGCACACCTCAGTCCATACTGACTTGTGTGGGATTCAGCTGCCTGACCACAGATGCTGTAGGGTACCCTGCAAAACTGTTAGGGCACAAGTCTCCTATAGCCCTTTCATCAAGGATGCCTGGTGCTTTCTAAAATGGTAGTATGTGCCTGGGTTTAGGCTGCTGAATCCTGCCTTTTAAAGAAACCGCAGCCACTTCAGGACCAGTACTTGTTCTGTTTGTGTAATGCTTCTATTTTAGTAATACAGTACAAACCCTATGATGTTGCTAATAATTCTTTTTAATTTTCTAGCCCCATCAAAGAAGAAGGCAAGGTGAGAATACTACCCCCACAGGGGAATCAAGAGATTTATTTTATTTCCTTATTTATTAAATAGATCTACTTTTCTGTAACACGCATCATCACATATGGGGAAAATATTTTATATTGTCTTTCCACTATGCTTATTCTTTCTGTGTAAATTTTTCCTTTCTGTCTATGAGGAAGTAGTAGCTAAGACTTTTGAAATACTGCAGTGGTTATGCAGTTCAATAGCAGTCTGATGTACTTGCACACAAAGAAGTTGCATTTCAAATTTCAGGCTGTTACCAGTTACAACTTAGTTACCACTGCATACAAATTTGGAAACTACGAATAAACATAACTTTTAAGTAGTCTTTAGAGTGTATTTTAATATTGTCATCTCTTTCTTTTTAAGGTGGGAAGATGATTATAAGTATGAGGTATGTAGAGGTAGTAATTCTTCAAGTATCTTATGCTTGCTTTCATTTTTCTGAAAAATTTGTCCTCTTTGGCTTCATTTACTATTTTATTAATATTATTGCAGAAGCAAAATAATTGGCCTAATGACCAGACTTTTGTGTTACTCAGAGGGGAAATGAAAACTGTACATCAGGATACTCATCCGTCTTAGTTCTCATAATTCCTGTTCAAAGTCACTGGGAGTGTCAGACCCAGTGTCTGCAGGCCAGGTCTCCCAACCTGTGCTGCAGTCTCCACTTCTTTGTTTTGTCCCTCTTCAGATCAAAGGTATTCTATACTGAAGGTTTGGTTTGAGTCTCAAGATATCTCTAAAGATTTACCTTTTCTCAAAGGTGAGACTCAAAGTGATCTCTCAAGTAGCCGTCCTGAATAACACTGGGTGCAAACACTGAAAACTACCTCACTTTTATCTTAGTAGCAGAGGTTGTTCTGTAAGCTGATGTATTCTGTGGTGACGTCTTGCTCTTTTAGGCCTCAGGCTGGTCAGGTACTAGGCTAGCTGCAGCTGCGCACTTGACTTTTTTTAAACACGAGGTTGGACCTGAGTGAGGAAAGCCTGGGGAAGATAGCTGTCGTAGGTATGTAGCTTAGGTGTGAAATGTGTTCTTCCCAGTGTTGGAAGTAACGCAGTTGTATTTGTAGTAGCTGCTACCTAATTGCTATTCAGGCTCTAATGTTACATGTTTATGGCTGTGAGCTAAAATTACTATCTTTTCTTTGTGCTGACTCTTGTTGGTGGACAAAAGATTAAAAGATCTTGTTTTGTACAAGATGATGTAACAAATACTATAGTATTCACTCTTTTAATTTTTCTTCCCCATTCTCCAATCGCACAGAATGATCCTGTTCGGAAACAGAAAGCTCTAGAATTCTTGGTATGTATGTAAAATGTGACAAGAGTGGTGCAGTTTCACCAGTATGATGCAATGAATATTGTGAATATTGCAGTGAATATTTTCTTTGAAAAACTAGTGCAGCTGTAGCATTATGTCAGCACAGAACAGCTTGCTAGATTAAATGTGAGCTCTCTTACGTGTTCTCTGGATCATTCTTCCCTCTGCTGAGGAGCCACCCTGACAAAGCAGCGTTAGCAGCACTGATGTTGCTCTGGTGCTCTTGGCTGCTCATATCTAGTGGGATTTATGATAACGCTAAATGAGGGGAGCCAGTCTGGTCTTGCTGCCTGTGGTGCTGCAGCAGAACCAGACAGCCAGGTGAAAGTGGGTAGTACTAGAGCACGACTGCTGGTGTTGGAGTGGGGAAGTTTTATGAGTTCAGTTGCTGTTGGCAGTGGCGTAGTAAGCCGAGTAAGTCTTTTGGGTTTCTGTTTTGAAAATATCTGACCATTTATATCCACCATTTTACTCCATGAAAGTCATGTTCTGTACCAATGGCAATCACAAAATTTTATTTGGGTCTGAATTGTGTTTATACACTAAAATCACAAGTAGAATGTTTTGAAATGTGTGCTTCGTTACCAACTGAAGACATTTTTTTTTTCCTTTTTCAATTTTTCTTGTTTTTCTTTTAAGCTGTGGTTACTTGTGACTTGAGGTAGAGAAAAAGCAAGTCTGGGGACAATGAACAAACTACCAAAAATGCCCAGTAGACAGTTAATTGATTTTTACCTACAGAAATCACAGCTATTCTTTATGGCAGACTGCCTATATTCTTTTAACTTACTGTAATCACTTACAACTTCATATACTTACTAATCAGTCTCTTCGGACATTAAAAAGACAGCTGTAATTGCTCTGCGCTTTACAGAATTATATCTGTATCTTTTGGTATTTCTTATTCCCAGAATTACACATAGGAAGATTATAATGGAAACTTCCATCTTTTTGTTACTAAAGTGGGAGAATCAAGGCATTTGATGGTGTTGGAGTTTACCTTTTATTCAATTTTCTACTCAGATAGCATAAGTTTAGGAGTTGTGCCCTCTATCTGGAACAAAATGTTTATGATTGACAGTATGGGAGTGGCACAGACATCCAGGTTTATGTTCAACCTTTTATAAGCCCATTATTAAGTTCACAATTTTGGTTTTTCATATGTGTGTGTGTATACATGTATATGTCATATATCAACCCAGTATAAACATGGTTATAACAAAATCAAATATAACTTTTATCTGTTTGTGTATATGACCCTTCAGCATCCTAAAGACCAATTCTAATGTTTTTCATCAGGAGACTTTTCACATCACTTCAGACTCAGAAGCAACACTTGTTGTTCATATTACACAGGAACTCACAGAAGCTTTGAAGGCCTTTTGTGAGAAGAAAGCAGCAGTAAGTAACTCAATTTTGACCAGAGTTGTTTTACCATTGGGAGGAAAGGAGTGGTTGAACTCATTGTGTTAACACCCTGTCAAACTGTAACAGTTCAGGCATAGGTTAAAACCCCTCAGTTAAATATACTTTTTTTAAAATAATTTATAAGTACCAAACACATTCACTGCATGGCACATTTCTGTTAGTTTTTCATCATCCTTCATCTGTTTTAGTTTTCTTTTGCATGCATTCTCCCCATGTTCTGGGCACCATTTTGCTTCATGTTGTCTGAATATCATCCTTCCTTTGCAATTGGACCCTTGCTTGATAGCTTATCTTCTAAGATTAATCAGGCATTAAGTGCTACCCAGATGTCATCTCTTTTTTTTGTGGGCATGTGGATAAGTCTTTATTTCTGGTGGCTTGTAGCTCTGTTCCCAGTTGAGAGATTTAATCTGTTTAGACTAAGGCAGGCAAGATGTTCCTGTCTCTATCCCAGCTTAAACCAGGACACTGGCTTTCTGTTGGCCCTTGCAAACCTCCCTAGCTTCTTTACATAAAAATTGAATACTTGTGGAAAAAGGTTCTGAAGAAGGACCAGAATCTGTACAATAATGACTCAAGACGTCTGGCAGCTACTGGTTCACAAAATTTGGCATGTGTTTTTCTGAAAGTTATTTCAGACTGGTTTCTTAGGAATTAATAATATATTCCATGTCAGCTGAGCTGTGGTAACTGTCTTTGTGCAAATGCCACCACCACCTTTTTGAGAGCTACACTTTCAAGAATGTCGTGCATTTGAATATCATACAGTTCTTATGAGCGAGTTAAAAATTGTTGCCATAGCTTAATCTTAGGCAGTAGTTGAGCTTTCCATTTTGCATTCCCCAGCTAGAGACAGGATTTGCATATGTACCAGTTTTATGTTTTAGCCAGGTGATCTGGAGGCACATGGGGCAATAAAGTAATTTGAAACAGATGACATTGTTTTCCCCAGACACTTTATTCTGTTCTCCAGCCATGTACCTCTTCCAGATAATACTTTTGAAAACTGTGGTTTAATGTGGTAATTGTGAACAACAGAACAGCACATCCTTCTTATGGAGTTTGCTGTCACCTAAAATTGTACTCTGCTAACTTTCTGTGGAGAACTTGCTATTTTTTTTTTTTAGAACGCTCAAAATTTGAGTTGAAAAAACAGACATTCTGACCTTTTTCTTTACCTAGGTTAATTACACTAACAGTCTGAGGCCACTGATGTCAATATCTCAAGATGAATTTCCAGAAAGGAAAAGCATCCCAAAACACTATAAGCCATATGGAAAATCCAAAGGTAATTTAGATCTTCTATTCTAATATTTTAAGTTTACTCTTAATGCTGCACGGATTGTGAAAGTTTACTTTTATGGCCAGCCACAGTACTTTGTTAGAGCACTATGTGTCTTTGCCCCTTGAGTCAGTCGCAGATGGAGTGACACCCTTCACTCATGAGAGAGAAGTAGCAATATGTTTATTGATATAAAACAGTGATTTAACAAAGTCTTGTAAATACAGCAGTGGTTTAACAAGATTCGATGGCAAATATCACTTGATATTTACTGCCTAGAGGACAGGATCAGACAAAACTGTCAGGGAAACCTTCCCATTGAGTCACAAGGTTCAGAATGAGACCCCCTTGCTTTCTAAACTCCTTCTCAGAGAGTAGTCTTGGTGTGGCTGGATTCACTCCTAGTCCCAGACTTTGTCAATGATTTATGTCTAAAAGATTATATATGTGTGCACTCAGTACTTATATCGCTTAGCTAAGATTTCAAAGTATTGGTGTGCTTATTCTCAATTCACTTGCTGAGTATCTGATGCAGTAAAGATTCTCTCAGCCTCGAGGAATAACCTTGAGAGGCCTCCCTGCTCGAGGGGAGATCCTGGTGTGCAGCCTCTTGCTGTGCAGGAGAGCTAAACAGGCCCTGGGCTGTCCACTGTTTATTGAGTAAGATGCTTGACTTATAGTCATATTTGCATACCAGCCGTATTTCAGTTGGCTCATGCTTAACTAGCCTTCAGATGTTGAGCAAGATTTACAGCCCTTATCTATTGTTATCTGTCTCTCTTGAGTCCAACTTGAACCAGGTGCAGCCATCATGTCCACCACTGGTGGCTGCTCCTTTAAGCAGAGTGGGGGCAAGAGGAGCACACCACCACAGAGTCAGTTCAGGATATCATTTTCTGAAGCCTTAATGACTTCAACCTTGACTGTCTAAAACACTTCTGTCTCACTGAATAGTATTAGAGCAGCAAAGGTTCTTGGGAATCCAAGCAGTAACCTTTCTTAACCTTTAACATGAGGATTTTTGGGTGAAAAGGTACTGGACTTAGGTTAAGACATAAAGGCAAGGAAATGGGAAAAGAACAGGAGAATGCTTCATAAACCCTCAAAGTAGTTGTGGTTTAGGTTGATATCTTAAGATTTTACTGTCTTTTAGTGTCATTTGTTTATTTATTTATTCATTCAGGGAATTCTAACTGGAATCAAGGTTATTTGTCTCGGTATGAAGAGTGTTCTGCAGATGATTCTTTTGCTTCTGCTAACTCATATAGTTACCAAACAGATGACAGATCATCTTCTTATGGACTAAGATCTGATGACTTTGCAATGATGTCTGCACTCAGGGACTCTCTTGCTCTTCAGACTGGAAGTCCTGCCAGTGGTATCAGTGAATGGCTGAGACAGTTCAGCCGATCTGCTTCTGGCAGTAATTCAGCTGGTGGGGCCTGTTCCTATGAGACAAGTCCAGTGAGTGAGTACTCAGCAGAATATATGTCCAACGATGTGCGAGGAAGTAAGCTCCCTGATAACAGAATCTCATATGGCGGGGAAAGTACAAACTGGGGGAATCAACAAGCGTGTACAAAAGCAAGGCGTATGAGTGATCAAGGATTACCCTATGCCAATTCTTCTGCCTCATATCCTCCTTCTGGAAGATATTCCACAAACTATCCTTTGCAAAGCTATTCCTCTTACAGGAATGAGGAGTCTGTGAATACTTGTACATCTTCTGCAAATCCTGCTGTTTCAGGGAGAGGTGGCTGTAGGTGGAATGAGGACTTTAGGTGGAATGAGGACTCTAGCTGGAACCAGAGCTCTAGCTGGAACCAGGAGTCTAACTGGAGGCAGGAATCTAGGTGTCAAGGATTCAGGTACCCCAAGTCAGGCTACAGGAGTGATTGGAGTTCACATCAGTACTCGTTTTCTGGCAGTGGTTCGTACAGAGATTACCAGCAGTTCAGAAGCTCAGATAAGATATTTGATGAAGATGCTGTTGGTCTTACTCCCAACATTTTGAATAGACTACGAGGAGAGGATATACCTACAATGACCAGGATGCTCAAACAGTTGGCTCCATATTATCCAGCACTTCAAAGTAAGATTGTGGTTAGTTCTCATGTAAAATGAGTTACATCAACATAATTGCTTAACATAAGCAGGAAATTGTGTGTTGCAGAGACAGTACGGTCCATTCAGAGGAGTTGAGTTCGTTTTGCTCAACATCTGTACCAGCTGAAGAACGGTGTTAATTGCCTCTCTGAAGAGGCTTTGCCTCTTGACAACTAAATAGAGCTGTGAGTGGCAGGAAATGTTCATAGCACAAAAATTTCCTGAATTGAAAGGTTTGTCCTAGGTCATCATGCTAACTAGCATCTTGTAGCACGATCTGAGTTAGTACTTTTGAGGTGGCAACTATGGGAAGGGAATGTATTGGCATAAAGAAAAAAAGATTGGAATGCATGCTGAACCAAACTCGGATGTCATTATAATAGATGAAGATGTGGATCAAACACACTGGGATAACAAAAGAGAAATGTTATTAACGAGCTGTTTTGTTATATGACAAATTATTTTTCCCAATTATTTTAGAAATATTCCTTAATGTTAAAAATAGCAAAATATTCTTCAAGTAAGAGATTCTCCCTTGGAAAGAGATTATAAGAGGAATTTAAAGGGAGGTGGGCATATGCTACTGTGTCATTGGGCATGAGTTTGGACAAATGTGAATTGTGCTTATGGTACTAGAATTAGTTAATTAACTATGTAGCTAGTTACTAGTAAAACTTTCATTATTATGTTCTCTCTGCTCTATTGTGTGAAATAACATGAAATATTTTTATTTCCCCTTTCTAGAACTAAATATTCAGACATTAGTCAATGTGCTAGTAGAAACTAGAGGAAAAGATTAAGGAGCAACAACAGCTGAACTGGAAACAGATGAACAGATTCGAGAATCTCCATCTCTTGGCTTTCAGGAAAGAGACTGAACTTAATTCTGTGTTTGACTGGTTTGGGGAGGGGAAAGGGAGGTAGGGTTTAATTTTTTAACATGTGAAGTATAGCTGGAACACAAACTTGCACATAACGGAGGTGAACATACTATTTTGTTTAGGCTTTTTTAATGTATTTGTTATATCTTAGTATATTACAGAAAAAATCTTTTGTTATTTTTTGAAAATATGTTAATGTTATTCTGTCAGCAAAAAGCTAATAACCCTTTTAAGACCCTTCCCAATTCAGAAAAAAAGAAACGTTTCATTTTATGTTACCTACTTAGGAAGAATATTCACTGAACATACAGGTCCACAGCATAAAAATACAGGTTTATTTTTCTTCACACAGATGTAAGGCCAGTTCAGTTAATTTGAGCCTTTATAATTAGCATATTTTTAGAAATTGATACACTACATTTCTGTTTAGACAAAGGAGAATGTCGCAGCAAAGGTATTCTGTCTTAAAATGATGCTATATGAGGAAAATGTAATCTGTTCTGGGGAATTGGTATGTAATGGGGCATATTAGTCACTTTTGGTTTTGCAGAGTAAAAAGAGATGTGAAATACATGCAGATTTTTTTATCATGTTGTTTGGAATGAAATGGCTAAAAATTGGCTGAAAAACTCATTTGATGGATTCATCCATACTAAAATAAAAAATCCTGATTCTTTCTACTGGCAAAAGCGTACTAAGAAATAGTAGAACCTATAAGGCAATCGGATAAAATAACAGAGAAAAATAAATAATCAAAATGACATACTAACTGAGAAGTACTTAACAGTTCATAATGTTTATCAGTTGTCCATACTTACATATTCCCCACACTTCTGAGCCATGTGCTCATGAATGCTTGGCTTTAGGTGTCTACTTTGTACCAAATTCAGTTTACATGGAGCTAAAGAAAAGAAGTGAGACAGTTTACTCCCCAGTGTCCATTTTCCTTTTCACTGCTGTGTTGTGAACTATCATTTTTCTTCTCATCAGTACCTGAAAGATTTCTCTGTGCATTAAATACTTGTGCTAAACCAGGGTTAATCTTCATGAGCAGTCATAATATATTTTCTGCATTCACTAAAATAACTTTTTGTATCTGGTCATGTGAATTTTAACAAAAAGGGAGCAAAGTGATTTATTATAGAGCATACAAACTCAATTCCCTGAAATTCTCCTTCTGTAATTGTTTTGCTTGTGCATCAGAAAACATCCACTTTCCTTTTTCATTCCTATTTACTACCTTTCTCCTTCTCATACTCCCTGAAAGGTTTAAGTAGTTTCTAGTGGCTCACGCTTAGTAATTGTGCCGTACACTTTTATCTGTGGAGTTACATAGTAGACCTTCTTGCTTAAAGGGGGAAACCACCATTTTCTACCACAGCTGTCTGCCAGAGTTTTGATTTAAAACTCCATGAGACTGATCAGTTATTATCTATGTTTAAAAATGATCAGAACTTATTTACATGTGTTACTACCGTAAGTTTTTATCCACAGAAAGTGTAGTGCAACTGAAATTCTGAAACCGTAAAGAAAATGTGACTTGACAGTGTTACTGCTACAACTCTGTCAATTCAAGTTAAGACCTTTTCAGGTGAGGTTGTTGTCAAGAGCTCTTTTTTCCCATTACTCACTCCTTTTGGGATGTTACCTCTATTACTGTATATCCCAGTGGCATACAGCTGCTGGATGATCTCTGCCCAAATTAGATGCTCTCTCTGCCTACACATTCCCTTCTTATTTTTTGTTTTGAGGAACAGTTCCTGTCCCTGCTTCCTGTTGTGGAGGGTTCTGCACTGGGGAAGCAGTTCTTGCATTTGAAACAGAGTTGGAGTAGTGACCAAGCTGAGAAGAAATGCTTTTCAGCACGGATTTACTGATGGTTTCCTGAGCTGTAGATAGCATTTGGAGTCTTATAAATGCCCTCTGCTTTTCTGTTTCAATTTTCAATTCTTACCAAAACCAGTGAAGTTCTTGAGGTGATTGTCTGTTGGTTCTTATTTACAAACACTATCATGTAGGGATTTTTTTTTTTTTAAGCTGGTGGTATCCTGTAATATGCTCTTCAAACCTGCCTTATCTCTTATGTGCAATTACTACCAGCAGTGTGTTGTTTGTTTCTTTCAGTCACTTGGCTGAGCCAGTTTCAGCTGCATTACTGCATCATAGAATGGTTTGGGTTGGAAGGGACCTTTAAAGGTCATCTAGTGCAACCCCCCTGCAATGAGCAGGGACATCCTCAACTAGATCAGTTTGCTCAGAGCCCTGTCCTCTACCACCTCATTGGGCAACCTGTTCCAGTGTTTCACCACCATCACTGTAAAAAATTTCTTCCTTGTATCTAGTCTAAATCTACCCTCTTTTTACCCCTTGTCCTATTGCAACAGGCCCTGCTAAAAAGTTTGTCCCCATCTTTCTTGTAAGCCCCCTTTAAGTACTGAAAGGCCACAATCAGGTCTCCCCGAAGCCCTCTCCTCTCCAGGCTGAACCACCCCAACTCTCTCGGCCTTTCTTCACAGCAGAGGTGTTCTATTCCCCAATCATCTTCATGACCTCATCTGGACCACTTGAGCAGGTCCATGTCTTCATTATGTTGGAGATTCCAGAGCTGGACATGCTACTCCAGGTGGGGTCTCACAAAAGCAGAGTAGAGGGGGAGAATCGTCTCCCTCAACCTGTTGGTCACACTTCTTTCTCTTCATGCAGCCCAGGATACATCTGGCTTTCTGGGCTGTGAGCACACAGTGCTGGCTAATGTCCAGCTTTTCATCCACCAGTACCCCCAAGATACCTACCAATTTCCTGCTATTCAAATGAAGGGCAAAAAGAAACAGAAGCAATTTCAGGATGCAACTCTGCAAAGGGATTGTTTACCCCTGTGACAGGAGTGATTAATGTTTTTCCTTTCTTCCAGGGCTGTGTAGAATTGTGAGTACTAAGCATCATTTGGAGGACTTTTGTGACACCTTCCCTTCCTTTCTAGGGCCAGGTACTTGCAACTCAGACTGTTTTCTTTTACAGGATCCACCCTGAGGATCTATCTGCCCGTTTCACTTCTTTCTCTCTAGCCAGCAGCTCATCCTACAAACATGACCTCTGAGAGATGGTGACTTTGGATTCTGTCTTACTTGCTCTCACTCAGTTCAACCCTGCCACCTTTAAAGGGAGATTCAGATTGCTCTTAAAAGAAAAGCGTAAATCCAGGCTTCTGACTTTTTTGGCACCTGGCTGGCAGTGTCCACAAAGGTACGAAGGTAAGAAGACCTCATGGGGAAAAAAAAAAAGTGCCTTGGAAGTTCTGTCATCCTACCAGTTACTTCTTCAACAGGCTAGCATAAGCCAAGACCTCCTGTTGCTTCTTTTTTCCTGCAGTGGTTAATTTTGTTGAATTAACCTCTGGCTGTCTACTCTTTACTCCAAAGAACCCCTTTGCTTTATCTTGCTCCCATGTAGTATAGAGCTGGAGAAGAATAAGTCCTCTGCTTGTTCCTGTTTCTCTACACTCAGGTTCTTCTTCAAGAAACACCTTCACAAGGCAGGCATTGATAGCCTGCAGACCAGCATCACTTTAAATGCCTGCCAGCCCTCAGCACTAGCACACTGACACCACAAGCTTTGGCACTGAGGCAGGAGTTTTGAGGCTGCACCAGAGCCCTTTGAACCAATTTCACATTTCCTTAAAAAGCCATTGATAAAAATCCATACTAGAACATGCTTTGGGAGATAAACGGTCTACTTTCCAGCCACTTCCTTGGTGTGTGTGTGTGGTGTACCTGCTTTCACACCTTCAGAAGCGTCCGTTTCCTATGGAGACAAGAGTTGTTCCAGCCCAGAGCCACTTTGGTGATTCTTGGCAGCAGTGAGGCTCCTTTCGAAAGTGCTGGAGGCTGTTGTTCTACACCGAAGGTGGTGAAGTGTAACAAGGTTGGCTGGAAGAGGAGACATCCTTCATAGGAGATGGCCTTGGAAATTTTTCAGGTTCCAGCTTTTCTAGTTTTGTAGCTCAAACCTACTGATGAGCCTCAGATCACTTCCCAGGATTACTGGATTTCATTTGATGCATGATCTGAAGGGGCAGATTCCTTAGTGGGAAAGGAATGAGGAGGCGCTTTTGAACGGGGCCATTTAGTTAAGGAGAAGCTTTTTGGAGCCCAGAGCTTTGGGGCTTTTCTTTTATTGCTTTGTTTCTGAAGTGAACATATATAGTGATTGTCTCAGCCTTCTGGGGAGGTAGTGTTCAGGGAGTAATTGTTGGAAGTCTTTCTCCCTTGTCTTCTTAAACAGAAATAATTCTCACAGTTCATCTAAGGCTGCTGGATGAGGTGGTCTCTGACACCGGTCACTATTCCTGCTCCCCCAGAAACAATCCCTTTTGGGAGAGCTCCTTGTCTCTGTGTGCTTATGCTGTGGAGACCATCGGTCTCTCCCCAGATATTTCACACCAGAAAAGCATTTAGAAAATGTTGCTGAACTGTCACAAAGGGCCTGTTTGATTATCACTTGACAACTAGTAGCAGCTTCTCTGCACAACAGATGTTTGGTAACTGCATGGTTGCCACTTGGCTGTCTTCACCCTGACACCAGATGCTACTCCACCTGAGACATTTGGGAATAACATCAGAACACTGAGATTTTTTTTTCAGGTAGGATGTCTCTGTGCATAGACCCAAACCCTTTTGGAGTATCTGCTTGGTATCACTGACAGCATCAGTTTACGTATAGGTGCTCCTGTCAGCTCACCTGCATGTAATTACGAGATTTGAAGCCAAGGGGTGGGTGTGGACTGCCTGCATACAGTGAGCTGGGGCTGGGACAGGACTGACAGCTTAAGAAAAAGTCTTTGGGTAAAAGCTAAAAGCTCTTGCCTGTAAACATGTCCCAAAGAGTAGCAGTTACAGGTAAGTAATGTTGCTGCTGGAATATTTTTAAGTAAGTGTTCTAGTGCTGGTGTAAGGTTTTCTTAGAGCAAGCTAAGAACTTGTTAACTTCTCTTTGCTTCCTCCAAGTTGCTTCTTTAGAGTTACTGCAGGAGATGGTGTGTGACAGGAATCAGTCATTAGTTTTTTGCTTCAGTTTTTCCACTGTGTCCCTCAGTAACTGTAAATAGTGAGATGAAGGGTAAGGTTATGAGAATGTTTGACTGTCAATTCAAGGCCACTTCAAATAAGTGCTTCAGCACAAAAATGAAGACTGTTGATGTTAAATGAGCCCACTAAGCAGAGGGAACTATCTATCCCGAGTTGTTAGATGTCAGTTTATTTTTGTAGGGAACTCCTTGAGGAAGATGCAGTATTGGACACAGATGTGAAGAAGTTCTATTTGAAGATGTCCCACAGATACCCTGAGAGGAGGAGGCAGCTAGAAAATAAAAGGATCAGGCACAGGAAAAAGGCCATCGCTGTTAAGTGAGAGGGACCCCTGACCCATAGAAAAGTAGAATACAGAAATAAAAACCACCACCCCCTTGAAAAAAAGCTGTAAAAAAGTGAAGTAGACTAGAAAAGTTGATCTAATATTTTTACTTAATTTTAAATTCTGTATTAAAAATTAATACATTAAACTCTTACAAAAGTAAGGCACATGCAAAATATGTTGTGCATCATCTGACTTTTAACTCTTTTATAAACTAACAAGCATTATTTTAATTTGGCATTTCTAAAGAGTCATTTTTCCCCATGCAGGATATGTGGAAGATGGTTAAGTTTGACATTGCACCAGTTAAATCTAGATTCTGTGCTTTCTGTACTACAGTAAGCAGAGATGGTCATATTGTACAGTAATACAAAATAAAAACCAACTAAAGGACAGATTCTGGAGGTGATGACCAACATAGAAAATTTAAGAATGTGAAGTTTTATCCATTATAATACATCAATAATCTTTTTCAGTACAGGATGATTTGGCAGCTCCAGTCTGTGTAATGCAAGTGTGCAATTCCTAGTTATTAGTGTCATACGATGCTGAAGACCATGGAAAGATATTGCTCGTAAGACACCTGAATCCAGCCATCTTGATCAGTATCGTATCGTCGGAACACATCAGTCAGCCTCTGAAAAGGGGGAAAAAGCCACACAGTTTTGTGCTTTGGGAAAGTTCAGACTGCCACGTATTCCCCTTGCCACTTTGTTTTCCATAGCTTTATGAACACTTCCTGTTCCCTCCCCTCTGTACACACTTTATATGCACAGGACTGTAGAGGTTGTTCTTGGCCATGGCTCCTGCCTGAGCTGTGCAGCAGATCTGATTCCAAAACCGCCTTATCTAGTCATTTCCTTACAGAAAGGTTTGGGTTGGAAGGGACCTTAAAGACCATCTAGTTCTGCCCCCACCCACCGCCCTGCCACAGGGACACCTTCCACTAGACCAGGTTGCTCAAAGCCCCGTCCAACCTGGCCTTGAACACTGCCAGGGAGGGGGCAGCCACTCTCTGGGCAACCTGTGCCAGTGTCTCACCACCCTCACAGGAAAGAATTTCTTCCTCTTATCTAACCTTAAGACCAGACAGCTTTTTATACCTAGCTTTACAGTGGGGGAAAAACAATGCACAATTCTCATGAGACATTTGGAAGTCATCTGGAGACAGAATCTGATGAGTACCTTATCCATTTCTCATCCTCTAAGCTCAATATGCTTTATCATTAGTATCCCAATTGTCTCTGTATAACCCCAGAGATGCCAGGCAGGATGGAGAGTGGACCAAAATAACTACCAGCATGGTTTCACTAACACCAGCTGAATGATACTCCATTTCAAAGCCCTCCTTAGCAAATGTTTAGTTTATAACTAAGTATAATTGTCTTATATTACAAATGAATATAAAGGCAACTGATATTTCAGCAAACTCAAGGTTACAGACATAAAGCTAAAATGAGAAGAACAGAACACCTGTGTGCAAATAATAGAGATACTGCTGTTACAGGGCACTGCTCTTCACTCTGCATATCGGAAGGCATCTTTAAGATACTGTTGCAATGCTGGCCAATGTAAGAAGAACAACCACTCTCCTATCCTACTAAAACTCAGTTTGTCTGCTGCTATGGTTTCCCAACTTTTCCCCAAAGTCCTACATACATTTCAGAAGAAAAGTCAGATACACTTAGAGAAACCTTAAGCAATGAGGTGAGGAATCATCCAGTATTGATTTCTAAACAAAAGAACACAACTGTAAAACTACAGTTCTCTTTCTCTCTCCACAGATGCATTTCCATTACTGAAAGGTTGTTTTTGTTGTTTTCTTTGAAATGTCTTATACTACCATTGCCTCTGCAGGAACAGCAGTGCCAAAAGACTGAATTCAGCTGCTAGGTCAAATTCCTTTTAGTCAGAGCCTTGAACCGAGAGATATACAAAACCCTCACAATTTAGATTACAAGAATTATGGGCACCATGGGATATGACACACTCCAGTTTTAACACGCTCAAGATCCAGAGGAAGTGTGTGTATTAAACTGATGGAAATAGTCTTAAGTGTTTGCCTTTTAAAACGCAGACTATTTTACATTTTTTCCCCCCTCTGTTAAGAAATTTAACAGGTCAAAAAAAATGGTATCAAATCTACTCGTGATGCAAATGGATAACCAAGTGAAGACCAATAAATGAAAGTGTTTCAAGCACCTCTCCTATACATTATCCAAATGATTTATTTATAAGCAAGTTCTAGGTCCAATATTGTAGTTAAATTGAAAACAATAAACATTTAAGAAAAGGGGAATTTTTTTCAATTGACATTAAAGTACATCTCCTTTCTTACCTGTAAAACAACACAGCACTGAATAAAGTCATCAAAAGCAACCTGTCCTCTTCCTTGTCTGTCAAATTTCCGAATAAGGATATCGTAGAATTGATCAGACAGTCGGTAACCTTGGAAAGGAGAAATGCTTTAAAAGGTTTCAATTACCACAGTCCTTCTATAAAAAACCCTAGTCTGTTTAGCAGGCAGGTGTAACAAAACCAGAAAACAGTAAGCAGTTACAAGAGAGAAATTTTTTTTGGCCAAATGTCTATGTGTTAAGCTAAAATGCATGCAGTAAAAACCATGCTTAATTATAAACAGAGTCACAGTAAACATAATTACTGATTAAAGTGACTAGTCGGTTGAGGGAACACTTCAGGGCTGCAACTCCAGTTTTTCTAAGTGCAGTCAAATAAAAGTTCCTTTTGCCATCAGAATGCTACTGTAGTGCAGACAGCTGGCTTAATTTTAAAAAGCAGGAAGCTGTATCAGGTACCTCTGGAAGTTCAGACATTTACCTGGAGTATGGGTAATGCTCTCATAGCAGCTAACAGGGGAGACAGAAAACATTCCACCCATGGACTGACACATCCAGTTCCATTTTTTCCATTAAAGGGAATAGTTTAAACAGTTCTTGTGGCATCTTTAAAGGTCCCTTATACCTAAAAGGGTAACCGCGTTTCACCTGTCTCATAGTCACATTTGTTGAAGCAGTACAGCCCTACCAAGAAGTTCACCTGATGACGTAACCCAGTCATAAAAACTGTAATTACAAATGAATTACCAAAACCTGTTAGTGCTTGCTTTAGTTCATTTTTGTCAATCATTCCAGAATTGTCTCTGTCATACGTTCGAAAGACATTCTGCCAGTCTGAGATGTACTTCCAGACTCCAGTGAATTCATTGAAGTTCACGCCACCTTTGTTTTCTCTGTCAAACATGCCTGAAATAAGAAACACATATAAAACCTTAATCCTACTACTCTTCAGTAAGATCTGTTAGCATTTTGAAGAAGGAAGTGAGAGCGCTTTGTGGAAGGTACTGAAGACAGAAAAGAAATTGCAAAAATACAAGTGATATTTTGGAAAGTTCTGCCAAAAAAGGCAGGTTTCCATGGAAGGAGGATAAGATAAAGCAAGATAAAACAGGACCATGACAAATCACAGAATATTTTTTTTCCTGGGTTTTCATATCCACTCTGAAAGTATTTAGGGTTTGACTGATCATCCAGTGACAAAAAGAGAGGAGGGTTGTTCTTTTCTAAGGACTTGGGAAAAGTCTACAACATCTGTTGACTGCCAAAAGTCTGGGATATTCATCTGCATGTGACTTACTGTCATACAAACAGCATGTTGCACAGCAATGGAACTCTTGACTGCTGTTGAATACTTATTAAAACCAAGGCAAAACATTCAGTTCTTGGATTTATGAACTCTATGATATGAGGGATTTTATGTGCTTGAATTTTTATCATTCTGTTCTACCACCATCATCTTCCACCCTACTGGCAATTATTTTAGGACGCTAAAGAATTCAAACATTGTAAAGGTTCTGTTTGGTCTTTCTGGAGCAGAACATAGGATTAAAATGCAAGACAGGAAAAACAGTTAATGAAGACAAGCTGTATCACATCTTTTCAGAATATTTGAGCTGACAGTTTCCCCACACATAAATTACATTTACTCTCTATTCAGTTGTAGCTGTAACATTCTCTCAGGCTACTTTGACAAGTGCATGTGTGTGCATGCAAAGGACATTCCTGTATTATTCAAAAGGGAAAATATTTAACTTACTACTGCTGAGCTGTCTGGAGAAAAAACAACAGTACAGCAATTAACAGCATTCTCAATTGTCTGAACAGATCACAAAAGAGTATTTTAACTTTCACATCACACAACTACACTCACCAAGAATGGACCTGACTGTTGCTGGATTAAATGGAGTCCACGTGCCTGAAACAGAGAAAATTGCTTAGTTCCTCAATATTAAGTAACATTTAAAAAAAATGCAACCAACCAACTAACAAATTAGGAGAGAGCCTTAAACAGTGAATTCAGAGCTGGATGACATGGAGCCAGCATATTATAAGTCTACTTTGAAGTAATAATGTTCTTGACAATTCAGACCAATGCTTTACAGATACTACAAAAACCCCAAAATTTTCCAGGCTGCACCAAAGAAAAAAATCACAAAAAGCTTGGAAGAACTAAAGGACTTTCTTCATCGCAGGTAGGCAAGAGGTGTTGGCTAAAAGGCAAGATCAAAACTGAAGTCCCACTATTTCTACTGATGTGAGCAAAAGAGTTTTAAATTATAACTTAAACAAGGTTTTATATCTGTTCCTCAGTAAAAACCCATCTGCTTATTTCCTGTTTTACAGGTGTGTTAACTCCAGGACATTTAGTTTCTGACAGAAGTGAAAAGAAAAGGTTCCTACCATGACATTACCATGTGAAATTTAGAGTTGAGTTTAGTATAAATCCCACCTCCACCAATAAATCGATTAATTTAAACAATTGGTATTTTCAGACTAAGAAATGTCGCTGCTTGGAAGG
Organism: Athene noctua; assembly: GCF_965140245.1. NCBI lineage: Eukaryota > Metazoa > Chordata > Aves > Strigiformes > Strigidae > Athene > Athene noctua. Next base: position 67,519,171 of record NC_134038.1, read on the forward strand.
GTCTGAGCAGTAATCATCTGAAGAGGAGCTCTGAACTTCTCCATATATTTTTGACAGGCTAGTCACTTTGGACTAGTTTTCAGTCTGTTGGAAGCATTCCAGAGTGCTAGGAAGCAACAAGCTTTAAATTAAGAGAAATACTGTGCTTCACCATCAATTCTCTAGAGGCTGCAAAGTTACCAGGAGGACCGAGAGGCAGGTATTAATTCACTAAGGTTGAGGGACCACAAAGGAGCCAGCAAGACTAGAGGTACTATAGAGGCATTTGCAACGGCACAGTCAGCTGCCCACAAATAGCAAATAGAAAGTCTGCGCTGCTATTAAGGAGGTTTTGTGAGGACATGGCAGCTTTGCTGGATCAAACAGTGGTGGTTAAGTAGTGCTTATACCAGTGCTGAATTTCTCCCACAGAAGGGAAACTGTATCAGTCTACAGATGCAGCCAGGGGGAAAAGCCCTACAGTGTAGGCAGGCCATGGGACTATCTGCACATAAAGAGAAACATAAGCAGGGGAGAGTAAAAACCGCTCTGAAAATGCTTAAGCAGTAGTTGAAACAGAGAACATCAGTACCTTAGAGTTGTATGTCTCCTGACAAAATAATAATGGAATTATTAATAGGGTGCCAGCATTTAATTCTGAACAGAATATAGTTTGGAATTTCACTTATTTCATGTTGAAATTTTCAAAACACTCAGAGACACTATATAGTGAAACTCAAGTAACACCAGTGCCGAAGAACTGTACTGATTGCAGCCTGTTCCAACAAACAGGTGACTCTTTCCCTCCCCTGACTTTACTATTAAATTTACATGGCAGTGCAGAATAAAAACCAAGAAGGAAGCGTAGGATTTACTTCTGCAAACAGCTATATGATGATCGGTCCCTCCCAGGTAAGCAGACTGTTATTTATTTGCATAAACTTGACAGGTTTGAAAAGCTGAATGTCAAAAACACATCAAACTTCAAATTTTAATGAGCAGTATGTAGACTTTTTTTAATGTTTTAGAAATTAACACATAACATTCTTTTAGCCCATGTTAGACTGCAGGAGACAGTCTACACACACCCATCCACTAGAGGAAATATTTTGAAAATAATATAGTGAATTGTTAGTGACTTTGGTCTACAAGAGCTAGAATCTCTCAGAATGAAGAAAGCTTACAGTTCTGTAAATATTCTGCCTAACAGTGAATTCACTTGGGGATTCTTCATAACTGCAAAGCACTGAAACTCCTAATCTACACTGTAAACAAGGAAAGAAAAGAGTTCAGGTAGTCATGACTGTCTATTACCGTTAAATTCAATCAGATGAGAAGATATTTAAAATGGCAGGTAAACCGAGGTTCCCACATCATTAGAAACAGCACTATAATCTTAAATTAAAAGTGTCTTAATCAATTTAATGTAGCTTCTGCTGAAGTTGGTATTCAAATTAGTATTTTAGTTATGGATCGAGTGCAGCAGCTACAATATATTGCCTTTAATAGATCGGGTATTTTATTAAATATTCTAGTAAATCCAGTGTATTTACAAGACCACAGTTTTCCTAAATATAGCCATCCAAATTTATTTCAAGTCAGGTGATTACTGTCAAAAAGGAGCCTTTCAGCCTGCATGCACTGCAGCTCACAACATCAGTTTAAGCCCTTCTCAGTCACAGGAAGGATGAAGAAATTAAACCTTGGGAGAAGGGGAACTTCATATGAGCTCAAAGGCACACACTTTTCAGTTCTCTAAGTGGAAAAAAACCCCACAAAGGAAATCTTACCCACCTGTCACTAGAGGAAAGTAAAAACAGGCTACTGGAATTATTTTTTTTTTTTATTTTACTTCTGCGAGTTATTTGACCATACCATAGTGTCCTGGTTTTGGCTGGGATAGAGCTAATTGGGTTGTTGTCGTGTTGTTTGGGTTTTTTTTCTTCCTTCTTAGTAGCTAAAATAGTGCTGTGCTTTGGATTCAGTAGGGGATTTGATACGAGCAGAATGTTGATAATGTACTGATGTTTTCAATTGTTGCTAAGAAATCAAGGACTTTTCAATTTCTCAAGTCCTGCCCGTGTGCAGGGACACAAGAAGCTGGAGGGAAGAAGAGCCAAAAACAATGGACCCAACCAAACTGGCCAATGGAATATTCCGTATCATCCAACATCACGCTCAGTACATAGATAAGGGTGGACTGGGAAGCTGCACTGGGGTTCCCGGGATGGTGGTTTCAGGGTTCTCTCTTCTCTGGGCTCACTAGCTGAGAATAGGCTGGGAATTGGTCAGTGGGTGGTAAGCAATCACACTGTGCATTACTTGTTTACATTTTTATTTTATTTCAAATACTGATTTTATGTCAACCTACAAATCTCCTTGCCCTTACCCCTCCAAGTCTCTCCCCCATCCCCTGGGGGTGGGGGAAGGTGAGTGAGCGGCTGTGTGGTGTTTGGCTGCCGGCTGGGTTCAAACCACGACGCCTGGTTACCCTTTAAGCATTATGACAGAGAACTGACAGACTGCTGGAAAGCTTTAATACTAGATCTAGAATGTATCTTTCTACTTTGTTAGGAAAAACATCCAAACATGCCTCATTTGGAGAAAAAAAAAAAAAAAAAAATTACCATCTTCAATTCCTGCATCAGATTGTATGAAAAAATTTAATGTGCAGTAAAAAGACTGGTTGTAAATGTCTGATCTTTGTCCAGGTTATACACTATATACCAGGTTAAAAAGCAAAGGTTCAGTAGTGATGAGAGAGGAACATATAAATCACCACTTTTGTTTTCTAGGAAGCAGAACTGGAAAAAACAAAAGGATGTGCACACCTTCATCCCCCCGAATACAAATCAATAATGTTTACAATAGGTACTCAGTGTATAATGCATTCTTACTAACATGTACCAACCAAAAACCTTCCCTTAAAATAAAAAAAAAAAAAAACACAACCAAACAATGGGCTCAGGAAAAAAAAAAAAAATCAGAAAGATTATTCACTTTTTTAGCTGCCCTTCAACCTTTTGCTGTAGATTAAGTAGTATTAATCGGTGGTAGGAACATTCTCTCCCCTACCAGCAATCAGTCTCACACAAAATTTAACATTAAGTTAATGAACTTACTGGACTACCTCACTGTTCATTTACAGACTTACCATTGGATAATGCCTGCTGAAGTTCATTATCAGATATTATTCCACTCCTATCTTTATCAACCCTGGGAGAAGAAAAAAAAAAAAGAAGAGGGGAAAAAAAAAAAGAGCAGTAAGCTTTAAGTCGCTGAAATTAACTGGTTCCACTTATAGAAGACTTCAACATTCCAGTTCTTACCAGATATAATTAATCTTTTCCTGAAAAGTCACTAACTGCATTTTAGTTGCTAAACCCTTCACAGTTACTGCAAATTAAACATTTCATTCAGACTAGTGAGACATTCTAGAATATGACAAAAGCTACAAAAACCCTGAAACACTTAATTTAGGAGTGAAGAGACACACAAAAACACAAACAGAGAATAAAACAGTTTGGGCATACGCCACACAAGAGTTTTTATTTATTTTTAAAACAACTGCAGAGCAGACCATGCTGGTTAAATCCACAAAATGCCTAATGTCATAGTAGTAAGCTGTTTGGCTCCCAAACTGGAGCCCTAAGTTTGGCACCCAGTTTCTCTCAATAAGATGTTGGCAACAGAGAGAAAGTCACTAATGTAACCAGTGTGAAGTACTGACAGAATTGACTGCAGGGCCTTGATCCCTTTCAAAGGGGTTCAAAAAGTGAAAAAACACAGGCAGGTGCCAGCTCCATTGAGCCTTCACAGTTTATTGCCTTAGAGAATGGAGTTCTATCCCAGAATTAAAAATTATGGAATGTCTGCCAAAATAAAGCAGGATCATGCCTTCTTTTAGGAAACCTGAAAGTGTTGGGGACTTCCCTCCATTTTAGAAGAAGAACCTTCCCCTTGACACAGACAGTTTTTATTTCCCCTCAGTTACTATCATCCCAGAGTCCTGCTCAGCTGATCCCTCTGCAAAAGCTGTTGTTCTCCTTTAGTCCTTGTTGCCTTTTTCTAAACCTTTTCAGTTCATTCTTCCTCATCTCAAAAATTATAAGCTGCATACAACATTCCAATTGCAAGCATAAATTTCATCGATTATAATAGCAAAAAGATATTCCTTTTTTTTTTATTCTCTTATTTCTTTTCTAGGTATTCCAAATATTTTTTATTTCCGTGAGCTGCTAAACTGATATTTTAATAAAAATGTGGTATGACCTACTTATCTTGTTCCTGAGCATCATCAGTCAGCTTAGAGCACATTCATTTTATATACAAAATGACACAAAGTTAGAGTGGGTCTTTCTCATGGACATCAGGTATCTACTCCAACGTCACCTGACCATCATACAGGGATCATGATCTGGCCATGACAGGGTGACGTGACCCTGTCATTCAGGACTGTAAGGTGCTCCTGCACATCTTCGCAGGCCTCACTTACTATGGGAATCAGTTTGTGTAACCAGCAAACTTCATCCGACCATCCACCCACTTTCCCCCCCAGTTGCTCCTGAACATACCAAATAAAGTTGCCAGAACAGCTCCATCTGATAGTGTGGCAGACAACCCTGCAGTCTTCTTTTTTAAGGTCAGTTATTTATTCACCGAAGGACCCTCCCTCTCATTCAGCGTATACTGGATTTCTTTACAGGGCTTTATAGTCTCTGTGTTGAGACTCTCTTTGAAAGTGACACAGATTGTATCAACTGCACCAGTTCCAGCCATGATATCCATACTCAATCTTTATCAAACATAATCCAAGATTTACACAGTAAGACTTACGCAGTAGTCTCCCAGACAGGAATACTTTAGTAAAAGTCATGCAACCCTCCTGACTGACTAGCTACATTATTTAAAATCGTTTCTACTGGTTTGCCTGGTGCTGAAGTCAGACTGTTGATCAGTTTCTTTCTGGACCCTTTAAAAAAAGAAATGGCATCAAGCACGCCTCCTCCAAGCTCTCAGATGAAACAGTTTTACAGAAGGCTCTACAGAAGGCTGAGTAGGTAAACTGCCACATTCCTGAGTCACTCCTGAGTTACTAAGCAAATATCGCCAGTTTTAGCAACTGCTCACTGTTTGTCTACTCCTTAACCTCTTCTTTCTGTCCCTTGAGTCAAGACAGAACCTCTGACACATCTCCCATAAAAACAGATTCAACGTAGGAACATCCTCAGTTTCCTCGAGAGGACACAAGAGTGAAGAAGTCCTTTAGCCTCTTTACTACTGCAGTCTCAACAGCATGTTTTTCAGCACGGGCCTGCTCACTCCCTTGCAGGTTCCTGCTTCAGCTGTATTCAAGAGAATATTTGCTGGTAGTTTTTAAGCTTGCCATTAAGCATTTACCAGATTCCTTTTTACGAGTGCTGTACTGCTACACTGATCCTCCAGACGTTCCAATCCTGTCTGGATTCTCAGGTCAAAAATTACTTCGGCGTTTTCAAGGTTACCTTCTCACTTCTTCCCTCGCTCTAAAATACAGCCATACTCATTCCTCCTTAAGACTTTCTCAAAGCTCCCCCTCAGATTCCTCCTGCAGGGATATAACCGCGACGTTTAACCCTCCCTGCAAGGCCCCAAGGCTGACAAATCGTGCGCGGGATGCCCGGGCCGGGGACAGGCTTTCCCCAGCAGCTGACCGTTTCCGGGCACCTCCCAACGCCCGCTCCCTCCCGGTGACACCTCAGGCAACGGCGGCCCCCCAGCCACTCCCCCCGCAGGACACGGCAGCGCGACCCGGCAACGACGAGGACCGGTGACCAGGGGGGCTGGGGAGGGAAGGACCCCCTCCCCCCCCGGCAGCCGGTAGGGCGGCAGGCGAGGCGGGTCGCCCCGCGGGGACCCCGCCCCGGGAGCGGGGCGCGGCGCGGCGCGGCGGCCTCACCTCTGGAAGACGTTCCACAGGAAGGCGGGGTCGGGCAGCGCGGCGCCGCCGCCGTTGGGCCGGTGCTGGTACCCCGCCGCCATGGCCCCTCCGCGGAGCCGCTCAGGCCCGCCGCCTCGCGCTTCCGGCACGCGCCGCCTCGACGCAGCGCCGCCGGTGACGTCGCTGAGCCGGGCGGGCGCGCGCGGGCCCCGCCCCGGGGAATCCCGAGAGGAGCCGTTGCGCCGCCCCGCCTGTTGCCACGGCGACGGCTGAGGGGCGGGGCCGGGCCCCGGGTCCGCCCCCCACCGCGCCCCGCTCTCCCGGGGTGTCCCGCGGGGACTCCGCCTTCGGGGGCGGGCCCGGCCGGGGCAGCGGGCGGAGCCGTTGCTTGAGCCTGAGCCGGTGGGGGCGGCGGTGTGAGCTCCAGCGGGGCGGGCAGGGGCAGGGCCGGAGCCGGGGCGCGGCGCTCCCAGCTCAGTGGCGCTCCCCCACGCCAGCCCTCGGCCGCCGTGAGGGTTTCGGCTCCCCGGCAGGCAGGGAGAGAGTCGGGGGAGGCGGTTTGTCACGGAGGGGAAACGGCAGGAGTTTAACCTCCAAGAGACAGAGGGTTACTGCTGCAGAGGAAGGATAGGGAGGAACAAAGCCCGATAAACGGCTTGGGACAAACTGAAGATCGAAAGCCCACAGAACAGGAATTTCAGGTACAGCCCAGAGATTGAAATTGAAGTACAAGCCCGATGAGTCAGTGTTCTTAACTGTACACAAGCCTCCAAAACTCAGCCTCATTCCCCTCCCCCTAGCTGCAGTTTCTAGGAACAGCGTAAGGTCCCACAGGACCTGGAGGGCCCCACACGGCACCACAACTCCTCAGGTACAGCTCGGCGCTCTGCTGAACCATCCTCGGCTTTTGGGACACGCTCCCTATCAGTGAGAGAAGTCACAATCTTTGTTTTATCCTTTGTCCGTACTGCTGACCTTGCACGTTATCTCCTCGGGGGTAAGACGGCAAAGCAGTGGAATGGCACGTCTGGGTGCTCACAGGCCAAGCGAGTTACATATACAAACTCCAGCATGTTAATTACAACGAAGTAGGCTTGTGTCTTCCTTGTACCTATCCTTTTAAATTCACAATTTTCTAGTAATATTTTATAATATTACTGAAAATTAGCTTTTAAGCATTAATCTGAAAATATTGTGTCCACTGCTTTTGGCTGGGATAGAGCTAATTGTGTTTTTTTCCTTCCTTCCTAGTAGCTAGAATAGTGCTGTGCTTTGGATTCAGTGGGGAATTTGATACGAGCAGAATGTTGATAATGTACTGATGTTTTTAGTTGCTGCTAAGAAATCAAGGACTTTTCAACTTCTCACATCCTCCTGCCCATGTCCAGGGACACAAGGAGCTGGAGGGAGGAACCAAAACAACGGACCCAAACTGGCCCTTGACATATTCCATATCATCCAACATGATGCTCAGTACATAGATAAGGGTGGACTGCGAAACTCCAGTGGGGCTCTCGGGATGGTGGTTTCAGGGTTCTCTCTCCTCTGGGCTCACAAGCCAGAAACAGGGCATCGGTCAGCGAGTGCTGAGCAATCCCACTGTGCATTACCCATTTGTATTTTCTATTATTATTCTCATTATTACTTTTATTAAACTGTTTTTATGTCAACCTACGAGTCTCCTTGCCCTTACCCCTCCAACTCTCCCTCATTCCTTGGGGGTGGGGTAAGGGTGAGCGAGTGGCTGCATGGTGTTTGGCTGCTGGCTGGGTTTAAGCCATGACAGTGTGGAAATAAAAAACAGTATCTCCCATTTCCAGAAAACTATTAAATCCAGAGTTTATTCACACTTCAACCAAACAAATAAAAAGAAGATTTAAATCTACTGTAAATCTATAAGGATGCAAAGAATACATAGTTTAAGGTAGCAATGGTTTAACATTTTATTGAAGGGGTGGTGCTTTATGTGCTGTTTTTAGTAAATCAATGAAAAAAAATGTACCTCTGTGTCTTTATTTATTCACCCTATAATCAAATTGCACGGTAGCAATTTCATTCAGTTCCTTAGCCAGGAAACTGATGATGATTTCATAATTAATGTTTTCTGCAATAAACTATTTTACACCAAAGTAAGTACATACACAAAGTATAATGTGAAAGTGGACCAAGGACATTAATATATGCTCAATGCAGCACCATATAAAGACTGTTCTGAAGGAGCCTGTTTAGGTATTGTAAGCAATGTATGTTAGTTTATCCAGCACTAATACAGCTTTGTTGTTTTGGGTGTAAGTATCTTTATATGGCATTGCAGCACACTGTGCAAACATATTCCACGAGAAAAATGTATTTGCTGACAGCAAAACCAGCTGTAACAAATGGGTCAGTAAAATGCCTCCTGGCCATTAGGAGCTTCATTCTTCAAACATGACCTTTACATCCATCTTCTTTCAGAAATCTGACTACATTTTCCCACATCCGAGTCTCTAGAAAGAATCATGCCTAGCAAGTACTGGTGCATCGTGAACTTTGCTTGAAACAGCAGTGCCAAATTTGCGCTCAAGTATTTCAAACCTGTTGATCCCAGACCAGTAATGACACACAAACACAGAACTGTCAATTACTTCAGTAGTTTTGGCACAGTTAGAGTAGGAACTGTAATTTCTTTAAAGATTGGCACATAGTTTGGATTTGGTTGGCTTGGACCTTGATCCAACGTCTCAATGATCATCTGCTTCATATCTCTGCTGGCATCGCCCCTCACTGTCAGCAAAGCTGCAATATGGTCATCCCTGCCAAAAGAAAATGGTAAAACTGGCATTAGTGGGAAACTTTGCACAAATAAGAGTTTGTCAGAAATATCATTTGATTGGCAATCCTTTCACTCAGTTACAGCGTGTACTTTATTTCTTAATCAAATCTCTAGTCATTCAGAACTGGCTTTTCCAGCTCAATGTAAAAGCACTGTTGTGGCTGCTCTTAGGACTCTAAAACATATTCTATCCTCCCAAAACACAGAATAGAAGTAATTTGTTGTACCACCGAGTACTTAAGTACATGTACTTCCTAGTCCAGCTCACATATATTTTATATTAGCATCATTTTTCATAAGAAAGTACTACATTCCATAAAATATGAAAAACATGAACTACACGTTGTTTTAAAATTTGCCCAAGACTACAAAGAAACTATGATGTTATCTATCTTAACTTTGAGGGCAAAGAAAATTACCTGATATCTGGGTATTTACTGACTAAAGTTGAAACTTCCAGATAGAGCAGTGAAGGATCAGTTAGCTTGATAACCTCTGCAATGGCTTCAATGATGTCACAGAGCCCTTCAGTGTCCTCTCCAGAGCCCTGCAAGATGAAAAGTAAAAAAAAAAACCAAAAACAACCAACCCACACCAACAAAAACCAAACCCCCAAAAACCCAAACCCCAAAACCAAAGTGATCACCCCAATATCTCTAAACAATCCCTTCATTAGTATTTTGTCCGACAGTGCTCTTGAATTCCCCAAAGAGCTGAATATTCAAATGTTAAGAAAATAAAAGATTTGTGAACTGTCACCATAAGTCTCTTCCCTCTTTCCCTGTTCTTCACGCAGAGACTTACCCTCAGAATACCAGTAAAAAAAGCTCTGTCTTACAGACAGTAATGCTGTATTTATCCACATGGTGATGCATTCTAGTCTAACTTTTGCTAATTTGCCAGCATAAACATTACGAATAACTGATATGAAAGCCAGATCTCTTCTGAAATATTACTTAAAAAAACATCCCTGCATTAACTTCCTTCTAGTCATCTGTCCATCAAGGCAGCTGTCAACAACTGTAATATCTATTTAATCTCTGGACTATTTTAGTGCTCTTAGTTCCAGGTCATCTGGCCCTGACAATCTGGTATTGTTTATTTCATTTATTCCATAACCTCTTCTACCAACGCCTTCATCTGAAACAGATCTTACACAGAATCCCACATAACGAAGGGCTTTGATGCAGGAGTTGCCCCAACATCTTCCGCAGTGAGCAGAGACGAACACTGCCCCTTCCCCACCCCTCCAGTTTTTTCAGGCTTTATCTTCCTCTGCGTTCTTTTCACATTTTGTCGTCTGTTGACCCTAAGAGCTTTCCAGCAGATTTCTGCTCCGTACACAGTTAAAAAAAGATTTGGTATTCATTTTAGGACTATCTTGTACATTGTTTCTCAGATGCCTTTTCTGGCCTTTCTTTTCTCTTTCTACAGCACTTTAAATGGGGTCAACATCCTTATCTTGTTGATTCTAAAGAAATACACTACGTGTTACTTAGGTAATAGGTAACTGCATCTGCTCAATGCAGTATCACTCTTTCTTCCAGCCAGGAAAAGCAAATTTAAAGTAAAGCAATTACTTTAACAAACAACCACTTTTTTTTTTTCCTTTCACTTACTACTACGAATTCAGGGTACCCGTGAGACCATTCAAATATTCAACTGCAGAGAGCTGTATAAACACAAAGCAGTAGAAACTGGGTGCTCAGGAACTTCAGCAGTAGGGCTGTGTGTGTACAGAAACTCTGCGCCCCCAGCTCTGGCATCCTTAATATTCACAAAGTGACCCAACACTTTGGAGACAGGGAGATCTCTCTCTAGCCATTTTCCCTAAGCAGTAAACGTGTGTCGTTTATTATGAATTACCAGGTTAATGGTATTACCCAAAGCAAATACTTACAGCTGCAAGTTTCTTAAAAAGAAATCTGAACTGTTCTGCTTCTTTGATCATTCTTTCTGCACCCTCTTTTCTCTCTTCTGCATTCTTGAAAGATATGCGTTTTAACATGATTGCTCTGATGTATTCCACAACCACTCTTCGATGGGCCTCAATAGTCATTGTCTGAAAGAAGAGAAAAAGGTGGTGGATATGTAGCCATTAGTTTTAATCTCTGAAAAATTATTAGGCTTTGAAAGGTGTATTTGCCTTTAATCACCAGAACACAGTTTTTGCTAATACATTTTGAGTGGCTTTAGATTTTCACAACGCTAACAGAAATGAAAATCTGTCCTTCCCTAATGAAAAGGATATGCCAATTATGAGAAAAAACAAACCCAAGATATCTCTAATGAGATGTCTGAACTATTTTTGGCGAACACCAAAAATAGAACAAACATGAAATAATTCAGCTGATCTTTAGAACAGATATGAGTGTTTTGCTTTGAGGCCTTGCTCTTTATACCTGGTCAAGGATTTACCAGCCATCACAGAGGCTTCTGCTGGAGAACTCCAGTACACTGCATAAAGGATTGCAAATCTTGCCTACATTATCTGTTCTCTGGGTCAAGTGTGGTAAGAAGCCTGGAGAGCCAGCAGCAACCACCTTCTCAGAACTTCCTTGGCTGATCTGCTGTTCTGCACTTGTCTTTTTATAGGAAATAGCTACTGGTGACTAAGTGAGGCATTTGGTATTGGTGCAAGAGTAATGCTGACATTTGGCAATAAAGAACAAAACAAAAACCCCAAAACCTTCACATGTTTTTTCAACTCTAATGTAAGCAGCATCCTTAAACCCCACAAGTTCTCAGGTGTTTCTCCCCCCCCTCCAGCACAGTGCAAAGTTACTTATGCTTAAGAAAAAGCCTGCATAACAGGTAGTCACAAACTTTATATCATATTTTATCAGTAAATATCAAGCTTTCATTTCAATCAACATGTTCTTCAGTCAAAATTTCACAGAAATGTTTCAGGAATGAGAGAAAAGAAAAAAGAAAGAAAGAAAAGAAGAAGAGATAAGACAACAGATTGCAAAGTATTGGAAGCCACAGTCCTCATCCAGGACACAGAAAATATGATTTCAAGTCCTCCTCTTAAGACTCTGCAGAAATACCAGAGTTTATCAGTTGTTCAGGTATGGCTTGTCTTGCAATTGATGCCAATGACACAGAGGAAAATTAATGTCACAGAATAGACTGGGAGACTGACAAGTATGCCCCATCCCACTGAAAAGTGAAGAACAGCTCTACTAAAACTGAGAAGAACAACACTCAAGAAGAGCCAACTGTGCGATGATGGGGCATACGCTTTACACAGGAGGGAAGCAGCAAAGCAGAATGACTGTAAGACCCAGATCCCCCCTGTTCCAGAACAGTGTCCTTCCCATTGGGCTACAGCCTTTTTGCAGGTGCTCTGTTCACGGGGCTTTTAAAAACTGGATTTTCAAAACAGGGTTAACTGAGAATATTTTAAAACCAGATAAAAAAGCCCATCCCAAACCAGGGAAACAAAAGCACATCGCATCCAGTGCTAGAACATATGGTGTCTTGTGTGGGAGATTTTTTTTTGTGTTGGGAGACAGTGGAGTAGCAGGTAGGATGAATGCCAAAAAATATGTTTGTCATCATCTTTCCCATAAGCTGGCAATAAGTGCTACATGATGAAACACATGTGATTGCAGGGACTGGTATTAACATTTAAAGAAACTCATGCCAAGTGCTAGTACCTCACAGTAACAAACCAAATTTGGGACAGAAAGCTGTTCCATGGATACAGACTAATTCTGGGTCTAAACTAACTTCTTTTGTGTACTTTTTCTGGTTATTCACTTACGCAGTAAGGCCACCAGGGCCTGCAAATACTGAATGTACTTTGATGTCCCCTCAACCTTAACTCTTAAAGAGATAAAGAAAGACTTAAGTGTATGATTTTGAGACTTTTAAGCACTTCTACTCAGTAAGCATTTGTTCAAAGACCTCATCTAAATCCTGATCTTGCTAGCTTCAAATATTTCCTAAATCTTAGGGAATCATTTAAGACATGCTATCTTAACTGCACAAAATTGACTTCAAAGGATAAAACCAAGTACAATAATACTAAAGATTAAAGGATAATAGAGAAAAGCAGATATTCTTTGACAGACGACAAAAAATCCCAAAAGACTACCTAACCTAGCACATTATGCTACTATAACAGCACTTTAAACATGAGTTATGCATTTGTTAAACCTAATGGCACCAATTTAAATATGCCTCATTGTACATATTAAAACTAGGAATTACAGAATGTGCATTTACAAAAAGTTATTACAGGCCATCAAAACTAGTTTCAGAAAAGCTAATTTTATTGGACTACAAACTTCTGAGAGGTAGAAAAGTACAAGCTGGCAAGAAAACAATCTAGTAACATGCCAGTACATGTTCTAGACTAAATCCTGCGACTCTGATCTGTCTTTGACAATACTGTATGGCTGTGAACTAAAAAGGTAAGAGAGAAATATTAGATTCAGACTTATGGAATGTGATTATGAACATATTTTCATTTCCAGTGATAAATCAGTTGCGATTTCTGTATTCCAATTTTGAATTCCATTCAGTGTTCAGAAACTCCAAACCAACATGATATGCAGTACATTAGCAAGCATCACAGAACATTTTCCACCTACCTTTTTATAAGGTTTTTTTATTCTTGCAAAGTCATTGAAATAATCCTCTACAGTGACACAGATAGTCCCCACTGCATTAGACCCCATCAACCACTTCTTTGTCATCAGCTCATTGAGATGTGGCTGAGAAGGCAACAAACAATTGAACAGAACAAAATTTTGACACTTTCACCATATCAGTGCAGTTACAAAAATACAGGAGACAATTTTAAGTGCCATACATTTCTAAACTACACTCCTTCAAAAGGAATAACCAGTTAGTGTAGGATAATAATGTGATCAGTTATCAGAATGAGTTACCAGAGTGCTACCCTGACGTACACACTGGGTATGATACGTAAACCAACTGTACTAACCTTAGCACTTGTTTCAAAAGGAGTTCTCTAAAATACTTGATTACATTCTCTATTTAAATTTTTATGCTAAATAAAAAATTAAGGTCCAAGGACAAAATTGGCGTAAGAGCTGATGATTCCAATTTTAAATATGATGCACTTTTAAACTGTTGTGAAAATGTAACTTCATGCTTGATTTCTTGAACTGCTACTGGCTACTCAGCCGTTGCTCTTTGACGGCCCCACGAACTTCCTGTGCATATACACTTTACTCCTTTCCCAGAACCCCATAATAAATAATTCCAGGATTCTCTACATCTACATACACATCTTGCTTTATTCTCCACAGAGGAAAAATTCTTTACATATTAGAGCACAGTATTTTATAAAGATAATAGTGAAATGAAGCTTGAGGTTAATGAATTTCAAAGAATGGTCATTATAGTAAATGGAGTCTCTTCTCATAATCAGTAAGCATAGTTAATAAGAAATAAAGGTTTTGCTTAAGAGCTCCAAGTTTAAAATAAATGCTGCTCCCACATCGTTCTCCCACATCGTTCCTAATGCGAGTCATTCAAGGTGTTTACATTAGTTCAAAATATTATTGCAAATCTAAAGCCCCAGAGCACCTTTCTTCACCTCTGCTATTTCTCTCACTTCCCTGCCTCCCTTTCCATACTTCCAATTTCTTTTTAGTAATAAAAAGAATTACTTTTTTCTTGATTCTATACAAGAAGCTAGAATTCTTAAACGCGGCAATTTATCAGTCAGAAAGGGGCCACCTTTAGAGTCAATTAAATATCTTAATTATAGGTGTACTGCACCTGTACAACGATAACTTAATATCAGCAGTTTTCCAAGTAATTCTTGAAACTCAACTACTTAAGACTAAGTACAATCTGCTTGAAAATATTCACTATATACAAAGCACCTGCCTGAAGTCATCCTGTGAAATGTATTAAGCTACTTTTCAGTTTCCTACATGAAAACTATACCAGTGAAGAATAATGCTGATGTTTACTGGCATTTTGCTAGTACACCACACATAAAACATATGAAGCCTTTTGATTGCTAAACAACTACTTCATTCCTGAATTATTTTTCCTTATATAATAATACGTCTATTCTTTTGAGGAAAACCAGTTCTAACCTCTAAATCCATGAAGACTTCATCTAGCAGGCTAGAGCATCCTTCTTTGGCAATGATGTCTAAAGTTGCATCCATGCTTGTATGACTGCTTGACAACGTGTCTTCCATTTCAATTTTCAAGTATTTTCTTTTCAGACTGATTATAGATTCTCTGTGACAAATAACAATGCTTTTCATCATCCACTGATGCACAATTGCATTGCTAGTAAATTTTCGAGTGCACACACAGGAACAGACATACTAGACAGTTTTATTTTTGCAAGGGAAAAAAATGCCTGCTGCTTGCTTTGGAAACCTTCATTTACTCTCAGGCATGATTTTAGAGCGCTCAACCTAGACTACTTGTATGCTGAAACAAACTACTGCTGATCTGTAGACTTGAATTGCAGCAGATATAGATGAACTTGGGGTTGGATTGCTGATCACTGAAACACGAGTAACAAGGATTTCTTTCTCTTATTTTGATTTTCTTAATAGAGCAAGCTCTATCTTTACTTTTCTCCAGTTAAGTTCACCTTGACCACACTGCTTGAAGGTGAACTGTGGGAGATCAAATGTAAGAGAAGATGGCAGGTCCCAGACAAACTAACTGAAACGACTTTTTCAAATTCTGAAAGTTGAAAATAAGTTTTTCTTTGGCAATGAAATTCTTGCAATAAGAAGTCGATTTTCACCGGTGAGGGGCAATGGCTTGGCTTGCCAAATGCAAGAGCAATCACAATATCTGCTTCTTAAACCAGTAATATATTTAAACTTGTTGGCTTTGTTTAGTCAGCTATCTTAACTGAAACCCTCTTTGTAGAGGGGTTCTGAGAAGGTCCTGAGAACACGCAGTATTACAAGTGAAATATCAATACTTATTTTTTCTCACAATTGCTGCAAGAACATGAAGACTTACTTAAAGGTTTGACAGTTGTTGATGACTGCAATCATGTACTGAACATAGCACTGAGGATACTGACGATTTTTAAGATGCTCTTCTTTATACAACTGTGCTTCATCTTTGTACCTGCGAATAAGGAATGGCATTAAACAGACAGAAATCTGTAATAACATAAGTAAACCTGTAGGACCAACTGCTCCACAAGGGCCTGTCAGGTATTTAGAAGTATTTTATAAAGGGCTTGTTGCTCAGGTGATGTTTAGTCTCTCTGTTCTGGGCAGAAGCCAGCCAAGGAGGTGTTCTCTGTCTTCCTTATGAGAAAGAGATATAAATTTGAGATATAAAGGAAGTGGAACTGAATCCAAAAATTAGATCCATTTGCAGAGAGGAACTGGAAGTGCCACTCAGCAGCACAGAAGAACTGTGGTGAAACTGGGGAAGGGAGGAAGAAAGCAAGAACAGAAAAGGGAAGAAAAGCTTGCTTGGCATGGATGTAATAAGAGAAAAACAAAGAAATAAAGAAACATCGACAGGAAAAACAAGTATTGGAATTGTAGGAACAAAGAAAGGCTGAGGCAGAATAAAACATTTCTATTTTAAAAAGTATGTTACCTGGTTAGAAATGAATTCATTTGTTGAAGACACAGAAGAAGTACCTTTGTTTTCAAATCTTCATTTATCTGAGCAGCCACTTGAAGATTCTGCTCAAACATCTAAGTTAAAAATAGTTTAGTTACAAAGAGAGGTCTCTATCAAGGCTAAACCAAAGACAAAACTCCTACCTTGCTGGAGACTCACTAGCACCACCTCTACATATGCTTTTTGTCTCGGTTTGTTGGTTTTTTGTTTGGTTGTTTGTTGGTTTTTTTTTTTTAAAAAGCAAGCCCACACAACTGCTGCTGCTGTCTAAACCGTAAGTGTAATTAAGAAATTACTGACAACCATTAATATATGCTGCAGTTTTCTCCTGATACTGAAAAGCTTATCTGCATTCTCTCTTCAGCAAAAGAGTGCTTCATTTTCTAATTCAGTAGGAATTCAGCTTTACAGTGGATCAAAGTTCTTGGGTCAGCTTCTGCAGCTAGTAATGATAAACCTTACAACTTGAATTCCTTTGCTTTCCACATATATGAAAGTAATAAATTCACAGTAGTGAAGTAGAAGGGACCCCTAAACTGTAGAAACACTACTAGGCACAAGATCTAGGTGACCTATAGGGAACTGTGTTTGAGAAAAGGGGGACTGGAAAGAAAGGGTACAAAGCCAGGTGAGCTGCTTTTATGCTGAGATTATTTTGAAAGTTTCACTGTTTTTCACTGTTACATGGATCTAAACACTGCAGCCTTCAACAACACAACTCTAGAGACAATAAGTCACCAGCTTCTTTGACATCACACACCTTCTGAAAAGGATTTGATGAAGTCAACCTTGGCGCTAATAAAATGTGAAAGAATGTAGCAAAAATCCTGGTATAAGTCAGGGAAAAAAATAAAGTGGGAAACAAACACAGGAAGAAGAGACTAAGATAAGCTTTAATTGAAGGTACCTAACACAGTATTTGTAAAGAAAAATTAGAAAATGAGCATAATAAGCTGACATTTTTTCTGGCTGATAAAGATCACTTAAAAAACTTTCCATTTCTACTACCAACAACAAGGTGGTGCAGGTTTTTTGTGCTTTTTTTTTTTTTTCTTTAAAGCCTTATCATTTCTGTTTTGAGGCTATTTAATAACCTGGACAGGCATTGATGCTTACTGTAGTGTTTAAACCATAACATTTTTGATCTTCAACAGATCTTTTCTTTCCCGTATTAAGGTGTTTGCATAATGAATAATTTATATGAAGAAATACATGCCTAACTACCTCAGCACGATATTAATAAACAATATTCTAATAACTGTATTACACCTCATCTAGTAGGCTTATACTACAGATTTACATGGAGAGACCTAAGTAAAAGCACTTAACCAAATAGAGATATCAACTGAATAGGCTGGGAAAAATATGTTTCTAATCTACACATAAAAAGTATAAGTCTAAGTGTTAAAATGAAAAAGGTAAATAAAAACCTCAAAAGAAACAACTCCTCCAACAACTCTACAGGAAAAAAAAAACAACAAACTATACTTCAATAGACATAGAAACAATGGAATTCCAAACGGTTTGGTTTCCACCTCCTGTCTTTCCATTCCCTTAAATACATGTACTGCTTCTGTAGATTTTCTAGAACAACCAAGTTCTCTTATACCTGAAAAACAATAGCTGGAAGTGTAGTCTGATAGTACCCATCTTGATCTGCTTCTGGTTCAGTTTCTTTTATCCAGTCTTTTTTATCTGTCTCCAGCGCTTTTCGAAGCCAGCCAATGATGTTAGACTACATTAAATAAAGCAACCAAGAAAAAGAAAAGATTTAATTTAACAGAACCATCCCCACTACAATATTTGGAAGAGCAGCCGCTTTCATAAGGAAAAATAGCACAGTAATAGGTAATGTTGATCGCTCTTGTCATCCCTGAAGGATACAGGTAACACAGACAAAATTTGCACTGACAAGGACAAACGTTAGTTCTGGTCAACTAGTGATGTAGTTTGAATAAAGCTTAGGCACATTTTGGAAGAGGAGTGCTCCAAACACAAAGAGCAAGTCAGTTTGTCAGAATCAACGTATTTACTAACTTTTGAAGCATTTACAAAGCCTCAGGCTTTAGGTTTCAAACTGAATTTTTCAGCAACTGAAATAATTACGGTAATATTTAATGTAGGAAAATTAGCACATATCTGCTTGTAATTCCTTTTACCTCCATTTTAGAAAACTGATGCTTGTTACCACTGAGGACAAAAACCCAGGATTAGATTAAATGAGTTACATGTCTTGGAACTTAAATGCTGCAGAAAATAGCAATGGAGATACAATAGTTGGATGGGAAGACAGCCAACAAGCACGTCATACAGCAAACACATTATGAACAACTGATTTCAGACCTACATTGAGCCAGTGTTCTGATCACTTGCATGACACAGATACCATGGACATATCTGCAAGAGTAGGTAGTAAAGACCAGTGTGTTTGCTAAGTATGTAATTGAATTCTTTTATTTCTATCTAAAAAAAACCCCTCTATGTTTTCAAAGGTTTGAAGGTTTCTGCATGTTTTCTACTTTGTTCACATTTAGTTAAAACCCCTAGTAATATAAAGGTTCATACTTCTTTCCAATGTGTAACAGGTGTACTAGCGCCCTACCACACAAAATTACACATGACCAGCAGGCCCGTGGAGAAGAGGCAAAAAGTCTCAAATTGGTATATTTATTTATTTCTTAAAAATGGTTACATTTTTTGATGTATTCAATCAGTATCTTTTGGTCAAAACTCCTATCAGCAGCTATAATAAAGGAAGAAACTGAAAGCTCTACAGTCTTCCTGCACAAGAAAGGCTGTTGACTAAACACAGACACGAAATTTTCTTCTCTTTTTGACTACTGTGAGTGGCCTGTCAAGTGCTGTATCTGCTAAGTATTGAAAGTACCATCTTCAATTACATGAAACAATGTATCTTTTTTCCTTCATAAGCATAGAATTGCTCTCATGAGATATGATTTGCAAAGACTAATTGATCTTTTAAGCCAGCAGCCCAGGGAACATCAACATTTTTCATCTTAAGATCATCATTTACAAGAAATTTTTTTCAAGCTTAAGTGCTTGGAAAAAATACTATTAGTATTTTATTTCTTATGAAAATGAGACATTTTTATATACTTAAACATCAATATTTAAGTCAATAGTCACAATTAGGAAATACTTTCATTTACCCAAACTGAATTAGTTATATTTTATTTATAAACAGTTTAAACACAACGTCAAAAGAAACAACTTGGAAGTTTAAGTGGGGATGCGCAGAAAATGAGATCAGGCTGAATCCAGTGAAACAAATAGGCAATTTCAGTATTTTCTGCCTTAAAAAGAAGATCCAGCCAAAAGTTAAAATCAGCAGAAGAAAAATCACTCTCTGTTTAACAGAGTAGCAGCTTTGCTCACAATAAAGGTCTATAATATTTTTCAGTAAGCAAGGAAAAAACATTTCTGAAAAAATGACGTAGATAATTTTGTCCCCTTTTAAGATGAAAAAATATAATTCAAAGGCATTTCCTGAGTCAAGTCAAAAGTAGTTTGAGAAAACAAACCACTGTTTTTTTGTCCTAAAGGTAAGTGCAGAAAAATAAACTTGCATAAAAGTCCTAGTAAAGCTAGTGTGAAGCAGAGCCTCTACTGGCAACTTCAGTTCATATTATTGTGGTAAGTATCAAGTCAAAGTAGTTGCTGTTGCTGGACATACTTTACTAGTTGATACATCAAAAAAAGCAAAAAAATTTCCTCCTCTGCTTGGCAGAGCTCCTAAAATTAGGAGGAATATGAATTCAATGGAACAGTGGAACTCTGAACTTGCTTTTCTTCCAAATACCCCAATATCCAGTCTCAGAGGCAATCAATAATGGATCTTTCAAGAAAAATACATTTAAAAACCTGACAATCACATACTGATTCCTTTGCCATGAAGTTGACCAATTTCCAGTGACTCTTAAACTAGCCAAGAAGCAATGTCTTTAAGATGCACTTGAAATGGCATCCACAAAAAGAAATGATGCTGTCAACAGGCATGAAAGGAAAAAGACTGTTAAAAGAATCAAATTGGCAAACATGAACATCCTGATTACCTTGAAAAGATCACATCTATATCAAATGTTGATGGAGTTACTATAGGGACCAAGCTGCATTCAGTGGCTTTTAAGTATTATAATACCTAACATACTAGCACTATGAATTTAGACATAAAAACACTGGTATTCCTTCTTTTCTAATAAAATATTATTAATACAGTCTTTAAAACATAATTATTCCTTGAAATGTCATGATTTACATCTGTAAAATCATCTGATTATAGCTTCATAAAAAACCCTACACATAGTATAGGAAAAATTTCTAAAAGTAATGATATCAAGTTCACATTTGTCATGTACGTTTCCTCTGATGGAGGAACACCACTGAGGCACTGTTGCAGGTATAAACTCAGCCGCAGGTGTCTTTGCATTATTAATACTCACAGTAAGTGTTGACATATACTTGCTGAGAAGCTGGTCTACTACATTTTGTGAAATCAGAGGATTCAGAGAATTTACATCCACTTCAGGAGACAGTTCTGAATTTCCCATCATCTCTGTACTAAGTTTAGAGACAAAAAAAAAGACATTGCAGATTAGTAAAAAAAAAGAAAAAAGAGAAAAGTTTAAAACTATGCAGCTTTTTTTGTATGACCACTGTAAGTGGCAATTTTCCAGTATCTGTAAGTTTCAAAAAGTTCTTAATAACTGCAACAATACATGGATTTACAAGGAATCTAAATAAAATTATATAAAACAAAGAACAGGATGTAAAAGCTATAGTCCAGCATATATTAAAAAAACATTAGAGACATTTTAAATATTCAACTCTTTCATGTGTTTCTAACTTCTATGTATGAGAATTAGCAATTGCTTAAGACTGGATAAAAGTCAACTGGTTCAACCTGTGGCCTCTTAATAGGGGACATTTTTATCTGTCTCTTAAATTTGAGAGGTGATAACAGACAGACTTACACATTCTGAATTTCAGAATGGTAAAGATCAGTGAAAAGCGCAAAATTATCTGCTCAGCATTTCTCAAAAGAGTTTCTGGTGTGCCACTTGTATCATACCCACATCAAAGCTAACATATACTAAAAGAAAATCTACCAATACATCCTATATTGGCAGAGAATACATGTAGTGTAAGAGAGGGGGCATCCTGCATGCCAAATCAAAAAATGCACTTCATGGGTACTGTATTATAACAGCACCATTAGGTATACTTGCTTGCAAAGGAAAATTCCTGATTTTATAGGATTAGAAACTAGATTAACCCTCAAAAATATCTGGAAAAGAATTATAAAAAATTAATAATTACAGTGATATTTTGCATCTATAATTTATAAGATTATATAATGAGTTGCTTCTGTAACTAAAACAAAAAAACAAAGCTATGCCAAAGCACAACATAGGAAGAACTCAATATTTCATGCTCAAACAAATCAATAACTCAAAACCACACTCTTCAGAGAGTGTTTTATTAACAGTTGATGGAAGTATATTCAATCATTGTATCACATTCCATTTCTAGTTCAGAAAGAAGCCACAGATTCTATATTTGCAGTGGTTATTAATTTAAGTGGTTATTAAATAAATAAGTTATCTATTAAAAACAAATAGTAAATAAAAAAAATTCTTAAACAAGTGTTTGGTTTGTATATTTCTGCAAGTTAAAGTTGTCAGGGTACATGCAGGGAGTCATTAAACCATAAAAGCTACTGTAACGAAACACTTTCCATTTGTAGCATCTTCCTGAGCCTGTAAGAAAAGAGATTAGAGGCATTTTAAGGGGCTCAACCTATTCAGAAAACTGAATTTCATTCCCTTGGTGTTTAGATAAAGAATACACATCATAGCAGGACCTGCTCTAGACTTATTCAGGGGGAATGTGAGAAGCTGTTTATGGCACTATGCCATATTAGAAAAATATAGCCTCATCATATCATCACTATCTCTACTTCACAAGGCCACAGAGACATCATACCTTTCTCAAAGCTTATCAACTGAAACCCCAAAACAAAAATCACAGGCTCCTCCCTCTAGCCCCCAAAGACAAAAATTCTTCCTATATTCAAGTTCTCTTTCTGGATTGTCACAACTCAAGTGTCTGGAGGAAAGGAATTGATAAGACAAGCCTCTTAGAAGCATCAGGAGACTTCTAACCATAGGGGAGAGTTACTTCCCTTCAACAGGAAGTTTATAATCAAGTTGGAATTTCAACCAGAATTGTGTTATCTGGAAAATAACACTTTAGAAGACTTCTATTTTATCTCCTGTGCCAGTCTTGCCACTGTGGTGTGCAATTCCTCCCTCACCTCCTTGTTGGGCCACTCATTGCGATTTCTACCCCCTCCTGGGCCACGCACCAACCCACCAACGTACGGACTGCAAATGGCAGTGAATTGGCACGTTAAGGTGCCCCTTTGATGAGCCTCGCTCCTGCTCTTCTTGTGGCTTGGGAACAGCTGTAACAGTCCATCACCTCCTGACAGCCTGGTACACCTGTACCTGGTACACCTGCACCTGGGACGTGGCAAGGGATGACAATAACAGAACTGTACTTCCATCATGTTCTTAGCCTGTGCAGCTGGTGAAAAACACCAGAATATTTCATCACTCGAGCTGGGCCGGAGTGGAAAAGTACCCAACGAAAGTCAATTATCTTGGACGCTATAAACAGTGATCCTGAGTGAGACCCTGTGAGCTCTCCTGGACTGCAGCAGGCCTGTGACCAGCATTTCCCCTGAGCTGGGACACCTCTCAGATGTCAACTCCTCAAGGTACCGTCTGCTGTCAAAGCCAACAGAGGGCCAGGGTGAAGTCAGCCCCCTCAAGTCTCAATTATTGCCTGTTGAGGAATGATGATGAGTTTAGAGTAAACACTCACAATGCAAGAAGAGGGAAATTTTAACTGTTGCCTAACTTCTCTTTCACCCACCCCTCTACCTACCAATGTGTTTGGGTACATACAGTTATTTTCATGAGTGTGGGTACATACATATTTCCCTGAATCCAAATACTTCTGTCTGTCTGTGTTTGCACGTCTTGTGTTTATGAATGTACATATATATAAATGTAGGATACTTTATAGTAAGTTAGTGTGAATCTTGCAATTTTTGAATCTGTAATTAAGTCGCTATTTTAGTCATAACATTTTCCTACAATATTTTGTAAATCCTTGAGTTGGTTAATGATTAAGTGCTGCTACTCATTAATAAATCTTGATTTGCTGCCAAATCATTGCCATGTTAATATTTTCATCTGTAACAGCCACCAGTCCTGCTCTGTCTTATAAAAAAAGGGTATTTGATCTAGAGACAACATCCAGCTAGATACATAGCAACATTCCTTTGAGGGAAGACTGTTGACATCTATAACAATGTTAATGAACTCTCCTATCAGTTTTGTCAACACTTGATCACTATCTGATAAAATGATGTTATGAATATAGGCATCAGAATCTTACATAACTTAAATTCCTAAAACTCAGATTAGAGTCCTGGTCCTAAGCCAATACAAGTTTAGTAATAGCAGTATCTTTCCAAAGCTCTCACTGACTTAAATATGAACCAGAAATACATCTAGCACAGTAAATCTGCATCCCGCTCAGGTATTAAAGGCTATTATTCCACACGGAGCATCATGTTATTTCTCAGCTATGAGCTGAATACAGTTCTAAAACCAGCTTTCGAGACATGCCCTAGTAAAGTAGATTATTTTAAAATTCCTATCTTTCAAATACTATAAACAGAAGCTATGCATAGCTTTCTTATCAATTCATTACATAGAAAACCCCCTCAACACATCTCTTAATTGGTCAGTATTTTCTCAGCTGGTTTTAAAGTGCAGATGTAATACAAAAATATAAATACAGACTTATATGTTCCCTCTCATGCTCAATTACATTTAATAAAGTAGAGAAAAGTTGGAAAGGACAAAACTGTTTTCCACCATACAGTGTCCCACAGAAATGAATAAGGAATGAAGAACAATTTAGAACCTATTTTTCAAGCATCGAACAGATGATGAAATATCACAGAAACACAAGTCTCATGATGTCATGTAGGCCGTCCTCCTTCACAGCTTATAATACACATATCCCTATAGAGAACTGTTTATTGTATTGTTAAGAGATGTTCAGTGACTGAGATTCGGTAAGCTCTCCAAGTATCCTTCCTGAGCACTTTTCTCACTCACAAGCCTGAACTGACTACTCCTTCCACTGTCCACTACAAACATGAAGAACAGCTAATTACAATAAACTCTCGTAAAAAGGATGACAAACTACAAGAGTATGCTTACTGTACTGCCCTCTCAGATTTCTTTTTAGAATAGAAACTCAAAGCCTTAATTTCTTCCCGAGATATTTCCTCTAATTTTCCTATCTATCCCTCTCACTGTTTCACTTCCTTTCCAAGATCTTGCCACCAGGTGCTAAAGGCCACATAATCTGCTTTAGCAGGTATGATCCCTTTTTGATTTGTTTGTTTGCTTTGTAAATAAACGCAGTGCTAGCTTTGCTCCCTCCCTTTGCCTTTCCTACGACAGAATACATGGATTGAGAGATTTTTAGCTTTGAATTGTCTAACTGAATAGCAATCTGCTCTACTTCCTGAGGGGAGGGCAATTTTAAGACCAAGAATTGTCTCTCTGGAGTATCAGCCCCAGGACATAAATGAAGAAACTGGGCACCTAGGCCATACCCCTGTAGGTAGAGGGATTGACATATTTCTGATTATCATTCATTGTGGAGTTACTCCTCTGGCCTTCTATTAACAAAGAAGAAAAGGCCAATGAACTCAGATCCTGTAACTCATCAGTAGCTGTACCCTTATGAGCAACTGCACAGATATTTAAGTATGCATTAGTGGGTACTCCCGATTGTGAAGTTCTGCTCTTCTTGCTTGCAAGGAACAGTGTAGAGCAAAGCACAGAGTTCTAAACAGAAAATGAGTCTTAAAGCTGGTTATAAAAATTCTGCAGAACAGTATTATCTCCCACCTATTTGCTTTATGGTATTATACTCTAAATCTATGAAGCATCCAATCTGTTGACTAGTGAGATCGAACAATTGAAGACAGCAAAAGTGTACACAGTGCACACTCTGGGCCTATGCCAGCTATTGAGAACAGAATCACTGTCACGAGCCACAGAAAGGCTAGCATTACTTCTTCCCAAACAAATCAGTTGCCCTAGTAACTACATGCCAGCACAAACTAAACGGTTGCCACTTGAGCTGTTTCTATCCGGAGGATGAAAAAAAAAAAAAAAAAGACATAATGCTTAAGTTATCCACTCAAAAGTTTAACATCATCACAGGAGGCAACCTGTAAGCAGGAATTCTTCTAAATAAATAAATCACTACACAGTTCTGAGAGAAAACCTCAAGGAAGTTACTACATTCTTTTAACTGTAGTGAAGCAACACTGAAACAGTCTCAACCCCTGTGAAAAAGAACAACAGAAAGTTTATAACCATACAAATCTTCTAGGGCTGTGGCCAACAACAAACATTTTGTTTCACACACGAGCTCTTAGTCTCCTCTGCTTTTCCCAACATTTCACCAAACTGGCATGCAAATACATGGTGACTGTAGCTTCAAGCAGGTCTTTAACTGCATTAAAACTTTAAGCTTACAAAGCTACTAAAAAAAAAAAAATTAAAAAAAAATCACATATTAGAAAACTCAAGCAAATTTGAAATAGCCTTTCCTAAAAAGTAAAATGCATAACAAATATCAACCCAGCAAGGTCTTCACAATTATTCCTCTTTTGGTTTTAGTTCTTGTATGTTAATAGACATGCAAATATTAGCACATAAACTGTGTTTTGTATACTTAACTACTGCTAAGAGAAATGACAAGGGGATCTTACCTTTTGTATGTATTCAAAACCCAAGTGAGAAGGCTAACAATCTCATTTGCTTCCAGATCCTCTGCAGCAAGCTCTTGCATGCGGGTGGACAAAGCCTGATGGTACATGTTTAACAATTTGTTGAAAATGTCATACTGTGGAGGAAAACACTGATCCAGAAGGGTTTTAGCCACGAGGAGGTCATCAAGGACATATTTACGTATGATTTCTAGATGGCGAACAAGCCACATTTTGTCAGATTCTCTAGTATCTGCTTGAGTGCCTTCAATTCGTGTGCTCACAGTTCTTTCCAAAATGTTGAACATTTTTTCTTTCCACTTCTTTGGTCTGCCAGGAGGTATGAACCCAGTTTGTTTTTTCCGGTCTAACATGCGCCTGTCAATTTTCTCCTCCCTTTCAATTATCCTAACAACAGAAACAAGCAAGGTTGGATCTCGACGGACTGTAACAAGAGATCTTTGAACCACCATCCAAAGTTGCTTTGCCAGCTCCTCAGAAAGTTTCTGCATATCCCCAAAGTAAGTATGGATGAGGTTCATGTCATGTGTGTTTTTGCTGTCCATGCGATACTGTTCATACATCAGGTTATCACGAGAACACTCTAAATCCATCAGTTTTCGATGAGCTTGCAGAAGTTCCCCTCGCTCAATCAGATCTTGGGTCTCCCTGACTATCTCTGGGACTGAAACAACAGCAAAAAAGAAGAAATATTAAAACAACACAATCAAAAGATAAAAAATAAATACAACGCAATAAAAGCACTAGGAAACAAACTAGATAACAGCTGTATTACTTCTTTTGAAATAATTTAACAGAAATAATTTTGAAGTATTAAAAAATTGCTAGTAAATGCTATGTATCTTTACACTTTATTAACTATACTGCTTCATTTTTATCAGTGGCTAAACAGAGATCCTAGTGCCAACAGAACATAATTTCCTTTTATTTCCTCGTTTTGTTTGTTTGTGTTTTTTTTAAAAAAAAGTCCGTGAAAATCTACCATGAAACAAATTTCAGTAAAAGCCTTTTGTATAAGAAAGCTAGTAACTCGCCTGACCAGAAGCCACTTAGCCTGTTGAACCTGAGGTTGCATACACACAACAAATACTGAATTTTATCTCCTTGAAGAAACAGTTTTTGCCTGACTAAGGCACAGCGAAGAACACGGATAATTACTTATGCTAAATACCTATTTTTTTTCTTTACTATTTTTCAGTATTTGAGGAATACTATAGAAAAAAATTAATCTTATAAAAGATTCTAGGGGAAAGAACTGAAAATCTCAGCAGCAAAATTGTCACTAAAAAAAAAAAGCAGCTAGGGACAAAACTGGCACCACAAAAAAAGGTTTGAAAAGACAGTTATACACAATCATTAATCATGATGAAAACCACTTGGTTTATAGAACATTTGTTTTGCTCAGAGTGAAGTTATCATCAACTATTCTGTTTAACAATCCTGGGGAAAGATGCTTCACACTAAAAACCTCTCAATGTCAGAACAGGCTTATTGTCCCAATCGCATTCAGCGGTGTAAAAGAAAACATCCCCGAAATAACCTGGCATTAGAACATACAGAATCGTGTTGTTCTTTGTTTTTTATTGCTAGACAGTGCATGTGAATATGAGGGTTTTTTTCTTTAAATTGCACACCATATCTCAGTTTGGTACTCTAGCAGTTAGACACACCCTCCCAGAGATTAAACAAATCAAGCTGGTATGACCAGGAAATAATTTTTCTCTATAGGTACTTTTTGTGAATTACTATCAGGAGAGGAGATAAAAATCAAAGGTGTATGGTAGGTTTAGCCCCCATTATAAGGGTAAAATTCTTAAAATTACCTATAAGCAGAAAAGTCCTGGCAAGGAAATCACCCTGATTCAAGATGATATGTGCACCAAGAAGGCTGCATTTTAAAAGGACAGAGGTAATCCCATTTTATCTTTACAGTGTCCACTATATCCCATTACTCCTAGTTCATTTTGCAAACCTTCACAGTTGTGCAAGGAAGAAGTGTCTCCCATATGTAATTTCTTTATGCACATGTTGGTTTCTATGATTGTGCTGCCTGATTCTGAAGCAAGGACTGTGCACAGTCAAAACTGAACTTCAGGTAGTTTATACTTAGCTTGTAATATTAATGGAAATCCTTGAGGCTCCTAACTGTTGTGAGAAAGACTGCCAGGCAGTCTTTGACTGGAGATCTTGATGTTTCATATTTTTGCCTTTGCAAAAATTTTTCGCTTCCTAAAATCATTTGGGACTACTCTTACCCAACAGGCTTCATATAGGTGCCCAACTCACCAGTAAGATTCCACATCTTTTCCAATTTTCTTTCCGTAAATGTCACTTGCACATTTCAGTCCTTTATACTAAGCATGTTATCCCCGCTACTGATTACAAGCAAGAAGCTTCTTTGTGACTTGTGTTTGACGAGATAGCCAGACTGGAAGTACTTGCAGCACAATTTAGACTCAATATATTAAATGGTTACCAGCTACTTCCCTGAATGTGACATGTAGGTTATTCTTCCTTCATTCTTCACTTCCAGTGATGTTAAAAGCTCTCAACATTACCTGACAACCTTACAGCTGTTAGTACCATTTTAAAGTGCTTTCCGTATGTGGTGGATTATATAAATAACATTAGATTACCTGAAAAGATGTTCTTGAGATTTTCTACAGCAGCTGCCAGTTGGCTATGTTGCACTACAGCATCCTTAACATCCTTGAGGTTTTCAATGGTGTTGATGCTCTGTCTCCAGTCCTTATTGACATCTATCAAAGACTGCTGAATGTCCTTAACATCATTCAGTGCATTGTGCAGTTGACTTAAACCTGTTCGTACTCCATCTAACTGTGACTGGATTGCTGCCTTAAATACAAAGAAACAAAGAAAAAAATTTGTATTAATCATTTTAAATCACACATTTTCAACATTTCTCAAGCATTTTCATTTTATTGTCTCACATTTACAGAGGAAAAAACCCTAAAATTGAAAAAGTGCATGCACATTATTTTTTTTTAAATTCTGAAGTTGTACCTATTTTTAAAGGACTTAGATACAACTGGTTCACCCACAAAGCTAGTATAGAATCTTAGACAGATAAATCATCATCTTTATAAATCTATATTAAACCAGGATCATGGGAAAGCAGAATAAGATTTTTCTGCATTTCCTTCATAAATTCATTTCAAAGGGGGATATCAAAAGAAAGCTGATCTTGATGTTTGGTATGTACAGATTCACAAAGCATTTTACTAGAGCAATTACAAATTTTGACTGGCAACTGAATATATTGTAAAAAATAATGAATATTCTGAAATGTTCTAAAAAACCCCCAAAACCCTTCAGTTTGTCATGCCTGAAAGGAAAAAAAAATCCAGTCAAAATAAGAAACAATAAAAATTCAAACCGAATAAAACATTCAACCCTATAAAACATCAAGAACCAGACCAACAA
Source organism: Athene noctua (assembly GCF_965140245.1). Taxonomy (NCBI): domain Eukaryota; kingdom Metazoa; phylum Chordata; class Aves; order Strigiformes; family Strigidae; genus Athene; species Athene noctua. The sequence goes on from NC_134038.1 coordinate 67,548,844, forward strand.
TCCAACTACTAGATTATTTTGGCATAAAGAGAGGTTATTGATATACATATATGTATCTTGTGACAGGTGACACTTGAAACAATGACTCTTCAAATAGGCTGTGAGTCCCAAATACCATGTCTGTAAGGCAGACACCTTACAAAAAAATGCATTATAGTGCATATCTGTGCAAAAGAAATCAGACCACATCCACACAGCATGTTTTTTATGTATGTATTTTTAAAAAGATGTGACTAAGATTAAATCAGGTGAGTGGAAAATGAAACTGGAAATAACAGACTTCAAAAGACAAGCCAAAGGCAAGACAACGCAGGAAAAACTCATTTGCCTATCTCAAGGACTTGACGTAACCAGTAAAGAAATAAGGCACAAATGGTTTTGCTAAGCTCAAAACACATTTTTTGCCATGCTTTTAAGGCCAAAAAGCTTGGGCAGTCATGGAACTTTTTGTCTAATACTAGAAGCCAAAGAGGAAATCCTGGTAACTGTGAACAACATTTATTGTGTTTTAAATGTACTGGGAAAGTCCCAGAAAAATGCAGTGCTTCTTAAGCTACTGCTATTTATGTACTTTTACATTATGATATGCTGATTTTTTTGATAAAAACGTATTTTCCTGTCAGACTTGGTACAATTAAGCAGTGGTAAGGCATTTTTATACAGTATCTATGTATAGAACTGCTGCATTAACAGATTTTTCTCCTACAGGAACTGAAGTAATTTGGATACTCAAACATTCACTATGCTACTCAAACACAGTCTTCTGAAGCTGACCATGAACTGTTTTAAAAAAAAATTTAAAAAAAAAAATCACATGATCATTAAGTGTTCAATCCTTCTGATTTGAAATTTCAATTTCTTCTGAGGCAGACCTTCCAAATATTACATATTCAAAATTTTGCCCATTTCACTTTTGCAGAAACTTGATTATGTTTAACAGAAACAATCACTAATCTTGGTCACCGACACAAACAGCCAAGAAAAATCCTAAAACCAGAGATCCACCCATGTTCGGTTTGTGTCCTAATAGTCAGCTGGGGCCAAGGAAGGGGAGTGAGGTGACAGGGAGAGAAGCATGTCCTAGCATTGTAGACTTTGCTTCCTAGAATACAGGTTCATCTTAGATTGGACTGACCATCACTGTGTTAAAAAGATGAAAACAAAACCAACTCAACCTTGGAACAGGGCTCAAAACTTCATTTTTATTTTTCAAGTGACAGCCATCAACATGAAACCATGGAAATGGGATGCTGGCTGCCTGGTCTCCCTAAAGCTCTATGGCTCAAATTCACGATTGCACAGCAGCTAAGAATCCAAAGGTAGAAGATTCAAGCATGTTCATACTCAGGAAAACCTGTGACCTAGGAACTCCCCTAGGATACATACACAGTATTTCTTCAGGGTGAGAGAAAAATCAAATCCTAAGTTCTCCCACTGACTAAGTGCATGAAGATGGCCAACTTGTCAGGCTCTGGAATAGAGTCCAAGCAGTTGTTCACCTACATTTTGGACTGCAAAGCCCAGAAGTACCACCTTACAGTGCTAGCTGGTGCTTATCCACCCATCATTTCAGAATTTTGCTACAGATCCTTAAAAATACTGCTTCACTAACTGCCATCCACCTCACACACAAAGCAAATGAGTTTGACATATTTCAAAGCAGTTTTTCCTGTAAGAATTTACATAACACAGGAAGAAATGCAGAGAAGGATGTAAGAAACGGACATAACTAAATATTTGAGAGACATTATAGAAAGAGGAATAGCATAACAAACTGGAGAAGATGCTGGTTTTTTGGACAGAACACTATTCCAGATCTCTGCTGCTTCATCCCTGTAAGTGACACACAACTATTACTCTGGTTTCTACTCTTCACCCTTGACTGACCTGATTATTTTGATTCATCTGAAGAAAAATTACGATTCATCTGAAGAAAAATTATGAAAATGATCCAGGCAGAAAGAAGCACCAATATGTTCACACTAAAAGATTTACTATGTGTTCTATCACATAGATGAAGCAGCTGAGGCTGTTCAACAGTCACCCAACCTGGCAAGTCAGCCACTCCTCCAGCTGCTGGTCCTGATGACTCTGTCTCTCCATCTTCCACACCATACATATACCCAGCTTAAAGAGAGAGCAGGAGTATTTCTTACATCCTCTCTGTGCTCCCAGCCATTATAGTAATTCTTATGGGAAAAACTGCTTTGCTATCAATTGCATCACTAACTGTCACATGTTTCAGGAATGCATCCTGAATGGATTAAGGGGTATTATACTTCCTTTTGGAACAGGCATTTCTGACCATCTAAAGATGACTGAAGTGAAGGCAACTTAAGGAAAATTACAAGGACACTAGCTATAGAGTGGACTTAGGCATTCACAAAACTTAGAAAGTTATGTTTAGTTATCACTGTCTATAGAAGCAACCAGTAGGCAAATGACAGTGCTCATGTATTATAAATAGATCACAGTAACCAAACAGCTGATCCATTATTAACAGACTCAGCTATATGCTCCTGCCTTAAATCTGAAAATCCCAGTCCTTGTCATCAGGAAAATTTCTGTTTCTACGCTACAGACAAAAATTAATGTGCAATTTTCTAACAGACTTTTTCACTGTGAAAGAAGATAGGCTCTCTTCTACTTCATGCAGACTCCCACAAAAAAGGAGCCATTAAACAGCTGTAAAATAAACTAGCTTATTCTGAAATATAAGATTAGATACAGTGTATACTACCCATTTTGATTTGGTAAACCAAAAAAATATTTCCCCAAACACTCTTCTAAGGCCTACTGCAATTACTTAATACAGTGGTCTAAAATGGCTGTTGGCTAGTGAGTACCACTGAAGAAGAAAACACTGAACTCAGTAACACGGAGACACTAAACATAGGATGACCTTACACATATTTCAGGCTACGTCTGTGTGTGTGTGTGTGTGTGTGCGGGCTCATGTGCATGCTCCCATGTACACATGTGAAAGAGAGAAAATCATGGGGTACACTTCTGCAAGACACTAGAATGTGATAGATTTTAGCTATCATCCATAAATCCATGTAAAAGAATTTTTTCAGATGCAGTCATCAATTTTTTTGTTACAAATTCAGTATTCAGTGATTAAGACAAAGGTTTGTTGCCTGACAGGCTACACAGCGTGAGGGTAGCTGTCCATGGATAAAATGTAGAAGTTACAGAACATAAGAACATTTGAAATGCTTGAATAAAGATGTGCACCATTAGTTTGCATTACTTCCAGGATCCAAAGTTTCCGTTTTGGACATAGAGCAAAAATTAAAGGCCATGGTTTAAAACTATCTGGTTGAAAACATACAATCAAAAAACAGAAGGGAAAAAAAAAAAGAGGTACATTCATGCTGCACCACAAACACTGAGGTTTATCAAACTTTGTACCTTGAGTCGAGCTTCTACTGAAGCCTTCTTACGAGCTTCCCTCCTGCGATACTGCTCCACTTTATCCAGCTGATCAGGACGCTGGAGCATTCCCGCTACTCTCTGAACAGCTGTTGCAACTGCTTCCCTATCTGTTTCCTCCATTGTTGATTAGGACCTCAAAATGCCGTCATAATTTAACAGTACTGAAAAGAAGTAAAACATTTTAGAAAACAGTTTTACATTTGATGGATACATGTCAATTCAAAGTTAACAATCAGAGAAACTAACTTTGGCAATAAAAGCAGTGAAACTTCACAGAAATACCACTAGACCGCATTATAAAAAGTAGTAATTGGAATTCTATAAGAATCACATTTAACATCACTTAGCTCCATTTCATTGTTTTACTTGAAATGTTCTCTGGTTGCTGGTTTTGCATTTACCTTGTTCTCTGTGAGTTTGTATAAAAAAAAAAAAAAAGACAACAAAACCCCAGCAAATCTTCATTTAAAAATCAGATTCTATCCAATCCTAGAGTAGGTTTGCCTATTAAAAGGCAAATGAGACAAGCATAAAGGAATCTTGTAGCAGGTCCAAGCAAAAATCCTAACTCTTCCTGAGCTAGATCTGGTGGAGCTGACCAAACCATAGTCCCCCTGCAGCAACAGGTCAAATTCTCTAGCAAAATGGAGAGACACGTAGCTGCAGAAGCTCTAAACCCAGAGACATAACTATAAAGCACTTCCATTTCAACTTCTGACGGATGATTTTTTCATTTCCTACTCTTCAGTTCTTCTCATGGGTATCAGTACATCAGAGGTGTAGGTCTGCAGGGAAAAATGAATCGAGTATTTTACCTAAGTCTCCAGCATAATTTCTAGTGAAGTCAAAACATGTAGGCAAACTAGTATGCAGAAAAGAGAAAATTTGCTGGCTATTAAACTAGACCTGTTCTCTCAAGCTTCACTAACTACTAACAGAAAGCAGGGAGGATCTTGGTCACAAAAGATGCAAGAACATGGGATCTCGGTCACAAAAGACCCAAGAACATGGTGTCCACAGAACTCCAGGGAACACATCTGGAGTTCCACATTCCTTCCAAATTCTTTCCAACATTTTATGCCTTTAGTTTTGTAATCAAACAGAACATTTTAGGTTCTGCTGCCACAACTACAGATTATACTCTCTCATATCAGTATTACTACTTGAAAGTAGATACCTCCTTTCAAAGCAGTCTGCATTCATATATCCAGCACATCACTTAATCTTACCAGAATAGTGATCTGATAAAGAACTGTGCCAAGTGTGCAGTACTGGAAGAGCAAAAGCAAGTAAACTCATGGGTCAACAGAAAGACGGTTTAATAGGTGAAGGGAAGTGGAAACACTCCCCTCCAAAAAAAACCCAAAACACCCAAACAAAAAAAAATCCCAAGTGAAGCAAAGGAAATTCTTCACCACCTGCATAAACCAATGCTCCATCCAGTCTCTGAACAACGCCAGCCTGGAAGCCAAAAACCCCCCTTCTTCTTCTTCTTCCTCTACCCCATCTTGTATTGCTGAGCATGACATTATATGTTAGGGAAACTCCCTTCAGACAGTTTAGGTCAGCTGCCCTATCTGTGTTCTCTCCCAACCTCTTGCCCATCCCCAGCCTATTCAAGGCAGTGGAGGACAAAGTAGAAAAGAGTGAAGGCCTTGACGGTCTGCAAGCACTCTTCAGCAACAGCCAAAAGAGAGGCTGCTATGAAGAAAGTTAAACCTATCCCAGACAAGCTCAGTACAGCATTAACAGAATTAGTCATTTTACAACTTATCAGGGTTAAAAAAGATTCCAGGCAAGGTTTGCCCAAGACCTAGTCTAGAAGACCTTAAGTCTGCATCTCAAGTTCCTTCATCCAATATCTCAAGATCTGTATTTCTGGTATCTTCAAAAGTTACATGAATAAGCACAGACTTCTTCCAGAATTATTACTAGAGTGTAAACTCATGTCCTACTCCCTCAGTTGTGCAACCATACCCATTACTTCTTTACAAATAGCCTGTTTAGCTCCAATAATGCTTGACTGCTCTACATCTCAAGGTGCAGGGTCTATTCCTACCACTCACATTTTTGAATTAGTATTCTGGTTTTGTTTAGCCCAATCCATTTCCAATCTAGCTGGACTGTATCTACATTTTTTAAAAAAATAATTATGTTTAAATATGAATTTACTACAGAAATAGTATCCACAGGAGATAGTTTTATGCTGAACTATGACCTTTATTAACAACTCTAAATACATTCAGCAGAGTTACGACAGCTTTAACCCACACAGCCAGTACCCAGGCACATTAAGCACACTTCATCAACAAAATCAGGAGTCAGTGTACTGTAATCTCCTAACCGATTACATACTAACTTGCTGACGTAGACAGGCTGCTGCACAACTACTACCCATTCAAAAGGAAGAGCAAACTTTTAAGAAACCACGTCAACTTTACACAGAGGCTACGAGCCAAAACCACAAACATCTTCAAAGTACTGAAAGAAGCGAACAAAAGAAAGTCCCCAGCAGCCTCGGAGAAGCTTGGGCTGCAAGCACCTGATCAAGCTCCGGCCGGGAGCCGAGAAGGGAGCCAGCGGGGGTCACACGCTCACAGCGGGAGGCGCCTGCCCCCTCCAGAAACGAGCCTCTGGGCCCCACGTTTGGGGCACAACCCCTCAAAACAAAGCTCGGAAGAAACCGCGGCAGCTCCCGGCCGGCAGCCCCAGCTCCGCCCGGCAGTCCGGCTCCTCACGGAGGTGGCTCAACCCGAATTATCCACATCGACGCAGGTGCCCGTTCCTGCTGAGCAAAGGCCGGAGACCTATCCCCGGGCATACAGGCGAGGCTGCAGCCTCGCCACACCGAGCTCCTTCAGCCTCGGCCCTCAGACGGCGGCCGCACCAGAGGACCCCTCAGCACCCCCTTTGGCCTCACCATCCCGAAGAACTCCCCGGATCGGCCCGTCCCGGCCCGGCCCGGCCCGGCCCAGCCCAGCCCGTCCCGGCCCGCCCCCCCTCCGCTTCCCGTTGCCAGAGCCGAGGGGCTACAGACGGCGGCAGGAGCCGGCAGGGCGGCGCTCACTGGCCGAGGCGCTGGCGCAAGGCCAGCGGCGGGGGCTGAAGGCGCCGCGGCTGCCACTTACCGGCCGCAGCCCGCCCCTCGGGAAGGTGCTGACAGGCCGCCAGTGCGCATGCGCCGGGCACACACGGCGGCGCACGGCCGGGCGCGCAAGTGCAGAACGCAGCCGGCCCCCCCCCCGCCGTCGGCCGGCGCGCGTGCGCGTTGGGCGCCCTCACCTGCTCGGGGGGGGCGGGCGGCGCCTGCGTGGCCCCGAGGGCGGGGTGGAGAGGAGAAGGGTGGCTGTCGCTATCCGGGAGAGTTGCACGGAGAGCGGTTGTTGTTGCTCAGGCTGCTTTAGTAGCTGTGAGGCACCGCTGTTTGTTCTCTCTGAGGAGCTTCGTCCTGGTGGCGGTCGGCTTGGGTACGCATACACCCTGCCGGCTGCGGCGGGAAGGGCGGGAGCGCCCATGTCTCCTCAGCGGGTGCGGGGCTACCGGCAGCACCTCTTCATCTAACCCCCTTCTTGTTGTTTTTATAGTCGCTCAGTGTCGAGGGCGCTGTCAGTACTTTTGGGGGCTGATCTGAGGTCGCTGAGATCGGTTAAAATAAAATGCAGATGTCCCTTGAGGTATTAAACCTTTGGGTTTGAATGGGAACCTACTGCAGTGGAAGCTCGGCCGTTGCGATGCCTGCTAGGTGATGATGCCTGCAAGCAGTTGATGCTAATTGCTGTAAGGGACCTCAGACGAGAATGTGCCCAAGGACATAATTTTTGCAACTGTGACGGGTACATCCCGGTGAGGGCAGAGAAACCAGCAGACACCTGTGGAAGCCAAAGATAAAAAAAGTTGAGAAACCTTACAGACAAAGTGATGAGCCAAGGCAAGATTTTATAGGAAAAAAAGTCTCAGAGGGTTCATGGAGAGGATACTAAGAGACACCTCGTCAGACCCCCGTGGAAGCCCCTCAGAGACCCTTCCCCAAATTTTAGTGTGCTTGGGCAATGTATTAACATATACGTTAGGTTCTCTGGAAATAGGTGAAGTATCTCACAAATGACATGAATATTAATTTCTTTTATTGTATATAATAAGTGTACCTTTGTCTTTTGGCATGCATGTTGGATAGAATGATCCCCTGTGTATCCAGTGCTGCAATAAAGAATGCCTGACTTCTCAAACTTTAAACTAAGTCTTAGAGGGTTCTTTTGAGACCAAATTTAAGGTAAACAGTTGGGTATTGATCAGATGGAAAAAGGAAGCCTGTGAAGTAAGAGTGCTGCAGGCAGATAAAGCTACAAATCACATGGTAGCTTTCGGATCGATGTGGAATTGGCTTTGCCCGGCAGAGGAAAAAGGAAGGTCTTCATTCAGCCCGTTGTTTCAGCTGTGTCTCTTCGCAGGTTGCCCGGGGGTCTGGGTGCTGCCATGCCGAGAAAGGCTGTTGTTGAGGAGAGTGGTGTGGCAGCCGGGATGCAGTTTGCTGTAGCCTCCCCTGGCTCTCTATGTCTGAAATGCTGGGGCTCAGGGCAGCTGCTTGCTTAAGATTTAATTTATATGTAACAGAAAACTATGGTGCATTTAAAAAGACAAATAGTTATGAAACGAGCACTGAGTTGGTGGATACAGTGGGAAACGGAGGCAGACGAGGTGCCTCCTGGGGACTGGGTTGTTAGCCGAGTTTGTGTGTGTAGGGGTTGCCATAGCAGCTGCCAGCAACTCCAAGTGCCCAGGCAGACCGCAGGCTTAAAAACCGCCTTGAGATTAAGCAAGTGCCTCAGCCAGCACTCTGTGCCCGGCGTTTTGCAGTGGGACCTGCAGTTGTCGTGTAAGAAGGAGCTTAACCTGTCCCTCAACGGGTGAGTTCCCACCTGCAGCAGTCTGATCAGAGAGAAGCGACAGTTGCACAATTAAAAATAAAGTTTTGGTAACAGGCAGCCTTAGAGGAGCTTTTGTTGGTTTTGTAAACTGCTTATATCTTCTCATTTTAAATTAGCAACCAAAGCAGAGAAATATATTTTTTTTTCCCTTTCTAGCCTATCATATTACTGCTATAACAGGGATAAAAGTACTGAAGGTGTGGTTGGTGGTTACAATGTTATATTGTACAGTCATTTTCTGTATTGCTGACTTAGGCTGATTTTTGTGTGGTGGTGGAGATGGAGGAGACTCTGGGAGATGAGACTGAATTAGGGGGAAGAGTCGAGCCCAGTTCCTCTCCTGATCACTCTGCAGAGCAGGAATCAGAACAACTGAGAGCAACGCAACTTTCTTCTAAACATGATACTGATCTCTGTCCGCCTCTGATTACTATAAAAAAAGGTAAGGGAGAAAATAATGTTAAGTACTTCATGTTGGCTTTATATGGAAAAAAAATCCAGGAAGAAAGTGAGAAACAATTATTAAGTAGAGTGTTTATGTTATATATACTGGGTGGGTACATGCTATTCTGAATGTGCCAGTGTAGGGACTGCAATGTGCAATTTTCAGCTTTATAAATAAATATGTACATATAAATAAATACTTTTATATAAATATATATATATATATATTTACAGGGTCATACACAGTGCAACTCTGATCACTTAGCAGATTTCCTAGCGTTGAATCATAGTAGCATGATTAGAACATTTTTTCTGGAATTAAAGTGAGTAGTACTCTATAGTATGGTGTACTCTATAGTATGGCATATAGTATGGTGTATCTTTTCTGGAATATATTAACAGTGATAATAGATTGAATAATTAGTTCAAAGATTATTGAACGTGGCCTTGCAATGACATCAGCCACCTCCCCCTTGTGGGAGCATCCCATAAGCGCCCCTGGATTTGTCTATGCCTACTCTGCTTCAGTACTCTCTAACCTGATCCTCTTCCACAAGGTCAGGGAATACCACAGCAAAGTGGGCATACATGTGTCTATGGGCCCTGGTGGGATGCACCCACGAGTACAGAGGGAGCTGGCTGATGTCATTGCCAGGCCACATTCAACAATATTTGAATACTCATGGCAATTGGGAAAGGTGCCTGAGGTCTGGAGGAAAGCTAATGTCATTCCTGTCTCCCAGAAGGGCAAGATAAAGGGCCCAGGGAACCACAGGCTGGTCAGTCTCACCTCAGTTCTTGGGAAGGTGATGGAGCACCTAATCCTGGATACCGTTTCCAGGCACATGAAGGACAAGAAGGTGATTTGGAGTGGTCAGCATGGATTCACCAAGGGAAGAAATGCTTGACCAACCTCATTGTCTTTTGCAGTGAAATAATTGGCTTGGTAGGTGAGAAGAGTGCAGTGGATACATTCTACCTTTTCTTCAGTAAGGCTTTTGACATTCTCCTGTTGGGAATTTTTTATTGTTCTCCTTGAGGCAAATTAAACACACATTTGTGCTGAAATATATTTAAAAAATATTAGTAAACAATGCATTGGACAGTCCTACTGCCATAACCGCTTCTACAAGAAGTCTGCAAAGATGCTTCACAAGGTGCTTCCTTATATACACTTGCACCAGCACCAGTTCTGTGAGCAACACATGGAGCCCCTCAGTCCAGCCTTGGGTCCATCCCCCAGCACCAGCTCTGCTGCCCAAAGGTAGACCCTGAGCTGCCCATTCCAGGATGGCTACAAGACAATGTTGTGGCTGCTTCTTATCTTATCACCAAGGGAAACTACATTCCCTCACAGGGAGTTGTTCTCTCTCTGGCATTCCCCCTTCCAGTCGGCTTAACCCCTTCTGCAGTTGGGCCTTCTTGCTCTACATTCCTGGATCACAAATTACCACTGCATAGCAGTTACAATATTAATTTTTCCTTCACTCCTGTAAGATCTTCATAGAGAAGCTAATGAAGTGTGGGCTGGCTGAGCAGACAGTGAGATGGATTGAAAACTGACTGAACAGACAAGCCCAGAGGGTGGTGATCAGTGGTACAAAGTCCAGCTGGAGGCCAGTAGGTAGCGGTGTACTCCAGGGGTCAATACTGGATCCAGTCCTGTTTAACATCTTCATTAATTATCTGGATGATGGGGCAGAGTGTGCCTTTAGCAAGGTTGCTGATAACAGAAAACTGAGAGGGATGGCCGATACACCAGGGGGTTGTGCTGGCATCCAGAGGGACCTCAAGAGGCCGAGAAGTTGGGCTGGCAGGGACCTTAGGCAATTCAGCAAGGGGAAGTGCAAAGGCCTGCACCTGTGGAGTAGCAAGACGAGGTACCAGTACACGCTGGGGGCTGACCACCTGGAAAGCAGATTGGCAGGAAAAGGCCTGGGGGGGTCTGGGTGGACACCAACTGGAACATGAGTCAGCAATGGGCCCCTGTGGCAAAGCAGGCTAATAATACTGTGGGCTGGATGAAGAGGAGTGTTGCCAGCAGGTCAGCATTGGTGAGGCTTCATCTGGAATAATGTGTCCACTTCTGGGCTTCCCAGTACAAGAGAGATATGGACATACTGGACAGAGTCCAGTGAAGGGCCATGAAGATGATGAAGGCACTGGAGCATCTCTTCTATGAGGAAAGGCTGAGAGAGCTGGGACTGTTTAGCCTGGACAAGAGAAGGCTCATCAGCATGTATAAATACCTGAAGGGAGGTGTAAAGAAGATGGAGCCAGGCTCTTTTGAGAGGTGCCCAGTGATGGGACAAGAGGCAATGGGCACAGTCTGAAAAACAGGAGGTTCTGTCTGAGCATCAGGAAACACTGTTCCACTGTGAGGGTGACTGAGCACTGGCACAGGTTGCCCAGGGAAGTTGTAGAGTCTCCATCCTTGGAGATATTCAAAAGCCATCTGGACATGGTCCTGGGCAACCAACTTTAAGTGGCCCTGCTTGAGCAGGGTGGGTTGGACCAGATGACATCCAGAGGTCCCTTCCAATCTCAACCATTCTGTGAATCTGTGATTAATACATTATAATCAAGGGAAAAGAGACACAAGCTGTAAGAAAATTTATAAGGAAATCAGTGCTTTTAGAATATTAATTTTAGTCACAATCTCATTTTTTTAGACTAGATTAAACAGTGGTTCCTGAAAATTTAGTGAACTGCTCATTAACACTACTGCATGCTCCACTGATGAGGATCTTATTTGCTGCCAAGGATGGGACCTAAAGATCATCTTCTCAGAAATAGAATGGTTGCTTTTTCTTGGACTAAAAGCAAGCTGTAGCAATTACAAATAGTGTTGTTCGGTGTTTTCAAATAGTTATCTTTTCAAAGCTAACTAAAACAGTATTTCTGTTATGGAGAGATAAATCAGTATTTAGGAGTGCTTTGTAATTAGTTTTTTTAAAAGAGAAATGGTGGCTGGCTGGAGATAAGTTATTGCACTTAGTATTAGGAAAACAAATACTCTTATTTGTTACTTAAATGACTCAAATATTCAAATCCTAATTTATAGGAAAACATAAGTATGCAATAAATTTTTTATTAAGTAATTTCAAGGGCTTCACAGGCTCTTAAGGAGGCTGTCCTGGTTTTGGGTGGGACAGAGCTAATTGTGGGCTTTATCCTTCCTTGTTAGTAGATAGAATAGTGCCATGCTTTGGATTCAATAGGGGATTTGATACGAGCAGAATGTTGATAATGTACTGATGTTTTTAGTTGTTTCTAAGAAATCAAGGACTTTTCAACTTCTCAAGTCCTGCCCATGTGCAGGAACACAAGAAGCTGGAGGGAAGAAGAGCCAAAACAAGAGACACAGACTGGCCAATGGAATATTCCGTATCATCCAACATCATGCTCAGTACATAGATAAGGGTGGACTGGGAAGCTGCACTGGGGTTCCCGGGATGGTGGTTTCAGGGTTCTCTCTTCTCTGGGCTCGCAAGCCAGGAACAGGCTGGGCATTGGTCAGCGGGTGCTGAGCAATCACACAGAATCACAGAATCATCTAGGTTGGAAAGGACCCTGGAGATCATCTAGTCCAACCGTTCGCCTAGCACAGTTCCCACCTACAGCATATCCTTAAGCTCTAAATTGACCCTACTCTTGAACACTTCCAGGGATGGGGACTCCACCACCTCCCTGGGCAGCCCATTCCAACGCCTAACAACCCGTTCTGTAAAGAAATACTTCCTAATATCTAGTCTGAACTTTCCCTGGCGCAACTTGAGGCCATTCCCTCTTGTCCTGTCGCTTTCTACTAGGCTAAAGAGGCTCATCCCCAGCTCTCTGCAGCTTCCTTTCAGGTAGTTGTAGAGGGCGATGAGGTCTCCCCTCAGCCTCCTCTTCTCCAGACTAAACACCCCCAGTTCCCTCAGCCGCTCCCCGTACGACCTGTGCTCCAGACCCTGCACCAGCTTCGTTGCCCTTCTCTGGACATGCTCGAGTCATTCAATGTCCTTTTAGTAGTGAGGGGCCCAAAACTGAACACAGGAATCGAGGGGTGGCCTCACCAGGGCCGAGTACAGGAGTAAGATCCCTGCCCTGTCCCTGCTGGCCACGCTATTGCTGACACAAGCCAGGATGCCATTGGCCTTCTTGGCCCCCTGGGCACACTGCTGGCTCCTGTTCAGCCGGCTGTCAATCAACACCCCCAGGTCCCTCTCTGACTGGCAGCTCTCCAGCCACTCCTCCCCAAGCCTGTAGCGCTGCTGGGGGTTGTTGTGGCCCAAGGGCAGCCCCCGGCATTTGGCCTCATTGAAACTCCTGCAGTTGGCCTCAGCCCATGGCTCCAGCCTGTCCAGGTCTCTCTGCAGAGCCTCCCTACCCTCGAGCAGATCAACACTCCCACCCAACTTGGTGTCATCTGCAAACTGACTGAGGGTGCCCTTGATCCCCTTGTCTAGATCATCAATAAATATGTTTAACAGGAGTGGCCCCAACACCGAGCCCTGGGGGACACCACTTGTGGCTGGCTGCAAGCTGGATTTAACTCAGTTTACCACAACTCTCTTGGCCCAGTCGTCCAGACAGTTTTTAACCCAGCAAAGTGTGCGATTGTCAAAACCTCGAGCAGTCATTTTTTCCAGGAGAATGTTGTGGGAAACAGTGTGAAAAGCCTCACTAAAGTCAAGGTAGAGAATATCCACAGCCTTTCCCTCATCCAATAAGCAGGTCGCTCTGTCATAGAAGGAGATCAGGTTTGTCAAGCAGGACCTGCCTTTCATAAACCCATGCTGACTGGGCCTGAGCATCTGGTTGTCCCGCACGTGTTGTATGATGGTACTCAGGATGAGCTGCTCCATCAGCTTCCCGGGCACCAAAGTCAAGCTGACAGGCCTGTAATTTCCTGGATCATCCTTCCGACCATTCTTATAGATGGGCGTCACATTGCCCAATTTCCAATCAGTCAGGACCTCCCCAGTCAGCCAGGACTGTTCATAAATGATAGAAAGTGGCCTGGCGAGCACCCAGCCAGCTCCTTCAGCACTCTCGGGTGTATCCCATCTGGTCCCATAGACTTGTGTATGTCTATGTGATGCAGTAGGTCACTGACTGTCTCCTGGATTGCAGGGGGGTCGTTCTCCCAGTCTCTGTATTCTGACTGTGGAGGCTGGATTTCATCAATACAACTAGTCCTGTTATTAAAGCCTGAGGCAAAGAAGGCATTAAGCACCTCAGCCTTCTCTTCATCACTTGTTACCAAATTTCCTCCTGCATCTAGCAGGGGATGGAGAGTCTCCCTGGACTTTCTTTTGCTACTGACATACTTACAGAAACTTTTCTTGTTATTCTTGATTACAGAGGCCAAATTATTTCCAGTTGGGCTTTAGCCCTTCTGATTTCCACCCTGCATGGCCTCACAGCCTCTCTGTAATCACATCATCTCTTCCAAAGGCTGTAAACTCTCCTTTTCTCCCTGAGTTGCAGCCAAAGCTCCCTGTTCAGCCAGGGTGGTCTTCTCTGGCTTCGGCTTCTCTTAGAGCACCTGGGGACCGCCTGCTCCTGAGCCATTAACACTTCCTTCTTAAAGAGCGCCCAGCCTTCCTGGGCCCCTGTACCCTTCAGGAGAGTCTCCCAGGGGATCCTTTCAAGCAGGTGCCTAAACAAGACAAAGTCAGCCCTTCTGAAGTCCAGGATGTCAGTCCTGCTTAGCTCTCTCCTGACCTCTCTAAGAATAGAGAACTCTATTATTTCATGATCGCTGTGCCCTAGTCGGCCTCCAACCTCCACGTCATCCACCAGCCCTTCTCTGTTCACAAAGAGGAGATCCAGCAGGGCACCTTCTCTGGTCGGTTTACTCACCAGTTGAATCAGGAAGTTGTCTCCCACACATTCTAGGAATCTCCGGGACTGGTCTCGTTCTGCTGTGTTGTATTTCCAGCAGATGTCTGGGAAGTTAAAGTCGCCCACAAGAACAAGGGCAAGTGATTGTGAGATTTCACCTAAGGGCCTATAAAATATCTCATCCATCTCTCTGTCCTGGTTGGGTGGCCTGTAGTAGACTCCTACTAAAACATCTGCCCTGTTGGCCTTCCCCCTGATTCTAATGCAAAGACACTCAGCCCTGTCTTCGCTACACCTGTGCTCGAAGCAATCATAACAGTCCTTAACATACAGAGCCACCCCACCACCTCTCCTTCCCTGTCTGTCCCTCCTGCAGAGCTTGTACCCATCAACTGGCACACTCCAGTCATGGGAGACACCCCACCATGTTTCTGTAATAGCAACAACATCATAATTTTCCTGTTTCATCACAGCTACAAGCTCCTCCTGTTTGTTACCCCTGCTGTGTGCATTGGTATACATGCACTTCAGATGGGCCGATGTTTTGCCCCCTTCCCCCTTCAAATCTAGTTTAAAGCTCTGTCAATGAGCCCAGGTAACTCCTGCCCCAAAATCCCCTTCCCTCTCCGGGAGAGGTGCAATACTCATTTGTATTTGTAATGCACACTGTGCATTACTCGTATTTTCTATTATTACTATTATTATTCTCATTATTACTTTTATTTCAATTATTAAACTGTTTTTATGTCAACCTATGAGTCTCCTTACCCTTACCCCTCCAATTGGGGTGGGGGAGAGTGAGCAGGTGGCTCCATGGTGTTTGGCTGCTGGATGGGTTTAAGCCATGACAGAGACTGAAACAATCAACAGAAGATAGTTACATACCCTAATGATATATGTCCTGGTTTTACTGCAATATTAGCAATCTTTATTCTTCAGATATTCTGTGTGCTCAAGTTGTCTTGCAAGTCTCTGCAAGTAGCAAGTTTGTCAGAAGTGCATGAGACTGACAATCAGAATTTAGATAAAGAAGTAACAGAAGAGGAATAACTGGGTTACAATAGCAAGTGTGAAAAGTGACAATATTTCACCGTATTTATTTTTTCCAGACCTGATTTCTTCAAACTAGTACCTTAAATTGCTTTTTCTTACCTCTGCTGCTATCAGTAGGATTGTCTGCAATTGAACTTGAGAGAAAAGCCATTATAAGACATCTTTTCCCTCTAATGGTTTCTAAGGGTTTCTGTTGAGGCACAGGTTTGCTAATGTTCCTTTCATGTCTCATTTTCCCCAGCCTGAGAAGAAGTTAGCAGATATTAAGACACAACACTGCAGGTCTTGTAAATGCATTTGTTGTGCATAAACCTGAATAATTAGAAGCTGTTACTTCTTTTAACTAGACACAGAAACTAAGCATCGTAGATGTGGAGGGGACGTGAAGACAAGGAGCACTGAGCTAGGATCTGCTGTCACAGGATCACCTTTGACTGCTGTTCTTCCGGCAAGTGTTTTCACGCTAAAATAGGTGGTGACTTGGATACCTTTTGTCTGTTAGATTTTCTTCTGTGCAGATTATTTTTGAAGTCTTTATTGACAAAATTTTGCCCTAATACTGTAGGGTGCTGAGTTCCTTCAGTCTCTGTTAATTATAAGGAAGAAGAACAGTGAACCCCTCAAAAGTCTATACAGTGTTAGGCTATTTACTTTCTGTGCTCACAATGTGTGTTGCTGGTATTTTGGTTTGGGTTTGGTTTTGTGGTTTGTTTGTTTGTTTGTTTGTTTGTTTTTTATCATCCACTGGTTAATCCCCTTTCATTGCTGAGATGAAAATTAACATTGGTTAAGAATACTTAAATAATATCATGCTGCATCAGGGAAGGCATATGCAAAACAGGAGATCAAGCTGTTGGCATGGAAGCCAGAGAGGAAGACTGACATAGATGAGTTGCGAACTACATGGGAAAAGAATGAATGGTAAAGCAGAAAAGATGTAGCTTTTGGATATGTCAGAATGATACAGATCAACAGCTACAGGTATTCAGGCATTCTTGGTGTCTCCTGGTCTCAAGGAGGTACAGGTAGAGACAGGAGTGATGTAAAACGTCCATTCAGTGTCTGGGGTAAGACCAAATGGTAAGGAGACAAACGTGGACATTGGCCAGCTTTTTTTTTTTTTTTATCCAAGAGTAAATCAGGATTGATCAAGTACAATTGCTAGTTTAGAGTACTGAGAAGATGATGTAATTTATCTTTGTTTCTTTCCAATAAAAATTGTGAGGTACAGAGACAGTCCAGACATCCCCAGACTCCAGATACTCATGTCAGTGGGAGCAGTGTATAGAAGGAAATGCTGAGTGTGGTGACATTTTTATCCAAATCTTTAGTTTTTCATATAGATTATCTGTTGACTTAGAAATGTTATTCACCATATCTGTTTTCGGTCTTGTTCACACTGTTATGAAGATTTTAAAAAATCCTTTGTCTACATAAATTTCCTTCTTTATCATTTTGCTATTACCTTTATATGACCCATGTATTAAACATCAATTGTATAATTGTTCCAGTGGTGACTGGTTTTGTAGGGGATTTGTTTATTTCCTTTGAGGTAATAACTAAATACTATGTAGTAAAATGCTTCCTGTATAGAGATAGTCCTGGTCCCGTATCAGGAATATGGACATAGAGAAGTTTGGAAGCTGGATTCACAAAGCTGAGATTTGAATTAGAGCCTTTATAGTACTAAATTTGTATTGTGACCTTAGCCTGAATCCAAATTTGATTCAGAGGTCCTGATCTGAAGTTTCCAATGTGAAGTTTCCATTGCAGCAACTTTATATTGAGAAATAATTCTGGCCTAACAAGTTAATTATTACTGATCTTTTCCCTCTGTGTTCCTCAGATGTATTTTTTTTTATGTTCCTTCTTGAAGTAGTTTATGAAACCAGCTTAAAGATCAACAATGTAATACAATCCTTAAGTGAGGAAAAAGAATCTCTCTATAACAAACTTCTATTTTCTAGACAACTGGTAAGAAAAGTATAGTACTTTCCAGTGAAACTAGGAAAGAACTAGCCAAGCAAGCCAAAGTCACCAAGGAGGAGAGAAGAGCTCAGATAGATGAAAGACACAAGTTTTTGATATCAAGATTAGCAGATGGGATAGGCTTAAGTGAGCAGCAAGTGGAGGAGGCCATTATTTCTGATGACAAGGTAAATATTTTTTTAATTATTACTATTATTAAATAGATTTCCAAAATTTCCAGTCTTTTGAAACTACTTTGCAATTAACTACAATTGTAATTTTGTTTTTAGTTTCAACTTCTAGAACAATTTTTTGCCCCTAGTGGAATGAAAAAGTTGATCTTCTTTTACCAAGATGTATTGCAGGTATGTTTCTGTTATCACTTCTGTAAAAGCAAAATTGCATTTTTTTAAAAAAAACCACACGACTGTTGAAAAATTCAGAAAATCTTAACAGAGATTTTTTTGCTATGTATGCCTGCTGACACAGAAGTCCCGGACACAGCTTATGCCAGTGTGGAAAGAACTTGGATCTCATTGTTTAGGTACAGCCATCTTGGCTTACATGAAAACAGGAGAATGCCCTGGCATGGTTTGATACTGTTCTTGTTTGCACAAAAGAAAACTTAAAAATGGCCAAGTAAAGTAAAAACCCAGACTTCAGAAATTATAAAGATAATTGGGGCAAAGTGTTCACAGTATAAAATACTAGATTAGCTAACATAAGTTTTATAGGAATAGGGGAACTGTCTGTATAAGAACCATTTTGTCTTCTCCTTTTGGTTTGAACTGCACCAACTACTATGGACAAAGCAGCAGTTCAAGAGGGTGAAAAATGATGCAATTTCTCTCTAAATTAAGGTGGCTTAATCTTCAGGTCTGTCCTATTTTGTGTAAAATAATCTTAAGCTTGGAAAACTATAACTAGAAATAAGGTAGTTGTGGCCCCCAAGATGTATTTCTCTCCCTTTCAGTTTGGAGAAGGAGAAGCCTTTTCATAAAAAGCAAAATCATTGTTCAGCTTCCACTGAGAGTGTGGTATCAGAAGGTGCCAAGTGACCTTGAAATTGCCTAGCATGACTGTTAGGGGCTTCCTGAACTGCTGAAATCCTTCCTCAGTCCTTTCAGGTTTTGCCATTGAGGAGCCACGTTAGGGTGAGCCAACTTACCATGTGGTCGTATTTTAGGCTTGTTGGGAGAAAAACTCATAATGCTTGTCAGTTAAGTGCAAGAATGAATTACAGATTCATTATAGCCTAGATAAAAGAACTTTTGAGTGTTACTGGAATTGCTTAGAGACTTTGCAAAGCACAGAATCAGCTCAGCTGTCAAAACAGTTTAATCAGTTTTTCCTTTCACTGGGACTGTGTGTGCACATTTCTGGGACGAACGTGTTCTTTGACTTAAATCAAGATGAAACTAAAAATCTTGAAATTGTTTTTCTTAGCTAACAAGCCAGAAACAAATGCCCAGCTTGGGTTAAGTGAAATGTCTTATTTCTGCATTTGTTTTATTTTGTGGGGTTTTTTTTTGTTTGTTTGGTTTTTTTAATCATTAAAATATGAATTTATGAAGATTTTGTTGCTAAAGTAGCATAGCATAAAAATAAATGTTTCTGATGGGAAGTATGTATGTCATCTCTAGCATCTTCCACCCTGTTCTGATGAGTCAAGAGATCTCATTAAATTGGCTGTTCTGTCAACAGTTTGGTTTCAATCATGATGCAGAATTGAAGATTACTCAGGAGCAGTATCATACATGCTTGCCCTTATCCATTTTTGGCTATTCTTGGAGACAAAATACTGGCCAGGGCAGACCGCTGGCCTGACCTAGTAGGCATGTTCTTATCAGGATTTGTCAAAGGTCCTTCCTTCAGTGCAGCTCATCTCTCTTTTTCACCAGCTTGGGTGCATGATGTTCACTTGAGACTGTGCATAGGAATTAGAAGATGCTGGAGTGGAAGTGGGGAGCCACCACTGTGTATCATACATCACACATTTAGTCTAGCAGGAGCTGAACATTTAACTTTTTAGGAAGGGGCCTCTCCTTGACTAGAAAGAGAAATATACCTGTAGGCTTTTCCCACATTATTTTCTGTTACATCCTTCCAAGTTTCAATAGATTGTTTTCCAAAATATGTGACACAAAATTAGAGGGAAGCAGGTCTTTATTAGGCTTAAACTTTTTTGTTGCTTCAAAGAGATGAGGATGTGGACACATCTCAGTGGGGAGGGACCAGTGGCAGCAAGGCTTCTCAGAGAGAATGTTTTTCAGAGTAATGTATGGTTAAAAGACCTGGGCAGAAAACAAAATTTCTTTGCATTGTTGGCAGGATCTAGCTGACGGTGTTGCTTGTGAGTCCTGCTTACAATTACATTATGACTTTGCAGACTAGGCATATGACTCTTTCTGTGAGACATCCGGTTTGTTTCCATGGAGGAAGCTGCTCTGGGAAACACTTCAGATTTAATTTCGTTATATTTTCTGAGATTTGTTTCCCTTTCTTCTTTGTTTTTTTTTTTTTTTTTTTTTTTTTTTTTCTGAAACAGGGCTATGAAACTTTACTGGTGATTGTGATATTCATGCAAAGCTTATTCTCTAGATAAAGCCAAGCCCATTATTTCTATCTGGGAATTACTAACTGATTCGGAGTTAATTTAGTTATAACCCACATATTAAAATAGGATGAGGTATTTGTATGATGAAAGTTTTTATTTTCTTAACCTCTTATTTATAATTTAATTGCTAGCAAAAGTCGAATGCATCATTGAGGTCAGATGGGTCAACGAAAGATTTGCTTCAGAAGAAGTTATTTATTACCATGGGTTCTACTGAGGTATGGTTGAAAAATTCATTAGATAACATTCAAAAAGTAAAATATTGAAAAAACATAACAGTTGTGCAGTGTTAAACAATTTTTTGTAATTCCTGGGTAGATATTGAAGTACTTTGTCCATATTCTTATAATGTAAAATCTCCCAGCATTTCTTGACCTGAGGTGGAGTTCACCAGTAAAGAAGTAGTGATTAATGGATTTGACTATCTGAGAGAAGCACAGGTCAAATAAACTCTTGTTAAAAAATTGCAGATCCTAACATTTTTGTTAATGACTGCATGTTAAGTCTTTTCCAGTGTTTGTGCACTTCTAGTTGAAAAGTGCAGTTCTTCAGTGGTTTTGTATTGCCTTTCAGATAATAATACTGCACATTACTCCAAAAATAACTTTAATAATTCCTTTATTCCATTCAAATTCTTAGACCAACCTCCCCACTGTCATATCTAAGCATTATTAGGCAGTGTATTCAGAGTAGTCATTAAGATTTCTGATTAATTTTCTTTCTTTCCATCTCTTTTGGGGGGAATTGGGTGTACCATATACAATTCTCTTTGAATAAGTCATGGTGCCATCTTTTTTGTTTTGCCACAGTGAGCTTGTAGTAGCATTGTTATGTTAGAAAAGACATAGCTGAAAAATCCTTTCTTGCTTTCAGAGAAGTGAGGTTCATTCCTCCGCCAATCAGACCAACTGGAATGACTTTCAAATTTATTATAGTTGAATTAGATTTAATAGATTAAAAATAAGCATTGTTGCAGTACTGATTTGAAACCTTTACATTACTTCAGTCCATCAAAAAGATGAGAATATATGTTAAAAAGTATTTGGATCAGAAGTTTTTAGTAATCTTTATATTCCGTTTTTAAAAAATGAAATAGATGTAATTCTAAGATGATTTATTCTGGTCTAAATATCTATGAAAAATACTTAAAATATTTGAAAGCTGAGGATATCTTTTTTTTTTTTCAGTGAATTTATGTTGTCAGAATCAGAAGGGGATGAGACAATCTCATGGATAGGTCCATAAATGGACGCTAAAATGACTAGAGAGGAATATGTCATCTAACAGGTCTCACACAATGGTTGCAGGTGATGAGGGAATGCAAGAGGAAGTAGCCTAGCTCACAAGCTCTTCCCGAACTGCATTTTCTTAGTAGAGATGCAACACTGGACTGGTCTGTCCAGAGGGCATTTTTGGCGTTCTCTTGTCAGGTGGAGAAAAAAACAGTATTTGATTTGAGAGGGACAGATTTTCAAATATCCCACAAACAGTTCAGTACCTTTTGAGTAATTAATTTTTTACAATTTTGTTTTCAGCACATTTTAAAGTTGTACAGTAAAGTACTTTTAACTGTGCATGTGTATTCTTTTTAACTGTATGCATTTTGTCCTTTTAACAGGACTTTACAGGAACTTGTGCATTTTTCCTAAGGACATCAGATAAAGTTATAACTGCATCAAACGTTTCCCAGGTCAGACCAAAATCATGCAGTGTTTGAAGTGTATTTATTTTCTTAGACCATTATTCATGCAACTGGAGTCAGAAAAAGAAGCGGGGAATGCTTTCATGAAAATGTCTGGTTTTGCGTTTAATTTTAGTTCTTTTATTTTAGTTCTTTTTCATCTGAATAAATATGATAAAATAATGTTCTAATGATTTAGAAAACTGCAATATTTTTAAAAGCAAGGTTTTAATTAATAAAAATTTATTAATCAGTCATTAAAATATAAATTTAAATGGCTATAGGGAATAAAGAACTAACCCAGGACATTTTCTTTTGTGTAATGAGCCTAATGATGAAAATTCTGTGCTTAAATAATTGTACCTTTTAAACTTCTAAAATATAATACTTGAAACTAACTAAAGCAAGGTTTTCCTGCCCCTAATAGCTTTAGTTGTATATAAGAAAAGTACTGTAACAGCCCTTTCTGACTTTCAGAAATACTCAAATTCTTTGGAAATATTTGTGATGGAAGAGCATCCAGCTACTAACATCTAAGAATAAACGTTAAAGAAAAAAATATAACTAGCCTGAATTCATATTCTCAAAAATATTGATGCACTCATTTTTATGCTGTACAGATTCTTCTCTTATTTGTTACTAATAGGTTGATGCGTTCCATTTGAACAGGCCAAAACTGTAGTGTGTTCTCCAGCTACAGTCATGGAAATTAGTACTTCAGTTTCTGACAGTCACTTGCTTTATAACAATATTTTTACCAATACCTTATACAAGGGTTCAAAAGTAGTTTCTAGGCTTCCTCTTCTCACGCTCTATCAGTCCTGCTGTGCTGCTTCAATTGGGTATCTGTCAGAATTGTTGTCCAAACTCTTCAGTTAGCTGCCTTCATGCCTTCTCTCTGTGGGTCTCTTGTGATCACATTCTTTTGGCAGAGGCTGTTGTGTAGCTGTCATTAAACTTCATTCCTTATGCGAGGCAATATTTTAGATGCTATAGAAGGTAAAAAAAAGCCCTGATTTTCAGACAGCCAGTTTTCACACTGATGGGACTTGGAACTCAGGCTCAGACTGGTTTGGCAAATTTTGATTTATCGTGAAGAGCTGTATAGGAACAGTTGGAAGGAGAACCTGAGAACCCCCTAGGAGTGCATGGATTTGTCCCATATTTCTCAAGAGGAATAGCTGAATCTTCAGCATCCTGTGGGAATAAATGGATCAGCTTGTATGTTGACCTTGCTCTAGAGATTCAGAATTCTTGATGATGACAAAGTACCCACAAATTTATCCACTGAATACAGAAAGTCTTGTATTTGGCTGTTCTTCAAACCTTCTTTCACAGCTCCCCAGTTCTGATTGTTGTATGATTTATGCAAAAAAAACCCCCAAAAAACCAAAAAAGTAAAACGAGGGTCACACTTTTGGTTTTTTGAACACAAAAGGTATCTGAATTTTCCCTGTCTCCCCATCCCTGCACCAATGCAAACACTGTCATATGGGAGAAACTGTCATTGTTAAAAGCATCTGAAGGCAAAAAATAGAGGTCAGTTCATTTCTTCATTACCCTTCTGTCCTTTCCTTCTGCTATTTTGTTAGCACATCCTCTTGCAGAAGGAAGTAGTTTAGGAGCATTTCCTCGACAACAACCTTGTGGGCATTGTCTCCCAGGGAACATGCTTAGACCTGTAAAGAAATCTGGTCTCCCTTGTAATCACTTCTTTAAGTAGAATGATGCCTTGTCATCCATAATATGTCCATTTTTTGAGAAATAACTTTCTACCCTCTTGTACTCTAGTGGGATTATAATACTGTAATATTGTTAAGACTTAGTATTCCACCCATACATAACTAAATGTCTTAAATGTACTTCTTTTGCATGAAAGTGGGAAACTAGCAAGAAAAATGTCAGTGAAAATAGTAATCAAGATAGGCAAGAATGTCAAAGTCTCTACAAAAATTCATTTGTAATTGCTGTTCCTAAAATACTCTGTAATTACTCTTTGCGCAGGCAAACGCTGGGAGTAGAAGCATCCAGGGCAGAACTCGGAATGCTTTCTCCCATATCAGTGAAGCATTCATTATGACAGGGGAACAATCAGTGCATTTTTGTGCAGTTCAGAAGTTCTGAATGACACATACCCAGAGCTGAACTGGCTAGTCAGTATGGGTCATGTTCAGAATATATACATTTGTAAGCAAAATGCCAGTGACAGAAAAGCCAACCAGTCCATAAGCAGATAGTTTTGGGAAGAGATGCAATCCCTCAGTTTCTCCAATTTATGCTTTTTGTTCTGCAATAAAATTCCACACCCCAGTACTGTCTTTCCCTGTCCCCAGCTTCAGCAGTTCACTGCTTCTTGCTTCACATTAACTAAAATACACTATTTCAGTCAGAAGGGACCTACAGTGATCATCTAGTCCAACTGCCTGACCAATTCATGGCTGACCAAGTTAAAGTATGTTCTTAAAGACATTGGTCAAATGCCTCTTAAACACTGATAGGCTTGGGGCATCAACCACCTCTCTAGGAAGCCTGTTCCAGTGTTTGACCACCCTCTTGGTAAAGAAATGCTTCCTGAGCATAAGTTCATTAATGAAATAGAGAGAATGGCACAACTGAGAGAGGCACTTCTTGCCTGATACATTTGTTATCTTTTTTTAGGCATTTATAATAGATGGAAGCTGTTCCTCTACAAGAGAAATATAGACATATAATTGTGTTAGATAATTAATGCATTGATGTTAAATGGTTGATTTTAATTGGTTGCTGGAGTCTTGCTACAATATGGGACTGACTCCTCTGGTGACTCCAACATAAGGGCAAGTTTTGGAATATCCAGTTGAGTTTTAGTCTATGTCCAGTCCAAATTCAGTAGCTGGGGGCCAATATCCTCATGGAACCTGCATAGTTGTGGACTGTATATATGTCTGCTGAGTCTGAATTTCACTCAAATAGTATATAATTTTGTAGAAGTTTACATGCACTCTGCTAATTTTTGTTTCTTCCGGAAGGAGGTGAATTTTGGCATGTTTGATTGTACTGCTGGAAATATCCTTCAGGGCCTGGAATTTTTCTTGTCCCAAATCATGATACCAGCACTTAAATCCCAAGAGGTAATCAAATATCTACCTTTTTCTCCAGAACATGTAGAATTAAGGCAAGTGGCTGCTGCAGTCCTGTTTGTGCATCAGTTGAACATAAAATGGAATACAAAAAGATGCAAGTCTAATATAGGCATTTATGGGAGTCAAGCAATTTGTATAGAACTGTTTGATATTCATATAGTTATTCCTTATTTTCAAGCAATAGCACCAGCTGTAATGCTCGTGACAAAGGAGAACATAGCATAGCAGCCATACTGAAGTAAAACTGTGATGATGTAATTAAAACTAGATTAAACCTGGATTGAAAGAAATGTCAAGTTCTTCTGGCAGCACAAGGACCAGTCCATGATCCTATTGTACTGTGTGGACAGCAAGCTGTATCACACAGGACTGTATCACAGCCAGAGTATCCAGCTTATTTGCGTTGTCCTTGTTTTGTGGCACTCACAAAGCATCACAGTTCTGTTTCCTCCAGAAGTACATGTTCAGAGGTAAGAAATATAATGAGGCTTGCTGTCTGTCGAGAGTGATGATGATGTATGTTTTTACCATATGCTACCAATTTCTCTCACCCAGGAGCGGGAAGGGAGATTAGAACCTGTTTTCTCTGTTCAGAGAGAACCAAATCAGACTGAAAAAAATGACAACAATTCAGTGTGAAGAGAATGAGAGCAGGGAGACATTTTTATTTCTTGAGTGCCTCTTGCTTGTTTGTCTCTTCTTGTCTAACACAATAATTAAATCAATGCACACTTTAAAGTATTTATGTTATAGTACAGATGAATGAATTTTAAAGGACATACTGATAAATCTTTATATACTGCCATGAATAAGAAATACCTTTAGTGAAAAATAAGATACATTTTGTGTTCAAAAAACCAAAAGTGTGACCCTCGTTTTACTTTTTTTTTTTTTTTTTTTTTTTTTTTTGCATAAATCATACAACAATCAGAACTGGGGAGCTGTGAAAGAAGGTTTGAAGAACAGCCAAATACAAGACTTTCTGTATTCAGTGGATAAATTTGTGGGTACTTTGTCATCATCAAGACAGAATATAGAAGATAAAATTCAGCTCAAAGAAGTGGATATTGATATTTATGTCAGGAACTTACAAAACCCATCTGACTACATAACTGCAGGTGAGTAATTCCTACAGCAAAGCAAACTCAATGATGCTGTTTATACAATAAATGCTGTGTCATTAGTAAAATATTATTTTGAAGAATTAATTCTTCCCCAAGCTGTATACATTTTTCTGCTTATTCTTGCCAGGTTTCTGACTGTAATGTAATCATAAAATGATCAATCATTTGTCCATCCTTTAATTCACAAATCTAAAGGGATTAGGTAGTTCCTTGATGTATCATGTACACACTGGCTTGTGTTTCTCCTAGTCTGCTGCCCAAGTAGCTGCTGAGTGAAGCCATCTACTAGTGTAGCCATCTACTACTCTTCACTTTCTTTGATATTGGGGAAATCCTGCCCAATATTAAGTCTGGCTCTGAGAGCTGTGAGTCAAAACACACTTACTTATATAAATATTTATATAGACATATAAATCATATACATATATAAGCATCTATACAGACCTATACATATATGTATATGTAAGAAAAAGAGTAGCTATGATTCTTTGAACAATACC
The DNA here is from genome assembly GCF_965140245.1 of Athene noctua. NCBI lineage: Eukaryota > Metazoa > Chordata > Aves > Strigiformes > Strigidae > Athene > Athene noctua. The sequence continues at coordinate 67,575,551 of NC_134038.1, forward strand.
TTTCCACCATTTCTTATTACCACATGGATTTTCAGAGTGAAATAATGCCAAACGAGTCAATACTTCTGCAATCCCTCTCAACCCTTCATTCACCTTTGATAGGACAGCTTCCACGGAAGAACTAATGACTCTTAAGATGAGACAATAGTGTTATATAGCTGAACAGATTCTTTAGATCTATTTAGTAGTACAAGCTCCACGAATCCTATGCACCAAGTGAACTGGATTCTTTCAGCTGCTATGGCAATCTAAAAGATGTACTGACTTAAAAATTATAGGGGGGTTTTGTGACTGTTAATAATAGTGTCTGTTACGTGATGCTTTTGATGTGGAATACAAGTGGAAAAATATACACATAATAGTTAATGCATTTCTTGGACCTCCGAAACATGATTCTCCCAAAACCACATTGATGTATTTTTTTTCCTTATGAACTCGCTGTATTTTTAAATGTTTCCATTGTAAAGGATATGCAGTAGTGACAGTGTAGGTAGATACAGGTTGTATGTGTGTGCATCTTGTTGTTACAGTCTTAATCTTTTCCTGTTGTTGGTCAGTGATTTGTATATACTCAGTTTACATAGAGTCTCAGCTTATGTTTGACAGTGGTTAAAAATCTGTATTTATTTCTTGATACTTATGAGACTGTCCCATTCTATGATTTTGAAGGCAGTAACACAGAGGTCACTGAGAAACTTGAAGAAGTGGTCATGATTTGGATCAAACAGATCAGACAAGTTTTAGTGGAAAGTGAACAAATGAGAAGAGAAGCTGATGACATTGGTCCATCTACAGAGCTGGAATACTGGAAGACAAGAATGTCATCATTTAACAGGTTAAATCCCTGCATTATTTTTCACAGAGTCTAAGAAAAACCTTTTTAAAAATAAGTGTAAATTTTCATTCCAAAGAGAGTATTAAATGTGTTTCTTTCTTCAAAGTCTTTTAGATGAGATCAAGAGTTCAAGAGTGAAGAAAATTATAAGTATTCTTCAGGCAGCAAGATCAAAAACATTAAAGCAGTGGAAAGAGCTGGTAATTGCTATGTTTTAATAAAAGTTTTCAGTGCATACAGTCCTGTATTTGTAATACACACTGAAATGAACACAATGCTAAAAATAGTTTTGAGAGTTTATCCTGGTTTTTTTTACTGCGGTTTATTATCTGTTCGTTGAATCATATAACACCAATGATTCTGAAGACAAATAGATAACTTGAAAAGAAGTCAATACTTCTGTAATGTGTCTTTCATTAATATAGTGGGCAGAATGGTTGTGCAAAAGTAAAGTGATGCAGCAATACGTTTTTCTCTCTTTCTAGCTACCTCCTGTGCAGGCCAACTGTAGAAAATTCATCTTTCATGTCTGAAAGTTCATCATATTGCTTTAAGAATTATTGACAGCTGGCTTTCTGTAGCATAATTGCTACTTCAGATAAGTGGAAATCTGTAATGTAAACATCAGTCAAAATTATAGGCAAGCCTGAAAATAAACTGTAGACCATGTACAACTGATCAGACCCCCTCAAAACACAAGAATGTAGATCTTCTGGCACTTAAGAAAGTAATTACTGTTTTGAATATAGACCAAGAGAGCAGTGTCACCTTACTGAGTTTTTGATTTTGGGCTTAACATATTTGCAGACTTTTATGATAATGGAGTTTGGATGAGCCTGTCTATACAGAGCCAGTACCAGCCAGGGATGATGAACAGGGAGAAAAGGAGAGTTTACAGCCTTTGGAAGAAGGGACTAGCCACTCACAATGATTAGAAAGAGGCTGTGAGGCTATGCAGGGCAGAAATCAGGAGGTCTAAAGCCCAGCTAGAAATTAATCTGGCTTTAGCAATCAAGGACAAGAAGAAATGTTTCTATAAGTATGTCAGTAGCAAAAGAAAGTCCAGGGAGAGTCTGCATCCCCTGCTAGACACAAGAGGAAACATGGTAACAAGTGATGAGGAAAAGACTGAGATGCTTAATGCCTTCTTTGCCTCAGTCTTTAATAACAAGACTAGTTGTACTGAGGGAATCCAGCCTCCTCAACCAGAAGACAGAGACTGGGACAACAACCCCCCCATGCAATGCAGGAGACAGTCAGTGACCTGCTGCATCACACAGACACACACAGGTCTATGGGAGCAGATGGGATACACCCGAGGGTGCTGAAGGAGCTGGCTGGGGTGCTCGCCAAGCCGCTTTCCATCATTTACCAGCAGTCCTGGCTGACTGGGGAGGTCCCGACAGATTAGAAATTGGCCAATGTGATGCCCATGTATAAGAAGAGTGGAAAGGATGAACCAGAAAATTCCAGGCCTGTCAGCTTGACTTCGGTGCCCAAGAAGCTGATGGAGCAGCTCATCCTGAGTACCATCATACAACACGTGCGGGACAACCAGATGCTCAGGCCCAGTCAGCATGGGTTTATGAAAGGCAGGTCCTGCTTGACAAACCTGATCTCCTTCTATGACAGGGTGACCTGCTTGTTGTATGGGGGAAAGGCTGTGGATGTTGTTTACCTTGACTTCAGTAAGGCCTTTGACACTGTTTCCCACAGCATTTTCCTGGTGAAACTGGCTGCTCGTGGCTTGGATGGGCACACGCTTTGCTGGGTAAAAAGCTGTCTGCATGCCCGGGCCCAGAGACTTGTGGTAAACAGAGTTAAATCCAGCTGGCAACCGGTCACAAGTGGTGTCCCCCAGGGCTCAGTGTTGGGGCCACTCCTGTTTAACATCTTTATTGATGATCTAGACGAGGGGATCGAGGGCACCCTCAGTCAGTTTGCAGATGACACCAAGTTGGGTGGGAGTGTTGATCTGCTCGAGGGTAGGGAGGCTCTGCAGAGAGACCTGGACAGGCTGGAGCCATGGGCTGAGGCCAACCGGAGGAGTTTCAATCAGGCCAAATGCCGGGGGCTGCCCTTGGGCCACAACAACCCCCAGCAGCGCTACAGGCTTGGGGAGGAGTGGCTGGAGAGCTGCCAGTCAGAGAGGGACCTGGGGGTGTTGATTGACAGCCAGCTGAATAGGAGCCAGCAGTGTGCCCAGGGGGCCAAGAAGGCCAATGGCATCCTGGCCTGTGTCAGCAATAGCATGGCCAGCAGGGACAGGGAAGGGATCTGACCCCTGTACTCGGCCCTGGTGAGGCCGCCCCTTGATTCCTGTGTTCAGTTTTGGGCCCCTCACTACAAACAAGACATTGAATGACTTGAGCATGTCCAGAGAAGGGCAACGAAGCTGGTGCAGGGTCTGGAGCACAGGTCGTACGAGGAACGGCTGAGGGAACTGGGGGTGTTTAGTCTGGAGAAGAGGAGGCTGAGAGGAGACCTCATCGCCCTCTACAGCTCCCTGAAAGGAGGTTGCAGAGAGCTGGGGATGAGCCTCTTTAACCAATAGAAAGTGATAGGACAAGAGGGAGTGGCCTCAAGTTGTGCCAGGGAAGGTTTAGACTGGATATTAGGAAGTATTTCTTTACAGAATGGGTTGTTAGGCATTGGAATGAGCTCCCAGGGAGGTGGTGGAGTCCCCATCCCTGGAGGTGTTTAAGAGTTGGGTTGACATAGCGCTGAGGGATATGGTGTAGTTGGGAACTGTCAATGTTAGGTTAATGGTTGGCCTGGATGATCTTCAAGGTCTTTTCCAACCTAGATGATTCTATAATTCTGTAACTGTATTTCTTCATACAGAGTTGCCTCCTAAGTACTGGATAGTTCTACCTATTATGAACAGAAGGATACACAGGCATTTGTTGTGAACTCCTTTTCCCTAACAAGTGTTCATTAAAAAATTATGGGAAACACCCCAGTATATTTCAGGGATCTTGTCTAAGTTCTGTAGAATAGGTACCATGCTAAAACCATTCTAAAATGTAAATCAGATTATCAGAACCACACTATTGTAATTCCATCAGTAAGGAAAAGCTTCGAGGGTCTAAGTGAAGAGTTCCTCTAAATCACATTCAAAATGGTTCTGATTTCCAGGTAGATCTTACCAATTTTTGCATGTAAAACCAGTTATTTCTTATGTAAAGAAAAAATGACTCATTTGAGAGAACTCTGAGAAAATGTTTGCAAGATGGAATTGTAGTCTGCACTGTAGAAGAACAAGAACCTGTTCAGGAAATTTTAACAGTATTAATTCTACTTCTTTTTTCTTCTCACCTCAGGATGGTAATATAACAATTGCTGCCAATGAAGCTAAAGACAACGTGAAATATTTATATACATTGGATAAATTTTTTGGTCCACTTGCCAAAGCTTCACCTGTAAGTAGTACTCTAAAGGCACTTAACATGAAATGCAGAAAAGAAAGGAAAGGCTTTTGCTGCTGAAATAAATATATTTCTCCTTTCAGCATTTAACTCCTATGCTTAATGATTAGAGGACAGCTTAACTCCTTTGGCAATAGTGAAATGAGTTTACAGATTTTGAATAAACCAGAAATAATACTACTTTTTGAGTAGGAGGAAGCTGTCATTCCAGAAGATAATTGAAGGGCATGAGAAGAATAAGCAAAAGATGCTATTTTTCCAAACCTGATACCAAACTGAAATGTCTTATGAGGTTGGGTTTTCATATGGTACCTCTTCCTGTCTCCATGCAGTCAGTTGAGCTGAAATTGGGCAGCTTCCCCTTATTTTACATATTTACTGTCATCCTGGTTAAAATGATAAAACTTATTTTCATAACCATGTGTGTCTTAGATTTCATTTTTAAGTGAGAATATGAATTTTGAAGATACAGCCATCAGGCAAAACTATCTAAACTTACATGGTTCAGAATATTTACACATAATTCAGCTTCTTACAATTTTTCTAAACATTATTTTCAAAGCTTGAATTCTGTTTGAATCCATTGTGCTATTTTACACTGTTTTTCTTTTGCAAATATTCACCGTTCTGCCATATTGGACTTGAATTTTAGATACCATGTATTTTTTATCCTTTTTTAGACCAGTCATTGTCTCTTGTTTTGAGTTCTCAGTATATCTGGCTTGCGTGGCTTTCTGTGGGACACAAAACTCTATAGTTCAGTTTCCTCAGTAAGAGAAATATTATTGCTGCCTTGCCTCCCCCTTCCGGATTTCTCTTCTGTACAGATCTAGGCAAAATGAGCAAAGGCCAACTTTCTTCTTCTTGTCCTTCCTACAGCAGGCCCACTCTTTTGTAGCAGTGTATGACTTCCTTTCCTCGGGTAGTGTATTTCTTTGTAAAGCAGACTACAGCACCTTCATACAGCTGAGGCCATGGCCAAAAAGAGTACAGCCTCTGTTTTTCCTCTGGAAAATCCCACTCTGGAAGAAGACCTATTCGTTTATTCATTCCCCATTCCCCATTTTTTTCTCTTGGTCATAGTGTGTTAAGTCCCTGCAAATGAATTGGATGGTCCAGTTCATAATGAGATCTCGATAAGAACAGTATGTTGCAATCAAAAAGATGTTTATCCACTGACAAATATATTCCCAGAGCTGTCACATTTTATGCTGTGTTAATTTTTAGGAAATTTGAAATTCCAACTTCCCCATTTTTTCCTGTTGTAGGTAACAATGATGGAACACATACCCAGTTTAATGAATACTGTCTGTATGATCTACTGTACATCACCATACTACAACACATCAGAGCGTATGACATCTCTTCTTCTTAAAATCACCAATCAAATGATTAACACATGCAAGACATATCTATGTGAAGGTGTTTCAAAAATCTGGGATCTGGACAGGTGATAGAATTTTAATAATTTTATCTTTTTTTGCTAACACGAAGTAAAACTACAGATTAGTCATCAAGATTATTAAAAGGTAAATTTGAGTAGCCCCTCGTCCTCCTACCAGTCACTGATTCCCATGGTAATTTTAAGCTTGTGACTACTCATTTTGTGTAGAATTAAGTACTCTGAAAAGACAAATTTCCTATGTGTTGTGGAAAAAACCTGTTATTGAAAAGCCTGTAATATCTTCAGTATATAACGCTTGATAATTGTTCCCATGGCTTTTTTTAGACCAAACACACTTGAGCAATTAGAACTGGGAGCTAAGGTTCTTCATAAAGAAGCTCCGAGGATAGACTGTCAAAGTTCTATCTAAGATTTCTGTTTTGCCATTAGTGGGCAGGAAAGTCAGTTTGAGGGATAGGATGGGACTCAGGCTCATATTTTCTGAGTACTTGATGTAGAATGCTGTATGAACAAACACATGAGGAGCGTAAATGGTGCCCATGAGGGACCTTAAATTAAAAAACTAGTTTTACTGTGTTTGCTAGTTAGACATACCTAAGACTAGTTTTGTTCTTCCTTTCTGTTGTTCTGTTACAGCTGTTAGTATCACAAGAGTCCCTGTTTTTCAGCCAATGTTAGGCACTATACAGAAAACAAACAAAAAGTTTGCCTCAGCACTAAGGAGCCTGCAACCTGAAACATACGAAGTAAATAGTGAGATGGGGGGAGGAAAGAGGGATGGAGAAAAGCCAGCAATCATGCAGTTTTGGTCAGCTACAATGACAGTGTTTTCAGGAAACCTTGTGATACCCTTGGATGTTTTGTAGACATCACTGCCAGGTTAACTAAAGAAGACATTTCAAGGAAGGGACAAGCTAGCTGCTCTGTAGCTACTTGCAAGGAGCTGTTCCTAAGCACTACATGCAACATATATGGAAGCACAGATGTTCGTATGCAACTTAATTGCATGGTGAATGCTAATGCCACTGGCAGAACAAATGTATGGGGAGGACGAGAAGTTAAGTGGAGATAGCCTAGGAAAAACACATGCTATAAGAATGAGTCAATTATTTTCATGCAAAAGAGAAAGGGGAAACCACAGAGAGGGGTTAAGATGAGCATGACATCTAAAGTGATCAACTAGAAAAGTAATGATTGAAATAGCCTCTTGAAATAGTTTAATTGGAGCAAGATTATGCTTACCAAGGTGAGAAGGAAAAGATGTTACAAGTTCATCAAGACACAGAAAATCAGGATGTCTGGGCTTAAATTCCTGCCAAGTCAAAGGTGACACTGGGGTAACAGGCTAGGAGACGTAAAAGTAAATCTAACAAATAATTTGGATTCCTCCTGTATTTTGGTGTGGGTAAAGTTTTCAGAAATTACCTGTAATCAGTTAAGTACTGGCTATGTTTATTCTAAAGAATTAATGTAAATAGAAGTAGAATACATTCTCTTCTTTATTCTAGCTGAATTTATTTTTGAGATATTATTCTCATTTACTTATTTGCTATTGCTGTACCTGCAAAAGTTTCTCTCTATGCCAGTTAGTGGTTTCAATCTATAAAGTCCGACTATCATTTTTATTCCCAGTGATCTTTTGGAAGATGAAAGACAAGGCCAAAGTGGAGCAACAGCCTTGGGTAAATGGCTCATGGCTAATTTCCATGCCTCATCTATGTATCTCATGTACAGCAGTACCTCAGGGTTAATGAACAACTGTGTATAAGATGTAATTATCTGTGGCCTTAGGAACCAAGGTCTTCCTGGTGTATCTTTTTAAAGAAACAAAACTTTCCTAATGCTTACTGTTGTCTGGCAAAATACCTCTCCAGTTTTGTCTGCTTAGAAAAAACAAAGAAACAAATGAAGGAAAACCCATCAGCAATACCCAGTTTACAGAAGATGAGAAATGGCCAAACTACAGGCATTCAGTAGCCAGGGTTTACTTGGTGTAAATCCTTTCTGTACTATGCTGCGAAAGTTTTAGTTTGATGACAATAAAACCTAAACTAAAAACATCCAATCTAGATAACAAATTTAAAACGAATACTTTAATTGTAATCCTCATATTTTGAATGTTTTTCAGGTAATGTATTATTATGTGTTCTTATTTTGCAAAGTTGCGTATCTGACCAAAATGTTCTATTTTTATTTATACTCTTTTGAAGACCTCCTTAGGATGATTTTCTGTCTTCTGTGTTTTTTTCCTCAGGCAAGAATTGCTAAAGAGGATACAACAATGCATTTCCCTCAAAGAACAATACCAAACATACTTTCAGAGAATTAAGGAGGAGCTAAAGGAAAATCCAAGTGAAAGGCAATTTGATTTCAGGTAAATAATTCACTCTAACATTGAATCATATTCACTTATAAAATTTATAATTGAGATGTCATTATATCTGCTGGCTAGCAGAAAAGCTACATACTCAATTAAAATGTAGTATTATAATCAGAACATGAAGTGCGTTTTTTTTTTTTATTCAGGAATAAACCAGTGATGGGTTTTTGCCAGGCACTTGTTGACTTAGCAGATGTCAAAGGGGATTTCAAGGGAATTTATGTATGTGTTAATTTAATACATTTGTTTATGTATGGTCTACAATCCCAAAAAATTTAAATCATGAATGTAAGGAAAAGAGTGCCGGGGAATTTAGTCAGCTTTGGGCTGGGTTGTCTATTACAATGCCAGGAGTTTTACCTGTTTGGCACTTATGGGGCATTTCTTAGTATTGTACATTCACATTTTGATCTCCTGCAAATGTCTTACTTAAATGAGCAACTCCCGTGAAATGTGGTAAAGGCTTTTAATTGACATATACAAGGATTAAGCATTTTCTGATTTGTATTGATTACTTTAAAATGGGTTTTACTTGATTTGTAATTATTACAACATAGATTTTTTTAATGTGAAATTTGGTAGCAGTTCTGGTAGAATATATGTGGGTTAAATAGAAAATATCTATTACAAATAGATTTGCATAACAATCCCTCTGTTCCTTTTTTATTGTTAGTGAAAACTATATATTTGGAAAATTTGATACATTCTGTAAACGTTTGGAGAAGATTTCAGATATGAGCAATATTATGGAAAGCCTTTTAGAGCTCCAGTGTATAAAAATAGAAGGTATTGAAGAGATCAGTACTCATTATGAGAGCATTGCTACAAGCACCAAATCCAAACAGTATGATGTTCTGGATCACAGAAAAAAAGAGGTACATATACTCAGCACTTGTCTGACAATCACTCCCTTAATTCTATGCTTTTCACTGGAGTTATGCAAAGAAGATTAAATATTATAATAATGCATATAGTATTTTGCTGTAATAATAATACTTTCATATATTTTAGTACACTCTGAAAGTGTTCAGGTAAATTTGGCTTTTGTTTTGAAATTTTTTTGTTAATTTTTGATAAACTACTTTTTGTGTGATAGGTAATGCTACAAAGAACTTTTCCTAAACATGTTTGTTTTGAGATGCATATATTTTGAACTGCAGACTAGAAACTAATTCGGGCAGGTCAGTGCATTAAATACAGTTTATCTAGTTGCAAGAGTCACTCAGTGTTACTGAAAATCCTTAGTGGAATAGTAAAGGCAGGATTATAGCAAAGGTAGCAAAGACACTTAGATGAACATTTCAGAGGGAGAAGTAAATGATATCACCCACAGTGCTGAGCAGGGTGGTAGAAACTGAAGTGGATTTTCAAGTGTTTCAGATTCATGTTTTAATACATTCTGCCCATGCTGGCATTGGGCTGCTTTTTTTTTTTTTTTTTTTTTTTTTTTTCAGCTGTAGCCTGCTTTCTTTGCAGGATTGATAGCCTCACAAGAGAAGTGCTAGAAATGTTGGTTTACTTCTCCTGCCTTCCTTAACTGTAGCTTGCCACTGTCAGGAACTTTCCCTTAAATGTTTAAGCCTGGAGTACCTTTGCCTTTCTTCTAACTAGCTGATGGCTTACATTTCTGTAATACTTGCTGTGTGATTCTTTTCTGAAAGAGAACATTTTCTGGTAACTGGAATTTGAAAGTGTTTAAAAATTGCATGACTTTTCTACACCTAAATAATTTGAGCAATATATATTATAGACTGTTTTCCCAAGCTTGTGAAGTGCTTTCTTCAAGAGGAAGTTTGCACTGAACTCTTTTTGTAGGTCCTCAGTCTTTTGGGCTTAAGAAAAATTCTTACAGATAAGTACCCAAATAAGTACAGATAAATACCCTACTTCTAGTTAGGAGCTGCCAAATTTGGTAGCCCTGTAGAGGTGAGGCTGTCACGGTTCCATGTCCCCAGGTCCACTGAGTTGTGAGGCTGAGTGTGTAATTTGCAATAGGCATGCATGTACACATACACACAATATATTTATACGCAGGTCTGCCCACACAGCTAAACACAAGCTAAAAGATGGCAATCACACAACTATAAACAGTGTTAATGGCATCATCTTGTACCTCTCTGGCTGAGCAGGAGGAAAGCCTGTTAGTAGAAAATACATATACATGGATTACTTCAGCAGCTAGTCTTACACACTCAGTTTATCCAACAACTGGCACCTGGATACCCAGGTCTCCCCAGTTCCTGGACCTACAACCCCTGCCAAGATCCACAGCCCCACTCCAGCTGCTGGTACTCAGGCCTATACACACACATGCAGAGACGTGCACTATGGGTCCCTCCAGTAACTGGTCTTAGGCAATCAGTCTACCTTCTACTTGACCACTGGATCCCCTTGCTCTTCCAGTTGCTGACACACAGCGACACACACATGCAAACAGTTCTTGTAGTTGGTCCAGACTTATAACCTTATCAGTAGCTGACCTTCAGACCCTACTGTCTCTCTGGTAGCTGGCTTGGGCCAGCAGGTCCCTCTGGTAGCTAGTTCTCAGACTGCTCAGGTCTCTTCAATATCCAGCTCAGACTTATGGCTGCTCCAACACTTGGTTCCCATGCCTCTGTCCTATTTGCTGCCTAGTCTGATTTAGTATTGTCTAGCCATTACATATGACATACAGACCTACACAGTATGCACATGCTCCAGTGTCTAGTTGATATGATCCATGGTTCCTACTCTGGTTGCTGATGCTTAGACCTCAATACACCCCAGACTCTCCAGTTGCTGAGTCCACGCGTGCACAAGCCCCAGTGACCCATGGTCTCTATAGAATCATGGAACAGTTTGGGTTGGAAGGGTTCTTTAAAGACCATCTAGTCTAATCACCCCTGCCATGCATAGGGACACCTTCCACTAGACCAGGTTGCTCAAAGCCCCATCCATCCAACCTGGCCTTGAACACATCCAGGGAGATGGCAGCCACAAACTCTCTAGGCAACCTGTGCCTATGTCTTACCACCCTCATAGTAAAGAATTTCTTCCTTATTTATGTCTCATCTAAATCTACCTTTTTTTTTTTTTTTTTTTTTTTTAGTTTAAAACCCTCACCCCTTGTTCTGTCAATACAGGCCTTGGTAAAAAGTCTCTCCCCATCTTTCATACAAGCTCCCTCCACTCTTGTTGCTGGTACATAGAATCCCATATGCACACAGAAGAGAGAGCCCTTTTTCCAAGGAAAACAACTAGAAATAAGTAAGAAGACAAGACAGACATGCTGATCAGGTGCAGGGCATGGCCAGACAAGTGTACCGAACAGCAGCCTGTTCACATTTGACTGACTCCTTTTATCCCATCATGCCTCTATTTTCCCACACTATTCCTTCCCAAAATTACGTTGATCCCTGCCTTTGCTTCTTCCCTAACTCCCATAATTCGTATTGTGCCATGCCAAAATGCTTTTCCCCAGTAAACAGTCCCTTATCTCCTAGGCAATAAACTCCCTTAGTCTGTAAGGTGCACTAGAGATCCTGCCAGTTTGCTCATCTTGACGGGTTTCATACCTGGACAGTGAGCTGAGCGCTCTCCTGTGGCAGTGTTGGGAGTAGCTGGTGAGTGTGTTCTGTTCTTTCCGGTTAGGTTATTAGATTTCCTCTGCCTGTCCTTGTTCCTCTGTGCTCCTTTGTGTTCATGAAGATGAAGCTTTAATCATATAACCTAACATTTCTTATTTTCTGTTTACATTGCTTAGAGTGTAAATGCCTTTGTTACTGATGTTGTCCCTGTTCTCTTTAATTCAGTGCTGAACACATGTGCTGGGTAGTTAAAGCAAATTCCCCCAAACTTCAGGGAAAGAATTTTCTATGAAATGAAAGCAACGATAGAGATGATTTTTCTTTTTTTTTTAATTTTACCCTTTTCTAGTTTGAAAAAGATTACCTTGACTTTAAGAGCCAAATTGCCGCACTGTATGAGTCCATACAAGAATTTGTGGATTCCTGGTTTGAGAGGACCATAACTGTAAGTAATATTAGAAATGCAAGCCCCTTGTTCTGCTGCTCAGCAAAGTTGAGTACCCACAGCTCCTACTGAACTCCTTCATTACTGCCAGCGTTCTGTACTGTGCTTGTGGCTTCCTGAGGTAATGTAGGAGGACATGAAGCCTGTTACAAGTGTTCTAAAAGTCACTTGCAGAAGAGCTGGAAGATAATGTTCATTGGTACGCCAGTTTTATGTTCCATCTTTCTTTACCAATTTTATAGCCCTATTTTTCTGAAGTTTATTTTCTTTCTTCATCCTGGTGTCCCCCATGCTTCCTGTTGCATTTCTAAATTATCCCTCTTGGACTGACAGGAGTAATGAAATAATTTCTGCCGTCTGTTAAATTAGTCAGTACCATTCATTGGTTCAGGCCCTAATCATGATATGAGATGTTAATGAAGCATGAGTAAAAGTGTAAGCATTCTACCACAACTGTTTGCAGAAAAAAAGAGTGGCGATTTGAGAGTCAGAAAAAAATTTAAATATTCCATTATACTGTTGTGGTAGCAGTTCCTTGGTTCATACTATGGTAAATATATTCTACATGGGACACAATACAGAAGTAAAATTCACTAGCTTGTCTGGATAGACTTTTCTGTGTTTCTTAGAAAACAATTTAAAAACTTAGATAAGTCATATTGGCAATTTTAAAAACAGGTTATGAACAATGACTTTCTGAACTTTTAACATCTTCTAGACTGAACAGATGCTGGGACTTCTGATGAAGCTTGAACAAATAGGAGAAAATCATATTGATCTTAATGAGAAGTATGTCATTGTCCTTCAGCAGTATAGCCAAGACTTAGAGTTTGTTCGAAAACTCTACCAGGAGCAAAAAGAAAATCCACCTATACCACGGAATATACCACCAGTAAGAATGAAATAAATAAGAGAGAAAAAAGACTTCTTGACTGTTTTGAAGTTAATAGAAATATGTAACTTCTTATCTTCTGTGTTTCAGGTAACAGGGAAGATTATGTGGGCTCAGCAGTTATACAGAAAAATTGACCATCCAATGACATTCCTTAAAAAGAAAACAACACTTCTGAAGGTTAGAAAATAGCAGAGGGAGGATTTCTGCTAAGCTTTCAAGCACGTTATTAACAAACACATGATTTATTTTTATACTCCTAAGATCACTTTTCTAGCAACTTGTATTCAAGCTCATCCAACAGGATAGGTGTTAGTGTTTGCTTCAGGATTTGAATTTGGTTTTGCAGCATTATTATTCTATGGCTGAGGACAGTTACTTCCCTTGAGACATTAAGCTGCTGTCTTAGGCTGGTGCTTTTGTCTCTTCCGGGGCTTGACTCATGTTAATCCTGATAGCAGCACTGTTGGCTGTGTGCCTAAGCTTAGAGCCTTCTGTCTGCTATGCTCTGTAATGAAGAGGACTGAGCAATTTAACCTCAAACACTAGCCACACTTTATGAAAGAATATAATTTTTATAGCTTTGTTAATGGGACATCAGTGCTTTTTTATAGGTCATAGTATAGACTTTGTTTTACAGGCAAGACTGGGAGGAAAATTCAGGAGAAGAGTTGTATTTAGAGCAGTTAAATACTCTTAATAATCGAATTCCTAAATATATTTCTATGTTTCTGTGTCTTACCTTATCTCATCTCCAAAATACCATAACTTAAATCTTTCTGTTCTTTTTGTTTTCCTAATGGTGGTGAGGAAAGCCTAGTAGAGGACATTTCTACTATGTTTAGCTCATTGAATTGGTTAAATGGTGGGGTTGTTTTTTTTTGTTTTTTTCCCTTGAATTGCAGACACTGGAAATGAAAAAGGTTATTAAGAGCTACAATAAAATGGCTACAGTTCTCTTGGAATTTGAACTTATTTATCATAGAGCCTGGTGCAGGTTTGCTGACCAGGCTAGAAATTCTCTGTGTGCTTCCTTACTTGTCAGACACCCAGAAACTGAGGTAACTGTGATTAATTCTTTGTATTACTGTTGCATTGTTTATGGCACTTTAATCATACAATGGATAGACAAGCACAGCATTAAAATAATCTTAATAGGGTAAAAAAATAAGCTACTTGAATTGTTTTTTTTTTTTTTTTTTTTTCCTTTTTGTGTGTTTATGGCACAGACTTAATCATGAATTCAAGGCATAAAAGAGGCAGTGCTCAGCAAATGCATATCTATTATTGACTTATCTACATCTTTTCAGATATAATTTCATGTTTTATTTTCTATGTTAATGAAAATTTTAGTCAAGGAAGGAATTTTTAATTAGATCATGGTCTTTTATGTAGTGGTCAACATCACTGTGTTGAGTATATTATCATTCATTAATTTCCTTTCAAAACTGCTCTGCTGAGGTAGAAAATCTGATCATTCTTACTTCACAGATTATTTTTTCTGCTGTAGTGCAGAGAAATGATGGTAAAAATATGGTATTTTTTTAAGATTTAGCATCTTAGTAGCATTTAGTGCTCCAAAAAGTGTACAGAGAGCTTCACAACATTTTTTCCTAGTCTACCGATGGAGAAACTGAGATGAAAAGGCAAATTAGCTTCCACAGAGTGTAGCTGCAGAACTAGAATGAAATTTAGGAAGTCACAGGAGCCAAGTGGTTAGGGCACAGTGAAGGAATCACAGGAAATTGAAATCAGTGTAAAATATTGTTTGATTAATACTTTGGAAAACTGGCATATTTGTAGAGAAGGGTGAAGATCCGTGTAGAAATATAGGTATCTGTTTTAAAAATCTTCTCTAGTCATCTACATCTTGTTATATATTCCAGTTGCATCACATGTAACCACCAAACTACTGCCTTATTTTCTATTTCTTTCCCCCCCTTTACTGCTACATGAAGGAATTACTTGTAAACTTGGACCCAGTGGTCCTGGAAGTACTTTATGAAACAAAATACCTGAAAAAAATGCATTTTGAAGTTCCAGATATTGTCCTTGGCTTGTGTGCAGATGAAGAACAGATTAAAAAACATCAAATGGAGTAAGTGAACACTTTTAGGATTTGATTCTCATATGCAAGTGGGAATCCCTAGCTTTGAGTCTGTTGCATATACTTTTGATTTGTTACAATTCTTCTCTTTGATAGAGTTTAATTGAAATTTAATTGCTTTCTCCTGCATTTCCATAGTAATATTGGTAATATGCAGTTGTTCCTATCTCCACAAATATCTCACAACTAGAAAACACCTACTACATGCTTTAGTTTTCTTACTGCAACAGCTGCTCTGTAAGTGGAGCTCCTAGGTACTACTAAGGCATCTATGCACTATAACATAGGGATTATGGTCCAAAATATTACAGTTAACACCAAAAGCTTTTTTCTTTTACAAAAGCAAGCTGGAATTTACCGCTTGATTAAGGCACAACCCAAACATTTGCATAAACAATACATCACCTAAATTATAATTTGCTCTCTTGTGTTGAATATCTGAAATAACTTTTGTGGATTTTAAATAGTTTCTTTCTGCTTCTTGTAACAGTCCAGTTCTGTGCTGAAAGAGTTCTTTTCATTCTCAGGGATGCTGATTATTAATTCTCTAACTCACTAAGCAAGGATGATAGGTCTTTAAAATGTTACCCTTTGTGAGGAGTGTTCTTTAGGTAGTTTTTAAATAGAAGTGGAAAAAAAGGGACAACGTTCAAAGAGTTTCATAAACACTTAAATTCAACCCCTCCTCCCTTTTTCTATTCTTAAAGCTTTCAGTCTTTCACTCTTATAATACCACATTTTTCGTTAATTATCTGTGGAGTGTTTTAGGACAAAATAACCTAAAATTTCTAATGCACAAGGCAAACTCTATGTGCTACAGTGTCCTAAAAAGCAGCAGCCCCAACTTTTGCCATCCAAGAGAAACAAAAAGTACAGAAAATGTTTGCAATAAAAAAATAACACAAATTTACTTTTCACTCTAAAAAAGCCTTCAGACTGACTCGCCAGTCAAAGAAGAAGTATTCAGAAACCATAGAATTCTGCTTAAGCAACACTGGAAAAACACTTTTGGGTATAATGCAAATGAGTTATCTCAGTATATGGTTTGTAACTATGTTTAAAGTCATGGTTTTAATCAGGCACAGAACGCAGCTATTACTTATTTTTGCAGCAGTTCTTGTAAGGAATTCATTATGTACCTGATTTCTGAGTTGCATTCAGTTCTAATTCTTGTTTATGCAGCTTCATTATGTAGCTCCATTTTCCTGGAACTCTATTGGTACGTCTTGATTCAGTCTGGCCTCTTTTTCTTTGGGACTTGGTGTCCTAAGTGGTTTGGATCTAGCTTTTCTTATAAGCAGTGTCATTTCATGCCATGTCTTGTGAGATAGAAAGAAGGGAACAAAAATGCCATCTTTTCAATTTCCTGGGGTGTTTTACTGTACTTGATTTTCCTTGGAAGAAAGTTTCTCTAAATTGATCACAGTCACTTTACTGGAAATACTTATTTCCCTGGTCTGTTTCTGTTGTTAGTGGGGAGAAAGAGGCTTAGTTTGAGCTAGGGAGAGCTGGGAAGAGTTCTTATTTTTAACATGGGGTCAGAACTTGCAAATCTTATTAACAGAAAATCTGTCCAAATTCCTGTATGTTTCAAACATCTGAATTAAGCACATTCTTAACGTGATCATCTCTTGCAGACTCCAGAATCTATTGATCAATTACAAAAAGTGTCTGAATGGAATTCCTGTTATGCTGAAACCACTGATGAAACCATTCATAGGACAAGTTGAGGATGCCCTTACTCCAGGCCTGATGCAGCTATCATGGACTTCTTTGAACATCAATAAATGTATGTAATAGGAGAAGAAGAGGTAAACTGTTGATGCTGCTAGGTGGTACCAGATATTTCCTTGTCAGTTTTAGGAAAAGCACTCCATCTATATGAGGGAAAAACATGACAGGTTCCTCCCTCCTGATTATGGAAATAAGTCAGGCATAAGTAACCTGAAAATGGTGTCCTGCTCTAAGCTGTGGTGATCAAGCCAGGGCTGTTTGTCAACTATCTTTAAACAGCCCTTATTAAGTCGTTTGCTTTACCAGGCATATCCTTTTTCCCATCCCTGGTGATGCCCCTTTACCACTCTTTTGTCCTCCCACAGAAACAACCCACCCCTTTGTACTCTTGTGATAAAGTGGAAACCAAACCACAGTAGAATCACAGTTTCTTGAAATTTGTCAGAATTTCTTAATCCTACTAAATCTCATTAGTGACTGCATTGAAGTGACTTGGTGAGGAACACAGTGAGAGAATAAGTATTCAGGTGCTAAAAAAAATACAGTAGGGTTTTTTTTGGGGTGGGTTTTTTGTTGTTGTTGTTTTGTTTTGTTTTGGGTTGTGGTTTTTTTTTTTTTTTTTTTTTTAAGAAAGATGCTTTCTGGCTCCTCACTTTTGGAAAATAATGGATGTTGTAAAATGATTGGTTTTGCTCACCCCCATCTCAATTGAGGCATTACAAATTCAGTTGCTGAGAGGACACTGAAGTCACTAAATTAACTAATTTACAGCTGTGTAACTGAGTAAACGGTTTGTGATGTTTGACTGCTATCCATACTGCTCTATAGATGGGAGAGCCTGCAGAGCCTTTACTTTTGAGCTTTCTTGCAAACTTCCATGAGTAACATTACATCATACTGCGTCCTGTGTTGCAGTTCCATTTTTTAATTGCATGCATTTTTATTTACTGAGCTTAAGCTGTTGCATCACACTTTTAAAATTATGATGCATTTTTTCTTCTTTTTCCCTTATCAATATCTCTCTTTTTTTTTTCCAAGTAAATGGTCACATAATGAAAAAGTTAAGAGCTCTCTTCATGCCTGCATTCTGTTTTTATTTGTCTGTGAAAAAATGTGTTTGTGGACTGACCTCTTCACTTTAGGTAGATAATGATAGCTCGACTGCTACAAGAATGTGAGGCAAGAGAATGGACGTGGAGAGCTTTAATAATGTCTCTTAGCTTTCCTATAAAAACATCTTCATAACTTATGCTGAACATCCTGAAAGTGACATGTCCAAATTCAGGGTTGAAATTAGTAAGATATATATATATATATATATATATATTTAGAGACTTCTGCTCAAATCCTTATTTTTTCTAAGAAAAGTTGTTTTTAATACTCAGTTATGCATTGAGCTTTTTCCACACAACCAGTAAGAAACAACCTTATCCCTATCAAATACAGCATAAAATTAACTATTTTAAAGATGTCATTTAAATGGACATATATAAAACTAAGACTTTCATGTTGCAGTTCCATGCGAAAACAAGAGCTCATGCTTGGAAATTAGTTTTCAATGGTGGTAGACTGATGTTAGGCTTTCACTTTTCTTCTTAAAAATGAAAAGCAACAAGATAAACAGGAACAGATGCAGCCCAAATCTGAATGTGAAATGGGGCATGGGTTTGTGCAGCTGTTCATTTGTGACTGTGCCATGTGGCTCTGACCAGTGCTTAGGGCAGGGCTGGCCACCTGGATGCTTACAAGTTCAGTGTCTACAAAATAACTCTGACCTGTCAGTGATATGATGAACTCACTGTGCATGAGCTTAATGTCTTAAGAGCCTTCTTTCCATCCTATATGTAGAAGTTTGGGGCCCATGGTTGCCTTCTAGACTAAAATTCAGGAAAAATGATGAAAAAATGGGTTTAGGACTACCTAATCTATGTATTTAAAAAAAAAAAAAAAAAAAAAAAAAAAAGCTGAGTAACTGGTTGGATTATTTGTCTGGTTTAGTCAATGAAAAAGACAAGCTTCATCATTAACTTTCTAATAAGAGTAAATGATGTTTCCACTTAAAGCATCAGCAGTTGGACACCACTGTCACACTGTTGTATCTTAGATATCATAGTGATTTCTTTCTACATACAGTAAGAAACAGTACTGATGATTCAAATTATACTGTCTGGTAATAACAAACACAAAGGGTGTCAGGTGACTTTTTTGCAATGAAAGTATAAAGGACGGGAAAAGAATTTATCCAGTCTATTTGGAAACAGTTGTTTTTGCTGAGTTTAATAAACATATCTGTTGAATGACTGAATTTATCTCTTTCCAGAGCAAGTTAGGTCAAACACATGAAAGAAGAAATCTAGTAGTTTAACCAGTATGTAATCTTGGCTGGAGGAATTTTAGCCATTAAATTTATAAACTAATAACTAATTACTATCATAAAAGTACTTGGATTAATGTAGCAGAACCAAAATAAATTTGGGGCAGTTTTATTCTTTCTGTTTTCCACTGTATTTGGTCAATCCTTTTCATTACAAAAATGGAAGAGATATTTTGAAGGCTGTTGTACTATTTATTACAAATAGTAATAATTTAGTAGTAATTATTTATTATAAAATAATTTAATTTAAAGACTGCAAAGTAGAGTAAGTCCATCACTTTTTGGTTCCAGGCCTTAATTGCATATTTCATGGCCACTAAATCATCATTTTATTCTAATACTAGGGGTAGGGGGGAATGAGATTTAAGGGGTCTGTATTTTGCATGATTTATTTTAATTTTCTTTTCCTTGCTTAGTTATTGAGAATGTTTATAGTACCCTGAGGGAGTTGGACTATGTAGTCAAAGAAGCAGCTGATACCCTGGAATGCAGAATCGAAAGAATTCTGGAGGATATGTCGAACACTGCTCTGATAATTTTGCCAGAAGATGAACCTATAGATGTGCTTTCTTTCCTGGAACAGACAGAAAAACTTGCTCTCTCTACTGCTCACAAACTGTCTCAGTAGGTTTATTCATTGCATAGATTTGAAGTCTGTATTTGGGAGGGATTATTTATGTATTACTTTTTATGCATAGAGAGTTTACTTTTAAAATTTTAAGAGAGTACTAGTCTAAAGCAAAATGATATGGCATTCTGATCAGTAGCAAGAAAAATGAAGACGGATAAGACTTGAAATCTTATCCCCATGTTAATTGCTTGATTCTTTATGCTAGCTAGCTAATGTAAGACTTCCCATTCTCCTGGTGCTTCAAATGTTTTGGCCTGTGCTTATTTTTCAGGTTATAGCAGAACAGTCTTTCAGTTCTTCTCCAAAAAGATGTCTATGCTCACTGTGCAAAATAAGAAACCTTTTTTGTTTGTTTTTATTTTACTAATTCTGATTTCACAGATTATCTCACTGTATCATTATGATAAGCCTGTTTTATTAACTATAGCTGGAAAATAACTTCTTTTTCTTTAATTATGATGAAGTCCAGTTGAATCAGATATAACAGAGTCTGACAAATAGGTTTCTTGATATGCAGAAGCATATCTTAATGTCTTACATTCTCTGTATACCCAAGCAATAGGAACAAACTGAAAAGTGAAAGGGTGTTTCCCTGCACATACAATTCTTCACAGTGCAGTGGGGCTGGGGATGTGTACCTCGAAAACAACAAAAGAGTATTCCTTATGTTTGATTCTTTGTGGTTGACTGTAAGGTTGTTTTTGTAGACAGAGTCAGCAAGTGGAATGCTCTGTGTATGAACTGGTAGCTATTCTTAAGCACAGGCTGAAAGCAGATGCCAGCAGAACTCTGGAGGTAAGAAGACCTCTATAGTATAAAAAGTAACTTTTTATAACCTAGTCAGATACTTGATATTTCACTTACATGCAGGATAATACGATTATTTTCCTAAGAATTTCCCTTTAACTCTTTAGGATTCATATGCCTGTACACATCTCGACATGAAACAGAAAACACGCTGCCAAAAATGCCTGTCCTGTAGTTACTATAATCTGATGGGACAGCTTTGTCAGAAGAATACTGACTCTTTGGTCAGATGTGAGTCTGTCTTTTTCAGATATTTTTAATTTTTTATTTGCATTTTAAGATATTTTTTTTTCCAAACTTACAGCGGTAAAAATATAACCTCACTTAAATATTATATTTATTTAGGCATGAAGATTTCGTTAGAGTCCTTAAGACATCGATTGCGTGTTGTTGACTCTAGGTATCAAATGACCAAGTTTGTAGAGACACAAAGGGTTCCTTTGTTCAAAGCTGAAGTTCAACTGGCTATTCCAAATGTTGTCTTGAGACCAAGTCTTGAAGATATTCAGGTAACAAAATAATTGCATATCTCAGTCATTTATGGTAAAACATTTATAAATGCATTGTTTAAAAACAACATGTGTGAATTTTATCTGGTATGAGAACTAAGGGAAAAAAAAATTAAAAGTCACTTGAATTCATGACACCATTGGGTGCTAAAGACATGAAGCCGCTGATCAGGTTTGTTATGCAGGCTAGTAGAAGAAACTTCTTCCTAAAAGCTCAGTAACTCATGTTCACAACCCTCTATTTAGAGGCAAACATTTCAAAGTGAATGCAAAAATAAAAATGAATGCTATTGATACAGCCTGATTTGACTTCCTGGTCCCTTTAAACTCTTTCAGAGTATTAAACTCTGTTATTAGTTTAAAATATCATTCATAAATCAGCATTCTGCAGTAGTGAATTGTAAAGAAAAATATTGCTAGCCTGAGGCCATAAACTGTGGAACAATTTGAATGCTTCTTTAAACTTCTACTAATTCAGCAAAATTCTTACACATGTACTTACAGTCTCCTATGATCTCTGAAGCATTAACTGTTTATGCTGCTGATTTGTGGACTTTTCATTTATCATTGTCACTGTCAAAATCAGTAGTTGAATTCTTTCTTGGATTTCATAGCTTTCATAGTGTTGTCAGTAAGCTTTCAGTTAGCAGCTTTCATAGTGTTGTCAGTAAGGAATTAGACCACAAAGCATAATTTAAAAATACCATAGATAGAAGCCATATAATAATTTATATAGCTGCCTGTATAGATTATGGACTATACCATCACAAATTCAGACAAATGTATTCAGGCATTCTGATATGAATGTGAAAACTATTATTATGAATAATAAATAAGTATGTTTATAAACAGTTTAAGGGGAAAGACTACTATAAGTTATTACTGTCATAAAGATCTCTTACATTCTCACTTGAAAAACCATGTAAACGTAGAAGGACTGTGATAAAGTTTTTGGAGTACTCTTTCCCCTTACAAAGCGTGTTTTGGGTGACCGTACTTCAGGCTTATTAGAATATTTCCTGTAAAGATAGATGTATAATTTTTCCATTTTGGTATTGTTTGGAGGATCCCTTTTTTCTTTTTTGCCCCCTCTTATTTGTCATAATCTCTCTGTGTGCTCAAGGTGAATGTTTTGCTGTTTTCAGAGTGCTGTAAACAGAGCAGTAAATATCATATTATCAATAGCCAAAGATATCCCCCTGTGGAAATTTGCTTACTTGCATCATAAACAGCAGCAGGTGAGTATTATATTTTAATTATTTTAAAATTTTAGTATTTTGGTTAGATTTTCTTAATCTTATAAGAATATGTTTGACACCAGTATTTTGATTTATAATCTGGTGGATCTTCCTGTTAAGTGAAAGTGGTTTTAAATCTCTATACAAAGTAATTGAACGTAAAAACAATAAATCATAAACCTTACGTTTGGTGTGTTTTAGTATTAAAATAAAAAGTTGCTTTAATAAAAATCTTTCAAAAATACTGTTCAAGTATGATGATGATATTGTAGAGTATATGTGGGAATTGTCCATGGGTACTACTTGCTGAGTATAAATTATCACTAGTTCCAAGCTAAAGCTTTAGTTTATGTTAAACTTTCAGGCTGAATACAACACCTATAATGCTACAATAAATACAATATAAATATTTTAACTGGTATTAAAATGAGCACTAAATCCTTGCGAAGTCTGAGGTATAGATAGAAACAAAATTTTTTTAAGTACAAGAAATACACAGTAATGGTAATAAAATAGCCTTAATTCTCTCGTCTGGTAATGTCATACAGATCTACGTAGATCTGTGCTGAAAAGTGTCTTTGTAAAAATATCCACCTATTTGGTCGATCTGAGATGAAAACAGATCAGCTCATTTCAATTGAAAAACCCATTCCAGTCTGGAAAACATAATTAAAAAAACAAATTAGGACAGAGTGGGTTGAATACAGTTTCCTCAGGCAGAGTTGTTTGCTTATTTCCAAGCAGCCAAAGCTTCACTGCCTCCAGGACTTTTTTGGGCCAAAAACGGGTATAGATTGTAATTCTGCACTAAAGAAAGCAGGAGCAAGACCTGAGCAGTTGTGTAGGAGCAGGA
The DNA here is from genome assembly GCF_965140245.1 of Athene noctua. Taxonomy (NCBI): domain Eukaryota; kingdom Metazoa; phylum Chordata; class Aves; order Strigiformes; family Strigidae; genus Athene; species Athene noctua. The sequence continues at coordinate 67,598,755 of NC_134038.1, forward strand.
AACAGCACAGTTGTATATGATGCGTATTTGACAGATGTCATTCAGAGTCAATTAATATAGAGCTCCACGTGGCAATTTTTTATAAAATCAGCTTTAACACTAGAACTATAGTTCCGTAAAAATCCAAGCTAATAACAGGGAGCCTCCTTGTGGATGCTTTTCATTTTCTATCTGTTCTTAGAAGTACTTTGTGGTGTATGTATTATTGGGCATTTCATAATGTTAAAAGGAAAACCCCAAAACTAATGGACATACGTTTTTTCTTGTTTAATTTATGCCAGATTGAACAAGCTGTTGCTGTAGAGCTAGGTGATGAGAGCAAACTCACCAGGATGGTGGCACTGAAACCTTTAGACAAGCAGATCATCGAGCATAAGGATGTAAACAAAGTGGTGATCCAACTAAATACAATTATTTTATCTCTTAAAACTGAAGCATCGAATCTTCTGACCAGTTTTTCTGAATTTTCAGGCATCTGGAACAAGGTTAAATACATATTTAATAAAATGTGTTGCTATATTGTGAAATCTTCTAAATAAACTCTTTTGGGTTGCATAAGGACCCTGTGTGCTCAGTAGGAAGCATTGATTTCATGGTGGAATCCATATACCCATAATACCTTTTCTATCTAATCTTGTGTTGACTAGAACTTGTCATTCTTTATGAATTAAACCACTTGAGGAAGAAAGCAGAAGATTAAAAAAGAATGCTCGTGCATCTATCTCACAGCATCTTGCCTGTATAGTTATAAAAAAGAATAATTTAGCAGAATCTCTGAGAAATCGCAGGCTACAAAACTGCTCCTGAATATTAAACTGACTAGTTCCTCTTCAGCAACCACTGCTGAAAGCAGCTTTTCTATTTCTACACAAAAAATTATGAACTATATCTTAAATGTCTTCAGTAATCAGGATTCTAAAGCAGAAGAGAATCTGGACTGATGGAGTTGTCTTCATTAGGAAGTGGTCCAATCACATAAATGGTAAAGCTCTGAGGAGTGTTTTGGCAGGACATATTTCATGAAATAAAACCTTGTATATGTTCTGACTAGTGAAATTCAACTCGGTGTGGATAGACGACTACTGGTTTTACCTATGAAAGGTGCTTTAGTCAGGCTGAGAAACAAGCAATCAAAACAGGAGTAATCTTATCTTTGTAACTTCTCACTATTTTTAACTTCCTCTTTCTAAACCAACTCATAGGTGACCACGTTCCCACAGCTGACTCTTTTGCAGTTAGAGTTCAGGCTAAGACAGGACCGATTCACCTCTTCATGGCTTCTGGGGTTCCAAACCTTAATACTTAGTTGACTCAGTTTTTGGAGCTATTGTTTGAGCTAACCACGTGTTGATGATACATTGTTTCACTCAGACAAGGCACAATCAGATTGCATGATGCAGTAGCATGATGTTTCATTTTTACTAAAATCTTCTAAAATAGTCAGTTAATTGCTCCTTAACCTTAAAATCCCTTAGGAGTTGGCACTGTTTCCCCCTGTCTTTAAAATTTCTGTAGGACCAGTGGAAACTGTCAGTAGTAACTCATTATTGGTTAGAGAAGCCTAACAGCTTCTCAGGCCCCTCACAGTGCAGACTATAGATGAATTTCATTGAACTGGGTGAAGATCGTTTGTCTGTAGTTGCATCGAGAATCTAACACATTTATTGAGCTGGTAATACTGAAGTTCTCCCCTCTGCAGAGGCTGCAGAGACTTTTCCTTATGAAAAGGAAAGATGCTTGGTGGACTGTTGCTGTTAAACAAGCTTCAACAAGCTAAATGCCCCCTCCTTCCTTAGATCCATCTTTCTGTGCAAAACTGATTGCTCTAAATGGTCCAGCCATTTGTAGCTAGAAACTGCAGTTAAATATACTGTTTCAGGAAGAGTGAAGATGGCTGAATACAATCACTACTGTTTAAATACCTGTTAGAGAATGTGAACTGCTTTTGAGGGGTTGCAGACAGAAGGGAGACTGGGAAGAAAATATTTCCAGCAAAGTTTTAGGAATTGTAAATTTTGTAGTAATATTTGGGGGATATCCTGATCTGTGTCCGGTTTTGAGTTACAGATAGATTTCAAGTGCTTTAAAGAGTTTAAGAGAGGGATCATTTGTGTTTGTACAGTACATCAGGCAGCTGGGTCCCCCATATGTTACTGTAATACCAATGGTAAATAATAATTAAAATAAAGTTCTTTTATATAGGATCCAGAGGAAAAAGTGAGGGATTTTATAGATACTAGACCAACAACGGCTGAATTCCAAACTCAGATCAGATACTTTTCTGTAAGTATTGTATCTTTAATGAAAATAAACTGTTCAGAGAAATTGTAGTGAAATGAAAAGCTGAACACTTGTGTTTATCTTAGCAATTAGAAATGCAAATCAGAGAACTGCCAAATCACTGTGTACTGGAATCAGTGGATATTGCAACAGAGTCATTGAAAATAGCCTTAATTCAGGAATGCCGCTCAAGACAAAGAACATTTGGATTAGCTTTGAATAAAAAGTCTGCCGCAGACATGGATGAAATCTATTCATTCATTGAAAATGTTAGCAAGAGATTAAGCAGACCTATCCATGACCTTGATGATGTACGGGGAGCAATGGAAGCACTAAAGACAATCCGAGAGAATGAGATTAAAATTGACATGACAGTTGGACCTGTAGAAGAATCTTATTCTGTGCTTCATAAATACAATCTGCTCTTTCAAGATGGAAATACAGAAAGAGTTGATGGATTGGCTTATGCCTGGAAGAACCTAAACACACAGGTATCATAGCTGTATTATTTCTCAAATCATATATATAGCAAAGTTATTCTCAACTTTTTAAATGTTTAAATGCTAGAACAAAACTATTTTCTTACTTAAAACTCCGTGCTTTTTTTCATGCGTCTTTTATGCCTGTTTTTTCTTTTTGTCTGCATGTAGGCTCTGCAGGTTGAGGACTTGCTGCTGAAGGTACAGCCAGACATGAAAACAGATTTACTGAGTGGTGTTCAAAAATTCCAAACTGATACTGCAGAATTTTGCAAAGATTATGATGAAAAGTAGGTGACCTGTGGTGCGATACAATTATGCTTCACTAGTGATTGTTCAAAAACGGTGTATCTAAAGGGCTTCAGAAAATAAACACAGGACAGCATCAATGTATATTTAACAGCTGATAAAAAAGCCTAATTTCAGAATAATGTAAAATGAGCAGATACTCTTACTTTCGCAGATTAATTCCCATAACTTCAATACTGGAGTCAGTGAAATTCCAGAAGAGTTAATAGGTTGAGGAAAATAAATCAAATTTTCAATCCAGATCCAAACTGAAAGGAGTTTTTTGTTTTTAAGCTCAACAAAGCACTTAAGCAAATATATAATATTAAGTATATAAGTAGTGCCTAGGATGTCAGTGGAGATTCCAGTTCTGGGTATTTCTAAGTTCACTGAGTTATACTCAGTCTTACTTCTAAGCTTACTTTGGCTCTTTTTTCATTTAAATTGTGGGGTATGTTTGCTTCATTGGACACTTTTACATTAGTAACAAAGAAGGCAAGACAGAATTTGGCTTGCTGTGATCTGTTATGATTCTAGGACAATACATGCACAATGTGTGTTTTTTGGCGATGAAGTTCACATCAGCAGCTGACCCTAGGTGTGCACTGCACACCTATAGCCCATGGGCAGTGTGGAGCAGCTTTATGTACATCCTCTGCAGGCTGCCTTGCAGTTATGAACAGAATTCAGTGCATGAATAGAGCACAAGCAAGAATATATACTATTCTCCTAGGGCAGGTGCTTTTGCGCTGGCTTTACAAGCAGGGTGGTCCAAATGGTAACTGGGTGCTTGGCTTCAACCTTTGCTTCACCAGGAGTGAAACTTTTGGGAGGCACACCAGCAGTGCGTGCATTTGAGTGCAAGCTTCAAGACTCCAGCTATAGACACAAAGGTGAATTTGCCCTTAAAAGGAGCCCACTAAAGCATCAGGTTTTTAATGTGGATGCATGCATAGTGCTGCCTGCAGATCTGCTCTTGGAGTTGGCTGGAGGAATTAATGGAAGCACCCAGTGACTGCTCCGAGTTGTAGGGAGCCTGAGAGCATTCTCCCTCCTGGGGGTTTATCTGCCTGGGCTCAGGGCCAACTTAGAGTTAGGGCATCTGAGGGTTTCCTCATTCTTTTTGTGACAGAGCACTCCGAGGTAGGTCTGTGGGGAGGCGTCAGCAAGGCTGACACCCCTTCCTGTGGGATTTGCTTTACAGCTGAGGCTTCACTCCCTGGCCCCTTGGCCTGACCTACAGCTCCAGCTCTGTTGCAGCCATGCCTGTGCCTGGCCATGGACCCTACTGAGCTGAATGTGAATTCCAATGCACAGACTCACTTCTCATTCTTATGTTAGAACAACCTGGTGTCCACCGGACTGGGTCTCATCCCGATTACCTTCACTAGACCTACTTCTGACCCTGACTTGCTGACTTACCTTCCCTGCTTGACCTAGGTCCTGTGTAATTATTGTGGACTTGTCTAAAGATCTGGACTCTTGTTTTGAGCCTGACTACCATCCCCAAGCCTGCCCTGCTCTCTTTGATTGACTACTTTGGGACCAGGCTCTGGCTGCCTCTGCTGACCATGTTACTGCTTTCATCTCCTGGTTCCATTTTCCTTGCCAAGCAGCCAGCTTGCACCACTCTCTGATGCCCACGTACCTGTATTTTTTTCTAGAAATAACCATGGCACAACAGAATATTACATACTTACAGTTCCCATCCCAAAATATTATGATGCAGCCAAGAAGTGGTGTGAGAGCTGTGGATTACACCCAGTCCTCCAGATGAGATGTACTCATTAGGGCAAAATAATATTTTTTCTGTTATTGTTCTGAGTGCTTCATTATGGTTCTAGTACCAGCTATCACAGTTTTCATCCCTGAATTATATACCTGCTGTCTTTCCCTTTTTAAGATTACAAATGAAAATAATAATTAAGACGTCTTTTAGAGAAGAAAAGAAGTGAAAATAACAAAGACAAAACATTTGTAGATCTTTTTAGCTGTTTGTAATATGCACGGTAACACAGATGAATTTTATTATTAGAAAATAAAATGGACTTTCTTTCAGGTACTACTCAATATGTAATGTTAGGACACTGAATATACTTTACATTTTCTCTTTTACTGTCTTTAGTGAAAATTTCTAGAAAAAGCTGTTAGAAAATATTAAATACTGTTCAGTAAGTCAGGTCTGAGTTCTATAGTTCTTCTTTGTGAAGCCTGTATGGTTGATACTTGCACTGAATTTGTTTTTTACAGGGGCCCCAGTAAGGAGAATGTTCCTCCCCGTGAAGCAAGTGACAGATTACAGATCTTTCAAGCCAAATTTGATGAACTATGGAGGAAGTATATCTCTCTTTCTGGCGGAGAAGAATTATTTGGTCTTCCTATCACAGGTAGTTTCTCAGGGGATATGGATACCTGGTCCTAGGCTATTAAATTTTTCTTCTGGGTCTTGCTAAATGCATTCAGTGCTAGATTCATTGGAGAAAAAATCCTTGCAGTAAATATTTACTGTTTTTCCTATGAAAAGCAGCTGTGTGAAACTGGCTCTCAGTCTGCACATACATAAATATCAGGTGGAAAAATATTGCACTGTTCCATGTATCTCAGGGTCCAGCTGCTTAGCTCTCTTGCTTTTTTTGTTCAGAGCTAAGCACATGTCCTGTCTGTATTACTCCATGTCTAAATTTGGGGAACATGTTGCTGATGTACTCAAGTTGTCTCTGCTCCAGATGTATAATGAATTCCCTTGGGCTGTGCAACTGATCTATAATATCCTTATGGCTCCTAGTCAGACACACTTCAAGTCTGGAAGAGCATGGTATGAATTAAAGTTACAACAGAATGTATGATAAACAATTTAATTTTTACATACTAAACTCAGCGTATTTTCCTGTCCGAAGACATACACAATAATCACAATATATTTAATTAGGAATTCCCAAATATATGGGAAACTAAGCAAAACATTTCAGTTAATGAGGTCGTTTTAAATACTTTTATTGTGTAACATATTCTATATTTTTATTTTGAAAGCACATCCCCCATCCCCATCCTCTGCCTCTTATGTAAATAGCATAAATTGAGATGGGGGCTATTTTAGTTCTTGTATGAAAGTACAGTACATTCCTTTGTCATTTCAGCTACTTTTTCAACATTATCTTCCTCACAGGTAGGTGCAGCACCTCCCTTATAAGATTACATGTAGTGATATAGAAGAATATTTATAAAAACCTCAGCAATCTATACAATTAGTGTACATCAAAATCTGATGTTCTTATGTAATGTAACTGGAAAAGTTTGTCTTACTAGACAATAGCTAAAAGACCGTAAGTCTGATTTCAGACATTTATTAAATACTAGTTTTAGAAATACATGGATTTTTGTGTTCATGAATATAGCTGTACCTAATTAACATACATAAAATTCTTCTTTTAAAATTTGAAACAGAGTATCCTGAACTGCACAAAATTAAACGTGAGCTTTCATTGCTTCAGAAACTTTACAGTCTTTATAATTCAGTTACTTCTAATATTGATGGATACAATGAAATACTTTGGAATGATTTAAATATTGAAAAAATTAACAACGAACTTCTGGATTTTCAAAACAGGTAAGTTATTATTTGTTGAAATGCATAATTTTTTTTTTATTTCTCGGCTTTCTGTGTTAATTATCTTGTGAAAATTGCCCTGAGGAACAAAAATCTGTTGGTTTATTTCAAACTCCGGCTTGCTCAAGTGCTCAGCACAGCTGCGCAAGTTGAAGACTGTGGTGCAATATGCAGCTAGCGTGACCTTACTTAGTTTGGCATGTGAGTCACTGTAGCCTTGTTGGGGTATACTGGCAAGGTAGGTTGTTGCTTATTTAATGAATAATGTGCATAAACTTGTGTCAAGCGGGTTGTAAGTATAAATAACCTTCATAGCTCATCTTCACATATTATCTTCTCTGTGATGTTAGCCAAAATTTTGATGTTACTGTCTGTTTCTGTGCATTTGTACAGATAGAAATTGTTGTTTCGAAAAGGTGGGTAGCCACACTAAACTTTGAGTGGTTGGTTATGACGTTTGAGAGGAAGAATGTTTTCCACCTTACATGCAAAATAACTATTAGGTGAAACCATGCTTTGTTGAAATCAGAGGGATTCTTCTACTATGTTGGTAATGACGCAGCTTTGGTTTCTCAGCAGCCATGGCTGGATCTGCAAGGCTTCCCTGACCCAGCTTGTTACTTCTCACAGCGGCAGGGGCTCATGAACCAATAGGATCTGGGTTGTTTCCCCTTTGCCAGCTTGCTTTGAATTCTGATTCCTGGCAATGGAGTATGGGCAGAATTGATAGAAAAGGGGAATTTTGTTACATGCAAAAGTGGACGGTCTGTATGCAGGTCTTAAGTACGCTGTGCGTCCATTCCTTTACAGTAGTTATCTGTACCAGTCTGTGTTTTACTCTCAATGGGAATTACAGAATATGAATAAGAACAAAATTACATGCAAAAGTTTGAAAATAAATGTGCAATATTTTTGTCCGTGCATATCTATTGGAAAAAAAGATGTCAACTGTCTCTCTATTTTCTTTCTTCTTTTATTATTTTTATACAAGCATTTTGTTCACCTCTTTACACAGTGGCTCTGATCACTTTGTCAGTGAGTCTGTCAAGACAAGTTCATACTCAGTGTAAAGAACTTTCTCTTCTGCACAGCTGCTCTTCTGGAACAGCTAGTGTATGTGACTCTTTGCTTCAGCAGTAGTTCTGAGCAGTGTTTGATTTTGGATTCTGCGATGTGGCCTGAGATAGACTTCACTTACATTTTGGTATTATTCAAGAGACTGAGATCAAATCTGTGTTTTTCATCTCATCCCCGATCTTTGAAAAGCACAGGAGAAGTTATTTGTGCTCAGGTTTTTTAGTCATATGGTATTTCGACTGTGTCACCATTTTAGCAGGGTCCATTCTGTACACACTGAAGGAGTGGGGTGGAGATTTTCTTCTTTTTCCGGAAAAAATGAGCTAACTGTCTTCTAGTCATCAATTTGAAAAAAACCCCTCATGTTTATTTTAATAATAATAGTAAAAATTAATATATGTGAAATATATATACTTTGCATTTAGACAATATCTATGAGTCTTGATCTCATTTCAGTAGAATTCTGGAATTTGCATCATAATTTTTATTTCTATTTTTAGAAATTTTCATTTCTATTTTTCTATAGTTAATTATATTTTACAGGTTGGTAGGACTTCATTCAGGCTTCCTTATGGAACTCTGAAGGAAGCCATTGTGTGGCAACAGTTTTGAAAGTTATGTTTCTCTTTTTACTTCACACGTGACCTTTTTTTTCCCTCTCAAGTGTTGAGCTATATTTGATGGTCACCTTGCACCAATAGGCAGTAAATATTTTTTTGTAATAGAAACATAACCCAGTACTATCCTTCATTTGACAGGCTTGCTAGCATTATTGCATCAAGTTATTCTATTTAAAGCTGGAGAAATTTAAACAGTGTACAGGAGAGTATCCACAAAAATAACTAAGATGATATGCTGAGTTATGAAAGGAGCAGGGATACTGGAGATGCAATTAGAGTTTTAGTGTAATTGTAAAGTTATGCATAGTTTTTTATTGTAATGTTCTTTTTTGCTACCCCTTTTAAAAATAGTAATATAATAGAAAACCTATATTCGTGAAAAGACGAATTGCAAAAATAACTGTAGGTGAAAATAAATCAGTTTAAAAGGAAATTAAAAGGATAAATATTTAGAGAAAGTGCATGTGGCAGAGAGCATTATGGAAGTCTATAAAAGCAACTAGAGAGAAATTTCCCTTTATGTTTTACTGTAATATAGTGTAAAAAGGATGTCCATTAAATTTAAGAAGGAAATTTAAACCTAATCAATGGAGTAGTTTTCTAACATAGTATGTAACTCATGGAACTTGCTGTTAGAAGATATTACTGAGACCAAGACAAAGAAAAAAGGTATCTGTATAAAAAAAACCCAATCAGATTTCATTATCAAGCTAAGAGATCATGTTTCCAATTGCAAGCCTAAGACAAAGTTTGTAAGAATGTTACTTGTGCCACAGCGTAGCAGTAGTTAGAAACTGCTTCTTAAAGCCTTATTGATACATAGCAGAGTATAATTTTCCATTCTGCAATGCTTTTCTCTAGCACATTTAATACTATCTATTGCTGGATTCAAGATGAAAGACTACAGTGGTTATTTTAGTGCCATGACAGTTTGCATATGTTCATCTACCTCTTACCAGCAAGCAGTGAAGAATTCACACATGCTCCAGCATTGTGTGACAGATCTGTCTGACTTTAAGCTGTGAAAAATGGAGAATTCATTTGAAGGAATTTTTCAGTACGGATTGGTTTTATGTGGCTTTTTGTTTCTGCCATTGAGCTGTAGGAGAACTGCTGTCAGTCTTTGACTGGTCCATGGCTTTGGCAGATGAAAACTGGCATGACTTCTTAGAAGCAAGTGGAACTGTGACAATTCACAGTGCAAGAGGTTCTTCATTTAAGATTTTTTTTTATCTTGAAATTGTGCATAAAAGAAGATTTTTCTTTAAATATCTTTCATAGAAACTAGGTATAAAACAGGAGTAGTTTGGTTGAAACAGAACTATTTTTCTGTTTGCAAGCAGGTCAGTTTTTGTTTAGAATATACTTTATTTTGCTTGAAAAAATATATGTTGTTTAATTCTTTACAGGATCGGTTGCATTTTCAAATTTTTAATAAAAAAATGACACTGAAAAAGCTTAAGTTCAGACATGGATTTGGACATGAAACCTCCTTTAATTCAAACCATTCTAGTGTGATTTTTACTGTCTTTAGCAGTGTTTCATGCCTGCAGTCAGCTGTATTATGTTGCCGGCTTTCAACTGGATTTTTATTTACAGTCTACTGGTGCACTGGTTGAAAAATAAGAATATATTGTACCATTAAATGGTGGGCTGTGCTTATTAAGAATAAAATATTTCTTCTTTTTTCTGCTTTTTTAAAAGAATCCGGAAGTTACCAAAAGCATTGAAGGAATGGCAAGCTTTTCAAGACCTGAAAAAAAAAATTGATGACTTCACGGAGAGCTGTCCTTTGCTTGAAATGATGGCAAACAAAGTATGTTCAGCATAATAATTTGAAGGCTATGTTGTATGATTATAAGATGCTTTCCATAATTCTTTTTTATAGATAAAAGCAGCTATATTTATGGCAAAATCTAGTTAGGCTTAGTTACAGAAAAGTAAAACGAAAGACTTCATAATGCGATTAGAAGAAATATTAGTGATTTCGGTGGAATAGAAATCAAGACTCTTCTATTTGTTTATCAGATGCAGTGCAAAAGTATGTGATCATTCTAGTCCTAAAACTAATACAATTTAAAAAAATCTTCCCTAATTCCTATGGACTTTTCTAGGCAATGATGTCGCGACACTGGAAAAGAATTGCACAGGTAACTGGACATCACTTTGATGTTGACTCTGAAAATTTCTCTTTGAAAAACATAATGGATGCCCCTTTGTTAAAATATAAAGAAGATATTGAGGTACATGTACTTTTCTGTTTGTTTCTAATGAATAACTTGTGATCTGGGGCTCTGTGCTTTTGAAATCCTGTTTCTAGTCAGCTTTGTAACATTAAAAAATTTGGCTTTAGTAGGAGAATTCTTTTGAAGAATGGAGTTTGGTAGCTGGTATTAGTAGTGATGGTTAGTTTATTTCCTTTCTATTCTGGAAAAGGATTAAATGGATAGATGGTATTACACTAATCCTTCCATAGAAGGAATTCTGTTGTTTTAAGAGTAGTGTGATTCTGTCATGCTTCTGGTTTAGGGTCTGCCTACTTATAATTTTTTTCTTCCTTCTAAAAGTCTTACCAGAGGGAAAAAATAGTTGATGTAAGTATGATCCTGTTAAGTGTTCAAAATCCTTGAAACACAGTAGAAGTGGAGGATTAAAGGAGAACAAGGTTCTTTTGTGTTTCAGAAGTGACTCTTTACAAGAGCGCAGAGAGATGAGAAGGCTTATGTAATGTGCACAAGCTACAAAGCTATTGCTGTCTCCATTTTAGGGACAGTAGTTATCTAGCAAGTACATTAGCTTTATGCTCATTACCTTTTGCAAGAACAAAGTATAGCTAAAAACAAAGAAGGAAAACCCCAACAGTTTCTAACTTCAGTTCCGTTGTTACTTACCTTAATCTGTGGTCTCTCTTGAGTAGTGACCTGATTTGTCTTCTTCCACAAAGGAACACTTCTAAGGCAAAAACATGAATCAAACCTCTGCTGTACCAAATTTTCAGACAAGAATTTAATCCATGTGAAAGGTTCAGAGTTACAGCCTTACACTCAAAGAAATACTTTAAGCCTATGATAGAATCCAATATACTCCTGAACCTGGATTTGGGGTCCAATCTGAGTAGTGGCTCCTTTTCTCCCGGATGCAGTGACCAATTTTATGACGGTCTTGTCCTCACTGTCTTCAAGAAGTAGCAGGCAGTCATGTTGTCCACGTATGCTCTATTCTTGGACTGTTTATTGGTTTTGATTGGTAATGTGTATTTTCCTTAAACCCCTCAGTAGGTATATTTGACTTCAAGTTTTAATACGTACAGAGAGGCAAATTTTGCCTGCAGATTCACCAAGTCAGTGAATTTTCAAAAGTTTAAGGTGCTAGTAGTAGTGAAGACAGAGTATAGTCCATAAAATATTCCAGTTACCAGTAATAGTATAATATAATAATTTTTAAGCTGTTTCAATGTATATTTTCATTAGTTAGAATTTGCGCTGAAATCTGGATCTAGCCAATGAATTTTAATTGTCTTTAGAAGGGTGCATTATATGAGCCTTGGAGGAATGTAATTTACTAGTTTTGCTTTACACAGGATATCTGCATCAGTGCTGTTAAAGAAAAGGACATTGAAGCAAAATTGAAACATGTCATCAGTGAATGGAGTACTCATGCTTTCAGTTTTGGACAATTCAAAACTCGAGGAGAGCTACTCCTGAAAGGATCAGATATACTGGAGAAAATAGCCTTGGTGGAAGACAGCCTCATGATATTGGGGTCACTCATGAGCAACAGGTACAAAACTTAATAAATAAATGCACATATTGTGTAAATGTAATCAAACCCCAAAGTAACTATGATAATTAGGTTCTTTTCCCTTTAAACTCATGTTCCTACAGGTATAATGCACCATTTAAGTCCACTATACAACAGTGGGTTCAGAAGTTGACCAATACTGCAGAGATAATTGAAAACTGGATGACTGTGCAAAACCTCTGGATTTACCTTGAAGCTGTGTTTGTTGGTGGAGATATTGCGAAACAACTACCTCAGGTATGTTGATTTATGATAACAGTATGTTAATGACAATATGTTGTACCAAGAGATTAACCACATCACAGAGTTTACTCACCAATGCCTATAATGTATATAAGTTTTGTGGGCTGGGCATAGGCAGTTCAGAAGCAGCTTTGCCAATCTGAGATCTGTCTGGTTGGATTGCTTAGAACTTGGTCAAACCAACAGGAACAGGATTGTTTGTAATTCAGGCTCAAATGTTCCTGTCAGTCTGCAATATTAGTGAATCAGGGCTCAGAACTACTTAATGGTACAAAACTGACTTATCACTTTTGCCGTATATGCAAACTTCCCTTTCTTCCCGTGCGTAAATGTTTATAGGCTCTAAGTTATGTAATAGTAGAATGTCAGATTTTCTGTATTAATTCTGTACTCGCTATGTCATATAATATAATATTGTCCCACAGAGAGATGCTGCAAGCCTTGGGCAGCTGCATGCGTGCTAATCTGTGTAAACTATTACAGCTTCTTCAAAAGGCAATTATGGCCTTCCATGATAGCAGCTGCAAAAGAGTTAAGGAATGATCTGACTTCTTGCAGGAGACAAATGCCAGAATAAGTCATCCTCTCTGTTATGTATCCTAATGAGAGGCTTTCCTATAGTTCTAACACACCACAGTTTAGTAGCACTAGATCAACCAGTGCTTGTAACTTAACAAAACCATGATTACTGGGAAATTATTAAACATGAATTTATTTCAGGCCACATCTTTTATAATTAAAGGCTTACAATTTCCAAAACTAACACTAATCTTTGTAAATTGAGGAAAGCTTTCTTAACTGTTATCTAAGATAACAATACTTTTTTTTTTTTTTTTTTTTTTAGTTTATGAGATATTTTCGTATTGCTAATGCTTATCAGAAAATCAATACCCAGTTTTTGCAGATGAATAAATGCTGCAGCACAGCTGAGGCATTTGATAGCTGCTAAAACTAGTTTTTTACAAGTATGAACCAGTATTCTGGTAAAAAACAAATGTGGTAACTATCTTTAAAGGAGGAGGAGAAGGAACAGCTTGGTGGAGGAGTAATGATATATGAGTGGGCTTAATTGCAATTCCTGGATGAATACTTCAACAAAAGTCTGTAAGCATCTGGAAGTTAATAAGGATATGAGTAACAGTCAGTGTGCATTTGTTAGGAGCAAAACCTGTCAAACAAATTTAATTTATTTTTAGGGTGGGCAACAAGCTTTGTGGATAGAGGAAACCCAGTAGTTGCTATGTATCTTGATAGGCTTTTGGCATTGTCTCTCACAGTACTATCAGAAAATGAGTTTTAGATTGCTGGTGTGTAAAATACAGGCAAAAAAGTGGAATACATAAACAGCAATAGCCAATCACTAGAATATTGTACCTGGTTTGGGCCAAAAAAACCACACAGATAAATTTGAGAGAGTGTAGACGAGGGTGATAAGAGTGAGGAACTATCCAGGAAGGATGATACACAAGAAAACATTCAACAAACTAGGCTTGTTTGACTTGAAGGAGAGGAAAAACTGAAGAGAATAAGTGGTCAGTTTAAAAAAAGTAAGGATTGCTCTCAACAGGAAGAAAACAATGTGGTCTCTTTATCTATGGATATGATGAGAAGTAATTGCTGCACACACAAGAAACATTAAGCTTATATATTAAAACAGTCACCAGAGCAAAGATTGCCTGGAGAGGCTTTTGAATCTCAAGCACTGAACATCTATAAACACAAGACAATGTTTTTCAACAGTGGCATGGGTATGATCCTGTCTTGTGACAGGCAAATGGCTTTGGATGGTCTACTGAGATATCTTTTAGCTCTCAGATAATTTATGATCTCATTAACATTTCATTTGTTGTAGGTGAAGAAAGAGTTTTAAAAGTCAGTATACCCAGTATAGAAAAATATTTACTCTCCAGTTCCCAGTATTTGAGAATTCACTTACAATATTTTATCTTCACCTACAAGTGCGGCAGCTTCAGATCATTTATACTGGTTTTATCTGTCAAATATTACTACTAACAGCTTACTCATCATAACATGTGGAGCAGCCATTGCATGACATTGTGTTGCTATTAGGAAGACTGTCATTTCTGAGAAGGCTGCTGTTTGAGTTTTCTGGTGTGTGTTGGAATACTTTTATATGGACAATTTTCATGTCCAGCATGAAGTAGACATTTCTACAGCTGTCTTATTGGACTCTTTCTCTTGTAATTTGAACTCTGGTCACTATAAGCAGTGATCATCATAAGCATACCTATAAATATTCATACATGGTCCTGCAAAGAAGACTTGAACAGCAAGGGAAATATTAAACTGTTACCTTGTCTCATGGAATTCTTTAATTTTTAGAATTTTACAAGCATGAGGAAGAGCTAATGTGTTTTTCATGTACCCCAGGAAGCCAGAAGATTTCAGAACATTGATAAATCATGGCAGAGAATTATGCAGAGAGCCCATGAAACATCAAACATCGTGCAGTGCTGTGTTGGAGATGAGACTTTGGCACAGCTGTTACCACATTTGCTGGAACAATTGGAAATCTGTCAGAAATCACTGACTGGGTATTTGGAAAAAAAACGGTTAATTTTTCCAAGATTTTTTTTTGTATCTGACCCTGCTCTTCTGGAAATTCTTGGTCAAGCATCTGATTCCCACACTATTCAGGTACGAGTAATAGGCAGTAATGTTCTTATGGTCAATATTAGCAAGTGAGGTCCATGGGTGATTTCCTCAATTAGTTGAGAGAACTTCTTTCACTTATGGAAAGAAATATAGAATCTTCTAATACAGGATTTAAAAGCAAAGTAAGAATGCCATATCCGATCATTTATGGAGCTTTATTTTTTTTTTTTTCTGATTCTTTTGTAGGCACATTTATTAAGTTTGTTTGACAATGTTAACAGAGTGGGATTTCATGAAAAAAACTACGACCAGATTTTATTGTTTGAGTCTCAAGAAGGAGAACAGGTCAATATTACTGACCCAGTTTTAGCTCAGGTAATAGAAGTATATATTGCATTTTTTTGATAACTTGATTTAAAGTAGATTTATGTTTTAGAGACTGACAGAATCATATCATGCCATTATTTGACTAGCTGAATTAAAACCTTCCAAAGTGAACAGCAAGAGCAACAGACAGAAAGTACAGGACATTTGTGTCATTCTGTAACAATTTACCTGTTTTTTCAGCAGTGCTGATGTGAAGTGTCAAATCCATCACATATCTCTAGAAGGGCAGTGGAGCAGAAGGATGAGAGGAATCTTTTAGAGAATAACAAAGAGGGAAATGGGAGTGTGAAGAACTGGGAAACAAGTCTCATGGGGCCTTTTCTCCTTGTGAATTATTCATAAACTAATTCTTTAAAAGTACTTTCTTGTTTATTTCAGGGCAATGTGGAATTCTGGTTAGGTCAGCTGCTGAATGGGATTAGGAAAACAATCCACACCATCATTAGACAGGCATCAATGGCCATTAACGATTCAGGATTTAAGCTGTATGACTTTCAGGCAATGTTTCCTGCACAAATAGGACTTCTGGGAATTCAAATGATCTGGACCAGAGATGCAGAGAATGCACTGAACAGTACCAAAACAGACAAAAAGGTAGTATTTAATGAATCTTTGGGGATTAATTAAAAGCATTGTTTGGAACAGTGCATATTGTGACAAGTTCAAAGTATCATGCAGGAAAAAAGCACAAAATACTAGTTAAGGAACCATAATAACAAATAAACTAACAGGAAAACAGAATTATACAAAATGTGTTAAGAGGTCACACTTCCTCATCATCCACCAGCATGTGCTTTAGAATTGTTCCTAATCCTGTGGTTTTCTCCATTGTTCTGTCAGTGCAGCCACCTCAGGAAGGGGCACTTTCTCAGTTTGGGAATATCAGGTATACTATCCTATTGCCTTCCCAAAATCAAATTTGGAAAGAAATAAGAGTCCCAAAATTTGGTTAAATAACTGTGCTTCATGGGCATTGGTCTGCTGTAACAGAGTGTGTTACATTCTTCAGCTGATGAGCAATTTTTTGGGGGGAAAGAACAGAAGCCATTTGAGCAATTGCTGTTTTAATCTCAAACACATAGAGAAAATACTGTTAACACCAAGGTGTTATTACTAACACTGAATCTATGAAGGAGAAAGGAGAGAATGTGAACTAAAGTGTTGCAAATTACCATTAATCAAGAATATACAGTGAGATTGGACTAAGAACTAATAACACCATCCTACTATAAAAGTAAATGCAGGGGAATAGTACCATGCTGTACTTCAATACTGAATGAAAAACAAAGACTCTAGACTATGGAGAAGATCACTTAGCACTATTTTTTCTACATCGTACGAAGTTTAAAAAGGGCATAGACCTGCTTTTAGTCCACCCCAGTTCATACACTAACTAGATGCAAAGACTCTTTTGCATTAACTAGAAAACAACTTTCATTTTTTTGGGATGAACTGTGTATTTGGGGGCGGGGAAGTTGTTCAGTTCTCCATTAGTTTTGTAGTGTTTTTAGCATTTTCTTCTCAGCAAACTGTGAATTTTAAGCTTTGCATATATTTACAGAAAGCTAGTATGATTTTTCTCTCGTGCATTTGGAACAGGAGCTGCCCTTTCTGAAACCTCAGTGCTTTATAGTTTGTTGTGAACCATCACTGACAGAGGCTGATGCTGTTTACATAAGTTGGTATTGTATAGTCAGTATTGCATTTTGCAGAATTTTGTAACAGAATCCGGTGCCACAAAAGAAATTATTATTTTAGTATTGGCATCTAAATTTATACTACATTTTCCTCCTCCTCTGGTTACAGGATGTGATAGGTCTCCAGGTTCTGTTCACCTCAGAGAGTAAATACTGCTTGTGCTGGTGTGCAATACCCAAAACCAGAGACTGATGGTTCTGAAAATATGCAGAGTTGCAATCAGATGAAGATGTAACGTGTAGAAGGAGCAACAGTCTTGGAATAAATTCTGATGATATGACCTGTTTACCTAGATATAACCTTACTGTATTCTGTTGGGCTAGGAATGCATTCATGGAGTGCAGTCTGCAAATCCAAATTTAGCATTCCAAACCTAATAAATACAAAGCAGATCACCAATGTCATGGGTCCGTGTGTTTGCAGGTGTTTTTTTAAATTTTTTATTCTAAATATTGGAAGAACAAATGATGTTTTTATTAATATGGCTGTTCTCGCTATGTGGAAAAGGTAATGCACACAACAAACCAGAAGTTTTTGGAACTTTTAAATGATTTGATTGACATGACAACACACAATCTGACAAGAATGGAGCGCACAAAATATGAAACTTTAATCACCATTCATGTGCATCAGAAGGACATCTTTGATGATTTGGTAAGTTTTTGAAAACCTTTAAGGGACCTTCTGTAATGAAAAAATTATAAACAAATCTTATGATCTATTCTCTTTCAGTAGCTCTGACATTAGTGCCGTGATAGAGCATATCACATTTAGTTTAATTTCATATAGATGTCATGCAGAGAAAGGGGTGAGTTATATATAGGTATGTTCATAGGTTCAGACTTCAGTTTTTAAAATGGTTGTTGTGACATCCATCAAGCACAAATTCACTGGGAGCCAAAGAGTTTAACTTTTAAAGTTCAACTATTCTCTCAAATTGAAAATCTAATACATTATTTAATTGAAATGTATATGGAAAAAAGTCCCTTTAGAATTGCTATCATGTGATTTCCAGCCTAGTTTATGTGTTGATTTAAGGTAGCAGTTATTCAAAGGTTAAAGCAGTGAGGCTCCATATATTTGAAAAGGGTAGCAACAGTAACCAGTTTTTTTATAATTGAGTTGCATCAGGCTTTCTTTAGATAAGAATGCTACATATGAAAATGTAATTATAAAAATGTAAGTAAAATAACTTTCAAAAAGCTTGCATCATGCAAAGATCAATAATTCAATACTGCATTGTTTAATTTATACATTTATGTTAGAAAGATAAAAATTAAGTGCACATGTAAAGAAAAATAGAAAATCATAATGAAAAATACTGAAAGTTAGAAAGAAAACTGTCAGCTTCTAAGATAGGTATGATTTTATCCTTGACCTGTAATTTTAGATTTATTTTTATAATTATTTTCTAAATTTGACATTTCATCATCAGTTAATTTAATGTCATAATAAAATTTAATCACAGAAAATGTGTTAAATTTAAAGGGTCTGTATGTGAAAAAAAAAATCAGGGGCAAGTCCAAAACTGGGAAAAGGATTCTTAATCGGTACATGTAATATTATCCTTTTCTCTCAAAATGTTCTATTCCCTTCGAAACACGTCCCTTTGTGATTGAAAGTAGAGGGAAGAGGCTGAGAATCCAGAATCTCCTCTTCACCTTAAACCATGTCTGCAAGGCCGATAACCAGGACTTCATATTTCATATGAGGCCAGTGGTTTTGTGATCAAGTATCAAAAATAATGAATAAAGATCTATTAATTTGCTAATATGCCACAAATCTAAATATGTGTGTGGCAAGTTCATACTGAGAAATACAGCCCAAATAAACACATAGACATGCATATGACATATTCAAACATTGTTCATGATTTAGTATTTCTGTGAATAATGGCACAAGATACCATGCTGTGTAAACTGTAGTGTTACTTAGTGTTTTCCATCACTGTTCTTCAATATCTCTGTAAAACACAATTCATAACCTCTGTACACAATTCAGAGGAAAATCAAAGTGATCTAAAGTGTCAGAGTATGCAATAAACAGGTTTGAGTAGATAATTCTGGATATCTTTACTCCTGACAAATTCTGCGCTTGTTCTTCCAGCTCTTGAATTTATGCATAGTGGACTTTTTTTTCTGTACATAATTTAAGATTAATTTGTTATGCTGTTTCATTTCTGTATTAAGCATTTTTCTTTTCCATTATAGGTCCGTATGAATATTAAATCTCCGTCTGATTTTGAATGGCAAAAACAGTCTCGATTTTATTTTCTTGAAGACTTGGATAAATGCATTATCCAAATCACTGATGTAGAGTTCACCTACTGCAATGAATACTTAGGGTGTACAGACAGGCTTGTTATAACTCCCTTAACTGACAGGTACTTATAAAAAGAATGCAGTCCATGGTACTGGAGCTAAAACTTAATTCCTTTAAACCAGAATTCTCTGGTTTCACTATAATGCTGCAATATCGCTGGTAAACAGCAGAGGCCAGTGCTTATATATTCAGCTAGTGAAAGCAGACATCCCTAGGGAGGGGTCTTGAATTCTGAGTGTTTGCTTGAGCTATATGTGCTGTGGTAGGCATTGAAAAACTTACTTGTGCTCTCGATAAATATACCTGAACGCCATACACTTCACCAGCCTAAACAGAGTGGATCTAAAAAACAATATATTGCTTCTTTCAATAACCTAGCAGTTGCATGAGAATTTGGGATTACGGCAAGTGCTGTATTTGAAGTCACCCTAGAGGAAAAAGAAGTAAATCAGGACATAGCATTGAATAACTAGTGTCAATATGATTTTAAGCAAGGCCTATGGAGAATTACAGGACTACAAACATGAAAAAGCTCTGAGGGCAAAACAAGGAGAACTTTTTATTGCTGGAGTGTTAGATATACAGCACAGCACAAACTCCATTAGATACGAATTTTCCTGAAGTACTTGGTAGTGCTTCAGCTAGGCAAGAGGCAGATGTATTTGCTATGCCAGAACTTGTTCAATCATTTGTTGTGTGAAGAATGACTCCAGGCCATTGAATTAGTGTTGGAATTGTCTTTGCACTCTCTGTGCTGCTAGATTTTATTTACTAGTGAAATTTCAGACTTTTGCCAATTTCTGAACCAAATTATGCCCAATGAGCTAGTTAAGAGCCAAAACCCTATGTTTGGATACTTGGCTTTTAATATGTAACACACATCTTTCAAATTCTGTTATGTACTCTGCTATTCCTAGGCTAGATAAGAGATCTGTTTGCAGCAGTAAACATGCAGTTGATTAGTGGGTATGGCAGCACTACCATGCAGTCAATATTTTTGCCCACCAGAACGGACAGTATCAAGAATATTGTCATTCAAAATTTGTTCACAGAATTAAAATGCAACCTAATTGGTTAGGGATTGATTCAAGGTGCTATGTCACACGAGACTGAAAACTGGCCCAGGGTGACATTATCAAAGAGGTATCTGGTTTTGGGAAAACCTAGAAAAGCCAAACAGAGCTGCAGGGATTGGTGGCTATCTCCTGTCATATATTGAGAGAGTATTTGAAGCAGAGATCTTTTCTAGTGTTGGCATGAGAAACTTATGTATCTAAGCAGTGTTGCATAAGAAGAGATTTTATTCCCCTTATGGGCTTTTTCAATTTTAATATTGCTATATGGACTTGTATGAGCTTCTGAGAATTTTCAGGTAATGATATCTTTGCTTTCCATTAATCAGCTTGGAGTCAAGTGCTGTTTGGCTAATGATTTTGTGTTCAGAAAGATTCTCAAAGCACATGATAAATACACACTGGCTGTTGTACATTACATTAAGATAATGGGACTGAAATTGAGTGCTCCTAAACATCATGTCAGACACAGACCATGCCATGGCAGATATAAAAAAATAAAATCTAAGTTCTGTTTAGGAATTGCACTATGTATACAGTTTGTCCTTACCTCATTTTCAGTAGCAGAATTGTTAGGAGTGTTAACTGAGTGCCTGTTAACTGATTACTGAATAATAAGGTGATAAAGCATTAGTACTGCTATTATATTAGAATGAGTACTGTATTATTTTATAGGAAGTAATACTAGCTGGTGTAATTTCGTTTTTTTCAGTGCCTGCTCTCTCTCTCCAGATATATCATAAAGCTAGTGAGTTTCACAGGGTTGAAATGGGCTTGCTGGAATTTTTGAGTGTTGTAGGTTAGAACAATAGTCTTTCTACACCCTTCAGTAGTCTCCACACCATCTGGGGAGGCTGAGACTTAAAACTGAGGATGTCAACCCAGGATGGAGGTTGAAGCAGAAGATGGTCCTAGGATTCATGGATCTCTCCTTTCTGCATTGCCCATTACAATCTTTCCTTTTGTCCATCCTCCTCCTGGAACTCAAAGACCTGTGACTGGCAGCATTGCTCTGGTTTGGCATGCTGGTAGGGAAGTGGCAAGAGTGAGAGCTGTTTCCAGTCTCTGTGCCTTCTTATTGGGCAGATCAGAGAGCTTATTTTGTGTGCTGTGGGGCAAAAGTAGGAGGATGGGAAAAATGCAGAAACCTAGTTTGTCTGGGTGCGCAGAATGACTCCATGGAGGGAGGGCATGTGAGTCATGTGAGAAAATCACAATGCTACAGTATTTTAGTATTCAGCATTTAGACTTGGCCTGTGCATTTCCTGGGCTGTTGCAGTCATTGCTGTGCTGGATTCATGCTTTTCTGCACGTGGAGCAAAGGCGGTACCACTCAGCTTCACAGTGTGCAAAAGGGGTGATGAGGACTTGCCACACAGAAGCACACCCTTTCCTGCCCCCTTCCCCAGCTCTGTATAATACAACTGCTGTGGTTACATTAATGGACTTCAAGTACTTATTAGTAGAAAAAGATTAATATAACTCTCTGTTCTGTCTTTAGGTGTTACATCACTTTGGCACAGGCCTTGGGCATGAGTATGGGTGGTGCACCAGCAGGACCTGCAGGGACAGGGAAAACAGAAACAACTAAAGACATGGGCAAATGCCTGGGAAAGTATGTTGTTGTTTTCAATTGTTCAGACCAAATGGACTACAGAGGACTTGGGCGTATCTATAAAGGTAAGAAATAATCTGTTTTGTTCATTTTAGAGTCATAAATTTTTGTCTCTTCACTAATGAGCTAGCAATGTTAAGGTGTTTTTTTCTCCGTTTCCTCTTATTTCCAAACACTTATCAACTTCTTCTGATATTTGATTACTTCTCTTTTTTCTTTCCTATTTTCTGCCTGCATGCTTCCCATTTTTTTTTTTTTTTTTAATATTCTTGGCATGTGTTTCCTATGTACCTCTTCTTTTCCTTTTCCCTTTTAAGCTCTCAGCTGATTTTCTTTATGCCTCTATCCCACCCATCACAAGGGGGGAGGATATTTATCCTCCCTTGTCATTCAAATACAAAGCTGAACAATGTTGTGCAAGGCAGAGTAACATGCAAAGTGGTGCAGTGTCTTACTTCAGACTCTAGAAGAACAGGGAGATAGTGGTCAAACTCTGTTAACTTTTCATGATAAGTGGAGTTTTGAAGTTTATTTTGCAAACAGTGACCAAGTGATCCAATATCTCTGGACTACATTATGTCTATTTTCTCATATATTGCTGCTATGGGTTAGATGGACTGGAGACTACAGAATGTCACCATTTTCTGTGAGTGATAGGCTCTTAAATCCAACACAAGGTATCATAAACATAATTTTCACTGTTGTGATATCACCTGAAGGTTAAAATATAACCTGGAGATCATTTCTAGTTTTAATAAAGAAGCCAGCAAAGCTGGCCAGGATTTTAATAAAAGTAACTTTTGTCTTTGACTTCTTATTTAAGAGTTTGAGAGTTTCCAATTAAGCTTTTCTAATAGAGACAGAAAACCTGAAAGGTATGCCAGGTTTGGATTAGGTGATTTTGTATTAATTGTGAAAAGATTTTGCATATTTTTCTCATCTCTTCTGTGGTCTTACCAGCTTTGTTTGTGGTTAAATTGGATCAAGACGACCAACAATACATATTGGGGAAGAACTAAGTTAAAAGCAGTACTAGTACTGCACTGGACTCCTTCCTCCTAATCCTTTTGTTCTTTTACATGTATTTTTAGGCCTCTAACTTGTTAAATTTCTTTAATGGCCATATCAAAAAGAAGGGAATAGGAAGAAGTAGAGCAGGGAAAGAAGGGGAAAAAAATTATTTAACCAATTTGACAAGTTTTTTCTAATCATGACTCAGAAGTTTTATATCAGTGCATTCTGCAGAATGCCATGCTTCTCACTAATCAAACACATTAGTCCATTTATAAGAATGTGAAAATAGATAGGAAAGAAACATTTCCATTCTTTCTTTCTTTGCCTCAGCCAGCCTCCATCCCCTATTCCTCTGAGCCATGAGTCATGACAGAAGAGAGACACGGAGCTTTGAAAAGGCACTGGTGTCTGTTAGCTTCTGTCTCTCTCTGAGGCATGCTCATGTCTGTTGCCTTCCCTCCCACTGAGGATTTTCCTAGTTGGAGATGCAGTAAGGGGCCAGCAAGATAGCTGGAGAAAACAGTCGAGGAGACACTGCTACAAAAGGAGAGGATGAAGTGCTTCCTGCTAGAGCAGCCCTATTATTTCCATACCAGGAATCTGAGGTGGTGTAGTAAATATTAAAGCAGTGAATGAAAGAACTAGTGACCATCCTTAGCTCTTGTGAGAGTTTAATCCCAGTCCTGAACTGATCCCATAAATAGTCACTCTTCTATAATAGCTAAAATTCTGCTAACGCCACAAGAATAAAAAGTTTGATCACAGTCTTCATGTAAAGCATTAGTCAGTCTCTTAGCTAGTCTTTTAGCTTTACCTTTAGCTTTGGTCTTTTTAGATGCATGCAGGTGTTCACTGCCTAGGAGCAGTAGCACCAGAAGACAGGTTTCATAGTATCCCATTAAATCACACTGGGATGTGGGTTAAACTTTTATAGAAGCTGATGACTTCTGTGCTGAATACACTGTTTTATTATAGTCCTTACCTGAGGTAAAGACTGTGTTTATAACCAAGGCCAGATATTCGCATATCAAGAGAGAAAATAGTTACCTAATTTCTATGGAAAGCTGCTCATTTATATAATATCAAACAAACTGAGGATAATTTCTAAGCTAGAAACTGAAGTAGCTGCATGTGAATACCTTCAGTCAAGGTCACAAGTTTCTCAAAGCACCTCATGTAATGCCCAGATCTTTGGGCCAACTTTTAGCTGCATGTCTTTTATCATGCATGCAGACTTTTAGTGTCTCAAGTTTATTTTACTCATTGGTAATAAACAGAAGAGGACTGGGACCAGCTTGCTGTGTGGCTAAACATGAATATGCTCATAACACCAAGGTGCAGTCATCTACTGGTCTCTGCTGTACCTGCAGTCATCTGTCCAGAGGGGGGATGTCAGCCTTTGGTTTTCCTTGGAGTGGGTTTGTCTTTCATCTCACCAAGCTCTTGTTTTTTGGTTTTTTTGGGGTTTTTTTTGTTTGTTTGTGGTTTTTTTTTCTTCTCTGCTTCTTCTGTGAGCATGTTTGTATCTCTTTATGTTACTGTCTTTTTTCCTGACTGCTTTGTATTACACTGTTTGTGACTTGTGTCAGTTCAGACATCTAGACTCTGTATCCTTGCTTTGTTTCTGCCTTCTTATCCTGAGTGCTTTGGTAACATCCTTTCTCATTTCACATTGAGGCAATAGTGATAACTGCAGCTTGTCACTGCCTTTTTTTTAGTAAAACTGAACACAATGAGCTCAGTTTTAGTGCTCAGCTTTCTTTGTTTTGTTTGTTTGTTTTTATAAGCTGACCATTTTCCATGTAGTATTGTCATCTATGCAACAAAAGCTAAGTAATACTGTGTAATGTGTCCTTGTTATCTGGTTGCCTCATATAATGGCATGCTGGTGTTCAATGTGAGTTAGAAAAGGTGCTTATAGAGCTCAACAGATTGCTGGTCAGACGACCATGATGCCTGTGACTGATTACCTCAGTCAATTTGCTAGTGGAATGGTGGCTTACTTCTCAGATAATTTGCCTGGGAATTAGATAATAGATCCAGCTGAATAGAGCCTGAATAGGGTGACTTTTTTTCCAGCATTCATCAGACTGTTATGTGTATGTGAAGAAATGTAAAATTTGTAAAATTCTCTTCTTATGTAAGTCATTGATGTTTGCATTTGTGAAGGGCACCAGTTGCTTTGGACTTATTTTCACAACCTGGAAGGGCCTGACTTGGAATCACAATTTTTATGTTGAAATGTCTCGAGATATCTGGTATTCCTTGAACAGTGGATATACTGAAGTTAGGGAAGGAAATAAGCTCTTTTTGGTTTAATAGTAGGAGCAAAGTGAGTTTAGAGAAAGATTCTTTAATGCCTATGAGATTTTTAATGGAAAAGAATAGTAGTTCTTCACAGATGTAAAAGCGTTGCATGCAGACTGATAAGAAAGTTCTCGTGAAACACACTACATATTTTAGTGAACACATTTGAGAAATTCTTCAGAATTCCTCATATCTGTGATAGGCTTTGTACTCCATTACCAATGCTTCCTCTTTCAAAATTTTCACTTCATCTGGTGCTGTGGGTTAAGTTATCGGGTACTAGCAGATTTAGCAGTGAGAACAAAAAGAAGGTGTGGAGTTAGTGTAGTCATGTCTGCTGCCATGTGTCCAGATTTTTTCTGTAAGAACAGTATTTGATCTTCAGAATAAAGAAATAGAAAAATATAATATATATAACATAACAATCTATTGTATACTATAAAATTATAATTTACAATTCTCCTGGTTGGCTCAGAGCTGAGGTTCTGCCTCCCTGTCTCTCTCCTCTTTTGTCTTCCTGTACAACTCCAGCTATTCACAGGCAGATGGTCTAGTCAAGATGTCCAAGGCCTGGACTTTCATCTTTGATAGTTTTGTTTTTGAAATTTGAACCAAAAAGTAGATACACATCTGAATTGGACCAGAGGTAACCCATGAAAGCACTGGGGAAGGAAATGAGAAGGAGAATTTTCAAGTTTTCTATTATATCAAATTCAGTGTTAAAATTGCCCAGGAATAGCAAATCAGGAGTACTTCATCACTGTTGGTGAAAAGTGTTGATGAATACTCTTTAGCAAACTTTTTGTCTGTGGTTGTCTGTAGATGAGTGCAAAAGTCGTGTTTGCTTTGGTTCTGTTTTATGTAGTCAGTCAAACAATTTCAATCTTATCTGAGGTACCTTTTTGTGATTTAATATTTAATGCAATATTTAATGTAAGACTTGATATTTATCTTAATTCAGAAGCTGAATAAACAAGTGTGGAGCTCTGTAAATTCTTTCAGGATCAATGAATACCTTGTAGCTTACTGCTTCTGGGCTGCACTTTGGCTAGACAGAGTTCTGTTTTAGTGAAATTTGCTTTGAATTATGTCACTATAGTTCTACCCCTCTGTAAAATTTTAGATGTGTCGTTTCAATACAAAAGAGAGTTTATAGCTGCTTTGTCAAGACTAATTACTTCACTGTCACACTATTTTAGCCAGACCTCCCCATGCAGAAGAGCACATAGGGTATTACCACCTGGCCCTTTGGGTCACCTGGCAGGACAGGGGTTGTCACAGTAGCCTGCAACATACTTTGTGTTTGTGGCCCTAGTACCTGCACTGGGGACTGTGGCCACAACATAGTGTTCAAGGGTCAGGCCACCCAGCTGTCTATATATCTATCATAGAGTCACTGACATGAAAGAGACATGGCACTTCATTGCAGAGATGCATTTTTAAGTCTTTCTGAGGGGGGTGTAGCTATGCTGTGTGGTTCTTGCATCACATGAGGACCAGGTCTGTAGGATATCTCTACTGATTGGGGTGGTTGTCACATTTCTTAGACATAGTTAAAGATCTCTTTAGTCTGACCTTTATTTTCTGCATTTATTCTATTTCTGTATTTAATTACCGTCAAATGTTTTGTGTGGGGACAGAAATTAATTCACAGTATGACAGTGCACAACAAAATTACATTGTGTCTAAGCTGTTTTGCAGCTGACAGTTTGCTTGCTGTGCTTTTGCTTGTGTGTGTGTGGGTGTATACATATGTGTATATTTTCTTTCCTTTTTCCTTTTGAACACCACCAGAATGAAATGATTTTGCAAGAACTGAATTTATTCAAAGCTGTGGGATATTGGCCTTGCCTGAGAGTCAGGTTTCCTAACTCTATGCAGCAGGTGGCATTACAGAACAAGTGATTTTTTTTTTCCTTTCCCAAGGAAACGTTGTCTGGTTAGAACTGAACCTCACCATTCTATACAGAAAGTAGTTTCAAAGCCCTTTAATATACAGATAGTAACTGTAATAGACAATATTATATGGAACAAAGTTTCTTTGTTAAAGGATATCCAGCTTTAGGGTTTTTCCTTGTTGCATCTCAAAGAGTAGATATTGATGTGCAATAAACAAAGTAGAAAGAACACTTTCTTTTTTTTTTTAGAATGGATTCTAGTAGTCATATAATACATGTAACAAAGGGGGACAAATGCATTTGAAAAATCTCTACAAGAATTTTTTATCATAGAGCAGCAAGAATGGGACAACTGCATGAGGGAAGACAAGCTAGGAGCCCAGGGTGACCATCACAGAGGCAAGGACAGTGACTTCACTGACCACAGCACGGTCCCACAGTGCCTGAGCAGGGCAGCTTGGTGACAGCTTGTTTTCATCAGCTGACCAGTGACCATCAGGCAAAGTGAAATAACAGGCTGGGTCCAGCTAGGATGTTCACTCAGAAACAGCAGGAGACAAAGCTGGAGGTAAAACTGTAAATAGTTCTGGGGTCCTTGAGGAAGTTCAGACAGCAAGTCAGGATAACAGGAGATAGGGCTGTGCCCAAACCTACATACAACATAGCTCAGATCTGCCTGAGCTGAAATGAAGCTCCTGGGCTGGAGGACAGAGAGTATGGATAGAAGCCCCAGTTAAGGCTGGTCAGGGCAATTAAGGCCTGTTGGTGCATCCAGGGCCCTGATATTCCTCATAGAAGAGGGACAACATGAGCTAAAAGACTTGCTGCCACATCAGTGAAATCAAGGAACATTCTTCATTTGTTTTTAAAGACAGTAAGATTGAGTCTTTCATGTTTTAAGTATGTTAGGTATGTTCAAGTAAGTCTATAGACTTACTTTAATGTTTGTTTCATTGTGACATTGTGGTATTTTTATATATTCCATTTGCTTTTAAATTTTGTAATTAAGTCCATGTGACTTTTTATTCTTTTCAAATTATTTTCTTTAGGAGTATGTTTTTCCTTATCATATAACGGAAATTAGTTAGCAGTAGTTTAGGAAAAAGATTACCCTGCATATGGAATTGAACTCCATTTTATGTGAGATCTGCAGTATTGCCTTGGCTGAATCAAATCTTAAGGAGCCAGTTTTGGCTGTACTACCACTGGTTTTGATCTGGTGTGACTCCACTAATTTTGTTGAAGAGTTCTTCCAAAATTACATGGGTGAAAAAGACCAGTCAATGCAACAATATTAAAAGAAGTGGTTAATGGGCATGAAAAATGGTTAAAAATGAACGTAAGAATTATTTTCACTTTTTTTTTTTTTTTTTCTTTTTTTGCTATCTGCAATAACTGACAAATATTGATTTGGCTATGATAGCTGATCACAGTAGAAGATGGGACAGAGTAGAAGAGGGGCAGAGAAGAAACATAAAAGGGGCCTCAAGAGGGTTTGGAGTAAGATGAGAGCTCCTAGAGGAACATCTTAAAGAGCAGGAGAAGATCAGACAAGGAACAGTAGAGGGAAGGGAAGAAGGATAATATGAGCAGAACACACCAGAGCAAAGACAAGAGAAGGGAAAATGTGAAAGAGAAAACAAAACAAAGTGAAAAAGTATGTATTAATAGTATTGATTTTTGAGTACTTTCTCTTTCATTAGCTTAAGTGTCTTAAGGGATAAACATTACACATAAACCACACCTTGGTTTATTTTACCAGTGCTAATAGACGTTGCAATATATAGTATGGGGATTTGGCGGGGCTCTGGGCATAGCTGTTCAACATTGCAAACACATAAATGCCTTTTCTCGAACATGTGCTTTATTTCCACATTTAGCACTGCCTTCAAATGGCTTAAGACAAGCTGAGCTCCACTAGTCCAGTGGAGTGAATTAAACAGCTCTGAATATTTGTTTGTAGCAGCAGTTAAAGTACTGATCCAGGTTCTTGCTGGACCCAGGCAATAGAAAATACTAGTCCAGTGTGGACTTTGTGAAGGGAAGAGATGGCATCTGTGAAGTTCCTGTGTAGACTTACTAGCCTTTGTATCTTGTGAAATGAACATGTTCACATGATACAGAAGAAAGAGTACTTGACTCTCAAAAGACATCCATGATGTTTATGGATACTAATGTCTGTCTACAGCTCCATGGCCAGTTCCAAATAACAGTTGTAAGTGTGACATCAGATTCCTCTCTCCTGAACAGCAGGCTATTATTCTCCAACAATTTTTGCCCTATGAATTAATTGTTATAAAATGCTACAATATTTCTGTCATAAATGTAGTGATTTCTGATTTGATCCTGTGCTTTTCATTTAGGTAAATGTCTCTCAGTCTCACCTTTGACAATCTCACCTGATGCATAGATGAGTTTCCATGTATATAGATGTTTATGCTACTAGGTGCTATATACAGTATTACTGAACACTTTCTGCCTTATGGTTGCTATAAAATTTTAGGATTCTTTGTAAAGAAGTTTATTTCTTCCAAGGGGTGGTTATTTTTCTGGGTGTCATTAATGCACAGCCTAATTTATTATTCTGAGTTTTTACTTCTCATTTTACTCTGCATTCATGCTCTCTATTCTTCCCATGTTACTTTAAGTTGTATAGAATATGCTATATTTTATACATAAATTATTATTGTTTGATCTGATATTTTAACGTAGTGTTTTTCTCTTTACTTTTTTTAGGTTTAGCCCAGTCAGGTGCATGGGGTTGCTTTGATGAATTTAACCGCATTGAACTTCCAGTTTTATCAGTAGCTGCTCAGCAGATATATATCGTACTTCAGTGTAAGAAAAATAAGAAACGTCAGTTCATTTTCACTGATGGTGATGTTGTTGACATGGACAGAGAATTTGGTATATTTCTGACTATGGTAAGTGTGTGAATATATGTAAATGGCATCATTGTGAAAAATCTTTCCTATTTCATTTCCCATTGAAATTTCTCCATTGAACTCATTGGAACTGTCTGGTAGAAAATAATACAATTTGAACAATAATTTGATGAAATAATAATGACAATAATTATGATATTTTCTCTTGCCCATATTTTTAACTGGAACTTAGGACTTCAGGTATGCAATTATCATTAACTGCATATTTTAAGGGCTTTTTTAGTGGAATGTTTGACATATTGAGACTAAACCCAGCCATCTCATGGTTTTAGTCAAAGTCTGTCAAAATAAAACTGAAGTAATTGACCACTGCAAGGACTGCTGTAGTTGGTCTGGTCAGTATTTCACCACATGTGAAGAACTTTTCTATACGTCTATACAAAGTCCTTCTGTACAACAGCATGAAGGAAAGCACCATCACTCTGGTTCACTGGCCTACTGAGGATTTATCTTTGGTGCCTGTGGACTGTTTCTAGCAGTGCAGGAGACAAAGAAGCAGGAAAGTGTAAGAATACCTTTAAAACATCATTGTAGGTCCCTCTTCTTAGCTATAGGCTACATATCCATGACTCAAAATGGAAGCATTTGTCTTTAAGGTTTCCTACCCTTTAAAAATATTATCACTTTAATTTGAAAAAGGACAAATTAGTGGCATACAAAGGCCAGTGGGAAGGCAGTTTGGAAACATCTGGAAGAGTTTAAGAAGTTATCACTTCATAGCCAGCAACTACTGCTGTCACAGCTGAGCTACTACATGCAGTAGTCACATGAATGACTTAGACATCTTCTGTGAAAGGTCAGATCCGTTAGTTTAAATTATATTCAGTAATGGCTTGCACTGCTTGACTGTGCACTGAAATGGTCTGGGAATGCTCACAAGGGGCAGTAACATCCAGCACTGGAGCACTATCAAGACCCTGAGGAACTAACCATTTAGAACAGTTCCAACAAGATCTGTAAGTGGTTGTCTGTCTATGTCTGTGTGTCGTGGGCATCTCCCAAATAACATGTGTGATTCCACATACTTCATGAACTGCAGTATTTAGGCAACTGTGTAGTGATGTGTGATTGTGACATGCTCATGCATTTTTCAGAACCCTGGTTATGCAGGACGACAAGAACTTCCAGAAAATCTTAAGATTCAGTTTCGCACAGTTGCTATGATGGTGCCTGACCGTAGCATTATTATGCGAGTCAAACTGGCAAGTGCTGGTTTCCGAGACAACCAAGTCCTTAGTCGAAAATTCTATACACTCTACAAACTCTGTGAAGAGCAGTTATCTAAACAGGTAAAATAAATATTTGTCCAACTGTAAGCTCTCAGTGGAAGGGTATATAGAAAATATGCTTTCATAGAATAAATAATTATTTTTACACTCATGATCCTATTCATTTTTTAGGATTTTCAGTTTCCAGTTCTAGAAACAGAGTCTGAAATCATCACATTGTTTTTATTTTTCATGCTAATTTGTACAGTAAAGAAAGTCTGATCTGTGATTTTTAAACAGAGTGTGGTTATTTGAGACATTATGAGGAACAGTGTATATTGTTCTGCTAAACTATGCAGAGGACACATTTTTCAGTCTCCTCACTTATGAAGGCTAGATCTATTGAAGAGGCAGTGTAAGAATTGTAAATAACTGAAAAGTGCCTAGAAGGCACTGTCTTGCTGAGTGCTACCAGAAAAATGCTATTCTGTTTGGTATGGGCTTTTTAAGTAGAAATAAAGGATAAAGCTGCTTTTAAGAACAGAACTAGCTGTTGCCTTTTGAATGCTCTGTACTGTCTGTCCACTAGAGGTTCTCAAATTAAAATCATATGAATGATAGGTAAGTTGCAGCTCAAATGCTTATTTTGGTTGGATCCTAATGAACCTGGACATATTGACCACATTCTCTATTATATTATTTCAGTTCTATACCACATATTTATTATTGACTATGTTGACTTTCATGCAGAAATCTTGGACTACACCAGAATAAGATGATGGTGCATCATATTGCCCTCATTATTTCAGAGTTAAAACAAAAAAGTACAGATTTAGATTGTCTCTTCTTTTCTCCATACCTCTTTAATTTCATTCTCAGTATATATAACCAAACTGGATTCCAGTTTTAATTTTTCTCAGATTTATTTTTCTGTGGGAATTGTACTCACCAGCTGTGTGTTGTAGACTGGCTTCTCAAGGGTAGTATTTGCTACTGGCTTCCCTGTAATATTGCCCAGGGTGTCTCAATTAGGCTTCAAATTAGTTTTTAGTCAATCTGAATCATCC
Organism: Athene noctua; assembly: GCF_965140245.1. Taxonomy (NCBI): domain Eukaryota; kingdom Metazoa; phylum Chordata; class Aves; order Strigiformes; family Strigidae; genus Athene; species Athene noctua. The sequence goes on from NC_134038.1 coordinate 67,631,300, forward strand.
CATATTGATCTAGCATGACTAGTGTTAGTCCATTTGTTGTTGTCCAACCTACTTTCTCAGTCATGTCATCTGCCTGTGTTTTACAGTTAGCAGGCTTACAGGTTGCATTTGTCAGAAGATCATTTTCCAAGAGCTCCCTCTTAAGTGGAATTTGTGGACATGGTTTAGGAAAATTTGTGTACTCACAGTTTCAGCAGTTAACAACAGAGCTTGTCTCCAGAGTAAAGTTTCTCATTGCCTCAGTTTGTGTGGCCATTTTTATCCTGGACATGATTATTTTCTTCGCTGTGGTAGAGACGTTTAAGCAGGCATCAGAAATTCAGCCATCAAAAAATCAAAAGTGCTTTGATTGTTTTGTATTGTCACAGGTGTTCACTCCTGGACAGAGTACTTAAACATAACACACACCCCCAAAGAAAAAATTAACTGTGTGCAAAACTTAACTGTCTTACTGGTGTACAATGTTTTGTACATGATCACTGCTGCATCTGCACAAAGAGTTTCTATGTGTGGTTTGGTCATTTCTGCAGCAGAATCTGCCCTGGAGTCTCTGAGACAGCAAGATTCTCCACTCAGCATGTACTAAAGCATATAAGTAGTGTTTTTCAGTTGGCCTAGAGATTGTAAGAACTGCCTGGAGGCCTCTGTAGAACTGTCTGAAATTCTTATCTGGAGAACTGTTGTACTAGTTAGTCAAATGTTTGTTCTGAAGGCATGTAGCTCAATCACCTTGTCACTAGTCCTTTGTCTCATCTATGCTGATGCTAGCAAGGGAGTTCCTTGATATTAATTAATGGAAATTAATGACCAAGTGCTCTGGGTGTGCACATGGGCACAGTCATTACACCCAGGTACATCACAATTATATATTTGAATTTTATGCTTATATTTCACTTATAACTTAAATTGCATAGTTCCTACAACATAAGCCATGATGTATGTGTCGGACAGTTTTCCATAGGTATTTATAATTTCTCCAGGACCCTCTAACATTTCTCCAATATCCATCAGAGAAGCCTGCTATGCTGATTTTTGCTCCCAATGGTTTTACATCATGGATCATGATTCTATACTTGGTCATATGAGCCAGGAAGCATAGCTTTCTGCAAAACCATTGTAGTATGCTAGTTTCTCCTGCCTGTGCCTGTCAGCAGCCCTTTTGACAGTCCTGCTCTTGTATAAATCACAGAATCAATCACAGAATCATCTAGGTTGGAAAAGACCTTGTAGATCATCCAGTCCAACCATTAACCTAACATTGACGGATCCCAACTACACCATATTCCTCAGTGCTATGTTAACCCAACTCTTAAACACCTCCAGGGATGGGGACTCTACCACTGCCCGGGGAAGCCCATTGCAATGCCTAACAACCTGTTCTGGTTCTGTAAAGAAATACTTCCTAATATCCAGTCTAAACCTTGCCTGGAGCAACTTGAGGCCATTCCCTCTTGTCCTATCACTTGAATATATTTTCAAATCTGTGTTAACTAAGACAGAATTGTATGTTCAGGTACAAATTCTAGAATTAATTGAGTATGTCTGTATGGCTCTGCAAAGATGCAGCTGCATCCATAGGGAAAGGGAAGATATTCCAGCCCAAGTCCAAAGCTGGTTAGATACACCTCTAGGATGCACATGGCTGTTGGAAGTAAATCCTTCTGTTATGAACCAGGTTGTTATGAAACCATCCACAGAGCAGAAAGTCGTTAAGTACAGGACAGGATAGGCTTACATACATCAAATTGTACCTGAATAATTTCAGTATGTTTCATTATATCAGCAAGAGATTGGTCCTTTTAGTCATGAGTTCCAGTAGCAGATATCAAGATAGCAACCATCCTTGCATGAGCACAAAACAGAGGGTGGTCTGAAGATGTGTGGTTTGCTGTCTGTGCATCTAGCAAATTAGGAAAATGACAGAAGATGCAGCTCTGTTACAAATGACTTGTAAAAGTGGTACTTTAAGAGCAAAAGGGACACTTGGCAGGTATGGACATACAACACTGGAAAATATACTCAAGATATGATAGCAACAGAACTGGAAATCTAGTTGAAAAGATTGAAAAAGAGCTGTGAAATTCACCACATTTAAAAGTTCAATAGCATATTTATTTATTTAATGAATTTAGTTTTCATCACTCTTTTGATTTTAAAGTGTTTAATCTTTGTGGTACCAATTGCATTTATGCATTTTTTCAAAGGTTCACTATGACTTTGGGCTTAGAAATATCCTGTCTGTTTTAAGAACACTTGGAGCAGTGAAGAGATCTAATCCCAAAGAGCCAGAGAAAACTGTAGTGATGAGAGTTCTGCGGGACATGAACCTCTCCAAACTGGTACTGTAACACTGGTGAATTTCCCCAAAAGAGTACTTTGCATTTTTAAGTGTATTTATTTTGCACTTTGAACAGCTCCTTAGCAGTTGGATGCATTATTTTGCGTTTTTTAGCATGGTCTAGCAGTGAGTGAAGAATCAGATACAGTTATGGTGTGAGCACTATTTGTCTTTCAAAGAGAGGAAAAGACATCAGAAGCCTTAGCTGAAAAAAATAATTGGAAATACCATCAGATCCTAGGGGACCTAGCCTGGTCCTCTAATTGGCTCTTGGTTTTTCATCTTTTTACCTTATCTAAGGAGAAAAAGGAAGAATACATTGTATTAACTTTAAATAATGTCCTTCTTAATCCAGAATTTCAATTTATACTTTTCTTGGGAGTCTGTTGCCTTTTCAGAACATCGTAAAAATTGCAATGAGTGAGCTTGCAAGCAGCTAACGCCTACTTGTACAGTCTAATCTCTTTCAATAATATTATTTAAAGTATTAATCTTTCTTTTTAGTTCTGTAATTGAAAGGTTATAGCATGTCTACACTCTGTGTATTTACCTTGGGAGCTAGTTTTGTGATGGAACCAATTACTCTGTTTCTGATGTTAATCTATTCAGTGCATTGGTACATTCATTCAAACCTATAGGCATGCTTCAGTGATTTACAGAAGGAAAAAAATAATAAAAAATCCAAGGCAAAATATGATTTGAATAAATCTCACTGACTTATGTAACAAATGAAGAAACGTGTGTATGTATATGTTGAAGAAAACTGTATTAAGATGTTAACATTTATATAAGCTTTAAGTATTTAATTTAGAAATTACCACTTGTGATTGCATTATATGAAATTCACGTAATAAAACTGATCCATAATTATAATATTTGCCTTGGAAAATATAAGGTTCTCTACTGCCATCTTTTAAATGTCACATTGTTGAAGATTGTTTACAGTTGTAATAATAATTTCAATGAATATATGATGTATTTTCCCCTCCTTTATCCTTGACAGGTGGATGAAGATGAACCTTTATTTATGAGTCTCATTAATGATCTGTTCCCTGGAATTACTCTGGATAAAGCTGGATATCCTGAACTACAGTCAGCCATCCAGAAACAGGCAGAGAAAGCAGGGCTTATTCATCATCCACCATGGATACTTAAACTCATTCAGCTGTATGAAACTCAACGAGTCCGACATGGTTAGCATGCTAGATGAGTTTCTGAGACTGCATGAACCCAATATTTCTTATATTATGCAGATTTTTTTTTCATGAAAAATGTATTTTAAATTTGAACAGATGTCATTTTTAAAGCCTATGTGGATATTTTGCTAGGAAACTGTTATGACATTTTTTGGTGTGCAGTGCACACATAGTGAGATTTTAGCTTTGTTGTATTATATTTTTATGGGAAATATGAATGTGGCCTTCAGAGACTGAAATTTCTATGGAACAAGTTAAGGTGTAGAGTATACATTAAAATTCAGAATCAGCCGATTTTGTTCAGTGTTCTGTAAACAATTGTTGCCCTCAGTCACAGTTCAGTCATGAACTTCATGTTTAATGTTATTGTGAGATTATGATGCTGAGAAGATTACAAAAAATACTCTCCCAAACCTTTGATAGATTCTATCAAGCAGTATAATTCCAAGTGTCATTCTGTGTGTTCAATTCTGACCATTTACACTGAGGAGAAATAAGCCCACCTCCTGCTGAACCAGTGGGGTTGGACAAGATGGCCTCCAGAGGTCCCTTCCAACATCAACCATTCTGTGATTCTATAAAAATACATTTTTACAGTGTGCAAAAGACTAATGAGTAAAGTTTATCTGGTCTTAGGAAGGGTACTAAAGACTATAGTAAAAGCAGGTTTACAATTCATAGCTGAAAGGAAAAAAGTACCCCTACTTTGAAATGTCCCCTACTCCCCTAACCTACAACAACTAAGGAATGTTTAGTATATGAAGAAGAATATATAAAGGAAATGTAACTAAAGAAGCAAAGACTTCTAAAGATGTCACCATTTTTATTCTGTCTATTCATGTCAATAAGAGAATAGTAAGCTTATACTAATGGAACAAAGAAAAGTAAATATTCACCTAGCACAGTCTGAGACCTTAACGCCTCAAACATTTAGTTCAGATTATTGATTAGACCAAAGAACTGGTTAATGCTGTGCCGAGTAAATGCACCTCTTGTTAGAAGAAGCTGTTTGGTCCGCTCTTATCCAAAAATTTTTAGGATCCACTATGGCATTCTGCTTAGATGCCTCTTCTCTTCACATGTCCCTGCTGTTCCCAGGGGTCATGCAGCTTTAATTGGCCTAACACTTGGATGCCCAGGGCCTTTCTGTGACACAAGTTATTGCAAGGAGAGAAAAATATTCTGTTTTTCTGACTTCCATTTGTCCTACTCATGGACCCCTGGATTTATGGAGAGGTCACCAAGGGATTTCAAGTATCAAAATATTTAAAATGCATGGCTTCTCTTGGTTGAAATAAAGACAATATGTGCAAATGAAGTGCTTAAGCATATACACACACACACATATGCATGGAGATTCAGTACATGGATCCTGAAATATCTTTTGCATAAGTTTTGACTGAAATGCTGTTGAAACTAGCAGAAAGACCATTCCATTAACATTGAGGGGCTTGGATTAGATCTTCCAATATGTAGCACATGTCATGAGTAAGTGATTGTCTGGGTGCTCAAATTGTTTTGGAGAATATTCAGCTCTCTTTAGTTTCAGAGAAAACATCAAGTAGCCTGCATTGTAGTGGATTAGGTTTGTAACTTTTTCCATACTTTTGTTGCAGAAGTTTTCAGTCAGCTAAGGATTATGTTGTCCAGTTGCCTTTAGGGTTAATATGAGTTACCTATCTCCCTTAGATATTTTGTAAGTGTCCATTTGAATGTCCCATCTGCTTTTGGACAGACTCTGGGCCTCTTGAATAGGTGATTTAGAAAATATAATTAAAAAGGATTGACTGTAGGCTCAATTTATTGCTGAAGACATGGCTTCTTTTCCTTAGGCAGTATGTGTATACACTCATGAAATTAAAAGTGTGGTTGCTGTTAACTTTTTTGTGTGAGAAAGATCTATTAAAATGTCAGCGTGGATGGATGCAGGTACATATTTTTGTTACTTTTGCCTCAGAAAGATACAGTCAATTTTGTATATCATTGGGAACTTCTCATTCTCATTAAATACATTTAGAAATTACTGGTTTTGTATTTCATCAGTCATGTCAATGTCATTGCATGTGCACATCAAAAAGCAGTTGTGTGTTCCAATTAGAAAAAGGAAAAGAACTGCCTGAGGGACGATATAGACCCACATAGACTTGCCTATCATAATAGAGCAGACATTTATAGAGGCCTTTTAATAATTTAAATTCAATTTCAGTCAACATTAAGTGGAGTGACAAGCATCTTTTTTTCTATTGGCTTTTGATAAAAATAAAACAGGGATCGCTGATGCAAAGAACCATTAAATGGTAGCATGACATTTTGACATTTCATTTTAAACCATGTTTATGTTGTTTTAAGGTATGATGACTCTAGGTCCAACTGGTGCAGGAAAGACAAAATGCATTAATATTTTGATGAAAGCAATGACAGATTGTGGTGCTCCTCATAAAGAGATGAGAATGAACCCAAAGGCAATCACAGCTTCCCAGATGTTTGGTACCCTTGATGTTGCTACAAATGACTGGACAGATGGTATTTTCTCTACATTATGGAGAAAAACTTTAAAAGCAAAGAAGGTAAGAGATATTGTATCATGATACTTAATAAGGATATTTAATACTGTTTCCATCAGGTCTTATTACCTGTCATTTATGTGAAAGATCTTCCATTACAAAATTAAATGGGAAAATACAGTGTTAGTTTTGCTTTGTGTCTGCAAGCTCAATGTATGCAAGAGTCAGCATTATGTGTATATGCCAGAGAGCACTAGGCTTCTCAAGCGCTTGAAGTTCCAGAATTAAACTGGAAATGGAAAAGGGTTTTAAGGGTTTTGCTTCCTTCTGTAAACAAGAAGTCCTACCATTCAAACAAAAAAACAAAGGGCTGTTAATTTTTTGAGGTGAGGACAGGAAAGTTAATTTAATCCTGTCTGGTTTTATGTCATTGCCACTCTGTTTCACTAATTATATCAGAATGTAAGAGGCTTTGGTAGGAAATCAGTATAGGCATTTCCCAATTCTCTTATCAAACTTGCAGATGATGTTTCATGGAATCATAATTACACTCAAATCTTCTGACGTTTCATTCAGTTCCCATTGGGAAATGGGAAGCCTTACATGAAATACTTAGATAATGTCCCACAAGGATTGACTGTGTGCCCATGTCCATGACTGTATTTAATGGGAAATGTTTTCATCCACCTTGCTGGTTGCTGGGCTGACTGATGTACTTTTGTAGAAGAAAAGACAACTTTATGCTTGAAACAATGCAAATAAATTTTTGTCATTATTCCTTGATATCCTTTTTGATATGACACAGAATAACAAAAGAAGGATTAAAATCACTGAGCAAATTATAAAGTCGCACTTCATGCTGAGCTAATCAGCGCCAAATTATGAGTCATTATTTATATCCAAGAGTACCTTATCTGAGATAAAGTCAATGTGTATTTTTGGTCAACATATATAAACTTGCATGTGTGTGTGTCTCCTTTTTTTAGGGTGAGCATATCTGGATAGTTTTGGATGGGCCTGTTGATGCAATATGGATTGAAAATCTGAACTCTGTTCTGGACGATAATAAGACCCTTACTTTGGCCAATGGAGATCGTATTCCAATGTCCCCCACTTGCAAAATTGTTTTTGAACCTCACAACATTGACAATGCTTCCCCTGCAACAGTTTCTCGTAATGGGATGGTCTTCATGAGTTCCTCGGTGTTAGATTGGAAGCCTATTTTAAAGGCTTGGCTGCAAACGCTACCTGTTACATACTCTGATATCCTATGGAATTGCTTTAATGCTGTATTTCAGGTACGTAATTCAATCACTTTAGAAAAAAAAAAAAAAAAGCATTTCTTATTCTTTATTTAATGAAGCATTGTTTCTTCCTAAGTGCTTTTTATATTATTTACTTCCTTTTGTTTATGTAATAAAATAAGGATGAAGTATTAAAAAAGAGAGAGAATTATCTCTAACAGTAATGAATGAATGAAACTATAACAGGTGAATAATTTGGATGCTTTGTTTTGTCTGCATAGGTTGTTGGCAGTGGATTGTTAAATCTGTGACTATTTTATAATGCATGTTGGCAAAACAGATTTTCTCTTGGACTGTAATTGTTACTGTGATTTTAGTTCTTAGGGTACATAAAGGGAGAGGGTAAACTTCCTTGTTTGTTTTAAAAGTAAAGAATTAAATTTGGAAAGAAGTTAAGCTAGATTCACTTGTGGAATTTTTCTTGATTTTGGCTGCAGCAGGAATTACTTTGGTCCATTAGTTATTTTTAAAAGACATGCTGTAGTTGAAATTAATTCAGGGTAGTTCTGTGCTCTGTGGTGTTTTGAAGCTCAGCATAGGTGATGATAGTGGCCTCTTCTCATTATACAATCCATGATTCTGTTCCAAAGGAAGTTTTTGAGATGACTTCTCCTTGATACATTCTCTGGCTAAACTGTGTTCAGTCAATAGATCCAAAGGGAGAATTCTGAATGGTTTTTTCCCCTCCATTTGGCCTTAGCATCCTGAATCATTAAAAAGGTTCTATTAATATTATGGATGGTTGTACTCAATAGTGGGTCTAAAAGCATAATCTCAGTAGTATACTTTTTTCAATTACACTGAAATTTTTATTTTTTCTTTGGAATTTGTTTAAGAAATAGTTATTGCTTTGTGATCTTTCAGTGTTGTTATCTTCTGATTTCCCCAACATCTGTGGAACAAATGCAACTTCCTTATATACCTTGCTTTCTCATTGGCTTGCTCTTGCAGTTTACTTGTGTAATTGGTGTTGGATTTTATAAGGGTTTCTCCTGTAATATTTTTCATCGTTGTTGGATTTTACAAATGCAGTTTTTAATGAACTTTGAGTGATATTTCAGTAAGTTTATTTATAAATCATGATAAAAGCAATGATTAATATAGTTTTGGAATGCCTTGAATGTTAACAAATGTCTTCTTACAGATATGTCTCATTTCAGTGCCCATTTACTTTAGAACCAGTGTTTAACGAGCTATTAATTTTGTTCTACCTCCAAAACATAATGCTATGACAGTATTTACTGCAGCAGCAAGAGAAACAATTCTAGTAATGAATTTTAAAATATGCTTCCAAAGTAATATATACGTGGGTCAATTTACTGTTTCTTTGCCACATTTCTATTTATATTTTATGCTACAACTTGCTCTGAAAACATAATAACAACATTTAAAATACCCAAGCCTGAAGCAATAACAATAAAGACCAGAAAAATATGTATTTTATTAGATTGAGAGATGAAAATGCAGTGAAATATGAAGTTAGTTTTGTGCTGAAGGCTGCATTTAGAACTATCGAAATGTAAATGAAAGCTGTCATGCTGTCAGTTTTCTTTCACTTTTAATGAGCTATCTTTGCTTCTCAAATAATAGAAGTGATAGCAGTGATTTTACAGATGAGGGTAACGCTACTTTTGTATTCAGATGGCTCTTTTACAGTTATTGTTTTCCCACACATAAAAAAAGGGATAAATTCTAAAGAAAATTTGTGAAATAAGATGCATCAACAGTAGTAGTCAAATGCCAAATATAGACCTTGGTGAATTTAATGCTAGTATTAAGAAAAGCATGGATATAAGCAACTTACAAATATCTGATTTTTAGAAGAAAACAAAGTTTATGCTATAGTAACAAAGCAGAATCAGTCTTTAGGTATACCTATAGAGACCTTTTGAAATCAATCTGAATTCAACCAAAATAGATGTAAGACAACTGCTATAGTAATGCCAATTTGCTTACAAGAAACAGTCATTATTTATTCTAATAAACATAGTATTTGTCACTGCAAGTCTTCATACTGGATAAAATTATTATTAATGGAGGTACAGCAAGTAGCAGTAATGTAGGAGTAAGGTCCATAGAATAACAGTTGTGAATCAGTTGAAAGAATGTATTTATTAATGTATATTATAAATTCCACTGTAAGTCTATTTTTTATACAAAAGATGGGAGATAGTCCAAAAGACAAGGATAAATTAAAAAACAACCCCAACGACAACCAAAAAACAAACAAAAAAACCCCAACAAAAAACCCCCAAAACAAACCCTAAAAAACTATCTTATTTTGAATTATCTTTCATTGAATCCTTTCTATTTCCACAGGATGTTTTTAAAACAGTGATTGAAGGGCTGGACTTTCACTCTCTCAGTTGTTTCTTCTCAGCAACATTTCCTGCTTAGGAGTAATTTCAAGTAAACTCCCATCCCCATATAAAATCTCTACTCTCTTAAATTTAGAAGCTATACTGACAGTTTCTTGACTGTGAATGATGCTGCTACCTGTAAGAAACAGAATTGCTTAGCTGATAGAAACAATTATCTGAGACAGTTTCAAAGAACTGAAAAAAATTAAATAATTGCCTGAGTGGCATTATTTAGTTTGTCTGCAAAGTATGAAGCTCAAACTGGTGATGGATGTTATGAGTAACACAAATTTCACCATGTCTATGTATTACTTAAATTAAAAACATCTAGCAATTTTAAGATCATTCTCACTTTCCTTTTTTAAAAAAATTAAATCTGGTGTCCTGGATTCCCTATTGACCTATTCTGGAGACTTCAGAGAAGTTCTACAAACAGCAGAGTAGTCACATGTGACTTATTCCTCCTTCCACATTAAATCTCACCCTAATCTTGTTTGAGTAAAGGCTGCTATTGCCTCTGGAGCATAGAGTTGAATGTCTAATCCAAAGAGTTTCTTAGCTCTGATATTTAAATGTTGATATTCAAATTAATATTATAAATATTAATAACTTTTCATTATTTAATTGTTCTTGTGCTTGTCTCAACCCTTTGAATATGTTACCAATTTCTTGTCCTAAAGAGCATTCTACAGTCCAGAGAGTTCCACAGTGACTGTACACTGTGCAGAAGGGTCTTTTCTCATATGAGTTTTTAATATCTGCCTTCATTTTGCAGTCATCTTGTAAGCAATAGCAAATTCCTGACCCAAATTCTTCACAATTTATGTGTATTTGTCATGGTCTAATGAATTTTTCCAGACCCCCTGTCCAAACAAAATACCCTAAGTCATTAATACATGGTAATTGCTATTTTGATCTTGCATCCTTCCTTCAGCCATGTATTGTTTTAAAAATAGTACTAATAAAATAGTAGTGTATATGGTTCTGATTTTTTTTTTTTTTTCATAAAGAACAAGAATTACACAAACCTGACTGGAATCATAAGTACCACAAAACTCATTCTGGAGAAAATTTGGCTCTTGAAAATTCAGACTACTTTGAGTCATAAAATATCTTTATTCTGAGTATGTCAAATCAATTATTAAACAATTTGCCATGCCCTGTGAGACACTGTCTATTTTATAGATGAAGAAACTGAATCTCAGAGAGATTTAGATTCACATTTTAAAGGTCTTTAGACTTGAATCTCCCACACTGCTTGCAGTGCCTTACTTCTACCCATTCCTTGTGTTACTCACAACGCCCTCAGCTAGTCACTTGAGCACGCTATGAATTGCTGGGGGTAAACCAGGCATATTAGCGGGAAAGCCACAAACAACAACACACAGAGGTGGAAGCACTTTTGCTAGTCAGCAAGAAACAACAAAAAAAGGGATGTTTTCTAAGCTTCCCTCCTCCTGTGTATGCCCACGTTCAGACTGTCTTCTTTCTCAGACCGCTTAGCCATGAGCCCTATTCTAGATTAAGGGGATAAATGAGGTGGTTTTTTTCTCATAACATGTATTTTTGTTGTGTGTATTACCCACTATTTTAGTGAGATGGAACTCAGGAGAAAGGGTAAAAATCCTGATTCAGTCTCTGTGCCAATAAATACTCATCATAGGGTACTTAAAGATCTTTAGTTGCAAAAAAAGTAAACTGAGAATTGGAACAAAGCTGTTGAGTATATGGGTAAGTAGCTCACTGATTTTTCAAAAATATGTAGGTGATTGTTTACATCTTTGGGTGATTGAATGTATTCATTGTCTTAGATTTCTCACTGGCAGGACATGGGAGCCGTAAATGCAAATCCTCCACAATTACTATCTTCCATAGTGTTCCTGTTGTACTTTTACTTCTCATAACGTGTAGGCAGTGTTGATTTCCAAAGATTATGAAGGCAAATGGAACCCTTAGGGAGGGAATGATATTAAAAATTGTTAAATGAAGGTGAAAGTAGGTTATAATTTACATCAATCTGTACTGTGGATGGAAATCCATATTTTTAAATAATTCTGCACTGCAAATCTCAGAAAGGACTTTATATCAATTTGAAACTTTGCTAAAGGTGTTGCAGAACACTTGGCAAAGGCAGGCATGGTAGCCATCACTATGGAGTAACCTGAAGAAAGTCCAGGTTCCATGAAAATCAGTTACAAAATTATCTTTGGAGCCTGCCAGTGTTCTACAGTAGAACTGAGAGTATTGGTTTCAAGATGGACAAGTACATTATGGTGCAGTCAGAACAGATCAGATGATAGACAGAAATTTATAGTGGTGAGGTTGTGCGTTATATACGTATCATTACAGCAGTTCTAGTGCTTTTATCTTCCTAGTACAAAAATGGCAATGGTAGATTAAAATCTCCAGTGGAGAGCACAAATGGCAGACCTCTGCTGTAACTGAAAAGCAGTCTTCAAATTGCTCTTCAGGAAATTGCTGTACGGAGCTCATATGAATAATTCTCCTGACTGTGGTACATCAAAGTTCTTTTTCTAGCATGTTAGCAAAATTTTATGGTCTAAATCTGAATATTTATAATCCTAGAAATGGGGGAAAATGTTGTTTGGAATAAAGTTTAGAATATGTTTGAAATTAAGAAATTGGTCTCATCTCAGAGTAAATCATATCATTGAAACTGGTAAACAGATTCTTTAAATGACGTTTTTCCTTTCCAGGATGTGATAGATTTTGTTTTCTCTGCTGTGACTCCAAAAATGCCAATTTTAGAATGTATGTACATCAAACAAGCTACTGACCTCCTACAGGTAGATATGACATTCAATTTTTCTTTCTCTCATTCTGTTATTTGTGCTGGGACATTATTCTAGGAGAGCAGTAGTTACATATTGCATCTGCTTTTGCAGGGTCTATTGTCTGACCGAGATGAGAAGCAGCTCAGCGAGGAACATATTGCTCGCTTGTTCATTTTTGCTGTAATGTGGTCAGCTGGAGCTCTTTTGGAACCAGATGACAGGCTGAAAATGGAGCTGTTCCTACGAAAGCACTCAGCAGTGAAAGAACTTCCAGCTGTGAAAGGAGAAGAAACCATCTTTGAGTTTGGTATCAATGCTTGTGGCCAGTGGGAGCACTGGTCAAAGAAGGTTCGTATGCTGTGACATGCTAAACTTTCTTAATGAGTATACAAGAAATTTATTACTTAAAACCCTGCATAATTTGGTTAGGAAGATTAACCCTACCAAATGCTCAAGAGTTTCTTTTTTGAAAGATTTTTTCTTTTCTCCATAACTATCTTTGGCAGGGAATAGAAACACGCATTTGAAATAGCTTTGGAAGTGAAACAGAAGTGATCTTAACATTGTCTACTGTCTATCATCCTACTATTTAGGAGCTCCCAGCAAGGAAAAGCTTTCTTCATGGAGTGGAGAACAGTGGAGTGAAAATATCCTGTTAGCCTAACACCCTTTTAGAAAAAAATGGCAAGGACTGATTAATTATAAATTGATGCTTGGCTTTCAAGAAGAAAAGTTTTGTTAATGTACATTTTATAAAGTACATTTGGTTTTGTGTTCTGATGCAAAGTGATTGAGTGGGCAGGTAGAAAGTCTCAAACTTTTTGCATGTCTTTCTTATACAGGTCCCTGAATATATTTACCCTAAAGATTCAGTACCAGAATATACTTCCATTCTAGTTCCAAATGTAGACAGTGTCCGAACAGACTTTCTAATGCACACTATCATGAGGCAAGGAAAAGCTGTTCTCCTAATTGGGGAACAGGGAACAGCAAAAACAGTTATGATTAAGGTAGGTGGAATGTAAAAACATGTAATATCTTCTTATGATAACATTGCAATAATTGACATTGGCACAGAAATTGAAGTGTAAGAGTAGTTTGACTTTTCTTCAGATTACATACTAGCATTCTTATTGAGGCTTGTTGCCAGTACTCAGATGGCCTACAAGCAAAAACCCTTAAGTATTCTATACTTTAGTATAAAGGGTTCTTTTAAACCATAACCACAAGGTCATGTGATAAATGCACTTTCATATGCTTTCTTTTCTTTTGAGAAGTCAAACTAGAGATTCTGCTAAGAAAATATTGATCCTTGGAGTATTTTTTTTATTTCCCCATGCTTTGTCAGTGGTACCATGTGTGAGCTGATCTTTTGTACACCCTAGTTGCACAGACATTCTTCACAAGCCAAACTGAAGAGAAATAAAGAACTTCCTTCTTTACTCAGGGTGGTTTTTCAGAGGGTAAATTTCATGTTTAGTATCTGCTTTCTTAATTCTTTCACTGAAAATGACATACTTTTCTTTCTGTAGAAGAAAATAATAACAGGATTGCTATTAAATCAACAAATACGTGCTTCCCATATTACAAAATGATGGTTAATCATGTGACACTTTTAATAACTTACTACAGAAGAGCCAATAATCAAAAGTCTGAACAAACCCAGATGTGATAGCAAACTTGGCATCCCTTCTTTCAAAAACTGCAAGTTTTCAGCATGATATCTGTGATTTCCAGGGGAATCTTTAAAGTCTTTGATCAAGGAGAGGGAGCTGAATAAACCTGAACTACGGTTGGGACAGCTGAATTTGCCATACAGGCATCTGTACCTCCACTGGAGAATATGCAGACGTCCTGAAATTGAAAATAACTGAAAAACACTGGCCTAAATTGACCTCTGGCTTTCTTAGAATCTGGAGCCATTTTGTGTCCCCTGGCCATGTGCTTTCTGAGCCCTGACATAAAGCGAGTTGTACCAATGCCAGCAGCCATTAATACTGCTTTTTCAGCTTAGCTGTTGATGCCAACATGCATGCTGGTGTAATGTCAACCTCTGTTCCTGGCACCAGCTGGTGAACTATTTTAGCAGAGTGAAGAGGCGGGGTCTGGGTGATGGTCTTGATATTCTGCATACTGGATTTTGGCCAGATATTGGCAACCTCCAGCATTCAGCTGCCATTTCTGTCCCTAAAAATAATTGGATCTGATTCTTGGGAGTTGCTTACGCCGTATCTCTTCTATAGAGCAGAGTATGTTCCTTACACAAGAGAGCATAATGCCAGTAGATATTTGATCTCATTTAAGTTTAGGAGTGAAAGTTAACTGCCTTCACAACTGTTCCCCTTCTGCTTCCACCTTCTGTGGAATTTTGCTTTACTATACCTCCTGGAAAAGAAATCTTCAGCTATAAGCAGCTGGTTTCATGAAAAAGTAAAAAAGTTTTAATATAGAATACTTCAGGTAGTATTCTGAATTAATCTGAAGTAATCTTCAGCATTGAGTAAGGCATCAGTATATATCAAAATAAAGAACTTATAACATAGTGTTATTTAAGACCTTTACTCTCTGTACTATCTATTCATGAATTGCAAAAGTCCAGAATTTAACATGAAACTGGTATGGTAGAGTTGAAAACTCTCTGACAGTTTAACTAACAAAACTAATCCCATTAAATAACCTCTTCTTTTTCAAAGATAGTTCTCTTTTATGTACTGTAAAATATTACTGTTACCAAGATGCTGAAATGCCATAATGAATAAAACACTGGTCTGTTTTTTGAATGGTGTGTATTCACAGTTGCAGCGGGTTGACCTTGGCCAGCTGCAAGACACCCCACCCAGCCGCTGGTTCCCTCCCCCTCCTTAGCAGGACAGGGGTTGAGGTAAGGACAGGGAGATCACGCACCAGTTACTGTCATGGGCAAAACAGACTTGACTTGGAGAAAATTAGTTTAATTTATTTCTAATTAAAACTAGAATAGGATGGTGAAAAACAAAGACAATACTAAAACCACCATCCCCTCACCCCTCCCTTCTTCTGAGGCTCAGCTTCACTCCTTCATCCCTGACTTCTTTACCTTCTCCCTGCTGAGCAGCACAGGGGTTTGGGGAATGGGGCCTGCAATCAGTCCATAACAGATCCTCTCTGCTGCTTTTTCCTCCTCATGCTGCTCTCTACTCCCACATGGGGTCCCTTCCATGGGATAGAGTCCAAACTGCTCCAGCACAGGTCTTTACCATGGCCGCAGTTCATGAACTGCTCCAGCATGGGTCCCTTCCATGGGGTGCAGTCCTTCAAGAACAGACTGCTCCAGCGTGGGTTCCCCATGGGGTCACAAGTCCTGACAGCAAACCTGCTCCAGTGTGGGCTCCTCTACACAGGCCTCAGCTCCTGCCAGGAGCCTGCTCTGACATGGGCTCTCCTTGTACTACAGCTTCCTTGGGAGCACATCTACCTGCTGTGGAGTGGGGACCTCCAGGGGCTATGGTGTGGATATCAGCTCCAACATGGTCCTCCATGAGCTGCAAGGGGACAAACCAACTTCACCACGGTCTACACCATGGGCTGCAGGGGAATCTCTCTTGGAGCACCTCTTTTGCTTCTTTCTGCTCTCACCTTTGTGTCTGCAGGGCTGTTTCTCTCCCATTTTTTCTCACTACTGTCTCTCAACTGCCAGGCAGCATTTTGCCCTTTCTTACATGGACTGATTGGCTCTGATGGGTCCGTTTGAGCCAGCTGGAAACAGCTGTGTCTGGTAGGGAGAAGCCCTGTCCTCTTCTCACAGGGGCCTGTCCCACAGTCCCCCCTGCCAGCATCTGGTCACCTGCACCCAGTACATTAATTTTGTACAAGCTGTTGGAGCCCCAAGGAGCGGTCTGAGCAGTGACCTGCACCAACCCATCAGCTGTCGAGAGTACATCACCAATGTGATGTACTCATCAAATACAGGACCATTGCATATACATTTCTTGTGTAGACTGTCATTTGTGTGTTGTCTGAGAAAAACCTATTTCTGAAGGGCACCTTTTCTTAAACTGAGATTGTTGTATCAACATCGTATCAACAACATTAACAGTTTAACAATATTCATCAAAATATTTCTGGGGAGCTTAGCTGTATCCTCCTTTCTGTTGTCACACAGAATATGTCTTACTGGAGTTGTTCTTAGAGCACTTAATCATCAATGCCATAGGTTTATGTTTCTGAGGTACCAGAATGGGAACATTTCTAGTCAACCCTGTTATACAGAGAAGAATTTAAATGATATTCAACTTTGTCATCATTGCAGAAGTACTGAGTCTTTAAAAAGAAATAATGTTGGAAATCTGGAATTTTTAAGACTATTTTTATGTCCCAGGACTCTTGCTAAACAAGATATTTTCCATTCTTTATATATATATATGCCTTGGTGTGACTCCAGGGTTACATCTTTTTCTTTCCGTTTCTATTATGAAGCCTCACTAAGTGTGAAAAGTGTATGCATTCATAAAACCCAAGGATTCCATTCTTCATTAAGAGAGGATAACTATCAATAAATGTGATGTAGCTGGGTTTAATTTGACACTACCGTTCACTTACACTGCATTTGTGGTAAGATATGGTGCTGTAATGTAAACATGAAAAAGGATTTGGTTTTTCACTTGTTCCTTGCAGACTGCTGCAATAGATTGTCACTAACAGCTCAAACTTAGAAAAACCCCGAATAGAAAGTTTATTTGCATCTTGAGTTGTCACATGTCTACTTGTTGTAACACTTAGTGAAGTCCTTTAAAAGCTTATAAATTTTAGTACTTAGAAACTATATGCAAAACATTAACTGAGAGTTTGAACTTCAGGTCAGAGATGGTATATTTATCTTAAATAAATTGCTGTTTGACATTCTGAAGTTAAGAGCAGGACTGAGGCTTTGTACCTGTCTGATTTTTGTAGGGCTGCTGAGGATCTGCTTCTCCTCTTGGCTGAATTGATCTGGTTACTTAATTAAAATTGCTTTATCTTGCAGGATTACACAAGCAAATATGATCCTGATGTTCACTTGACCAAATGCCTGAACTTTTCTTCTGCAACTCTGCCAAATATGTTCCAAAGGAGCATAGAAAGTTACATAGATAAAAGGATGGGTACCACATATGGTCCTCCGTCAGGGAAGAAAATGACTGTCTTTATTGATGACATCAACATGCCTGTGATTAATGAATGGGGTGATCAGGTAAAAGGAAAATTATAACATTTGGGAGTTGGTGGTCTTACCATTGCTGTTGATGTAAATGCTGATCTGTGGATTGCAAAAATAGGAAAGTGTAGGAAAAAGGTATCTTAACACGGACTAGACCAAGTACATCTACTAGAAACAATTTCTTCAGGCCAGTTTTTGCCGAGAGTAATAAGCTGCCAGTCCCCAAAAATTAGGATCAGCATCAAGCCACTTAGTGCAATCATTGTAGCTTTTAAGCCTTTTGTTTCGTTGACATAGAGGGCTGCAGAATATTCAAACTAGCTGTACTGAGAACCAGTCTGGGAAAGGAAGCATGCAAATCCAAGAAGCAATCAGAGACACACTGTTTCCTTCTTTCCTCCACTCTGGAATTTAAAGTACAGTTATTATTAGGTGAAATCTAACATCACAGTTGACATCCAAGATTAGCAAGATGTCTTGAGGTACTGATAAATGAATGCTTGTAAACCTGTACTCTGAAAATCTGACTTAAATTCAGAAACATTGCTGCTCAGAAAGAGTAATTTTCTTGCTCCCAGTATAGCTCTGTAATCCTATTCTCTCACTACCTCTACACAGCTGAATGTGTGACTATACTTTGTGTTAAACTAATCATTCTTTGTCACTGTCTAAGTGCCTGTGTCAATCTGAATATATAGTCTGGCTTGAAACTTAAAAGTGATGTATTTTCTTAGACTGATATTATGGAAATCTGGTTGAATGTCTGACCTCATATCCACAACTACTTAGCATGTGAAGCTTACATGCAACCAATCCACTGTGTCAGAGGGCTTGGTACTATTTAACATGGCTTTGTAAATTGCTGAAGTGTCCAGCAGAATATCTGAAATTAAGAAAGATAAGAGATGGTCCTTCTATCTACTAATTTATTATACTGGAGATTTCCTCTTTCATTTTTTTTAAGTTGAGAACCCTGAAATACTTAACTGCTTCTTTTTTTTCTTTTTTTTTTTTTTTTTGATAACTAGATCACCAATGAGATTGTAAGACAGTTGATGGAACAGAAAGGTTTCTACAATTTGGAGAAGCCAGGAGAATTCACAAATGTGGTTGACATCCAGTTTGTAGCTGCTATGATTCACCCTGGGGGAGGTCGGAATGACATCCCACAGCGCCTGAAACGCCAGTTCACCATCTACAACTGCACACTCCCTTCCAGTTCCTCTATTGACAAAATATTTAGAACAATAGCTGAAGGCTATTTCTGTGAACAACGATGTTTCCCTGAAGAAATATGTAAACTGGCTTCAGCATTAGTATCTACAACTCGAAAGGTTTGGCAAACAACAAAAGCAAAGGTAAAATTATGTCTGTTAAGAAGCCTTTGAAACATCTGTACTATGACAAAGCAACAAGATCCAGGTCCTTTGCACTGTCATGTGTGTTCATACTTCATACTGTGAAGGTGTGACCTGTATGTATATAACTGCTGGCTAATGCTTCTGTTCTGCATTTGTTGTGATCAGCACCTAGTTAGCTGACTAAAAACATAATCATATGCAGTGCCTTCTATAGCTAATGTAAGAATTAGCTTAGTAAGCATAGCTGATAAGAAGATTTAGAGGTTTTCTGGTTGAGAAAATGTCAAGGCCATAAGGAACTCTACATTAAAAATTAGATAGGAATCTTCTGTAAAGATATTTGTGATTGTGAGAAACTTGAAATATCTGAATTAAAAGAAATAAGTCAAATTTGGTGGAGAGGGAATAATTTCAAAACAAAGAAAATCTAGTATTTAGTAAATTCTAAGTATTTACTTCTTCCATTTCAAACAGATTGTAACAATATTTAACTGCAATTCCTAAGCAAGTGTTGCTCTGAAATAGAAACTGTAATTTAGGTGCAGAATAAAATTTTAAAAGAGTGAAATTACAGCATAGAAATATGTGTCAAATTTGATCTTCTAATGAAAAAAAGTGGAGAAGAATGGTGAAAAGATAAGGATAGGCAGGTATTTGATAAATGTTACTTTTTAGTCCAGAAATTTTTGGTCAGAATTTCTCAAACAACTCAACTGTAGACATAAACGTGGCTTACACAGAGAAATAGAGTTCTAGTTAAACTATTGACCAGTCAACTATTGAGCAGTATATTCAACAGAAATGGTGTTTTACTGCTAATTAACTATCTATAGAACAAATGTAATTTTTGCTAAATTGTTCATTTTTTTATTTCAAATCCTCTTTTCTCATTTTTCTGCTCTCTTTTATTTGCTTTTCCTTATCTGCTTTCCTTTTCCTCATTAACTTTTCCTCAGAAGTTCTTGGAAAAGTCAGAAGAGGGTGACAGAAATGATCTGTAAGAAAGAGCAGGAGCAACACCAAAGGTTAACAAATGCTGACATTTTTACTGTGGCCTTCAATGCCATCATTAAGTAACTGTCTTGGCTGCCCTTCAGTGCAGGTTCTTGGGACTTGAAAGATTCAAAAAAACTTGAGCAAAATCTATGTGAAATTGAAGAGCTGCTCATTGCTACCGTCTTTTCTTCATATTTACCCCTGCCTCTTAAAAGCCAAGCATGTATTTCTGCTTTAATGCAATATTGATTTTGAAGTTTGTGAGAATTTCCATATTCATTTAATTGTAGTTAGAAAATATTTTTATTTAGTAGTTATGTGAATATAGTTTATGGCCTTATTTTGTAGATGTTACCAACTCCATCTAAATTTCATTACATCTTCAATTTACGAGACCTCAGTCGTATTTGGCAAGGAATACTCACAGTTACTTCTGAAGTCTGCCAGAGCATCAGTGTTTTGGTAGCCTTGTTCCAGCATGAATGCAGACGTGTTATTGCAGACAGGTTCATCAGCCAAAGTGATAAAGACTGGTTTGAAGATATGATGAAAAAGGTAGGCAAGTAGTGTTTCAGTATTTGCCACAGAAACAGGCCAATGAAATGCTTTATTACTAAGGCAACCCTTAATGTATTGTTGTAGATTGCTTCTGCAGAACATGGTCAAAATCTGTTTGAAGTTAAATCCGCAGAATTATACTTTGTGGATTTCTTGCGTGATGTCCCAGAAGCCACTGGAGATGAACCTGATGATGCAGAGTTGAAGGCTCCTAAAATTTATGAGCCTATCCCATCTTTGGATTATTTGTCTGAAAGATTACAGATGTACATGCAGCAGTACAATGAAACCATCAGAGGATCAAAGATGGATTTAGTATTTTTCAAGGTATTAGTGCCTGTAACTATATTAATACAGAAGTGCCTGGTCTTTTGTGTTTACCGATACATGGATCTTCTATGTTTCTATCAAATTATTTTGGAGATAGCTCAGAATGGCTAGCCCTGTATCCAGTAAGCCTTACAAATAAACTCTATAAAGCCATGCTGCTGTCTCTCAGCTGTCTTTGCTCCCACAAATGATTCCATGTCTTTGCAATTCCCAATCTTTTATTTCTCCTGCCCTCCACAATGTAAAGCACAACTCATTTGTTTCTACAGTACGCATTGTGAATATCACCTTGCACCTCTGAAAGCTATCACCTTCCTAAAGGTCTCTTGATGCATGATGCTTTCTTCAGCTTTAGACCAGGTGGTTTGTTAGATTTTTAGGGCATTTCATATTAATTCTTGCTCTAAGATAAATACAGCAGTTGAATAAGAAATGTCTATAGTGTATTTGTATTTTAGTTTTGGCAGCTAATTTAGAGAGCCTGTAAATATCCCAGCTTAAAGGTTGGGGGAAAGTGTTAATCCACATCCTTTCTACTTTTTCTTCTTCCCCAAAGGGGCATGACCTTACCCCTGCATGTGACATTGCTTCATATGAATTTGATACAAGCGCATTTCTCTTGGGCTAGGCCTGCTACTCACTGAAGTCAGGGGGAAATCTCTTGTTGATTTTGATGAGTACAGGATTGAGTCTTTGGCATAGGCTCCAGAGAAGTCATCAAGTTCTTGAGAAGCAGTTGCTTGGTGATACTTCTAGTTGTATATACATGATATTATTTTTACATCTTTTCATCCATTTTTCTCTCAATACACAGGATGCAATCATCCATTTGATTAAAATATCACGGATTATTCGTACTCCACAAGGAAATGCATTGTTGGTGGGTGTGGGTGGATCTGGAAAACAGAGTCTGACCAGACTAGCATCATATATTGCTGGATATGAGAGCTTTCAGATTACTTTAACAAGGTAACACAATGCAGTGTACATAGATACTTGCTCATTAATTTGCCATAGAAATGAACAACTCACAATCATAAAAAAATACAAACTTGTCAAACATTTTATCCCTCATTGTAAATTACATTTTCGATCAAAAGCATCTGTGCAAATGCACAGTCTATCGATGACAGACCCTGGGTCTTTGTTTTGCTGCCTTTATGCTACTGACAAGAAACCTGTCTTTCCTTCAGGATTTGAGTCAGCAATGCACCCTTGTGAAACCCCACTAAAATACCATTTTGCACTAAAGATAACATGGAATAACCTGCTGGTGTATTCTGCATAGTGGGCAAATGCTGATTGCCAGGGGAAATAGTAAATTTTTCTATAGATACTTACAAACCCAAACTGTATGATTACAACTGCTATCAATGACTTAATAGTTCATAGTGCTGGAATTTAGTAATTTGTAGAAATTTAAAGAGACTGGGAGTAACTACTGCCTTCCATCTGCTTCTCTTTTGACATAGGGTTTACAGAGGTAAGCACTGAGGGCTGGCAGTCTGTCTGAAAACTACTCAACACACAGAGAAATCTTCCTTAGAGGGATATAGCAAGTCTTTGAAAAATGTTATGAGGTTTCTGATGAAAGGAAAGAGAAAGAAAGAGATATCACAGCCTCTTCCTGTGTCCCAGAAGCAGAAGGAAGGAACAGTGGGAATAAAAAAAGGAGGGAAAGAAAAAAGTGTAGCATCACATAATTGAGTCCCTAGTCTTGCAATATTCAAAATGTATTAATAAAGCAAATAAATATTTCAGTCACTTAGGGAAGGTTTGTTTGCTGAAGCTAGCTGGAGGTGGGCTAAAATCAGGTAACTGAAAGTGTGTGTTTACAAAGCAGATAGTCAGCTTTTGAAACTTGCTATAAGAAGCCATGGAGGAAGACAATATTAGCAGGTTCATAAATGGATACCGAGAGGACAAGATGGACATACCTTGTAACATTCCTAATACAATGGCTATGAATATGGAGGGGGAAGAAAGAAATGAGCAGTGAAGAACGGATGCTGGCTCTTGTTTTCTCTCCAAGTAGCATTTCACATTGCTGGTGTTAAAGAGTATTGAGCTAGATGGGCTGCTATTCTGACTCAGCAGAGAAATTCCTATGTTCTCATTGGAATACCACAAATCATTGATACATGCAAACTGAAATTAGATTGTATTCCGAGTTTTGCAGTGCCTGTATTAGAGCAGTGGTAAGGTGGAACTGGAAGAGAGCCGGGAGACGTTTTGTATGGCATATTTAATATAAAAATAGAGTATTGTTTTCAAATACTGAAGAATGGGTCATGTGTGTATTGCAAGTATTACTTGTGACTTTGAAAAGACTCTTGGAAATAAGAAACTGGTTTCAAATAAAAGAGGTTCCTATTTTCAGCTTTAATTGGCTAAGAACATAATGGACAAAATCTGCCATTTTATTGACCTTACTTTACTTCTTTTTATATTACATAATCTGAAATCTGTAGTTGAATTTGTGTGGACTGCATCTGAGTCTTACTGTGTGCACCAGCAATAAGAGGTGTAATGAAAGAACCAGCTGTGGTCTCCAATTGCAGCAGAGTTGATCAGCCCATATGATAGTGTTCAAGCATAATTTCTGGGGCTTGATTTCAGTTAAACCAGATAAATCAATAAAAAACTCAGTTTCAGTTTTTCTTGATTCTTAATGATTTCCTTTAACCTTCTCTCAATGTATTCCATGGAGAATCCAGCTGTATTTATGGAATGCTTACAGGTATCAGAACCTATTCGACAACTTAATCCAGCTGTATTAGCCTACAGTTCTAATAGAGAATTTACATTTGCAAACTGTAGGGATGCAAACCAGCATCATAATTACCTTAGACACAGTATTGCTCTTACCATCTTTTTTCCCAGCATGTTACTCTGTTGATTTCACCTCCTTTCCAATGATTTATGGTCACTTTGGGAAGATGCTTAAGAAAAAAACCCTAAAAAAATGAAACCAGGAGATATGGTATTGATTTCTTCTGTAGACTTTTTCTTGCCTTAAGGAAGCTGAGCCAAATGACAGATAATTCCTAAAATGGTTTGTAATTTTTGTTCTCTCTTTAATCCTTTTCTATCCCAGAACATATGCCACCAACAACCTTTTGGATGATCTGAAAATCTTGTACCGCACTGCTGGGCAAAAAGGAAAGGGCATTGTCTTTATATTCACAGACAGTGAAATCAGAGATGAATCTTTTCTTGAGTACATGAACAATGTTTTGGCTTCAGGTGAAGTCTCAAATCTTTTTGCACGAGATGAAATTGGTGAAATCACACAAGACCTGATACCGGCAATGAAGAAGGAGTACCCAAGGCGTACTCCCACTGGTGAAAATCTTTATAACTACTTTCTTAGTCGAGTTCGTAATAACCTGCATGTGGTTCTTTGTTTTTCTCCCATTGGGGAAAAATTCAGAACTCGTGCTCTCAAATTTCCAGGTCTGATTTCAGGCTGTACCATGGACTGGTTCCAGCGCTGGCCTAAAGATGCTCTTGTAGCAGTTGCACAGCATTTCTTAGTTTCCTACCATATTGAGTGCACAGATGAAGTGAAACAGAGTGTTGTTAACACCATGGGAACATTTCAAGATATTGTAGCTGAAAAATGTGTTGAATACTTTGAACGATATAGGCGACGAACATTTGTGACTCCGAAATCTTACCTGTCCTTCATTGGAGGCTACAAAGCTATTTACAAGGAGAAGTTTGCCAATGTTGGAAGCTTGTCTGAACGCATGAGAACAGGTACTGTAAAATCTGTTTGATTTTTGTTTATTTGTTTTTAAAAGGTTGAGAAGAATCTGAGTAAAAGAATGTAGAAGTATGGATTTAAATTGTGAGCTCACTTTCATTTGAAAGCAGACTCATATGTTTTCAACTGTTGTATATGATTACAAAATATCTAGAGATTTTGTTTCAATGAACTTTATCAATGTTGCAGATGAATTTTGAAAAAAGTATTAGTTAACAGTTAAAATACCTGAAGCTCCTGCTTTGACATGTGTGCGTTCCAAGGAACAACTGAGATCCTAGTTTTCACATTTAAACATGCTAGAAGTAAATCTTAGGGATGGTAAGTGAATGTTCAGATTCAGTGCCTCTGAAGAATCTTTTAAAGAAACAGTTATATGCCAAATGTAAAATTTCCAAAATACTACACTGCACACAGTCATACACAGTAAACAATTAAACAGTTCCTGAAACTGAATGTGAACTTAAACTGTTTCTTTTCCAACTGTTGCCAATTGCAGAAATGAGCTATGTACACATATCTCTGTAGGTAGAGGGTGGCTGGGTTCATGGAAGGAATATACATGTTCCTTTTTTGAGGGTTAGAAAGATTTACATGATGCATATACAGTTAGATGCATGCATTTATATATGAGAATACTTGTAGCTTTTCTAGGTGATTTTCTCATCTTTTGATTAAAATGTTGGAGCACTGTATTGCTCAAAAATCTTTAGTTTCTTTCACCCCCATCTCATCTGGACCTTCATGTAATGTTGAATTTAGAGGCTCAGCCTACTCTCCTTGTGTTTTCACTTGCATTGCCAGGTTCCTCCTCTTTGTTTTGTACAGCGAGTACAGTCTAGTACCTATGGTCTCATGGATTTCTAAAATCGCACACATAATTCTTAAGAGTGCCATTCAAAATACTAATGTTTTTCGATAGGTGTGTTCAACATTTAGTGTCCCTCTCATATGTAAGAATATAAACAAGTGATCAAATGACAGATTCTGAAGACTCTTACCCATTAAAAAAAAAAATTAAATAACAAATGGACATTACCCCTGCTTAAGTTTTATGTTCAACGAATGGGATCACTCACTAGCGTTCCTAAATATGAATCTGAGTGACTTATTTTAAATATCCAGGTAGATTCACTGAGGTTTTTCTCTCGATCGCTCTTCTTGTTGCTAAAATGCAATATGTTCAACAGGTCTTGCAAAACTGATGGAAGCTGAGGTTTCAGTAAATCAGCTCTCCAAAGAGCTGGTGGTGAAGGAGGAAGATTTGGTTGTAGCTTCAAAAAAAGCTGATGAAGTTTTATTGGAAGTAACTATGAAAGCCCAAGCTGCTGAAAAGGTGAAAATGCAGGTGCAAAAGGTAAAAGACAAAGCTCAGGCCATTGTGGATGATATTGCCGTTGATAAAGCAGCAGCAGAAGAGAAGCTTGAAGCTGCAAGACCTGCACTGGAAGAAGCTGAGGCAGCCCTGCAGGTCTGAACTGAACATGCATGTAGTTAATGATTGTTTGTAATAATATGGCTTATGCTTGTGACTTGGGGAAAAAAAAAAAAAAAGATATTGAAAGGACTAGAACCACCCTGTTAATTCTTGTAGAAAAAAACTGAAAACTGAGGCAGTGGAGGAATAAGATGGGCAGTACCTCCTCTACTGTCAGGTAATAAAGCAGTCATTGAGTGGTAGCACCTTTAAGGACTTTCTGCAGTACTGCTTCTAGGTGACCAGCAAAAATGCAGCAATTCCATTGCATATGCAGTCCTCCCAAAACCCATCTTTCTCTACTGTCAAGTGATTGCCTAAATAAATGGATTATTTTATTTTTTAATTTTTCAGACAATAAAACCTTCTGACATTGCAACTGTTCGCAAATTGGGTAAACCTCCTCACTTGATAATGCGAATTATGGATTGCGTGCTACTTTTATTCCAAAGAAAAATAGACTCAGTAACACCTGATCAAGAACGCCCATGTGTGAAGCCATCGTGGACTGAGGCTCTGAAGCTAATGAATAATTCAGGATTTCTTAGCATGTTGCTTACTTTCCAGAAGGTAAGAAGTTAATAGTGGCACTATTCTATAGCTATCTTTAGAGATCACATAAAAATGCCTTCTACCTTCAAAGGCAGTTTGAAACAGATGAGGCTTTTATGTACCTATAGTTGTAGATACCTTTGTGACTGTATTCCTCTCTATTTTCATGGTTCATTATTTCAGTAATCTTCCTCTTGGGCCACACACTTTTGATGGCAGACACAAGTATCCTAAGAACTAGATCAAATCTTGAGAAGCTTAGCATTATCTTTTTTCAGGCAGTTCCTCCTTCTCAGTAGGAATTTGCCTTAAAAGGACGATTTTTCAAATGGCTCACCATCTCCAGTGCTACGAGGCCTATTTGCATATAAGGTGCTCTAGAACTCCATCTCCAGAATTGTTTCGTGGGGAGCTAGGAGGAAATACAGAAGAAAATGAGCATTCTGTCAGGAAAAATACTGAGATATTTGTGAATTTTCAGCGTTCTTTTACTACAAAATAGTGAAATGCAGAATGAAATGTGAACCTTAGTATCAACTGTAAGAAAAATAAAAGCAAACACGGGTTTTTATTTCTGTCAGGAGAGAAACTTGTCCCATGTAAGATTCACTGAACTGTGAGACAAGGGAAATTTCTCTGCAGGGAAGAGAAGAAAGATGTCACAGGTAGCTGGACCAGAAAAAGACTGAGGCTGGAATATGGAATTGCAGAATCATAACCCAACTTCAAAATCCAGAAAACCAAGCAGGTTTTGGCAAAACCTGGGTTTTCTGCAATGTTGCAGAACATAATCTTTCATTTGCACACTGATTTTTTTCATCTGCTTCAGCTGTGCATTTTGCCGATGCCTTTTCTAAGCTACTGGAGTGGTTTTGTTGTGCAGATGAGGCTTGAAACCATGATTCTCACAATCCCCAGGAGCCATTTCTCCCAGTGAGCCATACTGACAAGGCAACATGTGGAAATTTGCACTACCTCTGTAGACAGTCTCTTCCTGGGGCTGTCAATCTGGTCACTTTTCCAAGTGCTATCTTCACTAAACAGAAAGAGGAAATGAGTTTAAAGATAATGGAGACTAATTATGCACTGCTTACTCAAGTGTCTCTCTAATGAGGCTTCCAGTTTTGGCACTTATTAATAGTGTATGTGTTTCTGCTGGTAGTTTGAATCACATTTAACTTTATTCAGAGAAGTCAGAACAACCTCTGTGGGACTGAGTTCTTGCAGGAAGCTATACTGATGAATGTGGTGAAGAACACTAGACCTATCCCTGATGAGGTACTTCACATTGCTGTCCTCCTGCCTCATTTCTAAGTTTTTAAGATTGAAAGCTCATCATGTCTGGAGTTCTGAGTAGACTGCACTGCTTACTTGTATGTGAGATTGTTGCTCTTTCCCAATTTTTCTAGGCAAGCAAGATTAGTGGATGAAATAGTTCATTGGGTTTAAAATTCATTACTTAGAAGAAAAGACATGACATTTTTCAAGCTCTTGAACAGATTTAGGTCACTGCTGATTAGTCTTTACTTCACCTTTGCCAGCTTGATCCCTCATAACTTTGAGTAGGAGAATGAAAAAGCAAAATGTTTGTCCAGCACTATTTTAGATTTTAGCAAATGCTCATAGTGAAAACATCACCATGTATGGTCTTAGGAATACTGTAATGAATGTCTCTGTTATTATAGTAGCTAGGGATCAGACAAGTACAAGAAAGTCCTTTTTGCTATGCAGAAAAGCAGGAAAGGGGTATATTACTTGACAGTATGAATGGAGGATGATTTTTAGATGCATTAAAAGAAAGGCGTTAACACACTGCCAAAAAAGGGGAAGATTCTTAATGCCTCTATTGTTAAGAAACCATTGTTATCCTGTATAAACTCTTCTACTCGCTATATAGCTTAAGGAGATGAATTCCATTTTCGTGTGACACTTACATAATTACAGATTAACCACCATCATCAAAGATCTGGC
Organism: Athene noctua; assembly: GCF_965140245.1. NCBI lineage: Eukaryota > Metazoa > Chordata > Aves > Strigiformes > Strigidae > Athene > Athene noctua. Next base: position 67,659,987 of record NC_134038.1, read on the forward strand.
TTTTCTCAGCAGATTGTTTAAGGAGGGGGGAGGGGGAACTGAGATTAGAATAATGAAGTGAGCAGATGAAATAATTGTTTTTGCGGTTAAGGAAAAGGGTTAGCTTCAGTGAAGTCAGTGCCTTCAGTTTCACCCTTTTTCTTCCTAAAGCTGCATGTTTGACTCCCTTAGCTGTGTTCACACTGGTGCCTGTCTGATGCCATGGTGAACTTGTTCAGGTGACTAGCCTAGAAGAAAACTAATCACTAGTTTGCGGACTTAGATTTCTGTCATATTAGCTTCCAAACTAGCTCACTGATCACTGGCGATGGTATTAAAGATGGGGCAAGGACATCTGATTGAGGGGAAAAGAAAGTACAGTGCTGTACCAGCTGTAAATATTATGGGTCAAATAGGGATGTTAAATACAAACTTCAGTCAATCTGAAGCAATGGAAGTAGGAGCTATTTTCACTTTGAGTTCACAAGAAACAACTAATCTTCTGTCCTTTATAAGAATGAAAGGCAACAGTGGTGTTGTGTTCATTTCTTCTGCAAGAAGTGGTAGCACCATGTTTTTAAAAAGAAGAATGGTTCTGTGAAGCAGATTTATTCTAAAATCCATTAAAAATTTTCCTTTTTCCTTTCTGTTGACAAGGACTCCATTACAGGAGAAACTGTGGAGCTTTTAGAGCCTTATTTGGATATGGAGGATTATAATCTTGAGACTGCTAAAAAAGTGTGTGGAAATGTAGCAGGTCTTTGCTCATGGACACAAGCAATGGCTTACTTCTATGGTATTAATAAAGAAGTTCTTCCTCTTAAGGTATTTCATATTACTCATTTTTCTGAGGGATGACTGTAGTTGAGTGGAAAAAATGTTGTGTTATTTTGGCTAAGAGAGATCACAAGTTGCAAGAGATTCTTGTTTCTTCATATCCACTTGTGAAGTCAAGCACATGAAGGTTAAATATATCCTGGCAATTTTTTTCCCTTACACAGCTACCCTGTGTTACAGTTATTACTTGTGTGAACACAGTCAGTTTTCAACGAGAGCCTCAGTGCACAGGTTCTTTATAGAGCCTGACTATCTGCATGTGGGAGATGTGGATACCGTCTCTGCTTTTGGACTTGGTGCCAGGCACTATGGTTTCAAGAAAACAGTCCTACTGGCCTGGGAATGAGCATACTCATTGTGGTCTTGGTAGAGTCTGGGAGAGGAGAGATAATTTTTGGCACAGAAGTATTCTTTAATGGATTTAGCTGGAAGCTAAGAAAACTTGGGAGTGTCAGAATGCTACACGTGAGTGTATATATAATAAAGACAGTACTCATCTGGCATAGGATTTCATTGTAACATTTGATGAGAGTAGAAAGGGATCGGCTTCTGTTGTCTGCATTCCTACAGATAGCTTTATTGTCTTGGAAATGTTTCATTTATGAGCATATTGAAAAAAATTACTTTGAATATTTATATAGTGATTTATAATCATTGCTTCTACAGGGGATTTTATGGCTTTTTCTGAAGAAATATTACATTCAATCGGTTATGCTTCCACTGTACTTATGTTCAGTCTCCTTTTGTATAAGCCACTGCATCAATGGTATATTCAAACCTCCTGGCATACTCCTTTAGTGTATCTAGACAGATCTGATTCAAATTCATCAAAAGCATGATATTTTTGATTCAGGTAACTGATAGAGAAGACTATATTGCTGTGATCTATAAGTAGCAATTCCCTTTTCAAATAATAGGATGTTCCCTAATGAAAACAGAATTTGAAATGTGGCTATTGAGAGCTATAAAAGAGAGCCAGACCTAGGGGAAATCCTGGCTTTATATGCAGATACAACTCTGAAAGCTGCAAAAGTGCTCTTGCAGTTTTTATTTGAATATATATGACTTAAGATTACATGTAAATTTAACTTTGTATTCAAGTATTTACATTCTTGCCCCACTGTAGCTGATAAAAAACTGAACATGCATTTCTTGGCAAAATGGTACCTATTGTCAGGTGTAGCAATAGTCACAGATATTTTAAAACTGAAGATGACAGAGGGAGGAAGTGTTTAAATTATGCAGGAAATATTGCAGGAAGCACTGAAGTGATGATAAGAAAATAATTGAAAATAAATGTACAATTAAACTGTGTAAAGTACTAGCACAGGCTAAATCATCCAGTGTTAAAAGCATTTTTACTGAATGAATTAATCAAGCTGCTTTATCCTAACTGCTGTTCTAGGAGATAAATCCCCTTCAACACCTGCAAAATCCATCTAATATATTTTTAAATTGCATCTTAACTGAGACTCAGTGTCTCATTTATCTTAAATGTGACAATTTGTGAAAGCTAATTAATAGTGACTTATATTTTAGTAAATATAGTGTGCAAAAATTAACTCATTCCTAGAAATGGAGGCCTACAATACTTAGATATGTGTCCTACAGCCTAAGGGTCATTAGTTAGAATCAAACACGGAAAGTATAACCACATGTTTCCTGCAAATACATTGTTGTGTAGTTGCTTATCATACAGTGATTACCATGTGTGCTACTTTCCTATAAACCTGCAGCATGACTATGAGCTGTTCCTCTCTAGCTTCTTACCTAGTAAACAAGCCAGCTGGATTAATCTGGTAATTCTGAAACTCCATCTGCTATTTATCCATTAGTTGAAGAATATAACAGCAGAATGAAGAAGCCCTGGATTTTGCTGGGATTCTGTTAACCTCCAATTAAAATACTGTGTATAGCAGTATAATTTCCCTTAGAGATGTCTCCAGTGATTTTAATTAAGTTCTCCTTAGGCTCTTACGATGATCAAGGGAAGTTTGTCTACAGTTTATAAATTCTGTTTGATATTGAGGATTCTCCCTGTCAAACTCAGTTTTAAATATGATACTTTATTTCCTTTTCTGCTTTCACTTGTCTCCATGCTGAACTAAAAACCACATCAGGCAATAAGAGGAAATTATGCACCTGAGGAAGAGGTAACAGTCAAGGAGTGTCAAAATTTGATGGTCATCCATTTAAATAAGTGTGTCCTTGTCAAGGTGATGCAGGAAAACAAGCATTCAAGTCTGAATTCAAGGCCCACAATAACTGTGGAAGGAAAGCATACACTCTAGGGGGTGAAGGAGAGGATTAGATCACCTATCAAAACAGATTGAAGTCAGGAAACGTAACTGAATGGAAAAAATGGAGAATCTTTCAGTAGGTAGTAGAGGCTGCGAAAAACAGATAAGAGGCATGATCTCTGTGTCTTTCAAAGGTTGTTTTAATTCCAAAGAATAGTCAGTGATAGCAAAGAAATTGAGGCCAAGATTTCATTGATGCCACTCTGCATGGATCTGTTTGCGTGTGCTCATATCTATATATGTATACATATGTAGAGGTGTATCATTTTTTTAAATTGCTGAAGTGAAAACATGGGTCTTTTGAATGTCTTCAAAACCTGTGTATGTGTTTATCTCTCTTATAATGTTGGTCTAAATAAAAATGAATCCAAACTTAGCATGATATTTAGGCTCTGAGAAAGCTGATACAAAACCAATGGAGTGTCTACGTGAAAAACCTGCAGTGATCTAGGACAAGAGCAGCTTGAGACTACATTTCCATAAAGAATTGTCAGTCAGATGCCACGTGCCCAGAACAGGTCTGAGGCAATAGACAAAGGCGGTCACCTGGCACATCCACAGATGCTCGTGAGCTGAGTGACAGTGTTCAAGTGCAAGAAGCCTTCTGGCCTGGTCCAGCAGTAGTGAGTGCTCAATGGACTGTAAGAACAGTGAACTTGAAAAGCTAAAATTCCTGAGATATGAGAGATGCTAGGAAAGCTCCAAATCATCTTCACCTGTCGTGAATTATAAAGTTTCAGATGCATTTTTTCTTGTGGGTTCTTCTAGTAACATTTCCTGAATTTGCTGAGCAAGAGCTGCTTTTCAGAGTGATCTGGTGTTGGCCTCAGCATTCTATTCAAGAGTGGAGATAGCATTAAATGGTGTGAGTTTTTTTATTGGAGAAGGCATTTTTATTTAAATGCCTTCTTGGATCAGGGCCAGGTGTACTCGGTGCTTTGCAAAACTGAGTTTGCATTGAATCAACAAGAAACTTATGGCTATGTCAATACTAATAAATTAAAGAGTACTAGGGAATTTTTCTAGACATTGGAAAGTGATCATCTGCACTGCTGAATTGTTAGAATGATCCCTAGTGTGAATTTGGTCTTGGCTAAGCAGCATTTTCTCAGCAATCTCTGGGCACCTTTCTGGAACTGGCTTGGTGTAAGGGCCATTTCAGTGAGGCTGGTCGCATGCAGACATACTGTTTTGGAGACTGAGAGAGCTTAATGTGAGCTAGCTGTTTTACCCTAGTTAACCTCAGTGCCAGAGAAAGGTCCTGGGCATGTTTAATTTAACTGTATAACTGGATTACAATTACATTACATAATTACATGTTTATTTGTCCTGGTTTTATGTGGAATGCAAGAAGGTTAAAAGGGGCAGGATCATCTCACCACCTGCTATGAAGTCTTCTCTGAGAGCATCTCAGAAGAAGACAGAAAAGCTGCTTAACAATTTATTCTGTTGGCACATTACTGTCTCTGTACTTGCCCCATGCAGACAGATGCAGAGAGGAGGTAAAGTCACTGGTAAAGGCTGGAGAGTATGTTGAGAGGATTGTCCATGTGTTTCCCCACAATTCCAATGGCAAGAAAAGGCTGAAGCTGCTGCTCTCATGCAAGCCTGGTTATGTTCATGTGTAGTGCCCCCTCTCTGGAAGCACAGATAAGGGTGTGGAACTCATGTCTTGAATCCTCATGATTCATTCACATAAAATCCATTTATTCAGGCTTTCATATTGCATCCAACTGGAACAAACTGTGAATCCTTGCTTTGCTGTGTGACTCAGGGGGATGAAATGAAGGGTGTGAAGCTTGTTCACATAGCAATGACACTAAAATTAGAAAGGCCACAGTGGTTCTTTGTGGTTGGGAGACACATTTCCTTCTCGCCTGTAATTGGCTGGAAATCTTTGTAACTGTAATAGCCTTCTTGTATAGAAGGTTCTCCTTGGCAGCAGAACTTGCCTCCTGCTCTCATGGCAAAGCTCTGCACAGGAAGCTGCCAGCCAACCTGACAGTGATGCCAATACAAAAGCCATGTTTGTACCCATGTAATTTTGAAAAATGGTGTTGGAAAGAAAGATGGAGAGAGAGCAAATAGTGATGATTTCATAAGGTAATCTGAAACAAGTAGACTTTCTGCCTTTGGGAATCACATAGTTTGGTCATCCTGGTATGTTAGCAGTCATTCTTGTGCAACCAGCCATTATTCATCACATATGATTAAGCATCAAACTAATACCAAAATTTATTATTATTTTGTTGTGATTACCCTAAAATTGGCTGAAAATTTTGATTAAATTGTCTGTAAAATAATTTATTATGTCATCTTCTAGAGATCCCATAAAGTCTTGTGTAAATAATTTTGGATTTTTGCATGTTAGAATACAATACATTTTTTCCTTGTACTCATCTGAAGTATTTTTTTGTTATCCCTATATCTTCAAAGCTGGTAGCATTTTAAGAGCTTTTAAGATCAGTCTTTTGCACTTTTCTAGGTAGTTTATTGCACAGAGGTCTGTTTTTCATATTTACAAGGCATCGTTGCTCATATGTATTGGGAATTCACATGGCCATCCTTTTCCATTGAGGTTCACATGCTACTGTGATAAATGTCAAAGTGAAATATGCATCCACACAGACAGGTGTAAGTTCTCTGTTGTTCCAGCTGTTCTGCCTAGGCTGTTCTTCCCAACTCTCCAAGGATCTTGTTCCCTGTGTAACCTCACTATTTTTTAGCTGGGGGCGAAACAATATGCCATAGCTTTGTTTTACTCCTATTTTTAGCCCTCACAGAGTTTAAGGATAGGAGGATACTCTGCACAGGGAAAGGGAGGGAGGTGGTGAGGTAGGAGAGAGAGGGCTGGTGCAGGGCACTTTCTGGGTCTCAGTAAGAAAGGCCTAACAACAGATGGCTTAATAAGGTAACTGCTTTAATAAGACAGACTAATAAGAGGAACTTATACTAGCTTCAGTGACCAAAAGAGAGAATTTTCACTCCATGGACAGGATCTGCTTTGTGCAGCCTGCCATGGAAAAATCTATCCCATCTTTCTTTTGCCAAGAAAGGTTGGACCAGATGAGGTCCCTTCCAGCCTGGTTTTCTGTGATTCTATGATTTCTATGATTCTATCCAGCCTCTGTCTGACGCTGCATGAATGTGGGGTGCGAAACATCTGAAGGGATGTAAGGGATGTAAGACTTACTATCTATGTTCCTCTTCTTCTTATGGATCTTTCTAAAGCAGTTAACTTATTAATACATTTTTTTTGTTGGGACTTTGTTATTAAGATCCAGAAAGAGCCCGGCACTGTCTTTCTCTCTCTTACCTCGCCCTCCCCACCTCTTCCCTGGTGCATGACAAAGTAACCCTTCATCACCTACTCCTTTACTGTTTAAACTTTTCCCGATAGTCCAAGATTCACTAAAAAATAACAGCATTGGTTCTGAAATCTACTTAGCTGGGTCTTAACAAGACTCATTCATTTAACAGCATTTATCTCTAGGAGATGCTGTTTAATGTGCTCTTTGATAAACAGCGGAATAGAAATATTTCAGTATTCCTACATGATGCAGATTTTATGAGCAGCCATTTTGCTGGCTTATCTCCATTATAAAATATTTGTTTATCTCTAGGATCTGTCAATAGACACAGTGGCTACAGGAAACAAATTTTTTGATGACAGTGCTATTCTCGAGATATGTAATTCATAAACCAGTACTACTCTGTTGATTAGTACATATATGATTCTCTGATTCCCTGCTCACAGATCTGCCATTTGAAATCCACCAGACTTCATGCTGCATTTTTTATCATGTTTAGATTTCCAAAAATGATCTTATCTCCTTTCTTTTTTTTTTTTTTCTATGCAAAGCAAGAAGAATTTGCTGATTTTAGCATATTTTGATAAGAATTAAATCTATATTTTTAGTCAAGACCTAACATAAAAATGCAAGCCATGGTTATAGTGTTTACCAAGAGTCATCCCAGAGATTCCTTGTACTGTTACTCTTCTGGTGTGATGTAATGTGAATGTCAAATTTAATATTTGTAATAAAACAGTTTTTACAGATTCTTGGTTTCCATCTTCATAACTCTTATAGCAGAAAAAACAGAAATAAGAAACATGGTATTTAAACAAGTGTTTTAAATTTTCAGAGTAAATGGAAACAACCTTTATCTATAAGTGTGAATTTCATAATAACTCCGTCAGTCTCTAATCCTTTGCAAACATTTACTTGGAAACACCTTCTGAATTCACAGGATACTTCTTTTATCTCTTTTAGGAATATACAAGTTAAGAGGCCACGTTTAAATGATTGGCCAGTCGTCATTCAAATTTATATAGAGATGTGAGAAAAATCTCTAGAGTTTTAGTTTCCAGAGGAGGAAAAAATGTGTTTGGTATATTTTTATTGTAGAAGTAATTGATGGGAAAAGAGTAGTTTCCATTATCATTATTATTATTTTATAATCCATGAGGACAATCTTAATTTTCTTTTGCACTGAGAATATATTACAGAAAACATTTTATGAGTTGTAGCCTCATATATCTATTGATATATGTCTACAGCTATTTCAAGTGTGTTGTGATTTCAAATCCTTGATCACTGTGTGATCAATAGATCATTCTGAAAATATTATTTAAAAATTTTAAGATTGCATTGAATAACTTCAATGTTATGCTTGTGTTACAGTTTCAGGTTAAAAAGTAAAAAAGTAAAAAAACCTGCTGTAATCTTAAATACATATTATATTTTAAAGTACCCAATATATGCCATTAAATGGATGTCATTTACTCTTGCCAAATAATAGGTATTAACCACTCTTTACTTTTAAATGTTTATAGGCAAATTTAGCCTTGCAAGAAGGAAGACTTGCAGCTGCCCAAACGGAGCTGAATAATGCACAAATTCAGCTGGATGAGAAGCAAATGGAACTGGATCAAGTACAAGCCATGTATGATTCTGCTATGAAAGAGAAGCAGGCCTTACTTGATGATGCTGAGGCATGCAAAAGGAAGATGAACAATGCCACAGCTCTGATTGAAGGATTAGGTGGAGAAAAGGTACTGGCACATATGAGTAGGTTTCCAGTGCAAAGCAGGTGTTCAGTTTTGAGAATACTACGTAATGGTCGTTAGTAGTGCTCAAGAAATTCAAGGCATGGTGACATCATGATATCATATGTCACTTTTAGTTACGGGTTTTTTTGATTGAATTTAATGTATCTAACAAAGACAAACAATTTCTTATGTTAACTTCATTCTTCTGTATGAAGATTTATGTCATATCATATGGCTTGTATTTGGATAAACTTAAGATTTAAAGCCAAGGAGCCAAATTCCTTTTAGCTTTAATAAGAAGAGGAATTAGGCTTAACCTAAATAATTGCCCTAATATATTTATAAGAAGGATTACCTTCTTTTTCTAACCAAGTATACAAGAACAGGAATTTAGAGCTTGACTAATTTCCTGAATTATATTTGAAGTTCAGATTTCTACTGGAGCTTTTCACAGAATTATGGGCTAATCGTTATCCTCTACACTGAGCTTGAAATTTACCTTTCCTATGCAGATTTTTCTGGCTTCAGTCTGAAGGTTTCCTGAGGATGCAGGATACTCTTTTTTTCTTGTCTGATTATTTGCTTTGATAATTCCTTGGTTGATTTCACACAGAGTCAAAATTGATGAGAGCTTTGACTTCAGCCATTGCATCCTGTGAAGCCAAGACTTAACTGAACCCCCTCTGCTCAAAGCAAAGTCAAACAGAGCAAGTTGCTCAGGGCATTGTCCTTTTGAATATTCAGAATATCTTCAAAGATGGGGACTCTACAACCTCTCTTGGCAGTCTATTCCAGTCCTTGACCACTCTCGCTGTAAAAAGGGGTTTTTTGTTTGTTTAATTGGAATTTCTTGTATTTCAGTTTGTGCCCATTGCCCCTTGTCTTTTTGCTGGGTACCACTGAAAAGAGTCTGTCACTGTCTTCTTTACACTATCCCATGAGGTATTTGTACACATTGATAAAATTGCCCCAGCACTGTCAGTTTTCAAGGCTAAACAGTATCTATTTTCTCAGCCAAAGTTGCCCCTGACATTTACATCCCTGACCAGTTCTTTCTTGTTTGCAAACTGCCTTCCCTCATTAGATCCTAAGTTACTTGTGTTAAGAATTTTTTGTCAGTGTACTCCTTAAAATCTCCTGGATTGCTTGTGTCCTGTCCCTGCAGAAGATATCAGAGTGGTTAAAGTCCCCCATGTAGACCAGGGCCTGTGAATGCAAGGTGTTTTCCCATTGTCTGGAAAAGACTATATCTACTTGCTAATCACATTGTCTGTAACAGACACACACAGCATCATCCATGTTGGTCTGCCCTCCAATTCTAACTAGTAAGCCCCCAAGTGGTTCACTGTCCATCCCAGAGTCTTAGATGCAGAACTCCATGAATTTCCACTGCTCTCTCATATGTAAGACAACTGCCTTTCTCACCTTCCCAGTCTGTCCTTCCTAACAAGCCTGTATACACCTGTTGCAGCACTCCAGTTGTGGAAGCCTTCCCAGCATGTCCCCCTGATCCCCATGACATCATGACTCTGCAACCGCATGCAGACCTCTAATTCCTCATTTATTCTCCATGCTGTGCACATTAGTGTACAAGCACTTCAGCCTAGCTGTGCTAATTTCCCAGAAACAGCATGAAAGCTATCCCCATCATTCTGTCTGGTAGGCACTTCTTTTTTTATGTGGATATGCTAGGGGTGGTCCTCCATTAGCTCTGTTTTGTTGATTACAAGGTCCCTACTGTTTATATCACCCCACACATTTTGTTTGCCAACGCTGTCCTCCACTTCTTCACATCATTGCTGCTCATCCTCTTCCTCCCACTTTGCTCCTCCTTTAAAGCTCTTACCAGTTTGGCCAGCTTGTTGGAAAAGATGTTTTTTCTCCACTTAGTCAGGCTGTTGCCATCTCTTCCAAGCAAACTTTTACTTCTGAGAAGAATGACTTAAAGCCAAAATTACTCCGGGTTCAAAGAACAATTATTTACCAGAAAGAGGTAAATTCTTAAGTTAGATCTTCATGTTAGTTTTCTAGCTGCTTAATCTAACTTCTTTGTAATATTTTACATACAGCTTCGCTGGACAGCAAGCAGCAAAAACTTTCAAAATCAAATTATTAATTTAGTGGGGAATGTTCTTCTGGCCACTGGATTTCTCTCTTACTCTGGACCTTTCAATCAGGAGTACAGGAATTTGCTGCTCCAATTGTGGAAGAAAGAGATGGACAACAGCAAGATTCCATACAGTAATGTAAGTGTTCACGCTCTGTCCTGACCTTGCTCTTTGCCTTGCAGAGAAATAATGTACAGAGCATTCTGTTCCAGAAAAGTACATAATTGGGAGATTATATACAGACTGTCACATTCCATCAAATTTTATTAAATAAAATCTGAACAGTTGACAACTGAGCATCTAAACCAGTATGTTTTAAGATCCTCTTTATACTGTCATGCTTTGCAGGATCAGTATACAAAGCCATCACTCTGGCAAATCTGAGAGAGATGCTGTCTGAGGTCAGATGCCCTGGGAGGAAATTATGTAATGTGGGAAACAAAGTAAAATTTACCAGCTTAAAACAGATTTACCTTATCATAGAATGTTCCATCAGGTAGTCTCAGTTTTCCCCCACAGCTGATTTTTTTTTTCAAATACAATGTTGTGTCCATAATTTCAGTCATAAAGTCAAGCAAATCAGTCACATCTAGCAGTTACTGACAGTAAAAAATACATATATTGAAGAAAACACTAGTTGTAACTGTCTCCCTCAACAATAACTTGTGAATATGTTTGAGAATACCACCCCACCTCTGGTATTGCTGTGCCCCTATAGTTTTCCAGGCAGCCTTTGAAGCAGTACCTCCCAAGTTAGGCCCTCAGGAGATTGGTCTGTGGCATCTGGGTTGGGTGGGAGTTATGCCCAAACCAACTTCCAGGGACCCAGCAAGATACCCTGTTTCCACTTTTATCACCTATCGTGTGCTGCCACTAAAAATCTGCTCTCTCCCTAGACAGCCACTTTTCACTCTGAACTGTAAATCTAGAATATAAAAAGCGAGTTTGAATGAAAGGGTTTTCATTACGTCATAAATTCTTTAACCTACTGTTCTTAAGATATTAAATTTTGAACACAACAATCTAGTCTGGGAATAAAAATATCCATTATTTGCATTTAGGATTACTTAAGTACAACAGGTTAATAATCTAGATTTGCTAGTATATATCTGTAAAATGGAGCTAAACAGTTTTTCCTTTTTAAAGCTTCACACTTTTATTCTTAGTGTAGCTTGATTAATTGATTGACATAAAAATATTTACACACAATTATAGAAAAAAAACATTGCACATTTTGAACCAGGGAATATCACCTCTAGCACCTGCATGTATTATCAATTAATACCCTCCTGTCATACCCACTTCTGTGTACCCACACCATTTAATGTAGTTTAATCTGAAGAACCTTGTTGAAATGAATAAATTAAACAAAACCTGGATTGTGTAAAGCTTGGTTTACACCACTTCAGCTTACTCCAGTCTAAGCTTTTACATGCATGAACATTTGTCGCCAGTGAGGCTGTTCTGTGCCTGACATTACAGCTTCCCCTCAACTGGCCTAATCTGTGTGGGTAGACGTGGCCTAAAATGCAGCAGAGCTGGGATCCCATCATTCAGCTTCAAATCCCTGCTACATCATATACTACCTTCCTTAAAGTGAGCAATCTGCATGCTGGGACTATGTTACAGGGCAGGTTCCTTTACATGAATCTTGTTCTCTCCTTTTACCACTACCTGCCTCAGGAGTGCCGGGCCTGGCAGCTGTTCTGGTGCACAGGCTTTGCTGGTGGCCAGCAGCAGCCTTGTTCCTATTCCATGACTTTTAGCAGGTCTGTCTAATATTCTTCCTTGCACCTGGAAGACATATTCATGCTCAAGGCAGAATTTAGGCCATAATAATCAAAACTGTCTTTCTGAGTAATATGTCCGTGTTGCCTTCTACTTGCTTTTGTGAATACCTGCATACATTTTCTCCAGCAGTTAAAGTTAGAGAAGTAGTTCAGGGAGACTCTTAGTCTCAGTACAGGAGTGGAATCATTAAGCTCAAATGGCTCCTGTCCTCAGCTGTCAAAGCTTTTGACAGAGCAGGTGCTGCTGGAAGCTGTTGGGAGCAAGTGAGCAACCTGTGTGCAGCTGTGGCTGTATTCATTGTGAAGCAGTTGAAGGTGGATTAATATCCCTGATGCATCTTCCTTTCAGGTTCTTCAGGGATTTGACTCTTAAAGCCTATGTTAGGGAAACCTCTTTGCCGTGAGAGGTTTGTCATGCCGTTCATCTCATACAAGTTACTTGTGAATCTTTTTTTTTTTTTTTTTTTTTTTTTTAATGTCAGGTCATGCATAATACTTCTTGTAACAGTGATTAACCTTGACCTGACAGAGTGAATCTCATAGGCCAGACCAATTTATGCTATGACTTACAAAGATGAATGATTCTGACTTGCCCAGCAAGCCCTCTGAAAGCTCCTGATGATAAGTAGTATGTAAGGCCAAGATGGATTTATTAATAAAGTATCAGTAGCAGTGCAGTCTCAGGCAAGATTCTTTACCAGTGTAGCATAGGAATTATCCTACATATATTCATCCCAGGGAAGCTTTTTCTCAAATTCAGTATAAAAAATGATCTAAAAAGCTACTTACCTTGGGGAATATCTGCCAAGATTCTTACCATTTAAGGATAAGAACTTGGATGCATAATGTCCTTCGAAAACAAGACACAAAGAACTAAAATTCTGCCTCTATGAAGATGTTCTGACCACATTACTACTCAGCTGTATCCTTCAAAATTTGTGTAATACTTTTTGCTTGTTTCTGTGTTGCTTTTTGTTTTCCATATGGACAGGTTAGATACAGAATGCTATAATTGATGAGTTTCAAACCATAATTACCATTCTGGTTAGATAGTTGCTGTTAAAGACAGGACTATGAATTCAATGATAGTGTATGGAAGAGAGTTTTAATTTTTTCCAGTGGATTAAGTGCTCACAAAAGGCAGCATATGGTCTTCTCTTGATACTTCACACCACAGGAAAGAAAGCAGCTTTGCAGTTCAAGCAAAAGGCTTGACATCTGCCTTACTTTGTCACAGACTAACTGGCTGTGGGTGTATGAGTCATTTAGGCATAACAATTTAGAGAGAGCTGTTTAAAATTAGCTATCTATCTATCTGTGTAGTTAGGCACTTAAATTAGCTAAGTTTCAGAGTTGCAGAGTGACTGATATTTCCTACTGCAGTACAAAAAAAAAAATTCAAATCTGTTTAGATCCTACTCATCTGCTTAAGGAGCTAAATATGGTTTTAGGTTCCAATTGCTGAAGATGTTGGCTATTAAATGATCTACTGTCTTTTTCACAAATGGAAACTGGATTCTTAGAGTTTCTTTGTCTTCTGACAATGTTTTTTGTTTCTTCATTCAGATTCTATAAATAATCAGGGTAGTCAAAAAATCAAAGGAGTAAAAAAGCTTTTGAGTCTTGCAACAACAGGTATCCCTATCATGATTGTATCACAAGCCTCACAGTATTTGAAATTTTGCTTTAGGCTTCAGATGCTGAATTACATGATTTTTGCAGGAGTCACAGGCTTTTCCTTTCTTTTTAAACATTTGTAGAGAAGGCTTACACATAGGAATTCTTGAGTGAAAAATGCAAGGAGCAAATACAAAAGCCCTTCAGTTTTACTCTTTTTAAACTCACATAATTATTAAGCACTTACCTAATTTAGAGAGCTTGGTTTGTGATTTTAAGCACTGTTTTCTTCACACAGACATTCTTGGGAGGCCAGTCACTGTTCATAGTGAATAAAATAAAGCAAGTTAGTCAATGTGTGCAAATGAAACTTCAGGAGAATATACAAAGTGGGAAGAGTTCTGACCATAGCAGCAACAACTTTCCATGATTGTTCATGCTTATTGATCCATAGCACATCTGTTCTCTGAGTCTCCACAAGCTATTCTGTGTTCATATACATACCTGGAGGGCCACTTAAACTTTACAAGCAGGAAGAAACTCTTGTGACCAAGACAACCCTTTCTCTTGAGCTATCAACAAGAGTTTGCCAATACCAAAATCAGCTTGCCTTTAGATATCGAAATGGTTTCAGAGTTTCTCCAGCACTCTGATGGAAATCAAAGCCTCAACAGGATTCACTTTCATTATTGCCCAACCTCAGTGATTTAAACACTGAACTTTAAAGAAAGAAAATAATAAACAATAACTACCAAATATATTCTACCATGCATTATGATCAGAATAAGAAGAAAAACCTTCCATCAAACATTTTAGTGTAACTACTCTGACTGGTACTAATTTTGTAATCACATATTTTCTGTTAGGATCTGAACCTTACTGGTATGCTTGTTGACAATGCTACAGTGGGTGAATGGAACCTCCAGGGTCTTCCAAATGATGACCTTTCAATTCAGAATGGCATCATTGTCACAAAAGCATCTAGATATCCTTTGCTGATTGATCCACAAGGTCAAGGAAAGATTTGGATTAAAAATAAGGAAAAGAATAATGGACTTCAGGTAAATAGTTAATTTAATATTTTTATGTGTGTGTCCTTTCACATCATATTTAGCCATACAGACTATTTTTTTTGTCATCATACTTTGGCCATGTGTCATTTAAATCTGATGTTTATTGTGTGCAGTTAAGCAGAAGTTAAAACAAGACTGATTCAAAACCTGTGACCTGTCAGTATCAGGGTGAAATAGCTTGTACTGCTTTGTTGTCTCCCAGAAAGACAGTTTCAAGAGCAAATTGGAATTATATGTTATCCCATATCTATTTTTATGGTGAATCTTTTAATTACTTGTCATAGAGAAAGAGGAACATAGAAGGAAGTAAATGACTTACAAAATTATGACCAGACGGGATCAGGCAGTTGGTGCTGCATGGCAATAACATTTTAGGGTAAGCATTTTAAGAGCAAAGTGGGGAAAGGAAAAAGGAAAGAACTGGAAAAAGAAGGATGGTCTGAGGTAGAAGGGAAATCTAGTGATCTTTGAGGCATATCAAACACAAAGCCCAAAGTTAGGCTGCATCTTGATGGTTAAATGCATGTGATAAAAATACTCATTATGTATTTCTTAATTTATTCACTCTTCTCACTTTCTATCTAGGAGTGCACCCTGTTTGGGATCTGGGTCTTCTATTTAATTAAACCTTTTTTTTTTTTTTTTTTTTTTTTTTTCCTTCTAATCAGCCTACCCTGCATGCTTTATTACACCAATAAGGATAAGATGGGTTATCGTAAAGTTATAAACACATGATATATTTTCAGGCCAGATTGAGCATGATACTAAAGAGTTAGTCGTTAATAAATCAAGTCTGTCCTACAACTGTCCATTATCACATGAATAGCATGTTATACTATCTTCACTCAAAATGAGAGTGATGGATAAGAAAGAGAAACTGAGAATGAAGGTAAGGATAGTGACATCCAGACAGCTGATCACATAATGGTGATGTCATCAGCTGAATCCTTAACTATTTATTGCTTGATCTAGATTTGTATTTCTGAGTACTGTTAAGAAAGGTCCAACATTCAATCCCACACCAAATCCAGTTTCTGGTAAGATGAACATGCTCAAAAAATGGTGTAAAAACACAGCTAGAAATGTGAGTTGTATTCACGGAAGATTTTAGGTATTTTGTGACTGTGTGAAATCTACTGTCTTATAGTAGATAATGTGGCTTCCTCTAAGTTACTCTTTCTTTAGCCCCCAAAAATTGAATCAAGAAATGGTAGTGTGAGTAACCACCAGGAAACAATAGAGAGAAGGATGTATCTCATATTCCACCCTCTTTGCAACTTTCATTTCCTACTCAGGATTTCAGAGAGCTGCCAAGCTGAGCTCAGGAGTGGCAACAGTGAATCTCCTTCAGTTAGGGACCTACACTGAATCTTTCCACCATGCTGTAGCCTTTTCCCCAGTAATTTTAAAGTGTCCTCCAAGCTGCAACTTCAGTTCCCTCCCTTAAGTGGCACTGACTCTGTATGTCTAGGTGGCTGCTCTCATCATGTGCCAACATGCAGCTTGCAGGAGGGGACTGCCCATTCCATTCTCTGGTCCAGTAATTGTGTAAGGATCTTATATCATAGGCTCACCAAAGCCGGGACTGGGAGATAAATATAATAAACATAAATATAATTTCATTTCCATTTTCTCCACTACTCATATGCTATAAGTGATGATGACATTTGACTGATGAACCAAAGAAAAATGTCTACCAAGTTTGCCTTATGTAAATATCTAGCCTATGAAATTTGTGAATCCTGATGGAGCTTAACTATTGAGCTCCTGAGTATGTTCAAA
Organism: Athene noctua; assembly: GCF_965140245.1. Taxonomy (NCBI): domain Eukaryota; kingdom Metazoa; phylum Chordata; class Aves; order Strigiformes; family Strigidae; genus Athene; species Athene noctua. The sequence continues at coordinate 67,676,526 of NC_134038.1, forward strand.
ACTTACATGGCTTTGAATACACACAGATGCAGCCTCTAAATGCAGAGGAAGTTATCCAAATGAAAATTCAGTCAGTTATGAGCTTTTAGACATCCTGGTTCAGTTGTCAGCTGTGTGAGAAGAATCTGAGTTGTCCCCCTGTAAAGGCCAGGAGGAACGAAGTTATGTCAATACTCTAAATAACCAAGTGTTTAGATTATGCCTTTACATCTGGGATATTGTAATTTGCTATGGTCTTGTTACTTTTATACTGTTGGTCGCTAACACACTAACTTCATCCCTCAGTTTCATTTGGACTAAAAATGTAGGCAACATTCTGTTTTGGTGGATACACACATGCCTACATTATAACAAAGCTAAAAGTGCAGAGTAGTGGAACATAGTATTAATTTTTAAATAATACAGTGTTTTAAGACTGTGCAATCAGCCTCTAGATATTTTAATTATACCTTTTTCAAAGAGCACTGCCTGCAAGACAAGGATTTATTTTAAAAGCATGTCTATCCTAGGTTTTTTTCTGGTAAAAACACCCCACAAAACCATAGCTTAACAGATGCCTGGAAAGGCTATTCAAATATCATTTCAAAGGCTTATGTTAAATTTATATAAGTGAAAAAGACCCTATGTGATTTTTAGCAGTTTTAAGACTATATTGTAAAACGGGAACTGAATTGAAAAGTCAACATCTGATGTGAGACCAGGCCTCCTATGTAACACTGGTTCCCTGTCTGAACCCTATAAATATTTCTCTGCTTCACATTAATGAAAATTAGCATAAATCCATTAATATTAAAATGGTATTAAGATACTACAGTGATTAGATAGATATGTAGATAAGTAAATATATATATAACAATAAAGACAGACATTAAGTGCGATCCCCTTCTCTGTTAAGCTTAAAGCAAATCTTCCATTCATTTCAGCAGAGGTGAGTGTTAGTCACTAAAACATAATAATTTGTGTAGATATCCCAGGATGAGTATAATTTTTGAAAGCTGCAATAGATTTTATACTACTTTCTATGTGCTTGCATATTCATGCCATATTGTGAACTAATCTTTCTAGGTTACATCTATGAACCACAAGTTCTTCAGAAGTCATATAGAAGACTGCATGTCCCTTGGCCGACCTTTGTTAATAGAAGATCTTGGAGAGGAACTTGATCCTGCTCTTGATAACATACTGGAAAAAAATTTCATAAAATCCGGTTCAGCGCACAAAGTAAGATTTATTGTGAACATGAAAGTAAAAACTAGGACAGATGCTGGTTATCTGGTAGTATGGATACTGCTGAGATTCACACCTTTGCAATGCTTAGAAAGATAAACACCAATCTTATGGGATTTTTTTTTTTTTTTACCCTTTAAGCAGAAAGTATTAAAAGTGTCAATGTAAATGTAAAAAAAAAAAAAAAGTAAAAAAAAAAAGTTCGTCTATTTTTCACTGGCTAACATAACTGTTTTGAAAACTGAGTAAAATGTTTTATTTTCAGGTGAAAGTAGGTGACAAGGAGGTAGATCTGATGAAGGGGTTTACCCTTTATATGACAACAAAATTGGCTAATCCTGCCTATACTCCAGAAATTAGTGCAAGAACAACAGTGATTGACTTTACTGTTACTGTGAAAGGGCTGGAAGATCAGCTCCTTGGCCGTGTCATCCTCACAGAAAAGCAGGTATCTAGTAGTTTGCACTATTTGTATAGAGGGAAGACTTGTTCATTATTTGCACCATGAGTAGATATATTCTATGTCTCGGGTGAAATTAAATGCAAGAACAAAAATATGAATGAAAGTTTCGGGGATTGTGCATTTGCTGAAAGGCAATGTGATGCTGTTTTTTAATTGAACAGAGGGACCTAACAATTTATTTTAAGATCTGGCCTTGGAAAGAGAAGAAAGAAAATTATTTATTAAAAATACATCACAGGCATATATATGACATACATAAAGCATCTTTATTTATTCCTTCATATATAGTAAAGGCTCCTTGTTCAGTCAGAAACCTCTTTTATTTCTGAATTCTTTTTTAAACTTAATTTGAATTACATGAAAAAGTGTTTATGAACTTGAACTACTTTTGCTAGTCATGCTCTAGTGTGAAAGGAGATATAAGATTTTTAAGGACCCCTCAACACTGACTTGACTCTGCCCTTACTAAAATTTCCATCGATTATGTGGAAGCAAATATAGGGAAGAAAATCCTCTCTCATGTGTTTTTCAGGAGTTTTATTTCATAATACGAAATATGTGATATCCTCAAAAATAATTTGATTCCTGGATCGTTCCTATTTCTTTTTGCGTGATCTAATTTAATAGCCCGGTTATCCAAAAACTTAGGAGTCAATTCCTCATAGACACTGGGGATAAATGTAGGTTTTTTACTGTTGCAGTCATACCAATAAATACATGAATGCTATGGTCCAAGTACACTATATTGAAATATTAGCTTCCTTCCTCATTAAAGTGAAAGCACAGAAGTTGTATTTCACATCAAATTGAATGACTTATTTATTTTGAATTGAACATTTCATAATTGTGTCTTTGTGAGAAAAGAAACAAAGACTAAGGTTTGGATTAGCAGAGCTGCTGCTTTAAATAAGTAACTCAGGTAGGCTTGCTCATGTGAGAGCAATTCCCCACCTAAGAGAATTAATTCCTCCTACTTCGGCTTCCCAAAGCATGTTCTAGACAGTGTGCTTTAGTGGTGCTGTCACTTTCTCTGGCCAACACTTTTCTGCCTTGCTCAAACAAGCATTTTCTGAAGTAAGAACTGGATTCTAAGTGCCCTTCCTTCAGTCTGACAGTTACTACCAGAGGCTAGAAAATTCATTGTTATGCCCAAACATCCTGTGAATTGTTCCATGAAAAATGGAAAAGCTGCAACAACAGGTATCAAGGAAAAACTATCCATTATCAGGGTGGGACAAATGCTAGGGATGCAAAACTTTTAATCTTTGCTCCGATGGATATTTATATAAGCAAAATTGAACAGCATCAGCAGGAATGGCTGGGATTGAGTAATTTACCTCAGATAGGAGACAGGGGTTTAAATCAAGAGAGAAATGAAATTGGTTTCTCATGACCTACATATAAGCTTCTACTTTTAACTCTCAAATTAAAAGAGAAACGTAGTCATCTCCCCACACACAGATACCCTTGCTCTACGTTTTTTTGCCTGGGCAAAACTGTTAGAGAATTTATATTCAATGTATGTAGCAACACCTAGACTGAATTTTGGGCCAAAAATAAACTCACTGAAAAATATTCATCCACAGTGTTGTGTATCAGCTGAAGAAAGCTTCAAGGATAGTTGGTTAGTATCAGCACTACTTGCTGCACAGAGACATGGTTTTAGGTGATCAACATTTATTAAACTTCTTCCCTGTAGCAGATACAAAGAAATCATGGTTGTTTTGTATCTTCGATCTCAATAAGAGATGAATGTCCTGGTGTAGATAGCCAGAGCCAACGGAGCTCAGATAAATTTGGTTCAAAGAAAAGACAGAGCATGAACAGAGAATCTGAAGAATTTCTATTACAAACAAGAAGACAAGTTTATGATCGCTGAGCTAAAGTAATAGATTAAAGGAACCAATACATTCTTAAATATTGCTATAGTGATCAATGAAATATTTGATCAAAGAAGTGTTTATTCTTCTCAGCATTAAAGGCTGCTCCTGTAACTATATGACACCCCCCCCACCTTGTTATCATCATCTTTTTGTACTTTGATAATGAAGTTGCTGCCACTATTTGTGTTCAGAACAGCTATTTTTTATGTTAGAAACACGGTCATTAAATCCTCTTGCAAACAAAAGCCTAGCATCTGGTATATTTGCTAATTTTCTGAAAGATACTTTTTACAAGCTTACAAATATAATGGGTGACGTGCCTGTTCTTAAACTAAGCACGTCCTTAAGTAGAATTTAAGCATGTACATAAATGCATGTTTGATTGTTCTGTAGAGCTACTCTTTTTGTGAAATTCTGATCTTTTTTTTTTCTTTTTTGCATTAATGGTAAAGGAAGAAGAGAAAATGCAGCAAATTTGAAGCTGAATTACTGATGTTTAAGTCATTCTGCTCTTTCAGGATGCAGTTATTTGTAGCTTCCACAGAGCTACATTGCATAGCCCTAGAATATATTACAAACAGGTTTCCAGATAAGAAGTTTGTGAGAGTAAAGCAATTTGTCACGTCTTTGAAATACAGGAGAGGCTCTCCTGTACTGTATAACTCTGTACATCTCCTTTTTCTCTAACTTGGCATGTTGACAAGAATAAAAATAAACTGAATCCATAGGTGTAGGCAGACTAGTATTATTAACTACCCTTTTCTTCAGGAAGGTTGGCTTGATTGATTAAATAAAGGTAGGCAACAAGGGTATCCCTCAGCTGTGCTGGACTGTGCAGTATAGATGCCTCATTTCACTTGGCATTGTGTTGTCTTGTCCATCATTGTTCCCTTGTCATTGTCCGTGTTGTAGAAATAGCATAAAAATTCCATGTGACATAGATAATAATTGTAACATTTCCTGTTTTATAAGCAGTAGAGGAGCATATCTTGCAGTCACAGAATCATAGAAATTAAAAATAGAAAAGGTCATCCAGTCAGCTTCCGTAACAATGTAAAATCCATCCATACAATGCAGCGTTCAGTCCTTTGGTTTAATTTTAAACACTTAATGTAATATGGTTTTTATCACTTCCCACTGGAAACCAGTGTTAGTGCTTTGTGCATCTTACTACGAGGAAGCTTTTCCTGGTAATTCTGATGTGTTTTCGCTTGTCAGTGTGCTACATTACTCAAATAAATGCAGTATACATATAAATTACTTTAGTATATAATATTTCTGTATTTTATAGAAAAAGCAGCAAAGCCCCCAATCTATCATGCATGAATTCATATGTTTTCTGTGTCATTGTAAGGAATCTTTCTTTGAATTAATCTTAAATATTCTAAGGAAAAAATTTGAATACAGGAACTGGAGGCAGAAAGAGTCAAACTGATGGAAGAAGTGACATCTAACAAGAGGAAAATGCAGGAGCTTGAAGATAATCTACTCTTCCGTTTAACCAGTACAGAAGGCTCTTTGGTTGAAGATGAGTCTCTGATAGAAGTCCTAAGAATCACTAAAACAACAGCAGAAGAGGTGACTTTTGAATCCATTGCAGATACATTTAGTAATTGTAATTTAAACATTATTTGCAGACTGATTTTTTTTTTCCATTCAGAGCCACTATATAACATCTGACTTCTTAACAAATAAATAGTAGAAACACTATCTTTTTTTTTTTTTTTTTTTTTCATAAAATGTTGCAAAATTAAACTATTACCTTAATACTTCTTTATATTCCAAGCATACTGTGCAGGTGTAAATTTGAATCGAATCCCATTGTGCTTGGTGTTTGAACACATGAAGACACAATATCTATGTTGAAACACTGACAGAGGGAAGAAAAACTTGACTAAAAATACTATTGTGATCTTAATCAAGACCTTTTCTTTTTTCTTGTGCAGTATAAATCACAAGTGACATGACTTAATCTACATGTTTTTTTCAATTAATTTTAAGGTCAGTGAAAAATTAAACATAGCAGCGGAGACAGAGGTGAAAATCAATACTGCACGTGAAGAATATCGGCCTGTTGCTGGTCGTGGTAGCATCCTTTATTTCCTAATTGTGGAAATGAGCTTGGTTAATGTCATGTACCAAACATCCTTAAGGCAGTTCCTTGGCATTTTTGACCTATCGGTGGAAAGATCTCGGAAATCTCAGATCACAGCAAAAAGGGTAGTGTATGTAATTGAGCATCTCACCTATGAAGTCTTCAAATATACAGTTCGAGGGCTATATGAAAATCACAGATTCCTGTTCACATTGCTTCTGGCATTGAAGATTGACTTACAGGCCAAGAAAATTTCACACACTGAGTTCGAGACACTGATCAAAGGTAATTTATCTGAAAATGTTCCTTATTTACATATGTCTGTGAACTGCCAAATTCAGATTTTGTAGCGCTGGCACTAACATGTTGTATCCAGTGGATCTAAGGTTTTTTTAACCTTAAAACCAAGAAGGAAATAAGAGATAAATTTTCAAAAAAAGAGTAATATATTCATTATCAAAATAATGCTTAGATGAGGATATTTAACTGTTTTACATTGCAAAACAGAAAAAAAACAATCCATTACTCTGTAAGAGACTACATAATTTTTTAATGTATGCCTCTTCTTTGTGCTGCCACATACCTATGTCTGTGAGCTTGGAGACAGTCAGATGACTTGTGAGCAGGCATGTGAATGCATGAGGACACTGTACGACATTTAAGTGTCAGTATGAAAATAGTGGAAATCTGTTAAATGTTGTAAAACATTGTTATACGTGGTTTCCATTGCATTATGCCACCACTGCATGTCAATACTAAGACATAATGACAAATTAGAATTTTAGTAAAGTGTATAATTTTTGATGGGGGTACGATGATAAGTACAATTAGGTACTGAGATAAGATAAATCCAGCCAGGTATTTGCATCCAAATATCTCAGTTTGCTTTGCAAACACCTGTTTATGTTCAGCTGTGACTCAGCTGTGTTGGAGGTGCAAATGTGCATGATGCTGGAGTGGTGCCTGAGCTGAGAGGGTGCCGAAGTTGTGCAGTCCTGGACATGAATGCACCATGTGCTTTCTTATTTGGCAGTCTAGGTGAAAGAAGACTGGAATAACCATAAGTCCTTTCAACATCTGGTCTGAAGACTTGGGTAGTCTTGAGTTTCCTTTTAGGTAGGGAAGTTTTATTCTGGCTCTATAGATGGAGAAAAAGCAGCACAAAATTACTGGAATATGAGCTTTGAGAGACACTGAGACTGCTTCCTCAATCTGTCTTTGTTACATGTCTCTTCTAATGCAAATTGTAGGTCTTCATGTCCTGGTTTACAAAGACTCTTACTCCCTAAATTATAGAAATAAATATTTTTTATTACTTGTCACTTTTTTATTTAACAATGGTTGTTTTCCTCTATAATGCTTTTCACTTTGCAGGAGGTGCCAGTTTGGATCTGAATTCTGTGGAACCAAAACCAAAAAAGTGGATCCTTGACATGACATGGCTCAATCTTGTGCAGTTATCAAACTTGTACCCTTTTAATCAACTTCTGGTGCAAGTTGTTAGGAATGAGAAGTCTTGGAAAGCTTGGTTTGATGAAGAAGCACCTGAAAAAGCTATTATTCCAGATGGGTATGACAGCTTATTGGATGAATTCCGTAAACTACTCCTTATTCGTAGCTGGTGCCCTGATCATACTGTTGCCCAAGTAAGATATGCTTTCATACAATGCTTATGCCATGTGGTATCTCCGGTAGAACTGCTAGTTTCAAACTTATGTTCTCTGAATTTGTTTTTATGGTAATATTTGTTGCAGCATGAGCTATTTTGAAACTCAGATATTGAAATCCTTATAATAAAAACTTATGAAAGAAATATTTATCTAATTGCAATGAACGAGAAAGGTCATTGCAAAACATGAAATAAATAGTGTTGGAGCTGTAAGAAGCTATTGTTTTGTGTGGTACTTCTGAAGTGGAGTCATGAAACTTGTAAAGCAGTTGCATTCTTCTGGTGAATCAGAAGATAAGTCCCTATTTATCCACAGAAGTGGAAAGAGAAGAGTTCACTTTGATGACAGGTGCACTAAAATAGCAGATAAACTGTTTACCTACCCTCCATGCTGAGGAAGTAATAATTAAGACTGTATCACGGCATGTATCATAAAAGAAACTGCAGCAGACTGGCAGTTTCTCCAGTCTGTGATATTTGGATTTTTCTTTATGCAGGTCTAAAAGAGATATATGAGCCTATGAGCATCCTCTTTTCACTTTTTTTTTTTTTTTTTTTTTTTTTTGTTTGGTTGGTTGGTTGTTTTTTTTGTCTTTAGATACACTGGAAAGTAGTACTTCTGATTTCCTGCATACCTCAACTTTACATGTCACATGTTGTGATAGCATCTGTGTTGTATTTAGGGGACACCATTTTTTCATGGACCTCTTTTTCAACAAGACCCCTTCTATCCTTTTCCTTCTCTTCAGCTGATACATAAGAGACAAGTATGGGATCTCCATCTGCTATAATTTAAACAGACCAAAATGAGCTACTGCTCATTTATCAGCACTCTTATTGTTTTGGACAGCCATCTTTGAGAAAAAAATGCCTCCGAACAATGCTTTCAAAACCTGCATATTTTTTTTTAATTTTTTGAGGAAAGGGTGTCCTTTTTGTTGTTATCTTTGTTATCTCTTCTTTACCTACTGTGTTTCTGCAAGTGTTACAAAATTTTACCTCTCTTTGCTAGGACAGAAGTTACACTTAATAGTGGATGATTGAGTTATTTTTCCTGGAACTGATGTCTTCCTCAGTCTACCTTGTTGCTGGGTGTTTCTCTCCATAATACATGCCTCAGAATCTGTGCTAGTAGTTTACACAGTTGGAAAATTGTATCAGTCAAAAAAGCATTTCATACACCAGGATAGCTTTAGAAGTTCTTTTAGAAAATGTCTGTGAAAAGAGGACAATAGAGGCATAGGAAAGGTTTGACTTTAAGGATAAATTCTAAGCTGTATTTATGTTTTGTAGAAATAGATATTGAGTATAAGAGACTTGAATTGGATAACCACTGGACAGGAGAATTTGTTTGAAGTTCCAACAAATATATGGGAGATTGCAACTGGGTCAGATGAAAGATCTGTCTAATCTGCTATGCTGTAGAGACAGTGTCAACAATACATGCTTAGAGGAGCTAAGAATGGGGCTGGTATAGAAAAACTCTTTTGTTTGGCTATCCACCAAGCTTTAGCAGTCAGTAATTTAAGGGCAATACCTGGGCTGTCCTCAGAGCTGACAGTGGATCTATTCTGCATGGATTTCTTTAGTTCTTAAAAAAACATTTAGCATCCTCTAGCAACAATGTTCACAGGATGGCTGTTGTGTGAACAGGGTTCTTTCTTTTCTTTCTTTGAAGTTTTCTATCTGAGAATTTCAATGGCTGCCTCCAGTGGACTCTAATTTTTGTTACACCAAGGTTGAAAATGAAAGTTTACAAAGTTGTTGCCCTCCAGTGTAGGTATTGGTAAATTCCACATCAGTGATTAATGCTGAATAAAAAAAAAAAAAAAAAAGTATATGTTTCTGGTAACTTTGTTGGTTTTGTTTTTTTTTTTTTTAGGCTAGACACTACATTGCAGAATCACTTGGAGGGAAATATGCAGAAGGATTTATTCTTGAAATGGAAGCAATGTGGACAGAAAGTGACTGTCGAACGCCTTTGACATGCTTTTTATCAACAGGGTCTGACCCCACTGAAAATATAGAACGTCTTGCAAAATCTAAGGTAGCCTCCTAAACTGAGTTTTCTAGAGTTGATAAAGACATTTTAAACTATCCTTTTGAACTGGGAATGGTATTTCCACATTTTATAGATGTTCAAATGATTATATTTATATTCATACCTGTGTTCTCTGGAAGTTAGTTTTGGGCCAGTAGCCAAAATGCATTTACCAAGGAAATGGATATGTTACATTCTTGCTTTTTCTAGTAGTTTGATTCCAATGAGCCCTCTGTCTTTATCCAGCAGACTATGATAGTCCATTACTTGGAGAAAGTACTTAGCTATAAGAACAAAACCATACTTGTAGTTTGCACTATGTTGCATTCACTGTGGCAGCTGATATTAATGCTGATTACAGAAAGATATAGAAAAAAATCATAAGTATAGTGACAAGATAAAGTAATTTAGAGACCGTACCATTCAATCAGTTCACTTGATGGAGATGTTCAATGTTTCTTACTTCACAGCATCACTTTAAGGCACTCTGTGCTTTATATTTTATGGTTCACAATGTATTAATAGATGCAAGTATAATTTTCCCAAGAAACTTATTCACAGTGGATGTGCATAAATTTTCCTCGCTGTTAGAATGCATCTTCATTTAGAGGTGCAGGATTTTGGTATGTACTAAGACTTACTTGCAAAAATGGGGAGCACCTACAAATCTCTTTAGCTTAATAGTTAGAAAGTTTAGATTCTTGCTCTCTTTGAAAATCAAGACTCTCTTATTTTATTTGTCTGACCATGATAAAGAGTAATTAAGTTATGATCTAACTCTCACTTGACTGTTTAAATTTAGGAATCTTAAATCTGAAGTTGTTGTCATCCTTGTCCTCAAAAACTGTGCAACCAGATAACCAGCCAATACACAGACATAGGGAGAGAAAAGGACAGCAGTTAAGTGAGCGAGATTTTTAGGTTTATTAGAAGAAATGAGTTGGAACAACAATTTTATTCCTATTCACAAAATATTCTATTGCCTTTTCCTAAGATATGAGAGATATTTTGACTTTGCAGAAGATTTGAAATTAATTGCAAGAATACTTATAGACTAGAAATGGGCAAATTTTTTAGGCCCTTTTTAAGTCCAAGTAAACACATTAGGTGGTTGTGATTGGATTCCTGTTTTCATGGCCCATGGTATGAATACAAATGGAGTATCAGTTTTGTGATGATGTTTTAATTCACCGATTCATCTCTTTAACATGTGTCCTGTGAAATGGACTCCTAGATAGGTACTTACCCTGTCTCCAGTAGGAGTTAGTTTCTGTAATCTAGAAAGAGTGGCTCCTTTGAAGGCAATTCAGAGCACATGACTGAAACTTAACTCTGACTTGCATCAAGGAGTTGAGTATCCCATTGGCCATGTATGGGGATGAAGGACACTAACCTAATAGAGTTGCTTGAAGTCAGCTGATCACTTAGAGTCACTTGCAAGGAGTGGAACAAAATACTCTTCCATTCTGTCAAATCTTAAGCAAGACCTTAGCCTGTCTGGGGAACTGCTGGTAGGTAAATGTGACTGTTAAAAGATAGCAGTTTTTACTGTCATTCTGAAAGTATATTGCAGTGGGCAGTTTTAATATGTTTTAATGCTTTAAGGAAACATGTATAGAAAGTAAGATTGCAAAAGAGCTAAAGGGATTGCCTTGTTTATTCACACATGGTTATGAACAAGGCAACATCAGCTAGACTGTCATAACCTAAGTTCAGCTGTAATGTCAACTGTAATTGGAAAGTTAACTGTAATGTTTAACTGTAAAGTTCTTGTCAAAGCTCTTGAAGTAAAGATCTTACCACACAGCAAATCAAAACCTTTCAAATTTACAAAAGCCATTCAAATTCTGTAAATCAAACTGCAAACACAGATCTTTTCTTAAGTCAAAACGTATATTAACACTGTGGGACTGAAGGAGCACTTCAGTAGTTCTCTAGCTTTTGAAAACTGTATCCAGAAATCATTTACATTTTCAGAAACATTTGCAAGAGGGCTTTGTGCTTATTTTCCTATTTTGTCAACAAATTGTACTTTGCTCCTCTCTTTCTCTGGGCTTTCTCTACTTTTTTTTTCCAGAATAAACCTTTGAATTAACATAGGTTAGCCTCACAAAGGATCTGACCCTGGTATATATGTGATTCTACACCTTCAAAGTATCCTAGTTATTATTCTTTTTTTTCTTTAGTGATAGAAAACTTCCAAAAGATATGCTGAGTCTATTTTGCAGTGATTTCTCTTTTGCAGGCATGATTTGTGGTCTTAAAATGGATTGTCAGTACTGATGGTACCTCTAAGTATGATATTAATAATATAAATAAATATCTGCAGTTAGAAATGTTCAAATTTGTGACCAGAATTTATTTTTCACTCTTCAGGTGGCCTTCTCCTAAAGAATGGAAACAGTATCTGTGACTACTGAGCTATATAACCTTGTTTATAAACCAAGCAAGCTCTGTCTTAAAACTAGTTGAATTGCTGCTCCCTTTACTTTCACTTGGAGATAGAGTGAAAATTTAGCTTTCTGAATTAAAATTAAGTTCATTATGCCTAGCACTTTGATTTCATTAAAACCAGATACTTTTATTATTGTAGAGATAGTTTCTTCTTTCAGGGAATGATGCACAGAGCCTTCAAGAGAACTGTCAGGGCCACTGTAGTGACTGAAATGGTATTATTTTCATCTGGATAGCAATGTATTAAGATGACACAGATATATTGGTATGACTCACTATTGAAACATTCTGTATGCAGACATTTTGATAGAATTCTTTCAGAAGGAGTAAAATGAGGACAATCCGTAGTGAAAAATATTTTTTCCTTGCCTTGATGTTTTTATAACCTTTAATGATTGTACATTTGAGAAGTAACATTGCTGAGAAGAGCAAATTATGAGCAGATGCTTTGTTAGGGAGTAATGTACCAGCTGAATATTTATGCACTCTGCAGGGGTAGTCATAGTCTTTGACTTACGGAAGCACTGGCTGTACTCAGATACATCTTAGAAATGGTAAAGTTTTTACTCCTCCAGCACATAGCCAACTTCACAGGCTATTTAGCTTTGCTTCTTCTAGCTACAATTTCAGGTTTTACTGACCTGAGAGCAGGGTTTAACTGCTTTCTTATCTTGAGCATTCTCTTCTTAAATCTTTTGCAAGGATGTGGAGGATCATATACAGCAGCTGGATTTATACTGTTCAGTAAAATCAGGTCAGGGCCTGTCCTGTGACCCTAAGGCCAAATGACCCAGCACAGCTTGTGTCCATACACTTAACCTTTTTCTCCTGTAGAAGTAGGGCAGCCTCATCCATGCTGTTTAGGACTAGATGACTTCCTTCTTTTTTGTTTCACAGTGATAGGGTCCCAGTGGCAGGAAAATTTAAGATTAACCTTTGTAGCTCTCAGCCAGATGAAGACAGGCCCAGATTGATAGGTCTTTATGCAGCTCATTGTTCACAGCATGAGGGATACTCAGCTGTATGTCCTGAACATGAAACCATCATGAAACTGTATTTTCATCAATTCCCTTGCCCTCAGAATGCATATAGAATAATACGCTCAACTTTTGATAATTCAGGGTTTGATAATTCATATTTTACCTGGTAGGATTCAGAGAACCAACCTAAGTTAGGGGACTACTTGTTTAGCAAACTTTAGCAAGAACAAGGGTAGTAAGAACAATAAGGAAGAGGGGGTCTGCCTGTACTCTACTTTCTTGTATTTGACTTGTATGGTCCTGATAACAATGTAGTCAGCTTGTAAGAGCTTGTATCATCTTCTCTCTTTCTGAACTGCTGGCGTTCTTCTCCATGGCCTGTGGAAGAAAGACTCCATACATTTCCAGAATTCCCGTGTTTGCATTTATGAGCTTTTTCTCTTCTGAATCCAGAAAACTAACAGCTAGAAAAGTAACTAGAACTAGCAGATCACCAAACTGGAATCACTGGCTCCACAACTGCCAATTAACAATACAGGCTGTTTGCTGAAGAATGCCTTAATGTGAACCAGTTTTTCCTGTCCTGCCTGCTTCCTTGGCAGTTCTCTGTTAAATGAAATAAATATGTCCAGACAGTAAAAAGACACCAAAATTGTAGGCTTTACTCTGTGCATTAACTATTATGTCAAGCTTTAGTATCTGCCCATCTCAAGGTAGTCCACGTCATAGGAAAAAGATTAGTCAGGCAGTTATGTCGGTGTGTCTCTGTCCTGCTTTATTTCGGAAAATGGGGAAAAGGAAAGGAAAATGTTTCTGTTGCCTTATCCCATAGATTTTGTCAGACCTGCAAAAAAAGATTATGTCCAGTGCATGCAGTTTTCTTTCAGCAGGTGAAAGATAAGAGCAGCTTGGGGGGGTTTTGCTTTTTTCTTTACTCTGTTTTAATATAATCAGTCTCCAGTGATATTAGCAATTTTCTTTTTGTGGAACAATGTCACTACACATGGACCTACAGAAGCAATACATCATGTGTATAATCATTCTAAAAAATATATATAAAAGAAACTCTTTTTTCCTTTCAGTACATTCCATGTCATGCTGTTTCAATGGGTCAGGGCCAAGAAGTCCACGCAAGGCGTCTCTTAAATCAGTGCATGCAAGATGGAGGATGGCTCCTTCTACAGAACTGCCACCTTGGCTTGGAGTTTCTTAGTGAGTTAATGGACACCATTACAACAACAGAATCTATGAGTGAAGATTTCAGGACCTGGATCACTACAGAGGCTCATCCAGAGTTTCCTATTAATCTTTTACAGTCCTCTATCAAATTTACTAATGAACCCCCTCAAGGTAGGAAATCATGCTTTTCTATAGTTTTAGGGTTGCTTTCCCCCCTGAGCCCTCTGTATCACTATACTCTGTGCAGTGTTTTAGTTTTTATTCTCTGTTGTTTCATTAGCTAAAAATAGCAGTGTAAGTCAATCTTGCAATGTGTAAAGGATGATTTTTGAGGGGAGAAAATGGATATTGTTTGGTTTTGTAACAGAAATTGATGGTGATTTTGTTGTTTTTGTAGAACCTGTGGATAATGGCAGGTCAGTGGTCCTTTCTTAAGCTCAGTACATTCCATCACTCTTTTGTTTCTCTCCTGTTGACCCCACACAAGGATGCAGAGGGGGACCGATCCTGTGCTCTACTGGATAAGGAAAAGGAAGGACTCTTCTGAATACCTAATCTCAACCTCCCAAGCTGCAGTATGTAGCTGTGGCTGTTGCTTCCTCTTAGGACATTTGGCACTGCTGACAGGAGACTGACCTCAGGATCTTTGTAACTGTCCTTCAAGTATTTGTGAGCTGCTACTGAATCACTGCTTAGCCTCTGTCACAGACAAGAGTGTTAAAACAACACAGTGGATCTGAATACTGGGGTTTACTTAAGATTCAGATTTTTATGCTACTTGCTTATTCTACACACTCACTCTCTCATACTCCCCGCCTCCTATATTGCATTCATTTCATCTTGGCTTCCCTTCCCATTGGAGAGATTGCTGCTGGCCCAGGAAGGTCAAGTAGAAAGTCATGTTGGTTTCATGCTGTGCAGATACTTGCAGCTACCAGTCTTGGACATTCCTGGCCTAGGTCCCTGGGCATCCCCTGATATTTGCCTCTGCACAGCTCCCCTACCTCCAGGACTTTCCCTGCTTCCAGGATGTTTCCTCAAGCTAGGATGTTCATCTCATACTTTTGGGGCCTAAGCCCCTCAGTTTTCCTAACCTATGTAGTCTGTGTGCAGAAGCACAATGTGTGATCAGCGTCCTGATTGGCAGTTCTGACTCATGTTTCTGTATTACTTGGAGGATTCAGGATGCTTCACTTTTTGTAGCCTATATCATCTGCAACTAGCAAATAGCACATTTGTCCTTGAGAGTTCAAAATTTCAGTTTTGGACAGTCACCATCCCTTGTACATGCTCACAATTATCTGCTGCCTTTTAGTATTCACAGTTTAAGATGGCTTTTGCATACCACAGCCTTCTCTTCAACAGACTAAACAAATTCAGCCTTCTTGTTCTATCTTTGTAGGTCATGCAGTCTTAGTATCTGACCATCTTTATTGCCCCATTCTCTGTCTCCACACCTCCCTTGTGTGCCAAATGTAGACGGTACATCTGAGGGGAAGCCTGATCAGTGCTAAGTGGAAAGTGAAAAAAGCTTCCTTCAGTCTGCTGGCTGTGCTTCTTCTAAGACAGTCCACTATCTGGATTGCTTTATTTGCTAGAAGAATGTCATTGTGGCTTATAGTCAACCTGACATCTGCCATAACCATGAAGTGCTTACCAGTAGACCTCAGCTAGCAGATCTCAGCTTGTACAAACGCATGGATTATTATGCTGTAGGCGCAGAACTTTGCACTTCTCCTTGTTGAACTTCTTGCAGGTTTTTGTTGGCCAAGTCTTCATCTCTTGCAAGATCCCTCTGGACTGATGCTCTGCCATTTAGTATGTCAACCACAGTCCCTAATTTAGTATTGTCTGCAAATTTGCTGAGGTTGCCTTTTGTCTTTTTATTCAAGCAACTGACAAAGATATTGAACAATATCTGTCCCTGCTGTACTTAGCCTTTTTTCTGGCTGCTGGGATATCTTAAGCCATTGTTTACTGATTATTCTTTGGGCCTAGTAAACCAACCTGCTAGCCTTCTACAATAAGATGATGGGTTTAGTGGATAAGGGGAAACCATGTTTTTTACCTTGATTTGAAGAAGGCTTTTGACACAGCTCCCCTATACATCCTTATAGACATATTGATGAAGTAGGCATTACAGAATTGGACAGTGAGGTGGACTGAAAATTGTGTGAACTCCCAGGCTCAGAGGGTTGTGGTCAGCTGCACAAATCCAGGGGTCACCAGTGATGTACCCCAGGGGTCAATACTGGGGCCAGCACTGTTTAGAATTTTCACTAATGACCTGGATGATGGGACCCTCAGCAAGTTTATAGTTAATATAGATAATACGAAGTGGGAAGAATGGGCTGATACAGAAAAAGGCCATGTTCTTCAGTGGGAGTTTCACAGACTGGAGAAATGGTCTGGCAGGAATCTGCTGAATTTTGACATAGGGAAATGCCAAGTCCTCCCCCTGGGGAGAAAGCAGCTCATTCACCCATACATGAGGGGGCTGACCAGCTGTAAAGCATCTTTGCAGAAAAGGATCTAGGGTTTCTGATGAAAATCAAGTGGAACATGAGACAGCAGTATGGCCTTGGAGCACGGATGGCCTGTAACACCCTCAACTGCATCAGGAAGATTATTTCCAGCAGGCTGAAGGAGGTCATTCTCCTCTACTTAGCTGTGGTGAGAGCACATTTGAAGTAGTGTCCAGGTGTGACCTCCCCAGTACAAGAAAGACATGGACAGAATGAGTCCAGCGAGAGGCCACAAAGACGCTAAAGAGATTGGAGAACATGACATACAAGGACAGACTGAGAGTGCTATAATTGTTTAACCCTGAAGAGAGAAGGGGTATCTTGTCAATGCATATGTGATCAGAGTGATCAAAGCAGCAGAACTTTTCTCAGTGGTGTCATGTGACAGAAAGAGAGGTGATGGGAGACAAGTGGAAATCCAGGAAATTTCAATCCAGCATCAGAAAAAACAACCCACTGTGAGGGTGGTCAAATACTGGAACAGCTTGTTCAGTGAGTTTGTAGACTCCATCCTCCAAACCCACATGGACAAGGCACTGAGCAATCAGCTCTAGTTGCCCCTGATTTGAGAAGGGGTATTGTGCAAGGTGACCAACATCCAGAGGTCCCTTTCAACCTCAAATATTCTGTGTGATATGAAAACATCCAACTTTTCTAAGTAGTGTCTAACTTGTGGCTCTCCTGCTGTTGAATGTTTCTCTCTTACCTAAACTACACTGCTACCTTCAGATGTCCTTTATATGTTTATAGAAGCAGCTTACTTCCCTGCCTTATATCTACACATTATGTATGATGAGAGAAAGTTACTTTGTATTTTGGACTATGGCAGAAAGAAATCCTCAAGCCTGAGACTTATTTTCTTTTAACTTTCTCATCTTTAACTAACTGCGTAAAGACCTTCATTATGAACTTGCCCTGCATTTATATTATGTGTTGCCACTGATTTCAGTTAATGAAGTCAGTGGTAGCAGAGAACTTTTATCCAAGGTTATATTTAATGCTTCAGTGAGTTAAATCTCTTATTTCAGTATTCATCTTTCTTTGAACATTAGTAAGATATCAGCAAAATGTCTGATATTGTGAAAGGCATCCTGTTTCAGTGTATATATTCCACTCTCAAGAACAGTTAGGCTGCTGTTAAAAATTTCTTACTCCTTTCTCTTCTCCTCCCACCTTTTTAATTCAGTGCTCAGCATCGTTTTATTGTACTGTCACCCCTCCTTATCATTCAAATGATAACACCCTATAGCTCCAAGAGGCTATTTTATAAGTCAAGTTATAGCCAATTTACAACTTGCATTTAGTAATAGAAATATGCGTGGTGTAGCAATTTAAGTCAGGATGAAATATAAACAGTTTTAGTTTTCTGATACTGTCCTGCCACACTGGTAGCATGATGTTTTATTATTTTCTCTTGATTTTGGGACACTCTTATGATACTCTTATAAAAATTTGAAAAGCTATCTGTTTGAGTATTGTTCTACAGGATCTTTGTGAAGTAGGAAAGAAGCAAAAGGGCTTTTATTGTGTCATAGGAAGTATGATGACTTGGACAATCTATTCACTTGAAATCTGTCTCTTTAGACTTGTGTTAAGCTGATTAGGTGGAAGATATCATAAGAGTGGCCTGTGGTCAGTAACTCATGCTCAGTGTTGTCTGCCAAAGGCAGATGATGCTTCAGTAGCACTGCCTGAAAGCATCTGGGAGTAGTGGAGTTTATGTATTCCATGGAAGCTGAGATTGATTCAGTGTCACCTGCCTAAAGCTCTTCCTGGGATATGAAATGTCAGTGCTCAAACAAACCTCCCCATGTATTACTATTTCCACTATAAATTTAGGTTCTCATCTCATCAGCTTGGTGCCTATATGCCAGTTAGAGAAGTTGCATACAGAATTTTGAGATTCTTATAGGAATGAAATCTAAATAAAATTGTCTTTGATGGAACTAAAATCTCATTCTATATGTAAATATCAAAACACAAACTCTTGGATATTCAGTGCTATATTTCATATGATGTTAGATGTCTTTTTGATTGCCATATAGCTGCTGAATAGTTATATTTATATTTCAGTTGTTGTTGGAAACATTTAGAATATGATTGCTTAATTGTAATTCCTTCCAGACTCCTGAACTTAATTTGGCATGTCATCTACCTGAAACAAAATTTAATTGAAGTTTGCCTGCTATGACCAGCTGAACAGATAATGGATTCAAAGAGATTATTTGAAGTTATAAATAAGATGATACTGTAAATTAGAATACAGAATTCTGCTTAGCAGAAGTTGGACTTACGGGTTCTATACTTTTTTTGCTCATATATTCAATTTTTATACTTATTTTCTAGGTGTGAAAGCTGGCTTAAAACGAACATATTCCACTGTTACTCAGGATCACCTAGAAGTGAGCAACATGCCACAGTGGAAACCATTGCTATATGCTGTAGCATTTCTTCACACAACTGTTCAGGTTTAAAAATACGGTTTTTTTCCTTCTGTCATAAAGCCATGTTTCATTTATTAATGCACCATGTTATTAAATAAAAAACATGTCTAAATGGAAATCCCATGTTAATACAAATAAAATAAGAAAGGAAAAAACCCCACCTCTATTACTGTCTTACAACTTAGAACTCTGTTAATGTGCATCTTGTACCTCCAACAGGGATGGTATTTCAGAGGAAAAAAGGACAGTCAACCAATGATCAACTAGTATACTCTTCTGTTAAAGTCTTTGGGCATGGGTGTGTGATCTGTCTTTCAACTAACTGTATTTTTTACTAATATTTTAAATCATAAAAGTACATTAAAGAAATTTACAGCTTGGGTTGGAAAACCATAGTCTTAAAATTGCTGCTTTCACAATGAGAAGGGCTAAGAGGGTGAGTATAAATCCTTACTGCACTGAAATCTGTAGCAGGAAATGAAGGTGGAAGATGATTTTGGGTCTTGCCTTTCAGGAGTTCCATTAAATAAAGTACTCTATGGATTCACCACAACTTTTCATCATTCTATTGATAGATTTTGCAGTATCCTTATCTTATATTTAGTGCCTAGTTAATTTAATTCTGTGGCATCCATGCACTGATACATTGTGGTCCCATGGAAGCCTGTGGTATGTTTGTCTTAGGCCCATCGCTTCTTTCTTGGTGGAAATTAGGAACGTTTAAATACCAGATATTGCCCAAACAACCACATACTGCCAGCTGCATCTGTAAATGATTCAGTAAGAAGCCACTTTTGCTACTTACATCTGTACCATGCAGAGACATCAGAGGCATGAATATACCTAGTCCATAGGAGGACCACAAACAACGATCATGGCTGATGAGTTTGGACATCAGTTACTAAAATGGTAGCTTCATTTTTGAAATTCAGAAACTATAGTTCTAGACTCACAGATTCGCTGCACTTAAAAAAGAGGATTCTTTTTCTTTGTTAAAGTGTTAACATTCCTATAGTTTGTTCATATCTGTACTGATGATGATATATGAAGAGATATATAAATACTAGATAATCAAGCATGTGGTGTTATGTGTGTTAAGAGAAGAATAATTTTTTCAAAGTTAGTGGAATATAGCCCCAGCTGGACTACTGCATTCTTAGCATATTTCATGTATTTTTCTGCACTTAATGTTTTCTTCTCAATTACTATCAATCAGCCTTTTACCTTTATCTGTTTTACAGGAAAGACGAAAGTTTGGTCCATTGGGCTGGAATATTCCTTATGAATTTAATCAGGCAGACTTCGCAGCCAGTGTGCAATTTGTTCAGAATCATTTGGATGATATGGACATTAAACGTGGAGTGAACTGGAGCTGTGTTCGCTATATGCTTGGAGAAGTACAGTACGGTGGCCGTGTAACTGATGACCTTGACAAAGCATTGCTGAACACATATGCAAGAGTGTGGTTTGGAGAGCATATGTTTAGTGAAAAATTTTGTTTCTACAAAGACTATGTTATTCCAAAAGGGAAAACAGTTGAAGACTATCTCCAGTACATAGAGCAACTGCCAGTGATTGATACACCTGAGGTAAAATATTTCAATATATTAAAGGGAGCTTTTGTCAGATAAATGTTAATCAGGTATATTTTCCAGAGCCATGAATGTATAGGACAAGATTAGCACACAGACCATCAAGTGGGTATCTAGCATAGATCTGCTGACCAGGAAGGGGTAGATGAGGCCTTCTTCAAACAATTGGAAGAAGTTTCACATTCACAGGCCCCGGTCCTCATGGAAGACTTTAACGACCCTAATACTCTGGTGGGAAGGTGATACAGCAGGCTGATGTCATTGTCAGGTCACTCCTGATTACTTTTAAATGGTCATGGTGATTGAAAGAGGTTCCTAAAAAAAAGGAAGATAGCAAATATCACTCCAGTCTTTGAGAAAGGAAGAAAGATCTGGGGAACTAAAGGCTGGTCAGCTTCACCTCAGTCCCTGGGAAGGTGCTGGAAAAAAATCCTCTTGCAAACCATTTGCAAACATAGAAAGGACAAGCAAGTGATTGAGAGTAGCCAGCATGGATTTGTGAAGAAATTATGCTTAACCAATGTTGGCCTTCTACCACCTTCTACCACCACTTTGGTACATGAGGGGAGAGCAGTGGATTTTTTTTATCTCAGCTTTAGTAAGGCCTTTGATGTTACCTCCCATGACATCTTTATAGAAAAACTGACAACATACGTGTTAGATAAATGTACTGTGAGGTGATTTGAAAACTGGCTACATAACCAACTCCAGATGGTTGTGATCAGTGGCACAAAGTCAAGTTGGAGCCAGGTCACTAGTGCTGGCATGCCAGGGGTCAATAGTGGGGTCAATACTCTTTAACATCTTTGTTAATGACCTGGATGATAGGGCAGAGTGCACTTTCAACAAGTTCATAGGAGATACAAAGGTGTGGCTGATAGACCAGATGTTTTTGCTGCTATCCAGAGAGATCCAAACAGGCTGGAGAACTGGGCAGAGGGGAATCTCATGAAATCTGACAAGGGGGAATGCAAATTCCATCACTGATTGATTGTCGTGGTAGAAAACTAGCTGACCATGAACCAACAATGCACCCTCAAGAGGCCCACTGTATCCTAGGATGCATTAGGAAGAGGGAGGTGATCCAACAGGTTGAGGGAGGTGATCCTTCCACTCTGTGGAGGACTGGTGAGACTATATCTGAAGTACTGTGTCCGGTTCAGGGCAAGAAAGTACAAGAAAAATATCAACTTACTGGAGTGAGTCCAGAGCAGGGCCATGAAGTTGATTAAGGGATTGGAACATCTGTCATGAGGAAAGGCTGAGAGATCTGGGACTCTTTAGCGTGGAGAAGAGAAGAGTCAGGCAAGATCTTATCCATGTGTATAAATGCCTGTTGGAAGGGTGTAAACATGGAGTCAGAGTCTTTTTGATGGTACCCAGTGAAAGGACAAGAGACACTGGGCATAAATTAAACCAGAAACTCCATCTGACAACAAGAAAACACTTTTTTGCAGTGAAGTTGGTCAAACACTGGAAGAGGTTTCTCTGAAAGTTTGTGGAGTGTCAGTCTTTGTAGATATTAAAATCCCAACTGGACACTGTGCTGGACAGTCTGCTCTAGCTGACCAGGCCTGAGCAGGTGGTTTGGATTAGATGACCCTCAGAGGTCCCTTCTGAACTAAACTGTTTTGTGATTTTGATTGAGAACAGAGAAACAATGAAAATGTTAAAAATCTATATGGTCTCATTTTGATGGGGTAGGGTGCAGGGTGGCTCCTTGTTGCAACCCCTGTTACATGACCCAGCGTGTGTATACTGCAGTGTTCACATTAATTGGAGGACTGCAACTTTCTGCTCCCTCTAAGCAGGCACACATGATGAAGTTAGTTAAAACTGAAAGAGAAGTGAATGCCCTGGATTTATGTCTCATTGCTATTAAATTGATAAGTCTTTGGATGTAAGATCTATTAAAATTAAATAGACAGGACTGAACAGAAAACCTGTTTTTCTGTTACTGATAATGTGCTGTGTGAGGAAGTGAGATGCCAAGGTCATAAAATAAACTTGAAAAGTTTTGAATCTCTGAAGATAGTGAAAGCAGAATGCAAGGGTATTTCTGCTGGCAGCGATGCACCTTTTCCAAGTGAGGGTAAATGCAGCCATGATAATGCACCAGTGGGATCCATCTGAGCCCAGCTAATGAAGTGGTTCTTATCAGTGTGTGAACCTTGACTCTCTCAGATTTCTGGTGCTGCTTTCATGGATCTGCTCCTCTAAGCACCTGGGAACGTATCTCAAAATGTTGCAATGTATTTTTATAGTATTTCGATGCCTGTAAAAAATCTGTAAGTATGGTTTGATGTAGGGGAATTTTACCTTTGACTTTTATGTAAATAGGATCAAGTCCAGGAATGCAAACATCTTTTTCTCTTTCACATTTTCACAGGTTAGGAAGAAAGCTATGACTTTCTTCCGTCATTCCAAAATCTGTCAAAATTGCTCATGGAAACCTTTAACCTTTTAATCTCCCAGTCTTCTTTGTTCCGCAAAGAATATTATGCTAGTCAAAACACTGTATCTTTGTTTCCTCCCCTTTCCATTTTTGGTTAAGAAGGAAAGACTGAATAAGTCTGATTGCTGTTATCCTTTCTCTTTTGATGAAATTTCAACCTCTGATCAGAATAAACACTGACTTCTGAAGAGGGCTATTGAACTCAGCAATCCCTTTGAAAATTACTTTGATTTCAGAGGGGTATAGAGCTTTAGCAATTGGTTTTGAGGATTTATCAGGCTAAAAAAACTCCTGAAAGACAGAATCAAACATCCTCTTTTTAATCAAAATTCCCAGAGATTTTGAATAAAAAAGAATGAGGGATTGGACTTCTTGATTAATATACAGGACATCCAGGATACTGGTCCAGCCACTACTTTACTACTCAGGTTTCTTTGTTCTTATTCCTTCATACATCACTTGCATAAGAACATAGGATCAGAGTTGTCTCCCATGTATCATCCCTGTCCTTGGTAATATCGCACTGATTTTGAAGTTAGCCCTTGGACGAGCACTACAATTCACATTCACAATAGCAGATCTTTTTCATGTTTCTAACTTGGGCATTGCCACAAAATCCGCTAGAGCAAAAAGAAACAAATCCTTATTGTGCAAGAACAAAATCAGAAAAGAGGTATCTTCAAATGTGTATTTCATTCCATACAGAATACGACTGTAATAAAAGGCATTGACATTTGTACTTTTTACAGCTCTAAATATTCAGGTTGAGTAAACCGTTATGTCTAAAACATGTTAAATCCTGCTTGGAATCTAATTCCATGATAGTTACAGTCACAATTCTCTTACATGCAGTATTAGGTCTGTACTGTGTTCTTTGTTCTGTTTTATGGATCAGATTCACAGCTGGTGTAAATCAGTGTAGCTTGCTGTCTTGAGACAGATGCAGTCACTTATATCCCTTGTCTCTGAGTTTCTAGATTTGCAAGCATAACAATATTACATATGTCCCTTTTAATTCTGTCCTCAGACTATGTAAATATTGGTTACTAGAAGTCTCTTCTTATAATATGCCAATTCTAATGTAAAATATGAAAACATGAAAAATGAGAAACAGAGGATTGCTTTGCTTTGGTGCCCAGTTTGAGGGCAAGCTTTCCTCATTGTTGGATCAGTTGTTCCAAGTTTGTAAGACAAAGTTAATAGATACAATTAAATGAGGGCTTGTGAAATAAGTCACAGTACAATTCCTCCTGGAGAAGAGTTGCCATTGTCAACCTGACAATTATAGACTTACTGATATTTCAGTGGAAGTTTCTGAGAAAGCTATTGTCATTCACACAAAGGGCAGCTTTGCAGTAATTCTGTGCTAGCTGTATCTTAAATAAAATAATTCAATTTTGGAAGAAGCGGATGCAACGAGTGGGAAACTTAAACCAAAAATAGCTAAACCATAAAATATCCTAAATATATCACCAGTCATAAAATCTTTAGATACTTCAAATATAGGCAGTGTTTTATTCACTGTGCTGCATGCCTTATAAGCCTAAGAGACTGAGGAAAAAAAAAATGTGTTCGAAATGGTAGCTGGTCTCATTACTAGGGGCATTTATTTGAGCTGGTAGAACAGCAATAGATCTGTAGAGACAGAGATATTGGTGAGGGGTCAGGGTCCACATCATGTTTCCAACAAGCTCTAGTCTGAACTGGTAGAAAGGAATTAGTTTGTACCCCCTGATAGCACTCCACAGCATGATCCGAAACCTGTTATGTGAAGATAATCAGATTGGTTTAAAGAAACACCACTCATATGAATGAAAACATTGTATATGCAGCCTGTGTTAATGTTTTTGTGTAATCTGGGCTTTGTCCTTGGCCAGTTAAATGGGTGTACTTCCACTGACCTATTCTTGTCTCTTGTTTTATAGAGCTGAGGATTTTCTTCCTTGCTTATCCATTTTCATGCATTCTTGCATTGATATAATTTTAGGACAATTGCAAATTTTTTTCCTATTTTTTTCACTTTTGCTTTAAGGTATTTGGACTTCACCCTAATGCAGATATAACTTACCAGACTAACCTGGCTAATGAGACATTAAGTACAATAGTGAGCATCCAGCCCAAAGACAGCAGCACTGGAGGAGGGGAAACTCGAGAAGCAGTGGTGCAGCGACTTGCTGATGAGATGCTAGAGAAGTTACCTCCAGATTATAACCCTCATGAGGTATATGCTGCTTTATAGATACAGATCGTTTATGTATGTATGTATGTATGTATGTATGTACATGTTTTATGAGTTTTATTGTGCTGCTTAAATTTGACAGGCACATCTTTTAAAAAGCTCTTAAAATTACGCATAGTGTTTTGTAAGTCTGATTATTATATAAATAAGAAAATATTAAATATTAAAATATTCCTACATCAGAAACATATTTTGAATGCCATAGTCCACTTAATTGGTCACCTTAATTCAGAAGAGCTATTAAAGACTTCAGAAAGTTCTTGCCCTCCTTAGTAGCTTAAAGAAGGACACTGGTGTCTCTTTCTGAAGGGTTAGTGATCTTATAGTAATTACAACTTTCTGTTTACCTTCTCTGATTATGATACCACCATTATGAATAATGAATTTTATCACTGACCTTTTCATGGCCCAGATTTTTTTGAGTTTGAGCCATAACAGATAGATATGTCAATCTTTTCTTGCATTTTTGATTAACAGTCTCATTAAATGGAAAAATCCAGCATAAAGCACTCTTGCATCAGTTTGTAAGTAGTATCTTGTGTCTTGCTGTGTGTTTCATGAACATAACTGTTGAAACACCCTGATTTCCATTATTTTATTATTTACCGTTCTGATTTTCCCTGATAGTACTTTTTTTCCCTGGTTGCAGTTCAAGCTTGTAGAGTGCCCTGTGTCCCATATTGCAACTTGCTATAATCTTTATTTTCTTCTCTGGCCAACTTAGAATGTCCACTTAGGTTACAACCAATAGTCTTGAGACCCTGGCAAATTTCCTGGCTTCTGTTCTCTGATTCATCTCAGATTTGGTATGTCTTGTATAAATAGCCTCTTTTGTACTGTCTAATTCAACTCAGAGCTTCTCTTTTCATTCCCCTCTTGGCAAGCTACTTAAAATCTGCAACTCTTTTTGTGAGGTTTCCTAACAGTTTTCTCCATATAGTTATTTTTCCATCCATCCTTGCTTGTGTCTCTCTTTTTTTGTCATCTGCTTATTGAGTGATTCCCAGCGATGGTATATAAATAATTTATTTGTAGAATTTAATTTGGAATGGAGTCCATTTTCTAGTGTTACATTATTATTTAATATAAAATAAATATTAAAAAATAGCAAATAAAAGGAAATGTTGCAAGTATAATAATTGATAACATTTAATTGTAATTAAATAAATTTAATAATTTACACCTTGGATCTACAACTATAATCTACACCTTGGATTGTTCTCAGTCCTTCTCCCTCATCCATCCTATCAGAGTAAAGCTTTTTCATAGAACTAGTTTCTTCTAGTTTTATTTGGGTCGTTAGAAATATTTTTATTTTTCATTCTTCAATAGCAATAGAATACTGAATGCCTGGGTAGCATATATGGCTTTGCCATATTTGTAATATATGTATTGAGATAATTTTTTCCAGTATATTTGCTAAATCCTCCAAAGGAGTATTTCTTCATTTCCTTGTTAAGATGCCAACTTTTTTCCCCCTGAAGAATTTGTAATACCTAGAAGCCATCAATAGTACTGAATTTTATATTGTAACCAGAGGGTATTCTTGCCCTTAGATTTTACCCCTGGGAAATTTATGCAGTGCCTTTTAGTCTTGAAAAATGCACACATGCTTGTTTAATCCAAATTTCACTTCTAAATGGTTTGGACAAATACTATTTTTCTCTGGCATTTCTTCTCTTTAATCTTGGTCTCATTCATTCTTGGTTTATTCACTCAGGTTATCCAGACAAAACACACATAGAATAGGCGTCCCCTTTTCAGTCACTTCCTTGAGTGTCTTAGCTTTGGAGACAACCAGTTATGCAGCCAGGAGCTGTAGTAAAGGACAGAGTCTGGAGGGTTTATTTTGCAAGTTCCACTCTGCACTCTTGTCTCTATTTTACTACTGTATTTGGATACAATACATGCTTTTCTGTTTGACTGTATTAAAAATCACCACCGATTGTTTTCATTACTGTTTCACTCTCAGCATCCAATAGTACATGACAAGCTATTATATTTTCTCGTGCCAATTACACGTGCCAGTCTTTATTTTGTTATAAGCAATAATCTTTATAATAATGCTCACAATTAGATAGTTCTTTGCTTCTGCACACTTCTCTGACATTTTCTCTGAGCTTCAGGGAAACCTCTTTTGCTTCAATTTGCTTGACAGCTGTTCTCTTATGATTCAAATAAGGAGGTTCATGTTTATACAGGACAAACCAGCATTAGGTATTAATACTCTAGCATCAGCTTCACCCCCTGCTTCATTCTTACAGGCACAGTCAGAGGATGTCTGTTTGGTTCTACTTTTCCCCTCTGTATTTCTTGTAAATGTATTCTGATCTCAGGATGTAAGTTTGTTTCATTCTTTCATCGATTAGTGTAGATAACACCTCCTCCTGGTGATTTCTAGTTTTCTCAGGCTCTATACATCTTGCTCTGTGAACTGCATTTCTCTTTGATTTCAGACCACTCTATTTACACAGTTTCTTCAGTCCTCATTACTGATGGATGACATTGTACTTTTCCACAGAATCATACAAATACTGCACTTTGTTTCTGTATTATGGTAGGCATTCCTTTGCTCTGAGTATCTACAGAACATCATCTGGTCATTATCCCAGAGTTTATTATTGGTAATAATGTGTTCCTCTGTACATCTGTTTGGCTGTGTCAGCTGCACTACAACTTCAGATTTTACTTCTGCAGTGTTACAAGATTTGACATGATTTCTTGCAGTTCCTGATTCTTCAATATTTCCTTCTTAATTTTGCCTCATGTATTTTTCCTTTCTCTTATTCTCTAGATTTTAGAACTCATTTGGGTCTTCACCAGTGCTTTCTTTGTGGGAGGGGAATTTCCCTTTTCTGCCATTAGTGCCCAGTTCTACCTCTACTGCAGTTGTTTATGTGTCAGGAGTGTGGTGACCTCTACAAAATAAGAAAAAATCTGTATAAAATGTGTTTCTCATTGAACTGAAACTCTGTTATTCTGGAGCCTCTTAGAAAGGGTGGAGATGTCAGGAATAAGCTCTAAAGAAAGCCACATTTTAAAATGAAAGTTTGCATAAACTGACAAAAAAAAAAAAAAGTCTAAGATGCCAAAAGAAAAGAAAAATATTATGTGAACTAACACATAACTAAGAGTTTAATTAGAACAGAAAAGAAGGGAGAGTTTAGATGTTCTCTGAGGTAAGAAGTAACAGAATTTAGCATAAGCTACAATATAATAAGCAAATAAAATTAAGCTTGCAAGTATACAGAGAGAAATAGATTATGTAATTATTTCCTGTGATGTCTGGAAAAAAGAGAGTGAGATGAGTTCTGCTGTTTGTCAATTTATGTTAACATTTAGTTGTTCAGGACATTATTACCTATATTCAGGACATTATTATTTACTAGATCGGTATAACAATCCTGAAACGAATAAAACGAATATGCTAAATTCTAAGAGACTGAGGGAATGTGTCAAAAAGAGTTCCTGTGCATGTGTCGTTGGATAAGAGCAATAAATAGAAAAATATTTATTAGTCTTAGCATTGCAGCTTGGGTTTCCTTTTAGAAGAATATGGTGCTCCAGTAAGGCCACGATGTGGTAGTCTTTGGAAATCCAGTTATAGAGATACTATCTGTGGGGAAAAGGAACAAAAAATTGAGGAAACAAATTAAGGTAATTAAAAGCAAATACTCTTCAGGGAAAGTGGCAGGTGCCTTTGCTAGCTTTGATCAGTTCTTGTGGCTCCCTTCAGAAAGTGTGGAGTGCATTTCCTCAGAGTTAAAACCCCAACAGACTAGGTTAGGGGCAGATGGTACTGAAACCATTTGCTGACATTCAGAGCTCTGGGTTGTACTTTCTCTTGATACGTTGTGAATCCAGAGAAAATTCAGGTTGTTACACAGTGGCCTTCAGTTCTCAATTACTAGCTTTTGGCAATGGCTTTGGAACCAACTTTCAAAACAGGGCAACCATTTTACTCCATGATATATGCTGCTTCTTTTGTTGTGTTCTTGCAACACTTCCTCTCACCAGTCAAATAACAGACTCAATGTCCACCCAAAAGACTATAAACAAAACAAGTCACTTCCGCATGCTTTATCAGACTGCATTTTGACATAGGTGATGGAAAAGTAAAATAAACTTCCTCCTGACCTGAAACTGTCTTCATTTTTCTCTCTCCAAAGGCAGAGGCAGAGTAAGAATTTTGCTTTCATGACCCCTTTTGCTTCTGGGTCTTGCCTCACATGTAGCAGAGAGATTAGTGGTAAAATGACTAGGTCCAGTCAGTCCATGTGAGTGAAGATAAATGCAAGAATAAATGTCAGTCTGTCTCAGAGGTTTAAAAAGAAAATGATCCTCGCAGCTTGAAAAATAGCTTGCTAGGGTATAGACACGGAGACATTCCAAAGATACTGCACTTTGTTGGAGGTTGGCTTTTAACCCAAGTAGCAATGATTTTTTCGTTAATTATTTTTTTGTAGTATTGATTTCACCTTATCCTCCACTAAGGCTATGACTACATTAGCGAGAATTGCATGGGAATAATAGGACATCTGAGGACCCCAGCCCCGCATTAGATGTTTTATTGGGGAATTTACTTTGGTCTAACTCTAGTCTGGGACTGTAGGTTGAACATCCATTAGTGGCTGGAGTATGTTAGACTCCCTGAAGCAGACCTTTTGGGTTATTGGGTTAGCTTAATTTGAAGCTGTCAGTTTGTGTGCCTTAACTCTACTTTTCAGTGTATTTTTTTTGCTACCAAAAAAAAAAAAAAAAAAAACCAAAAAAAAAATTCATGGTCTGAACTGAATCACTAATGTAGATGTTCTTGTAGAGTGTCTCTGGTTTACTTACTGACCCTATCAGATATGGTTGGTGGTCAACCAGCTCTAGAACTTCAGCTTTTCTACATATTTCACTGCTACTTCCTTGCATCCAAAAGGGAAGTAGTCCTTGACACCACCTGAAAAGAGCTTTGGCTTAGACACACCTTGAGCTTGTCTTTCTTATGCAGGCCTCTTATTTAGACCATCTCACAGAATGATGGACTTCCATTTTTTCTGCTGACAAAGACTGTAGCAAGTAACCAAGTCTAATTGAAAATAATAGCATTTACTGAAAATGATAAGCGGTTAGTACTACAATAACTTGATCACTGATCATTAAATGGCATGAATTCAGCAACTGCTTTTCTGCTGAATGTTGTATAAACTATGTGGTGACAAAGAAGTTGGTGACCTGAGGACAGCTAAGAAATGTGCATAGAGGAATGTGACACAGTAGAGATATGCATTACAAATCCACTGCTTCATTCTTAAATCACCTTATTTTATGTTAGATGACAGCTGTTTGAATAATGAAAAGGAGATATTGTAAGTGGGCTTTATGGAATTAGTATATTAATTTCAGAAAGGCTATATCGGCTAGGGAGTTTTGTCTTCTGAGTTTTTTTCTGTCAGTCAGTATCCATCTCTTTATGTCATAATAAATACAGAGCTGAAAGTAAGTCATCTGATTGCTTGATAAGAATTCTAATACAAAAACAGTCAATCATACCTCAGAGTTGGTATTTAAAACTAATCTTAACAGCAAGATTTCCAAGAAAGTCACTGTGTTACACCTAGTAAATCTCACTGAACATCAGGATTGATTTGTATACAATAAGGTAGGTAACGTCTTTTTTTTTCATTTTTCATATCAAGTTATGCCTGGTGCTCCAGGCTGAGTGCTGTGAACGTACATAGAATGGATTAATAAATTTCTGCATTATTGGTTCACTCCATTATTCAGAAAATTACCGGTATTTTTGTAGATACGTGAAAACAAATCAGAAGAACGTTTAAATTCTGAGAATTTACTAGTTAAATTTGTCAGTACAGTAATGTTTTAGAATATTTACTTAATCTTCTCTTTGCAGATTCATGAATATCAGCATTTTGGACAATAAACCTTTTAACAATATCCTCCACACAATTTTTCCTTAAATGGGAGAAATTCTTCCTCTAAATGATCCCCCAAAGGCATCACATGCTTTGTAGACTAGAAAATTGTATTTCTTATTTAAAGGATAAAATGCATGGACTATATTCTATATAAATCCTTTCTTATTAGTGGCACGCACTAGACTTCTAAGTGTTCTGGAAAAAAAAAAAAAATTGAACTCTTTTTTTGTTTTTTTGGCAAGAGGGAGGATTATCAATTCCTATGAAATTTTCAAAAAGCAGAAGATATCCTGGATTTTGTATGAAAAAAATGATAATACTTCATTGTGTAAATTATCCAAAACGAGTATTGTCTCAGCCCTAGTCTTGTGATAGCTGATTTTAGTAGTTTTTTTCTCTTTTACAGGAAGAAACACATTAACTCAGCCTGTAAAATGAACTGTCACACTGCAAAGCATTATCATAATTGGCTGGCACCTATTTCTTGGACATTCTGTCTGACAAACTCGTGGGTCCTTGTGATTAAAATATGATGAATAACCTTGCTGATAGCTGTCTCCCAATGAGAATAGCATATAAAGTTGAAAAAGAGTGCTTTATTGGGCTTGGATTTGAAACTTGAGAATTGGAAATTGTCAAAGCATTTACTGATTTATACTAGCAATTATAACCACTCAACTGCTATATTATATTCATATTGCAGAAACTTGTTATTCAGTGCAATAATAAGATCTTTAGTACTCTTTACTATGTTTATATAATGTATAGTATACATAATAATGTGTACATAGAGATATACGAGTGTATGTGGCAAAACACAAAGCAAAATCCAGTGGATTTCTGGCCTTGATGAAATAGCATGCATTATACCAAATCTTGTGACTTCTACCTGACTGAAGTAGAATTCCAATCATATTCTGCTCTTTGAAAGAATAGACTTTCTAACTCTTCCTTCATCTTTTGTTAGTAAACTCAAAACAGGCTCTTAAATTATTTTAGCAAACTGACCCTATGGGTCAGCTCTCTTATGATAGATTGATGGCCATATAGGTATCTGGATTTAGGATCTTGTTTTACTGTTTGAGATCTCTTTTTGGTTCTAGAGTCCCCTTGCAGAATTTCACCTGCAGAGGGAAGGAGTGACTATAGCAAACATCAGGGTTCGGGCTGTTTCAATGTGAAAGGTGATATATGTGGCTGAGTGGTGGAGCATACAGAGAGAAGGCCATTGGCTTTCTGAAAGCCGAGTCATAGTGGGAAAAAACACTTGAAAGTCTTAAAAATTAAGAATTCTGGTACTATGTGAGGTATAGGCACCATGACTTCTGGAGGTACCACTAAATCCTCTCATACACTGTTGTAGACAGTGATCTTTGATATAATGAAACATACAGTGTATGTCTAAAGCATATTGTATACGCATAGTATGCTGAAGTGAGACAAGGAATGCTTTTGCTACTGTTGCTGTGACACGTCCTCAAGTAACATAGACAATTCTGTTTTGAAAATGTTCTCTGTTGAATACAAGTGAAACTCTTATTCTTACAAATTAAGGAGGCCAAATGCTTCAATCTAAAAACAGTGCACATAATGGTGTAACAGAATTCTGTGGCATCTGTATTATTCTGGGAAATCTTGCCTTTCTAGTAGTGCATCCATGAGCACTTTGTCTTATGAGCAAGTCATGTGCTATTGGAAGTAACAGCTTTTATATATCATTGTGCTTGTTAAGTTGAACTCCATATGTAGCATTATTTCAAATCAGCAGAGAAGAAGAGGTGAGAAAGTTCACCTAGCACAATTTGGAAATATGAAGAAGTTACCATTAAACATGCTTTTGTATAGCATGTGGGGTAGGTGTTTTTTTTTAAGATCTAAGACCCTGCAGCCTAACAAGGACAGAAGGAACTGCTGTGTCCCTTCAAAAAGAGGGAACTTTCCCTCCTTAGAATGATGGAGGAGCTCCTTTTGGTAAGCTAATGAGTCACAGTGTGCTAAATCTTACAGTTGGCACAGAACTTGAATGGCCATCTGTTACATAAAAGTTTCTTTTCTCAGGAATTATGTGATACAATTGAAAAAACATCCTTTGCTTTCGAAAATGATTGCATGAGATACAGGAAAGTAACTTCTATAATCATTGCATTATTCTTGTTTAGGTGAAAGCCCAGCTTCAAAAGATGGGATCTATTCAACCCCTAAACATATTTCTCCGTCAAGAAATTGACCGCATGCAACATGTTATAGCAAGAGTTCGAACTACACTGACTGATCTCAAGTTGGCTATCGATGGTAAGTTACAGTATTAAAAATCATACTAATTAAGATGCAATATTTATTACTAATGGTTGCTTATCCTATATAACTAAATAAATATTTCCTCCTCTATCCTCCCTTTCTATCTCTCTTTTGTTCTCTCCCCCATTTTTTCTCCTTTTCTCTCTCTTTATCATATGACTAATTTTCGCCCTTAAAGCCTCCTGACTGCTTCTGTAAGGACACTCCACCTTAATTTATTCTGTATGCATATGCTCCAGTATTGCAATTCATATCCCACAGCACTACTACACTTCTGTGATACTCTCTAGGTTCTCTACAGAGCTCAGAGGAGCTGAATTGCATGATTAGATCCACAGGTCATGTGCCAGAGTAATTTATGAAATTAAGCTGAGATGTAATGATATAGAACAAGGTAGATGTGTTGCTGCTAAGTAATTGAGAGACAGGGCACTCAGGAGGCCAGGTGGTAAAAACTCTAATTTAAGGTGAGATTTGCAATGTTCATGAAGCTGGTTATACCAAATAGGATGTCTCTAAATGGAAGCTGGAGTGAGTGGGAGTGCCAGTCAAAAGAGAGTGATAGGATTCTTCTTTTAGCCGTCACAGGAGATAGGCAACAGTGCTCTGTATCTCTCTGAGACAGGAGGATTTGGCTGAAAGTGAGCAATGGTGAATGTAGTTAAAAAAAAAAAAAAAAAAAAAAAAGAGTATGGATGACTAGAAGCAGATGGAAAATTTGATAAGAAAAGGAGTGAGAAAAAAGAGGGGATGATGATGTTACTGTCTGCCTTTTGTCTTCACTTCCCATTTTGCTCTTCTGCAAGAGTTGAAATATCTAGGAAGGAAGGTATACTGTTGCTCAGCCAAGCTTCTTGAGTTAACAATAAATTAAAATGAAGCAGGAACAGTTCAGTTCCACTGGTTAAGGTCTCACTCAAGTCTGCTGCTCTTCAGCAGAAAGGCAGAAAATATCTGAGACACAAACTGTCCCTGCAGGGAGAAGGTCAGAGTACCTGAAAACTAGTCCTTTCTGATACAGGTGATGGCAGTACTGTGATCTGGCTTACTGGTGTTTTCCAGTCTTTTGACAATAAGTCTTTCACGAAGGGAGATTTTTTTAATTTCTCTTTTTGTTACATAAGAATCAAGAGGGATTTTTTCCTATCATTTGTATGATACACCGAGGCAACAATGCATGCTTCAGAAACATCATGCCTATAATATAAGAAAGATGTTCATAAATGTGCCCAAGGCTAATTAGCTTCCATATCCTGTAACAACCTATGCTAAGATCAAGCTGGAAGAAACAATTGTCCTCTGTTTCAACACTGAGTGAAAAGTTCCCTTTTATATGTGCATAGAGATGCTTTTCAAGTAAATTAAAATAATGCTTTCCATCCAAGAAAGTATTAATCTTTCCTTGATTGTGATAGAGGGGTGGATGAGTAACACAATTTATTTGCACTTAGTATTCAGTTCCACAGTGGGCACAGTCCTCTACCAGGTGTTTAATCAAGTTAATGCTGTAACTTTTGTTCAGTTCTCTAAAACATTACTATTTTCTTAGGAACAGGCAAGTTAAATATAGTGAAAAATTGCTCTGAAAACAAAATTGGATGTACAGTTAACAATAATGATTAATGGCTTCTTGCAGATTCATGATACATCAAATGCATGTGGTAATTAGGGGATGGAAAGGATATTTAGGCACTCTCTTTCATCAGCAAAGGGGAAACCCCCAAGCTCTCTCCTACTTGATCCTCCCCCAAAACTAGTCAACTACAGTCTCAGATCATCTGAGGTGCAACTTTTCTTTACAATGAGGTAAACTCATCTGCCTGCTCAAACAGGTCATGTGAATTTTGACAT
Source organism: Athene noctua (assembly GCF_965140245.1). Lineage (NCBI taxonomy): Eukaryota > Metazoa > Chordata > Aves > Strigiformes > Strigidae > Athene > Athene noctua. The sequence continues at coordinate 67,711,848 of NC_134038.1, forward strand.
CTGCCCTGGTCATACATCTGGCTCTGGCTTCATGAACCTACTAAAGCCTGAGCACCTGCTTATAGCAGATCTAAATTTTCAAACAGATTTTGTGTTTAAGAATATAGCCCATCTTCATGTTGTGTCATGTAGTTTTGTGAAAGGAGGTCTGAATATTTGATTCTGCAGGTTGGATGTGAATAAAGGGACCTTGTCATTTTGCTGTTGCTCACTGAGTTACATTAGAGGTAATATAAAGCCCTCCTCAGTGAGAGCCCATGTGCAGCTGAACATGAGGGATGTTGAGGGAATTAGCAGAACTAGTTTTGTCCTCTGTCCAGAGGGCAGATTAAGCAGTGTTCAGCTTTTGGGAGGGATGAGGATGCTCAGCATGCGTACAACATGTTTGTTGGCATCCATGCCCCGCAAGCCTTCATCTCCACCGATAAACTTTGCTGCCCAGAGGGATACTTATTTTTGGATCAAATTGTAATAATTAGATTGTAGCTACACTTTGTACTCTCAGTTATGTCCCAACCATTAGTTCTGTTTTAATTACTTATTGATTGCACAGAATTTATTTCACAGTTGGTATAATACAGAGCATCACATAAATCAGAAAACAGCAATGATGATTGTCCTCTCAAGTGACCTAAATAGAGGCTATGTTCCAAATAGAGAAATATTTTTAGAGACAAGGAGCAGTAAGACATAGGGCTTGAACTGAAATTCCAGATCCTAATGGGTTATGAACATCGGATCTTGACCCCTGGCAGAAGGTGACCATACTCTTTGTAGGACAGTATATGAGATATAGAGTTCCTGGGTATGTGCCTTATCTTCCTCCTGTGGAAGCATAGAGGCTTCTGGCACAGAATACTAAAGCCCTAGCTCTTTGCTGGAGAGTGGGCACTTCAAACCCCCTCTCACACTAATGGAGATAGTTTCTTTAAA